>NW_027514713.1:3562500-4808750 GCF_048772815.1 Callospermophilus lateralis | reverse complement strand
AAGAAAATAACACTTTTCCTTAAGATGAAATAAAACTCATTCTAAGGCAAACACTATTTAAATTCAAGAAGTTGGAGTTGAACATCCTCAGTTGATAGATGATGAATCTGCAACCCTAGAAGTTTTCAAAATTTGTTCAAGGATTTACTGAGGTTTACTATCAAGGACAAAAACACAAATGAGTGTTCTCTCTTGAGGATCTAATATTCTGTCTACCAAGTGTATGGATTAAAAAATATATATGTGTATGGCAAGTGTATGGATTGAAATATATATATATTCAAATAAGTAAGAAAAATATTTTTGGTTCTGTTGTTAATGTGCACAGTAAAATTATATAGCACAGTTTAATGGTTTGGCTAACAATAATAAAAAGAGAACTTGATTAAATACCTACATATTCTTATGGAACCCTAGAAGTTTCAAGTAGGTAGATGATAGATCATATACAGATAGACAGGGAGAATAATAGAATTACATGTCAGCTTTTGAAAAGGATATCTACCATTCATCCATAAGGTTAGCAAAATAGATGCTGGTCATGGTGGTGCATGCTTATAATTCCAGGAATTTGGGAGGCTTAAGTCAAAGGATTGAAAATTCAGCTTCTCACATCATGAAAGGCACATTTCTTAATAATAACTTTCTTGTTCTTGCTGTGCTTAATGCACATCCCATGAGCTTTCACCACAGGTGGCAGCAAGGTTTCATGACCTCCATTCTTGATGGGACAAAGGCTCCAGGTACTCTCAATATCCCAAGGGAGTTCATTGATACTTTATTTGCCTTTCCTAAGGGATTCCTACCTTACCTGAAAGTGAATGGGAATTTCAAGATTCAGCTCACAAATCATCTATCTTGGGAGGAAGAACTTATAACAAACTATATTAACTAGATGGCCACTCACTCTACTTATCCACGTGGCAGACTCTGTAGGAAAAAAGCAAACACTGCTGATAATAGTTTTTCCTGTACCATAGAACTGTTGGAAGAAACAGTAGGTGAAGATTTAAATTATATTGTAATAATATTGGGAAAAAATAATTATGGTTTTCGCAGCAGCAATTCTGGCCTATACATATGATGACTATATTGGGTTCATAAAAAGTTAATATTCTGTTTTTATTTATTTTTCCACCTTGCCAATTTTCTTCAGCTTGATTCCCTTATGTTCTAAAGTACAGTTATTAGAAATCACTGAATGCTTTAAAGATTCTATGTATATAAAAATTTCCAAAGTATTCCCCAAAACTAATATTCTGCATATTCTTTTGGTAATATGAGCATTAAATAATTGTGTAGCCACAGAGAAAATATATTGTATATTTGTTTTACAATTTTATAAATAGAAAATAATATTTGGGAGTTAATTTTGAAATCAGCAAATTATTATGGGGAATTTTGTTAGTGATATAACACTTCTATTCAATATCATATGTAGCATCTCCAAATCACAGAATCTAATAATTGGAGTTTTATGATTTTTTTTCTTAAGATTTTGTATATTTGATAAATAATGATGCTAATTTTCTTTCAATCACACTACCAGTATTCTTTCATGGTATTTCAAATTTTATCTTCTAGTTTTGTTTTTTATATGTTTGATTTAACTAAATGACAGTCTTAGTTATAATCTGATAACTAGACAAAACGGGTATTTTAGGGAATTTACTTTGGGGTGATTTTTATGCATATTATGTGCCTAGTGTCTATTTTATATTTTTTTATTCTGTATATCTAGTGTTTTTTCTTCCATTTTTAAATTTATTCATATATTTTAAACAAATTTCATCCCTGAAATAATAATAATAATTATTATTATTATCTTTTGTTTCATTTACTTGTTCTATTGGTCTTTTTTAAATTTATTTTTATTAGTTCTAATCAGTTATACATGACAGCAGAAAACTTTTCCATTCATTGTACAAAAGTGGAGTGTAACTTTTCATTTCTCTGATTGTACACAATGTAGAGTTGCACCATATGTAGTCATAAATGTACCTAAGGTAATGTTGTTTGTCTCATCCTACCATTTTTCTTACCCCCATGCCCCTCCTTTTCCCTCCCTCCCCTTGGTTCAATCAAAGTTCCTCCACCCACACCCCACCCCCATTATGGATCAGCATTCATTTATCAGAGAGAACAGTCAGCCTTTGTTTTTTGGGATTGGCTTACTTCACTTAGCATCTATTTACCTGCAAATGAGATAATTTTATTCTCTTTTATTGCCAAGTAATATTCCATTCTGTATATATACCACAGTTTCTTTAACCATTCATTTATTGAAGGGCATTTAGGTTGGTTCCACAGTTCAGCTATTGTGAATTGTGCAGCTATGAACATTAAAGTGATTGCATCGCTGTAAGTCCTTTGGGTATAGACCGAGGAGAGGGATAGCTGGATCAAATGGCGGTTTCATTCCAAGTTTCTAAGAAATCTCCATTCTGCTTTCCAGATTCATTTCATCAATTTGCCACACATACTTTTTAGTTTCTAATCTCTTTTCTATCGCACACTCCCCTTACACGGTACATTGCACATTCAAACAAAGCCTTTCCTAATAGGTCAGTGATCACAATATGACCTTCATCATCTATGACATTAAACCCTGGGCTCAAGTAATATCTGCTTGAAGTTATTCAATGGACACTGTTTCACTGAAAACCACTTCCTGGAATAGTCATTTACGGATGCCAGGAATGATCATTTGTGAAAAATCAAAACAAAAGGTCTGTGACTTGATGATTATGATCCAAAATGATCATTTGTGGAAAATCAAATCAAAAGGTCTGTGGCTTGGTATTTATGATCGTAATAAACCCAAGAATAATCTGCAATACATCTTTAAACTTCCTAAAACTATAAGATATCTGTATCTTTATGTTTAAGAATATTTATACTTTCATCACATTTTCAAAAAGCTTTAGGCCCCCAAAATTGTTAATACCACTGAGTATATGCCACTCATTACAAAAATTTTTTCTTATGCAAAAATGTAGCCAGAGAATAACCTACACTTTAAAAATAATTATAAAGAATCAAAAGCTCATTTCTTACAATTCTTCCACTATTTTTTTAATATACTAGGAATTGAACCCAGGGAAGCCTTAACCACTGAGCCATATTTCCAACCCCTTTAATTAATTAATTTATTTATTTTTATTTTGAGACAGGATCTCGCTAAGTTATTTAGGGACTCACTAAATTGCTGAGCCTTTGGACTTGTGATTCCCCTGCCACAGTCTCCTGAGACACTGGTAATAAGGGTGTGCACCACTGCACCTGGCTTCCACTGAAAATTTTCAGGATGTGATTTTTATAATAGCTTCCAAAAATCTTTTAGAAGCACTCAAACAACAGTAAAAGTTGCTTATAACCCTGAAAACAAAACAATTTTTTTCCAATGAGAATACAAAATAAATATTACTTTGGCAAGTGGGCAGCTATTTTAATGAATTTAAGTTTATATTATTTGCATTCCTTATTATGCTTTGTTATTGGAAAGGATCAATGTTTTAATGCTTTTAAACATTTGGTTTTAATATAATCCTTTTTTGAAAGTAAGAAAAATAAACTTAATTAACGAATTCCCTACAATAGTAGTACAAAGAGCTAAATATTTATGCCTCTTGTTTTAAATTTTCAGATAATTATGCAGTAGCCTAACAGTGTTTTTCAAGAGACTGAGCAAAAATAAAGAACTTTATAATGAATAAGTTATTTCAGTTCTCTGAAGAAATAAAATTTCTTAGGATTAATGAAATTAATAATGCTTTATTTAATATCACATAAAATATAACTATGGCACAGATGTATAAATAATGTTATGAATGAAAGCAATAGTATATTCTGAATTTAATATAGTTATAGTTTTCACTTTTCCTTCATTCAATCATTTAATCCAACCACGTTTTATTTGAAAAACATGATTTGTAAAGTAAATTAATAATAATACATATCAAGTTGAACTTCTGTGAGGATCAAAAAGCAAATAGTCATAATTTCAAATTATCATTAATATTGTATTACCTAAGCAATTACACACTTCAGTCTTGCTTTATTGCACCTTGCAAACTGTTTTGAAGAGTATACTATTGGCAGAGTAAATATGTATTTTTTTTTTGCAGGGGGGTTATCGGGGATTGAACTCTGGGGCATTCCAGCCCTATTTTTATTTTATTAGAGACAGGGGAATTGTCTAGCGCCTTGCTAAATTCCTGAAGTTGCCTTTGAACTAGCTATCCTCTTGCCTCCACCTCCTGAGCTGCTGAGATTACAGGCATGCACCACTGAGCCTGGCTGTAAATATGTATTTGAATCAAAATGGTTGCAGCAGTCCTTAAATTCAAATACTCATTTTGTTCCACATGTCTTGAAACAAAAGATAATGGTAGAATAGTCATAAGAGGAAACATAAGATAATACTACAGGTAAAGGTTTGTTAGACACTGGTATGGAGATGACAGTTTAATTCCATGTTCTCTTCCTTAAGTACTGATTGGAGCCTACCCAACTCCTTGACATGGCATTTTATTCAAAATAACTTTGAACATCTTTAGAAGACCTTTGTAAAGTCAAGTTTTTAAGATTTTGTAGGAAGACTGTATGGGTATACCATTTTTTTTGTTTGCCTTATCTCATTGAGGTACACAAAAAGAATGAATAAAACCAGACAGTGTTCAGTCTTACTACTCAGATTTGATGATGTACAGTGATTTTTCATAATGAGTAATCAAGTGTTACTTCATGAGCTCCATCATCACAGAATAACCTTAGAATCTTAAAGAAATTCTAGGGTTTCAGGTTACATTTAATAGCTGCCAAATTTGAGCCTTCTAATTGTTAAACTACTCTCTTAGGATCAATTAAAAGTATATATCAATTTATATATGGCATGAATATATCAGGTATAAATTTATATATATATATATATATATTTAATTGGAATTTTCACATAAGCAAGGTTATGCTCAAAAAAATAAATTTAAAAATACAGAAGACTCTATTTAAGTATGTATTTATTGTATCTAACATAGAAATCCCTTAATATAAAGTTAGAATAGTGCCAAACACAAGATATTAGGACATAGCAAAAGAGAATATGGGAGGAATTATACGATGAGGGCTGACTACAATTTAGAAATTAAAATTCAACTATATATGTGTATAAATATCTTGATTATAATTAAAATCCTATTCTCATTACTACCATCCTCAGACATATCCCCCCCTTTTTTTAAAAAATTTTCCTCACTTTCTGAAATGGGAATAAGAAAAAAAGGAGATGTCTAAAGGTTTTTGCTTGACATTTTATTCCTGAGCCCATAAAATACTATTTGGTCATTTAATTTGTTTTTTTCTGCAATACAGCTACAAGAAGTTCCATGTTTCAAGGCTGCTAAACAATGCCATAGAGTTGACAGTCTCAAGAATGATTGTAAAATGATGGAGTTAGAAACAATAGGTCACATTTGGTAAATCGACTGAAGCATTACTGGAATGCTAATGAAAGTCAACAACCGTTTCCTCACCTGCTCCCAATTTGTAATTCTTGCCCTGGTGGCACCTATATTACAACAGTAATATTGTTTTCTAATTTATATTCAGAAAGTCATTGAAGGGACTATGACTTTGTTCTTTAAATAGGTATTAAGTTTATTGTCTTATTCAAAAATGCATGTGGCTCTGGAAAAGTGTGTGAATAAAATAATCTTTAAAGTTAAGTGTAGTTTTATAAAATGAAGTGCCGTACATTTTAGAAATAAATATTTAAAGGCTTAGTATTAATCCAACAAGGGGTTTGCACATCTCATTCAGGTACACACAAAAAAAATGAATTAAATTGGGCCTAGATGTCAATCTGATTATTTTAATTTGATGATGGATAATGACTTTTGACAATGAGAAGGGAATTTCTTCAATGTATGACTTTCATTTCAAGTTATTATTTTTTTTCAATTTAGTTTAATAAGAATTTGTGGTATTGCACAAATCAAATCATATCCAAATAAGCAACAATTATGGAAACTTGTCCATCCTTTTAATTATTTCAAGACAGACTTCAAAATAGTTTCCCTGTTACTAACCTTGAAAGGTATTTCCAAGTAGAGAATAATAGAGTCCATCCTGCGTGTGAATTCTTAAGCTAAAAATAGAATGATTTGCAAAGAGCTCATTGTATGCTAAATCTTGTTTTAGATTTCTCATTTATTCCTCTCATTTGATTCAAACCACAAATGTATGTGGGCAGTAGTGCTATCCTTATTCTAGCAATGAGGGCATAGTATTTAGAAGTGAAGTTAGGATTCAGAATTATGAATCTGCCTTCTTTGTCAATTTTTTTCCTCAAAATGAGAAGTCCTGGATCTTAGTTCTGATTCAGTTAATGATGATGTCACTCTTTTTTTTTTTTTAAGGTCCTTACTACCTTTATCTATATAATGAGGGAATAGGACAAAGATGATTTAGAAAAATTTCTTCCAATGGTAATATGTCTTTGTTTTTAATGAATCCTTTCTAAGGTGGCGTGGGATTGACTTAATGACATACTGTGACCACTAAAATTATAAAAATAAAAGAAGTGACAAAACAAACAATATCTTGGTAACAGCAGATCCTAAGCAATGTAGTTAATGCAGCAATTTTTTATATAGTGACTTTTGCATTTTGAAAAGCAATTTTGCAGTTTTACAATGTAATGGCAAGATAGAGAACAGGATATTATTTTTACAATTTTACAAAGGAGTGAAATATTAGCTCTGAACTAAAGGGAGTGGAGGCAAATTATAGTTTTTTAATAAGCTGAAGACTTAATAAATTCAATAAAGGGCATCAATACTTTCTTTAAAAGTTGTTTTATGAAATAACTAATCCTGAATTGAATCAGTTAACTTTAAAGAAAGTTAACCTAGTAGAAAATAGTAAATATTGATCTCAAATTCAGCAAGCAGAAAATTTTTTAAAAAGGCAGAAAGCCATCAGAAATGTTTAAAGTGAATGAGAGATGGACAGAGATTGCTCTGAGAAAATACAACACAACTTATTTATTCTAATGCCAACAGTAAGTTTAATGATATTATTTCAATGAAATTTTGGTTAATTTTTTCCTTCTATCTAATTAGTGAAGTAACTTTAGACTAAAGCAGAATATGGATTTTCCTTTTCATATCCAATGTAATTGCATGGTTTTAAATTACAGGAACTCTTGAAAAGAAATGTCAAAAATAAAAGAAACAGAGATAAGACAGAAAGTAAGAAGGGAAAATACACTGAAGTTCAAAAATTAAATGTTTGCAAACTTTAGAGTCCATACCTTGTATTTTTTTAGCATATATAAAGAAATTAAAATGATTTCTTAAGAGACTAAATATTTTAGTCTTCATAAGATATTTCAGCTTTTCTGTCTTCTGTATTGATTATTTCTGGTTACTTAAGTTTTTCATTGCTTATGCATGAATCAGAAGTTCCTCTTTATTCTATCATATTATCAGGTAGAACTTGAAGAGTGAGAATATTAGTTCAGGTGCTGAGTGTACCTATCTTGTATTAAGTAGTTAGCATAAATGTAATGACACAATAGAACCATTCACCTTCTCTGTTGCATTCTCACCTATTTTTTCTTATTCTAAAAATATGAAGATAGTGACATACTAGCATGTCTTTCTATGTCTCGGAAGACAAAAAGATTGATCCATAGAGAAGATAGATGAATTTTAGGTATGAATATATTTGGCTGATAGAACTTAAAGAAAACATCTAAAAAGTTGAAAATTTAGTACTATTTTGGAAGACTGATGAATTGTAAATTTGGTTACAATTAATGGCAAACCATATAATCCAAGTGAAATAAATTTGGGTCATAGAAAAATGTTCCCAATTTACAGGTAGAAAAAGCAACAAGCTCAAAATAATGGCATCTTCCATTAAACATTTTATTCTTTACTATCTTAAACTAAAGTTCAAGTCCTACAACACCTACACTGCTTTGAACTGATGGATCTTTTAGATGAAGGATTTCAGCTTGTATCTTTACCACGTGATCTGCCTGGATTCATTCTTTACATAACTGCAAGAAAAGAATAATTCATGTTTTTTTTTAACATAACAGAGCAATATTCAGATATATTTAAAAGAAAGTTACCAGGATCAAGGTCTACCTTCTTTCGTAGCTAACTTCTATTTGGAGATACTGAAAAGTAATTATCTTTTATAGCTGCTGCTCAACCACCACAACCATTAAGTATCTTCCAACCACTACTTGATTTCATGCATGCATTAAGAGGTGGGTGAGAGCGACAAGTTTTGTGTCCATTTAATGTGCCAATGACCTTCAAAAAGACATCATAACTATAACAGATTTTAGGATTTTTGTAATGACTGATGTGACACAACCTCATTGTAAAGTGAGATACAAAATCAGTAACCTTAATTTTTCACAAATAGGATGCCTTCATTTACAGATGAAAATAAAAAGTCAAAAAAAGCATAAAGCATAAACATAGCTGAGCTCTGAGCTTCTTGTCAGGATGATGTTATTATTTTTATGATGGACAACTCATTTCTCACTAACACTCTTTAAGAAAAGCTACAATGACAAAAAAAAAAAAACTTAACATGTTTTAAGCTTCAAAAATGGCACAGTACTTTTGCCCATATTTTATCATCATTTTGTCTGACCAACAAATGTTTCCATGCCTGCTTGCAAAGCTTGTAAACACAAAATCTTCTTTTATAATGAAAAGGCCACCACTGAGCACTTTTCTAACTTACTTCAGAATTGATACTTTTATGTGTTTATTGGTATATTTCTGTGTTTGTGTCAACTCAATAAATCTTCCCAAGAAAGTTTATTCAAACCTAAGTTGGGCCATGATAAAAGAAAAATAAAAGTCTGTGGATTCAGAATCACTTTCAATCTCATGTCATAAATTATGTGTTTCTCTGGTCTTTGACTCTGTTTTACATTTGCATTATTAGCATTGGCTGAGAATGAAATTGGACCTCATGCTTCACTGTCTAATTATGTAGTTTTCCCCCTGTGGTTTGGGTTAAATCTTACATAACAAGCTGAAAATTGAAAATTATAATGACACTTTTATTTTCTCTACCATCTACCAACTATTGCTGTTTGGATGAAATAGATCTTTTCTAAACACTAAATATACTCTGAACAGTGTATTGTGAATCTTCTCAAATCTTGAAACAGATATCCCCAAATAGTGTTGTAGTAATTTCATCAAATTGCTTCAAGAACTTTAAAAATCTTACCTTGTGGTAACTAAAATGCAAGCACAATGCAAATATTATCTCTTTTGTCTCAGTATAACCAAATACTGAAGTTACTGAGAATTTATTCCCATGTCAGTATAAAAAACAATTTACACTTCACTTTTATGCCAGTGTCATAGATGGCAGCCAATTGGCTTGATTGGAAATTTCATAGTTTCGTATTCACATAGCAAACGACTGCCAATTCTTTTTTTTTCAGACAGTGTTACAATTCTTACTGTTGTCTACACAAAGTTAAATGTTATATCAAAATTTTTAAAAACCCAGAAAATCAAGCTACCTACCACTTATATATATACTTTATCATCTAGAAGTGGGGTTTTATTTATGCTTCTTTATTAATTTGGTTTTGCAAACAACGAGCCTTCTAATAAGCCAATCAAAAAGACTACATTTTACTGTGTGTGCCAATAGACTTAATTTCATTGAAAAGTATTGCTTCCTGTGCCAGAAAAAGTGTAATCACACTATTCTTGTGATTGACATTTACTCATTGAAATGTGTACATATATAACATGTAAAAACCTATGAGCTTGATGTTTCTTAAAAAGATAGAACAAATAATTTTTGCAAATATCTATCCTACTTTTTTTTTAAGTTTGCAACATGGTGAAGTAGTATTGCTTGATGGTTTTAATATCTGTGCTTGCAGTTTTTATTCAGTTGCAGCAACAACTTGAGAATTGTTCAAATTTGTAAAGGCTAAAGAGCATGAAAATGTTGTGTTTTTCTAATAAATATGTGCTTTCATTTTCTTATTCTTGTACATATCCCCCAAAGGAAAAACAAAAATCTGTCAATTATCTTAAGTATAATTTTAAAGGTGATAAATAAGAGAACCTTATGAAGTGAAATGGCAAAAAATATCTTTTCTTTTCTTTTCTTTTCTTTTGAATCATTGGTGCATATAAATCAAAACTTTTCTACGTGAGAACAAAATTGATGAACAAACACAACCATAAATGGCTACTATGCTGAATTAAATGTTATAGTAAATAAAAAGTAAAATTTATTCAAGATAAGAAAATGATTGAACATCCCCACCAACATTGAAGATTTTGTATACTATTCAATTGCAGATAACTAGATTAGGTGCACCATCTTGTGGCCAAATTTTGCAATTCTCAGTATGAATGTGTCAATGACTTCTTTTCCCAGCATTTCATTTTGCATTTTTTTAGTTAATCATTTCAGAAATTCTGAATGTTTTATAAGCAAGTCTGAGCAGCATTCCAAACATATGATCATATGCTCACTTAAAGAGAAAAAATACATAAGTCAACAAAGAATATGATGAAAAACAAAGATTTTGTTTTGTTTCATTTCCATTTTTTTCCATTTTGCTGTATGAGAGGATTAGTTAAGAAGAAAATATATTATAAAAGATTATTGCCTGAACAAAAATATAACCTACTACATTGTAAATTCATACAACACATTGATCATTGCTTAGGTTAGTCAGCTTTTTGTTACTGTAGCCAGAACACCTGACAAGAACAACTAATAGGAGAAAAAATTTATTTTGGCTTCACAGTTTCAGAGGTTTAGTTCATGGTCTCAGTCAATGGTTGACCAATTCTATTGCTCTGGCAAAAGGCAAAGGGCAAGTCAGAGAAAAGCTGCTCAACTTATGACAACCAGGAAACAGAGGGAGGGAGAGAGAGAAGGTAGGGAGGGGTCAATTCACTTCTGATCATTGTTGCATTGACCAAAACCTGAGCTTTCTAGGGGGACATTATAGATCCAAACCATAACATTGTTATTACATATTTAAATAATAATACTAATGATTTTTATATCAATAGGATGGTTCATCAAACCCCATAAAGGTAAACCGTGCCTAATAAAAATTAAGTTGAAAAAAAATTAAGTGACTCAAGAAAAGTTATTCTCTACATAATAATATTGAGGAATCCCACTTAAGCTTCATAATGATTTTCTCATAAGTTATGGGCTAACCAACCATTTTTGAAGTTGTGGATGTTTTGTTAGAATTTTAAGATCCCTGTGGAAATACAGGGAAAGAGAACATCAAATCTGAAATTTAAAAAACATTAAACATTTTTAGTCTGATCCCAGACTAAAAAGTAAAAACAATTCCAACTAGTAATTATAATGATTTATTCTTATATGAAATGATAATAGACTGATGAACTTATGTTTTAAAACACACTTTATTATAATTATTAACACGGATTAATTGTACAAATTAATGTGATTCACTGTGGTATTTTCATACACACATACATCGTGCATTGATTATATTCATCCACTCATCTAGAGTTTCTCAGTCCCTTCCCCCTGCCTCCTCTCCTGTTTGAGTCCCTAGTTATCTTTTTTATATTTTCAGGGGTTTTGTTTTATTTCATTGTGTTTTAAGCTTCTACATGTGAGAGAAAACATGTGACACTTGTCTTCTCTGTCTTATTTATTTCGCTTAACATGATGCCTTCTAGTTACCTTTGTTTTCTTGAAGATGATAGGATTTTACTCTTATATGTGACAGAATAGTACTCTATTGTGCATATTTGCCATATTTTCTTTATACATTAATCTGATTAGCACCTGGACTGATTCCATATCTTAGCTATTATGAAAACTGCCAATGTAAACATGGGTATGAGGCTTCACTTTTGTCCGTGAACTTCAATTACTCCTGATATATACCTAGAAGTGGTATAACTGAATCATATGGTAGTTCTAATTTTAGTTTTAGTTTTTATTGTTGTTGCTGTTAAAGTTTTTTAGGAATGCCCACGCTCTTTTCCCATCAACAGTGTATAAATATTCCTTTTTCCCCCCCTTTTCTTACATTCTTACCAGCTTTAGTTATTTGTTGTTGTTTTGAAAACAGCCATTTCAACAAGGGTGGAATGGAATTTTATTGTAGTTTTGATTTGCATCTCCTGATATGGATTGATGCATTTCTCTGAAAGCTAACAATATTAAGCTTCTTCACAGCAAAGTAAACAATCAACCTAGTGAAGAGACAACATACAGAAGGGGAGAAAAAAATTCACCAGCTATTCATTTGCAGAGGGTTAATATTCAGAAAATAAAAAAGAACTCAGAAAACTCAACAGTAAGAAAAGATGCACAAATAATCCAAGTAGAAATATGCAAAAGGTCTAAATAGACACCTCTCCAAAGAAGAAATAAAAAATGGCTAATAAATATACTAAAATGGCTGGAAATGTAGCTCAGTGACAGGTGCTTCTCTAATATATGTAGGGCTTTGGGTTCAATTCCCAGCACTGCAAAAAAAGGTAAAAAAGCTTTGCTATGAAGAAGATTTTTGAACTTGATGCAATCCCATTGGTCATTTTTCTGTTTTCCTTTCCTGTGATTTTGAAATCCTATCCAGAAAATCATTGCCTGTAAAGCTATTTTTAAGTTCCTCTATTTTTCCTTTAGTAGTAACAGAATTTCAGGTTTTATATTAAGATTGTTGATTCATTTTAATTTTATGCTGTTTTCTTGCTATTCTAAACCATAAGTGATGATTAAGTAAGTACACCTTTGTAACAAAAACAAAAGAACAAAAGCATACAATTGTAAAAGATTCACTATCCAGGTCTGGGGAATACATGATATTTAAATATGTACATCTCATTAGTCATGATCTAAACGTACTAATACTGACTAAAAATACCAACTTTAATATTCCTCAGGTAATCTGTTCTACTTCTGATTTTATAGAGCTGGGAATGATTGCTAACCAATGACTGATCAAGTCAATAAGTGAACCATGTACCAAAAGTCAAAAGTATATTTGGAATGGTAAGAATTCTTCTACTCTACAGAAAGCTATAAACTTTAGGTTTCATTCAATATAATATGGGTTTGTTAATATAAGTTCAAAGAACTAACATAAATAAGGCCAAAGAAGAAATACAGAAAATATTCAGAATAGCCTTTACAAGGGAACACAATTCTTAATTTGTAATACTTGCCAATTTTTCTTCCTCCTTCCATAGTTATTAATACTTATTTATTAATAAGGATATACAATGGCCTGAAGCCTCCACTAGTAATGAAAGAAAATATTGATCAAATCAAATCTTAATTAATATCCATTCCATAATTTTGTCAGAAAATGCAAATATATTGCTAGTAGTAAGAATTTTTCTTAATGGAAATGAAATTTGAAAAGTTACCATGGCCAGCAATATTTGTGTCTTCACATTCTTGATATAAAGATTTATTTTTAAAAATAATTTGATATTTTCAAATCACAATAGACCACAAGTAACAGAGAAAACAAAATCTCAGGGAGGGAGGACTCTTTATCTACGTAAGATAAGCAAGTTCTGTTGGTTCTCTCTCTAGAAAACTCTGATTACTACAATCATGTTGGAAAGTCCTCCTAATTAGTCTAAGTATGTTCCTGCAATGTTTCCAAGAAAAGGAAAGCAGCTTGTGAATCAACAATAAGCATTCAGTAGCAATAGGAAATAAGTAAATACACAACACTGCATTGACCAAAATCAGTGTTTGTAACTCAGTGTTTGTGCCTAAGTATTTCTTCTTTCTTCAAAACTTAAAATATGATTGCTAGGAACTGGGCTTAAAATAACATTACATGTTATATTCTTGTCTCTCTCAGTAGCTCTGTGACTTCAAAATATTGTAAACTTTGTTTTTAAACACCCAATTTAACCACGAGGTGGCAATATAATTCAAATAATGAACCAGGCCAAAAAAAAAAAAAAAAAAGAAAAAAAGAAAAGAAAAGAAATAACTAATTTTCCTGAAAGTGTTAGGTTGGTTCTCTAGATTTCTTTTACTCGTGATTTGTTTTTAAATGTCTATGTCCTTGAGTCATAAGTAGGACTTATATATGTTAATTTATACTCATCATCTATCAAGTTGTTTAGGTTGTTATGGTGGGTTACAGAAAAAAAAATACTAAGAAAACTGTCTAGCATGTGTAAGAAGAACTCTTTTCTATTTACTAGATCATAACCAAAATCTACTATATGCAATTTTTAATTTTAAGGTTGGGTGTTTTAATCCTAATAAAAAAAGTATGTGTTAGAGTTTTATGTGTTAGAATTATTTAAAAAATCTATATTAAATCATTTCTAGTACAAAAATAGAACACCTTTTAAGTTACCACAGTTTACATTTGAAATAGTTAAATGATGTAAGTTTATATTTCCCTTAATATTTACTGAATATGATTTCATCTTTGCTGATTCCAAATGATACCAGTGCTCCAGTGTACCTGTCTTTGGACCTCACCATGGATGGTGGTTTGGGCACCCACCATTCCTGGCTTCCCATGTGTTTTTCAAAGTAGTGTATCTACGTTGTTTACTTTTCTCTTCAAAATTTTCCATGAGCAGTGATATTAATCTTAGGATAAATTTAAACATTCTTGAACCATTGAAATACCACTATTCTCTTAAATATAATTGATTTAGACAAGTAAATGATAAAGCACAAAAGTAATAAAGACTAAGATTTCATTACATGAATGATTCATTCACATTTTGTGGATCCTGAATTTCTTTATAATTGTGTTCCACTTACTGATTCTAAATTAATAGTTTAATCCTTACTTGGAAAAATGTTTCAATCACATATACAAGGCATATATAATATATATATATATATTTCCAACTCTGAAACATATCAAATATTATTTATTTAAAATAACTCTAAGTTATTTGTCCTCAGGGAAAAATACCAAATGTATTACAAAGTTGATCAAATACCACTCCAGATAACTTGGCAAAATTTGCTATATAAATTTCATCAAAATTAAAATTCTCTACATGATGTTTGGGGAATGTTTTTAATTTTTTTTAGATTAAAGAATTTTATTTATATCTGCAAAAATTAAAATAGTTACATTAAATGATTATTATAGCTCAATAAATAATGCATAAGTTTGTTCTTAAAATTTGGATTTTAAAATTTGGCTTTCCCTGCCCTTTCTTTTCTCCATTATTTTCAACTGTACTTATATTTTAGATTTGAAAATATTTTTTTTTATTTCCTGTTTTACAGTGGAGGCTCTAGTTTGTTATGTTTCTATCCACAGTGAGTGACACACAGTAATTAATTGATTGAAACATGGGTAAATAATCAAAAAACATTGTTTCTATTAGTGGTAAAAATATGCTAATATGAGCTCCAGTTCACATCTAAGTATAAAGTACCTAAATTGTAACATTATTCAGGCAATTAATTTAATTAAAAAACAGGCTATGAATTACATACTTAACATTTCCATATCTTTTAGATTTACAAACTCATATTGAAGGAGGTACTCACTTCATTAAAAACTTAAAATATTTTTACACTAAAGTCTGCATCCAAATATTTGGTAATAGCTTTTTCATGCTGGAACTTATCTGTATGAGTTTTGAGAAAGTGATGTATAAATGGAAATCCTTCATCCATTATGCCTAATCACATAAGTGAAACTATACACAGAATCTGTTTTATAAGTATTATAAAATGCTTTCACTTGTGATACAGAAAGCTATAAAAACTATAAAATAACATACTCAATTGAAAAATGACATAAACTTGGGTAATATAAAAAATTTTTAAGTTTTTGTAAATCTATCAAAGAGAAGAGGGCACAAAGCAACCAGGAACATGAAATTTGAAATGAGATTAGGAGCACTTGCTTTGCAGGACATGAGAGAAGGAGATGGCCACCATTCACACAAACAAAAAGGAAGATAGTTAAATTTTTTAATTGAAAGATTTAAGGAATTCTAGTCTTTCTTTACTTTTTTTCAACTAATACACATAGCCAACTGAACTTATTATATTACTTTTAAACAAAATTTAAACTAGTGAGGAAGCATTGAAACATTTTTATAACTCTATATAGTATCTACTTTTACATATACAACAATGGCAGATTTATACATATATATGTATACGTATATATACGTATACATAAAGTCATTTTAAAGTTTTTAAAGTCATTCCTGTTTTTCTAGTGCTTTTTTTTAACTTTTCCATTGAAAAGAGAGGTACATTTTTCCCAAGATTTATTATTTTTTCAGAGCTTTGGGGAATTTTTGATTCACAAACCAGTGGTCTTCTTATACTCTAATGGATACACAAAGACATGAATATTTTTTTTCCACTTCATTAGTCTCAGTTAATAAAGTTTCAGGAAACAGAAATACAACTCTTTAGTTAGTCTTGGTATTGATATTAATTTTTAAATTTTCTAAATGAAATCTGCATGACATAAGACATCACATAAGGTTTATGTGTATTCTGAATGTTTCAATAGAAACTAAATATTTGCAAAACCATACTCTATTATTTTCAAATAGAACGTTTCCTCATAAATTTGATTTCTTCATTACAGTGAGATTAATTTGCAACAAATGAGTTAAAACAAAAGTACCTAAGGGTGTAATTTTTATAGATTTTTCTTTTTAATTTTCTTAACTTTCCTGTTAAAATCCCCGATGACTAAGGCATCTCCTTTCTGAGAAAGTCAAAACAAGAGATTAAACATTTGAATTTGACATAAACTTGTATTTCTGTTTGAAATGCCTGGATTTCAAACTCAACTAACTAACTTTAGGCTTACAGACCCTCATTTCATGAGGAAAAATCACTGCAGTCTCTATCATTCTGTTATTTTCTTCCATAATGTCTTATAAACTTTAAACATTAATTTAAACAGGATTTCAAACTAACCATTTAAAAAGTCATCAGTTTTAAAGATGTATAAGATACACATTTTAATCACAAAATATTCTCAACTTTTTGTAACTTAAAACTGACAACATTAACAGTTATGTTCATTCCTTTAAAAATTAAGTTTGCTCAGCAATTATAGTGAAGAACAGTAAATCTATGTTTAGTAAGAATGACTGGATAGATATACATTTAAAAATTGGTAAACAAATATTTGGAATTGTTAAATATATAATTGTATAGTTTGCAATTACAAAGAACAGTAATAAAGACATATGATGAAATAAACATTTAAAGGTCCTAATAGTTAAGAAGGGAAGGCACATGGATTTTTAGAGCCTCTCCACCATCTTTTGTAGCATCTGGAGATTTATGAACGAAAGACATCATGCCTAATGTCATCTTGTAGAGTTACATGTTACATTAAAATTTCTCACTTTACTTCAATGCCTGGCAATTTTCATATTGTTTCTGTCTAATAATTTTAAATTAATAAAATAGCCAGCAAACAAAATCAAAACAAACCTTTGTTAAATTCTAAAGCATTTACTTTGATTAAAATTAAGTTGTCAATAAAGCAAGTCTTAGCAGATTTTTAAAGGACTGAAATAATCCAGAATTTATCCTCTGATCACAGAAAAGTTAACCCAGAAACTAAAAACCTATGTAAGATAGTATTGCTGTTTTTAGTATTCATTGGCAAATCCAACAGTTATCCAGTCATCATAGGGTGGACTAGGGAAGCCGTTCTGGATAAAGACCAGGATGAGGCACATTTGAGGGAAAAAAAACAGCCTGGCACTTCTGCCCCCAACTCCTAAATCTCCTATGAGCATTTACTGTTCTGATTCATGTGGAATTAAAGAATTGAGTCCCTTGACAACACATTTATTCTGAAAATGTAGATAATTGAAGCCAAAATCGTTTTTGATTTGAATGATTGCCACTATTTCCATTATATTATCTCTAGAAACTCCCTTTGAAATTTTAAACAAAAGACAAATTCATTACATGAGGAAATGGCATGTAAATTATACACTCATATTAAATTTTCTTTGTATCAAGAGAAGAGTATATTCAAATATTCGTGTCTCATACTAAGAGAGAAAAAATAATACATTTGCTCTAGTTATCACTGCTTTAAATAACTAAACTATTATTACAGTACTCAGAATCTTCATATTTTTATTAAATGATAATATACACAAAATACACTCATAAAACATTTAAAAACTGAAAATTATCAAACTAATTATCAGCATTTAACAGTGATCTATACTAGTGAATAATAAATACTGATTTTTACTTTAAAATTTCACTATATACACTTATAGTGAGTAATCACCTTACTGACTAACCTAAGAAATAACCATACTAAATGAATTTGAAAAAACTAAATCAAAGTGAGGAAAAGCAAAGAATCCTGGTAGGAACCACACAATATATCTAAATTCAAGAAATGACACAGATATTTAAAATGGTGTACATTGAAGGATCAAAATTGGAAGAGTTAATTTATTTCTTCTTCACCTTTACTACTTCATTCCCCAACAAGGTCACAACATAAGGTACCTGTATAGACATAGTGATATTCTAAATTTTAAGATTTTATTGAATAACCCATGCTTCAAACTTGTTCCTTAAATGACTTTTGTTGAGGTATTGAATAATTATATAGACATTTTCACATGAAAAGACTTGAAATTCCTATTTTTAAATTATATTGTTTCTCTTTTCCACATGAAATGTCTTTCATTTATTCAAAGATCCCATCTGAGTCTTACTTTCCCATCTTCAAACATTTAGAACATTCCTCTCACGATGAAACTCATGCATTTCTGCTCTATTTAGCATGACTTCATATTCTCAATTTTATTCAACTACCACTAAGTAAGATTATACACACAAAGGTAAAAATTGTGAGTTAGTTTCATCTTTTAGTGTATAGAGAACCCTTTATGTAGTAGTGTGTGGTTCTAAAATAAAGTTAGTTTCTTTTGACAAGTGGCTCCTGAATTGTGCCCAGCCAGACTGCGGAACCAGGATGTTTTTTTTTTTTTTTTTTCAAAAGAAATGAACTTTATTTTAGAACCACACACGCCAAACAAAACAGCTCCTCAGGAAAACCTTCAGAGTCCAACTGCCACCACCGGCTTCCCACAAGCCTCTCAACCTCCCCTACTCCTCCTTCTCTTGAGGCCAATTGGCTGGGTCACATGGGCGGAGCCAAAAAAGTCCCCCAATGAGCAGCTCCATGGTCTGAAAGGGTGGGGAAACAGCCCAATGAGCATCACCGCAGAGGAGCCAATCAGTTGGCAGCTAGAAGTTGCTGGGGCTGCTGTGAGCCAATCATCAGCTGGCAGCTGGAAGTCTAAAAGGACTTATGATAAGTCCTAGGGTAATTGATCCCAATTATGAAGGTGACTCCAGAGATGGGAGTTCAAATCATTCCCACAGGGGTAAAAGGACCTCTTCCCAAAGGAACAGTAGGCTTATTATTGGGATGCAGCTCTTCTACTCTAAAAGGACTTATGATAAGTCCTGGGGTAATTGATCCCGATAATGAAGGTGAAATAAAAATTATAGCCAGTTCTCCAAAGGGTATATCAGTAATTTCACCAGGAGATAGAATAGCACAGTTACTAATAATACCCAGCCTACCTGATAAATTTTCCAGTCGTACTGTAGAAAGAGGTTCCAAGGGATTAGGCTCCACAGGTGTAGATTGGGCTATGCTTTCTTTAAATTTATATTCTCGCCCCATGCTAAAACTAAATATTCAAGGACATGAATTTAATGGGCTACTGGATACAGGTGCAGACCTTAGCATCATCTCTCATGAAGAATGGCCAAAACATTGGCCATTACAACAAGTCACTCAAACGCTTCGAGGCCTTGGAGTGGCGACTAATCCCCATAGAAGTGCAATGGTATTAGATTGGAAGGATCCTGAAGGATGTGAAGTAACTATACAGCCATATGTATTGGATCATCTTCCTGTAAATTTATGGGGACGAGATGTCCTAGATCAATTAGGTTTGACATTAACAAATAACATCAATCAAAATTCACCCACTATTATGGCTAGACAAGGTTTTAGGAAAGGAAAAAGATTAGAAAAACAAGAACAAGGTATAGCAGCAACAATACAAATAGATCAAGGAACAGACAGACATGGATTGGATTTTCAGAAAGGGCCACTGAGACAACAAAAATTACTTGGAAATCAGAAAGACGAGTTTGGGTTCCTCAGTGGCCCCTGACTAAAGAAAAGATACAAGCAGCCCATGACCTGGTCAAACAACAATTAGCGGAAGGACATATACAGCCTTCTGTATCTCCCCATAATACTCCCATTTTTGTCATCAAAAAGAAATCTGGTAAATGGAGATTACTGCAAGATTTAAGAGCCTTTAATAATGAAATGGTTATTATGGGACCATCTCAATCGGGGATTCCTCAATTGTCTGCTTTGCCAAAAACCTGATATGTTTTAGTTATAGATATTAAAGATTGTTTTTTTTTTTCAATTCCAATTCATCCTGAGGATAGTCCACATTTTGCATTTACTATCCCTGCACTGAATCATGAAGGTCCTGATCAGAGATATGAATGCAAAGTACTCCCTCAAGGGATGGCTAACAGCCCAACTATGTGTCAAATTTATGTTAACAAAGTAATCCAGCCACTTAGAAATCAAAATCCTGAACTATAAATATTTCACTATATGGATGATGTATTATTAGCACACAAAGATAAAAACACATTGCTAGAATGTTATCCCACACTTACAAACTTATTAAAAAATTATAATCTAGAGATAGCAATAGATAAAGTACAATTAAATCTTCCAATTAATTATTTAGCAGTTCTATTATCCTCAACCATGGTCTGTCCACCAAAAATTCAAATACAAGTAGATCAACTCAAATCACTTAATGACTTTCAAAAGTTATTAGGAGACATAAATTGGATAAGGCCTTATCTAGGTATACCAACAGGAGAGTTGGGACCTTTATTTGATATCCTAAAAGGTCCATCAGATCCAAATTCACCCCGCATGTTAACGCCTGAAGCAAGAAAGGCATTAAAAATCATTGAAACATATATGGAAAATATGCATTTGGATAGAATTGATATAAGTTTGCCTTTATTATTTATTGTACTACCAACAAAAAATATTCCTACAG
The DNA here is from genome assembly GCF_048772815.1 of Callospermophilus lateralis. Lineage (NCBI taxonomy): Eukaryota > Metazoa > Chordata > Mammalia > Rodentia > Sciuridae > Callospermophilus > Callospermophilus lateralis. The sequence goes on along the minus strand of NW_027514713.1, from coordinate 4,787,589 downwards.
GAGTATTTTGGCAAGAAGGTCCATTATTATGGATACATTTATTTTATTCTCCTAACACTATTCTTACTAGGTATCCTGAGGCTGTAAGATAATTAATACTCAAAGGAATTAAAGCAGCAAAGGGAGTGTTTGGAATTTCTCCCAATAAAACTATTACTTCATATACTATGAATCAAATTGATGAGTTAGCTAATGAGTTAAATACTTGGGCAATAATCATATGCAAATTTAATGTTTCATTTGATAACCACTTACCATCTAATCCTTTATTGTCTTTTTTGGTCATTGCATCCTGTAATTTTTCCAAAAATAACAAGAAAAACACCTATTATGAATGCTCCAAATATATTCACTGATGGGTCAAATAATGGTACAGCAGCAATAGTTACACTTGATCAAACTTTTACATTTTTAGTACCTAAACAGTCAGATCAAAAGGTAGAGCTTAATGCAGTATTACAAGCTTTTGTGATGTTTAAAGATTTTGTATTTAATTTATTTTCCGATAGTCAGTATATAGTTAATGCTATAGTATCCCTTGAAGATGCTGGTAGGATTTCCCCTTCCTCTACTGTTTTCTCTTTGCTTTCCACTATACAAAGTCTAATATGGGACAGAAAAGATCCATTCTTTATAGGACATATCAGGGCACATACAGGATTGCCTGGAGCCCTTAGTTTGGGCAATGATTTAGCAGATAAAACTACACATGACATACATATTTTTTCTACACTAGAAGAAGCTACAAATTTTCATAAAAAGTTCCATGTCAATGCTAATACTTTACAAAAGCATTTTAAAATAACTAAGAAACAAGCTAGACAAATAATAAAACAATGTCAAAATTGTGTGACCTTTTTACCACAAGTTAATCTTGGAGTCAATCCTAGAGGATTGATACCTAACCATATTTGGCAGATGGACGTCACACACTTGCCAGAATTTGGAAAATTAAAATATTTGCATGTCACAGTTGATACTTCTTCTGGATTTTTGATGGGCTCCCTTCATGCCGAAGAAAAAACTAAAGATGTTATAGCTCATTCTTACAAAATTTTGCCACTGTGGGAATTCCAAAACAGTTAAAAACAGATAATGCCCCTGGTTATACTTCTACCTCTTTTAAACAATTTTGCTCAACATTTGGCATTACTCATATAAAAGGAATCCCACACAATCCACAGGGACAAGGCATAGTTGAAAGAGCTCATCAAACTATTAAAATGTACTTATTAAAGCAAAAAGGAGGAATTGGGAAGGGGTATATATTTTCCAAAAATAAACTTAAAACAACCCTTTTTACTCTAAACTTTTAAAATTTGGATTCATCAGGGCTTAGTGCTGCGGTAAGACGTATGTGTCCAAAAAATGTACATAAGCCCAAGGTACTTTGGAAGGATATTCTAACAGGACAATGGAAAGGTCCTGACCCAGTAATTATCTGGAGTTGGGGGTCTGTTTGTGTGTTTCCATAGGGAGAATAGCAGCCGATTTGGATTCCAGAGACATTAACTAAGGTGCTGACCCAGTGATTGTCCGGAGTCGGGGGTCTGTTTGTGTGTTTCCACAGGAAGAACAGCAGCCGATTTGAATTCCAGAAAGATTAACTAAAGCGATTTCTACAGACCAAAAAGAAGATGATTTGGCTCAAATCCATAACAACTGATATCCAAAACTCCAGTTTGGCTATTCTTACATCTGTGACAGAACCAGGATGTTTTTTTTCAATATCTATTTTATTATTGCCCTTTCCCATATCATGAAGTTCTATTTTGTTTTTTGAGCTCATACAGACCTAGGTTAATGTTTTGCTGATAAGTTCTATTTTTTTGACTGTAGAGTTTTTAAACATTGCAATGAAGATTTCACCTGTAAAAAGTTATAAGGCCTTTACTATTATGTTATGTGTTATATGTATTATATTATGTGTGCACACTTGTGTTTTGTTATATGTTTGAATGTATGTATGTCCATATATCATATATGATGAGTGCTCATGAAAAAATGGATCTAAATTTTTTTTCACGTGATTTAAATGGTTTAATTTAAATTGGGTAAACAGCTATTAAGGATTGTTTTAATATATGAACAAAAAAGGAGGTTAACAGATCTGTTTGTTTACTTTCACCTTTCCTTTTCATTATATTTAATAATTCTATTGAGGATAAGGTACATTGTTAAGAAAATTGTTTTCTAAAAAAAAGAAAGGAAGAAAATTGTTTTCTTTTAGTGCCTTCTGGAATGTTACATAATTTTTTCTTTAGCCATTATTGCCAGAATTCCTATCTTCACCCCAGTGCTGGTGAAGACAAAAATAAAACCAATCTACAACTTCTGCAATAGCCATCACTGAACTGCTTGCAAAACTTGCCTGGACTATGTATCACTTGTATGCATTGTGAACTCACCTGTATGCATTGTGAACTATCTGTTGGTGCAGCGACTTGTGGTACTGTTGGGGTATTTTTGCTGATGATGTCATCGGTGGTACAATTTTTCCAAAAGGAGCCGTCATTTGGCTTGGTGTATCTTCCTCCCTTCTGCTTATCATGGTCGTTCAGCTAAAATTTGGGGGCCAACAGAGGTGAGGCAAAGAATCTCACCCCCCCACTGATACAAAGACCTATCCACAGGTGTGGCTGTATACTGGACCGGTAGTCAGTGACGGGTAAGATCCAATTGCAATGGTACCAACCTAAGAGAGGAGGGACTTATCTGATAACGGATAAGCACCATATGTACTATTGGACAACCTAAGGCAGCACGGTCCCTAAGCCACATGCTTGTTGTTTAAACAGAGAGGGGGAGATGTTGAGAGCCACAGCCTAAGGGGCCCCAGCAAACTTCTAGCTGCCAGCAAACTTCCAGCTGCCAGCTGATGATTGGCTCACAGCGGCCCCAGTAACTTCTAGCTGCCAACTGATTGGCTCCTCTGTGCTGATGCTCATTGGGCTGTTTCCCCGCCATTTCAGACCATGGAGCTGCTCATTGGAGGACTTTTTTTGGCTCCACCCATGCAACCCAGCCAATTGCCCTCAAGAGCAGAAGGAGTGGAGGAGGTTGAGAGGCTTGTGGGAAGTCGGTGGTGGCAGTTGGGCTCTGAAGGTTTTCCTCAGGAGCTGTTTTGTTTGGCATGTGTGGTTCTAAAATAAAGTTCGTTTCTTTTGACAAGTGGCTCCTGAATTGTGCCCAGCCAGACTGCGGCAGTTTAGGATACAAATTCAGGAGCTTGCATCCAGCCTTTAATGCCAGTAGAGATCTTACGTTATAGAGAAGAAACCAATGTGAGAATTCAACCAAAGTTATAGTGTCTCCATAGAGATTATCATTGGCAATTAGGGAAATGAGTTACAGCTACATGGAAAAACTGGATTCCAATTATATCTGGCCCTTACAAGTCCCTCATTCACCATGGGAGGGTAAAAAATGCCTCAGAAATATCAGAAATAGTGCCTCAGTATATATCAGAACATGTACAAAATCATTTTCAGCAGACATATGTATTTCTTTTTCTCCACTGTATGATTCTCTGAGTACATGGCTGAAAATTTCTTTGGGAAAGGACTGAGGTCAATAACTACTACATACATTTGTCACTTGCTGTGGGGTGCTTGCTCAATGGACAGATTCTAGGTCTGAGAACCAGCTAAGGTCTGGAAATTCGGTATGGAAGCAGGACTTAATTGTGAAATCCTTCTTCAGTCTTATGTTCATCCATTTATGTTCTATTTTTTTTAAAAGAGAGAGAGAGAGAGAGAGAGAGAGAGAGAGAGAGAGAGAGAATTTTTTAATATTTATTTTTTAGTTATCGGTGGACACAACATCTTTGTACGTGGTGCTGAGAATCGAACCCGGGCCGCACGCATGCGAGGCGAGCGTGCTACCACTTGAGCCACATCCCCAGCCCTATGTTCTATTTTAATTAGCATTTTGAGTAACATTTTATTGGATGTTCGTTTGTCTAGCCCACAGAACATGACTGTTCCATTCATGTTCCAAATGTAGTTGTTGTGTATCTCTGACCACCACTCCAAACTTTTCTGATTATTATGAGAATGTTATATTCTCTTTTCCCTGAGTGGTGTCACTTGTCCACTATTATTATTGGATTCTTTCATTGCTTTTGTTACTTAAGAGCCCAGATATGATAACAGATCATCTAATACCAGCCTCAGATTATAGAGGACACCTGCCACTGAGCTTCTCAATGATTCTACTATAGTGTACTGCCGGTTACCAGCACATTCCTTGTCACCTTAAGAAATATGTGTATCCTCTGTACTACCTCAAGGCATAAAACTTCTGGTAGATTTTCTGGTCTTTTTAAGTAGATACATTCTACCATGTTCCTTTACCTGAGTCTTTTGTTCCTTTTCCTTATTCTGCCATGAGCAGGTACAACATTTCCCTAATTAGACTTGCTGAGTTTTTAGGTTGATCATGGGCATGCTGGTAAGAAGAGAGGTGATTGTATATTCTAAGACAAGCATTGAATACTAAGGCACATGCTACTTCTAAAGTCTCTGCACAAATTGCAAACAAATGAGAGCAGTATATTCCCAATAAGAAGAGTGGGCACTTCCATAGGCAGAAAGATGGAAACAGATTTGGGGGACCTCATGTGCATCTACCCAACCTGAGAATTAGTATTCCAGTTCTTCTTATCAGAGCTCTGATTTGGGCATAGACTTCCTGCCATGAATGATGATAATATTCTTCTTTGAAATTCTTCCACCAGCACAACTAAGCCATATGCCTATTCTTTACTCTTTCTGATCTTTTATATCAATAGCTTTTCTTCAATGCATTGAAGGAGGTTCCCTTACTCACAAAATTAGCTTTATATTGTTAATTAATAAAACTATGTCTGTCATTTTATCTTTCTTTGACCACATCCAGTCAGTAACATAGTAGGTACTATTTCTTATATCTATTAAATATCAAGATATTTCCCTGGTTACTTCAGCCCTGTCTTATTTATTCTGTTTGGTTCATGTGAGTTCCCTACACATTAGTCTTATCAATTGCATTGGTGTGGTATGCTTGGAATTACTAATACTCCACCTTTCACAAGTGATGTGCTTCATCTTCACCATGACTCATCTTCAAAATTCCAGGTATTTCTATAAAATCAGCTTTGTTGGACAATTTCTAGTTCCACTACTTTAGGTCCATTATTCCATACCCACTATCTTAGGTCAGGTTTCCTAAAAACAAAGACAAGCATCCTTGACCAAGTGATTTATGAGGGGAGTGTTCTCAAGAAAGAAAGTAAGGGCAGGGGGAAAAAAGCTAAGCAAGAAGGTGGCCTCAAGTGATCAGCTTCAGTTTGGTCCCTGACATCAGGTAATTTAGAGCACAAATCACACCTTTGATTTGGCCATATCTTGAGGCAGGTAGTCTATAAGGCTTTGACATTTGGAGTCCCTTTGAAACCCCATATCAACAAATCACTGCTTCCAGGCATGATAAGGGAATTCTCATTGGCCAAAGGCAATTATTTCTGACAACAAGCAGCTGTGAGCCTATATCCACCAGTACCCTCAAGAGCAGGAGGTTCTAGTCAAGCTCCCAACAATGACAAATACACTCAGTATCTACTGGCATCATCCTTAGCATTGGACTCTTAACTTCTTAATTCATCAACAGTCATGATAAATGGAAGCAACAAAAAAAAGCAGATTCTTTAACATTCATTTCATGCTTTTATTCAAGCTCATAAGTACTACTTTTAATTTATCATATCTATTTTTGTTTCTTCCTTAAAAAAATAAATAAAAGGGTATCGGGTCACATAGTGTTACTGGCATCAAAAATGACTGTAAATTTTCTCTCATATGTGGCAGCTAGACAGAAAAAAAATGGGGAGCACTAGTAAAGAAGGGGATGGTGGGAGAGAGGAGAGAATAGGGAAGGGAAAGGGGAGGAGAAAAGGATGCTCATTTGTCTTGCCCACAGAAAAGGACTGTTCCATTCATGTTCCAAATGTAGTTGTTGTGTATCTCTGACCACCACTCCAAACTTGTTGATTATTATAAGAATGTTATATTCTTATAATAGGTTCTAGGGAATGAAATGGACCAATTTATATTATGTGAAGGTACAAATATAATGAATCCTCTCATTATATATAATTATAATGTACTAATTTTTTTTTCAAAATGACCATAAAGTGGTAAAATAGTAGCATTAGATGTCACAGGTTGCATATTCAAAACATGACTTTAAGAGTACTACAATGCTAATGAAATTTAATAATCAAGCCTTTATCTGAACTCAGATAAGGGTTAAATTCTATGTTAATTCTAGGCCTTATGGTATGTAAGGAACTGTAAAAATACTGTTTTTCCACTTTATAATAAGAATCTCACTGGAATGACTGGACTTATTTCTGTATAAATAGGTAACATGTTTATACATCTCAAAATGCATACATCTCTGGAAGTATGTGCACATTTTGCTGTTAAATAAAATACAGCACCCCAAAGAATAATTTCTGAGAGTAGAATCCCTGGCAAGAGATATTGGTTGACTTAGGTCAAAAGAGTTCTTTTTCTGAGAGAATAATTTTGTTTTGACCACTTTTATCTTTTTGATAATGTTTGATGCCCATAACACTTAAACAAATAATGTAGGTCAAGACTATACCTACAATTTTATGACATTTTCAAGATTGTGACTTATTCAAGTTTGTTACTTGGACTCAAGTAGTAGAAACTAGATTTATCTGTTCACTAAGTCTCTTGATTATCAGGAGTCCCCAATTCAAATCAAATGATATATCCATTCAATAAAAGCAGAGATGCCTACTTTGCTGGAAAAAAATAATTTAGATACTTCTTTAGGATCTATTAAAAATCATTGCAATTAGGATGAAGTTATTTAACATGGAATTATTTGTCAGGGAAATATTCAAATTATATACCATTTTAAATCAAGTAGGACCTTCCTGATATTACTTATTTCCTAGGATCAAATAATTAAAAAAAAAACTTTTTGGTGCACTGAGAAATGCTTTCTATACATTTGCTCCCAGGACAAATGAAAGTTTAAGATTTTAGGGAAAGTTCGGGAAAGATCTAGGCTCTGTTATTAACTGGCATAGTCTTTTTTTCCTGTACCTGGGATTGAACCCAGGGTGACTGAACCACTGAGTCACATCCCCAGACATTTATTTTTTTTTTTTATTTTGAGACAGAGTCTCACTAACTTGCTGAGGCTGGCTTTGAACTTTCAATCCTCCTGCCTCAGCCTCCAGTGCCACTGGGATTTTTAGGCATGTGACACTACACCTGGCTCTTGAGTGGCATAATCTAATGGCAGAGTTCATAGTTTTGTTTTTAAGTAAAGATCCAAGGTATCATACATTTAAAGCATTGATGAAATAAATATATAGAATAGCAAAAATCAACCTTGAGCCTTATCATGTGTATCATTCTGTGGCCTCTTTCCCCCTCTCTTCTCTTTCTAACAAACTTTGCACTTTTATCTATACCCATCAACTACAGCCCTTGTGTCTTTCACTTTTTTTTCAAGCTTATGGTTCCCTGGACTTTAATTTATATATATTTCTTCAAATTTATTATTAACCTTGCTAATAATTTCTGCATACTTCTAAAACCATGCAATTTGTTTTTATTTCACTTATGTATATTCTGAGTTCAATTAAGTTCAAGAATTTGGGGGTTTCCTTTTTATTTTCAAGACCTCAAATGAATTTCTCATTCTACTGTATTATTTTCTTGAAGTCATACTGCACATTTATTTTAAACTATCATGGCTCCATTATCAGTGTCCATTGAATATCTATTTTTATTGTCTGTGCTTCTCTTAGTTACTTTTTAGGTTGTTTCTCTTTTCTGTGTTTTCCTAGTGAGAAACTGATGTGACTCCATTTTTGAGAAACCAGCTTCTACCTCAAGGCCTGTCCTAAGGAAGGGGGCATGATCCTTGTCCTGAGAAAAACCCACAGAGCCTTTCTAGGCACATATCTACCCTGCTGAGTTTTTTTTGTCTGCAAATGACAGAAGAGATCTACAGTGACAGGTGTCCCTGACTCAGTTAGGCTAGGTGAGCACCCACAGCAACCCCCCTAGCAACCTCCAATCAGCATGAGACAGGGAAAATACCTGGGATGCCAGATGACCCCCAAGTAGTTTATGGTGGTTGATAACATGTTGGGAAACCATGTAGTTTAGCACGTACACCCCTCATGGCCTAAACCAATCAGTTCAAAGGAATCCCCCTCTTGTACTAGCCAATCACCCCTACCCAACTTGTTCCCACCAGTGAATGTGCTAATCAATGTTAAGAGTTGTTGTTTGATTTTCCCGCGGTATGGAATGATTTGCTGTGTGATGTTGTGATGCATAGAGTATCCCCCCAAAACCTATAAAATCTCACTGAACAAAGGACCAGGACTCACTCCCTGGGACCGCTGCATCGGGAATAGTTGTGAGTCCAGGCTCGAGCTTGCAATAAAGACTTTTGTGTGATTGCATCGGATTTGGAGCCAGGAGGTCTACTGGGGGTCCCACGAATCTGGCATTACACTAGTTGATTTGAATTGAATGTTAATCATTGAATTTTAATAAATTCAAAGATATTTTGAGACCTAGAATTATTTCTTTCTCTAAAGAAAATGTCTTCGCTTTCAGCAGAATCCTAGATTTATTTTCTCAGACCTGTGAAAGATCAAGGTGTTTTCAAACAGCTACAGTCTCTAAATGACCATATCTCTCTCAAATCACCTTTTCTTTTGGTATGAAGTCCATCAAGATGTGTAACAAATATCTGGGGCATTTACTACCTGTGTTAGTCAATTTTCTAATACTATAGGACATACCTGAGATAAATCAAAGTATAAAGACGAAGGGTTTGTTGTGGTTCACAGTGCTAGAAGTTTCAGACCACGACTGATTGTTCCATTCAGGCAGGACAATATGTTAGGAACATGTGGTGGATGAAGTTTGCTCACCTAATGGCTGAATAGGAGAGAGAAAAAATGAGATTAGAGTCCCATAATCCCTTTCAGCCCCCACCCCTCAATGCTTTAAATCTTCCAACTAGGCCCTGCCTCATGAAGTACTCACTCCTCCCAGTAATGCCACTCTGGAGAATAATCCTTCACTAAACAGGCCTTTGGGAAATGTTTCAGATCCAAACTATAGCACTACATATTAGATAGCTCCTGGCAGGAGAAGCCTCTGAATAAAATAACTCCAAAATCAAATTTACCTTGCTGGATTCCTTCTTTCCCTAGATCCTTGCTCTATGTGCTGAAATACTCTTTTATAATCTACATTTCATGCTCCAGTGTTTCTAGCCATATTCAGTAGAAGTGAGTCATAATGGTCTGGTTTGCCTCAATTTTATCTAGAAGAACTTCAATACTGTTAATAGATAAAATTGAATCAGAAAAATACATTGCCTGACTTCTAATGTCTTTGAGTCATCCATCCCCATATCATTGAAATTTGTTTACTTATTTATATCCATGATTCTTAAAACTTTTCTTTAAACTTATTCAAAACTTTAAACATATTGTAGATCTTATTTTGGTTGTTTACCATCACATGCTACACCAAAGAAAGCATTCCAACATTGATTTTAGAAGCTCATCAGCAATTTTTCCCCACAAAGATATAGCAGGAAAAAACTTATCTTATAAATTTTACATTAAATTTATATAAAATACATCATATAAAATTTTGCATTATAAATTCACACTAAAGTTCTCTACTAGTAACACAGACTAAGGTTCATTATTTCAACTGACAATTTTATCCTCACCTGCAGACACAAATAGAAATAGATTTTCAATAGAAAATGATTATAATTTCTATAGTCTTCTCACAATTTAAGAGATTTGCCCAATTTTTCAAAATAGAATTCTTCAGAATTTCAAATAAGTTGATTTCATCCCCTTTTCATCAGTGCTATTGCATTCGATTTCTTTTGTTCTGACTTTGTACAAAGTAGGATTTAATCAGTAATACCCGTGACTGTATTTGCACAAGAGTTTCCTTTGGACAAAGATGGTAACACCATTATGGCTTAAAGAAGGCTTTAGGCTGACATTCCTGTCACAATTTATCCTCAGAAATTTATATATGTAAAAAAATATGATAAATAATGTCCTAAGAGTAGTACAGAAACCTACTGTAAACAATGGTCCAATATTATTTTAGAGTCTTGAAATTTTTAAATAATTGTGCTATAGATTTTACTATATGGTTTAAAAGTGACTTATTTGCACCAACAAAATAGGTACTGTATAAGGCTGTAAAGACTTTTCAATGTTAAAATATGCACGTAAAAGTATTTTTCTTTTAAAAATGTTAATTTTTCTTAAATTTAATTAAATCTTAGTTTTTAAAGGTCTTTCAAGGGAAAAGTCTGAATAATTAAGATTTAGTTTGCATTAAAAAATGGTAAACTGTTGGAAGATATCAATTGTAAACTGTTCTATTTGGGCATTTAAAAAACAGTGGTATAAAGCAAATATGTCTATGTGTTGCTGAAAATAAATGATAAGGTATCTATATAAACAAAACTCATCAATTTAAATCTCACATTGAAAATCAGGTCAAAATAACATAACAACTAAATTGAGAATGAAATATATCTTCAGAGATCTTTAATTAAATTTCTATGGTTTAGGAACACCACCTAATGGTCAGAAGTATTTATCAATTGTCCTTTAATTTAAATGCTTTCTCTCAGCTTGTTCTTTGTTAATTTCTATTTCCCTTGAGCATACTATTACTTTCCTTATAATTTTAGAGTTTTGAACTGTCATAGTAAAAGGGTAAACCCATGAGGACCTATTTACTCAAAAAGAAACTGGTAGAAATATATCAGAATATAGGAAAACAATGCATTTTTAAAATCTGTACATTTGAGTGACATAAAATCATTTGATGAAATTAAAATGGAATGCTAAAGTAAGAACTTAATAAAAATACTAAAAATATGCTTATGATCTCTTTGTAAATATGTCGAACATTTTAATAGGAGAGTTATACTGATAGTTATCAACATTCACAATGCTTTTCTTCCAGTTTAAATTGTTAACCAAGGGTGCTGGTGATGTAGCTCAGTGTCAGAGAGGTTGCCTACCATTCCTGAAGCCCTAATTTTGATCCTCAGCACTGCAAAATAAATAAGTAAATAAAATTAACAGGTTGTAACTGATTCAAAACTTATTGACCCTTACATAAATATATAAGGCTATCTATGTCAGCAACCTAGAGACTGCTAAGCTGAAGGATCCTGCTTGCATAGTTCCATACCCCAATTCTCAGGAAACTTCCAATATTACTTTCGATGGCAAAGGGACTTTGTAGAAGTGAATGACTAAGGATTTTGAGATAGCAAGATTATTCTGGATTATCTGGCTCGACTCTTACTCACAATTATCTTTATAAGAGGGAGGCAGGAAGAATAAAAGTCAAGAAGAAGGCTACATATGGGGAAAGCAGAAACCTGAGTGATTGGCTTTGAAGAAAAAGGAAGATCTACAAGGCTACCAGCCACAGAATCTAGGTAGCCACTTGAAGCTGGAAAAGATAAGGAAAATGAAAACATAAATTATATGAATCTTACATACTATTAGGAAAAGAGTTAGGTAGCATTTACTTGGTATTATAAAACCTCCAATAAATGAAAATATTTATTTTAATTGCAGACTAGATAAAGTTTCAAATTAAGATGCAAATACAATCTTTTATTTTAAAATTCAAACTATATTCTGTGATTTATGCTCAGTACATGTTCAACTAAAATTTTATGAACTATAATATTATGCAAGAAATACTGGCTTACAATGTCACAGAATGAATTGACATTCCTCTTCTCATGAACTGAGAAATTTCAGGAGGGAGCAAAGATTTGGTATTAGCTCCATTTTTCTTTTGGTGGCTCAGCAGGGGAATTATCAGCTCCCTGTAATAGACAGATAAACATTCCTTTTGTTTATAAAAAGCCAGGATTACTTAACAAGGACTACTAAATAATCCCTATTAAATAGGGTTATTTACTAGAATAGATATTCTTATTAAGTACTGTCTAGACAGTATAGTCTTTGTAAGGAAATTAATATTTAAGATGATGGTTACGTGTTTGTCTTCAGGTAAGCTACTTAACCCCATGCTCCCACAGCTCCTGAACTTTTTCCCCTCTTATTTTCTATGGGTCAGTGTTCATGTCTCTAAGCAGATGGGCAGAGAGCAAAGAAAAAGGGATGCATTATTAAAATATAGGCAAGAAACAAAAGAGACTTGAGAATGGTTTTCCATTATTTTATGAAGAGAGATGATGTACGGAAAAAGATGGCGCTGAAGTCAAAGAAGAAGTTTCAAAGAATGCTTGGGATGGACTCTGGAAAGCTAAGGGAGCACCCATAGGCATGAATTTTTTTTTCTTTTAATGTATGGATGCTTCTAAAAGCTTGATCATCAGTATACCTCACTTTTCATTCCTCTTGTCTTCTCCTATACACATAAATGTAGACCGTGGGTGTATGTTATTTAAATGTCAACTTGTAAGTCATGCTGTTTTTGAGACCTCACATTAACCCTTCATTAAAGAACTCATTTCTGTGTCTCATCAGAGTTCAGTGTGTTCACAGAGTGAGGAACTTAGGACTTAGAGAGTTAAGGCTTGCTCTCATCAATTGGTGGGCTGACCTCTTCCCTGCTGAAGAATGATGGCCATCAGAGATACGCATTAGCAAGCAAAGATTCTCCCTCTGCAAAGTAAACTTTAAACAATAATCATTTTGTAAGGTTCCCTTTTGTATCCTCTGGAGGGCAACTAGGAAGATGTAGCTGAGTGATACAAAGAAGATGTCTTAACACTTTGTTTTTTTTTTTATATGTGTGTGTGTGTGTGTGTGTGTGTGTTTAATTTTTATTGTTGGTTGTTCAAAACATTACATAGTTCTTGATATATCATATATCACACTTTGATTCAAGTGGGTTATGAACTCCCATTTTTACCCCGTATACAGATTGCAGACTCGCATCAGTTACACATCCATTGATTTACATATTGCCATTCTAGTGTCTGTTGTATTCTGCTGCCTTTCCTATCCTCTACTATCCCCCCTCCCCTCCCCTCCCCTCCCCTCCCCTCTTCTCTCTCTACCCCCTCTATGTAATTCATTTCTCCCCCTTGTATTATTTTTCCCTTTCCCCTCACTTCCTCTTGTATGTAATTTTGTATAACCCTGAGGGTCTCCTTCCATTTCCATGCAATTTCCCTTCTCTCTCCCTTTCCCTCCCACCTCTCATCCCTGTTTAATGTTAATCTTCTTCTCATGCTCTTCATCCCTACTCTGTTCTTAGTTACTCTCCTTATATCAAAGAAGATATTTGGCATTTGTTTTTTAGGGATTGGCTAGCTTCACTTAGCATAATCTGCTCTAATGCCATCCATTTCCCTGCAAATTCTATGATTTTGTCATTTTTTTAATGCAGAGTAATACTCCATTGTGTATAAATGCCACATTTTTTTATCCATTCGTCTATTGAAGGGCATCTAGGTTGGTTAAGAGTCAATTCAAATTGAAAATACCATTTTTTTTAATTAAAAAAGAAGGCTAGCTGGGCATGGTGGCTCATGCCTGTAATCCAAGCAGTTTGGAAGGCTGAGACAGGAGGATTGCAAGTTTCAGGTCAGCCTTAGCAATTTAGCAAGGTCCTATGCAACATAGAACAAAATTTTAAAAAGGTCTGGAGTTATGGCTCAGTGTTTAAGCAACCCTGGGTACTAAAAACTAACTAACAAACAAAATAGACCCAAAGAGAGGAGGAAGTAAGTAAAATACAAAACGAATTAGACAGAATGCTAATTAGTCAAGCATTAATTTTAATAATAGTTTCTATAATCAGAACAGTTTGAAAATGCATTACCTTCTCTGCCAAAACATGGGATAATTCAGAGAAATTCATTTTTTTTTTCACTCAAGTGAACTTTTCAGAAAGGTTAGAAAAAATCTCAAAACCCTTATGGAATGTTGCCATGTTTACAATATCCCTCTGTCTCATTGCTGGATATGACTAAGAATCTAAAAATCCAATTTCTTTTATAAATAATTAAGAGTCAAGCACAAAATAACCTACAGGTCATCCACATATGATTGAAATCATGTAGTTCTTGTCTTTCTGTGCCAAGCTTTTTTCACTTAAATTAATAATCCCCAATTCTGTTCATGTTAACATAATTTTATTCTTTTATTCAACTTTTTAAAACTTTTTTTTTTTGTTCTAATTAGTTATACATGACAGTGCGATGCACTTTGACACATAAATGAAGTACAACTTCTCATTCTTCTGGTTGTGTACGACGTGGAATCACACTGTTCATGTTGTTATATATGCATATAGGATATTAATGTCCAATTTATTCTACTATCCTTCCTATCTCTATTCCCCCTCCCTTCCCTATAGTCTCCTCTGCCTAAATCAAAGTAATTTCATTCTTTCCTAGCTCCCCCTCCCTTACTGTGAATTAGCATTTGCATATCAGAGACAACATCCAGCCTTTGTTTTCTTTTTTGAAATTGGCTTATTTCACTTTTAGCATGATATTCCCAGCTCCATCCATTTACCAGCAAATGCCATCATTTCATTCTTTAAGGCTGAGTAATATTCCACTGTGAATATACACCACATTTTTTCTTATCTATTCATCTGTAAAAGGGCACCTAGGCTGGTTCCATAGTTCAGCTATTGTGAGTTGAGCTGCTATAAACATTGATGTGGCTGTGTCATTCTAGTATGTCAATTTAAAATCTTTGGGGTATATACCAAGGAGTTGGTAGCTGGGTCAAATCATGGTTCCATTCTAAGTTTTCTGAGGAATCTCCATACTGCTTTCCATAATGGTTGCAACAATTTGCAGCCGCACCAGCAATGTATGAGTATACCTTTTCCCCCATATCCTCACCAGCATTTATTGTTCCTTATATTCTTTTCTTAAAATTTTTTATTCTGAATGCTTTACAATTCATATTACACATTTAGAGCACAATTTTTTATATCTCTGGTTGTACACAGAGTAGTAATGCCATGCCTGTCTTCATACATGTACTTAGGGTAATGATATTCATCTCATTCAACCATCTTTTTTACCCTCATGCCCCCTCTCCTTCTCTCCCACTCCTTTGCTGCCCTATCTAGAGTTTATGTAATCCTCCCAACCCCTCTGTGAATCATCCTGCTTATAGGAGAGAAAACATTTGGCATTTGGTTTTGGGGGTTTGGCTAACTTTACTTAGCCCTACTTATATCATCCAAATCCACCCATTTACCTTCAAATGCCATGATTTTATTCTCTTTTATTGCTGAATAATATTTCATTGTGTGTGTATATCACATTTTCTTTATCCATTCATCTACTGAAGGGCCTCTAGGTGCCTTGCTTTTTGCACTTAAATTAATTATCTCCAATTCCATTCATGTTAACAGAATTTTATATTTTTTATGGCTGAATAATAATCCACTGTATGTAGGTACCACATTTTGCTTATTCACTCATCAGTTGATAAATATTTTGGTAGTTTTTCCCCCCATTTCTTTGCTGTTATGAATAGTGCTTCAGTGAACATAGTGAGGCCAGGAGGCAAAAGGACAGTTAACGTAGGTAAGAAATAATTGGGTCAGACTGGGAAGATGGGGGCTCACTTAAAAGGAAAGGAAATAAAATGCTACTTCCTTTAGTACTCCTCCCCATCCTGAACCTGTTGCCAAGGTTACCTGCCTCCAGGGAATTTATCCTTTCAGCAAAGAGTTAATGAGTAGCCCTAGGTGACTCCCTTCCCGCCTGCAGCCCTGGGCAGCTTCATTCCCACCCTTGGATCACTCTACCTTTTGGGTTCTGTAAGCTGGATGAGAAGAGAGCATGAGAACAAAGGAAATTTAAAATGTATGAAAGGGGCAGGAAACACCCACTTCCCCTGACACTCACCTCTGGGGTCCCTTCTATTCAGAGTAGTCTCTGTTCTATCCTTTAAATAAAACTTGTGTTATGCCAGATTCGTGGGACCCCAATAGACCTCCAGGAGCCAAATCCGATGCAATCACACAAGAGTCTTTATTGCAAGCTGGAGCCTGGACTCACAACTGTTCCCGATGCAGTGGTCCCAGGGAGTGAGTCCTGGTCCTTTGTTCAGTGAGATTTTATAGGTTTTGGGGGGATATTCTATGCATCACAACATCACACAGCAAATCATTCCATACCACGGGAAAATCAAACAACAACTCTTAACATTGATTAGCACATTCACTGGCGGGAACAAGTTGAGTAGGGGTGATTGGTTAGTACAAGAGGGGGATTCCTTTGAACTGATTGGTTTAGGCCATGAGGGGTATATGTGCTGAACTACATGGTTTCCCAACATGTTATCAACCACCATAAACTACTGGGGAGTCATCTGGCATCCCAGGTATTTTCCCTGTCTCATGCTGATTGGAGGTTGCTAGGGGGGTTGCTATGGGTCCTTGAAAAACCAGCTTCTACCTCAGAGCAAAGCCTATCCAAGGAAGGAACATCACCTTTGTCCTTGGAAAAACCCACAGAGCACTCCAAGGCACATTCCCACCCTGCTAAGTTGTTTTTCTACAAATAACAGGAGAGATCTGCTGCGCCAGGTGTCCCTGACTCAGTCAGGCTAGGTGGGGATCCATAGCAGCCCCCTAACAGCCACCAATCAGCATGAGACAGGGAAATACCTGGGATGCCAGATGACCCTCCCAGTAGTTTAATGGTGGTTGATAACATGTTGGGAAACCATGTAGTTCAGCATGTACACCCCTCTTGGCTTAAACCAATCAGTTCAAATGAACACCCCTTTGTACTGACCAATCACCCCTACCCAACTTGTTCTCGCAAGTGAATGTGCTAATCATGTTTTAGAGTTGTTATTTGATTTTCCCGCAGTGTGTGATGATTTGCTAAGAGATGCTATGATGTATGTGAAGTCCCTGCCTTCTCCAAACAACGTATAAAACTGCTGCAAACCCTGGGCTCGGGGCCTCTCAGCATCACCAGTTGCTGTGTGTGCACGCGGAGGACCAAGCTAGCTCGCAATAAACACCTCTTTGCTGCTTACATCGATCTTGGGTCTCTGGTGGTCTTTTGGGGGTCTCCTGTTATTTACAGACAAACAACTCAGCAGGGTGGGTATGTGCTTAGGAGTGCTCTGTGGGTTTTTCCAAGGACAAGGGTCATGCCCCCTCCCTTAGGACAGGCCTTGAGGTAGAAGCTGCTGTTATTTATTTATTTATTTTTAAAAATGGAGCTACATTAGTTTCTCACTGGCTTTCTAAGCTTGCCTAGGCATTTCTCAGGGTTCAGTCCTAAACATAAGGGAAGCAGGACTTCATCCTGATTCTCATCACTGGTACAAATAGGAGTGAAGTTGTTTCTTAGACATATCAATGTCATTTTCTTTGGTTGTATAATAGCAATATCAGTGCTTAATCATAAGTCTTTTTTTAGGAACTCCATGCTGTTTCCCATAATGGCTGAACTAATTTATATTCCCACCTATGGTGTTCAAAGTTTCCCCTTTCTTTACATCCTCTCCAGTGTACTGTCTTAAATCTTTTTGATAATAGCCATTCTTTACTGGATTAAGGTAATATCTTACTATGGTTTTGATCTCTTTTTGTCTGATAATTAGTGACGTTGAGCACTTTTTAATGAACTTATTAACTGATTTCATGTCTCATTTAGAGAAATATCTGGCTATGTATTTTAATCAGCTTTTTCACTGACAAAAAGACTTGATAAGAACAATTAGAGGAGGAAAAATTTATTCTTGGGCTCCTGATTTCAGTCCATAGACACCCAGCTCCATTGCTCAGGAAAGAAGAGTGTGGTGAAGGAAAACAGGCCAGAATATGGCCACAAAATGTGGAGTGAGAGAGCCCCAATCAACAAGGAAAAAATATATACCCCAAAGGCATTACCCAAATGGCCCACCTCCACCAGCCATGGGCTATCTGCCTGCAGTTACCACCAAATTAATCCTTATCAGAAGATCAATGCTGATTATGTTATTTTTCTTATAACCCAGTCATATTACCTCTGAACTTTCTTGTGTTGTTTCACACATAAACTTTGGCAATATTTAATATCTAAATTAGAGCATTCTATCTATTGCCCATTTTTCATTGATGTATTTGGCTTGTTGTTATTAACATTTTTAGTTCATCATATATTTTGGAAATATACCACTTGCCATATATATAGTTTGCAAATATTTTGTAGGTTTTCTGTTCACTTTGTTGATTGTTCCTTTCCTGTGCAGCAGTTTTTAAATTTGATATAATTCCATCTGTCTGTGTATTTTTTGTTTCCTGTGCTTTTATAGCTTTGTCCAAAATATCCTTGCACTTTCCAGTGCCCTGAAGTGTTTCCTGACTTTTTTTCCCTACTATTTCATAGTTTTAGGTGTTAAGCCAATCTTCTGGTTTTTAAATCTTTAGACAAGCATTTTTTGACTACAAGGCTTTCTGACATCAAGATGTTACAATACCTTTGTTTTTCATATCAGTTGCAACCATTAGGTGGCAGCCTAATGCAAAATATAAAGAACAGCTTTCAAAAGGCTCTAGAATGGGTTTTACTCATACAATTTTATGAATTTAATGTTTTTTTGTTTCTCTAATATTTATCATTAATCCATGAATGAGATCCTATTAGCTGTCTTATGTTTGAATCTGTTTCCTTTCCATCTGTGCCATGAAAATCATGACATGAGTAAGAAAAACCAAGTCTTATATAGTGGAATATGAGATTATTTGACAATGCACAATTGAAACAGAAGGTTGTAATAATAGTAACTTTAAAACAGAATATAAACTGATATAAGAAAGAACACTAGAATGTGTTAAGATAGTTTGTAGGTTCTCTTTTCTGGTAAGATCAGGAAATTTGTAGTCTCTACACATTAAGTGTAGTCTCTTTTAACTCAACTTTGTTTATACCAAAGAAGTATCTTGGAGATTTTCTAAAATGCCAAAGAACCAGGCCCCAGGAGTTATAAGACCTCAACAAAAGCCAACTGAAGAATCAAAATCAACCCCACCTTTCGGGAATCAGAGCTTTTATCATGCTGACATCAAGCTCCTTAACTTATAGCAGAGATGTTTAAGTAGAAACAGAGTTCCATCAACATTCACTATGCTACCTCTATTTATTATCTCTTTAAAATTCCCATAAGTATTCATTTTATTCATTTTCAGTACTATAAAATTATTGAAGAAAATAGACATACTCAGGATAAATAGACACATCTTTGCATTCTTTTGCAAAAGATATAATTTTATATAGAGAGAACCCTAAATATTATAAACACACCCCCATCTCCTGCAAGAATAATGAACAATCTGAAAAGTAAATTAAGAAGACAATTCTATTTGCAATGGTACAAAAAAGAATAAAATACTTAACAAAGTAGATTTTAAAAATGTACAATAAAATCTATAACTATTTATGATAGATATTAAAGAAAACATGAATAAGTTAAAGCTGTTCCATATTTGTGGGTTAGAAGACATCCCGTGCAGGTGGTGGAAATGGGGTTCCCCTCAGTGGAATGCACTGGCTGAGAAATAAAAGCTAAGAAAAATAGAATGATGAAGAAAACACAGGACATAGAAAATAATTTCAAAAGCGAGGGCAGGATGGGCAAGCCATGAGGCGGATCGAGCTTCTAGACTAAAGGGCAAAATGGATCCCACGCCTGCATTATTTCTTTCGGGAAACATCAAAGGCCTTCCTAGAATGTGCTTCAGTGGAAAAGGTTAAAGGTGGGCTGTTCAGTTCCCAACAGGTTACTCCCATCTCCAGAGCTACTGTGAGGTATCTTCCTAGAACAGTAGAGATAAAAGTTAGATGCATTGGCAATCTATTGTTGTGAGAGAGCCACAGATAGTTCACAATGACAAATGTAAATTTCCCTGGCTACCATACCAAGAGAATACCCTCATGTAATCCATGGATAGATGGCTTCCTGCACCCACCCACCCACACACACACATTTAAAGCTAATAAAAACAATCAGAAAGGTAGCATGATTAAAAAAAATCAACTCAGAGAAATAGTTGTAGTTCTATGCAAGAATAATGAACAATCTGAAAAGTAAATTAAGAAGACAATTCTATTTGCAATGGTACAAAAAAAGAATAAAATACTTAACAAAGGAGATAAAAAAAATGTACAATAAAAACTATAAACTATTTCTGATAGATATTAAAGAAAACATGAATAAGTGAAAGCTATTCCATATTTGTGGGTTAGAAGACATGATAAGGTTAAAATATCAATACTACCCAAAAGTGATCTATAGATTCAATTGAAATCTCTATTGAAATTCCTATCAATATCTCAATGTTTACAATAAAATAGAAAAATCCACACAAAAATTCATATGCAATAGCAGAGGATATGAAATACCCAAAATAACCTTGAATAAGACAAATTTGGAGGACTCAGATTTTCTAAATTCAAAATCTA
Source organism: Callospermophilus lateralis (assembly GCF_048772815.1). Taxonomy (NCBI): domain Eukaryota; kingdom Metazoa; phylum Chordata; class Mammalia; order Rodentia; family Sciuridae; genus Callospermophilus; species Callospermophilus lateralis. Next base: position 4,767,060 of record NW_027514713.1, on the reverse strand, counting down.
ATGCAGAATCATCTTGGGACTGCAGCATGTCCAGAACTTAAAGAAACTGGAAACATAGATCCAAGAGTTTGCACCCAGGTCTGCATGAGCCTGTCTGAGTCTAGCAAACCTGTGGAAAGTTAGAAACTGGGAGCATTTCACCCAGGGTAATACAGGTTAGAGAGGCTGGAGAGAGCCAGGCTCTCCCCAGCCCTGTGAGTCCTAAGGCCTACAGGGACCAATAGGGCCAGCTACAGTGGGTTGGAAGGATAGAAGAGAGTGTGAGGGCATTTTGCTCTTGGCCCACTCAGCCAGCTGGTCTGGTACCCACCCAGGCTGGTACTTACCAGGTCCTGGCATCAGCTGGTCCCCAACTCCCTCCCCAGTCCAGCACCCGCAGGTACCCACGAGGTCTGGCATCAGTCCAGCATGAAACATGGTCCTCTGGCTCCCTGATGTGGCCCATCCCTCACAGCTTTGTGGTCAGCCCACAGGTCTCAAAGCCTGTTCTTGATTTACCTGGCACAGACCAGCTGGGCCCCTGACCTGGCTGGGCCTCCCACACAAATTCACCTTAACCTTCCTGATCCAGCATAGAGCCTCCCCTCACCAGCCCCCAGGATCCAGTGCTAGGCCCAGATGTACCTGTCACCAGGATGTGGTCAGCTACTTTGCTGCTTCCCTGCAACCCAACCTCCCCTGAATGCCACATCACCTCCAAGTCTGCAGCACAGTCAGCCCACACTAATATCTCAAGAAGGGAAATTAGGAAAGGAAATTTAACCCCAACCTTCAACATAATGAGCAACACAATAACAGAAAGAACACATAACCCATGGCCCATACCCACAAGCTAAGATCATACTTCAGGAAGAAACAGAAAGAACACCAGATGGGCACAGTGAACATACACACTCACTGACTTTTCTTGTGGGGGGTGTACTGGCAATTGAACTCAGGGGCACTCCACCACTAAGCCACATCCCCAGTCTTACTTTCTATATTATTTAGAGGCAGGATCTCACTGACTTGCTTAGCACCTTGCTTTTGCTGGGGATAGCTTTGAACTTGGGATCCTCCTGCATCAGCTTTCAGAACCACTGGATTTATAAGTGTGCACCATGAGTTCGGCCTTATTATTTTGTCCACCATAGAGGATACAACTCTTTAATTTCTTAACATTTTACCAAGATTTCGTTGTGGTGGTGGTGGTGGTTTTTTTGTTGGAGCAGTAGTTCTGTTCAGCCTTTTGATTTTGAATTTCCATATTGGATCTTGTTTTACTTGAATGTGTACAGACTGATTTAAAGAGTCCTACACATATTCATATTTGTTTCTCTCTTCTCACTTTTTGCCTTGTTTTTCTTTTATTCTTCTTTCTTTTCTTTTTCTTTCTTTATTCTTTTTTTTCTAGTTTGTTTTGTTTTGTTTTGAAGATGTTACTTTCATATGCTCTGTATTTTGTAGGTTATGATTTATGATTAAGTTATTTTAATTTTGTTTTGTATAATATTTATCACTACTCTATCTCCCTCTCTCATTTCTATATTCCTGACACCCAAATTCCATTCTCTCTCTCCTCCTTTATATACTTCTTCTTTTTGTTCCTTTTCAAGCTAACAACATATCCTAAGTTACCACTGCATCTGTCCTACTCACCCTTTGAAATTTCAAACACTTTTCCACCCTCCTATTTATTCTGCTTTATGTAATTTGACTATACTTAACACTTCTTTATACTAGTTGAGGTATAGAACATCAACCCCTAACACCAATGTCACAGCAATAATTAATACAGAGAAGGAATAGATAACACCTAGTGTTTGATTTTGAGCCAGACATAATACATGATTATGTACTATTTTTACTGATGGAAATTGCTGATCATACTATCCCTAAATATCATACCAATTAATTCTAGATGCCAAAATAGGAATTAAGGACCTATTCTACTGTTATATATTGTTTGCATATATTATTGCTATGATTGGGTTGTGCATCCCAATCTGTGAGGTACTAGTAACATAGAGAGGGATTCTATAAACCTATAAGGTACAAATTCTGCAGAATCAGATCCATCCAGATAGATGATTAGACACATAAACAATATGAAAAATCAAGGGATTGAACTATCCCAAATAACCCAAACCACCTCAACAGTAGACTCTATTGACACGACAGTGGAGGAAATGTCAGAGATAGAACTCAGAAAGTCATGGTTAAACTGATCTACAATGTAAAAGATCATGTAAGGAATAAAATCAGAGAAAGAATTCAAGAAATAAAAGATTATTTCAACAAGGAGATAGAGATGCTGAAGAAGAATCAGCCAGAAACCCTCAAAATAAAAAAAAGTCAATTAACAAAATTAAAATTTCAATTTAAAGCATCACTGATACATTAGACCACTTGAAAATAGAGTTTCAGGTAATGAAGACAAAACTATAATCTAGAAATCAGTTGACCATGGAAAAAAGATATAAAGAAACCATGAACAGAACTTCCCAGAAATATGTTATAACATAAAAAGACCAAATTTAAGATTTTTCAGGATTGGTGAAGGCTGGAAGATACAAAGGAATGCACAATCTTTTCAATAAATTCATTAGAAAATTTTCCAAACTTTAAGAATGAAAAGGAAAACTAAATACAGGAGGCTTACAAGACTCTAAATATACAAAATTACAACAGATTCACATCAAGGCACAGTATTATGAAAATGCCTAACATACAGAATAAGGATAGAATGTTAAAGGCTACCAGAGAAAAGTGATAGGTAATATTTAGAGTTAAATTATTCCTGATCTCACCTGATTTCTCAACCTTGACCCTCAAAGCTAGGAGGTCTTGAAGTAATATACACCAAGTTAAAAAAATGGATGACAGTCAAGAATACTATGCCTGGTAAAATTAAGCTTCAGAATTGATGATGAAATAAAAACCTTCCACTACAAACAAAAGCTAAAAGAATGCACAACTAGAAATACTGCACTAAAAAACATACTCAGTAAAATATTCCATGAAGAAGAAATTAAAAAAAGTGAAATGCAGCAAAGGGAGGAGGTAGAGAAATAATCAATCAAAGGAGAAACTAATTGAAATTAAAAACAATAAATAAATCAAAGTGATAGGGAATAAAAATTATATCTCAATAATAACATTGAATGCAAATGGCCTAAACTCATCAATCAAAAGACATAGAATGAGAGATTAAATTAAAAAATTAGAACCAACAATATGCTATCTCCAAGAGACTCACCTCATAGACAAAGACCTCAACAAACTGAAGGTAAAGGCATGGGAAAAAACATATCATTCACATAGATCCCTTAAAAAGCAAGGGTTTCTATCCTCATATCAGATAAAGTGGACTTCAAGCCAAAGTTAATCAGAAGGGACTAAGAAGATAATTTTATAATGCTTAAGGGAATTATATATCAACAAAACAACAATGGTAAATATTTATTCTCTAAAAAGTTGAGCACCTATGTACATCAAACAAACTCTTATCAATTTCAAGAATCAAATAGACTACAACACTATAATACTGAGTGACTTTAACATGCCTCTCTCATCACTAGATAGATACTCCTAAAAAATACTAAATAAAGAAGCTATTGAATGAATGAATACAATTAATAATTTAGACTTAATAGACATGTGTAGAATATTGCATCCATCAAGGATAGAATACACTTTATTCTTGGCAGCACATGAGTCCTTATCTAAAATAGATCATATCTTAGGCCACAAAGGAACTCTTAGAAAATTAAAAAAAATAGAGTTAATACTTTGTATTCTATCAGATTATAATGGAATGAAATTAGAAATCAATAGTAAAATAAAAAATAGAAGCTACTCCAACAGCTGGAGATAAAATAATATGCTAATGAATGAAAAATGGATAGCAGAAGAAATCAGGGATAAAAACATACATTTATTCTCACTTGATAGTGTTTTTTTAGTTCACTATGGAAAAGGGAAATTGAGAAATCACTTTTCCAAAGATTTAGAAAAATATTAAAATTTAATTTAAATAAAGAGATTTTTAAACTTAAAATTTTAATTCCAGGAAGTAGAATTTTTTTGTGTAAGGATTTGACAACGCAAACTAAAGTTGCCTTCATAATTTTCTGTATCATTTAATGTTTTTTTGTAAATCTACTTATCAAGTAAAATTCTATTGTTAACTCCTTTTTTCTTTATTATTATCTCTGTTCTTAAATCTAGAAAAGAAATGCCATCAGAGCAAACATTGTTCTTGTGTTCCTAGTATCTATAACAGTATTTGAATGTAAAAAGAGTGCAGAAAATAATATAATGTTTTGGCAGGTGATATTTTGCAAATGCACACATGAACATTTTCAAGAAATATGTCATTAAAGGGAGTTCCGGGTTTAACTAGTTTAAGAAATACTGCATCTTACATTGAATGACCTTCAAAGTATATTAGTTTATTAAGGACTATAAATGACCCTCGAGTAAATTGTTTAACTTTGCTGAGATCAGAACTCTTGCACACATCCTACATGGGTGAGGGAAAGGATTCCTGTTAGGGGGGATGGGCTGGCTGAGAAATAACAGCTAAGAAAATAGTACTATGAAATAACCACAGGATACAGAAATATAGTTTGAGAGCTGTGGCAGCAACGGGCCAAGCTGACCAGAGGGGTGCAGCTTCTAACAAAGAAAGGAGCCCCACTTGCTTATTTATGGCAGTACAGATCAAAGGAGATTGGTAGCCATAAAACTTCAGTGTGGGAGGAGTCTTGACTCAGTGCTTGTTTCTTCATGAAAAACAGAATACAGTGGAGGCAGCGAGGCTGTTTGGCTCTTCGTGGGTAATTCCCATCTCCAGTGTTGGCATGGGACATTTGACAGAGCTGGGTGGGAGTTGACATGTATGGGTCTTCTCACCAGCTGGAGTGCTACTGTGAGTTCCCAGATACCAGATCTTCCCACTCAATGGCTTCAATACTAATCTAGTCCATGCACATTTCACGGGTGGCTTCCAGCACAGAACATTGCTAAATTTTGCATCAAATTTTTTTTTTCAGGGCAATGGGTCAGAAGCTTGCCAAAAACAAGCAGTCTGACAAAATAAATCCCAAGGAAGTTACAGCAGACTCAGAAAAGGATACAGGAGTTATCAGACTGTGGGACTGTATGGCAAACGTGGCTTCCTAGGTTTCAAATTCTTCATAGGAGATACAGTGGTGTAACTGGTAATGATATTCTGCCTTCCCTGGAAGAGCTCCCTCAGGTCACTGAAAACTGAGATTGGGGATTTTCAAGCCTCTTGCATTCTTAAACACATTCCATGAAATATGAGCATAATTCTTTTATAGGTTTTACAAAAAACTTATTTTTTCAAGAGCTATCTTCTGTATTTTATATTTGTGTTCAAGTTATAATAGATTTCTATCCCCAATCATAAACTATTGCTTATGCTCATGACCAAGCATCAAACTTGTGATGTTACATTAAACATACAATGTGATGAGCAGTTCCCAGACATGTACAATGGTTATATGCAATGTCTTAAAGCAGTGACCAACAGGCTCGGTGGGACTATTACTATTCCATCAAGGAAACCAGTTGTTTTTTTTTTTAAATCATTAAAATTCAAATAATTAGTATCACATGTAAATATTTGAGCACCAATGTACCAGGCAATATAATAAATGTGTGTGTATGTGTGTGTGTATACATATATTTTTTTTCAATTTTTTTTACTGAATTTCTTTAAACCCTGGCTAAAAACACATGGACAATGTTTCATTTTTTCACATATGTATTTTGCTATCATGTAAATATAGCTAATGTCCATTAACTTGATATTTGTCAGGCCATTCCAACCTAGAGGTAAAAATTGGATCACCTGTTTGTATTTTTTGGGAAAAAATATCAGCAAAAACTACCAAATTTCACATTTCATTCAATTTTTCTTTTGATACAGCAGAATTGAACTTGTCTCACTTTCTGTCACTAAACTATAGAAATAAAGTAGAAAAGTCCTTTTCTTCCTCTACTTTCAAATTGGCATAAATATTCCCACTCCTTTATAAAATCACAGTCTTTTCCCCTTACATATTCATGGCCACCTTTCTGACCCACAGACTGGATCATTCCCTTGAATGTGTGATTCTACTTTTTTCATTCTTAAGGAGGGTGACCTCCTTACGGAGGCAAGATGCTTCTAGGAGCTGTTTGTTCCAGCTTTTAATTACAGTGATGGAAGGGGTGGTTTTGCAACATCACTGACTACTCCTCTGGATGGAAGCAGCATGCTGGCTGATTGCTCCAATAAGTGCTTCTCAGAAATCACCTATTGCCAAAAGCAGAGAGATGACCTAGGTTGCAGTGTAGCCTGACACAAAGAGATGAAGATATTTCTTTCAAAGAAGCAGATGACAGTGTTCTGGGCACTTTTCATCTTTCCCTCTTGCTGAAGGATCCAAGTAGAACTATATTCTTATTTCAAAGACTGTTTTGGTTTGCTTGAGAGAGGGAAAAACAGGATTCAAACAGGCTCCTTCTATCAAATCATAGATTTTATTTATTGAAGTTGTCATGCTTCTTTGTAGTTCATATAAATGTCATATATATATAAATATATATATATATATATTTGTCCATAAGTACATAGAGATTCTGACTCTGATCTCAGCATGTCTATTTATTATATTATTTTTCAAACTAGGATGAAAAACAACTAAGAGTGAAAAGGTCTTTGGTGATTGGTAGAAATAAAATTAGTTTTGCCTAACCAGCAATTTTCCAACTTAAAGCTTTTTACATTTTTTCTATTCAAAATACCCTCATTTCCAAATTTTCACCTCCATAACTCTAATTATCTGGCACAGTAATATGTACACACTTTATGTAGAAAATGGATTTTTAAATTATTATCATAATAAGAGAGAATAATGTGACAATATAGTGGGGTGAAGTTCAGACTATATTACCTTCTTGTTTGTTCTGACATGTGATAATGTTTTAATGTTTCTTTAATTCATGAGTTTCACGTTTCTGTCTTCCATACTATACTTTTTGTATATCCTTAAAGCATTGAAGAAATATGCTTGTAAGCAATTCTAATCATTTTTCTTCTTTAAAGCTCAATGTACAGTCTTAAGTTCTCTTTATTATGTTTCTACCTAATATCTGCAATGCATATGGTAACAAATGTTTGTTATTCTTAATTTTATAATTTTCACCTCCACCTTGATCTCTGATTTAAGCACTATCTACTATATCCCACCATTTATCAAACAGTTCCCATTTGGGATTATCAAAGTATGGAACAAACATGTGAAATTCAATATGAATCAGTGTAAATTCCGGAAGTAGTAAATTTCTCCCTGCTATTATGGGTTGAATTATGTCCCCCTAAAAATCATGTATTGAAGCCTCAACTTCCAGTAACTCAAAATGTGAAATTATTTGTAATTAGGTCTTTGTAGATGTAATTGGTTAAAGTGAGGTCTTAACAGAATAGGACAGACCCTTAATCCAATATGACTAGTGTCTTTTAATAGAGGGAAATTTGAACACAGACACACATACACACGCACACTGAATGCCACAGGAAGATTAAAGAAGAGATCAGGTTGTCACTTCTAAAGCCAAAGAATGGAAAAGATTCCTTCTACAAACTGCCAGAAGTTGGAAGAAATGCACAAGCACATTCTTCCTTACAGTCCTTAGAAGAAGCCAACCCTATTTATACCTTGATAGTGGACTTTAAGCCTCCAAGAATGAGACCATAAATTCTGTGATTCAAGCCACTCAAACTGTGACACTTCGTTCTGGCAGCCTTAGGAAATGAACACATCTATCCACCTAAGTGAAGAAACAACCACCACTAAAAACAAAATACAAAATCAAACAACATCATCATATTTAGTATTCCTTACTTTGTCAGGGAACTGTCCACCACATAGCTTGGAATCTTAGGAGTCATTCTGAACATGCTTTATCCAAACACCAAGATCGTTGTCTTCATTTCCAAAACAGCCCATTATCATCTGTCTTCATACAATAAGCCCAATTCACATGATCTCTGCCTGGAATATTATAAAAAGTCTGATTGTCCATGGACTTTTTCTTATCTCTTCACCCATCTACAGATAGAAATATTTTAAAATGCAGATTTGCAAAACCACACCTACCCTTACCTCATTGCACTCATTATTTTTGTGATTAAGAAACAGAACTATCTTTAACCAACAAGAAATTTTAGATTTTTGCCATCCTGTCTATTTTTTATGTATATTTTCAGCACCATGAATAGGTCTTATTTCTTTCTGCTTTGGGGATGCTAAAATGCTGTTCTAACTGAAAAATTTTCTCTTCCTCTTTCTACTTTCCATCTGTTCATTTCCATGTTGTACTTAACTTATATGACTTGTATATAATATATATTGCTATACACATTATATTATATATGATTTGTTAAATAATTTATCATATCTCTGCTAAACTATCCAATCTGTTTTGAGACTCTCTGTTATAAACTCTTACAACACTGTTTAACTATTTGCATGGTATAAATTACAGTTTATAGTTCATTTTAAGTTTTATGCTGAGATTATTGTTGTCTCCTGTTCTCAGTAAGTCTATCAGGATAGTGCCTGCATCTGATTAGCTAACTATAATGTCTGCATCGCCTAGATTAGAATGTAGAATAAAGATAACACATTTAATGATCAGTTGACTACATGTCAACTACATGCAAGGTATTGTGTATCTCAGCCAAGGCAAACCTATTATTCTTAGCATAAAGGAATGTAACTTTAGCTGGAAGTGGATGGGGTCAAAGCTTCATATCCCTTTCCTGGACAAATTCATAGACTTGTCTAGTGGTCAGCTTGTGTTGAATCCAGGTTCTACAACTAACCATAAATGTTAACCTGAAAAGTTTACCTAATCTCTGTCTGTCTCATTTTCCTCAGGCAATTCATGGAGTGATTTTTGAGAAATTAAGTAATTATGATTATAAAAGTTATTAGTTCAGTACTTGGCACCTATTAAGTGTCCAATATATGACAGCTTAACTTTTGGCTGACAATCCTACTTTCTCACAACTCACACTCCTCTACTTCATGTTTTACTCAGTCTACTCCATCAGTGAGTGAAATCTCCACTAAAAACATGAATGGATTAAAAGGGGGGAAAAAGGTAGGACTTTTAAAGCTCTCTGATTTTCTTCCTCTTAGAATTACCTCTTGTCTTATTTTGCACACAGAATACCAATCTCTGGTGTTTTTACTATTCCTCTTCACTTTCATTCACTATCTCCTTTTCTATGTGCTTTTATATATTTGTGCTTAATATTTCCATCTTCAGTTATTTTTTTTTTCATTACGTTCAGTCCTCTTAGGTTTTCTCATCTACTTCCATGATTCTCAGTAGCATCTATTAGGATTTTTCTCAAATCCTACAACTCTAGTTCTAAACTTCTTCAGTGCTCCATATTGAGAGGCTTTGGGAGATGATAAAGAAAGAGACAGGACCACAGAGGGCAATGACATACAGGACATTCATTGGGCAGTGCTTGGATAGTGTTGCATGAGTGGAGAAGTCCCTCCTAGAAGACCTTCCAGCCATCATCTCATTTAGTGAACAAGGCAATAAAACTTCCAGTGAGTAGAGAAATTAGAGAGTTTGACTGTGTAATTAATGCACAGCAACAAGTGATGAGTCTCTAGGGAGCTCTGACAGGGAGCAATAGTTTGGGGATCAATATACAGAGACTATGTTTGGACCATATATATAACAAACTCCAGACCCAGCTGAACTTTTCCACCTCAATATCACAGAGATGTCAGCAATACAAATGTTTCAACACCTGTTATTGCTATTTAGGCATGTCTAATCAAATGGCATCATCATTTCAGTTCAAGTTAAAATACCTAGGTTATGTTCTAGATTAATCTTTCACGCTCCTCCATCTCTTCTTTACTTCTACTTCTGGCAAATTATAGTCTCTCCTAACTTCTCACAAGTCTTCTGTCTCATTTCAAACCCATTGTCACCACATTTGGATCCTTCCCTCTTTGTGTGTCACTGGTGACTCCTGTTTTCCTTGTTTCCAGTTACATTTTCACACCTCCATCCAATTCATTGTTTGTTTCTTTTTTGTTTATAATTGAGTCCTTCCCCAAAAAATGAGCTCATGGCACTTTGCTGCTTCAAATTATTGAATGTTGCTTGGTTACTTTGAAGTAGGGGAGAAGCTTAGACAAATCTTTAACATATAGTAAATTTTATTTCATTCCTTGAAACTGATAGTTTTCTATTATCTCATGCTATTTCATGACTGGATCAATACATTAAATGCCTCCAGTTTCATCAGATGTGCCATAATTACTTCATTTCATGACGGAACCCTTTTCTATCTAACTCCGTGTTTCTCTATGTAATTCAAGGCAGGATCTACCAAGCCTAGGAGTTCTTGGTTAACATCACTGTGATAAATTAGGTGCTTTACTCCAGGTACTCAACACTATGTTCATGGTCTTCTGATTATATTCTTCACAGTGTTATCTCTGTGAGTTTTTCCTGATCCTCCAATTAGAAGAAACTTGCTGAATGCAGTTACATTTGGTGTTAATCTTCAACCTTTGCACCCCTAACGATTGGCATTATGCTTCACATTTTGTGTCTATTCATTAGATAACTATTTTAAAAATAAATTAAAGTTTGAACCTAAATTTGAAATCATTATTTTGGACATGACTTTATAAGCAATCTGATCCCATTCCCTCTCTGCAGTTTTCTTATGATACCCCCACACACATGCTGTCAAATAGTGGCCCATTGTGTGTCACAAATGATAATTCATCACATAATGCAAATGATTTTCATTTGGAGCAATTAAAATGAGCTTATAATTTGTACTGCTTTTTTTCTGATTATTCCCTCTGGAGACTCAAAAAATAATTCTATTTTATGTAAAATTCTCCATGTACCATTTAAAATTGCATTTTGCAAAGGTTATGTATTCCCAGTTCCTTATGGAAGATTTTTAAAAAAACAAATTATTATTTTTATCTCTATCGTTTGCATATTCTTTGGCTCTTAAAAGTTCTGAATTTGGTCCAAGCCAAACATGACAATGGCCATAATAAATGTATTTGAAAGTAATATCAACTCAAACAAGTGGAATATTAATTCTGAATTATGGGGAAATTGGCAATGTTTATGGTGCAGTTAATGACCCTCTTGACATTAAGAAGACTAGTATTTCAACAGGTGTCCATCTTTGGCTTTTTTGTTATCAGCTCAAATTACAGTTTTGTGGGGTTATCTAAAGAGGTCATGTTGAAACACATATTTTAATATTATATTTTCGAAGTGTGTTATAAGCTGTCTTTCTGGAAGAGAGAAAAGGTCATGTAAAAACACAAGGTGAAGGTGACTATCTATAAAATTTAACTCATACTTGACCGTAAAAAAACTATTGCAAAATTTCAAAGATTTAGAGACACATAGAAGTCCTTGTATTCTCAAAGTCAAATTGTTAGCGATAAATAGCAAAGATGTAACTGGGGAAATCCTTGAAATCAACAATATAATATTTATACATGAGTCAGTGAAAAATAAAAATAAAAATTACCAAATATTATGAGAAACGGCTATATGAGGATGTCAAAGTTCGTTGTCACAATATATTATGCAGCTTAAATTCATGAACTTTCATTTCTGACAGTATGGCTAACTGGCTTTCCTAATAAAGGATATAAAACATCAAAATGAGAATAATAAAATAATAGCTGACAACAATTTTCACCACACTATTGTGGTATTTTGACATAAGACATCTGTTTAAATTGTTGTCAAAAACTATGAGCTATAAACTAAAATATAATGCCCATTCAAGAATAGAATCTACATGGGGTCCTTCAGTAAACTGGGATCTCAAAGGGTTACACAGTAAGAAAAATACATATATAAGTGTGTGTTTCATTATATATATATATATATATATATATATATATATATATACATATATGTATATATATATATACATATATATAATAGGTGTATATATGTTCTATGTGCATTATATTATATAACAATTTTATAATGTATTCTACTTTTTCATGTGTGGGAACATATAGATACTAATATATAGCACTTTTATTTTTTATATTGAGTCTAGATTCTAAGTAATCATTAATCTACTACATTTCTCTGTTGATTTACCTATTACACATAATTCATATAATGAAGTTTCAGAATATATAGTTATAGGTGACTGACATCTCTCATATAGTATAATGTTTTTGAGATATAATATATTTTGCTTTACGTATTCATCTATTAAAATGTATATTGTTTCCATTTGAGTCATTGTAAATGCTAGCTTGTGAACATTTGTGTGCAAGTTTTATGTGAACACATTTTCATTTCTCTTGGGTGTATATACCTAACTGTAGAATTATAAACCTCTTTCTCAGCTGTCCCATATTGATCCTTCCTAATGAGTATGCCAACAGGGAGGAACTGCAGCCAGCATCTGGCTGCCACCCCTGGCCATTGTAGTTCTTGTGCAGCACAGAACCAGGTAAGATGACATCTGGCCATGCTTGATCTGCTGCAGAGACCACTCAAAATGCAGTTCCACAGGAGACAATGGTGGTGATGGTTGGAAAGGGAGTTGCCACTCTGTGGAGCCCAGCAAAATGGCTACTCTACAATACGAAACTGGGTACAGATCTGAATTTCAGTGATATTACCTCCTCCTGTTCCCACTAAGATCTGTAGATGTGCTGAATAAATTCCATTCAATATTAAAATACCTTTGATCAATTAGTGTAGGTATTCAATATTTTTTAATATTTTAAAAATTATTGATAAATTTTACAAGCTCTTTCTCCAGGGAAGAGGTTTCACAAACACTTCCAATCATGGGTCCAAGAAGGCACCGATGATTAAATTATTTTACATTTCCTATTCCCCCACCCCCTATTTTTTTTTTTTTTTACTTTTTAAGCCACCTTCAGAATTTACTGAACTGATTCTCTCCCTTTATTCTGTCTTTCCCTCATTTCTTTTTCCAGTTACGAAGCTACCCACTCTGTACCTATTAGTTTGATATTTTATTAAATAAAATCATACATTTATCATTATATCGATATTATCTTAATTAATTTAAGGACCTTGAATAATTTAGTCTTCTTTACTTATACTTCTAATATTATAGTGCTGACCAGTATTTCCAGTATTATTTTATGAAGGGTTTTCTTTTTTTTAATCCCTTAAAGTGCTATTTTATTCTCATTAATGTGATTATTAGTGATTTAATTAATATTTAGATTTATCAATATCTTTACTCACTACTTCTTTATTGCAAACCTTTTTAAAGGAATTTTTTCTAAAATTAATTTTCATGATATCAAATCCTCTAAAGAAGTTGTTATTTCATGCCTACTTTGAAAGATTATTTTTGGGCATAGAAATCTAATTCTAGTTGTGTCTCTTGGCACATGGAAGACATTAGTTTCTATTTTCTAACTTCTCTTGTTGTTATTGAAAATTCAGTCTATTTGAATTTCCTTTGTATGTGAGTTGATTTTGTGAAAATATAATGCTCTGCTATTTCTAAGATTGTCTCTTTGTGTTTAAAATTTCACCTATAATTTTTAATTATCATTTTATTTATTCTGTTTGGAAATCCTTAAACTTACTTTAAATTCTCAGATGTCTGTTCAAATATTTCTGCATGTTTCCATTTTTTCAAACTTCCATGTTTCAAAATGCCTTTGTCATGTTTTCTTTCTGTTCATGCTGCATAATTAGTAATTTATTTCACTTTACATTTTAGTTGCTTTGATTGGTTGTTGTGCGAGATAACTTCCTGGAGAAATTATTTGTGGTCTACTTGGTGAAGAATTTATAAGGCAAAAGGAGATTAGAAGTTGATTCTGACTATATAAACAAAATGAATACCTTAAATATACCAGTACCTTCACAAAACAGAAATGTTTGTTTCATCTTCATGTAAAAATCCAGAGGTATATCCTCTAGAGCTAGTAAGTTGGTTTTGAACCTCAGGAACACAAGGTTCTTCTGGGTCACTGTTGAGTCATACTTTCTTTGCTTTCCTAGACATTATGACCAAGATGGTACCTGTGTTTCCAGAGACAGGATGGAGGAAATAGCAAACCAAAGTACAAAGAGTTTTTGTCAGCAACCTGTGCACAGAGATTCTAAGAAGTTGTCACAAAATGTTCTTTTCTAAGCACTGGTCCAAATGTAGTAGTATGAACACAACATGTAATTTGGAAAGGTATTATTTACTTATAATACGAAGCATGGCTTTATCTCAGTGTTCACCAAGCCTCAGAGAATAGGTTCCCAAGAACTATTTAATAATTAAAACCATGAAATTAATTTTTTTTCTACAGCACAAATATTATTTTACTTTTAAGCTCCATAAATAAATAAATAAATCTCAAGATTATACAGTACTATCTGCACACAGAAATTAAGCAGTTAGGTTTTTGATCCTACAACTGACTCATTACATTAATTGTGAGGCTGAAAAAAAAACTGTACCAAAGAAAAAGCAGTAGCACCTGCCTATCACTCACATTCATAAATTTGACTGCAAACATACATAAATAATTTTTTCTTATTATTATTTTCATCAGATTGAAGAAAAACACTTCACTGATAGACCTGACAGTCATATATGGTAGGAAATAAATGAGTCCATATGGAGAATACTTCAGAAGAAAAAGTGATGTAAAGTGTTAAATCTTCAATTTCAATTGAGAAATTTGTGCTTCTCTTTAGAATAATCTATCCAGTAAGGAAAGGGGAGTATATTTTTAAAATAATCTTAGCATCTGTTTTAAACATAATCCCGATCTGTTTCTTATTCTCATGCAGATCAGTGGTCTTCTGTTTACATTACACGTGTAACTGCATCACACGTCTATTTCTTTCCAGTTCAAATTTTATAAAGCAATCACTACTATGTTCCCCATTATTAAATAAGACAGATATTAAGTTAGATAAAATTTTCTCCAATTTTTTGCTTGTGAAATGTAACTTTGAGGAAGTCCAAAGTAAAAATACCCTGACCCCAAATCCCCTCACCCTGAAGACCTGAGATTCTCTTAACAGTGACTTTCAGAGAGAAGTGCTTTTTCCATGAAATTAATTTTAATAACTATATACCATTTTTTGTCTTGATGAAATGGAGATCAGAGAAACTGCAAAAATTAAAAAAAAAAGAAAAAAAAACTTCTAGACTTTAAACTCAAAAAGTATGATGCTCTTAGAAAACTAACCTAGCCTTGGACTCTCCCTGCTGTCTGCATGATCATTTCCCAGAATTTCCTGAAAATATTTTGGCAGCTCTTCATCAGTTTCATCTGGGCACATTTTAGCTATCAGGATGACATTTCAGGAAGACATAAATTGAAGATGTCTAAACTCCTCTGTCTGCAGGCAGCTTTCTCTTGATTAAAAATTGGTGAGGAATAGCAAATGACTTAGATTGCTTCCCTAAAGACTGTTAAACAGCAGGCTTCTGTTTACTAGAAAAGTTCTTAAGTGCACAGGAATTAGCTCTACAGGCATGACAGTGAGGACATTTTGACACTGAATTTAAATTCAGGGACATGAAGTCTTTCCTTGCAAATATTAAATGCCTTGTATTCAATTAAGCTGTCCCTGGGTAAATGCTACCATGCATTATATGAATTCACATGTCCTTTAAAAGTTACTACTAATAATCTTGCTAGAAATGATTTAAATTCCTTCACTTCTTTTCTTCCATAACCCTGCTGAGAGCAAAGCTCTTGTTTGGATTCATTTGTAACATATTTCCAGCTGCTAGTGTTTCAGTACCATGTGGATTGTTCTCCTAAAGTGAAAGTCCATATATTGAATGCCCTATAACTGTCTTAAGTAATTTAAATTAGAACAAGGTAAAAATCAGATGCAATTGTTTGTGAAATGCTTGAACGCACTGAAAGATTTTCTGTCACAGAAACCCTAACTGCATTTAGGCTATCGTTTTTAGGCAAGAGGAAAACTGGTTTGAATTGGTATTTGTCAGAGTGGCAGTGCCTAGTAGAGGGAACAAAGTTGTGCACCAGGTTACCTGGGCTTTATAAGAGATTAAGCTTTGGGGATATCATAGAGCTAAAGCAGTTCACCCTCTACAACCTCGTTACTTATGTTTGTTACCACAAACTGAATTAATTAGTAAATTTTTGATGTCGCTTCATAAGATACTAATGGCACCCGATTTATGGGGAGAGTTCCATCAGCATTATGAAGTAGGAATGTAAGAATTGCTACATAGAAGAATCTCATAGGGGATTATTCAGCTGAGTCTACAAAGGGAAGATATGGTTCTTTATAGAGGGCATCTTTTTGGACAGTTATCCAAAAGGGACTAGTGAGAGAGTGAGTGACTGCAATTGTTGTCCACCTCAGATAAACAATGATTTATTTATTCAACAAATATTTCTATGAATCTATACTATATGCCAAAAACTGTGCAAAAAAATGAAGAAATGAACAAGGTATAATATCTAACTTTAAAAAGTTCAAAGTTTCTTCAGAGAAGCATACAGTGTATTACTATATCATCAATGAATTTTTCTAATAGTTCATTTTCTAAAAGAGTAAGATATTATTTCAGAGCCAAAAGGTAGACCTAACTGAGCTATGGATGGTGAATTATAGATGAGAAATACTTCCAAGTACTGACATTTCATCTTAGCTGCAAGAAAATGGAGATTATCAATTAGATAAGAAAAATAATGTTTAGCAGAAGAAATGGCATGAGAAGATGCATGGAACAAAGAGCATATACAACACTGTAAATGCTCAGATTTTGAAAATGGGAACAGGAAATGGAGAGACAGTCATATGATAAATGTTTGTATGTGCAGTACTAGAAGTCAGGTAGCTTATTCAGATGTGTTTTTGTATTTAAACAAACTCAGAGCATATTGCATATTTAGGTGATTGTCTATAGTTTTAAGTCTCAGCAGCAAACACAACTTGAAAAAACCTTGTACTATTCTGACCCTGTGAAATGAAATATCAAAATGGTTCATTGCATCAAGTTCCTCTGATTCAAGAGTACTTCTATACCATTAACAACCATCAAACCCAAACTGTAAAATCAGTTCTAGGAAGAAATTAGCTGCCTTATCATCTCAGTGCTGGGTAAAGGATTTGTGGTGTAAGAAATCAGAAGACATGAGTTAAAATACAAAACTGTATAACAAATTCCCACTAGAATATGGAGCAAGAGAAATTTTCATTTATTGCTGATGAGAATGCAAAATGATATAGTCTCTAAACATACTCTGAAACCATATGACCTAGCAATCATGCCCCTTGATATTTACCCAAAGAAACTGAAATTTGTCAATGCAGCATAAACTTGGAAAGAACCAAGATGTCCTTCAGTAAGTGAATGGTCAAATAAGTTGTGGTACATCTAGATAAAATATTACTCATTACTAAAAAGAAATGAGCTACCTGCCATCAAAACATATGCAGGAAACAAATTCTTATGGGTAATTGAAATAAGGAAACTTGTGTGATGTAACATTTTGACATTCTTAGAAAAGGGACAACTTTGGAGACAATAGTTCAGCAGTTGCCTGTTTTGGAGTGAGAAGAGGATTGAACAGGTAGAGCACAGATTTTTAGGACAATGAAAATACTGTATATAACATCATGATGGATACATGCCATTATATTTGTCAAAACACACAGAATGTACAACACCAAGAGTGAAACCCAACTACTACTTTGGATGATAAAGACTTTTGGATTCGTCGGTTACACAATATAATATTCTGTAGGGGGATGTTAATAAGGATGGTTGCTTGTATAGAAGAAGGACATACATGAGAAATCTCTTTATCTTTATCTTAGTTTTAATATACATTTAAACTACTCTTGAACAATGAAGTTTTTTAAAAACACAAAATAGTCTCCATTCCATTATCATTATATTTCTGCTTGTGATAGTAATGGAGGGTAAAATAATAAAACTTTACTGAGCAATTTCAGCATTTCCATGCTTTCATATATTCCTGTTTATAACATAGTTAAAAAGTTAAATAAATTTAAGTTTTCTTTATCTGTTTCGCTAGATGAGTCAATACTGGTTCTTTTTTTTTTTTAGCTTTGAACTTAATACACAGATTATCTATGCAAATTAAACATAGATCTCTGAAAACAGCTAATAGCTATTCAAATTGCTGGAGTAGTAGCTTATTTTTTAATAAGTAGTAGCTTATTTTTTAATAAAAGGGTCAAGCTTTACTCTCAGAAATCTTGATTTATTAAGTCTATAAGAGAGTCATAGAATGTGTATTTTTTAACTCAGGTGGAGAGAAACCAACCTTCATTTAAGAGTCACTTAGTTTAGAGTCTGTGTTTCACAATAACAGAAATTCTTGTTTAAGTTCTGTGCCCCAAATTCGGACTTTTGCTCTCCATTTTTAAGTCAGCTCAACTTGGCACAGTAATTTGATAATTTGTAATGCACCAGATTTATTTGCATCAGAAGGCCTTTCTAATGAGGAAAGTATGTACACGAACGAATAAATAGACTTTGCTTCTCACCCTACCTGTATAATAAATTAGCTGTGCAACCCTAATACATGCCACTTTACTTTTCTGCACCACACTATGTCTGAGACAAAGTTAAATATGTTATACAGAAACAGTTATGAATCTTCCTCCTCTCTGGCCACTCAATTGAACATGGCAATTACCAGTAAAACTAATTCAGAAGGAATTGTTCATCTGGGGATCTGTAATGCAGAATCAACAAGAGGTAAGAGAAATCAAAACTTAAAAGGTAGGGGAAGGAGCCCAGTGTACAAGAGGTTACAAGTTCCCTGTCCCGGATGTAGTTTTATTCACAGCACTACCCTAGTCTACAGCATTAGTTCAGGAAATCTTTGTTGGATAAATCATTAAACAAGAAAAGTTTGTTCTAAAATTCTTTCCTGCAGATTAAGATTTGATTCCAAAGCTAGGGCTGTAGCTCAGTGGTAGATCACTTGCCTATCATGTGTGAGGCACTGGGTTTGATCCTCATCACCACATAAAAATGAAGGTATTGTGTCCATCTACAACTAAAAAGAAAAAAATGAATAAAGATTTAATTCCAATAGGAAGTAATTAAATTCGTGTTAATAAACATTCCTGTTAATTAATTCACCTTGGGGAAATTCATGTTAATAAATATTCATGTTAATAAATTCACTTTGGGAATTGAAAAGGTATGAGGTCCTTATGATAAACTTGTCACCCAGAAAAGGAAAAAATGATGAAAAATAAATGGGGGAAGGAAACAAGGAAAAAATTGTTTATTTGTTGTTTTGCTCAGGACTGATTTTGATTTCCCAAAATAATCATAGCATAGCATATAGCGAATTGGAATTAAGGTTCTTTCCTAAAATCTTTTTTGTCATTTCAGTAAAAAATAAGTTGATATTTATTAAATACTAAACATCAGACTTACAGAATGCCCCCCCCCCTCTCTCCCCTGCTAATGTAAGTAAAGACTGAAATTAGTATCTGGTTGAAATTTGAGTTTATAATCACTTTTCAATTCTTTAGATTGGCCAGTGTCAGTGTCTCTATTTGTATAAGATGTGTTCTGCACAAGGGTTTTCCATAAAGAGGGCAGATGGGAATAAAATCTTGACCACAACCATAAGAAGATAACTTGGCTGTGGCCCTGGGCACAGGGCTGTATCTGCTGGGCGGTCATGACACTTCTTTCCAATTTGGCCTAGTGTCAAACCAGGTGTTTACATGTGTTTTGTATTCTATGGTGATCTGGTAGTTTTTTAGGAGAATCAAGTTTGTTTATTTGCAAGACATATCCTAAAAGGAAATATAAGAAAGGTAAGAGTATTCCAATTTTTGAAAATATTTTAAAAGCCAAGATTTTGAAAGAGATGTATTTTATAATACTACTTGTTAGATTTCACAAATAGCAAAAAGATAACAGAGGGTCAGACAGTGCAATTTTATGTTATTTTTAGTAAAACAAAGTATTCATACTTTGGGGAAAGTAGATGGCTTTTGTTTTAAAAAGTCTTGTTTTTTGGCATTCAATAAAAAGCTAAATTATGGTTTCATATGCAAATCAATGGAAATGAATAGTTACTAACCTTTTCAGTTGTTAAATGATTTCCATACTTGTTATTTTACATGTCTACAAATGTAAAATGGAATTAGAATTTTGTTGACATTTCTGTGTAGGGCTTTGAAGATAAGCAGGTGCATTTTATAAGTTTTTGGCTGTATTAAATTATTTGCAGGTGTTCAGAGAAGTATGGTTTGCTCTGACTTGGATATTTTCAGAAAGTGAGGACAATTCTTTGATTGTGTATTAGTAGTCAGAGTCACATGAAGTAGCAAAATACCTGAGATAATTAACTTATAAAGAAATAAGGCTTATTTTGGATTGTAATTCTAAAGTTTCCAGTCCAAGATCAGGTGGACCTTTGGGTTTCTGATGGAGTGGAGGTACCACATGGCAGTGCCAGAGAGTATATGGCAGCGAATGTGTGCTACACCTGACGGCCACAAAGCAAAGAAAACAAGGAAGGGCCAACCTAATCCCCCTTGAGGCAATACTCCAAAGACCTGAGGACTATCTACCAGGTCCCACCTCCTAACAGTTCCGTTTTCTCCTAATAGCACCACTAGGTTCAAGCTTTTACCACGTGGCCCTTTGGCAGTCTTTCAACATCCAAAGTATCGCAATTGAGTATTATGACAGTCTTTATCCAGAAAATGAGAAGAATGGAGCAGAGTTAAGATTGTCATTATTAAAAAAGCAACACTCACTCAAATCTAGGTGGGCAAAGAGGATGTTGGATTATTGTTTTGGTTTTCAGTGTTCTTGTTTTTGTTTGTGCTAAGACATGATTCATTCTTACAGAGTTGTTTTGTATATGCTTTGACCATGATGGTGACAGTGACTCTGTCTGATAATTCAGTTATATGAAGTTTAACCATGGCCTAGCTGATGGTGACAGGCCAGCTTCCAGCCTCTAGCTATCAGAGACTGTTTCTTTTTTTCTCTTTTTCTCCTTTCAAATATGAAATAAAATAAATAAGTGAATGAATAGATACGGACTCAGAAATGAAGGCTATTTAAGATGGGGTGGTTAAAAAAGGCCATGTTGTACAAAGATCATTTGGCAGAAACCTAAAGAATATGTAAAGACAAACCATGAGAGGGCCTGGAAGAAGGCATAACAGCTAAAATAATGGCTGAGATGTTATGACAGTGAGGCTGAAAAAAATATAGTGCCATAAATCAGTTAGAAATGTGTTTTCTCTTTCAAGTCCTGATCTGGTCAGCCCAAGCTAGTGAGGCAGGTTTGCTCCTTGTACAAGGTTGTTAAGTGGGTCCAATCTGTCAATCAATGCCACCCTCTACAGACTGGCATTGTGTGGTTAAAATAAATAAATCCATGTTCAAGACAAAGACAAGGAAAAAAGTTCAAGGACTAAGATTTTTCTTTAGTTATAAAAGACCGACAACTTGTACACAACTTTTCACTCCATATTCATTTGTTCTGATTCCTTAGCAACTCTGGGTGGAAAGGGGTGCGGAAAATGTAGTCACTAGCTGGGTGTTTTATATGCTTACAAAAAGGATTTTCTGCCAGAAGAGGGCTCCAGAAAGGGGATTTCAGCAACTGCAAAAGCTCTGAAGCAGAAACAAATCAGCAACATTAAAGGAATAACAAGGTCAGTGTGAATATAAAATTAATGGAAATGAATATTGAAGTAGGTAAATTCTAGAGCATTTATGGCCTTCTAAGACAGAATTTGGGTTTTATTCAGAAAGCAATAGAATACTGCTGGGAGCCATCAGCCAAGTAGGTATGACAATCTCCTTGCCAGCTTACTTCCATGCTGTCTGTGGAAGGACTTCTGAAAGGTGACCTTGCTCAAGGACCAGGGCAGGATCGTGTTTAGGGTGTTCCCCCTTTAGAATAGGGCAGTTTAGCATAATAGGAGATTAGGGTGTTCCCCCTTTAGAATAGGGAAGTTTAGCATAATAGGAGAGTAGGGTGTTCCCCCTTTAGAATAGGGCGTATCCTGCTGCTGAGTTCCTCTTGAGTGCTTAGGGTCAGACAGTATATTTTGGGAGACAGAAGCCCATGTGGAGTGGATTTAGGCAGGAGTGGATTTGGGAGAAGTGAATTTGGGCAGAGAACGTGGATTCCCCCAGAACGTGTTTGTAGACGGCCGGTGTGAGTTCGGGAATAAAGAATTGCTGTTTGTGAATCTACAAGCTGTGTGGAGACTCGTGATTTGTGCCCAGCCAGAGACTGCGGCAGAATACCATTGTGAGTTTTTAAAATACACTTTATTTTCACAGTAGTTGTAGGTTCAAAGCAAAATTAAGAGGAAGGGACAGAGATTCATTTTATAACCCTTTCCCTCAAACATACATTGCCTCCTCCATTAACAACATCCCCCACCAGAATGGTGTATTTATTACAACTCATGAATCTAAATGGATACATCAATCCCCAAAGTCCAAAGTTTACAATAGAGTCCTTCCTGGTGTTGTACATGCGGTGCACTTGAACAAATGTATGACGTGTCCACTGTTATATTATCATACGTGGGATTTTCATTGACGGAAATACTTCCTGGCTTAGCCTATTTAATCATTCCTCCTACCAAAAGTTCTGACAAACTCTGATCTTTTTAATCTTTCTGGTATTGCCTTTTACAGAATGTTATGGAGTTGGAATCACACAGTAGGCAACTTTTTCAGATTGGCTTATTTCACTTATTTAGCAGTGTGGATTTAGATTTTTTCTAGTTTTTTTATGGCTATATAATTCATTTTTAGCATTGAGTGATAGTCTGTTGTCTGGATATACCACAGTCTATTTATCTGTTAACCCAGGGTAAACATTTGGGGTTTTGGCAATTATGAATAAAGCTGTTATACATAGCTGTGTGCATTTTTTATGCGGACATAAGTTTTCAAATTTTTGCTTTTTTTAAAAAAATGAATATGATCGTTAGATCACATGGCAAGATTGTATTTAGTTTTGCAAGAAGTCATCAAACTCTTTCAGAATGGCTGTACAATTTTGCATTCCCATTAGCAGTGAATTAGCTGCTGTTCCACATCCTCACCTGCATTTGATATTGCCTGAGCTTGGATTCTGGCCATTTTAATAAGTATGAAGTGGCATCTCTCATTGTTGTTTTAGTTTGGATTTCCATAATGACTTAAGCAGTGGAACATCTTTTCATATGCTTATTTGTCATCAGATGTATCTTTGGTGAAGTGATAAGATTCTTGGCCCATTTTGTAGGGGTGTTTGTTTTCTTGTTGTGTTTTAAGCATTTTTTGTATATTTTGGACGCAAGTTATTTATCAGCTATGTCTTTTGCAAATATTTTCTCCCACTCTGTACTTATCATTCTCTTAACATTGCTTTTCATGGAGCAGATATATATCTGCATATATATATATTTGTTGTTGTTGTCAAAATTTTGTTTCAATTGGTAAACTTTGTTGTAGGTCAATTATACCTTAATAGTTAAAAAATACAGCAGGTAGACGACTACCCCCCCCAAAAAATTGAAAACAGCTGTTAGGGTCCGTAAACTAGTAGGGATAGCACCTGGCACTTTGCCAAGAGGAGTGGTTTGAGAAATAATGCCAGCGAGCCATTAAGATGATAGAGATTCCTTAATGACTGACTGCTGTGTCTAGATTATGTCAATTAAGTTAAGCTGTGTGTAATCATTAAGATGATGAGGATTCCTTATTGGTTGACTGCTGTATCTAGTTTATGTTAATTAAGATAAGCTGTGTGTAATTAGTTAAGTACATATACCTCTGCTGTCTTGCAATAAAGCAGCTCCCACTGTATCAATATTCACAAGTTGCTAGTCAAGTCGTCCCCCCGCCCCCCCCCCCCGTTATTTTGCCCAGTCAGACTACGGCAAACAGCAATCAATATTTGTACATTGAATGTTCACAGCAGCAGTGTTCACAATAACCAAAAGGTGGAAACAACTCAAATGTCCATCCATGGATGAATGAATAAACAAATTGTGATATTAGCACACACACATACACATACTCTCACAATGGTATATTACTCAGACATAAACAGGAATGAAATGATATAACTTTGATGAACCTCAAAAACAAGGAGCAGATAATTTTATTTGTAATGAAAACTGCTTACCCATTATTTGGCTGCCTATTTCACATTTTATTCCTTTAATAATGAATTTAAAATTCATTGTCAGTCCAAAGTCATCTAGATTTAATCTTGTATCATCTTCTAGAAGTTCTATAGTTATGTGTTTATATTTTGGTCTTTGATTCATCTTACATTATTTTTTGTGAGGGGCATGCAGGGTCTCTGTCTTGATTTTTAAAAAACTCTGTCTGTTGCAACACTACCACTCATTGGAAAGATTTTCTCTTCCCCATAATTTGCTTTTATACCTTTGTCAAATATCAATGGACTTTGATTTCTGTAATCTGTTTCTGTACTCTGTTGTGTTCCACTGATTTGCTTGTCTGTTCTTTTCTCAAGTCCACACTGTCTTGATTAATATATCTGTATAATAATAAGATAAGAGAATGTCAGCCCTCTAAATTTGTTCCCTCCTTTAGATATGTGTATTCTGAGTATTTTGTCTTCAAATTTAAACTTTACAAAATGTTTATATACCCTAAATAATCTGTTGAGATTTTTACTGGATTACATTTAAATTTCAGATAATGTTTGGGAGAGCTGATACCTTGATAATAATATTCTTTTCTATTTCTGCTCTATTTTTTTATTATTTCTTTTTTTCTGCTTATCTTGGATTTAGTTTATTGTTTTCCTAGTTTCTTAATATGAAAATTTAGATGATGAATTATAGATCCTTATTCTTTTCCAATATATGCATTCAGTGCTATAAATTTGTCTCTGGGCAATGTTTTGTGCTACATCCCACAAATTTTGATAACTGTGCTTTGTTTTTATTTAATTCAAAATATATTTAAATTTCCCTAGTGATTGCTTCCTGACCCATGTTTTACTTAGAAGTGGATTACATTTACTAAGGGATTTTCCAGCTATCTTTTTATTGTTATTTTCAGTTTAATTCCAGGGAATCTAATATTTCTAGTATAACTCCATTATGATCTATTATTTTAAATTTGTTAAGATGTGTCTTTTGATCTGGAATGTAATCTACCTTGATAAATGTTTTAGGTGAATTTAAGAAGAATATCTTTTCTGCTGAGATGGATAAAATACTCTCTCCATATTAATTATATATGGTTGAGTGATGGTATTATTGAGTTTAAATATGCTCTCACTGATTTTCAGCCTGCAGCATATGTCAATTTCTGATGGAAGGATGTTGACTTCTCTATTAATAATTGTGGATTTTTCTTATTCTCCTTGTAGTTCTATCAGATTTTGTTTTTCAATATTTGACCCTCTTTTTTTAGACACACACACCTGGAGTTTTATGTCTTCTAAGGGAATTGATCCCTTTATTATTCTATCTTTGCCCTGTCCACTTTACCTGCTCTGAACTTTGCTCTGTCTGAAATTGCTATAGCTACTCTTTCCTTATTTCTATTAGTGTTAAGATGTAATATCTTTCTCTACCAATTGATCTTTATCTATGTGTCTTTATATTTAAAACATATTTCTTCTAGTTGGGTCCTGTTTATTGATCCACTCTTAAAATATTTGGTTTTCAATTGATGCATTCAGACCAAAATCATTACTAATGTAGTTCTTAATATTTTCCATATATTTTACCATTTTCTATTTTCAGCCTGTTCTTTTTATGTTCATGTTCAACTTCTTTACTTTCTGTTTTTAGTTTTAATTGAACATTTTATATGATTATATTGGCTCTCAGTTTTAGTATATGAGTTGTGACCTTTTTAACTCTATTTTTATTGGTTGCTTTAGAGTTTGAAATATATATTTACAATTAATCCAACTCTGTTTTTAAAATAGAACCATATTGCTTCATGTGTGGTGTGTGTATTTTGTAATACCAAAATAATCCTAATTTCTCCTCCACACCCTGTGTATCACTGATGTCATTCATTTCAGAAATTATACATAAGCATATAAAAGCATGCATATATATATATACTCACATTACAAATATGTATATGTATACTATATACATATACATGTTATCATTTAATGACAGCACTATGTTGAAAGAAATGCATTTTAGGGAATTTTATCACTCTGGAAAAACCATAAAGTATGCTTACATAAACAAAGAGTGCAATGAAATTACTAGGTGATATAATCTTTCAGGGTCACTGTTGTGTATGTGTCCCACCATTGACTGAAATGTCAGTATGAAGTGATAACTGTATGTAAATAGACATATACTCACATTTGAATTCTTTGTTACTACTATGATTTGGAACAAAGTTTGTCTGATATTTCAATTAACAATAAGAAAATAATGTTTTTTATTCATGTATATTTATTCACTCTCACATGCTATTCTTTTGTAGAGTTGAGTTTCTGAACTATTTTATTTGTTTATCTGTGTCTATAAACTTTTACCACTTCTTATAAAGGGAGTCTGTTCGCAAAAATTTCCTCAAATTTTGTGTATTTGAGAAGATCTTTATTTCTCCTTCACTTTTAAATAATAATTTCACAAAGTAGAGTTTTCTTGGCTGGTGGTTGTTTTCTTTTCTTTCTCCCAACATTTAAAATATTTCACTTCACTCAATTCTTGTTTACAAAGTTTCTGAGGAGATTTCAGATGCAATTCTTATTTTTGCTCCTCCATGGAAGGAAGTTTTCTTCCTTTGGATTCTTTTGAATTTTTTAAAATCTGATTTTCTAGTTTCAAAGTGAAATGCTAAGTTAAAATTTTTCTGATATGTATACTTCTTGTATTTTCTGATAATCTTGGATCTGTGGTTTCAAGTCTGACAATAATTTGGGGACATTTTCAATTATTCACTTCAAATATTTCTTCTTCTGTTAGAAGCGTTTCCACTGTTTATGTATTATAGCTGCCCCACAATTTATGAATGTTCTACTCTTGTTTTATTTTCCTTTTTTATTTTTAGAAGAGTCTTTGGTTTTTTTCTTTGTAAGGTTTGGAAGTTTTCCTGGTACATATTCCATTCATAGATCCATTCCTTAATAACATCTAATCTATTAATGAGCCCATCAAAGAAATTCTTCATTACTGTTATAATTTTCAGTATTTATTTTTGCTTCCCAGAATTTCCATCTCTCTGATTATATTGCCCATCTATACTTGCATTTTGTCTACTTTATCCATTAAAATTCATAATATATTTATCATAGGTATTTGTGTTGCTCAGATTTTCATAACTGTGATGAAACACCTTAGAAAATCAACTTAGAAGAAGGAAGATTTAGTTTGGATCACAGATTCAGAGGTTTCAGTCTAAGGTCAGTCAGCTCCATTGATTTGAACCTGAGGTGAGACAGAGTGGGAGGGTGTTGCAGAACAAAGCTGTTCATTTCATAGTGGTTGGGAAAGGAAGAGGTGGGAGGAAGTCACTCAAGACCAGATATAGTCCCCAAGGACACATCTCTAAGGATGCATTCACTTCAGCTAGGTCTTACCTTCTAAAGATTCTACTACTTTCCAATAGTACAATAAAAATTCAGATTATGAATCCATGATAGCATTAATCCATTGAAGAGATTAAGAGTTTTCATGATTTAATCATTTCCCCAAAACACCAATTTTGAACATTGTTGATTTGGGTACCAAACTTTCAACATATGAGTCTTTGGGGGAATTCCAGATTCAAACTATAATATTCTGCTGCTGGTCCCCAAATGTTCATGACCATCTCATAATATAAAATGCATTCAGTTCATCTCCAGGAGTTCCTAGGGTCTCAACAGTTCTAGCATTGCTTTCAAAGTTCAATCTTAATTCTTTCTCTCAGACTCAAAGCAAAACTTAGCTGTGAGACCTTATAAAAGTCAAAAAGCAAGTTACACTCTTCCAACATACAACATAACAGGGTAAACATTGCCATATTAAAAGGGAAAAATAGGAGGGAGGAATGAAAAATTCTGGATTGTGCAGAGGGGATTTAGGGGACAGGTGGGGCTGTTGGGGCTGTGGGGATAGGAAGAACAATAGAATGAAATAGACATCACCCTATATACGTGTATGATTACATTATTAATGTGACTCTGCACCATGTACAGTCAGAGGAATGAGAAGTTGTATTCCATTTGTGTACAATGAGTCAAAATGCATTCTACTGTCATGTAAGAAAGGAGGGGGCATGGAAAGTGTTATGATTTAGAAATGAAGTATCCCCAAAAACTCATTGTGTGTGAGAATGCAAGAATATTTAGAGGTAAAATGATTAGATTATCAGAGTTGTAACTAAATTGGTGAATTAATCCACTGATATGAATTAACTAGATGGTAAATGTAGGCAGGTAGGGTTTGGCTGGAGGAAGTAGGTCACTGGGGGCATGACTGTGAGATTTATATTTTGTCCCCAGTGAGTAGAACTTTCTCTCTGCTTCCTGGTTGCCATGTCCTAAGTTTCTTTCCTCTGTCACACTCTTCTACCATGATATTCTGCCTCATCTCAGACTCAGAGCTATGGGGTCAGTTGATCATGGACTGAACCTCTGAAACCACGAGCCAAAATAACCTTTTGCTCTCTAGGTTGGTTTTGCCAGTTCCTTAGGTTATGGCAATGCAAAGCTGATTAAAACAGAAGTGAAGGATGGAACAAAAGCAAGAGTGAAACTTAGTAGAACAAACATGAACTTCTGCAATTCCATGTCAAGTAATCAGTGCAGATTGTGTCAAGATGTGAGCCCCAGAGTTCTTGGAGAGAAGGCTGCCTTTTTAGCCCTGCCTATTACAGGTCACATGGCCTCTATCAGTTTCTGGTTACTGCCTGTAGCTTTCCACAGCAGACTTCCACGTTTCTGGCAACTCTAACTTCCTGGGATCTCCACGTCAGCTTCAATTTCATTCTCACAGCTTCACGTATTACCCTCTCAAGGCTGACTACAGAGGTTCTGACCCTGCCACATATTGCCTAGCCTCTTAGATTTCCTTTGAAACCTATATGATGCCAAACTCTTTCATATATTTATATCTATAAAACCATTATTGCCTGGATGACACAAGGGCTACCACCAGCAAGGCCAATAGCCAGATCCCCTTAGGACATGATTTCGGTGGTCTCTGAGTCGGTGGACAACTGGATATGATGAAAGTGATCCTGAGGATACAACTTCTTAGTCATCCATGAAAGTTCAGGGTGCTCTGCTCTAAAAGGACAGTCTTTCTAGGGAGCTTAAATGTTATACCACTGATGAGTGAGTCCTGGCTATTTCCAGAGATGCCCTCAAAGCATCTATCAGATTTTTTTTAGTGTAAAATACTTGACTTGTTATCTGCAATTGCATCTTTCTTGGCCCTGATTTTACGTGTACTTTTTGGACCAAATTATTTACTCTGCTTATTGCTCTTGATTCTCACTCTAAATCTGGTTAAATGCTTCCAGCAATAACCATGCTACTATCTGAATGCTGGGATACCTTGAAATTTCCTCTACCAAATTAATTAAAATCACCTTAAAATTCAGTCATACACAAAAATCTCAGGACATAGGCAAACAAAATATAGGTATGTTCTTCACTAGAATGTGTCAGGATTGGTGTCTATTTCAGTCCCCACTTGACACTTCATGAGCACAGTCTTGATTCTCTGCACTCTTAACATCATTTAAGGTGGCTGAGCTCACACAAAAATCACCCTTTAAACTCTGCATATAAAATTCCAGTGCTTCTCTAGACTGCATTTCCAAATTTCCTCCACAAACCATTTATAAAATTTCTGAACCACATGGTTGGTTATGATCATAGCAACTAACCTATTACATGTATTGATTTTCTGTAAGTCAACTTTTTGTCACCGTGACAAAAGTTTTTTACCAAATGAACTTAGGGGAAGAAAGATTTATTTTGGATCACAGATTTAGAGGTTTCAGTCTAAGGTCAGCCAACTCCATTGTTTTGGGCCTGAGATAAGACAGAGCCTCATAGGTAGGAAGCATGTGACCAGAGCAAAGCTACTCACCTCATGTGGTTGGGAAGGGAAGAGAGAAGGTGAGAAGGGGTAGAAGTTAGATATAGTCCTCAAGGGCACACCTGAAAGGACCAAATCACTTCAACTGGTTCCACCTTCTGCTAACTCTCAATAATAATTCAGATTATGGATTCATCACTGGGTTAATCCATTCGGGAAGGTAGAGCTCTCATGATCAAATTACATCCCCCAAACACTTCTGGACAACTGAATATGATGAAAGTTCATCATATTCATTGCTGACTTAATGAACATTGCTGACTTAAGTTTCAAACATTCAGCACATGACCTTTTGGGGGACATTTCAGTTCCTAACTTTGACAGAACTTGTTAAGGTTTGGATATAAGGTGTCTCCCAAACAGTTTATGTGTTGGACAATGTGGAAATATTAAAAGTGAAATGATTAGATTAAGAGCTATAACCTCACCAGTGGGTTAATCTATTTGCTGGATTAATTGGTAGGTGGGCATTGTAGGCAGGTGAAGCATGTCTGGAGGAAGGAGGTCCCTGAATGCAGCTTGTCCCTGGCTCCTTTCTTACTCTCTCTGCTTCCTGGCAGCCATAAGCTAAGCAGCTTTCTGCCACCACACCCTTTTTTATTCTGTCTTACTTCAGGCCCAAAACAAGGAAATCAGCCAATCATGGACTGAACCTCTGAAACTTTGAGTCCAAAACAAGATTTTTCTCCTTTAAGTTGTTCTTGTCAAGTGTTTTGGTCAGACTAATAGAACATTTTAAATATCAGACCCCTGGTCTCTTAATTCAACAACCTGACCAGCTCTGAGTCAAGTTCAAATATTTGCTCTGTTTCTTTAAGTTGTTTTTTTAATAAAACCTCTTAGTATACTTTATAATTTTTTCTTGGTAGCCCAACATGATATACTAAGTAAAAGAAATTGTTTTAAGAATTCCTTGATTATTGTGGTGCTGAGGAATGAGGGGAGTGTGTGCGAGAAAGTGCATAATATAGGCCTCTAATTGGGTTTTGTTCTTTTAGTGATGCTGTATCTCTGTATTGTAAACATCACACATGCTTCTGCATTCACCCCCTGCACTACTGTAATCAGAACAGAATGGTTATAGAGAGCTGCAGTTGGGTATTTCTCCTTGTTATCAGAAGCTAGGTTTCTCATCTCTTGGGTCTTTGTAAGAGAAAAGTTGCTCAAGCAAGACACAAGGCCTAGTACAAGTATGGCAAAATTTATTAGATGAGAAAGAAGAGGAAAAAGACACTCTCAAGGGAGAAAGTAAGTCATTTCACATAGGAAATCAACAGCTGCCTTCTTTGTGTCCTAGTGTTTATTGGAGTTAAAAGGCATTCAAGCATTGCTCCTACTTCTTGATTGACAGTTGGATTGTAGCAGACTTCTAAATGTCTATTGCACATGTCTTACTCATGAAGGTCCAAGCAAAATCTATGGGGTGAGGGTAAAAATGTGTAACTACAATAAAATTAAATAATATGACAAGGACCTTGTGCAAGTTTGTTTGTCATTGTGCTGACTGGTTTTATCTACAATTTTTGCTTTTTTGTTTTTTTGTTTTTTTAATTTTGGTTGTTGTTGTTATTGTTGTAGTTGGACACAATACCTTTATTTTATTTATATATTTTCATGTGGTGCTGAGGATAGAACCTAACACCTTGTACATGCTAGGTGAGTGCTCTTCTGCTGAGCCACAACCCCAAAGAATATTTTCTAAAAAATAGATTTTGTGGTAGTCTGAGAAGAGGGCAGTCTGTCTTCCTCTTATCAAAGGAGAAATTTTGGGTAGATGTCTCTTAGTCCTGAGAATAACATGTTATTTATTGTGGGCTATTATCTTAAATCACAAAAGGGCCAGGATGACCTTGTGTAAATTGTATCTTTAAAAAATTGTTGAGTAGAAGCACACGGGCTGAATCTATAGAATTAACCCTGTAATCTCCATGTTGCCACTACTCATGGCTCACCTGTTCCCACCACCTTCCCCAAGGTCATTGAGGCTCTGATAAAATCCTAACAAGTTATGCTATAGTTAAATAGTTTCTACTGAGGACAGACCTTTTTTAAAAAAAATAATGAAATACTCAGGTATATTTTTAAATGATTCCTTTTTCCCTATCTCTCTCAGAAAAAAAAATAGGAGTTTGCCCAGTATTCACTGTATAAAATAGGTTGAACTAACCTAGGTGTAATTCAAAAAGCATGAGGGCCTTCTGAGGACTGGGTCATCCTGTATGTTTTTCCTCCTAGACATATTCACAGTGAACCTCCAGGGATTTTCCTATTATTATTTCAGACCTACTACTCAGTCAATGGTTCAAATAAACATTAGTACTTGGGAATTTCCATTTCATTATGTTGGAGTTACTGTACTTACCTGCTTCACTCTCAATTTCAGGGACAGTGGTTTGCCCCATGGCTTCTCTTATGGATCTAAAGATTCATTCATTTTCCAGTTTGTTCATCTCTTTATTATTGATGGGATGGAGAGAAGACTTCTAAGCTTCTCACATGGTGAACCAGAAGTTGAATACCCATTCTAGGATTTGGAGAGAGGTATCAAATTTATCATTTCTTTTAAAAATGGTGCTATGCCATGTGAATGGATGAAAATGATATCAGGGAATGTTAGGGTCTGTAAACAAGTCAAGATGGCGCCTGGCATTTTGCCAGAGGGAGTGGTTTGTGAAGTAATGCCAGTGAGCCATTAAGTGTGGGGATTCCTTATTGGTTGACTGCTGTATCTAGTTTATGTTAATTAAGATAAGCTATGTGTAATGTATATATACCCCTCCTGTCCCACTCCTGCTGTATCAGTCTTCCCCACCCCCACCCCCACCCCCACAAGGGAAAGAGGCTAGGAAGATATTACCAAAGCTCCAGGGGGGAAATGACTTAGATACTTGTGGATGTGGCAAGAAGTACATAAATTTGAGGTGTAGTTTGAATACAAAGTCAACAAACTTCTTAATGGACTACATGGAGGGTATCTGATAAAGAAAGGAGTTAAGAATGATTGCTAGTGTTTTAACCTGAACAAGGTTTTAGACCATTTACTGAGATGGGGAAGTAAAGAAATGACCCTGATATGATTCCCCCAAAAGCTCATGTGTGCGACCATGCAAGAAGGTTCAGAGGAGAAATGACTGGGTTGTAAGAATCTTGTCCCAATCAGTGATTTATTTATTTATTTTTTTATTCGTTCTTCAAAACATTACAAAGCTCATGATAAATCATCTTTCATACATTTGACTCAATTGGATTATGAACTCCCATTTTTACCCCAAATACATATTGCAGAATCACATCGGTTACACACTTTCTTTTTTACATAATGGCATATTAGTGACTGTTGTATTCTGCTATCTTTCCTATCCCCTACTATCCCCCCTCCCCTCCCCTCCCATCTTCCCTCTCTACCTCTTGTGCTGTTGTTCAATTCTCTCCCTTGTTTCCCCCCCTTTCCCCTCACAACCTCTTCTATGTATTTTGTGTAACTTTGAGGGTCTCCTACCATTTTCATATGTTTTCCCTTCTCTCTCCTTCTCTCTCCCCCCTATCATCTTTGTTTAATGTTAATATTTTCCTCATGCTCTTCCTCCCTGTTCTGTTCTTAGTTGCTCTCTTTATATCAAAGAAGACATTTGGCATTTGTTTTTTAAGAATTGGCTAGCTTCGTTTAGCATAATCTGCTCTAATGCCATCCATTTCCCTGCAAATTCTATGATTTTATCATTTTTTTAGTGCTGCGTAGTACTCCATTGTGTATAGATGCCACATTTTTTTTATCCATTCATCTATTGAAGGGCATCTAGGCTGGTTCCACAGTCTAGCTATTGTGAATTGTGCCACTATGATCATATCCAAACCATAATAACAATAATAATATTTTTAAAGAAACAGATGGAAAAAAGACTAGCTATGGAGATGTTTTAATGTTGGAAACCATCCAGTGAAATAAATTAGATATTTTTTTAAAATTAAAAAAAAAAGAAATGACCCTGAGAAGAGAAGGACATTTCCTCAATGAAATGGAAGGGGAGGAAGAAAGCAGGGGATAGATACAGGTTTGTTGTTATAGTTGAAAGAGAGAGGAATGATTCAATTTTCTTCTTTAAAAAAAAAACTTGGTAAAATAGTTAGAAAGTCATTACAAGGAAAGGAGGTGAAAGAAGAGAAGACTTGAAACAAACATCAGTGAGAATCAGGTGCAAAAATTATTAGGAAAGTGTAGAAGAAATTCTGGACATAAATAAGGGCTTGAGAGCTGTAAACAAAAATTTTAGGCATTAGTTCAGCAAGGTTAGGCACTTTTCTCCAAGTATATTAAACCTTTCATGTGAGGTTAGAATCAGGAGAAATTTGTGTTTAACCAGTTGTCTTTTGACATGCTCAATTGAGATAGGGCAAGGAGTTAAGGGTAAGAGTGATTTCACTTTTGGAACGTAAAATCCAAGCCAAATAAAATGAAACTTGAGGCATTATTAGAAGGTAAAAAACAAAAAAGAGTTGGGTTTAATTGATTGTACTGCATCATAATTGTAAATGCAAGTACTAGGTGTATGTGAACTGGAAAGAAAAGATGATAATTATAGAACAGAAGGCATAAAGTTGAGATTTTGGAAAGACTGACAATATTAGCAGTGAAAAATTCTATGTAATGACCAAGGAAGTGATTGGTTGAGATGGAATGGTAAATATTTATTGTAAAGTAAAGATGTTCAAAAACCGAGAAGGGAGATGTCTAGATGGATCTTCTACATGTATGCACATTCTAAAGGATAGTGCATAAAGCAAGTAACTAGGGAGAATAGCTGTTCAAAACATAAAAAATGGACTTGTCTTATGCTCTTCATTTCTAATAATAGATTTTGAATTGGAAAGAAAAAATGGTATGGAATTTTCCATAACACACATCTCACTTCCAGACCCTATATTGTGCAATGTGAAGGAAAAATCAGTTAATATCAGAGAAGGCTATTTGGGAAGCAATGACTATGAGTTCCAGAGCAAATCAGTGAAAGCATGTAAGGGATGGAAGATGATAAATATTGGCTTAAAACAGAATTCTGATGATAATATATGATCTAGGAGGGCTGAACTATTGTTGGCTAATTAAGTTAAGAAGGAAATATGCTTTGTGATGGCTGTTTCCTTAACAGAAACTGTTATTAATAATAACTGCCAAATTTAGTACAATTTTAGGGACAATTCTAAGCATTTTATATATACATATCAGTACATTCAATCCTTCCAATCCCTATCATTATCCATATTGTACAATAAAGAAACACAGATGTTAAATAAGTTATCCAAGGTTGCTAGTGAGCAGACGAGCTGAATCTGAGCAATCGAACTACAGAGAACACATTCTTAATCAATATGAAGTAGTTTCCTTATAATTGATCTCTTGGGTGTTTACTGGTGTTGAATTTGATGAGATGTCAAAAGATAGTGGGACACAGGTTGTGAAAAGTAAGGGTTTTATGAGAAAATCCCAGCTATCTGTAGCTGCTCTTAAATCATACTGTGAGTGGATTAAACCAAGGAGAAAGATAATCTCATCAAAAGAACTGGATTTCTAAAGCATATGTAACAACTTAAGCCCTGATTTCACCTTTCATAGATGACAATGATGAGGCTACAATTCTATAAGAAGAGTCTTCCTAGACAGACTCTTTCTTGGTAAGAGAGACTCTGAAATTCACTATTCATGATAAAATGTAAAGGCTATGCAAGAGGAATTTTTGAAGTATAGCTTTTGGCTCAAATATGCCCCCCAAAAGAGAAAAAAAAATACTAGTCACAGATAACTCCGTAAACTAAAAAATAAAGGTGTCACATCCTGGGTCAAAATGTGAAAAGTGGGAAAAAAGTCAATATAAACTAACTCTTCCAATGGAAGTAATCTGCAGAGAAGCATATAATTTTGATGGCTTATTGTCTTTTTATTAGCTATCAAATTGCACAGACAAAATTTCACTTGAAAACTATTCACTACAGCAGGCAAAATTAACAACAGGCCACTAATCAGTCTTTCTGATGGGCCCCCAATAACTATCCTTGTATATGAGATACATGAGTGAGTCTTGAAAAAAGAAAGTATTCCTCTCAATTTGATAAAATAATCAGTCAAGTAACAGAAGATGTGCCATTACTTTGTTTTGCATTAATGATAATATAGGCTAGACTTTGCTGTCCTACTTTGTTAGAATTTCTCATAATTTCACATAAAATGTCAAATATTCTGACTGTTTAAACAACCCATAATGTGTTTTGCAAAACTACAAAACACGCTATATGTAACGTGATAACTGTTTATTCCAATTATACATAACACATCATGCTCAAGATGTAGATTTATTTGAAAACATTTAGTCCAATTTATATGTATGCAGATAAATCACACCCAATAAATCACAATTGTGGAAGAGTCAAAATAAGCACATTTTGTCACATTTTCACACATATATAATTAGTATTCAAACAAGGATGATAAATCACAATCAAATGTAAAGAAAATGTATATCTCCTCAGTAGTAGTAAGAACCCCTTTTAAGTATGTAGGGTCTTCTTGGTTTATTCTCATACAGTTGCCTTTTCAGAATGTAAGGAATTTTTCTCTTTATGACTTCTTTCTTCTCATTTTTTTCATTTCCATTATCAAGAATGTCTTCCTGAATTATCTGAAAAATAGGACACAAATGAAACTTATATGCACAAAATCTCTATTTTGGAGCATTTTTGTATATTTTATCCTATTTTCTGTCTGGAGCAAAACATGTAAC
Organism: Callospermophilus lateralis; assembly: GCF_048772815.1. Taxonomy (NCBI): domain Eukaryota; kingdom Metazoa; phylum Chordata; class Mammalia; order Rodentia; family Sciuridae; genus Callospermophilus; species Callospermophilus lateralis. The sequence goes on along the minus strand of NW_027514713.1, from coordinate 4,730,125 downwards.
ATCAAAGAAATTGTTTTATTAAAGGATATATGACTGTCAAATGCCCGAGATGGGACCTAACCTGATCTTTCTGATTCTCTGTTCAGTGTCCTTCCTAGTTCATCAGGCTGTAAACACAGGAAAGTTCTGTAAAAATCTCTGTACTTTTAGAGGTCTGACACTAATCTCTCCAGAGAAAAGAACACACCAAATACACACTTGAATATTTTTCATGCTTGAATTTACGATGAGGAGACCAAAATTGTATGAAACACATCATTTGTCAAAACAAAAATAGTTTTGAATCTGGTAAATCAACTTTATCTGAAAAGTTAACAGGATTTTATATTCAATTAAGTCAATTTCCAAGGTGACTTGAAGGCCATTCTAAAATTCATTTCTTAGTCATACAAGAATGCCTGCTCTGCCTTAGTTGTTATATACATCAGCATTTAGGAAAGCTCTGTTTAACTCACTAAGATCTCTTTAGTTGTGGTTATTTTCTAAACTTCGAGGTCACTATAACTAATACTGACATTTAAATTATAATGAACATGCATAACATCATATCATCATGTATTTTATTTCAACCCACAGCTATTCAGTTTCAGAGAAGGAAAACCAGCTACTGTCAGACAATCTAGTTCCTTAATCTTTCGTTTCTCTGTGCATAGTCTGTAATTACTTGTACTATACTCAGAATGACATTATAATTTTATTTTTAAATCACTCAATAACATTTAAAATAGCAAAAGTTCCAATCTTATGTGCACTTGACTTGTCTACATAATAGTTTATTCAGGGTTTTTTTTCTGGATAAATAACATATAATTGACATTTTCCCATGTTTAGATTTGTATTTTCAAGTTTTATTGACCTAAACAATATTTTGAAGAATAAACCATTTAGCCAGAATTAAAATTAAAGAATGAATAGTACAGCAAGTAAAATTAAAACTAGTCTTTTTTGGATTTTCATCTGGAAAGCATCTTTTTGTTTACTGGTTAGAATAAGCACTAGCTATTCTGCTTGTATTTGCCTTTCCTGCAAGCATCTCCATGGCACAAGTCACAAGTTAGTTATAACAGCAAGGAAGGCACCCTCAGATCTTCGGTGTTGGTGTAAACTCAGTACATAAAACATTAAGCAAATTTTTCATGGAGGTTAATCTGAAAAAAATGTTTCTCCTGTTGGGAAAATTGTTAAATATTCCTTTTTTTAAAGCATATATTTATCTCTTCTCTTGTTTAACCTCAATATTTTTTTTCATGTTTCCAAAACTCTAATTTATCTTTTACAGCAACTTATATCAATTAAGTCAAAAAATCATAGTGTTTTGCGATACATTATCTTTTTAAAAAATTTGTTGTTTTAGATGGATACAATACCTATATTTTATTTATTTATCTTTATGTGGTGCTAAGGATCAAACGCAGGGCCTCATATGTGCCAGATAAGCACTCTACCACTGAGCTACAACCCGAGCTCCAAAACATTATCTTTAATAATTGTCAAACTATTAAATTTTACAAATAATTTTTCCTTTAATGCTCTCATATTTGCTTATTTATTCAGTAGGAGAGAAGGGGTGGAACTAGAATTAATATGTAGGGAACTGAAGATAATTGTGGTTATACCTAAGTGATGGTAGCTTAAATGTTGGCATTTAAGTTGCCTGTCCAAAGAAAAAAAATTGTTGGAATTGTTTCAGAATATTTAATTGGCAGCTACACTGAAATATGGATGAACATAACTTTGATGAATGTAGAATGTTTTGACTAGTATTATTACTCTCTTCCTTCACAGATTTAATGTTATACATTTAGATTGTGCAAACCCAAGAAAGAAGTATTAGTTACTTTCAAACTATCTTCTGGTTCTAAATGGCTAGCTCTGCACATTTACTAAATATAAGTCAAATTTCATTATTAAAGCATTTTTAAATTTTGCAAACAAATTAATATTTGTAAACCAAAGTCAGGAAGTCACCAGTCTAGTCCTTTGTTTTAAATCTGTATTATGGCAATTGGCTATTTTGTCTGTGATAGACCGAATTCAGCTGCTCAGAATACCTGAAATCCACCACTCAATTATAATAGGAAGGTAGATACACACACAAAGTCACATGTGTTTATCTATAAATAAGCACAGACCACAATGGTTCTTAAAACCAGAATGATGCAGATATAGATTCCTATTTTATATATATTTTTATAACCTAAACAAATTTATTTACCTATCATATTCAAATACAAAAGCTCCCCAAACCCTTTATGAACAGACAAACCTGGGAGTTCCAAATAAAACTGGAATAAAAGAGATACAGATCCTGATTTTACACTTTTACTCTGCAAATATACTTTTTATTTGACTAATATATTCAAAAGGAACATTTTGTGTCTTTATTCCCATTTCATTTGGACACTTTTTGTGTTCACTGTTTGTTTATAGATAAATACACATACATGTGTTTTTAAGAAAACATTTTGAGTTTCTTAAATTTCTTAGACATGCCACCAGTACCACCACCAACAAAGATTGCCTAAGTATGCCTTCCATTTATGTACAGTAAAAGCATATGGATCAAATCTGCCTAAAGATATATCCTCCTTTTTAAGACTGAAGAAAAACTGTTTTTGCTAAACTCCAAATATTTGAAGGACACTTTGAAGATCTGAAGCAATGTTGACCTCAACACCTGGTTTATTCTTCTTTAACATTTGTAAGTCTTCCGGTTATGATCTGGCCAGGATATAAAAATCAATACAAATGAAAGCTAACTAGTATAAATATAATTATACTCATATTTTGTTTTCATTTTACCTCCCAGTGTTGAAAGGCTCAGCTGTGACAGATTTTTTGGAGCTGGTAGATTGTCAGCATTGCTTCCAGGCTAAAGCCATCTAGAACAACAGGGAGTTTCCTTCTTGTAACAAGCTCTTCCTCATGAACCTCTCCTGTTTCCTCAGTGGCCGTTCAAGTTATTAATGAAACTGCAAACATTTAGCAGGGTCATTTTCCATGAAGGAACACTTGTTTTACTGATCTGAAATATAGAAAAAAGAAAAGATATTGCAACCAAACATATACAAATAAATACATGAACTTCTGTTGTGTTACACAATTATACTTTAGAGTCTAATAGTTACTCTAATAAATACAGTACTATCAATTGAGTACCTTCATGTCACAAAGTTGCATGGTGCCAGCACCTCATATTACCTATGTAATAGAATGGGATGAAGTTATACACACATACAGATGCAGATACACACAGAGGAAATTAAGAAAGAAAATGAAAATAACAGTATAAATCTATAAATATGTGTGTATATAATCAGATGAAAAAATTCAAAATTCAAAAATACTATTCTCTGTTATACTTTAGCTTAATGTGAAAGGAAGCATGGAATAAATTTTTATTAATAAATTTTGACAATCACAATAATGCGAGGTCATTGAATATTTCACACATTAATAGTTGTCATGGCCAATACCACAACTGACCAAGTTATTTGCAAATTTTAATATTTTCTGAAATTGTCTTTTTTTAATAATATTTTGTCTGAAACCATAATTAATATAATCAGCTATCCTTCAATTTCAAGAGTCACCAATAAGGAAACATATAAAGAAGTAGGAGAACCTATTAAAAATTAATTAAAATTAGCAAAAATGTATAAGAGCACAGATAAAGGAAAGTGTAAACTTCTCCTGAAGGACTTATAAAAGCTACAGATTTAAATGATGACAAAGACATGATGGACAGGCTTGATAACAATATCAGGTAACCATTTTCTCTGAAATACTATCCAAATATAATGCAATTTGCAAATCAATGTCTCAACTGGAAAAAAATGTGGGGAGACTAGAAGTTGTATGAGGATTTGGCAAAAGAAGGTAAATTCAAAGGATGACTGTGTCAAGAATAACCAAGAAGATTTGGAAAAATTAAATAGTAATAGAAGATTTAGAAAAATTAAATAGTAATAAGGAAAGTCTTACCATGCCCATTATTAAAATGCATTTTAAAGCTGAGTAATCAATGGGATAGATTAATAGAATAGCAATAAACATGAAATCTACCAGAAGAGAAGGCAGTGTTAAAAAACTGAATCAGTTGCAAATGAGTAAGTAGTATACAACAAAAGTAGCAGTTCAAATACTTTTAAACAGTTAGCTATGGGGAAATCTAGATGCAGATCTAGTTATAACTTTTCTTGACATATTATAGCCAAATGATAAATATTGATTTTTAAAATATGAAGAAAAACAAAGTACCATGAAAACACATAAACAAATTTGCTTTTATAAATCTGGAAAGATGTCATTAAGCAAATATCTATTACTAAGCAGAATACATAGAGTAAAAAGTCACCAAGCCCCTGTCCCACTGAGGAAGCACAGCAGGAAGAGCCATCTTGACCAAAGGACAACCATGGGACATGTATTTGGAAACATATTTGTAGAAGGTTTGAACTACAAAGGTCTAACTTTCTAATATTGCTCATGATGCTTCTCAAATTTCTTTCCTGTATTAAATGTGACCTAAGTGGTACGACAAACTGTCACTACATGTTATTCACTGAACTCAGATGAACCGAGCAGATGGATAAATTGAAAGACAGCACCAAATTGAAAATAATCAAAGTCATTTGTCTGTCATCGAAGTTTTTACATTTGGATATAAAATATGAGTTTATTAACAAATCCTGCATTCCAATTATTAGTTCATAAGCATTGTTGAACACCTTCTATATGAAAGGCATTGAGTTTGATCACAGAAAATTAGAATATTCAATTAGCTTTTTGATAGTCTAAAGATATACTATATCAGGTTCTCTTTCTTAATAAGACTATATCAAAACACTATCATTGATAATAAAGACAACTGTTTATGAGAAGAAAAAAATTCTTCTCTACATTCCATTTCTTTTCCATTAGAATCTCTCTTCACTTTCTGTTGCCTAGGTGTATTTCAGCAATAATATTCCAATATCTAAACAACTTTACTATAAAGTTGAAATTTCTCACTTATCTTACCTATGAAGTAGAAAAAAGGAAAACTAAAGCTTTCTAGAGAATTTAATAATAGAGTTGTATTCATTCCAACCACAAATACTATTCTTATCCAATGTTTAAATGTAGCAATTTGTTTAAAATGGTTGTAAATCTAGAGTTCCCACTTGCATAGTGCTATAAACACAGCATAAATGATTGAATAATCTTTCTTATAAATGAATGATAAAATAATTTTTTAAAAATAAGAAATAAGCAATGAAATTAGAACAATTAAAATTATGTGACCTACTTATCTTAGACTCTATCTCTTGATTAAAAAGAGGCATTGAAATTCAATTTTTTCCCACTTAATGAATTTAAGGGAGAAATGGGAAAAAATTATTCATCCTATATGTTTGCAGTGCATTTCTCTTAAGAGAAAAAATTAAATCAGTCCATATACTAGGATTAGTTTATCTTTATAATATCTTGGTCAGAAAAATAATCACAACTCTACTCTCAATAGGTTCTCAAATAGCTCCCACTCCCCAAACTATATCATATTTGGGGGGATTATTTAGGACCTTTCTGTGCTAATGTAGACTTGAAATTTGACAAATAAAATCTATAACATTTCACCAGGCTTTGAAATCTAATCTATTTTTCAAAACAGACTAATGATTTCAGTTATTGTCCTACTTTTGTGTAGGAGAAACCATAAAACTACTGTGATTCTGAATAAATGGTAGCAAAGGGTCTATTATCATAAGGTTAAATACTTGAGTTAGTAAAACATTAACTTGATACCATTATGGTTATAGTCTCTTCAACTTTGGTACAGCAGTGTTACAACTATCATGGTACCAAGTGATTGCCTCAGCTGGAAATTTTTCCTACAGAAGAAATCTTTTGATTGAAAACCTATGCTCTGACCACATATTTAGATCCCCATTGATTGACTAACTCTGAATTATCAATGTAGTATCAATGTAGTATGGTAGCATGATTATCAGACATAAATTAGTTGAGTTTTTTTTTTTTTCTTTCTAGGTAAAGGTTGGAAACTAAAAAGTTTGCTTTTAACATCCCAAGTAAGGATTAATAAGGCTCAGGATACAAAGTTTTACTTGGTTCAATAAAAACAATTATCAGGTACAGATGACTCTTCCATTAGAGGGACAATTTAAATGTTGCCATACAATAAAGAGTACAGCTTATAACTTTTGAAAACATTACAGAACTATAAATTTCTAGATGATCGTAAGCTTCAATCACTGCATTTAATAAAAAGGAAACAAAGGAAAAGCCAGGCTACTTAACTGAATTGTTTAAGATCAAATAGTTTGTAAGTCATGATTTCAGGAGTAAACCTCAAGGCTACTGTTTGCCTGTCTAGTACTATTTCTTCTTGAGCACATTTCTTTCATGATTTCAGGAGTAAACCTCAAGGTTACTGTTTGCCTGTCTAGTACTATTTCCTCTTGAACACATTTCTTTCACAGGTTGTCATACTCTGTCATTTTCAATTTAGGAAACCTATTTTATTTTCTGCAATGTAATGAAAAAGGCGAAAAGTTCATTTAAGTGCTACACTAGAGGCCAATATACCTTTCATCATACATGATGCACTAAGGATAGAAGTCAGTTTCTTTAAATACATTTGCATGACCACATAAATCATATGTGGCTACTTAGTAAAAGTTCCACAATGCTGATTGAGTTACTGTAGTTTCTTTCCCTGTCACATTAACACTCTTAACTCCTTAGAGCTCAAAGTTTACCCCAAAAGGAAATGCCTCCCAAGGAACTTTTCAGTCTTGATGGGAAGTTATTACTATAAGAAAAGGACACCATATGTACAGTGAAAATTTATATATTCTTCTCCCCCAAGTTAAAGAAAAGAAAGTTACCTTTGACGTATGTATATTGGCCACTAAATCTGCTTCTAATGCTTTCATTTCCTCTTCAGAATCTGAGAAAAAATCAAAACCATATGTTTACTATGTAATCATGCACTATATAATTATAACTTAACCTACATATTTTAAATTAATCTTAAAAATTTAGTCTTAGAGGCTTAGTGTCTTTTATGCATTTATTTTCTTTAAAAATATATTCAGAATAAATAAATGATAATTTAATTTTAGGCTAGAAGGAGACCAGAAGAATAGAAGCACTTCTAAGAAAATAAGCCATGATTATTTGTGATTTGTAGCTGTTTAATCTCTGAATCTCAGTAACATTTTTTATTGTATGGTATAACATGGATTTCATCAAATATGCTGGAGTAGCTTATTTTTACCAGAAATAGTTCACACATATAGAAAGTATGCATATTGATATTTCATAGTCAACATAATGAAAATATGAGTAGAAGAGACTTTTTCAACACAAAACCAAATGGAATTGATGACTGATAACTTTAGGATAGAAAAGATACTGAGATTTATTTCTCATGAGATGTCATTTTACAAAACACTCCTTGAAAGAATTGTTTTCTACTTTAAACAAGAATTTGAATTATGATTACTTTACAATTTTATCAAGATGAGTAAGGAAAAGTGGATCTGTCCATCAACATATGTAAAGTAGTGTTGAAAATGAATCTGAATTTTTTAGAATATCCTAAGTTTCCACTTATAAACATATTATGGAAAATAAAAACTTTGAAAATTCTACAAGTAATAATAACAAGTTGTAGAACACGATAGTAACATGACAGTTAATACTTTCTGGTCTTTTGTGATAAAACAAAGCATATATTAAAAGTGGTTCTATCTTCCTTTTACGGTGTACTTTTATAAAAAGTATCACACTTAGAGAATCCATTCTTAAAACTCATATCTAGGAACTAAATTATACCATAGAACTTTTAACTCAATTTGTTAAAGATGCAATATGCTTTTGAAAAGGAAAGACAAATTCTACTATTCATGTATGAACACTGTTCACCAAACCCCTGTAAATTTAGGTTTATCACAGCAAGCAACTTCAAGTTAATAGATACAATGTTCAATTAATTTTTTCTACATAGTCTAATTATATCTTTAATCTCATGTGTTAAATAAAATCACAATTGTAGAAAAGTTGGTATTTTCTAATAAAATTTTGCAAAATTCTTTTTTAACTATTAACAAAGAAAAACTTTGTATAAATTATATTTTATGTTCTACTAGATCTTAATTTTATGCTTAAAAATCATAAGTTTGAATTGAACATCAATGTTACATATGAGGTATCAAAGCTATAAAAGCAGGTTAAATGATTTTAATGTATTTTTCTCATTTTCACTTTGATGTGATTATTCAATTATTTTTCAAGCATTAGCTGAAGCATATTGTAATCATTATAATATTTCATGTTACTTCTTTAAATTTAAAACTTATTCTCAAGATGTGTTATTTATAAATATTTGATAATATATGCCTTCTACTTAACTGTCACATGTAAAACACTCTAAAACTAAATATTTCCATTAACATTAGAATACCAATTTTCCAACTATGTTTTGCATCAACTTAAATGACATGCAATTAAAAGCAATTATATGAATAGCATGCTGTATCATATAAATATACCATAAAATATATTTTTTGTAAAGAACTTGGAGGATTTTATATTTTCTAGAAATATTTTTTTTGCAAATAATGCTCTATTTACTTATTCATCAAATTTTATTTTGTTTTTGCCTAACACAGTGACTTTTTAAAAAAATTATTTGAAGTCAATTACAAAGATAAGTGAGGGGAAGTCACCACTTTCCAGGAGAATTTCTGATGATCAGAATAAAGCATTTTGAATGGAATGAGTTTTAATGATGAGCTTGCACATCGACAGACACTTTCCCTGTACTTCTCATTATATAATGCCCAACCTAATTCAAACTTTTGCTTACTTGTTTGCTTTTCTCTCATCATTGTATTATAGAGGGGGCATGCAGTGTTACCTTAAATCTTTTTTATTGCTTTGCAGATTTTAAAAAGGGAAAAATAAATCTCTTTTCTTATACACAGAAACAGAATAAGATGATATTCACAGTTTATATCAAGGAAAAGGCAAATCCTGAATAAAGAGGAAAAACTCTTCTCCCTGGATACATTAACATAAGTAGCAACACATTGCAAAGAAATCACTGAAGGGTTTTGTGAAATGTTGTTCGGCTTACCTGAGCACAGACTCCAGGAGATGCAAGCCAGGAGTATCATGCACACCATGTGGATTTTCATGCCTGCCATCATCTCTCTCTGCTTTCTCTCAAGCCAAGTTCACAGAAGTCAGACACTGAAAGGCTTTCTGTGGAGCTTTCTCTAGCCTTCAGCTGACTCTGAAAGTGAGAGAACTATAAGAGATGCTCTGGCCATTCCCTATATATATTTAAGCAGGAGGATGATGTCATGACTGTACAGGGATTAGGGGTGTTCCTGTCCTCATTTCTATCCCTCTCTTTCTCCCCCCACTTTCTCCTCCCTTTTTCCTTTGTCCCTCATCTCTTCCCCACTTCTGAACCTTGACTGTAAGTCATGATATTCCCTAATTGCTGCTATTGCTCCGGATTTCTGATACACAGAAGGAGTCATCCAAAAGCACTGCCATATACAGCATCCTGGAAAAGAACCCCAGCACCCCTTCTCCCACCCCCTCCCCATTTTCTTTCATGTTCCCACTCCAGGAATTTGTCATTCTGATTTTGTGAAACATAAAGTCTATTATTTCTAGTATTTAAGTAATGTGTCCAGGATGAATGCAGGAAATCAAGGGTTTCTTTGGTTTGGAAGTTCCTAAAAGAATCAGAGTATTTTTTGTATAGTCTAAACTTCTGAGCAAATGTTTCGTGGTTTCAAAATGAATATAAGTTTTAGATAGTACAGGCTAAAAGAAAAAGGAAGGTCATCATAGAGTCAATTATAATATAGAGATTAAGTCAGAGAGTTTAGAGAAAAGGAAGGAAATCAGTAAAGAAGAAAGAATAGTGGCTCCAAGGAATAGAAATGATTTCCTGTTAAACTGTAAAGTTTTTATTACAAGTAACTGAGATAATGGATGAATTATATATGTTGACTTGTGGTTCAATGTTGTAGAAAACCAATTTCATGTTTATAAAATGAAGCTATAAATTGTTCATGTGCTAGAAGGTGTAAATGTGTATCACTATTATTAATATTTTTTTTCTGATTCTTTATTCTTTTGGTGTTTGCATTGATCAGCTCATTTCGATTCATTCCTGCTGTTATTTCTCATTCTTTTTATATTCCTTTTCTTATTATGTTTCACCATTGCATCAAATTTATTTCCCTGATGTAGTCTTCCTTTTACCCCCTCCCCAAAAAAGGATACTGTACTTTCAGAAAGAAGAAAATTCTATATATCCACCCTCCCCCACCCAGAGTCACATGTCTAAGACAGAATCTTCATGTATTTGGTGAACTTAAATGACACTTATTCCCTCCTCCGGGTTATCAAAAGAAAATTGTTCAAATTGTCTTTTGGAATGAAGCTTTCTTCTTGCATTAGAGATTTCTATCACTGAAAGGCAAATCCTAAATAATGAGGGTCCATGGAATGAGTTGAACAAACACTGCTATTTGGAATGTGAATAAAGTTAAAATTGTCTGATTTGTTTGATTTTTAAACAATAATACAGACATAATTGAGAGGAAAATATGGATTGATTCCCATAGAGTTGAATTATTTTGTACAATATATATTATGAGATTAACTGCTTCATTTTTATATTAAACCTTAGAAAAGGAATTAATCCCAAACATCTAATGATTATTTCAAATAGCAAGGAATCATTCCTAAAATTTAATGACCTAAAATTTAACAATAGCTAGTGTTTTTATTACTTTCTATATTTTAACTTGTATAAAACACATATTGAAAATTACTGACCTGGAGGAAGTTTTCTATAAAGAATAATTAACTGGAAAAGAAACATGAAATCTATGTCTAGATTTTTTTTTTTCCTACCATTAGGGGGCATAGTGGAAGTTTAAAAGCCTTTTTATTTTCACTTGTTCTGAGAACTGTGTTTACTTTTCCTTTATTATCTAAAGAATCTTTTTGATAGAATCCTTAAAGCCACTTTGATGAAGAAATCCATAAATTATATACTTTGCATAGTATTTAAATTAGTTTTCCCTGCTTTTGAATTGCAAATGCAAAGAATACTTTTTTAAAATGTGTGATAACAGTCTAATAGTAAAAAGGAAGTGTGATTCCTATTTTCCTCAAGTGATTCTTCACTAAGCGAAGCTTAGGGAAATGCTGACAAAATTATTTCTAATTAATTAGGAAACAAAGGAGAAGGAATGATGGAAATTCATTTTATGTACACAACATGACTATTAGTTGTTAATGTGAGAATTTTTTTTTACGTATATGACAAATCTAAAAGAATTGGAGAATATATATTAACTAATAACAAATGATTAAAAACTAAATAGATTTTATATGCAATTTAACTTTGGGGGAAAAGAGATACCTAATTTTTTCTGTTAAAGTTATGATGTAGATAAACAATATCTGACCTCTAATAGGTATTTTTAAAATAGGCAACCCTTTTCCTTTTTAGTATCTTCAAGCTACAGAACAACCAATTAGACATTTTTTTTCTTTTTTTTCTTTCTTTCTTTTTATTTTATTTTATTTTAGGAAAGAAGATTAAGTGTGGATATTAACATTTAAAAAGAATCCTAAAAAGTGCCCAAATGATGAATTCAGGACTTTAGGCATCTTTCTGTAGAGATGATTGAACTATTTTTATTCTGAACACTTTTCACCTGAAATTCTTCTAATTTTTATTAAGTTTTTAAAGTAATAATAAAGAATGTTAGCACTGTCATTTAAAGATCTTCCTGTATTTATCTTCCAGTGTGAGGTCATTAGTTTCAAGAGGATGCAACTTATCTGGGTACTTGTCGATTTCAAGATTTCTACAGTATGTGGGTTTCTATGTTTCTACTGTGATTTGTCAGATATTTATTAAATACTGGCTAAAAAAATCAATGGAGATCCCTGAAGAATTGACAAATTAGAAGGTGTGATCTATAAGCTAATTTAATTTGGAGATGGGGAAGCTCCAGAATCGCTTGATGAATGGCACTCCTTCCATTCCGTGTGATCCTTCCACCATCTTTGAAGATTTTCTCACCTCATTAGAGCTCCCTGGTCCCTCTTACACACACCTAAATAGTCTATGGCTTGTCCTGTGGCATTTCTACTATCTGGAATCTGTGGTCTGTCTCCCTTTGACCATTCTGTTTATCCCTCTGTGATGTTATCTCTTATTTTTAAAAGACTATCTTCATCAGGAGCAGTGGTGCACACCTATAATCCCAGCTACTCAGGAGGTTGAGGCAAGAGGATTGCAAGTTGGAGGCCAGTCTGGGCAGCTTAGCAAGATCTTGAACCAAAATAGAAATACAAAGGCTGGGGTTGTAGCTCAGCAGTAGAGAATCCCTGAGTTGAATCCCCAGCATATCAAAAAGTAAAACTGATATTTTATGATCTATTCAACACAAACCTTTGTGTTCAAATCCTGAAAAGATTTTTTGTCCATTTCTACTTTACCTAGTTTCTGCTAAATGCTCATCAATAGTTTGCTCACACTGTTTATGGTGAACCATTGAAAGAAAGGGACCCACTGCATTTCTTCCAAGGTTTACACTCCATAAATGCTCAAAACATACTACTAAACTGAATTAAAATATTAATAATTTTAGATATCTGATGGGTCATGTTTCAGTTTTTATCATTTCTTTCATCCGTATCGCTCAGAACTCCTGTGTTGTCATTAATCTTATTTTACACAAGCCTTTTGAGTTATCCAGTTCCTCAGCTTTTTCTCAGCCACTCTTTTCCTCCCTGATTTGAAAAATCAACTCTAAAACATTTGAGAAGATCACCCTGGGATCATGTGCATTTATCAGTAGAATGTTTAGGATAAATTATGGGTTTACTCTATTTCTGTAAGTGAATCCCTGGTTTGAAGCTATAATTCTGATCCATCTGAACAAACAAAGATGTCAAACTCTTTGTAAACCAAATTGATTTTTCTCTTCAATTAAAGACCATTTTCTAGATATACAGATAGATATGTGCATGCACACACCCACACCCACACATACTATATTATATACTAAATATGTATAATTCAGACCTTGGAGACTTAGGTAAATGGAAACCAAATGTTCAATTTCCCAATCTAAGTATAACCACAGTTTATCTATAATCTCTACAAATTCCCAGCTTGTTTCCTTATGGTTCTTCCTGTCTCTGTTCTTGCATCCTCATAGACAATTAACTTGGAAAAATTGATAGTGGATTTCTGTAGTCAATGAATATTTTGCAACTTAAATTCTAATTGCAATACATTCCCTGCTTGGGACCCACATGTTAATGAATCACCATATTTAACTAAGAATATTCCATATGGCAGTATTGCTTATTTCACCCATAACTCTGTTTCACATATCTTAGAAAATAAAGACACCCACAAACTCATCACCCACTACATATGGATAATTCTCAGGTAATCGTTCTTGGCTTCCTTTCTGCATAAGACTAAAATAAAAGCATCACAGGAAAAAAAAAGTGTTCCTGACAATCATCTCCTTTTATGTTTTTAGGTTTAAAAATTAGTGTAATTATCCAAACTAAGAAATGAGAAGAGATTTTATTGAAAGAAAATCATTTCTCTAACTTGCCCATTTTTAAAATTTGTTATAAAGTCTAAGAAGATTTCTGTTTTACCTGTACTGCTCCAAACTAAACAGATGTACTTAAGCTACCATTTAGCAATAGTAGATTCAATGAAATGTGACATTTTATGTTTGTGGGTTTTTTTGTTTCATTTTCATTTTATGTAATTTGCAGTGCTAGGGATCAAACCCAGGGGCTTGTGCAAACCGGACAAGCATTTTACCACTAAGCCTAAACTCCAGCCTTTAGTGAAACACTTTTTATTAAGATCATATTAAATGTTGAATTTGCAAATGGTGATTTTTGTATTGTATTTCTTTATTCTATTTTTTTTTAATTGATGGTCATTTCTCAGTTATCTTGATGAGTTCAGTGAGTTTAAAACCTATTGTTGTTATTGTTGTCCTCATAATTTCCCAATTTGAGTCTGTGATTATCCAAAGTGTATATTTAAAATCCCATCCTTGGGGGCTCTACTTGGAATGTCATGGGATTAACTTACTGTCCACAGTAAAACTTTTGATTTATCTAAACAAGTTTCTAAAAATACCCTCCTCCTCTAGTTCAATTATTGTAACTAGGATTTACGAAGTGACAAATATCAAAATACTGGGATCCAGTTACGGTTGTTTTGTTCTCTTTCCTAGCCCCTGCTACCACTTTCAAGCTATCAAGAACCTGTGGAGGTGCAAATCTGTTATCAAAATATATTCCAAATCCAACTGTGTTCTCTTACTTCACTTTCATTACCCAGCTTCATGTTACCAGCATCTTTCCCCTGAGCTACAGTGACATCACCCAAATACTCTCCTTAAAGTAGTCTTGATCCCTTTCAATGTTGTTGCCACACAGTGGCCCCAGTAGTCAAGTTCTTATCAATCTTTTTAAAACACTGAAGGTTTTAATTTATACTTAGAACCATTCCCAGACAACAGCTGTCCCACTAGTCTCTGTTCCAATGCCATCGTATCCCATCATTCTCCCCTTCGGTCCCTGTGTTTCAAGCACATTTGCCTTCAGATTTTCTTCAAACGTGTCAAGCTTTTTCCTTAGAGGTTTTCAATGAACACTGATTCAAGTACTGTTCGGCAAATATGCCTTCCTTGCCTCTTCCTGGAATGGATGGAATATATTTCCTTACTCTTTGACTTTGACTTTGGTTATGGGACTTGCTTTGGTGCATGGGATGTCAGCACATATAAGGAAAACAAAGACCGTGTATGTGCTTGATGCATAATGCCTGCCTTCTTGTTCTGCCATTGCCAGGAGAAGAACTTTATTCCAACTTGAGTAGAAACTTATGGAAGCAGAGCATTTCCACCTGACTTGCAAACCTGCACAGTAAGGCAGACATCCTTGAATTTACAGCAGGGTTACCTGGGCTAACACAGTCATACAGACAGGCTTAAATAATTAATTATGAGTAACTGATTGTTTGACTAGTTATACAGAATTTCTGGGAAATAGCTGATACAACTTTCTATTTAAAACCCATTCTATTGCTACTTCACTGAATTTCTGGCGGTATTAATTTTTACTCTTGCATTTTATAAGTAAAAGCAGGTAACTTTTTGTCCTGCTTCCTTAAGTTTTCAGAACAAAATGCTTCTATGTAGTAGGCATTCAATAAACATTGATAATTGCATGAATTAAAGAAATTGAACACAGTCCTTCTTAGTAGTTTTAGGATAGCTATCTCCCTCTCACCTGTCATAAAGACATTTTTATTCTTCAATAATAATTCTGTGAGTTATTAAACCCAGGAAGCAAATCTCCTTTTGAAGTGATTCCTAGCCAAATGAGACAGTATGAGAGAATGCTTTTCTTTAAAGAGTCTTGAATATTGTTTTAAACTGCAATTGACATTTCATGAGATGTCATTGAGAGTAAGTGGATGTATGATCATGGTAACAGCAATGTCAGTGCTTCGGATTTGTACAGAAAGAATAGTACCAACAAGCTCTCACAGATGGTGAAGAGAGCAGGATGGCATTTTCAGCCTAGAAAGGACTACTATAATAGACCGAAGAATAATCTAACTCTTCACCCTGAAGTTCATTTATTGAAAGCTGCTTTATAACAGTATGATAGGCCCTATGCCAGGTTAATTTGACTTCATGTAAATAGCACACAGTGCTCACAGGATTATATTCCCAATGTATATATTAAAAAAAGAGATTCTAGAGTTGAAAAGGAAAAGTGGACTTGTTATGTTGAGTGGATAGGACTAAAAATACATTCATTTCCAAAGCAACAGCTAATCTTTGACATTAATATCATATCCAATCAGCAATTCAAAAAAGATTATATTAATATGCTGCCAGAAACATTATATCAAATAAAAGGCAAGTACTTTTTACTTAAAAGTACATTTAGTAAAAACTCAGACGTGATTTTTATTCTAATTTATCATTTAAACAATGTTTTTCTCCATTTGCAGGCTTAGTGTGTTATACATCTTAAATTAATATGAAGATCATTCATCAGAATCCTTTTTATTATATGAACTATGGGTAATCTACGTGGCCTCTGTATGGCTGTATTGTTTTAACTGAGGTGCAATATTAGAAAGTGTGGAAAGAATAATCAGCGAGAGAGTGAGGTTGCTGTCCAAGGGGACTGGAAACTAGTGGCCTGGGAAGGAGAACATTTCTCAGTTTGTACTCTAGGTGGAGGCACCAGTATGTACAGAATGGAAAGAGCAGACAGGAACTCTTGACTTAGTCTACATTTTTAATGCTATAATCCATTTATTTCTAGGGTACTAAAACTAAAAAGAAATTAATGAAACTAGTCTTATACTTTCATATTCCAGAGAAAGAAACATAGTCCACATAGTTTAAGTGCATTATAAATTTCCTTCACCTTCCAACTCTAAATCAGATTGATTCTGACTGCATAGGTCTGATCTCACATCTCTTCCCAAGGGAAGAACGTTATTTTGAGAATTTAATTTATTCTTCGTGAATTTTTGTAGTATTAACCTAGCATTCTTACAACAAGTTAGAACACATCCAAAAAGTATTAGTCACCATAAAAGGGGCTTTCCTTTAGGACAAGTCTGTCTTTGTTGTATTTATTCCAGGCAATATCTTGCTTTTGGCATAAAAGTTCTGTTGCTGTCTATCTTCCAGTAAACAAACGTCTTTTGGCCTCTGTATCATGTATCTAAGATAAACTTTTACTTCATTATCTCCTTTCTTCTTTGTCCTCTTTGGCTATGAAATCAGAAGAACATGTTTATAAGTCACAGAATCATACTCAGAAACTTATAAGACCCAGGCAGGCAACAAGTCCCACTTTAGTCTGATTTAAGATGGCCCTCTCCTTGCTACTAAACTTTAGATGTTCTTTCTCCATGTACACTAGTATTGATGTATGTAATACGTGGCCATATAACCAATGTGATTCTGCAACCTGTACACTTGGAAAAATGAGAATTCATACCCCATTTGAATCAAATGTATGATATGTCAAGATCATTGTATTGTCATGAGCAACTAATAACAAAAAAAGAAACAGAAACCTGGAACATAAGATCTTTTAGTTTTTTGGGGAGAATTAGAGAATGGTTTTTGTCCTTGTTGGTAAACAAGTTGTAAAGGTATGCCACAAATTACTTAAAACATGAGTAATGAATAGTTTAAAAGTTGAATAGTTTAAAACTTTAAAAATGTTAAAACTCATACATCTTAATACTTGTATTTCAGTGTGACCATTCTATGAAACTCTCTAGTAATTTTGACAATTTAGTCACAATTATCAGTTGGAGATGCTGTCTCAGTAAGTATTCCTTATTGGAGTGATTAGTGTTTATTAATGATTTCCTTATGTTAGCTAAGTTAACCAAACTTGTTAACATGCATTTGTTTATATTTTTCAATTTTCTGCAATTCTTTAGGACTTAGAGAACATTCTCTTTTTATTGATGATATTGTTAAGTTTTCTTTTTATTTTCTTGATCATTTTTGCTAGGAATATATCAGTTTTATTTATCTTTTCAAAATAACAACTTTTGTATTTCTTAATTTTCTTCATCATTTCTTATCTATTTTATTGGTTTCACTCTTATCATTATTATTTATCTCCTCAATGTTTTTGATTGAAATTATTGTTCTTTCTTCTTCTTCTTTAGGTTAGACTTAGAACATGGATTACAAACCTTTTCTTTTTATTCAAAATTAACCTTTACATCAATAAATTTCTACCAGATCATAGTTATAGTTGTTTTCAACTAGAATTTCTAAGTTGCACTTTCATTATCATTCATTTAAGAATATTTCCAGATTGAAATAATATCAAAGATATTTTCTAGCCACAATTTTATGAAACTAGAAATCAATAATAGGAGAAATTTTGGAAAATAAAAAATTGCATGTTAATTAAATAACATGCTATTTAACAATAAATGGACCAAAGAAGTCATTTAAAAAAGAAATTTGTAAAATATTGAGGTTAACAAAAATGAAGACAAAGGCTAAGGAATCTTATGACATACAGGAAAAGCATTTCTAAGTGTAAAACACAGCAATACACAGTTAGATCAAAAAAGAAAGATCCCAAATAATCAACTTAACATTATATCACACAAAAACAGAGAAAAAGAGCAAACTAAGCTCAATACTAGCAGAAGGAAAGAAAGATAAAAAAATAAATATCAGAGCAGAAATAAATGGAATATAGACTAGAAAAATAGGAAATATTTTTTTAAAAAATATACACAAACAAATCAACAAACTTGTAATGAGTTTAAGGGCAAAAAAAGAGAGAAGATTCACATACTAAAATGAAATAAAAAGGAGTCATTATAAATGATCCCACAGTAATACAGAGGACATTATACTACTATGAACAATGATACATAACAGATTAGAGAGCCTAGGAGAAATGGACAAATTCCTAGGAATACAAAAACCTACAGAGACTAAAGAGAAAGAGATAAAACATTTGTACAAATAATGATTAATTCAATTGAATCAATACTAAAAAAAATTTTTTCCAACAAAGAAAAGCCCAGAACCTGATAGTTTGCTATTGAATTCTACCAAACATCACAAATCAGGAAAATCAAAATCACAATGTGATAGCACTTTTAATGTTGGCTATTCTCACTGAAGTGAGAATAACCAACATTAAAAGATCAAAGATAATAAGTGCTGGAAGGATGTGGAATAAAGGGAACCCCTGCATGCTATTGTTGGTGGGAATGTAAATTAGCACACTCATTATGGAAAACTATAACCAAAAACTTAAAAAAAGACTACCACATGACCCAGCAATTCCACTAGGGGATACATTTAAACAAAATGAAATCAGTAGGTTGAAGAGATATCTGCACTCCAATGTTCACTGTAGAACTATTTACAAGAAATGGGAACAAACTAAATATCCATCAACTGTTTAATAGATAAAGAAAATGTGAAGTATATACAAAATGGAATGCTATTCAGTCATAAAAACTATGAAGTCCTTAACTTGCAGCAATATGGATGGAACTGGACATCATTATGTTACCTGAACTCACTACATGAGCTCACTCATATGTGTCATCTAAAACAGTTAATATCACTCACAGAAATGTGTGAAATGGCAGTTACAGGATTGGGAGTAGTATTGGGAGATACTGATCAAAGCATACAAAATTACAGTGAGGAATAATAAGTTCAAGAAAGCTACTGTACAACATGGTGACTATAGTAAGTAACATGATATTTTTGAAAAATGCTGAAAGAGCAGATATAAAATGTCCTCACCATATATATGATAACTATGTGCAGTAATGCATATGCTTATTAATTAGATTAACCATCTCCCAATGTATGTATACTCTCAAACAGTATGTTTTTATGAAGTGAATACACAAAATTTTATCTGTCATTTAAAAATTAAAAATAATAGGAATTTCTTAATTTATACTAAGATATTTAACCCCCAGTGTCTGCTCTCACACTATTAGGTCAGGACATTGTTTTCTTTTACTGTTTTTTTTTTTTTATAATCAGGAATTGTTTTGTGAGAATGAAATCAGCACCAAGACTGTTAGATGGTAAGAAGGGTTTTTAGCACAAGGCCCTGGTAATTTCATAATGCTTTATCTTTACAATCATGATAGCCAATATTTATTGAGCCATTAGTTTCTTAAAATATCTCTATTAGGTATAATTATACGCCTGCATTTCAAGTGGAGAAGAAGTGTGAGCAATCTACAAGAGTCCTACTCAAGAATTCTGTTCCCAGGGGCTGGAGTTGTGGCTCAGTGGTAGATTAGAGTGCTTGCCTAGCAGGTGTGAAGCCCTGGGTTTGATCCTGAGCACCACATAAAAATAAAATAAAGGTATTGAGTCTAACTACAACTAAAAAATAAATATTAAAAAAAGAGTCTTGTTCCCAACCATTCTTCTCGGAGTATATGAATAGTCCAGAATGACTCTTAGGATGGGTGATACTTCCACTGAAATTGCTTGGATAGGTCTCCTCTTTCTCTTCACTTTTCTAGGCTTCTCTAGCTGACAAATGCCTCTTTGACTAAGGCATTATTTCTTTAGATATGATAATGCTGTCTATCATGTCAGTGAAGTTTGTCATGTGTCTTTGAACAACTCTCCTTAGTTATTATTAATTTATAAGGAGATATTGGCCCAGAACACAGTAGATGCTCCACATTCAAAAAACGTTAAATTTGGTTTTACCATTTCAAGGAATGTAATTTGATGCCACTCATTTGATGTATCAAGTCTTCACATTTTTTAAAAAATCAGATTTTTAGGGTTTTTCTTTAAAAAAAGAATCTTTAGAAATAATAGATCCATTCCACATAGAGACAATCTGCTAAAGCTATCCAGGTCTGCATATTCATTTGCATTACTTGCTTTATCCTGTCAGACATTTCAGTTAGCAACTCTTGATGCATAGTTTTACTTGCAGAAAAATAACCACTGCTATCAATTCATTAAATTCGCCATAGGTCTAAACTATGTTATTAAATCTTCATATCAAGTAGTCTATAATTGGAATACATTATTTATTTAATAATTATCATATTAAAGTACATTCAAATTATTTGTTTAGCTGGGCACAGTGTTGTAGGTCTGTCATCCCAGTGACTTGATAAGCTGAGTCAGGAGGATCACAAGTTCAAAGTCAGTCTCAGCAACTTAGTGAGGCTCTAAGCAAATTAGCAAGACCCAGTCTCAAAATAAAAAGTAAAAAATGGCTAGGGATTTGGCTCAGTGGTTAAGCACCCCTGGGTTCAATCCATGATTTCATGGTATATATAAGATTATATTATTATAAATTTTATATATATAAAATTATATATATATATATATATATATATATATATATATATATATATATATATATATAAGGCAGCCTATATAATTGTTAAGAGCACAGCTTTAAATCTCTATTCAGCCTCCCAGTAGATTTGTGACCTCAAGGAAATTCTCTTTCCTGTTCCCAGAATGCCTTATTTAAAAAATAGTGATTTAAAAATGAGTCCATCTAATAGTCTCCTATAAGCATTAAGAATATTCCTGACATATAATGAGAGCTTGTAAGATAATTTCTTTCTTACCATTTCAAATAATAATAAAGTATACATTTTGTTCATTTAGCGGAAGCATTAAGTTAAGCATTGAAGAACATATGTGCTTTAAATTTTTAAGACAGTATGTTTCCTAAACAGAGATTTTTCAACTCAATATCCATCAATAATATATACACTGGTAAATACTGGAGATTATTCCATTTTTAAAATGTGAAAAATTAATGTTTAAGAAGAGCTTTTTTGTTGTTGTTTTATTTGTCTTTCTTTGATATTTCGTGAGCCTAATTGTAACACAAATTGAGTATCCTTAATCTGATAAGCTGAAATCTGAAAAGCTCCAGAATTCCTAACTTTTTTTGTAACAACATAATGCTCAAAACTTTCAGATTTTGCCAGGCACAGTAGCAGCAGTTTGTAATCTGAGATACTCCGGAGACTGAGACAGAAGGATCACAAGTTCAAGGCCAGCCTCAGTAACTTAGTGAGATCCTCAGCAACTCAGCAAGAACCTGTCTCAAAAAAATAAAATAAAGGTCCTGTGTCCATCTACAATTCATATACATATTAATTGATTTATATCTATGATTTCATTTATATATATATATATATATATATATATATATATATAATAATCTGTTGAGTCTTGCTGTGAACCTTTGAATTCTTGTAGTTTTCTTAGCATCCAAACCTACAAAAATTTTTTTCAAAGGTGATGTGAATTATCTTTAGTAAGTATATATATATTTTTTCAGTCTAGCAGGATACTTCTATTTATTACACAATTCTATAACAGTGAAACTCAAGGGAAGGTGTATCTGAGACACAGAATTTCTTAGAAGGATTTTAAATCTGATTACAAACTTGTTCAATTTTTTCAGGAACATAAAGGACTTTAGCTAGCTTTTTTTTTTAAGGTATTCACTGACATCAGTTTCTCACCATTTTCACCTCTCCAGAGGGTGGTTCAGAG
Source organism: Callospermophilus lateralis (assembly GCF_048772815.1). NCBI lineage: Eukaryota > Metazoa > Chordata > Mammalia > Rodentia > Sciuridae > Callospermophilus > Callospermophilus lateralis. Next base: position 4,707,923 of record NW_027514713.1, on the reverse strand, counting down.
TATAACTTCATAACTTCCCCCAGAGCAAAATAGAAGCCAGTCAGTCTTTTTTTTTTTCTTTTCCCAAAGGTTAAAAAGTACTTTGGTGTCTTTCTCCAAGGTACTTCTCAGCCCAAGTTCATCTGCTGCATATTGGTGGTGTATTAGTCTGCCTGGGCTATCATGAGAAAATATCACAACAGAGTAGCTAAAACAAAATAATTCCTTAGAGTACTGGAAGCTAGAAGTCCATGATCACAGTGTTTAAAAATTTCAGTATGTGATGCTGGCGCTCTTCCTGGCTTGTAGATAGAAGGCAGTCATCTGGTTGTATCCTTACATGGACTTTCATCTGTGTCCGAGTGGTGAGAAAGAGAATTCATGTGTCTGTTTCTCTTTTCACAGATATAAGAGCCCTATCTGATCAGAGACTCATCCCTATGATTTTATTTAGCTATAATTACTGCCTGAAGTCTGTTTTCTCCAAATGCAGTCACACTGGGGGTTAGGGCTTCATGTTGATTTTGACCAGAACTCAATCCAGTCCATAACAATGGTATTAAGTGCTTTGATACACATGAAGCTAATATGTTCTCCATATCATAAGAAACCTGGTATAGTGGTGAATTTGGATTACATCCACAAAATATTTTAACAAGGTTAAAAAGGGAAACAACTCCAAACATACTTACTCTCCAAACCTACAAAATAATCAAAGAAAAGTTTTTCAAAGGTGATGTGATACATGATTGCTAACATCTATAAAATGGCAATGACTTCTAATGATGTGATTTTCCTTAACCCTCTTTGATAGGTTTAATTTCTTCTCCCTCTCCCCTCCTCACTGCTATACTTTATACATAGCTTGATTCAGAGAATGATATTTTATATTATAATTGTTTTTCCCATTCATACTGAGATTTTGCAAGTCAGATCTGTGCCTTTTCTTTTTTGAATAGCAGTCTTTTAATTCATTGCCTCACATATTCTAGATATTCACTGAGTATTTTTTGTATTAAAGAATAAATTAAGCTCAAGTCAATGTGTCTGTTAAACATGAATCAAACATAAATGGTGAAGAATAATGATTTCCCATCAAATTCAGTAAGATTCTATTTGCATCTTGTTAACACTAATAATTTAATTACTTTAACATTTGTTAACAATCATCATTTGTCATTACATACTTTCTTCAAATTCCTGAAGATTCCTATTTCAAATTCCAAATTGTACGATGCATTTCAAAAAAGAAAACTCCATGTAAAGTTTTTCTTTTGTGTGTGTTGATAAGAGAAGCAACCCCTAGAGTTTTAAACCAATAAATATCAATCCTTTGTAATATTTTTTGTTGGGGAGGAAGGTACCAGGGATTGAACTCAGGGGCACTCCATCACTGAGCCACATCCCCAGCCCTATTTCTAATTTTTATTCAGAGACATGATCTCACTGAATTGCTTAGCGCCTCGATTTTGCTGAGGCTTGTTTTGAATTTGTAATTCTCCTGCCTCAGCCTCCCAAGCTGCTGGGATTACAGGTGTGCATCACAGGTCCTGGTTGTAACACTTTGTAATACTTTTAAATGTCCAGAATTGAAGAATGTTTGGATTATTTCTGCACTGTATAGATTCTAGTTTCCAACACATTCTTTCCAGTACCCTTGTTTCTGATTCTGTGCAGCAAATTTCTCTCAGTTTGAACTACTTAAAATAGTGTTTAATATCTTGACTGAAAACCTATGGAATCTCTTTAGCTTTCTATATGCATGTATATTTATTAAAGGAGAGTCCTGAATCATAAAATTAGTCTTCAATAAAACAAACTAAGAAAAATATATTTCTAGTAATAAAATACCACATATCTCTTCAAGAATTCTATGTGTTCAAGAAAAATTAAATAGTCCTTTATGGTTTCATAAACATTTTAATTAACACTATTTTTAACTAAAAGATTATAATTTCACAATAACAGTAAATTTCAATTCTGATTATAAAAATTATAGATGAATATGGTGAATATTAATTAACTTGATGAAATCATTACACACTATATACATATATATTAAGGTATCATATTTTACCCCATAATCAAAATTTCTTGACATTAATAAAAATATATTGTTTCCTTAGAAACTATGATGTAGTGGTGAGATTTGAACCTCAGGTATTTGAATATCACAAATGAATTGAGCCTAGAGAGTTATATAATTTTTTTAAAAAAAAGAGAGGATAGCCCCAGAAGGGTTGTATTCTAAACCCATTACTGTGTCAAATTTTGAAATTAATTTGTTCCCTTCGGGATTCAGAGTTCTTGGAAGAAACATGAGGCCTTGCAAGTCTGTAGTTTTTTATATTGTTCTATTTTATATTTCAATTCAAAATAAACTATAACTGATTTATGAATGGAGTCAGCCAGGTCTGTTCTTGGTTCTCATCTATGCTAACACATGTCCTTGAAGAACTGCATGTATCTCTGGGCCCCACATCCTTTATTTACATAATGAAGAAATTACATGGAATATATCTATGTTTCTTACCAACTGCAAAATCACCACTGATTCTAGTTTTGCTCTGATTTTTCTTAGGTAATTGTTCATTCATCACATGGCTCTCAACCTCAATTTTCTCAACCATAAAATTCTGATAAAATTTTCTTTCCTGCTGACATACCAGGATCAAATAAGATATCACATATAGAAATGCCTTGTGTAAAACACAACATGACATACTTATTACTTACTACAGAAGGTGAATGCATATTTAGAGGAATCTATATACTTGTATGCCCATATTTAATTTTATTAAGTATCTATGTTTCGCAGCTTTCAAAACTTTCTTTGTAGTTGAGCAACCTAGCAGAAGCCAGCCTTATATGGATTTGTCACTTTTATCTCATTAGAGTTAATAACAGCCGTGGCTACTAAGTGAAGAAATTTGGCTTTTTATGGCCTTTTATTTAGGACACAGGTATCTGACCAACACCCAGCCAGTAAGCTATTTGAATCCTGAGTTTAATTAATTAGAAGCTTTTTTAGTGGAAGTGCCTATTGAAGCTGGATGAGTAATTAGACACACTGGCTATGTAAGTCCTACAAAGCTTAGGAGTGTCATTCTAAACCTTTATGGAGAATCAAAAAAACACTGCTACCATAGAATCCTAGAACTGAAATGGCATCTCTGTTTCTGGGCTTTACTCAGACCACTCAAGTTCTTTATTTTTCCTATGCTTAAAATCTCTTGGGTTATTTCACAGCTCAGGACACAGACAGTATTTAAAAGGGTTTTGTTAAAAGTCACATCCATCACAACTTTTAGACACAGTTTCTCTTGCCATGAGAAAATTTAAGATAAAAAGGAACTGAAAAAGTTAGATACTCATTGTACATCGTAATAGCAGCAGCATCGGGAGCTCTGGATTCAGCTGAAGTATTCATTCACCACTAACTTTAGTTTTGTTTTTTTTCCCCTACCTTCTGATATAGACAACTGTTTGTTCCTTTTGTAACATCTGGTTGTTCAAAGATTTTCATACAAGTTTTGGACCCACCGTTCTTGCCAGTTCTGATTTCTGAGTTCGCTTTTGTACAAAGGAGGTCATTTATCTTGTTATTTTTTTTTTTGATTGGAAATGGGGTTTTGAGTAAGTCAGATAAACCGATTGATTTTAACAAACTTTCTAGTTTGTTATTTCCTGACAGATTACCACATATTTGGGGACAAACTGGCTCACAGTCAAGTAACCATATGTAATCCAAGACTCAGAGTCGCAGCTCTGCTGTTCTTTTTATGCAGGCCCTGGGGAAAACTGGCTCCTATTAGCACAGATGCGTATGATAAATATACTAGTAAACCAATTTAGTCATTAAAATGTGCAAAGGAAATTAATAAGAAGAATACATCATATTATCATATCTACATAAGACAGGTTTGAAAAAAAAGGTCCTCTTAAACATTTAATGAAAAAAGGAAGATTCATATTTTTTATTTCTGCCTTTCTCAGATAAGAAAGTGGAGGCTCAGAAGGATAAATCATTTACCCAAGGTCTCTACTAGGAAATGGCAGAGCTGTGATGTGGACCTTCATCCACATAGCTTCAGTACTCCTGCTTTTAACTCCTGTTCTATATGTGCCATTATTTTTTTTAGTGATGTAGTACATGCCACAGTCAAAATCAGTAAGACCCATATAATGAAAAACCTTGAATACCAGACTACTTTGTAACTTAATTTGGAAAAAATCTAAAAGGATTTTATATGGGAACAAAAAATGACACTTTAATATTTTTATCATAAGATACACATGTTATAGCGAAGCAGGGAGCTAAACCACCAAACCTCGTGTCTTGTGTTCTGATGAAATAAAATTTAAAGTCAGACACCAAAAGTCATACAAGAGAACTTATTATAAATGAAAGAGAAAATGAGGTGAAAGTAAAAATAGCAAAGGGAGGCTCAAGCAGAGAGCACGCTCTAGTGGGCCATCTCAGAGCACAGAAAGGCAAAGGAAACAATGCTGTCTCCAAATTTATTACTGTTTGGTGTTTGGAACCACCTTCTGTAGTCTTTGCCAATCACGTATTCAACTCCTCCTTCACATTGGGTGGTGGAGTTTTTGAGCATAATTGGTTCTTTGCAGAACTGTCATAGTGGCCATCCTATTTAGTGAGGTGGGGGGCTTCATCTACAAGTCAATCCCATGTTAATGTGGGCACTGGGTCAGTAGCTGCTCAGATGTTACCTTAGTGTGCCTGTGCTACTAAAGGAATCTTCCCTCCCAGACAAATGGAGACACCTATAGCCATAATGCCTAATTTCACATCAACATCAATAGTCCTTGTCAAGAGTGAGTCCCATTAATTCTTTGCTTTTGACATATTTTCTCATTAGCTCCTTTACTTCTGTTTATTTTCTACAAATTAGCTACCATCCTTTGCTTTCTCATCTACTTTAAAGAAGACCCTAAAGTAATTGAAAGAACACTTGTGACCTTGCCATGCATTTCACTGCTCATTGCTAGCAACCACCTAACACACATATAATAAAACAATTACTAAAGTGGGACAAATAACATGCATATCATCTCTCATAGTTACCCATTTCTCGGTCTGTGGCAGGAGCAGATGTAATCTACTCGTAGGCAAAGTCCTAAACATAATACACTGACCGTAGTCCTCATGCTATACATTAGACCTCTACACCAATGTAATGGCTGCCTTGTGTACTTTGTTTACATCTCCTCATTTCATCCCACTGGTAATCAGGAGGGGTGTTAAAAGATTAGTTTTATAATGTATTAGAGAAGGAGGAGGATGAAATGATGATGTAATTGGTGAGAGCCTGTGCTAAGATTGTGTGCTCCATGTTGTGTATGCATAAGATTGGGTCAAATAATTTTGAAATTTAGTTGTCAAAAAGGGAGTCAAATCTTAATATGAACAGAAGTTACAAATATGCTCTAAAAAATGAACTTAGTCTAAGAATTTACACATTTATTTTCTTGGCAGTATGTCCTTCTAAAGGATTTTCTGTCAGAATATGTTTTAACATTATTTCGTTTTTGATACCAATTCAACTACAGATTAAACAGTCTTTATTTAATCAAGGAGAATGTTCATTTTTCATTATTAAGTATTTATTGTCTTCCATTTTGATTTTTCAAATGTTAAGCTAAATATGTAAAGGAATATATATTTTCTACCTCTTTGGATGAACTTCATACTCAGAGACGAGCAAAAGGACATTCTAATCATATTCTGTCATCAAACCCGTTTAAAAACATTTTGTTTTAGGGAATGTAGGAATTATATAGCTGAATTATCATTATCATTTTAGAAAGACTTCCTATTGGCTCATAAAGGATGGAAATATTCTCATAGTTTTCAATGTGCAATTTCCAAAAAGCTCACATGTATGAATTTTATGCAAATATATAGTAGAAAAGTGTCAAAAAATTAACTTATTAAGGAAGGATCCAACAACTGTAAAGCTAGTCCAAAGGAGATATTATAGTTAGATAATGAAGACAGATTGCTGAGATAAAATTTTTACATATTATGATATCAGTTGATATTATACATGAAAATAAAACCAAACATTTTGGGTCATCTTTCTTACTGCACAAAAACTATACATATTGCTCCTGAACAAAAAGCCATTTGTAACTTATTCATTCAACAAAAGGTTATTTGTTTTACAACTTAACATCATTCAATAAATAGTTTATAAATGTATTATTCTAGAGTGTTGGATAATTTCTGAGATGGATTGTTAGACAACACTCCACTATATCATTGAAAGGACATGCAGTCTTTTATTTACCTTATTTTCAAGTTTCATAATAATTTTTCTTAATACCCTCTACAGTATTTAGGCTAATACTATCAGCCCTTTCTGTGAATTATTTCATATTTTTTAAATGGATATCTATGAACATAGGCCTTTTAATGAAATGGATTATTTCTTTGGAAAAAATTGTTAAGAGAAAAAGCTTGGATAAAATTTGAATATTTTGAGGCTATTGCTATACTAGTCAATTGTTTTTCTAAAATATGAAATGCAAATTTATACTTGTTATGCAGAGTATAATATTCTGACCGTCATAATGACAGAGATGAGCATAATCTTTTTCAAATTCAGCCAATTTGTTTGATTTAAAATAAAATCTAATTTCAATTTAATTATATAGTATGATTACTGGTGAAATGTGACTTTTTAAAGCATAGTTTTATTATTTTCTTTTGAAATTGTTGCTTGCTTACTTTTCTATTTAGGAATTAGTGTCCATGTTTTCCATTTCTTTCTGACTTTAATATCTGAAGGACAATAACCCTTTGTGTTTTTCCCCTGCTTTATTTAGGCATAATATGTACAATAAAAAGTACATAAATTTAATGTGTATAACTCCTCTGCATTTAACTCTTAAACATCAAAAAGCTGGTCATGAAAAGAATTAATAGGATATTTTATGCAAGGGATAACAACACCCTACATGAACCTCGTTTGTGATAAGTTGAAACTCAACCTAAGATTATGCTAATAAAGATGTAATGCTGTTTCCTCTTTCTACAGTAAAACTCTTTTATTGAAAAATGCAATACACATACATACGTAAATGCATTAATTAGGGTGGAGAACAGAAACCAGGGAAACATAAGGATATTTGCAAATGTAAAATTCTTTGCAAACTAGTGACTGCAACACTTATATTCATAAGTAAATAGTATAGCTTTAGGGGATTATATTTTGAATAACTTAAGAGTAGCTGGGCAAACTTCCACAATAGCTTAAGTCATTTTTTTGTAATGTGCTAGCAGAATTAAATGTAGAATTGAAACAACAGTATAGCCAGGATTATATTTTTTTGTTGTTGTTGTTGCACATGAAGAGTATTATACACATGTATATATGTGTACATACACATGTATATGGCATGTAAAATGCCTATGTTTGATTAACATGCTCACATACATAAGCATAATATATGTGATTGCTATTTCTATTATTGTAAAGGTTTTCTCTGGTACTATTGACTATAGGTCATCTTAAAGTATGTATGTATACTTAACTTATTCTGCTGGGAATATAAAAACATAACTGAATTACAACATTCGCTATTGTAATTTCTTTTACTACTTTTATTATGAAAAAAATATATTTTTCTGAGCACTGTAGACTCCTGCTTGAATCAGTGGGTAGTAAGAACTATAAACTGTTTTGAGGTCACATTTCGTTTCTGTTATTGGGGATAGTGGTGGGGAGGGCTCCCAAACAAACTGTGAGCCATTTATGTGCTTTGCAAGATCTGAAAGCCTCACCAGCCTGAAGAGTGATGCAAAGGATCCCAGTCCCTGGGTTTCCACCCGTCCCTTCCTCACCATCAGCTCCAGAAGCCCTTGATCAGAAGCGTGGCCGTGGGGGGGGGGGGGCGGGGTAGGAGGTGTTGAGGGCGGGGGGCGGAGAACTAGAAGAAAAGTCCTGGGAAAACTCTCCAGGGCTTGCGGCTAGACAAGGCTTTCCCACGGCATCGCTGTCCAGGGCTCCCGGTCCGCTCTGCGCCGGGCCTCTGGCACCCAGTGCTGGCCGGTTCTGCGCTGGCTTCCCATAGGTTCGAGCGCCTAAGAACCAGGTGAAGCCGGTGCTCCTCCACCTGCGCTGCCTACTTGAGTTCCTTGAAGTTCTCTCTCACTTTTCCCATTTGAAAACACGAATAGTTTGCTTTTCCTCAAACTCCCAGGAACCTAAAACTCAAAGCCCATTAAATGCCAAAATGAGGCAGCGGTTGATGTAATGCCCAGATGGAACCCTCCAGAGAGTGTCTGTGGCTGTGCTAAGACCAGTCAGCCCTGTGCCCTTTGGTTTATCAGCCTTTGGAAGATGAACTTGAGAGAAGTGGAGTTGAAGGAACTCCTGTGTTCATGAACCCAGGAGCTAAAAATCCCAAGTGGTCCGAAAGTCCACTGTGATCCATTCTCCACCTCCACTGTACTGTAACTTGCTTTATTGGCACCACCGCAGGGGATTTTTGCATTGAGTGGATAGGCAAAGACGTTTTTGGCCCTCACTCCTGCTTGCCACTATCAGATTACATTTCACAGACGGAAGCTGGCTGGGAGGTGGGGGTATTTACTTTTAAATCTTTTATGTGTGTTCACCTTGTGTGGTTGGGTGTGGAAAGCGGGGGGAAGGGTGTTTCCAAATCGAGTGAAATTCCCATTCCATGGGTATTACCATGCCTGTGGGGTTGGCAGTTCTTAAAGTTTAGCTAGTGTGCAAATAACTGCAGAACACAATAGAGTTCCCCTCCCTTCCCCTCTTCTCTCTCCTCTCTTTTCCTGCTTCCAAATGCCTTCTTGAGGCTGAAGCTGGGCAGGTCTCCAGAGGTGCAGCAGCCACAACAATCCTGCAGTTCAAAGTTAAGCAGCAGTTGCACAACTTCCAGCAACTCTCTCAGCCGACTACTAATGAGCTGAAAGCTAGGAACTTCTGAGGAGGTGAAGAGGAAGCTTCCAGACCTCCTCCCTTCACCCTAGAAACCCAGATACTCCCACCCCAGCCCCAGATCACTGAGATTCACTTCTTGTTTTTCTCCTGCCGGGCACACCGTGGCTCCCTTTGGAAGAAACTTGCTAAAAACTCGGCATAAAAACAGGTAAAGTCGTGGGGGGCCGGGAGCGCGGGGGGGGGGGGGGGGGGGCAGGGGGAGGTTGCATTTACTTTCTGATAAAAAAAAAAAGGAAAAGGAAAAAAACAAAACTGCTTTATAGCACAAAGCCCTAGAGTCTTAGATCTAGAATAATACCTAGCTGGCAAGGATATTTTTCCAGTATGGATGATTGCAGTGATCAGCATAAAACTAATGAGTGAGTGTTTTTGACTCCCTTTTTTCGTTTTGGTCTTTTGATTCCCCAAATAACTTCAATAATTTCTCTGGGCTGCCCTGAACATTTGAGGGTAATAGAATGACAAGTTTCATTTGGCTTCAACTGTAGAATATTGTAGAAAGGGTTAAAGTTTTAAGAAAGAACTAGAATTCATAGCCACTTATTAGAATAAGAAACACTGCTGCTGATATAAATCCTGAAACAAAGCTTTAGTTCCCCCTGGGAGAGGGACATTCTTGAAGCCTGGAAGGTTCCCAAGTGAAAATACTCTGTAGAGAAACTTTTCTTTTTGTGAACTGATTCTCTTGAAAATCTTCAAAAAGTTTAGGTGGTGTTAGGCACTAAAATAGGATTCCAGCACTTGTTTTCCTTAGTCCTTAGTATTACTATTTTACTTTGATTTAATTTGATATTTCAAGCCTGCAGTGCCCACGATATAAATACGTACATAAAACAAGTGTTAGCGCGGACACACACACACACACACACACAAACACACACACACACACACACACACACACACAGTTTTCTTGGGTCAGTATGTACATTTAGGTCCTATTAAACAGTTTAATTATGAATCAAATACTACATTTTTATGCCAAAAAAGTGAGGAGAAATTTAGAGATGGGCTTTAATATTTAATATATTTGTTTTGGCACAGGGGCTTTGCTGATATGCTTCTCTCAACCATGCCTGACTGTACTTGTCATAATTTGCTTAGTGTAAATTTTAAAAGGATACAATTACATGGTAGGAAATGATATGATTATTTTAAAGTATCTGCATACACTTTAAAATAAATCTTCATATTTTATTTTGTACACAATTTATTTAAAAATTCAGTTTCTCTTTCCAAATATATGAATCACTTGTTTATTTAAATTTCCTTAAAAACTCAAATAGCCATAGTAAATACTGTAAAACTTTCGTAACCAGTTTTATTTGATAATAACACAATCATATAAATGTTATTTATGAAATAAGAAGGCTTTGTTATATATTTTAAAGTAGTTTGGGTATTTTTTAAAAATTAATAGTGGTTATGAAAACATAGTTTGTTTTTTAATGGTGACAGTGTATTAAAAATATTCCAAAAGAGCCACAACCAAAATATTATTTTAGGTGATTTTTCTGTAGTGTTGTTATTGTACAATTATTTTTGCATCTGTTTAAATGCCATCAAGATATGTAAATCGTTACTTTGAAAAAGTGTATTGTTTTATAAAACAAATTCTGTTTCTGGAAAATTGTGTGTACAGAGTTTTGTTTGAGGTTTTTTTTTTATGTAAAGCAATTTACGAATTGTCATTGGTATGTCAGATAACAATGTGATAAAATTTTCATGCTCCCCAGTGACTTTCCCTTAGAAAAAGTACATGCTCCACTTTCATCACATTAGTGTAGCCACCCACCAGCTATTCATTCTACCCATAAAACTAGCTATCATTAAAGGAGATGAGTACTCATTTTTTTTAAACTGACATTTTCTATGTAAAATTATGAAAAGGTAGACAGAATATGTTTCTCTGAGAAAACAGAAGGCGATGTTTTATAACAAATGCAAGTCTTTTGGCAAAAGTGGTTAGTAATATTGTGGATATTCTTCAACTCCTCTGATAAGTGCTAGCATCTTTTGTAGATTTGTACTTTTTTAACCAGTGAGAAAAAATACAAATCACAGCAATGGCCAAGAACATAAATATATGAGTATTTCAACTTAAGTAACGAACAATTCTTATGGTAAATTGAAATGGAAGTCGATTCTTATGGTATATTGAAATGGGAGTACTGTATTTAGTGTTGTTATATATGTAGTCTTTTTTTTTTGTCTTCTCAAAGTTGAACTATAGACCAAAATTAGTTACATGGTTCAGTTTATCCATTTTGATTACCAATTCCATGATAATTGAATGAGCCTACTTCAATATAGAGAACCAAACATTTTTTTTCTAAATGATGAGTTATATACTCTTTTATCAAAAGTGTAACGGATGATAAAATAGTTATTTGATAAGTATTATGCATTCCATTATATATAATTTGTAGTAAAACACCAAGAAGATTTTGAGTAATGTATTTGTAATCTTGTGATATGTAACTTGAGGAAAAGAACACTTTATATTTTATATTTTGTATTTATCAGCAGGAAAAATACACATTGATAAAAGGAATATTAGGAAAGTGAGATTATAACATTTTGTTTACTGAATTTTTTTTCTTGTCTTTTTATTCACTCTTAGAGTAATATTTAATTCCTCAAGATTCAGCATGAACTGTAACTATCTCCTCATGAGGTAGTTCTGTAATTTTTCACATAATAAATGTATACTTGAGAGTTTTAGAGACAAACAAGATGGAAATAATACTTTGAAGGAAGTGGTATGAAAACTCTTAGAAAACACAAACTAAAAAGCTTGCAGACATATGGGTCCATATCTGTCTAGACAAACCTATGTTTTCTTGCCTAGGAGAGTGTCTGCATGTGGAGAACCTGTAATACAGTTGTTTGTTTAATTTTGTAAATGAAAATTATAATTTGTATTCAAACTAGAACATAGTAATTATTTTATTGCTTATTCATCATGTGATACAAGCTGGCATTATATAAAACTGTTTTTGACGGATTGATTGACACTTGCTATAATCTAAAATGTAAAAAGATAGTCTAATAAATAATTAAATGAATTGCAGTGAATCTTACCTTACCAGATAATTTATTATAAATTTAATAAGCATTTAATTTAGAACTAGAGAAAATAATCTTCAGGTGACTAATTTTGGATCCCCAAATATGCTGAAAATAATACATGGTCCCAAAATAATTCTATTTGGGGCATATAAACTTTTTAGACTTTTTCATTTCAAACTTTCATATAAATAAAAGACATGGAGTCAACCTAAATTTTTTTATGTTGATAATCAGAGCTAATCTTTTAATATTTTATAATTGTAGTAATGTTTAATTGAAAGCATACAGTTTTAAGAGGGTCTCTTGATCTTAGGAGATAGATTGTTTACTACGGTTCTGGAATAATAAAATATTCTGGCTCTGAAATCTGAACAGATTGGTATATACCAGTATATTTCAGTCTTTTGTTCAACAAGAAGAATAAAAATGGTGGAAACCTAGATATCATTTTCAACAAACTATTCAAGTTTCTGAAATTGTATTGTATGTCACCAAACAGCTATTGTTTCCTACCTGAAAGTCAAAGAAGTAAATAATGAAGCACATATTAATTTGATAGTTGACATTCATGTGAACATTCACTAAATGAATTAATTATTAACTTATTTAGCTATTTAAACAGATTCCATTTGCAAATGTGATTGTCTTTATGTTAGATTATATTTTCAAGTTAGCAATTCCCTCACTACTTAATGTGTCTCAATAGCAATTACAAACTTTTCCTAAAGTTAAGAAAACTAATGTAACCATAAAGCTTTTTGGAGCACTTGGTGATGAGACATGATTCCTTTGTCTTCACTAATAAAATGGCTGGGTGGAGGGGCACAGAAAATTGGTTAGAACTTCTGTCAATCTTTGTTAGAAAGAGGAAATTATGGTAGTGAAACAATGTCTCATATTTTTGTCCGAGATTTGAAATTAATTCACGTAGGTGATTTAACATGATAAAAGATTACTGACTACAAAAATATTTAATCTAGTTTAAAAAAGCCTCCATAATAAATTTTAAGTACTATTTCAGCTTCTCTAGGTTTTTGTTTTACTAACCTCATGTCTTTCCTTGGCTTCTCCTTAACATTAGGATATGTCTATCATTGGCTATACCAGATGTCCTCATAATTTCAACCCCAAATTGAAAGGCCCCTCAACTGTACTTGTAATCATTTCATTTGAAATAAGTATTACAGTTGCATTGTTTTATAATTAGTGAATAAATTTTTCATTAATATTTGCATTGGACTCTATTTGAACATATGTGGCCAGATCCCCCCCCCCCTTAATCCAGGTACATTATAATGTCACCATAAATAAATCATGTAATGACTGCTTCACTAGAAGTAAGAATTAACTTTTGCAGTTAGGATAAATGTTTTGGCAAGAAGCATTTCTTCTCTCTGTAATTAGAAGTATGGTAATTTATGAATTCCACAAAAAAGAAATAATCATATACTATTTCATATATGCTTCAAATAAAGATTTAAAGTGTTCCCAAAACTAGATTGAGAAATGCCAGATATTTTAGTATGTAAAGATTCATACTTCTCTGAACTTCTTGAAAGATATTTTCCCTGATGATACCTAGTGATTTATGTCGTTATTAGTTGGCAGCAGATAAACCCATTGTGAATGATGACTGGAATGCTTTATCCCTAGCAAAATTATTTTTAAAACATTGGCAGGGATGAAATTGAGCTCCAGATTAAAACTTGACTTGCACTTAAAAATACCTAAGCCAGATGAAAATCTACTGTATAAGATGTTTGTTGTATTATGTGCAATATCTATGCATAACACTTGTCAAGGAAAGAAGTTCTTAGGTGGATTTTTTGGAAACAAGTTTCAAAAAGTTTGTAGCTGGTTGACAATATAAAGTTTTGATGTTATTTGATTGTTATGCAGGTCGGTCTCTCTCTCTCTCTCTCTCTCTCTCTCTCTCTCTCTCTCTCTCTGTAGTTCTGAAAATAAGAGAAGTTGAAATAGGGGTATGTGTCTATCTCTTTCAGGTATTTATGGATACCAGGATATCTGAGCAATTCATATGTCAAAGGGAAAAGTTTGACACACTTACATATTATAATCTTCTTTAATATGTACTTGCTTATGGAGTTTTTAAAGACATTCAAATGCAACATTGGTAGGTTACAATGTTGATGTCTTGAAGCTCTTTACTTACTATTTTTTCACAGATTTTGATTCCTTTACTGTGAAGCCAATTGTAATATGATACTTGCTAGAGAAAGTTCCTGTATCTGTTGTGAAGCAATTACTAATAAAGATGATCACCCAGTACAAAGTAATTATTCTATCTAACTGGAGTGATTTCAGTAAGGTATTTAGTAAACAAGATTTTCAAGAATGTTCAATGGGTATTAAATGATCTACATGGAAAATTTTCTTCAAAGGTTTATATCTGAAATCTGGAATATACTCTGTTTTTATAAATAAAGTGACATAAGATTCCTATAAAAAATTCTCACTAAGTTGCTGGGCACAGTGGAACATACCTGTAATCCCAGCAGCTTGGGAGTTAGAGGCAGGAAGATTCTGAGTTCAAAATCAGCCTCAGTAACTTATCGAGGCACTAAGCAACTCAGTGAGACCCTGTCTCTAAAGAAATTATAAAAAAGGGCTGGGGATGTAGCTTAGTGGTTATGTGCCCCTGAGTTTAATCCCCAGTACCAAAACAAACACACAAAACAAACAAACAAACAAAATAATCATTAAGTATAGGCAAATGAGCACAGGGACCTTACCTGTCTTATTCCTTGCTAGATAACCAGTAAGTAGGTGCTTAAGAAATACTTGTTGAGTGAATAAAAGAATTCACCATATACCCTCAAAATATAGCTGACCCCAAATAGTACTTGAGTCAAAGTGGTAGATCAGTGAACTTTTTATTGAATGAGTGCATGGGTAACTTCAAGGATGGATCCCTCAAGTTTGACCTCTAATCATCTCTCTTTCCAGGCTCAATTCCTTACCTTCAAATAGTGAATGTGATATCTGACAAAAAGATGCTATGGGAAACTTTACTGGGTTTCTGATTAGAAAAAAGAAAAAAAAATCCAAACAAGAGAAATGTGACTAGTTCTTGTCTGGTGATGCTCTTACCTCATTTCAGGCACCTTGAATGCAGCCATGTGTGTGTATGAGTGAGAATGATGCATGACAGTGCATGGCCACTACAGACCCACAGCTGCAAGTAGAACATTTACCCTTTATTTTGAGAAAAGAGGAAAATATGATCAGGAAATGTTTCTTATCTCACGTGAAAGGAGGATTTATGTTTTCTCTATCAAGATTTTTGCAATTTGTGAGACAAGGGAAGTGTTAGAAATAGGCAGAAAATTTTGGGCTAAGAAGTTGAGCTCTCTGGCAGCCTACACTTGAGGGTAAACCCAGCTATGTCACTACTAGTTGTGTGTCCTGGGGCATATATTTAATCTTTCTCATACAGTAACAACAATAATTATAACATACAAAGGGAACCCCACATTTTTCAACGTTTGTGTGTAGAGAGGGAGATCTTTAAGTAAAAGAATATACAAGTATCAATTTTTTAAAGAATTCTGAATACTTTTGGGGCTGTAGAAAGTGACTATGAAAATGAAGGGGCCCTGGTGGCTTAATCTTCATTGACCTCATGGTAAATAGACCTCAATCTGCACTTCTTATAATATGCATTTTGTTTTTGTGATTTACATAAATCAACCCATTGAATGTTTTAAATAATGCCATGAGGGTACTATGATTTTCCCTGTTCTTACATGTGAGGTAGCAGTGCCCTAATGTGACACAGAGCAGTACAGTAATTAATAAGTGGCAAAACCAGGATTCAAATTCATGTTCTAAGTCACTGTCTACTTGTGGTCTACTAAGGATTTAGTTTTCTCATCTTATAAATAGAGTTATTTCTAAACCAGTAAGTGTTTGTATTAAACCTGATTATGTATGAAAGACTTAGCTTAGTAAATATTCATTTATTTATTCAGCGTGTTTGATGCAAAATGCTATAAAATATATCTCAGGTCTTAGTACTTACTTATACTGTGATACTTGGGGCTTTGAAATACTAATGTTCACTCACTAGACTTTCGGTATTACCACTGATACCTTTAAACTTTAGGTAATAAAGAGATAAAGTATACATTTTTGAACATAATTATAAGTGAGTTGACAAGTACTCTACAAATTTCTCTTTGGATTTTAATGAAATACTTGAATTCTAATAGCTCTTTGGTTTTATTTTCATACCCCTTTTGAGCCAATTTTGCAACACATAACACAATACATAGCACATCATAGACCCAAACGTAACTTGTATTTTGATAAACAAGAAGATAATTATTAAAATAATTTAGTTTTATATTTATTTATAAAATGAGAACTTAAATATTTGGTAGAGTCTCTTCATATCTAAGATTCTATGATTTTAAAATGTCTTTTGCAGAGTTGACTTAAATTTTATTTGTACCATTATTTTTCTTTCTGAAGATAACTAAAGAAAAACTGGAATTACAAACATAAAAACAGATTTTTTTGTAATTTTACTTTATCAAACACATGGTGTAATGACACATAACTTCTATCAAGAAAGTTAGCATTATGGTGAAAGTAAAATATACTTATTTCCATTTTTAAAAAGATGTAATTAGTTTATCAATGATAATATGTGAGAACTGTTCACTGTTTAGTATTTGCTAAACCATGATCTAAGTTTAGCAACATAATTGTATGAGTTTTATGGGAAATAAAAATGTTATTTTTTTTCTTTAGGATTGGTAAACTGTGTCATGGGTACTGTCCCAGACATGCAAAGATATAACTCCATTCCTAAGAGATTAAACTTCTAATTGAAGAAAATAGCATTATAGTTAAATAGCTCATGCATAAACTTTTTATTAAAGTCACCCTTCTGTGGGAAATGGTCTTGACAAGGTCGATAAAATCATAATCTTTACAGTACAATTAAGAAAATAAGAATATAATCTCTTGGAATTTGAAAGGCTACCCCTCTGTAGAGTAGGTGTTAAGTGTTAGTGATTAACTCCAAACTCAAAGTCTAGGAGAGAGGAGTAAATGGAGGCAAAGAAAAATAAAGGGTGAATTGTCATAATTAAGAAGCATTTAATAGACACCCACAGGTGACAGGCTTAGACAAGAGAAGGGAACACAATAAGATACCCAAAAATATGTAGGAGGGGGCTGAATCACAGAGAGCTAAGACTGACTCAGACAGGATTATCAAAAGAGAAAACCTAGGATTCAGGTAGCAATATGGTCAGTTTGGCAAGGATCCATAATCATGGTTGGGTAGAAAACAATATTGTACAATTGAGGTTACAATGGAAGTATTTAGGAAAAAATTAAGGATGTCTTTGTATAATGGTGTTGGGCTTGAAGTCAATTATAGTGGACTGCTCTTCTATTCTCAAATATTAAGTCATCAGTTTATCAGATTAAGGAATTAAGATATTTGAATACTTTATGAGTCTTTTGAATTTTAATTTCATTAATGTAGATAGTGGACCGATTTCAGCAAATTTTTATGCCCACCAATGATAGTGCATGCTTGATAGAAGTTTAGTGTTTGGAGCTTATTGATATTCCCCATGTTGATGTTGTTCTCACCCAAAGAATGGGACATATTATAGCCACCTCAGGTATCCTTAGTTACTTAAGTGCTATTTATTTACTCTGATCTCTTTCAATTGCACTGGAATTCCCTGCAGTTATGGTTAACTGAGGAAATGTGACATCCCTTAGGAGAGCATTAGTTTTGAAAGAGCTATCTCCCAGAAGTGGAGCTTGAAGATCCTTATTTTTAGCTATGCAAATAAGACCTCACAGTTGCTTGGAAACTAGGAGAGATGTTATTGAAATACCATGGATAAATTTCATGGGTAGAGGCGTAGTAGCTACATTCACTTATGAAGAAAAGAGTGCACAATTGGAAAAAGTACAACAGAAGAGATAGAGGACCTTTGAGATTCCATCTTTACTAATGGTGCAGGAAACTTGGCACATTCTAGTGGAAGCCTGGGAAGTATTTGTCTTCATTTCTTTACTGTGTGCTCTATTCTCATAGAGAAAGTCAATTATTTTCCTATAAATATTAGAAATGGTCACAAAACTTAGAAAAATTAACTTTTTTAAAAAGTTTGATCATAGCAGTTTTACCTTTAATTAGGAAAACTTGCTGTAATTATAATTTAGAGGATTAAGTTAAATGCTGACTCATGCAACATAATGCTTTACCTAGCTTGTGTGTACTATTGTGTTGTTTTAAAATATGTTTTAGCATATAAAAGAAAACAGTCATGAGCTGTCCTGTTTTATCATATTTGTGATCTACATGTATACTTAAAAGTATGTGCATATGACTATATATTTGTATGTATTTCCCTTGTTATGACTCAAGATTATGACTTATAATCTAAAAAAATCTAAAAAAAAAGTGAACACTACATTTTGGGGTGCATAACAAAACATCGGTGATAAATCCAACATGGAATATATAGAGCAGTGGTTGATAGACAATACAAAAACAATAAACTAATGAAAATTTTCAGATAGTAATTATGGCTACCAGAAAGGAAAAACCAGAATGCTATAATGAAGAGTACTAACTGGTCTGAGAAGAGGAGGCTTTTCAATTAAGACTTAAATG
This sequence comes from Callospermophilus lateralis, assembly GCF_048772815.1. NCBI lineage: Eukaryota > Metazoa > Chordata > Mammalia > Rodentia > Sciuridae > Callospermophilus > Callospermophilus lateralis. Next base: position 4,689,209 of record NW_027514713.1, on the reverse strand, counting down.
AATAGAAGGAATCAGCTTTAAGGCTCTGGAATGAGACTGTTTTAGACAGATGGAACAGAAAGTGCAAAGTCATGGCTATGGAAAAGGACTTGGAGTTGTGGAAGGAAAGAAGAGCAGTAAGTAGGGGGTCTAAGAACAGGGGGGATAGTTGAGGACATAGATGAGTGCATAGGTTACTAGGTATTTGTGAAACACAAGGAATATTGATTATACTTTAAATTCAGGAGAAATCCACCAAAGGGTTTTTAGCTGACAGAGTATATGATCTTTTGTTTTTTTAAAAAAATTTCAGCCTGTCTGCTATATGGAGAGTACTACAATAAGACCAAGAGAGGAAGCAAGACATCCAATCTAGAAGTTACTGTGATAGTTATTGTAACAGTTTTTTGTAAGCAAAGAATGACTCCTTGTGGAATGACCGTAGAACAGAAAAGAAAGTGGCAAAATTGGTGGATTCCACTTTGGAAGGAGAACTTAACAGGAATTTTAATGAATGAGAAAAAATTAAAAATGAAGGATGATCTGAAGTTTTTGACTTGAGCAATTGTGAATTTTGCCAACTCTAGATAGGGGAACATTAGTATAAGAGCAGATTTTTGGGGAAGTGTGAGAAATTAATGATTCTACTCCAGCCTTGTTCTCAGATGCCTGTTAAGTATCTAAGTGGAAGTGTTTAGTACAATATTGCTGATTGAAGTTCAGGACCAAAGATACAGGTGCACTGGGATGTTAGTCAACAAAGATGGAGTTGTACCTCTCTGAGGCTTCAAAAAAGAGCAGTAGATTTAGACCTGAATGAGATGCAAGATTTGCATACAAAAAGATGGAAAAAGGAACAATGCAGACAAAGAAAAAATAGGAAAAAAAAAAGACAAAGTGGTTGACACTTTATCAGTGTAGTTTGTGGAAAGCCAAAGATTATTTTGCTTATTTTATTTTGCACTAAAAGAACTAAAGAGCTGTGAAAAAGAAAATAACATGATCATTATGTAGCCTTTTAAACAATTATCTAGATGAAATAAACAAAAAAAACATTTATACAGTAGAGAAAGAATATGAGTAGGCCAGTTAGGGGATTAGTTAAAGAGGTCTCATATAAAAAGTGAAAACATTTAGATACAAGAGTTACCATGGAGGCAAAATTTATAAGAATTCAAAACTTAATGGACAGGGATAGAATCAGGATGAATAAATGGATCCATTGATCATCAATCTACATTTATCTATCATTTAACTACAATTTTGGCCCTGAGTAACTGAAGATAATAAGTGTGTCATCACAAAGAGCAGAAAAAAAAATGGCAAGGATAAATTTTAGAAGGGAAAAACATTGAGGTAAAGAGTGAAAAATTCAAGATTTCACTTGAATGTTTCCAAGTATTCCACCTCCAAACACCTGGTGTTTGTACACACTGCACCTGAGATGGGCCTGTGAAACTGCCATTCACCCAGCCTACTCCTGTCCCTATTCATATCCATATGAGGCTGATTAATATGGAGCACGCCACACCTGCAGTGGGGCTTCAAGGGCAAAACACACTGGTTTCCAGTCAGGGCCTTCAAGCTGACTAATCCTGTCTTAATCCCACTCAATCAGCATGAAACAGCCTTCCCTTTAATGATTCTTTAATTATTACCTTTGGTTGAAATTGCTTTTGCATAGTACCATAACTTCCATTACACGATGTTTCTTTTTGTGTAAAGATTGTGTTATTTTTACCTTTTTATCTCCTGGGGAACCCTATATAGAATACTTTCATAAATACTGAAGTTCAAGAAAATGTTTTATCATTTAAAAAATAAAATTGATCATTTTGGTGCAGATAAATGATCAAAATCAAGAATTCTCAAAATTTGAGGGGTTAAAATCACATAATAAATATTTTAGGTTTTGCTAGCAATAATGTCACCAACTCCACTACTCACTCTGAAAAGAACCATAGACAATACATAATGAAATGAGCATGGCTGTATTTCGATAAAACTTTATTTACAAAACAGTAGGAGGACCAATTATAACTAGATATTATTTTTCAGATCCACTTGATCTTGACTAATCAGAGTAGATTTAAACTTTAATTATCTAGATTTCTATATTGAGAAAATTATTTTTATTTACCTAAAACTCCCTTCCTCCTGTCACCCTCTTCCAAATTACAAAAGAAAGAAAGAAAGACAGACTGACTTAACACCTATTATATTGAACCTTTAGGTTTCAAAATGAAAGATTCAGTCCAGGACCTGACTGAAAAACTAGTAAAAAGAAAGAATTCTGCTGTTGCAAAGGGTGCACTAGATTCTGCAGAAGCATCAAGAGTGGGCTCCCATTTGCATCTGGGGTCAGGGCATTGGGGTTATTCAGAGGGAATCAGGGAATTTTCCTAGGGGAAGCAACATTTGAATCATAGTAAGAGTTAATCAGATGGATAAGAAGAAGGAAAAAAGAGTATTTCAGGACAAGGAAACAGGCTGTCAAAAGGCCCATAGTCAAAATATAAGCACTGCTGATCCAATCTAGCCATCAACAGGGTGATATATGTGTCAAAATGCTAGATGTGTCAGAGATTGGCATGGCAGTAGGAATGACTCATTCCATGTATATAGTAAAGAATTCTTGGCTATAAGTTGGAGGGGTCAGTTTATGGAAGAAAGCCTAGGAATGGGGAGAAAAAAGTGAAAATAAGGAAGAAAGAAAAGGAGAAAAATTTAAAATGAAAGCCTTGAGCCTCATTTACATATTTTAATCAAGTAAATTACAAAACTAGATTTGTAGTTTAAAAGAACAGCAGCCTAGTAATTTTGTAGGGTACAAATGTGATGTGGACAACATTTTATAATAATGTGATATGTAATAGCTTACTACAGCAATATATAGTAAAACCATTGTCTGAATTGCAATAGTGAAGAAGGTGATGAGGGCAGATATTTTGGACATTTAATAACTAGGATAAAACAGACATAGTGCCTGCTTGTTAAAGACAGATGAGAGAGACAGAGGCAGGGCGTCATGATTGTATTCAGTAAGAGAAAATCAAGAGATAAAATAGTTTGGAATGTGACAGAAGGTGATGAATTAGTTTTGATGTGTCAAATTTTAAGTCCCCCTGGTTATGCAAATACAACTATATAGATATGAAAAAGGAAATTGGAAATATGGGTCTGGAATTCAAGGCCAAAATAATTAGACTTGCGAACTATCTACCAGTTGGTTGATATTGGTATGGGTATCACACTGAACAAGAAGAATGTGTATGATAAGAGAAGAAATGAGTTAGCCCAAAACCTTGGGGATGGCAGCTGCATCCATTACTACTTTCAGCATGGAAAAACACCTCCAAACTTAGTTGCCTAAAGCATTAACAATATTTTCCATGACTCTGTGGGTTGGCAGGGGTGGTTTTTCTGCTGGTTTCCTGGGCTCTCTCAGGAGCAGCTGGTTGGGGGTAGAAAAACTGAGGAGTTGAGATCTCTCTCTCTCTCTCTCTCTCTCTCTCTCTCTCTCTCATCATTCATGGCAGGGTTTTTCATCAAGCAGCAGTCTCAGGACAGGATCCCAAAGGGAGAAAGCAGAAGCTATACTTTTTTTGAAATTTGGGCTTCAGAATTTGTACAACATGGCTTTTGCCACATTCTTTTGGTCATCAAAATCTCAAATTCTAATAAAGTGGTGAAAAAAATAGACTCTTTTTTTTATGGGAGGAACTACAAAGAATTCATAGCCATGTGAATTTTGTCTTGAATGACACTTACACCTGTTGAATATGTGGATGAAGAAAGTTCCATCTGGGAACTGGAGAGGAAGATGGTAAAGTAAAGGAAGAATTGCAGAAGAGTGAACTTTTCTCAGTCAAGGATCAGAGGGCCACGAGAATGGGAAGAATGTGTCACAACACATCATGTAACAAAGAAATCAGGTCAGATCAGTTCTGAAAATGACTGCTGAGTTTGGCAGTTAGAAGGTTCCTGATAACTGTAAGTGAGGTATCTCCTTGAGTTAAGCTGGGTAGTGGTCACTTTGAGATGGATTGAAGAGCCCCTAGAAAGTGTTCAACAAGAGACAAGGACTATGGATTGCTATTTAAATTTGTGAAGGAAAGATATTTAGGGGAACATGTGGTTAAGCTGAAGGTTCAGAGAAAAAGGTAGGAAATAAAAAGGAATTTAAGGAAGGATAAATTATGAAGCAAAGTCCTAGAGGAAGCGGAGACAGAAAGATTCAGATCATATCGAAGAGTTTAAAACCTAGGGAAGAAAAATAGACATGCAATACTTTTGATATAGGTGCCTGGTGTTCCTTATGGACAATGTTTTCAAGTATCTCTTTTTCTTAACAAAGTGATATGACAAGTCCTGGCATACTCTGATTCTCTCAATTATTAATTTGCAGTACTCTTTAGGATATTTATTTGTGATTAATGTGAAAAGTCGATTATTTTAGATGAAGTTTCCAACCAGAAGTATTGCATTTCCTTACAGGATATTTTCACAAAATGAAAAGGGGGGATAAAAGAGCCCACCCTCAGCTCTCCTCCTGGATAATTCAAATTCCTGTTTATTTCAGGTGTTATTCAAAGATGCCTGTAATTCTCAGAGCTCATTTAAAAAGTGAAGAGGAGGTGGCTGCAGGCAGATACAAGCTTAAAATCACTGTCATTAGGAAATATCTTCAACTATGAAAGCAAACCAATTATGGTTTTGGCTCTCCAAAGGAAAACTAATGCTAACAGTTGAAATAACTACAGCTATCATTAAATGAAATATTTAATGATAATTTTTATTTTAATAGATATGCTTTGTTTTATGAAATATCTCTCTACAAAACATAAATGAGTAAGGAAACTTTACATACTTGCCAGGTATAGGCACAGGTAATACTTAGAAGTAAACAGTAGAATTTCCAATGAGATTAGTTTCTCAGCATTCAATTTGGTAAATACTACATGTTAAATATTTATATTTTGATTATAATCAATTTCCGGAATTTGAACCAGAGTTTGTTTACTTAACCTCCAGGAGTCTCTAATGCACATTCTTTACACATTCCCTTCCCTTCCTCTGCTTATGGGAGTTTTGTGCTTTAGCTACTCTGTGGTTGTGGAATGTCTGGGGCTGTTCTTATCCTGCTTGACTGGTTTATGCTTTTACTTCCTAAAAAATTAGACTGGCATTACTACAGCATGAAACTGGCAAACACACACACATGCACACACACATCAAATTTTAATTTTCAGGATAATTTTTTACCATCTTATTTATCAATTTTTTTTTACTGTTCCATTTTTTTTCCATAGAAAAATTGATTTTCTGAAGGGCAACAATTTTGGAAATACTTTAAGAAAAATATTAAGGGTATGTATTTGAAGAAAACTATTTGTTAGCACTACTTTTCATGCTTCACCTATCAAAATGATGATTCGAATTTTCTTAGTGACCTAGAGAAAGATCTGTATTATTAATGGGTGAAGGTTCTGTGTTTACCTCTTCTTAAGACTAGTACTGCTGTGATTCAAGAAATGTTTCTGTTGAGAGCATTTGCTGCACCGTGAGTCAAATCAAATGGACTTTGTTTGTGTGTCAGAACTTCCATGTTATTCGCCTGCTTTATTAACTCTGATTTTCATTAAATTTTATTCTGTGTGTGTGCATTAAAAAAAAAAGGGAATCAAGGGCTGGAGTTTTAGCTCAGTGCCAAAGCACATGCCTCACACATGTGAGGCACTGGGTTGGATCTTCAGTACCACATAAAAATAAGAAAAATAAAGGTATTGTGTATGTTTACAACTAATTTTTTTAAAAAATGGCCAATCAAAATTGTTACTTAACATTGCTACCTTTTTTTGTTGTTTTTGTGGGGATTTAACCCAGGGATGCTTAACCCACTTAGTCACATCTCCAGCTCTTTCTATGATTTGAGAGAGGGGTTTTGCTAAGTTGCTTGAGGCCTTGCTAAGTTGCTGAGGCTGGCTTTGAACTTGGTATCCTCCTGCCTCAGCCTCCTGAGCAGCTGGGATTACAGGTGTGTGCCACTGTGCCAGGCTAACATTTCTACATCTAACTCATGGATAGCATATTTGCTTTACTTATAATGACTTCAATTTTCCTGAGGTGATCATGATGATCTTTTTTTTTTTTTAAGTACAGAAAACTTTGAAACAAACTTAAAATAGAATTAAGTGGTCAGTGCCCCTTTTAAAGGTTGGGAACAAGTAAGGAACATTGATGCCTTCGATCTAATAAAAATAGATGGTACCAAGCTTAAAAAAGACTCAGAACACTCTTCTGAACTGTCAATCAATGTGTGTCTTTTTAAAGATTGTAATGGTTTTAATAGAAGAATTCATCAGCATATTTTTAGAGACCTCTATATAGTCATACTTTGTTTTTATAAGAGAAATAGTATTTTCTTATTAGAGTGGCTTAAGAAGAAAATCATGGCATATTTCATTTCACATAGTAAAAAACATAACTGAATTCATGTTTTGAAAACTTTATACGCAGACCACGAATTTTCTGAAATGTGCCAGGAAGGTCAAATAAATCTAGGAAATATTCTACACTAGAGTCCTTGTTCATCATTTTGGAGTTTGATAGGATAACATTGGCATATTAAATCCTCTCAGAATAAGTAAAGGATTTCACTGTGCTTACTCACAAATAGGCAAACATTTTTCTGAAGAGTTGGATGGTAAATATTTTAGGATTTGTGAGCCATGAAATCTCATTGTCAACTCCTCAACGTTTTCGTTGAAGAGTAAAAATAACCAGACAGTACATAAATGAATGATCATGACTTTGTTTCAATAAAACTTTATGAACACTAACATTTAATCATATGATCTTAAAAAGTCATAAAATATTCTTCTACTGATCTTAAAACATTTAAAAATGTAAAACAAAAACAACATTCTTAGATCTTAGACCATACAAAGCCAGCCTATGGGCTGGATGGGATCAAAGGCCCATAGTGTGCTAACCCTTTTTTAGCCAGATGTTTTCTAAGTTTATCTGAATGAAAAAATACTGATTTATCACAAACTTATAGCAGTCGACTAGTCTAAATAAAACTGGAAAACAGATTGAACAAGTTATGTCTTCCAATATTTAGTTTCCAAAACTAGCTTTGTATGTTCAGATGTCTAGACAATGTGCCCATATTTACAAGCAATGTACTGATGTATTCACAAATATTATTTAACCACAAGATCTTCTCCGTCTCCTTCCCCTTCTCTATCTCCACCTCCCTCCTTCCTCCTTCTCCTTTCTCCCTTCTTCTTCTCTTTTTTGTATTCACCTTCTCCTCTTTCTCCTCATTCTCTCCTCTGCCTACAAACTTCCCCCTTCTTTGTTGTCATCTTTCAGGAGCAGAAAAGGAACTAGCAATTACTGAGTGCTAATTGTGTATGAATCACTGACATAAGACCTTCAAGTATATTATTTCATTTGATATTTATTATAGTCCTGTGAATTGTGTGTTATTTAGATGAGAAAGCTGAAGAATAAAAATATAAGTATCTTCCTCAAATAATTTTAAAATAAATGACAATCAGTCTATATAGCAGAAATGATATGGTAAATAATCATTTATATAATGGGGAAAGAGTTAATATTGAATATGATATGTTAAATAATCATTTATATCATGGGGAAAGAGTTAATACTTTAATTTTAAATAAAATTAGTGTGAAATGACCTGTACTTACTCATCTATAAAATAACATAATTATAGTACATCCTTTATTTTGGGTGATGAGGATTAAATGAACAAAGAACATGAAAATCAATTATAATAGACAAAGGACATAGAGAATACCTCCTAAATGTTGGTGTTACTAATATTGTGATATAAAAACATCATGTATATGAAAAAAGGTATTAAGGAAATAAGTATTTCTCTAGGTGCTATGATAAATAAGTTACTTTGAATTTTCTTGTCCAAAATCATGTTTTATTAATTTTATGATTAACATGAAGTATCATTAAGAATGCGTAAGATTTTTTTTTAATGCTCAGCTTTACAGACTGTGGGCTGGATATGATTAAAGGTCCATATAGTATGCAAACTCTGTAGTTAAAGTCCATTTGAAGTACATTACATATCTTTTTAGTCTCACAGTAAATTAAACTGCTAAGTAATTTTATAGATACTTCTTAAAGAAGTACAAAAAAACTCAATAAACTAGAATTCCATGAATGAAGGAGTTTCCTTATTGCCAAGAAAGTCAATCTTTCAATACTACATTGACAGTTGATCTGCATGAATTTATAATATATCAAAGTAGATGACATGTATTGCTTTAAGTTTTTCTTATGATTTCACAGTCTTTTTTTTTTTTCCAAAAAGCTCACGTGCTTGACTTGGATTTATTTTGTTTGCAGAGGAAATATATATAATAGACTTAATAGAGATTCGTCAATGGTCTGGTTCAGTTTAACTCATTTATCCAAACTTACTTTAATCTCTTGTGCCACTTTTTCCTAATCTGTATAAAGGACTGACAATAGGACCTATTAGATAGGATTGTGATGAAGATTGAGTTTTTGTGTAGAAAACACATACAACAATGGGAGACAATGTAATGGGCATGTAAAAAATTTCAGGTATTATTGTTCAGTATATCCTTTCATCTATCCTCCACTGCTCTTTTCTCTCATCATGTTACTATTAAGCCCTGTTGCTCAACTACCAAGCCTACAATAATCACATTAACCCATAAGTTCAATAGGTCCACCTCACAAACATGATTCAAATCCAGCATCTTTCTTCCACATCAAATCCTTTGAACCTCTAACTCAATCTGACTTTCTACAAAGAGCTGTTGGAACTGAGGGCCTTGAGACAATGTCTTATTTTTTCTTTATTAAATTATTTATTTATTCTAATTTGTTATGCATGATGGCTGAATGCATTCGGCCTTTGATTCTTTGGGATTGGCTTACTTCACTTTGCATTATAGTCTCCAACTCCGTCCATTTACCTGTAAATGCCTTGATTTTATTCTCTTTTAATGCTGAGTTATGTTCCATTGTGTACATATACCAAATTTTCCCTATCCATTCATCTACTGAAGGGCATCTAGGTTGGTTCCACTATTTAGCTCTTATGAATTGTATTGCTATAAACATTGATATGGCTCTGTCCTTGTAGTATGCTGTTTCTAAGTCTTTTGGGGATAAACCTAGAAGTGGGATAGCTGGGTCAAATGACGGTTCCATTTGAGTCAACTTCTATGTCTTTTGATTATTTATTTAATATAATTTATTATTTATCTTTTCATAACTTTTATAACACATTTGTTCAGAGTGTATCTCATTACTTACAGTGTTTAATATAGTCTTGAGCCTTTAAAATCTCTTTCTCTAAACATCTTATTTTCCCTTCCCAGCTATAGAAAAATGCTCTGGATATCAATATCTTCTTTTTTTAACTTTTCTTTTCTTTTTTTTTGCCTGAGTATTCAAGCACATTTTGTAAAACTAAAGTTCCATTAAAATTGAATGCTGAAGCAAATTATAATAATTCATTCATATGCTATAATTAAAAATGGACAGTTTATTTGGAGGTAAACTAACTTATATCGATTACTTTGACTCATGTACAAACTTTCTTTAAAAAAATGAAAGATTTAAGTATATATCTTTACCAATTTCATTTCTAAATTTGTTTATTTTTGAATCATCCTTTCCTTTTATTGGGAAGCCAACTGGTCATGTTCTACACAACTATATACTGATATATAATAATAATGAAATTATAATTAGTTTATTAGATTAATTGTAATTGCATTATGGTAAACTATGATTCTTAGAAAAATGTACTATCAAATTTAGAAATCTGGTATTTCAGTTTGAAATAACTGTGTCATTTCATTTAACTCTTCAGCATAATAAATGATTATTTATGGCACCTAAACACTTGAAACTTCATAATTAAAATACAGCTAAGTTTGTAAATTACAATACCACTGTACAACCTTGGGCATAGAGCTTAAAAATAATTTAGTGAACTTGTTCTTTTCTCAAACTCATCTATTCTCTTTAATTTATTAGATTATTTACTTAAAGCAATGTGAATTTCTACAAATTATCACCACATTTGAGCCTGAAATAAATACACTGAAGCCAGACCTTGTCTATTATTGTATGGCTCTTCTTCATATTTTCATTTTGAATCTGGCATTGTGGAGTAAATTCTAAGCATTATTTGCTGACATGTTTCAAAAATTATCTCTATGTACAGTGAAGTGTTAAAGGGGTCAGTCAGCTTGTCCTCATTCATCATGATACTCTGTGATTTCTTTTGGAAAAATGTTCTGAAGAAGGGACTGTCTTGGAAAGGTTTTCATAACTATCATAGTCATTTATATTCTCCTTTAAAAATATGACTGCTCTGAGTCTTTAAAATATTTTTCTTGCTATATCAGATTATTCCTTAATTTTTATTTTTGTCATTAAAATTATTTTGCATTGCATTTATCAGAATATTAGAACATATAGATGAATAATATGCATTCAATTCTCCATGTGAGGTTTCCCTATTTCCCTATAAACTAAAAATTGAAAATATCATAAAAAGATTTGCATTTGTACTGACATGTACACCTCTTTCTTTTCCTTATGTCATTATTCTCCAAACAAGACACCATAACAGACATTTACATGGTTGCCTTTTATAATATAATACCAGTGGTCTAGAAATGATTCAAATTATATGGGAAGATGTGCATAGGTAACCTGGACATCCTTAGATTTTGGTTCCTTGTAAGGAGGGGTCTTGAAATCAAGCTTTATGGATACTGATAAATGACTTGAGGTTTTACTAATTCTGTCCTTGCTAAGACTTCAAATTGCATAGTGATATGGTAAAATAAGCTTATATCTACTAAGGAGTACATGAGATTGAGACAAAAAATTTAAATTTACTTTTAATTGGTGCATTAATATTTTACATAATAGTGGGATTCGTTGTAACATATTTATATACACATATAACATAATTTGGTGCCTTAGCACCTATTCTTTTTATTTTTTAAATTTTTTAAATATTTGTTTTAGTTGTTGATGGACCTTTATTTAATTAACTTATTTATATGTGGTGCTGAGAATCAAACCCAGTGCTTCACACATGCTCAGCAAGTGCTCTACCACTGAGCCACAACTCCAGCCCCTCTCCTTTTTCTTGCCTCCTTTCTCCCCTGGTCTCCATCCTTTAAGTTTCTGGTCTCCCTGTTGTTTGCATGACACTCTCCCATTTTGTTCCATTTTTTTTTCACTTTAGCTTTCACATGAAAGAAAAACTGACCCTTGACTATCTTGAGTTTGGCTTATTTTGCTTATATAATACTTTCAAGTTCCACCTATTTTCATGCCAATGACATAATTTCATTTTTCTCTCTGGCTGAATAAAACTCCATTGTGTGTGTGTGTGTGTGTGTGTGTGTGTGTGTGTGTGTGTGTGTATATATATATATATATATATATATATATATATATATATATATATCTCACACTCTTTATCCTTGAGTCCAAAATTTTAAAGAAATTTATTATAAGTTAAGAAAATACTGGGAATGCAATTCTCACTTCCTTATGAGATGAGAATTTGCTATGAAAAGCATTTATTTACTTTGTAATGCAAGGATAAAACCATTCTGTGACACTAAATTACCTTAATCAGAGGCTGATAAAATGTAGATTATTAGTAACCTTCTGCATTTATCAATCAGAAGACACAAATCACCAGATTTTGGCGGGAAGAGGGAGAAGGTGTACAAAATTATTTCCCAATTCATATGAATCATAATGGTTTTAAGATGGTATTAGATTCCAGATTGTCTTCTGAACAACCAAAGAAGGGTAATATGATATTCTGTGTAGTTTTACTGCTAAGTGTATCACAAAGCTGTCTTTGATTTACCTGGTCCTATTGTTCATATGTACAACTCACCCAGCAATGACAAAATGAGAGAAGATTTTTAATTTCTCTATTATTACTCACAGTTGTCTCTGGGGATTTCTCTTCTGTTCTCTTTTCTGTTCTCTAAGGACGGTAGGTATTGTCTTTCCCTAAACACTGAGTGCCTAGAAATCCGCCTTCTTAACTCCAGTCTTTTCCTGTCCCTTCTATCCAGAGCAGAATGGATAACAAGGAAGTAGTAAGAGAAAGATGCAATGATAATCCATTCTGCTTAATGCCCAACTCACACCACCACGCTGGCATTTCACTAGTGTCTTTATCCATTCCCATCACACAATATCATCCACATGTCTTTTCACCCAATCTATTTTTTAACATTTTTTAATTTTGATCTTTCTCATATTTTTGTTGGTGCATTATATTTGTACATAATGGTGGGATTTGTTTGTACATACATTCATATATGCATAAAACATCACAGTATAATTTGGCCAATATCATTCCCCAGAATTTACCCTTTCCTTTCCCTCCTGTCACCCATAGTCCTTTTCTTCTACTCTACTGATCTTCCTTTAATTTTCGTGGAATTCCTCCTACCCACATTTCTTTTCCTTTTTTTCTTTTTAGTTTCCACATATGGGATAAAACACATGACCCTTGACCTTCTGACTTTGGCTTATTTTGCTCAACATAATGTTCTCAAGTTCCTTCCATTTTTCCTGCAAATTACATAATTTCAGTTTTCTTCATGGCTAAATCAAACTCCATTGTGTATGTAAACCAAATTTTTTTTATTCATTCATCCACTGATGGATACATAGGCTGGTTCCATAGTTCGACTATTATGAATTCTGATGCTATAAACATAGGTATGCATGTATTACTATGGTATAATGATTTTAATTCTTTAATTAAATTTAGTTCTTGAGTAGGAAAAGGGGAAGTTCTGAGGACTGAATTAGAAAAAATTATATTTTGTGCTTTTATAATTTGGTCAAAATGAATCCTAATGCTATGTATAACTAAAAAGAACCAATAAAAAAATGATTTTTTAATTATTTTAATTCTTGTCCCTTCTATCCTTCTGTCCCTTTAGGACAAATACCAAACAGTGGTATAGTTGGGCCATATGGTGGTTTTATTCTTAGTTTCTTAAGGAACCTCTTACTGATTTCCACAGTGGTCGTGCTAATTTATAATCCCACCAACAGTGTGAAAATGTTTCTTCTTTCCCCCATATTCTTTTCAGTATTTATTGTTATTTCTGTTCTTGATGATTGCCATTCTAACTGGAATGAGGTGAAAACTCAGTGTAGTTTTGAGTTGCATTTCCCTAATTGCTAATGATGTTGAACAATTTTCATATATTTCCTGGCCATTTGTATTTTTTTTTCAAGAAGAGTCTGTTTAGTTCCTTTGCCCCTTCAATAATTTTTGTTGTTGTTAAGTTTTTTGTTTTCTTTGTATATTCTGGATATTAATTGTATGTCAAAAGAGTAGCTTACAAAGGTTTTTTTCCCATTCTATGAGTTGTCTCTTCACACATTTGTTTCCTGTGCTGTGCAGAAGCCTTTTTAATTTGATGCCATCCCATTTATTAACTCTTGGCATTATTTTCAGAGCTTTAGGTGTCCTGTTGAGAAACTCATTGTATGTCCCTATGTTGGAGTGTTCACCCTACATTTTCTTGTAGAGGTTGCATTGTTTCTGGTTTGATACCTAGGTCTTTGATCCATTTTGAATTGGATTTCATGCAGAGAGATAAGGGCTTCCTCTCATTCTTCTAAATATGGAAAACCAGTTTCCCTAGTATCAATTGTTTAAAAGTCAGTCTTTTTTTAATATATGTTTTTGGCAACTTTGTCAGGAATAAGATAACTCTATTTGTGTAGTTTTGTCTCTGTCTTCTATTCTGGTTCTGTTTTTATTTCTTAATGAGAAAGAAAGATTTACTATGCTGTCAACTGAGTTTTTCTAGAACAAAAATTGCCCTGTTCTGGATGTACATATTTTTACAGTAATGAAATGTAAATAACAATATTCCTTAGAACCATCTCTTGAGTCCAATTGGGCTGGATTAATATTAACAACAATAAAAATTGGCTATTTAACGAAAAATAACAACAAAAAAAGTTTCTATATTTTATTAAATGTCTGCTTTCATCAACGTTCCTGTTAAACTATTTAAGATCAGTAATTTTTCCCTTTTACTTGTTAATTTTTCTCTCATGCATGCTTTAGTCACCTTTTTCTTTACCGTGACCAGGGGATCTGACAAAAACAACACAGAGGAGAATAAATTTATGACAGTTTCAGAAATTCTTCCTCACCTCAGGTTTAAAAGCTATGGAGTGGGTTGTCTACATTAATAACCTTTATCCATTAGATGCCAGCAATACCTGTAGGCCTGACTTGAGAACTGAAAATGCCTACACATTACCAAATATCTCCTTGAGAGCTAAGTTTCTCTTTGTAGAGGATGACGGAGAATCTTCAGTTCAAAGAATAAGTAATAATAATAGTGATAGTAATAGTAATAAAAAGGAAGAACAGACTTGTCTGTGTAGCCGGCCAGGACTTATATGCTTCCAAAGCTTCACACTACTTAATTCTTCCAATCATGGAGGCCTCAATCACAGTTTCCTGGCACAGACACCACAATATGTGAATATGTAAAAGTTCTAACTCTGATTTCCAAGCATGAAGTCTCTGTGTGTGTGTGAGAGAGTGTGTTTGTGTGTGTACATATGGGCAAACTCATGTGCATGCTAAGCATCAAACTCAGGGCCTTATGCATGCTAGGCAAGCACTCTACAACTGACCAACCTCCATCCCCTGTCCTCAAGCATGAAGTCTTGTTCTACAGAGTCTAACACTGAAAGTATTTCACTGAGAATCATCCCTATGCATGGTAGCATTTGCTATCTCATTTTCCAGGCTGGCCTAGGAAAGAAAGAATAGTTAATGTAGGTTTTTTTTGGAAAAATATATTCAGGGTTCTGAATATTTTTATACATATCTATAGAATGCAATCCATTATTTTTTTTTTTTTCCTCATGCATATTTTAGTCAGCTTTTCCATTACTGTGACCAGGGGACCTGACAAAAACAACACAAAAAGTAAGGTTTTGAGAAGTATATTTTGGAAAGTAATTATTTTTAATATTCTTAGTCTTTTGAAAGTGGGATCACTATGAAATAGTTATCCTTCATTTATACCTCAAATTTTAGTTAAAGTTTAATGTCTACCTTATACAAGAAAGGAATGTTGCTCTTTTATTGATTCTCTTGCATTGTAACTTCAATGCCTTTTTCCTCTGGACAACTAACTAAATAAGACTGAATTTTATCCATTTATATTCATTTTCTTAGGCTTCATTCAGAATTCCTTTTCTATAAATACCTATTTTGTTGGATTTTCAATTTGGCATTGCAGTATCAAAACTTGATACTTTTTATCTTAAAAACTTCAAGATTTACATTGTCAATTTATTTCCTGATGCTTTGTGCATATTAATAACTTGATGGATGATATGTTGAAAGACTATTAATTGTACAAACATTGCATTTTTAATTGTAAGCTAACTCCATCTAGCGATTTGTAATCTTAAAATTAGTTATTAAAGGAGAAAATATTTTTTAACTCTTGATGATAATAAAGCCAATGTAAAAAGTCTCATATTCAGTTTTACACTATTAGTTCAGTGTGAACATGGAAAAGCCACCGTAAATTGGGCTTACAGAAGTTAAGATTTCATTTAGTGTATATATCCACTTAATTTTATGAAAGATATTCCAAAAAGAAAACACATGAACAATGAAATGGTAGAAGAGTAATCAGGTATATATATCTCTTTTCAAAGATGTATGCATATTAGAACAAATAATCATAATCAGAGAGTTACAAGTCAATGAAAGATGGAAAACGTGCTTGGTTCATTTATAAAGCAAAATATTTTGGAAAGTAAAAAAAAGTAAATATTTATGATTTTTAAGTGTCTCATAAAGAGTTATGTTGGTAGTGTACATGCAAAACAAAAATTGGTTGAAAAGGTAGAAAATATTATGAAATAGGTTAGAAAACATTGGTAAAATAGTATTGTTAACTACTGTTGTGAGTTCAAGAAGGCTACTGAGTAAGAACACAAAAACACCCTTCTCTGAGTAATAATATTGGTAATTTTGTTATTGTGGTTAAACATCTATATTTATACCATATATTTTTACAATGGACAAAGCTCTTTTATTCTTTTCTACTTGATATTTGCAGCAGTCTTTTAAGGAAATATTAGTGAAATACATGCATCTTGCAGTAATACAGTTGCTGGTACATGGGATTAGAAAAAATTAACTTAATTCAAAATGTCTGTTAATGGTGGTTAATATGACATTTAAAATTTACATTTCCACTTTGGTTATTTTCACTATTTTTGCAAATATTTGCAAATGAATCTCATGAATGTTGAGGAGAGAAAGAAGTCAACAAATTAAATAAAGAGTATATGCTATAAAATGATGAATCTTTATTTTCTTCAGTATACATATTAATAATTTCAAAAAATTATGATTATAGAAAATTTTAAAATAAAATTCAACAGAAGTATGCTGTTACAAAACAATATTTCTGAGAACCATGTTTAATATTATCACATTAAATATAGTATTAAAACACATATATAAGAATATTATATGCATGAGAAATGTCATTAATTTTTGCTACATAAATATACCTCTACGATAATGGGTTTGGAATCTGTAATAAAATCTGTTGAATAACATTTTAAATCACTTTTAATTCAGTTTTTATTTACTATTTACATAGTAAAAGATAATTGCATGAAATAATTATATGTTGCTGGGAATCAGTTTAGATATGACTACAAGTGTAATTTTTTGTTATTAGCCATTTTTTAGAAAACAAGCTAGTTACAGTCAGTTCAAAACACAACTATGATATTTTTCAAATTTTCAAAATATTAATTTCATTGTAAAATTCATTATTTTACTGATTATTGTATGCTAATTAAAACCAAAATGTAAGCTACACTACTTAACATTATGCAAGGCAATATTTTAAATAAATATTGTTATTTATTAATTACTTTTGCCTGCTTAAAGTAGACATCTGATAAATTATCTTGTTTTATGTGATCATGTAGATAACTGATTCGAATCTTTCTAGCCATATAGTTTATCCAAGAAACTTCATGGATAATAAGATGTTAGGAATGCATGTATTATACTTTTAAACCATGACCTGACTGGATTTTGGCATATGAAATTTCATATCTATTTGCAAATCACAGGAGTGAACAGTTATTCAATTAAGCTAAAATTCCAAATTTAACTGGTGTGAATTAAATTTGAGTATGAGCTTCACTTTATTCTTATACATGTACAATTTTTAAAGTTTTTAATCTGTAACACGGAAGTATTACATTTGAATCCTTTAATCTATGTAGTCTTTTATTTTAAAACAAGTGAACTTATAACTAACCTATACTTGGAAAGAGCTATTGTATTTCTGTATAACCTCCCCATAAGATGTTCACCTATTAGCTACTCTTTCCCAGGGTATCAACAGAGGACCCCTTCCAGAGCCATTGTCCATATTAACCTGAGTGTCTATCTTCAATCTCCTTGTCCATGTTCCCTCACTATTACAGACTCAGATACATGGGACTTTGAATACTTGGCTTTATACTAGATGTTCAAACAGAAGAATGGTACAGTTAAAGGAAGATATACTTGTATTTTACATAAAAGTGTTCAAACCAGGACTTTGATTATAGCTGGGGAAATAGTAATTCTATGGCAAAAACATATGTTTAATTAATTAAAAATAACCATTGACATGTAATCCGTTCATAAATTGTGAAATTGTTATAAGATGGTAGGTTATTCTAATATATTTTCAGGGATTAGTACTAGACTAGCATCAAATCCAGAACTGGAAGAAATGCTTCTGCTTCCTAACTGTCACTTTAGGCAAGTTGTTAGTCACTCCTTGTCTCAGTTCTCTCATCTGTGAAACAGGGATGATGTTCATATATGTTGCATTAAAATCAGAAAGTATGTGTCTCAAACAATAGATCTGAATCCATTGGATAAGAACAGTTTATTACAGTATATTACATGAATAACTACTTTTTCTGGTTTGTATCGTTAACCTTTTGTTACATGTAGACGTCACTACTTTTACTAGAAGTACACTTTCAAAGACTGGGAAAGGAACATCTATCTTATTTATACCCAATTCTAATGTTAAATTATTTTACTCACCCAAGATGATTAGGTTTTCTTGGGGGCTGTGATCAAATAAAAACTATTATATCTTTAAAGCAATGGTGATTTATTATTTCTAAATCAGCTTAATTTTGAAGAATAAATACTTTCTCTCCTTTTTATATTTTTATTGATTTTTTTTTTACTTTATGAATTGATGCTGAAGGCCTCCAGCCTGTCAGTCTAGCATTAGAGCATCACTAATATAACAAGAAACTTAGCACTATAACTGAAATTAAATGAAATGTTACCTTCCCAACCATATCCCTGTTTCCCACAATATGCCAGAGATACTGTCCCACAAATCGTATGTGTCTGTATTATGCACATTTCCCATGACAGTACCAGTCACAGAGGAGGTACTCAGAGAATATTTGTTGAGTGAATAGACAGAAAGTCAGAGCCATATTATAAAATAACTACAGTTTTCAAAATCCTAAGCATGCTATAAAATAGACTCTAGACATGATGAAGCATATGCTAGTTGTGGGAGATTTACTGCCTAAATTCTGTAATGAATGGTCATTACTTTCAAATGTTTTCCCTCAAATAACAGAAGTTTGGAAAATTACTTGAATTGGTTTGAATGATCATTGTAAAAATTCTAGAAAATATTTAGTAATAACTGACCTGAAATATGTGAGGACTCTGTACAGACTTCTAAAAACTTAAAAAGAAAGGACTGGAGCCAATAAGATTGTGAGATTTTTAATAAAGGCATCAATTGTCTCATATGTAACATGGAATTAATCACATGTTTCTTGGCTGTGCATCATGACCATAGTGCTACTTATCTACAGGAGTTGAAAACTAGCAGGCCTCTAGGGGAGGCAATATATACAAGAAATGTGCTCCTTACAGAGCAGGAAGCATCCTAATTGGAATAAGTATCAGGAAATTGCCACATATACAAATATTGTTATTCTATTCAAAAGGTCACTGCTGCCGAAGGTTCAGATTTCTAGCGTAGGGGGTTAAGAATTTAAGTCATGTACCACCCGTAGTTATAGATCCACAACTGATGGCCCTCTCCCCTCATAGAAAAGAACAAGACATGGGGGCTACTTGAGAAGACAACAGGAAGGACTTTTGAATATATGAGAAATTCCTCAACTAGTGAAAATGTCAAAACCACTCAGAAAAAGTTTATTACTGAATCAGCTCAGGAACAATATTATGTTTTTTCAAAGGCACAGAAGGCAACATATTCAGGAATACTTTTTTCCATGACTGGCCACTGGGAGAGGTCCTTCCCTGACCATCTGAATACTCTAAGGGAATACTCTACTTTCATTGCTGTCATAATTTATGTGATAAAGTTCTTTTAAAAAGTAGGGTTTTTTTTCCAATTAAATCCATGTGCCTAAATAAATCATCACATTTATAAATTTGCTTTTACAGTATATTGGTTAGGACTGTAGACCCTGGAACCTATTTTCTTGATTGAATTTGAATCCTCACCAGTACTACTGTGTGACCTTAGGCAAGTTGCTAACATCCCCAGTGTTTCCTAATAGGTAACATGAGATTAATGTTATTACCTACAATACAGAATGGTGGTGACTAACTAATATATACAAGAACTGAGAACAGTGCCTAGAATATTTTAAATGCTTTCTATTTGATAGTGAAAATTTCAATGATGTATATTTTAATAGGACTTTTTTTTAAGAGTTTATCCCTAAGCACTAAAAAATAGCATAAAGATGTCTTTTGTTTAAACAGCTAATAGCATTATTATCTAAGGTTGATATTTAATTTTGATTTTTAATTTAATTTTACTATTTTTTTAAAAGTTCATATGAAATTAGTTTGAATTTAACATACAGTAAATACAGAGTTTGAGTACTGCTTTTCAAATCATCCAAATAAGTTTATGCCTAATTAAATGGTAAAAAAACAATTTATAGTAATTTTGAATATTGCATACAATGATTAAAATATATCAAAGTGAGGATTTACTTAGAGCTAATTTATGCAATGTAGCCATAATACAGAGAGTAGTTGGTATCAGTTCCTTTGAAAACATGTTTATTTTTGTTTAGAACATTTTAATGTAATGTTTTTGTACTATTATTACCGCTGTTGACCGGTGACGAGTCCTTGCTTCCCCAGTGTTGAAGAATAACACCAAAGAAGCACGCTGAGGCAAGGTCAGAGTAGAAATTAGAAGTTTATTAAAGGACAGCAGAAAAGACTTCTCCCGGAGGAAGAAGGGGACCCAAGAGGTGGAATCCGTGGAAGTGCGGTTGTCTCCCCTTTTTATAGTTTTGGTGATGGAATGTAGGTTGGAAGGCCCATGGGGTGAGACACAGGTGGGCCAAACAAGTAATCTGGGCAGAAAGGACTTCATTATCACTTCTTGGGATGGGCTATCTCCAAATCTGTTGGGGGCTGTTTCCTGGGTTCCATTAACATTTCTTTGGGGTGGACTTTGGCCTAGGGCCTTTCTGGGACTTCATTAACATTCCGTGAGTTGTGCTGCTTTTCTCAGAATCATTGTCAGCATGGCCTCCATTTTAGATCTTACTCGATATTAGACCCGATTTACCTAACTACACTGAATACCTAACTTTAAATCTGGCTTCACTATTGTACTATTTTCAGAACATAAAAAATAATTTAACCTCATTTTTTTTACTGTTAAGTATTATTAAATAAATGATTTAATAATACTTAACAGTTTGTAATTAAAGAATTACAAACATTGTCCCAATATCACACTTACTTCAAAATAGATTATCATCACATTCTGAGTCATTGAATGCAAAACATTGTGTAAGAGAACATTAACAACTCAGTGTGGATTGTGAGTAACCACTGATAAAGTGGTTAAGTTTTCCTGGATGCTCTTCATTAGGAGCTAGACCTCATCTTTCATATTTCTTGGTGTTGTTGATTTATTCTTTCCCCTTTAGTAGTCACTTTTTTTTCACCTCAGGAGTAGGTATAATAATTAGCTCATTTAAAATAAATGTGATAACATAGGATCAGTCACTATTGCTACTAAAATATAAATTCTTAGTGGTAAAAAAAATTCTAGAAACTAAGAAAATCATCTTCAGTGTGTGCTTCATGGAGTCATATGCTTTAAGGGTATTATGTAAATAAAGCAATAAATGAGTTTTACTTAACTTTTACAAGATGACAGTTTCTACTCAAAACATCTTATGTCAGCATAAATCATATTGGAGTATAATTTATTTCATCTCTTTTGTTTCTTAGCAAAACCCATTATGAAAGACATAATCAGTTTCATTTATAGTCACGATGGGAAATACGATCTTGAAAATTCTCCAATAAGAATGGCTTAGAAATCATGGCACTTCCTTGCTTCTCTTACTAAAGGAAACTGTTTTTCCCTGTAGAAAACTATTTTTCTCCTCAGCATTGTCACTTGAATATGGTTTGTCCCCCAAAACTTCAGGCAGTAGGTTAATCTCAATGCCATGTGCTAATTGTATTAAGAAAGTGGAAGCTGATTCCATTCATGATGCCAGAGATGAGTCATTGGAAAGTAATTAGGATTAAATAAAGTCATTGTGGTCAAGTTATTGTGATTTTATTTTAGTGGCTTTATAAGAAAAAAGAGAGAGAGAGAGAATACACATACATGTGCAAGCTTGCCATCTCTTGCCATGTGAGGTTCTGTGCCATCTCCCGAGTCTGTCAACAAGACCATAATCAGATACAGAGTCTAGACCTTGCACCTCCAAAACACCTCCAAAATAACCTCTTCTGTTTTTTTGTTTGTTTGTTTGTTTTGATAAAGTAGGTTGCCTCAGGTATTCTGTTGTGATAATAGAAAATAGACTAATGCATCCTCTCCCAGTTTTTATAAGAGAAAGTACTATCAAAACAATATGTATATGTAGGTTCCAACTCTGACCCCTTCCTACTATGTGCATTGCTAAAATTCTGCTCCAAGATACCATTATCTTTCTCCTAGACTGCTTCAATAAGCTTCCAACTTAGCCTTCCTCCCTCTATTTTTCTTTTTTTAAATAGTTCATTCAACAAGCAAAAACCAGATACATGAAAAGTATACACAAGGTCATGGTCCTACTTTTTGGGCTTCCCATTAAAACTGGATGCACTTATTTCTGTGGTCTCTTCCTGGAATTCTTCCCTTAGGTTTCTGATTAATTCCATTATTTTCCTAATTAAATGTCACCTCCATAGAGGAGTTTCTCCTAAGCTCTCTAAGTAGAGCTCTTGTTCTTCCAAGACATTTTCTATCCCTTCATCCTGGTCAATTTTCTTCATAGCATTTACCACTATCTCATATTATATTAGTTACATATCCATGTCTGTGCTCTTGTCCTCTGTGTATTACTATATATTTAGTATCTGCAGACATGTCTGGCAGGTAATGGCATATAATAAACACTTCCTGAATGAAAGAATGATTGGTTTAAATATTGGACTGTTATTGATTTTATGATCCAATATCATCTAGTATCATCTCCTTCTTTCCTGTTTTTGTGATCCTTCTTCAGTTTTTAGTCTTCAGCAAAAGTGGGTTCATTTTATTTCCTCTTATTCATCTCCTCTCCAATT
Organism: Callospermophilus lateralis; assembly: GCF_048772815.1. Lineage (NCBI taxonomy): Eukaryota > Metazoa > Chordata > Mammalia > Rodentia > Sciuridae > Callospermophilus > Callospermophilus lateralis. Next base: position 4,666,450 of record NW_027514713.1, on the reverse strand, counting down.
ACTGCCTTAACTCTAACAAATCTGACTGTGGATATACTGTGGTTAACTTCTAAAGACAAATAAACATAGCTTCAGTTGTCTTTCCTGATAATTTGCTCTTTCCATGACCCATTAGGACATAAAAAAAAAATGAAGATACTTTCCACAGTTTGTTGGTGATGTTCTTCCTCCTCCTCCCTTCCCCCTTTTCCTTCCTGCCCCACTGCCAACCCACACCCCCTTCTTCTTGTTGTTCTTCTTTTCTGGGATTAAGTCTTCTGATTTTTATGTAGTCACGACCTCAAAGTGCATCTCTCATTAAGTGCAAAATCTAGAAAGGGTATTAATGTTAGATTGTCTTTGTGAGTTTACACATGTGATGACAGAAATATAAGGTACTTTGTTTTCCTTTCAGATCTTCAACTAAAGACATGGATTCAGAAGAGAAGGAAATTGTGGTTTGGGTTTGCCAAGAAGAGAAGATTGTCTGTGGATTAAATAAACGCACCACCTCTGCTGATGTCATCCAGGCTTTGCTGGAGGAACATGAGACGGCATTTGGGGATAAACAATTTCTGCTGGAAAAGCCCAGTGACTACTGCATCATAAAGAAGTGGAGAGGCTCAGAAAGGGCTCTTCCTCTACTAACCAGAATCCTGAAGCTCTGGAAAGCATGGGGAGATGAGCAGACTATTATGCAATTTGTTTTGGTTAAAGCTGATGCTTTTCTTCCCGTTCCTTTGTGGAGGACAGCTGAAACAAAATTAGTGCAAAACACAGAGAAACTGTGGGAGCTCAGCCCAGCAAATTACATGAAGACATTGCCACCAGACAAACAAAAAAGAATAGTCAGAAAAACTTTTCAGAAACTGGCTAAAAATTAAGCAGGACATAGTTTCTCATGACCGAGAAAATATGGAGACATTAGTTCATCTGATTATCTCCCAGGATCATACTATTCACCAGCAAGTCCAGAGAATGAAAGAGCTGGATCTGGAAATTGAAAAGTGTGAAGCTAAGTTCCACCTTGATCGGGTAGAAAATGATGGGGAAAATTATGTCCAGGATGCGTATCTCATGCCCAGTTTCAGTGAAGTCGAGCAACAGCTGGACTCGCCGTGTGAGGAAAACCAGACTCTGGAAGACCTGAGTGAAAGGGATGGAATTGTACAGCTGGAAGAACGACTGAAATATTACAGAGTGCTCATTGGTAAGCTCTCTGCAGAAATAGAAAAGGAGGTAAAACATGTTTGCATCGAAATAGGTGAAGACGCAGAAGGGGCAGCTGCTAGTGAACTGGAAAGCCCTAATTTAGAAAATGTTAAGGGTGATTTGGAGAAAAGCATGAAAGCGGGTTTGAAAATCCACTCTCATTTGAGTGGCATCCAGAAAGAGATTAAATACAGTGACTCACTGCTTCAGATGAAAGCAAAAGAATATGAACTCCTAGCCAAGGAACTCAATTTGCTTCACATTAGCAACAAAGATGGCTGCCAGTTAAAGGAAAACAGAGGGAAGGAATCCGAGGTTGCCAGCAGCAGTGGGGAGGCTCCTCCCTTTACTCAAAGGGCATTTAAAGTGTATACAAATGACACAGACTGGGACACTGGCATCAGCTCCAACCACAGTCAGGACTCAGAAACAACTGTAGGAGATGTGTTGCTGCTGTCTACATAATTCAAATGGTTCTTTCTGACGTGCTTTAATACTGTTCATGTTTGTGGAATTTAGTAAGAAACTATTTTAAGTATAAATTACTAAAAATGAATAAATCATGTTAAGGTATTCAGTCATTAACACAAACTAGTGAGATTTGTTTTGTTTTGTTTTTGGTAAAAGATTTCCAATGTACCTTTAATTATCATAGGTTCAAGCAGTGAACTATTTATTAGGAATGCAACAGATCTAGCTTATTTAATGGGAATTATTTGATAACCTCCTATAGCTTCTATAGAAAATGAATTACATAAATGTTAAAACAATTCTCAACATTACACAAAACATTGAAACTGTATGCATGGAGAATTAAAATTAAAATGTGTTTTAATGTCTTTTTCAACATTTTATAGTTAGAATGTTTAAATCTGTGAATTATATAATAGCTATTATGTTGTAACTGCATTCATTCCAATTTTAGTTCTTTTAATATTTAGATTTTACATAATATCATGTCTGCCATTTCCTCTACCCTTCTATCTATTTAACCCTATGCAACAGGTGGCTCTGGGACATGTGTAAGTCATGGCAGAGGATCAGAGTGGCTCTAGATGAGGCCAGTCCAAACACTGCTTACAAACAATGACTTTTCTAAAGAAACTTATATTACTAGTTATACATTGGCTTTTGCTGTCTGGAATCTAGGTCTTATAAATAATAAAACCAATGTTTTGTACGTGTTCATTCTTTGAGTGATGTACGTGTCATAGAAGAAATCAAAGAGTCAAAGTATTGTTTCTTTATTCTCTGTTTACCTAAGTTGAAGCTATAAAGTTGAAGTGATAAAATTCAGTGTTCCTCAAATGGATAAAATAGTGTTCTGTATACCCAAATTATTAGCATTTGTCTCTGAACATAAAGAGGGAAACTCACGTGATAAAAAGACTTATTTTGGTATACTATCACCGAAACTGTCTTTTGTAGTACTTTATCTAAGGTGCTTAAAAGAAGCTAGGTATTTAAAAAAGCACTAGCACCATCCCAAGCATTCTAGTAAAAATCCGTGAATTGAATGGATTTTTTAGGTTCTATCTTGACCGACAGTCATTATAGTGCCAGGCTACATTTTGTTGCCTGATTTTAATTAGAGATATATTTTCTCCCTCCTGTCCTTCTTTCCTTCCTCACTTCTCCTCTGCCTGCTACCTGCCTTTCTTTCCTCCTTTCCTGATTAGATTGCTCCCTTCCTCCCTGGCAGTGAACATGGGAGGTAATCATATGCAAAACAGTTTTATCATTTTTTGTACTGTTAACTGAGTCCTTCTGCAGTTTATTTTCTTTTATTTTTTTAGCTGACACTTGCCCTACATGTCAGGGTATGTAAGTAGAAATGTTATTTCACGTAGTTCTAATTTGTGGATACTTGGTTAAGATTCCCATTGTTTCCCATTTCTTCCCTTTTATTCATATGATAGTGCAGGTTTTAACTCAGTATTCTTTCCTTTTGTTCCCACTTTTAAATTTGAAAGAATTTGATTTTTAACAATTCTATCGCTGAAATTTTCTTATCTTGTTCTTTCATTCCTTCCTCCCTCAGTTTTCCACCCAACTTTGAGAAATTATTTAGAATTTCCATAGTGTTACAATTTTCAGGAACATCTGTTATCATTTCTTGTATTTTAAGTTGGCTGACAAGATAGGAATTTAGGTTCCATGGAAATTGTGATAAACACTAAGTAATAATGCTAACATGGGCTTTTTAAAAAAAGAAATAATCAAATAAATCACCTTTGAAAGGAAACTTTACCTGTCTAATAGCTATTAAATCATTAAACAAAAGGTTAAGCTATTGACATATTCATTGTTCACTGCTAGGGATTAAATTCAGATCACTATAAGTGATAAGCCCATTGTAAAATTGTTTTCTTACAGTGGAAGTAATCCCTTTGGATTACTCTTGTGTTTAGTGAGAAAATAAAGGAATACTGCCTATCTCCTTATGTAATCTCACTAGTTACTTGAATTCAGAAGAAGTTCTGAAAAGAAATAAAACAGGAAAAATAATTTCATTTCAAAAACAGAATTAACTTCTGCTTTTATATTGGTAAGTACAGTGATGCATTCTAAAGGTCAATTGTTCTATATTTTACAGTAAACAATCTTTAAAACTCTTAGTAAAAGGCAGAAATATTGATTTTTCAATTCACTTTAGAATTTTGATTTGATCTTTAGTTGTGTAAATATGTTAGTGCTTTTGATCACTATATGTTAAACCATTAATTAGTTACCATGGTGAATTTCTAATTACAAAAAGAAATGTTAAAATACAGTGCCCTCATGTTTCTATTGAGGTATTCATTTTTGAACCAAATAAGAATTAGAGTTATGAATACAGGATTTGATAAAATTTTAAGGCTTTTATTATCAATAGAGTCTTTAAAATATTTATAAATCCCTCAGTAAAATGACAGGTTAACTATGAAATGGCTATATACAGCTAGAAGAAGCAAACCAAACCCAACTTCTTACTATACATTTTTATAACTAGACCTGGATTTTCACAGATGGTACCTTGCTTATCCTTCCATTGGGGATAACTGTTTTTATTTACTTTTTTTCTTCATTAACCTTCTACTTAAATGTTCCCATTTTCTCAGTGCTTCAATATGCTCTTTTCTCTAAAACATTTTTTTGCATTCTACCAGTTATAGTCTCTTATCTGAACCCATGAATATTTTAGATGAACTTCTCATTTAGTTCAGCATTTATATTCTACCCTAGGTTATACTTATTTATGTGTTTATATCTAATTTCTCTTTCCCCACAGAATCCTTATCAAGCTACCTTATCATTTGTCTTGCTAACTTTGGTCTCTCCCACCAAACCCTTACTCAAATTTATAATTGAATCGCTAAATTTTTGATAGATGTGACATTTCATATCTGTATTTTTTTACATGGTAAATGACTTGTGCATTTTATACATAAATATGCATTTCTACAGGCATAAAATATCAATAGAAATTCTATCTATAAATTTTGAGAAAAAGGCACAAAATCTTGTGGTTATATATTTTTGCAATGTGGCATAATTTTTAATTGACAATAAAAATTGTACATTGTACTGTAATGTGAGGTTTTAAGTTTGTGCAATGTTCAAAACAAAGTAAGCATTCAATTTTAATTTATTTTAATTCACAGAACTACTGATTTAAAACAACTGAAATATTATCTTCTAAATAATTTTAATTGCAAGTTTATAGAATTTTTCTCAACATTTTGTACTTTTAAGAAAAATATGTAGAGTTGGGCTTGAAGTGATAGAAACACAAAAAAACTTTGAAGTATCCTAAATAAAATATATATGTATATATGTATATATATATTTATATATATGTATATATATTTTATTTCTCTTATTATAAAGAATAAATCATCCTTCATTAGTGTGTAGAAGCTAATCTGTTAAATTTTTATTTTATATTTATTTAAACATCCTTTGTATATAACAAAATATATTTCTGAGGCTACATTTTATAATTTTTCAAAATAGATTTACTGCTACCTATTTAAAATGTGTTTTTCTAGCGACAAAATAATACCTTATAATTTTGATGTGATTTAAAAAAAATATTAGGTTATTTCTTTTCATATTGCCTGACATGATTAATAAACATTATAGGACAAATAAAAATATATATCATTTCTTCAAGTTGTTACTGATCCAGAATGATAAAAGAAATAATTGTACCTTGTCACATGATATTTCTTTGGGGGTGTGCTAATTTGCTATATAAAAAATAAATTTGATGCAAAGTTTTAACTATATAAGTGCTAAGCTCTCTCATACAATTTATTTTAAGATCAATTATTATTTCATGATGGTATAAATATATAGCAAACAAGAAATAACAAAACTTAATAGGTTTCATACATGATTGTCCTGATCTGTCATGAAAGAATGTCATAGTACTAGGAATTAAACTCAGGGACACTCAACCACTGAGCCACTCCTCAGCCCTATTTTGTATTTTATTTAGAAATAGGGTCTCACTGAGTTGTTTAGCACTTTGCTTTTGCTGAGGCTGGACTTTGAACTCATGATCCTCCTGTTTCAGCTTCTAGAACCTCTGGGATTACAAGTGTGCACCCACTGAGCCCAGCTGTCTGTAGTAGCTCTTATGTTGATTTTAATCATCCTTTTTAAATTTAATTTAATTTTATTTTTTGCTTTCTAGAATAAAATCACTTTAATGTGAAAATATATAATAAATAAAGGGCAAATCTACTAGAATTTATTTTGTCCTCTTTCTTACTTCTCAAAATAAGCCTCCAATTATGACTGGTTTAAATAACTAAGTCACTTAAGCCATAAAGAAATTCACTGCCTCATTCTGTATTTTTCTATTGCTCTTTTCTCTTTGATTTTGCCACATTTGCAATCATCTTGTACAGATACAAAAATAATCTGTGGATACTCTAAATTGGAATCATTTTACATTTATACCTACCTTTAGGGAGAACTGCCTTCTTTGATGCTGAAACTTATTATCTGATAACCCTATATTATTTCTTTTGCACCAAGTTGTCTATTGTGTTTGTTTCTCAGTAGCATTTAAAGCTATTCCATATTTAGTTCTTGGACAAAAGTATTAGAGTTTTGGTTTTTAAGTTTGGTTTTTAAGTTTCTTACCTTTGGTGTTTCAGTCATAAATGAGGTTTTCTCTTCTTATTGGATGATTCAACTAGTTCACTCCTCTTACATGAGGCAATTCTCTGTTGATTGCCTGTTTTAATCCCATACATTAAAACTACATTTGATAAGACCACAACTAGAGGGTAGCAAGAAGTTCTGGAAGTTTGGAACCATGCTAAAATGTACTGCCCTGGGGAAAATATCAGCAAATGGGAATGGGATCATCTCTCTCTCTCTCTGTATATATATATATATATATATAAATGACAAAGTTATTTTCAGTAAAATATATATGTATGTGTATATTTATTTATTTGATCCATTGAATTGATCAACTACACTGAATGTAAGGAATTTGGACTACTCTCTTTTACTTTCATACATACAGACTTTCTCCTTTATGATATTTAATGCACACCAGAGAAATAAACTGGAAAAAATAGAAAATTGTATGAAATTTTGAACTATGTTTGTTTACCTCTGAAAAACACACCTTTTCCTGACCAAAAAAAATAAGATGAAAGAAATTCTGCATGTAAAGAACTCCTCTTAGTAGGATAGAATCTCTGAAGCATAACTAGTAATGTTGTAATGGCCACAAGATAGATGAAAATAGAATATCTGTTAATATTGCATCATCGGTCAAGCTATAACATTAAATGGCTACAAAAAGAATGTTTACATAAGAAAAAAAATTTAGTAGGAAAGTTTTTGCAATGCTAGCTTTTCTCATTAGTTGTAGAATTTTTAGCACCCCTAGACCCCTTATACCATATGTCAGTAACATCTAGTACCCCTCATGATCTGGGACAAACAAAAATGCCTTTTCTCACTCACTTCCCAAACATCCATTAGTAACCAATAGCATACATTTGCAAAAGATGAAATAGTATAGATGTTCAATTATTGCTAAAAGAAAATAGCACTTATATTTAAATAATAAAAATAATTAAAGAATCAAACACATAGGCTGTTGCATGGAGTACAGATGTACAGAACATTCCACATAAAACAAAGTAATTTATACCATGGTAGGTCAAATCCAATAATAATTTAAGGGTATGGGACATAAATATGGGGATTAAGAATAAGTTAGGGGTTTTAACAGAATAATTTTCACTATCTCTATTTGTGAGGAATTCAGGCAGTCTAATTATCCATTGACTTGATCAACTCTACTGAATATATTTACTAAATAATGAAACAATTATACCGATTTCAAATACAACATGGAAAGCAATATGAGAATATTGATACAGCTCACTGACCTCCAGATTCACAGCTTTCCATAAGTACCCCTATAGTTGGTAGTAAATACCAGAAAATATCACAACATTTGTGAAAACACATATACATGAAAGTACTTATCTTACCTTTAAAGATGATAGCAAGTTACAAGCCCAGTACTAAAATGTTACTAATGGTTACTGGACCATACAACAAACAAAAGCATTTTAAAATAAATGAATTTTAGTAGATTAAACATGTTACAGAAAATAAAAACCACCATGGCAAGAAGCAAATCTATATGGAATTAGAAATGCATAATTGCTTGCTCAGAGATTTTATATTAAAATGATGATTTAGGACACAATATGCTCATTTTTCACCATATATACTTCAAAATACAGAATCTTTATCATTTAAAAACAATGTGTTCTAGGTGTGGTGGTCAACACCTATGATCCCAGGAGCTCAGGATGCTGAAATAGGAGGATAGCAAGTTCAATGCCAGACTCAGCAAAAGCAAGGTGGTAAGCGACTCAGTGAGACCCTGTCTGTAAATAAAATACAAAAAATGGCTGGGGACATGGCTCACTGGTCAAGTGCTCCAGAGTTCAATCCCTGGTACCACACACACACGCACACACACAAAGAATGTTTCCCGCATACAATTTCCTCTGCCTTTCTCATTTCTTTGCTAAGACTCTTTTAAGACTTTCACAGGTATAAAACAGCTAGAGAGTGACAAATAATGACAAGGGATCTGCAAATCTGAATGCTGTAAACAAGCCATTTGAATCTAGAAGTCAGGTTCTTAGCCATAAAATAATTTTAATGAAGGAAAGAGAAAGTTGAATAAGTTAAATTATCCAAGATAATACTTTGTGTGGATTTGATATGCACACAACAAATACTAGGTATTTTCTTATTGTTCACATCTCTATTTATTTTATCCTTGTGTAGGATATTTTATCCTTATGTGGAATACCCTACAAGTGATGAATGAGGGAGTTAATACAATTCTGCTTCTCCCAACATTTTATATGTCATTTATTTCCAAATTAGTTAGGGTAGGCTTTAGGGGTGTTGCCATTACCCTTCACAGACAAGAGTTGTGGTTGTGTTAGTAAGTGTTTCCAAGGTGACTGAGAGAGCCCATTGGCTTGTGAAAAAAATTAAAAGGCTCTAGAGTACTAAGCCAAAGGTGGTCTGGAAAAAAAACATCATTTGTATTTCCAGGACAGAAAAGCTATCCTACAAAGGGAGGTGGGAGGATATTAACCCATTATTTATTTTATCTTTCCAGTGTCTAACAGAGACAAATACCTCATATTTGCCAATTAATGTTAATAAAGTGAGACATGTAACCAGGGCACTAGAACAGTTTCTAGAACACAAAAGTTGTTCTATAAATATTGACTATTGTTATTGTAAATAAAAAAGTTAAACTTCTACCCATGTGTAAAGTATTGCTCACATATTGAATTCAGAATGAACACAGCCTCTTTCCCTTCCTATTTTTTTTATAACATAGCACAAATACACAGGTACTCTTAGGTGTTCACTTTGAAATTAAGATTTTTCTATTCCACATTGCGATTTTAAAGCTTTTCATTTTTTCTATTCTAAGTAGCATTTGCCAAACCCCAGAAAAGAGATGAGGAAAATTTGGTAGCTTTTCAAAATTAAAACAGATTTTAAATTGTTCATTAGCATCAACTTTTCATATGTGAAGTCATTTCTGCTTTAGTAAGTACAAGTGAGAAACATTGTGGTTGTTAGTTTTTTGTTTTTCAAGTTTAGCTCTTTGACCAAAAATCTAAATTATCTTTAATTTAGATGAGAAAGAATCCAAGGTGGATGACAGAGCTATATATCTCTTGTTCATACCACCATATACCAACCCTAAGATCATCTTAACAAATGATTATAAAATATATAAATGTCAAATACTTTTCAGGAACAGCACTTTTATTTGGGATGCAGTTAATAATGTTCACTGGGATTTATCATTCAGAAGTAGAATAGATTAAGAAGAGCTCTGTCCTGAGTTAGAGATTTAAATTTTAGGTCAACCTGAGTCATAATCTTTCTGAGGGAATTTCTAAACTTGTCTCCACAACAAACCACAAAGGATCCCTGTTAAAAATAAAGATTCCTGAACTTCACCCTGGAGAATATGATTCAGGACGTCTGGATTGCAGCCCTGGCTTCTGTGTTTTTAAATAGCCACACAATTGATTCTACAGCAAAGACTAAAGAGTATGACTTATTAATTCTAGCAGAGCTGGTGACTAAAGAATTTGCCACACTGAAATCAGTGATGTGACAAACAAGTATTCCCAAGGAGACTGAGAGAGTTCATTGGCTTGGGTGGAGGGGACAGAAAATTTTAGGGTCCTAAGTCAAAGGTGACCTGGGAACAAAAACTTATTCAAAATTTCTCCAGAGTCTATGGATAGTCAAGGATAGAAAACTTGTTGCCTTTTTGTTAAATGCTGCTTAATCTAAGGTGACATTTTTAGATGAAATTAGGACATTGTAGGAACACCTGCTATCATTTGAGTACTACAAATATTTTTGTGTGCCTTATGCTCTTTTCCTCAAGTACACCACTAAAATGAAAATAAACTGTATGAAAGTGTTGTTTTTATCGGCTCAAATTATATGTGACCTATTCTGCAAAAGAGCTAAGACAGATCCCTTCACAAACCTCAGTTCAAACATGGTTTCAGTCATTGTTATCTGCGTGATTTAGTTAAATTATTCAACTACTTTTTGCTTGAATTTTCTCAATGGGAAAATTGAACTGATAATAAAATCTGACTTTTCTAAATGCTTGAAGAAAAGATATGTAATATCTTTTCTACCATCTCACTTGGTATACAGTGGGGCATCATTACTGAAGGAAAAGGTTGTGAGTAGAAAAATCAACATATATAGAGCAATGAGATGAAATATAGTACATGTCTTGTAAGCAATGCATGCACACTTTTTTAAAGGATAATGACATGCTTCTATTTGATGTGGATCAACAACTGAAAGTTTTGTAAGACCAAAAAAGCTACCATAAATGTGCACTATATTTGATAATTAAGAATTTACTATGCAAAGAACAGACAATGTAACTAAAGTCAGTAGAAACTGCCAAGTATCTCAGAATAGATGAGAGAATTTTCAAAATCAAGAGAGGTTGGTATGAATTATTGACGTGTCCTAAAAACTCTCTCTCTCAGGTACCAAATGACAATTTGTCAAAAATATCTGATATTTATGCCGAATGCAGTGTCACATGCTTGTAATCCCAGCTGCTTGTGGGGCTGAGATCGGAGGATTGCAAGCTCAAAACCAGCCTCAACAAAAAATGAGGCACTAAGCAACTCAGTGAGACCCTGTCTATAAATAAAATACATGATAGGACTGGGGATGTGGCTCAGTGGTTGAGTGTTCCTGAGTTCAATCCCTAGTCCCCACCCCCCAGAAAAATCTGAAATTTTCAGGAAAAATTAATTTCTTATAATATTTAACTTAATTCTGTTAAGAAATGAAGTTAGAGCAAAAAAAGTACAGATTTTTTATATTCAATGTTTTTCTCAAAATAAAGAAGTTAATAAATATATATTAGGAAGGTCAGTATTTTATGTTCATATGAAGTAGTCATAAAAAATGTTCAAAAGTGAATGAGAGCAACATAATGATTCTTAATTAAAAGAGTTAGAACTTAACTTCTAATATAACATAGAAAAATAAAGTTATGTAATTATTGGTTAAAAATACCATAGCATGTATCATTTCTTTTTATTCCTTAAAAATTGCTTTGAGCAAGTCTGCATTATTATAAGCATCGTATTTTACATTTTACTATTGCAATAACAGATAACTTCAAGTGACAGAATCAAGACCCCAGTTACCAACAGAAACATACAAAATGTTTCAAAGGTTTTTTTTAGTATATAAATGTAGCTAGGAAAAAATTAATTGCTATGCAAAGGAATACTTTATAAAGGCAAAGGTAAAAATTTATCCAAATGCTTTATGATGGTTAGTTTAGGTACTTATGCAGAGTATAAGTACACTCATAGTAGAGAATGAAAATTTCTAAAGAAAGGAAGTTAAAATGGAAAAAAAAAGAAACTTTGTCAAAGATGAACAGATAATCCCATGATACACACCACCTCAGGAGGTGATGTTAAACAAGTGATTCCCTGTGAGGAATTACCAGTGAATTTTGAGGTCTGACATTTGAATTGAATTTTTCCTTCTCTGAGATTCATTTACATGACTTTATCATCAAATTTCAATAGTATCTTTTCTGTGTTTAAGATTGTATTAATAATATTTTGGAGAATGAAGAAGATGATTCTATGTCTATCCACTAGAAAAAGTGGAGAAGAAAGAAACCCAAGGAAATAAAATGATGAGCAGAGAAACAAAAATAACATGGGAGAACCCAATGGATGGGTGAAGTGCTCAGTGTACTATAATCATTGTAAAATACTGTGTTCTGAAAAGTCAGTCCAAATGAATCAAATACATAAATTAGAGCAGAAACCTTGCAACTGCTGGAAGAAATTATAAGCTCAACACTTCATCATCTTGATATTGGCACCAACTTCCTCAAAAAGACCCCTACAGTGCAAGAAATACCACCAAGAATCAATAATTTGATTCTTGCCATCAAATTAAAAAGCTTCTGTTCAGAAAAGGAATCGAGAGTGTTAACAGAGAGAACGGGAGAAAATTTTTGCTAGCTGCTTCTCTGACAGGGAGTTAATATCCAGACTATATAAAGAGCCCTAACAATTTAACACCCCCCCAAAAGAATAATAACCCATTCAATAAATAGGCAAAGAACTAAACAGACATTTCTCAAAAGAAGAAACACAAATGGCCAACATATAAATGGAATATGTTCAACAACTCTAGCAATCATGAAAATGCAAATCAACACTATAATAAGATTTCATCACCCTTCAGTCAGAATGGCAATTATCAATAACACAAACAATAATAAGTGCTGGTTAGGATGCAGTGAAGAATATACACTGATACATTGCTGGTGGAACTGCAGACTACTATAACCACTCTGGAAAGCACTAAGAAAATTCCTCAAAAAGCTAAGAATGCTTCTTCAGTCTTATTCAAAAGAACTAAAATCTGAGGGCTATAGTGATACAGTCACCTTAATGGTTATAGTAGCACAATTCACAATAGACAAATTATGGAATCAGCCCAGATGCCCATAAATAGATGTATAGATTAAAGAATTGTGATATATATACACAACGGAGTTTTACTCAGTCATAAAGAAGAATGAAATATGGCATTTGCTGGTAAGTGGATGGAAATAGAAAATAACATACTAAGTAAAATAAACCTGAGCAAGAAAATCAAGCATCAAATGTTTTCCCCTATTTGGAAGCTAGAGCGAAATAATGGAAAAGAGGAGAGGAGGATTGGGCATCAATCATAAAGACACACAGCAGATCACTATAGAAGAATATGGAGATAGAGAGGCTGAAAGGAGGGATAGGAAAGGAGGGGAAAAATCATGCATGTGCATATATAAATATACCACAGGGAATTTCACAAATCAAAAATAAATCAATAGATGAGAAAAAGGAAAAGAGGAGAGAGATAAAGGGAATGTGGGGAGGGAAAGGGGTAATATGAACTGAAATCAAATTCCATTAATTTATGAATTTGTCAGAATGAACCTGACTACTATGTATAACTAGTATAAAAAGAAATAAAAATTTCTGGGTTGTGTATTCCTTTTTTTATTGTATGGAGGTTATAACTGTCATATGAGCATACAAAATATTTAAGTCATTTGGTAGAAAATTAACTATACTGTCCAGAAGGAACTGCTTGGGGGTAAAATATATGTATATGTATTTACAAAAGTTACTCAGTTTCTCTTGTTGTGTCCTTATTTTTATGCTTCTACAGAATGTTCTGTGCAGTATGCCTGTTTATTACTATTGAATACAAATTGTTTCATAAGAATCTTATGAAAAAGTTAAAATGAATACAAACTTTAGTATTAAATAATATATAAAAATTAGACTCTGAAAAAGTATTAAACCAATGTTTTTAAAAAGATGTTTGTCTTCAACACCAAATACAAACAAAATACATTGCTACTGTTTGTAAACAGAGCTTTCAAACACACCCCAGAATATTCTTTTCTCAAAGAACATTTGTCTTATCTCAGTGAAGTAACTTGTTATTTGTTTGAACATGGTTTGGAACACTACAAAACACTAATATTTTCCAAGTATTTGTGATTCTGGATACTATGAAGCAATACCTATAGGTTGGTATCAAATAGAGGCATATTTGTTAAAGCCTTGGCAAACAGAGTGAGATGTAAGTTTAAGTTAACAAAACTCTCCCAATGTGATTTCAAACAAGACAAATGAAAACCTTCCAAAAGAAACCCTAATTGAGGAAAATAAACGTGGAACAAAAAGGACAGAAGCATTGAATTTCCCTGACATTTAATAATCCTAAGAAATATTGGGGAGATACATTTATTCCCTACAGTACATTAGAGTAGGACTTCAAGTGTTTTTATTTGACTATCAGAATGAAAGATAATTCCAGAATGCCAGAGATGATGGGGATAGTCAGGTTATTCAAAGTAAGGCAAAACAATTTTAGAAAGACACATGTGACATTTAAATCAAGATGCACTTTAGAAATCAATTCTGACATATTAATTAGGTTACCTACAATATTTAAGAATATTAATTGAAAATTTTCAAATTATATATACATACTTATCATGGACATTTGTTCATCTTCCTCTGATATTACTTCAGTTCTATTGAGCTGGATTGGAGATAATTTGTGATTAAGCTTTGACATGGAAGGAGTTACATTTTGGATAAAGTATAGTTGGAAAAAAATAAAACAGACGTGACTTTTATCATATTTCAGTTTTGAAAAGATTATTTTAGCAATCAACATGCTGGCGATTCAGATGATAAAAATCCCATTTATATTGTTAATTGATCATTTTTGGCAAATTAGGTTTAGCAGTGTTTATTTAAACAAAGAAAGGATTCATGAATTAAAGGACACCATGCGAAAGGGAAGAAAGCACCTCCTAGCTCTGTAGAGACAAGCAGTGTTTACAGAGTAAAAGAGTTGACATACAGAAACATCCTGATTCCTTACAGTTCAAGATTTGCCTTATTTAGACACTCAGCAGTTTCCTGTCTGTGATTGGTTGAAAGCTGGCTACTGTAATTGGCTAAATCGTAGTTACTGGTTACAAGATTATACTCTCGAAATAGATTTCAGTTTTTTTACAAATGATATTAGGATACAGTCTACTACATAGAGAGACAGATTTAGGCCAATTTAATTTAATATAACAGTAGGAATATTATTACATGGCTATTATGTCCCACATTAAATATGAATGCAACGATTGAAAACTGAAGAGTTTCTAAATTAAAAGATAAAACTCTCTGCTCCTCTTGAACTTAAAAATATTTCCAATTTTTCATGCAACACAAACAAATAAATAAGAAACTTCCCATATATGATAATAAAACTAGAGTGTGATTTAGGAGTTGAATACTCAAAGCCTTGATGCACTGATGTGTCATTCCAAATAGTCTTTGTGTTTTGTGAAGGCCTCCATCACCCTGGAATCACAGTGGAAACCTGCCCTATCAGTCTCCGCCTCCACGTCATTGCACTAAATACAGCCATCAGCTATGCTCACGGGTGGTCACTGCGTTAAGCTTTACCCTACTATCTTACATTCATAATTAGAGGCCATGCTTAGAGTATTCATCATTCCTTGTAGATACAAATTAAATGAGGCTTGAAGAGTGTATGTTTTCTCCATGCTGAGTAATGAGTTTTTATGCATAATGCCAGGGGAATTTCTGTAGATGGCTTGAACAAGAATATACAAGTCAGGGGAAAAAAGAAAAAAAAAAAAGATTAGTTATAGCTTTCCCAGGCAATCAGGCTCAGATGTTACATATGTAAATCACCCAGGCTCTGCTGCTTTCTCCTCCTTTGCCTGTATTTTGAGAGAATTAATAGTTAACTTCTCTAGAATTGCTAACCAGATATTAGTTATCCAAATTGGAGGTCCCCAGAATCTTCTTAGACTTCTTACTCTATGGTATTCTCTCATTCCTTGTCATAAGGCTCCTTAAACTTTGACATCTGGGTATTTGCCCCCAAAAATCTTGTCTTTTTTTTTTTTTTTTAATTGTAACCTTTTCCACTTGGATCTGGGAGAAATTTAAGAATTCATGCAGTTCAAACCTCTCAAATTACAAGAGTAGAAAGAATTGCACACAGTTTAAGTTTTATAGATAGATAATAGTAGAATTGTTATTAAGATTTTAATCCATTCATAGCAGCACAATTCACAATAGCTAGACTGTGGAACCAACCTAGATGCCCTTCAACAGATGAATGGATAAAAAAAAAATGTGGCATTTATACACAATGTAGTATTACTCAGCACTAAAAAATGACAAAATCATGGCATTTGCAGGGAAATGGATGGCATTAGAGCAGATTATGCTAAGTGAAGCCAGCCAATCCCTAAAAAACAAATGCCAATGTCTTCTTTGATATAAGGAGGGCAACTAAGCAGGGAGGAAGAGCATGAGAAGAAGATCACCATTAAACAGGAATGAGAGGGGGGAGGGAAAGGGAGAGAGGAGGGAAATTGCATGGTAATGGAAGGAGACCCTCATTGTTATACAAAATTACTTATAAGAGGAAGTGAGGGGAAAGGAAAATAAAAATTTCAATCCCTGAACTCCCAAGAGAGTGTTTTTATCTCTCTTTCCACATGTAATTTCTAGAAAATTAGATTCTCACAGTGCTGGTACTACTTGATCACTTGCTGGCCCAATTCTGAAATAAATAAATAAATAAAAATCCTACTCAGATGCAGCTTTAATTATAATATTTTTCTTAGTGTTCTTTTCTTCTTTGGGGTCGCGGGGAAGACAAGCAAACAGAAATGATAGAAAAGTAATTTGTAACTTCAGAAGCACCTAAACCAGGAACTGAGTCCTTCCATAATTCACACACTATCTAGAGAATTTACTAATAAAAATGTAGGGTGTCATGTTTATCTTTGTTTATCTGACTTTCCTTTCTCCTTCACTAGAAATATGGCAATAATTGACAAGTATTTAACAAATGTTGACTGAGTTTATATTACATCAGTCATTTTGTAACCAGTAGCACAATTAGGAAATATGTACCTTCCACCTTCCTGAACAGTTCACATTTTTCTGTGTATTTACTACAAGAAAATCAGCAGCTGTTTTTAGAAGAGAAGAAGAGGAATAGTTTATGAATGTTTTATGTATTGGGTATCATTTATATAAATGTAATTTCATTTAACTTTAATTTTTAAATATTTCACTGTTGTCTGTTCTTGTATCACAGATAATGTATCTCAGTATGGGTCACCCATGATTTATAGGCACCTAACATGAATGTATCACATTTAAATAAGTAGGTTCCTGAGTTAAGAGTTTTTATTATCATAGTGTTTCCTCAGTGATTACATTATTCACTCCAAGCTTAATGATGGCAATGATAGAAGAACCCTCTCTTCTGGAACCATATCAAGAAAATTATCTCATTCATTCATTTGATCAATAAATGTTTGTTGCTAGAGGCTTTTAGGTTGTCGGTTATTAGATCTTTGAGAAGGGAGTGATACAGCCATGTTCCAGAGGTCCTCTGCGAAGCTTCCCTATGCAGCATGAGTCACACTGTGGAGTCAGCCTGCCTGTTTCCCTCATCCTATCCTTTCTGCCACTCCCAAGAGACACCATGGGAGCATTCATGCAGGGTGAAATCTCTAAACCAATTTGTTTATTCAGGTTGTCCCATTAGAACTCATTATAGTAGATAATTAAAAATTGACTGTACTCTAATTATGATAGAGACATCTTGGGATTTAGTCTGAAAGTTAAAGCATGCAACTCTAGGGATGGGTGAAGAAAACGTGGATAAGCCTGAACTTCAGGTAGCTCATCAGCAGAGAAAGGGAGGGGAGGAGAATAGATAATAGTATGTAAACTAAATGATAGGAGAACAAAAAAGTCATAACTAACAAGAGATTATCAGTGGCAGTAGCAGTTGGCTATGGGGCCTCCACTGCCCCTATCACTTGCTGCTTTTCTTTTCACATTATTATATCCTATTGGATGTGAAAATAGAAAAATCTCTTTTACAAGTTGAGGTGTTCAAACACTGGTTTGAAGTGCAAACTTTCAGCAGAGAGTGTAGAGTACAAGACAAATTTCTCCTGTTTCAACGGGAAGCCAATCACTTTGTACAAAGGAAACTTCCATTACCTATGTTGATCAAGAGTCCAACACCCCCCCCCCAAAAAAAAACTTCAAAATCAACATGATTAGCAGATTTTGCTAGTAGCTTCTATAAAATGATTATGAAAATTCTGATTTCAACAGCTGTTGAATTTAATTTGATTAGGCAATAAAATGATCAGATTGTTTTCTGAGAATGTTATTCTAAAGAATACACTGAGTGGATGATATTGCCAAAGTCTAACTTGGACTCAATGAGGCATTTTTAAAAGGTGGCGACAGTTGGAATTAGAGAGAGATGTGAGAGACTTTCTGCACAATGATGTTTAGAAAATTATTTGAAAATTCTCATGATAGTAAAACTATAAAAAAGGATCAAAAATAGCTGTGCATGGTGGCACATGCCTGTAATCCCAGGGGCTTGGGAGGCTGAGGCAGGAGGATCATGAGTTCAAAGCCAGCCTTAGCAAAAGTGAGATGCTAAGCAACTCAGTGAGACACTGTCTTTATTTTTTAAATTTTTTTTTCCTGGATATCAAATTCTGGGTTGACAATTCTTTTGTTTCAGCAGTTGAAAAATATTATCCTACTTCCTTCTGACTTCTGTGGTTTCTTATGAGAAATCTGCTGTCATTTTAATTGTTTTTCCACAAGTAAAGTGGATGCTTTCAAGATTTTTTCTTTGTCTTAGTTTTCTGATATTAAATTATTATGTTTATGGGGGTGGAATTTTTTATATTTATTCTCTTTTGGATTTTCTCAGATTCCTGAATCTGTAGGTTTATGTTGCTTGTCAAATTTGGGAAGTTTTCTGCCTTTTTTAAAAAACAAACAAACAAATAAACAAACAAAAAACTGTATTCTTTAGGCCCATTCTCTTTCTTTGGTCCTAATACTTCAATGACACAAATTTAGTTTCCTCTGATTTTGTTCTTTTTTAAATTTTATTTAAATTTTATTTTCTTTCTGTTTTTCAGATTGAGACCCTGTCTTTTAATTTAAAAAATATAAAATAGGGCTTAGGTTATAGCTCAGTGGTTGTGTGCTCCTGAGTTCTATCCCCAGTACGTCTCCCCACCAAAAAAAATAAAATAAAAATAAAAATAAAAAAATTGACCAAAAATATAAAATTGTAAATTGATTTAGACTTTATATAATTAAGAAGACATAAGAAATTAAAAGCTATAATTTGCTGATGTGGGGGCCTTGTTAAAATGGAAAAAGCAGTTGTTAATTAAGAGAAAATCCATCAGCAGCAGCCCTGTGCCTTGTCTGTTCAATAAGACTTTTAAAAGATTGTTAGAATCCCAGTATCTAGGCTACACTCAGACCAATTAAGTCCTAATCATTGGAGGTAGATCTAGTCATCAAAAGTTTTTAATTCTTCCCAGCTCACAGCCAAGGAGAGGCAGCACTGCCATGGGGGATGTGATTTGAAGTCATGGATACAGATGGGTGAGATCACCACTTGGTGGGGTCAATAAATAGACATGGTAAATGATGAGTTAGCAAAGCAGACAGAGATGAGGCCCCAGATAGGTAGGAAAAACTGGATACTGCAAGATCTTAAAGGCCAAACAAGAACAATAAAATAAGAAGTCACGTAGGAAAGGATACTCAACGGGCCTACTGTTCACACACAATTTGTATGAGGACTGAAAGAAGGTTTCAGGTGTGCTGATAAGTAAATTAACTGTTGAGGAAAGAATCACTTTCAGGAATATGGCAAAGATCATATTCCCATGGATTGAGAGAACCGATGTTGGAAAAGGAGAATTAGTTCATGTGGAACTAGTCTTTGGAAAAGAAGTGGTCTGGGAGGGGGAAAGAAAGAAAACCAAGGAGTTAGGTATTTTATGTTATGATAAACCTGTGCACGGTTTAAGATGAAGGAAAAAAAGATCAGATGTTCAGAAAGGTTGGAGATGTATATAAAAGGAAAGGTTGATGAAAAAGAGAAAACCCTGGGGAATGTAAGAAACAATGAGATGCAAAATGTAGGCAAATGATTAGCCCTGATAATAGAGAAGCTTTGTTTTTGGAAAATTAGGATTCTCTGAAATTTAGAAGACAAGATTATTATTGTTTCAAAGTGGGATAAGCACTTTCAGGAAACTCAAGAAGACATAAGTTTATGTGCAAAGTTTGGTAACGTTATCAACAGCACACACAGAGATTTCATAGTAGCAGGGGGCCTTGGTGAAGACTCATGAGAAGAATTTATTATAAACTCATTAGCATAGTTTTGACGTACCTTTCAATAAGGCTCTGTGCTTAGTGAAGATGGGCATAGGATAACTGTGAAATAAGATTTCTGTTTGAATAACAAGTGTTTAGAAACTGACAAGGAAAATAGAAAATAGAGGAAAATCTACAGACCATAAAATTCTGTAGATTCTGAAGTATTCTATAGGAGTATTAAGCATATTATAAAAATGCTTAATGGAGATTCAATCCATTATATTGATTAAAGAAATCCAAAGTAGGGAAAAGAAGAAAGTACACGGAAATACTGAGATGTGAAATAATTGGGAATTGTTATTTAAGTAAAGAAGGGAAAGACATAGGATAGAATAAATGATAAAAGAGAAAAATTCCAAATTTATGATTAAGAAATCCAGGCCAAAATACCTTAGGGACTAATGATTAGGGGAGGAAAGGCCATGGGGCTTAAAAATTTAAAGGCATATAAAGCTATGATGTTAGAAAATCTACAAAAGACTTAATGTGATCTACATAGACCACTAAATAGAATCTACTGCAAGAAACAGCAGGCTAAGCATTCAAGAAAAATATATTTTTTTGATATTTTTATAAAAGTATGTGCCAAGAATTTCTCATTTAAA
The DNA here is from genome assembly GCF_048772815.1 of Callospermophilus lateralis. Classification (NCBI taxonomy): domain Eukaryota; kingdom Metazoa; phylum Chordata; class Mammalia; order Rodentia; family Sciuridae; genus Callospermophilus; species Callospermophilus lateralis. The sequence continues at coordinate 4,645,713 of NW_027514713.1, read as the reverse complement.
TACTAGTCATGTCTTTCATGGCCAAAAATTTCCAAAATGTCATTCTTTTCTCTTACATTAGATATTGACAATGCACATTAATATTAACATATTAAAAGATTTAAGAATATCTCATGTAAGAATACTACTCTAATTTGGATCTTGAATGTCTCCCAAAGGTCCATGTCTTAAAGGCTTAAAACCTAGCCTGTGACACTGCTGGGTTATGGTAGAACTTTTAAAAAGTGGAATCTTCTGGAAGGAAGTTGGGTCTTTGGAGGCATGCCTGGAAGATGATATTGAAAATGCAGTCACTCTTCTTCCTCCTTTCACTCCCCAGCAACCATGAAGTGACTAATCTCTTTCAACATGTGCTTCTGCCATGATTTATGGTCTCACCACAGGTCCATTGCAACAGGGACAAGCAACCATCAAATAAAACCTCTGAAACCATGAATCAAAGTAAATCTCTCATGTTTATAAGCTGCTTAGCTCAAGCATTTTGTCATAGAGATGGAAGGCTGACTAACACAAGCTCATACATGCAAGATAATGATAAAAACCAACAACACCTGCTTTACTGAACATAAAAATGTTCAAATTTGTTGTTATTGAACTTCCTTTTCTTCTGTTACATGTGGAAATATCCATCAAAATAGCATTTTATGAACTATTTTGGGTTATACTTCAAATTACATTGTAGGTTCAGCCATTAATTTTTCAGATTAAGAAATTAGTCTAGAATTTTTTTCTGGCCTTATTTACATTTGACTTTATACAAATTGAAGCATGTATTTGTTTACTATTAAAAACTAAACAGATTTTTAAAAAAATGAGAGAATCATTGTTTTTTTTTTTTTTTTGAGAATCATTGTTTAGTAGAGATTACCTTGAAACATTTATAGATAAAAGCATGATAAAGATTACTACAATAACAAGAATTTAGGAAAAGATTGTTAATAGTGCCATTAACTGTACACTTTTTCTATGCAACACCCCCATACAAGATATGATGCCTGTACAGGTATAGATTTATACAAATATATAGCAAAACAATCTAAAAATTATATATATATATATATATATATATATATATATATATATATATATATATATAATAGAGGTATAATAATAATATATATAATAGAGGTATTCTACATAGAAATTTACTTTAATTTTTTATTTGGTTTTTTTTATATGTTCTAAGTTTTGTATTGTTGATTAAATGAATCATCATTAGATTCAGTTAGCGCTAACACTTTGCATTCTTCTGTATTCTACTTAGATGCTTTAAAATTTAATGTGCCAAAATTTATCCCCCCACCTTTTTTAAAAAAAAATTAAGCCCTGTGGATTAAACCCAAGGCTTTACATGTGCTAAGCATGTGCTTCACCACTGGGAACATCCTCAGGACTTTTTAAAATTTTATTTCAAGATAAGATCTAAGTTGCCAATTCTGGCTTCAGACTTGTGATCTTTTTGCCTCCTTTTCTTTTCTTCCTTTTTTTTTATTGGTACTGGGGATTAAACTCAGGGGCACTCAACCAATGAACCACATCCCCAGCCCTATTTTTTGTATTTTATTTAGAGACAGGGTTACATACAGCCTCACCATTTCTGAGGCTGACCTTGAACTCAAGATTCTCCTGGGTCAGCCTCTCAACCCACTGGTCTTATAGGCATGAACCATCATGCCCAGCCCCCAGTTTTTTTAAGCTGCTGAGTTTACAAGCATGTGCCACCATACCCAGTCCAAAGTTTATCTTCTAACTCTATAATTATCTTATATATTTGCAATACTTAAAAAAATCAATTTGATCACATGTTCAATGGATACCAAGGAAAGTTCAGTTCTGGTTTTAAAATAATGACTCTTGTACTCATATGTAATTAAGAATAGACAACTGAAATAGAAATGATTCTGCTGCATATGCAAGCCCACACCTGGATTGAGAGGCAAGTTAGTTGTTATCTATAATATTGTGATGTTAAAATTCTGGAGATATGTTGAAAAATGTTATTATAATTGAGTTTGGGAAAAACAAAATCTCATATGCAAAGGTATTCCATGGATATTAAAACAATATGGGAAGTAAATATACATTTCAGGTCAATAAAAAAAAATAAAATTAAAGTTTCTTAAAAAAAAAGGATAATTGGAAATCAGGTATTCTGCTAGGTTAGCCATATTAGAATTATTGCTATTAAAACATTTTTCAATTTTTAAAACTGCTATTTCATTTAGCTTAAACTAACATTTGACCATGAATAAAATGAGGAAATTAATCATTTCTAGTAAAATACATCTGCTGAATTTAAGGTTAGTTCTTGTGTTGACAGTAACATGAAGGAATACATAAATCATAGTTGTTTTTCTTATTTCCTTATATTTACTGGTAAGGAGTTCCAAGAATAAATAATGCATAGTTTTGAGTTACATTATATTGAAGATACATAATTAAGTTTCAGGTTGTAGTTAGAGACATATTACTAAGTGGTAGGAGAAAGAAATTTAGTGTTTTTTCTTTCACTAATCTAAAAAAAAGAGAATAATTCAGGCCAGGTTTACAATAAACATTTGGTTATAGAGAAATTTAATTAATTCATCAATAGCAGAAAATGGCATTATAAACACTTGCTTTCTAAGATGAAACTGCTTTGTATTTGAGTTCATGACCAAGGTAACTCTGTTTGATGTACAAACACAAGAGTGGGGTCCAAAATAGGATAAGTTATACTCTATGTATGTATAAATTTGCTAAACTACATTCTACTGTCATGTATAACTAAAAAGAATGAATTAAAAAATTTTAAAAAGATAACAAGATTCTCTATTTTCATTCTTCACTTGCTGAAAACTGGACATGATATATATGACACAAAGGTACCCTTTCTACTGACCTCCTGCTTCCAGTTATGGATGTTTGGAGTTAGAAATTATAGATTGATCATGTTGGCTTTGACCTCTAACCTGAACTGGTTTTAGTTATGGCTAACACTTTCCCATGATCAATGCTTCCTTGAGTGTCTTGTTTTTAGAAATGTCTACTGTCTTGTTGTGACACAAATATACTAATTGAATGTTGCTGAAATATAACAGTAATCACTAAAACTTTGATGATATTTGGTGTTGTTTCTTTGGAATACAAGGTTTTAGCTAAACAAAAGAGGAAAGTTTCACATATCACTGTGGGGAAAATTTTTTGAGTACATCAAAGAAAAACAATATGAGTCACAGAGAGAGAGAGAAAAAAGGTCATAAAATTAGTGAGAGATTATGTGGGCAAAGAATTATCTAAGAGATGTGCCAAAGCCAAAATAAATAGAATAAACTGTCAAAAAAAAAAAGGCCCCAAGAGAGATAGGAAATGGAAAGTTTTACAGAAAAGTAGCTTCTTTTAGAAACAATAAAATAGAACATGTGGAAACCAATGGAGTACAATAAAAAAAATCATGTTTGAACTTTAGATATAATATATGATAGGATTTTTTAATAACACTCCTTAAATTAATAAAAGAAAAAGCTTTAGAAATTTTTGATAGCTCAGATGTGGGTGATGATTCCTTTGAAAGTTAATAACATTTTATTTTAGAAGAAACTATATTTTCCTAATAAAATTCTACACAATCAAAAATAAGTAAATAAAAAAGTCTTTAGAAAACATCAGAGAGGTTGGGGATTTAGTTCAGTGGCAGAGCACTTGCCTAGCATGCACAAGGCCCTGGGTTCAGTCCTCAACCATGGGAAAAAAATAAAAATAAAAAAGAGGAAGCTGAGAAAATCAGAAAAATTTATTTCAAGTTCTATGCATATATAAATTCATAATCAATATTAGTTATCTATTGTGTATAACAAATAATCAAAAATTTAGCAGCATAAAAGTAATATGAATTTGTTTTTCCCCCAGCTTTTGTGAATCAGGAACCCGGAAACAGCTTTCCTGGGTTTCCTACTTCAGAAGTTCTCAAAAGGGTATAATCAAGATGTTGGCTAGGGCTGGAGTCTCACCTGAAGTTTCAAATTGAAAGAATACTTTCTCAAGGTCACCAACCTAGAAGAAATATAAATATACTCATATTTACTTTATTTAAAATAAAGCCCACATTTCGTTTGAAGTGAAAATGTTTAATGACAATAGTTTTAAACAATTATATTTGATTGCTACAGTGTAAATCATAAATGCCACTATTCCATTTACTTTTTCCTTGTAGATATCTATTCTTTCATGAAGTAACTATTTTTGAGAGACTATGTATTTCTGAGGACATGACAGTGAACAAAATATTGTCCCTGTCCTCATATAGCTTATATCATAGTGAATGGTGATAGAATATAAACAGAACACTCAGTGTGTTTACTATGAGAAAACAAAGAATTTTACAGAAGTATGGCCAAATTTATATAAGATACCTGAAGGAAGCAAATTAGCAAGTTGTGCAGATAATAGGGCACAGAACATTTCAAACTGAGGGAGAAAGTACATGTTATGGTTTGGAGATGAGTAGTCCCTCAAAGCTCCTGTGTTAGAAGAAGTGAAATCGTTAGATATGAGTGCTGCAAACTAATCAGTGGATTAATCCACTTGCTGAACTAATAATTTGAAGGGACTAGTGTACTGGTGGTAACCATAGACAGGTAGGAAATGACTGAAGAATGTGGGTCACTGAGGGTGTGCCCTTGGGGATGATGTCTTGTCCTGTGTCTCCTCCCCACCCCCTCTCTCTCCTCTCTGCTTCCTAGCAACAATGAGGTGAGTACTTTGAGTACTTCTCCTCCACCTCATCCTTTGGCGTGGATTTTTTGTCTTACTAGGGCCCAGAGCAATGAAGTCAGCTGACCATGGATTGAACCCTGAACCATGCCCAAAATGAACTTTTCTAAGTTGCTCTTGTGAGGGATGAAAAGCTAGATAAATGATGCATAACCTGAACTGTAGGCAAGATGTGCTTGCACAACAATAAGGAAGAGAGGGTAGCTGGAAAAATGCTAAAAGGACTTGGTGATTGACAGGCAGAGAGGAAACTTCAGGCAAGATTGCATAAACCTGAAAGATCATCCTCAGGGCTACCACTTCTCTGAATAAGCTAGGAAGACATAAGAGACAAGAAATCTAAATGTCAATGGGATGCCTCTGGAAAATGTGATTGTAGGAGGTGGGGTGAATAGGACAGTAAAACACAGAGTTTTATTTATTTATTTTTTTATTAGTTGCTCAAGACAATACAATGATCTTGACATATCATACATTTGATTCAAATTGGTTATGAATTCTTATTTTTACACGTGTCCAGGTTGCAGGATCACATTGGTTATACAGCCACGTTTATACATACAGCAATACTAGTGTCTGTTGTATTCTGCTTCCCTTCCTATCCCCCCTCCACTCCCCTCCCCTCCCATCACCTCTCTCTACCTAATCTACTGTGACACATTTCTCTCTTTTTTTTCTTCCCCCTCACACCATCATATATGTAATTTTGTATAACAACGAGGATCTCCTTCCATCTTCCGTGCAATTCCCCTTCTCCCTCGCATTCCTACCCACCTCTCGTCCCTGTTTAGTGGTAATCTTCTTCTCATGCTCTTCCTCCCTACTCTGTTTTGAGTCACCCCCCTTATATCAAAGAAGACATTCGGCATTTGTTTTTTAGGGATTGACTAACTTCACTTAGCATAATCTGCTCTAATGCCATCCATTTCCCTGCAAATGCCATGATTTTGTTATTTTTTTGTGCTGAGTAATATTCCATTGTGTACAAATGCCAAGTTTTTTAATCCATTCATCTATTGAAGGGCATCTAGATTGGTTCCACAGTCTAGCTATTGTGAATTGTGCTGCTATGAACATTGATGTAGCTGTGTCCCTGTAGTATGCTCTCTTTAGGTCTTTTGGGTATAGTCTGAGAAGGGGAATAGCTGGATCAAATGGTGGTTCCATTCCCAGCTTTCTGAGGAATCTCCATACTCCTTTCCAAATTGGCTGAACCAATTTGCAGTCCCACCAGCAATGTACAAGTGTACCTTTTCCCCCACATCCTCGCCAGCACTTGTTATTATTTGATTTCATAATGGCTGCCATTCTTACTGGAGGGAGATCGTATCTTAGAGTGGTTTTAATTTGCATTTCTCTGATTGCTAGAGATGGTGAGCATTTTTTCGTGTAATTGTTGATTGATTGTATAACCTCCTCTGAGAAGTGTCTGTTCAGATCCTTGGCCATTTGTTGATTGGGTTATTTGTTTTCTTGTTGTTTAATTTTTTGAGTTCTTTGTATACTCTGGAGATTAGAGCTCTATCTGAAGTGTAAGGGGTAAAAATTTGTTCCCAGGATGTAGGTTCCCTATTTACCTCTCTTATTATTTCTCTTGCTAAGAAAAAACTTTTTAGTTTGAATACATACCATTTGTTGATTCTTGATTTTAACTCTTGTGCTATAGGTGTCCTATTAAGGAATTTGGAGCCCAACCCCACGTCTCTGCCTCATACCACTATTCTTTCCACCACACTGAACCATAATTTAGCTCCCAACTCTTCCTTTCATCTTTATTGATAAATTTGGTTTGACTATAAGAACTATCAATACATAGAACAATATATATATATATATATATATATATATATATATATATATATATATATATTTTCATTTTAGAACTGACTCTGACTAATAATTCCCAAGACTAGCTGAAATTTTACAACCTCATCTTGATAAAACCTTGTGAAATTCTTTCTTCCTTTTCTAAGACAAAATGTTCCTAGAAAGCACTTTTTCTCAGAATTTTCTAATAAAGTCCAAGCTAATAGTACTCAGATTTTCTTTCACCAACTGGATAGAAAATTGAGCAATACATCATCTAACAGTGCTGTAAGAAGCTTGCATGCTTAATCTTGGGCATTGCTGTTCTCAAAAAGCTGGAAGCGAAAAGAAGAAGGCAAAGAGATTTAAATAAATCCAAATGAATAAATAAGATTTAATAAAATTAATCAAAACTCAGACCTGCTTTTTTTTTCTCATTTGGAATACTTATAATGAATTGAACTAAATATTTAAAACCTTATCAATTAGGTCTCTCAGCTGCAAATGAAAGAAATGTACTCAAACTACATGAAGCAATTAGAATTATGTCTGTGAAGAAGAAAACAAAACTTGTTATATTCACAAATAATTTATGTATGAATTGGAGAAAACTATGAAATATCTGGTTTTGTGGGGAAGCTAAATATACCAGAAATCATATCTGCATAATTTGTTGAATGGTATAGTTAGCATCTCTTGATTTTTTTTTGTCTCCCTTTTAACCCTCTATCTCAGAGAAAAGTTTTTTTCTTTTACTTTCTTTCTTCTTTCTTTCTTTTCTTTTTTTTCTTTTCTTCATTATTATTATTATTTTTTGTAATAGGGGGAATCTGTCAAAATTTTATTCAAACCACTCCCAGATTTAGGAGAAGGTAATAGACTCATTATCCTGCCTCATTATCCTGTCCAGTGATTGTTTTAGAGGATGAGCATATAATTTAGTCAAAGATGAAACCTTATTTTTTTGCAAGGATGAATATAAATTACTGTTGGTTCTGGGTTCCTAGTGCAGGAAGGATACTCAGTGCTTGTTTTACCCATTTTCTCTACCACATTAGAAAGATTGTCTTTAGAAACAGAGAATGTGGCCAAAATACAGAGAGAAGTAGAAAGCAAGATTTAAACAGTATTATAAGCCCTAGAGCATTTCTTAATGCCTATGTCATCTTCACCCAATTAATGTGAAATTTGTCCTGCAGTTTTACTTCTATACTTAAGATTAGGTTTAAGTTGAATAAAGAAATAAACTTAATGGACAATATGGACTTAATTTTCCATTGCTTATTCAGTAGTCCAGTATATCATTCTTCAGAAGTACATTTGATGATGTTAATAATACTAATATTGGACTGGGGATGTGGCTCAAGCAGTAGCGTGCTTGCCTGGCATGCGTGTGGCCCGGGTTCAATCCTCAGCACCATATATAAACAAAGATGTTGTGTCCACCGATAAAAGTAAAAAATAAATATTAAAAAATTCTCTCTCTCTCTCTCTCTCTCTCTCTCAAAAATAAATAAATAATAATAATAATATTGACATTATGAAAGATTTCTTGCTGGGTGTGTACAGATAAAAGTGAAAGGAGCTAGATATATACCGAGACAGATTTGAATAAAAAATTAAAATAATTTAATTTGTGGATACATACAAAGTGATTAGATTCTTTTGACTGACCTTATCTGTTCATGAAATATTCATTTTAGTCTTTGTGTTGTTTCTAAGTTATAAATTAATATTGCATCTGATCCAACTAAATATTCACAGAAAAATAACCGTGAATAATGTTAGGTTGTTTTGGAAGGGATGGTGCTGAATTCTTTACAATGTCTTTCTGGAATGTTTATTTTCCAAACTCATGTTCTCTGTTGAGACATTTTTTAAAAGTCTCTTACATGGTATATTATTTGTATCTAGATTGATTTAATAAATAGAAGCTTTTAACCACAGTAGATGTGTTGTAATTTATCAATCACATGAGACTATTATTTTTGGAGTGATAATTTAGTAGTTCTTCCAATCTTGCAATACACAACCTGCCTTCAGAATTCTAAGGTATCCCCACCAACAAAAACAACTATAAACATATTTCTTCACTATTAACATACCTTGTTGACTTAAGGATAGCTGACTCTAGCATAAGCCAAGGGCATCTTGCAAAACTAGGTTGTGTGGAGGCTGATTAACAACACAGCTTGTCTTTGCAGGATTTTATAGGGCATCATTCTGTAGTGTGTTCTTTGAGGGTTGACTCAGTTCTGACTTTATACTTTCTTGTAAGCTAATCAATATTTTCCACTATGATGATCTCAACTATGTATCCTATAGAACATAGTAAATCACTTTTCTGAGTCACTGTGTTTCTGAGCCATTCCACACCTTTATTCTCTATGGCTGTTCTGTCCCTCAAAAATACCTGATTTCATCTGTTGGAGAAGGATGAGAAAATAGTTTCAATTTAATCAAGATTTTTTTTTTTTACCAGAAACTAGCTATGGCATTTAAAAAATGTTGTTTATTTTCACTTTATTTGATTAAGAAAGATCCTATTTCAGATCTTCAGAATCTAATCCTGTTTTTTTTTCTTTGTTTTAAAATTTGGAATAAAATTAAAACAAAACATGTCTAGACTTTTATTGATGTCATCTAGTCCCACACTCCCCTCCTTCTCTTCTCATTTTTTCTTCTTCTCTATCTTTGCTAGACTGACTTTTGACAAGAACCATGCCCCTAAGCAAATAAGGACCCCAGTTGTATTTATTTTAGTGAACATTTATAAATTATTCTCAGCGAATTAGAGACAATGACTTCATTTCCTCTACAAGATGCATTGTTCTTAATTAGCTTCCTAATCTGTAGCAACAGGAATAAAAAGGCACCTTGTATGAAAAGGTTGAAGGTGAGCAAAGGTGGATAAACTTGACATTCATATCTGTTCGCTTACCAATATAGGAATTGACAAACAGAAAAACCTAAAACAAACAAATAAAAAGCCTAATCTGTACCATGTTCCATTTCTGTGGTATAGAGTGTATCCATCATGACCAATTTCTAAGTATCAACCTGATGCTACTGAACACTCAGTTGGCTCTAGATACAATGACTGGCTCCAACTAGCCAGCAGGAGCCTTTTCCAGCATGCTCCTGAATATGGGTCACAAACAGAGCAACTTACAGTGTTCTGTAACTCCTAACTCCCTCTACATCCTTTATGGAACACTAATTTATCTATGCAATGACAGAGTGAAAATGGTATTTTCTAAAATCAGTACCAACATCAAAGAGACAAAAAAGAAAAAAAGTGTGTTGGGGGGTAGAGGGTAGGGAGGGTGTTTCTTTGCCCAGCAACTCTGAAGACTATGCATGCATGCTCTCAAACTGGAAACATAATGCATTGCTGTTTTTAGACATAATTTGAAGTTATTAAAATTAATGGTAAGTAACATTGTCAAGATATATTCCAGACTATGTCTGGAATCAATGATTCTTATCTAAGAATCAATGAAGATGAAAAAAAAAACAATTATTAAAGTCCATTTAATCACTTTTGTTGGTTTTGGAAATGGCAGAGTTTGTGGTGAATCATGGAGTTGTATATATAAAAACAGAAGGAGAAAAAGGAGAAAAAATGTTATGAGAGAGTTAAAGAATAAAATTATAAGAAATCGAAGAAAAACTCTAATAAATTTAAATACCAATTATTTCTGAACTTCACTCACCAAATTGGAAAGAATCTTCAATGACCTTTACTAGAGTTAACTGGTATTTTCTAAATAATAATCCACAAAACAACTGAACCAGAATTACCTGGAATGATAATGTAAAACACACAATTTTGAGTCTTGCTATATGCTACTGAATAAAAGTCTCTTCTTTTGTAAACCTGAAATCTGCCTGTTTCATATATTTTACACATACATCTTAGGCAATATAAATGTAGAAATCTGCACAGTTATTATTCAGTGTTGGAATTGTAACTCATTTCTCTAGAACAGCAATACAATAGCAGATATATTATTTTCTTACTATAAGGATCTTAGTCAAAGATACCCAGAGTTGCCTTGGTAGGGAAATTACCCATATAGAGGAAGAAACTTGTGGGAGTTGAGGCTCTTGTTCGTTTCTTTCAAGAGCTGTACCAACCTCACTTGATTGTTACTTGAAAATAAAACAAATCCTATTTGTTTTAAACACGTCCAATAAGTCAGATATGAAACCATTCTAACTTCTACAGGCATTGCTGTAACTTCAAAAGAAAACAGGCAATCATAGCAAGGGAGGAGATTTGATGAAAACTAATGAACATCATTTAATATCAACAACTGTATATAGCATAAATATGTACATATGTTCAATATGACATATTTTGATTTTGGTACATTTAATTCTTTACATGTTAACCTATTACTGCTTGTTATATTCTTTGTAGACCTTCTATTACACAGTGCAAAAATAAGTATTGTCTGGTAATCCTTTCCATCTAATTATGAACACTTTCAACAACTTGCAAAAATTTGAATATAATTCTTATCATTTTGTCTAAATATGATGTTATTCATTAATATGAAATAACTCCAAAACAAAAAATATAAATAATACTTTAAAATCATGATAAAATGTTTTTGAGGCTCTTTCATCATATGCATGTGCATTTAAGATCATTATATTTCCCTGGGTGTCAATTCTATAATCCTTATGAAATTTTCACTGTTCATTGTTAGTAACTATCCTTGCCTACATTCTGTTTTAATTTATTTGCTACAGAAACTTAAAAGAAAATTATGATAAAATGTACATGAAAACAGGAAACAAACTTCCCAAAAGGGAATTTATCAAAGAGTGTGTGAAAAAAATTAGGAAAATGTATGAAAATGATAAAAGACTATGTATAGCAAAAGTGGCAAAGACAATTTCCTAGTTGTCTCCTTTAATCTTTTGAATTATTAACTATCATTATTTCATTATTTCATATTTTCATTATTACTTATCAGACTTTAAATGCATTGTTACATATGAACAATAAAAACTAATCAGTGTAGAACATTGGGATGAAACTCAATAAATTTGTTTTTCCAAAATATCTTCACAGTGTCCTTTCCTTTTTACAAGATGTTTCCTCTAATTTTCCTGATAAACCTGAAATAAAGGCAAGTGCTAATAGGATTGCTGAAGGAACTCACAGAAGAAGAAACAATATTGGACCCACTGAAGCTCTGTTGCCAGTAGAAGGGATACCATGGTATCTTAATAAAAAATTCACAATCAAACATTTTATTATAAGATAGAGAGTGGACTTAATATTTTTCCCCATGAAACAATATTTTGCAGGTGTTAATGCAAACAGTACAACTATACATTGGAAGTTTGGAAGGACAGAGAATCCCCAGCCCATTTCTCCTCTGAGGAAGTCATTCAGTTATCTGATTGCATCCCACTTCCCTCTACTGAGTTGAGAAAAAAAATGTATCAGTTTCTTCTGATTTTATGCTGGTAAGGTGGTTATGAAGTGTGTTAATCAGCTTTTTGTTGGTGTGACAAAGACCCTGAGAAACACTACTTAAAGGAGGAAGGATTTTTTTTTTCTTTTCTTTTCTTTTTTGGCTCAGAGTCTAGGTCAACAGCTCCATTGTTTCTGGGCCTGTGATGAAGCAGTATGTCATGGTGAAAAGGTGTGGCAAAGAAAATTTGCTTACCTCTTGTTATCAGTGAAGCAGATAAGAGAGGAAGAGGCCTGAGAAAAGATGTGGTCTCCAAGGACATGCCCCCAAGGGCTCACTCCCTTCAACTAGGTTCTGCATCATAGTTTCCAAAATCTCTCATTTAACAATGAATCCCTCAGTGGATTAAACCATTGATAAAATTAAAGCCCTTGTGATTCAATCACTTCACGAAAACCACATGTCAGAACATTATTTCATGGGGACCAAGATTTCAACTCATGGGACATTCTATGTGTTGGGAGACATCCCTGATCCAAACCATAAAATGAAGGAAAGGTTAACATTCTGTTAGGCTATCAGAGTGAAATAACTTTAAGATGAACACATTTCTTGCTAATAATAACTTCTTCTTTCACATAGTCTGCTGATGCATTAGGGTAGCAGCTGAGATTTAGCCTGTTTTTATCAAAATCTTATCTGCCTTGACCTGTTCCTCATATTTTGTATAAAAGAAAGTGAGAATCCTGATCTAGAGCAGCATCAAAAATGGCATACTCTTTCAAGAAGGAGTTGTACAAAGAGAACTATAGAGAAATGTAGAACTTTCTCATTATTTTTTAGCAGAAATCCCTTTTGGAAAATATGCACAGGTACCACAGCCTTAAGAGTTACCAAAAAAGAAAAAAAAAATCCTACATTATGTTCAATCCTCATGTTTCCATCTAAAGGGAAATCCCTGGAGTTGTAATCATTGCCTTTCATTCCTAGCCACAGAGGAAGAATGACTAATATGAATGGAGATTTTGAAAGATGCTAATCCAGGGCCTTACATCTCCTCTTTATGGCGTCCTTCCTGCTCTAGTATTTTTTGAGGTCTGCAGTTTCCGAATTTCCTGCATCTGAGCAGGTAAATGTGATTTCTCACCTCCATTTAACTGGAAGCTAATGACTAAACTATATCCGTTTCTTTCTAAAAGGCGAGTCTCATTGTAGACATATGAAATATGTGGAGGATACACAGGGTTTTATATAATACTTTTCCTGAGTTCTTTGTACTTCTTATTCACTGAACTCTCTACATGAGCCTCACTTAGTGATAACTGCTTGAATGCTCTTTATTGTTTAAATTAACTTTTACTGAGTCTCTCTAATGGTTTGTATATGAGATGTCCTCCAAAAGTTCCGGTTAATGCAAGGATAGTCAGAGGTGGTTTGAATCCAGAGGACTGACTGACTGGACACTTTAGGCAGGTGGGGCATAGTTAGAAGAGGTGGTCACTGGAGGCATGCCCTGGATGGGTGCACCTTCCCTGTGTCTCCTTCACCTCATCTTTCTCTCTTTTTTCTTACAGAACCTGTCATGACCTGATCTGCTTTTATCCAATGGGTCCTTCCCAACTGATATGCTGCTGCCTCACCTTGGGTCCAGAGCAATAAAGCTAGCTGTCTATGGATTAAGACCTCTGAAACTGAAAATGCCAGATAAACTTTTCCTTTACTAAGTTGTTTTGGTTACAGCAATGCAAAAGTTGACCGAAATAGAAATTGGTACGAAGAAATGACTACACACCAGTCACTATGACTACCTTGATCATGTGGTTCAGAAGCATTAGAAGCTGGTATGTAGGGGAGTAATTTTGAAAAGGTTAGAAATAAAGGCTGGAAAATCTTTAGAATGTTGTAAGTGGAGCTTGATAGAAAATTCTGTTAGAAGATCAGACCAGAATACTGACTGGATTGCATACTGTGCTCATGAGGCTTCCAAAGAAATGAGAACTCTATTGGGAGTTTGATGAGGACCACAACCAAGTTAAGATGGTGCCTGGCAGTATGCTAGGAGGAGTGGTTTCTGAGTAGCGCCATTAAGATGATAGAGATTCCTTAATGACTGACTGCTGTGTCTAGATTATGTCAATTAAGTTAAGCTGTGTGTAATCATTAAGATGATGAGGATTCCTTATTGGTTGACTGCTATATCTAGTTTATGTTAATTAAGTACAAGCTGTGTATTCAGTTATGTATACATACCCCTACTGTCCTACAATAAAGTGGCTCCCACTCCTGCTGTATCAACTTTCACAAGTTGCTTGTAACTTGTCCCCCACCCCCACCCCCGCTTCAGTTTGCCCAGCCAGACTGCGGCAGGAGTTGTGCAGAGATCACCTGTGTAACATTCTGGCAAAGAACTTGTCTACATTTTGCCCATGTCCTCAGAATGAGGCTGAATTTAAAGGTAATGAACTAAGTAATCTAGCAAAGGAGAAATTCAAAGCAGCACAGCATTCAGCCAGTGGATTAGATATGGCTGGCAGCTTTTAGCCAGGATTACTGTAAGAATTGGGATTAGAAAGCATAACTAAAGAATTTTAAAAACTTACAGTGGCCAGAAAAGTGCATGTAAATCTGGGGCCAAGGAATATTTTTTTTTTTTGAAGAGATGACTGCTTCTAAAGAGATGCTAAGCACTTTGCACTGCAACAATAGGAAAGATGTTTTGAGGACCATCTCAGGAATTTGCAAAACCATTCCCACTGAAATCTCCAAGATATAGAAGGAAAAATTATTTTGCAAGGATATCACAGGAGTATCCTGCTCACACAGAGGGAGCCTAGGAAGTTGTTACATCATGCTGAGCTGTGAGGGCACTCAGAGGCCATTGCAGTCCTGATAGTTAGTTATTGTGCAGGTTGGCTTCATTGGCTTTAACCACATAATGCTAGTTCTACAGGAATGCAGGGTGCTCAAGTTAAGGAGTCATGGAGGCTTCCACCAAGATTTCAAAGGAAAGACTGGGAGGCCAAGCAAAGTGTAGTATGGTCAGATTTCCTGTGAGCTGCTCTTGACAAGGCCATGCATGAGGCAATCAAGATGAACCTGAAGCTCGAATGGAGCCTGAAAAATTATGAGATGCCATTCACCTATGTGAGTGAATTCACATCTATTGAGAAAAGCTGCTGACTGTGGAGAGAGCCAGACTGAATTAGTCCATACGCACTGCAACCAGCAAGGTTGCAGGCCTGCCAACTCCCCGCCCCCCCCCCCCCCCCCCGGAGATCATATCTCACATCTTTATGTCCTAGATACTGTTCACAGCATCACAGAACCTATTTGCCTGGCTGGATTTCAGTCTTGCTTTGGCTCCCATCCTTTATTTGATCTCTATTCCTTTCCTCCCCTACCCATTCTGTCTCATTTCTGAATCCTCAATGAACTGAAGAGTTTTCCTCCACTTGATCCTTTCTCCATAATGTGCTGCTTCACCTTGGGCCCAATCAACGGAATCAGCTGTCTGTGGACTGAGACCTCTGAAGTCATGAGCCCTAAATAAAACTATTCCTTCTCTAAGTTGTTATTGTAGGGTATTTTGGTCACAGTGATGCTAAAGCTGACTCATCAGTCTCCTTTCTCCTTCCTAAGTTGGTTCCTTATTAAAAGCTTTGAATGCTGAATTCAAATTTTCTCATAGTGAAGCCATATTAACTGTAGGAGGGTAAGTTTGATATTTTAGTGGTCCATCACAACTCCTATAGATTGCTTTTTTTATATTCTTGGGGAGAAACTTTGAGTTACACACTCTAGAAATTATGTTTACAGATTTTTTTTCTTTTGTTCATACATTAAGTTCCTAATCTTCCACCATCTTTTAGATGATTGCTTCTATTCTGGCCATAATATAATTCAACTGTGGCCATAGTTTTATACAATTAAGGCTCCAAAAAATTTTCATTGTTGACTTTATTTTTCTTTCCTGCTTTTTCTTTCTTTCTCCATTTCTTTTTTCCTTTTGACATCTTTTCTTTCTTCCATACTTCTCTCCTTTCTTCTTTCTTTCTACTCTTTTTGTCTTTCATCTTTCTTCTTAAGAATTCTTTTAATGGATTTCTTCTAATATGGAAAAAGGCTGCTTCCTCAAGGTCAATGCTAAAATTTATGCAATAAAATAACTTTGTCTACAATGATTCTTTGTAGATTGTTAAAATTTTTGGATAAAAAGATGAACTATTGATGTATTTTCTTTATTCCATAAACTTTTCAAACAAATTGATAAATATCATTAATTGGAAATTTACATTTTATAAGTTTTAGTAACTTTTAAACAATTTTTACTATATACAATTTTCATTTTAATTTTTTGTAAAACACAGTTTTCATTCAGAGTACAATAATTAGGCAGATTATCACTTTGGTGTAGCTTTATAAATCATTGTACTTTCAGTAACTGGGCTACTTGTAATGGACAAAAAATTATGTTTAATTTTTTAGCAATTCTCAAATATATTTGGATGGAGTGTGAAAATTATTAGAAATAATCATTTATAAGATTTGAAAAAGTATATAAAGTAGTATTCAAAGCAAATAATGTTCTGGGAATTAAATAAATGCATCAGAGAATACAAATGGAGGTACAGAAAGGAAAGTTAGGCAACATGTGAAAACAAAGCAATAACAAAATAAGGAGTAGGTGTTTAGTAGAAAAAATATAGGGCGAGATGGAATATGAGTGATGTTATCCTCCAATCTTTGAACAGAGGTGAGAGGCATCTAGGTCATGTTAGGATATAGTTTTTATTATGCCAATGTTATAAATTAAACAAAGGAAAGAATGATTGCTCCATTTTTGTCTTCGATCCCTCTTAAATTGAAACATAAATAAAATAACAGTGTAAAAGAAAAAGAATTGGAGAAGACAAAAAGAACATAGATATGGAATCTATCTAAGTTAAGTGTACAGGAAGAGAAGTAGAAGTAAATTAAAAAGTGGGGAGATATTAATTTAAAATAAGGAATTTATGTTAGATTCTATTCAAATCAAAGAAATCCAATATTCCTTAAAAAGTTTATTTAAATGTTTTAATTGCTAAGAGTGTTGTGTCCATGTCACATTTTACTCTGAGCATATCATCATTTGCATTTGTTTGTTTGTTTGTTTTGTTGGTTTTTATAAAGTTAATTAACAAATGAAAACCAGAAAAAAGGTATGAATATTTATGAACTCATGTCAAAAATAATTACTGTCAACTTCTGATTACATGAAAATAAGAAAAAACAGGTTTTTCCCCTCATCTTTTAAAACATAACAGAACATTTATATACAGTGATACAATCAGTTATTTTCTTTTATGTAACCACATAAAAACTCTTATATCATGAGAAATAGAATAAAATACTACTTCTGCCAAAATATGTGTAATTAATAACCCTAATATTTTATTTTCTAGAATTAAGTTTACTTTTGTATTGATACATAAAAACATAAAAGTATGCATATTAATGGGGTAATGTGATGTTTTGATGTATGCATATATTATATAATTTTTAAATCCAGTTAAACATATCAATGTCCACAAATATTTACCATTTGTTTGATGTAAAATATTTCAGAATTATTTCTTCTTATTTTTAATTGCACAGCACATTATTTTTATCTATCTTCACCCTTCTGTACAAAAACACACCAGAAATTCTTGCTTCTATTTAAGTATAAATTAGTGCCCATTGGTCAATATTTTCCCATGCTTCCTTTTTTTGGTCTCTAGTAGCCACAATTCTACTTTCAAATTTTATGAGATTATTTATCTATTAATTAATATATATATATATATATATATATATATATATATATATATATATATATATTGCTTGGGATTGAAGCTGATTCCTCAAACATGGTTGGTAAGTGCTCTACCCCTGAGTTATATCCTTGGACCAAAGATTAATTTTTTTTTTTTAATTTATGTATGATGGCAGAATACATTACAATATTTATTACACGTATAGAGCACTATTTTTCATAACTCTGGTTGCATACAAAGTATATTCACACCAATTTATGTCCTCAAACTTGTACTTTGGATAATAATGATCATCACGTTCCACCATTATTTCCAACCCCATGCCCCCTCCCTTTCCGTCCAACCCCTCTGCCCTATCTAGGGTTTATCTATTCCTCCCATGCTCTCTCTCCCTATCCCATTATGAATCATCCTCCTTATATCAGAGAAAACATTCGGCATTTGGTTATTTGGGATTGGCTAACTTCACTTAGCAGTATCTTCTCTAACTCCATCTATTTACCTGCAAATGCCATGTTTTTATTCTCTTTTATTGCTGAGTAATATTCCATTGTGTATATATACCACGTTTTTTTTTTATCCATTCATCCACTAAAGGGCATCTAGGTTGGCACCACAGTTTAGCTATTGTGAATTGTGCTGCTATAAACATTGATGTGGCTGTGTCCCTGTAGTATGCTGTTTTTAAGTCCTTAGAATATAGACCGAGGAGAGGGATAGTTAGGTCAAATGGTGGTTCCATTCCCCATTTTACAAGAAATCTTTATACTGCTTTCCATATTGGCTGCACCAATTTGCACTCCCACCAGCAGTGTATGAGTATATCTTTTTCCCCACATCCTCACCAACATTTATTGTTGTTTGTATGCATAATAGCTGCCATTCTGACTAGAGTGAGATGAAATCTTAGAGTAGTTTTGATTTGTATTTCTCTAATTGCTAGTGATGATGAACATTATTTCATGTATTTGTTGATTGAAGGTATATGATTATCTGAGAAGTGTCTGTTCAGATCCTTTACCCATTTATTAATTGTGTTATTTGTTTTTGTGGTGTTTAAGTTTTTGAATTCTGTATATATCCTAGAGATTAGTGCTCTATCTGGTGTGTGAGGGGTAAAAATTTGCTCCCAGGATGTAGGCTGTCTATTCACCTCACAGATGGTTTCTTTTGCTGAGAACAAACTTTTTAGTTTTAGTCCATCCTTTTTTTTATATTCCATATCTATGTGAGATCATGAGTTACTTGTCTTTCTGTTCCTAGCTTATTTCACTTAACATAATGATTACAAGTTCCATGCATATTGTTACAATAAAAATTGATTTTATTCTTTTAAAGGCTGAATTGTACTTTGTACATGCACCATATTTTCTCTATCCACTTGTCAGTTAATAGAAAATAAGTTGTTTCCATTTCTTGGCTATTGTGAATAGTGATGCAATAAATAGTGATGCATGGAAATGAAAGTAGCTCCTTGACATATTGAATTCACTTCCTTTGGATAAATGCTCAATAGTAGAATTTCTGATCATATGGAATTTCTATTTTTATTTTTTATGAACATTTATAATGGCTGTAGCAATTTAAATACCCATCAACAGTGTACAGGGGTTCCATTTACTCTACATTCTAAGCAACACTCACTATCTTTAGTCTTAATCATCATTCTTACTGAGGTGAAGTATCTCATTGTGATTTTAATTTGCATTTTCCTGATAATCAATGATATTGCTGCAGTCTGGCTGGGCACAAAATAACCAAGCCACCACACACCTTGTAGATTCAAACAACAACTCTTTATTCTTGAACTGTCACCGGCACTCTATATGCACGTTCTGGGAAAATCCACACTACACTGGGCTCTGCATACCAAATACTCTCTGAATCCTGCAAGAACTCAACGGGAACTCAAGGAGCGGGTGCCTGAGGCAGCAGGATATGCCCTATTCCCAGCAGGATCCATCTTAAACCTGGAACTGCCCTAAACCCGGATCCGCCCTGGTCCTTGAGCAGGGTCACCTTTCTCAAACATTCATGCAATGTCACTGCAAATGACCTGGGTCCAAGGCAAGCCCATTTCCACAATACAGAGTCCTCCCTCTAAGCAACATTGGGTAGGCTGACAAGGAAATTGCTATGCGTCCTTCCTACTTGGCTATGGCTCTCAGCATGATATTAAAGAATTTTCACATACCTTTTAACCATTTGTATGTCTTCTTTTGAGAAATGTCCATTTATGTCTTTGCTCATCTTTTAATTGGGTCATTTGGTTGTTGTTATTTTTATACTATTCAGCTTTTGGCGTTTCCTTTATACTTTGGATATCAAACCTTTATCAGATGTATTAAGCAAACAATTTATACCTTTAAAATTTCTAGTGTAATCTAAGTCTACTGTGAACAAAATTTATAATATGTAGGCACAGAAGAAAGATGATTTTTCTGCACGTTTCTCCTAGATTAGCCAAAACAGAAGAATCGTCTGATTACAATGAGTCTCCACATACATTGTAGCCAGTAAACTGTACTTTATACATACCTAGCAAAAACTTGGAAATGTTCAAAGTTTTATTTCACCATAGTATCATCAGGTTTAAACATAACACCTGAAAATAAATACATATCTATTTCATACATATTTCAAATAATAAGTTGAAATGATTTAGAAGATTATCTCTTTCTTCTTCACACTTATCTCACGATTAAAATAATAATAAGTTGAAATGATTTAAAAGATTATCTCTCTCTTCTTCTTCACACTTATCTCACAATTAAAATTGCTCCACCAATTTCAGTCCTGAGTCCCAATTTTTTTTCTTAAATAAAAACCATGATTTATCTTAAACTGTAAGAAATGCAAAAAAAGTAGAAAATTACTACAAGAGAAAGAAAATATTTTAGTGTCATCAAAATAAATGGCAAAAAAAAAATGTCTTACTGATTTTTTTGTAATGGAAGCTTTAATGAAGCAGATGTATTACAATTTCCTTACTGTGGATTTTCATAGAAATAGAAGGTAGACCAACAGAACAGAGAATGGGAACAGGAATAGGGAAGAAGGGAAGGAAAAGTAGAGGTACTGAGCAACAATATTGATCAAGTTATGTCATATATATATATATATATATATATATATATATATATATGACATAACTTCAAGTTATGTCACATATATATATATATATGTGTGTGTGTGTGTGTGTGTATAACATTTATTCCAAATATTTTGTATGATTTTAATGCACTAATTTAAATTTCTTCCTTTTAAAAAATATTTCCAAGAGCAAAGTTTTTTTTTTAATTTGTAACTGAGATGCTTTTTATGAATTATTTTGTCAAAATTACCTTTTGAAAGTTATGATCTAGTTAATAAATTTATCAAACATACGAAAGTATGTAGCTTTGTAAAGGTGGGCATTTAGAACTATCATTTTTGTAGATGGCATATAAAAGTTTTAGATTTCATTTTAATTTTGCAAAGAATGAAATCACCACTCAAGCACTTCAGACAGCATCCTTATCATAACACTTAGAACAATGCTAAGTGATAACTCTTTTATGATCTTGACAAATAGAAAGTGATTCATTTTTATTAAAAAAGCATTTTATATAATTTAGCAACTTAAAGTTTTAAAGTGCTCTTGAAAATAAACAGTTGATAAAATTAATTTTCCTTCATAAGATAAATGAAATGCACTAATTTGATAAATGTTAAAATCTCTAATAAAGTAATTCATAATGTAATTGTCTCTACCAAATCAGCATTTTATGAATATTTGAGAAAGAAATCTAATAAATTAACTATTTTAAAGAAAATGGAAAATGTAGCATAGATATGGCTTTCATATGGATTTTAAAATACCCATTAATATGAAAATGCACTATGAACGCTAAATAAAATATTACAAACCAATAATCTAATTTCACCACAATGTAATTTTATTATTATTTGAATGAAAAAGCAAATTTTACCATACTTTCATATATATATATATATATATATATATATATATATATATATGTAATTTTTATTGGATCACAATTCATCTAACAATATAAAAAATAGGAAGAAAAGCTGGTGGGTAGGTAGGTACATGCGCACATGCACACATGTATTTTTATCTTCAATTACACTAATACACATCTTCCTTAAGAATTTTCTTTTTACCATAATGTAAAGAGAAAAGTTTATCATCTCTCACATCACCTTTTCTTCACCTTAACCAATTGAAGGGTGAATTAAAATATTTGAATTTTAATGTTCCAATAATTTGGGGGAGAAAGAAAAAAAGGTGATTGTAGCAATAGTGTGCAACTTTTTTTTTTTTTTTTTTGAGAGAGAGAGAATTTTTTTTTAATATTTATTTTTTAGTTTTCGGCGGACACAACATTTTTGTATGTGGTGCTGAGGATCGAACCTGGGCAGTATGCATGCCAGGAGAGCACGCTACTGCTTGAGCCACATCCCCAGCCCAATAGTGTGTATCATTATAAAACGACGATTTCACTTTTTCAACTTAACGTCTGTTCTTCCATATTAAAAAGATAAAAATAAAAAATTCAAGAGAGGGGTTAGTATGTGTTCCATGCTGCTTGACCATAATGCAAAAAGATCACAGTTTCCTCCCAAACTAAGAAGGAATAGACATTTAAAATGAAGGTTTTCTATAAGGCAAGCAGAGTGAGAATATCAAAACATAAGGAAGAAAAATCTAAAAAAAAAGAGAGAGTATCAAAGTCAACTCACATATAAGGTATGAACTGACAGATTATAGAAAAATTGATTTATAACTATTTATGATCTTGAGGATAAAAATTAATACAAAGCAGTAATATGGTATAGATTGCTTTGCATCAGTCACTTGACACAATACTTGATTATTGATTAGAAGGGTTTTCTTCTTGACTATAGATATTTTTTTGTATATAGAAATGCAAGTGTAGAATCTGTGTTTGCAAAGCAGAATGTTGTTATAAATAATTATCATCCTGATAAAACAGAACATAGTTAGATTGTCAGTAAAATGGAAGCACTGCTTTACAAATTCTCATCAAGAGGAATCAAGGGCATTTTAAAATAAACTTTTAAATTAATAAGAGTTCAAATTTACTGAAAAATTGCTTAGACAGAACAGAGAAAATGCTTTTACACCATGCAATTTCATTGACTTTGTAGGATTTATCTTTCACAAAGAATGAGCCATTATTCACAGGTGACAGTTGACCAAATTCCACGCTTTATTTAAATTCCATTTGTTTATATCAAATATCTTTTTCTGTTCCAGGATATCATCTGAGAAATCATCTGACAATATAGCAGTACTGACTTCTCTTGGCTGTCACAGGTTCTCAGCCTCTGTTTTTGATGGCCTTGACAGTTTTAAGGAGTAGCAGTCAGGTGTGTTGTAGAATGTCCCTCCACTGAGATTTCTCTGATCTTTTTTTCATGATTAAACTGGGTTCATATGTTCTGGGGAGGAAGAGTGTGGAGGTGAGTTATCTTTTTCATCAGACAATATTGAGGAGACATAATATCAAAAATGAATTATCACTTTGATGTTGACCTTGACCACCAGGCTGAGGTTTCAAAGGGTGGTTGCTGTCAGGTGTATCAGTTTCTTTACTGTAAACTTCAATTTTTTCCCCTGATATTTTACCCTGAGGTTTTTGGAAGGAAGTTACTCTGTTTCAGCCCACATTTAAAGAGTGAGAAATTTTACACCAACTCTTTGAGGTCAAAGTATTTACATAAATTATGTAGAGTTCATCTAAATGGAAATTCTTCTATTTTCTCCTGCCTATTCATTTACTCAATAATTTATGTATACAAGAATAGAATTATGAATATTTATTATAGTCTTGGGCTAAACCCAAGTCTGTTTTTCTTAGGGCACTGGGGATTGAACCAAGTGTTGCTCCATCTCTGAGTTATATCCACAGCCCTTTCTATAATTTATTCTTAGGCAGGGTGTCACTAAATTGCCCAGTCTGGGCTCAAATTTGAGAACCTCCCTCCTCAGCCTCCTGAGGAGCTGGGATTACAAGTGTACACCACCCAGTTTTATCTCCTGTTGTTTTTGTTGTGCAGATTGTACTAGTTTAGGGCACTGGAAATTCTTTCAGTCTGACAGCCCATGCTTGTGTTTAGTTCCTAGCACTTTTTTACTTCCAGCACAAGATGCTCCAGTGTCAGGAGCCACCCATGGGCTGTTGTGAGCTGTGAGCATTGTAGCCATATGAGGGGACAGGTGTGTGGCATTGCATGCTGATTGGGCAGCTCCATGCAAGGGCGCTTCTCCTCTTGTTTTACCTGTGATCCTGCACAGCACCTGACTTTCCAGGATGTCAATCAATCTGCTGACCACAGGGCTTCTCAAAGCAACCACCCTTTGAAACCTTATCCCTTGCCTTATTCGGTGAAGAACATCTATAGAAATTCCTTTGTGTGCCCCCACCCCTAAAAATAAAGAGATTCCAAGTGTACTCTCTTTCCAGTGCCTTCCAGCTTGGAAGCTGACCCTTAAGGTTGCAGAGCAGTCCTACCATCAACATGAAAATTACTTCTGTGCCTACACTTTTTCGCAGTTTTCTTCTTAGCTCAATGTTGCAGCTAGCTCTTTTGAACCCAGTTGTTCTTTTCAGTGCAGGTTGTTGGCGAGACACCCAGGGCTAGAATTAGCCGCTTCTCCTTCTTCATTTGTTTTGAAAGATATTTCTGTTTGAATTTTGTACTAGCGTTACATGTGGGCATGTCTAATGTTTATAAATTCACTTTGGACAAAATAATGAGAGTACACTATGTAGCTCTGGCTTACAATCTATGACATTGCCAAGAATTCTCCTTCTGTAACTTTATTTAACTTCTCTGTTGGAACCAAATCCCTGTGGGGAAAAATGAGGTTTTCTCAGAGGGCTAGATACTTTCAACCAAGAGTTAAGACATTGCACTTCCTATAGCAAGAAGGCCTCGTGCACAGTAGTGCACATCTATAATCCAGGCAACTCTGGGCCTGAGGCAAGATGATTACAATTCTAGACCAACCTCAGCAATGTATCAAGAGGCCTTAAGGATTTAGCAAGACACTGTCTCAAAATAAAAACATTAAAAAAAAAAAGGCTGAAGATGGGGCTCATGGTTAAGCAACCCTGGATTTAATTTTAAGAAAGAAAGGAAGAAAGAAAGAAAGAAAGAAAGAAAGAAAGAAAGAAAGAAAGAAAGAAAGAAAGACAAACTACAGAAATACTTGCCAATAAAATAATTAGTTACAGGACAATGACAACTGCCAACACAAGTAAAATGTGCTTTACATAATTTTTAATAGAGATAGAAGCAGTGATCTCAAAATATTCATTGAAATTCTTAAATAAATTTGATATATTTAAATGAGCCTATTGAAGGCAATCAATAATTGCCTTGGTGAATTAACCACTATCATGGTTAATTCCTTTTATACTAGAAATACTTAATTTTATTAAAAAAATTAAAATCACATTATTATTATTTTAGTATTGAAAATTGAACCCAGAGGTCCTATGCCACTGAGCTATATACCCAGCCCATTTTTATTTTTTTTTATTTTGAGATAGTATCTCACTAAGTTGCCAAGGCTGGCCTTGAACTTCCAATCCTCCTGTCTCAGTGTCCTGAGTTGCTGAGATTACAGGGAGATTACAGGATTACAGGGATGCTGAGATTACCATGCCTGGCTATCCCATACAATATAAAATAAAAGTATTTTTAAAGTTATTCTACTGACAAAAGTTTACAGTTAAGGGAACAGAGCTCATAGAAGAATAAATAATAATAATTATCAAATATTAATAAATATATAAATAATAATAAATATATAAATTAATAAATATATAAATAATAATAATAATCAAAGTTAATAATAGTAGATATAAACAAAACTGGAAGCTGCTATTCTAATTTTCAAATTATGGTACTTAACCTCCAGTATCTCTTGGTTAAAATCATAATGTAATTTTAGATGACTTTATTTTCTAATGTATTTTGCCATTACCTTTCTTAGAAGATTAGGATATATATCAGTTTATATTAGAAGAAAGAGAGGGAAATTAAGATATTTTCAGAAATGACATTGCTTCCTATTTTAAATACCAATGGTTGGCTTTCCAATAACTGTTTTGACAAAAAGATGTAAAATAAGTCTGAATTTGCACATTTCAAGTTAGAGGTAGTCTACTTTGGGGGAAAAAAAAGCTGGTTCTTTAATAAGGTATTCAGATTATAAAATGTATGCAAAACACTTTGGGGACATAAAAAAAAGCAACAGCATTGCTTGGATCTATTCTGTAAGTGTGCTAGTTGATTGGTTTTTGCCCAAAATAACTACTAAAAAGGTAATTGCAGACACTAGGTTGACTCATTTAAGGAAAATAAAAAGAACTAAACTATGGGAATTACTGACTCATTATCTTAACAAAGTCCAAAATGTACAGATATCAGTTCTAGGCAAGCCTGATGATAAAAATAACAGATGGAAACATGAATATTTGGGGGAATATTGGGACTTAGGTTACTCCAGTTAGTCATACCTAATTTTTAGTCCCACATGACTGTTCAGTCATATATCCTAGTTTAAAATGACTAAGTCTTTCTGGGAAACCTTAATTCTTTAAATATGTAGTGTAAATTCTTGCTTTCTTTGTAATTCTCTTAGGGTACTTTTCGATGATAGTTTTCTCTCCACAATCAAGGTTTCATATTATCCAATGATCTATTGTTCCATCTTCTTATCTTTCTAGAATCATGTTTTTTAATCTCAGAGTTCAAGTATGCTAGCTAGATGACTTTTAAATATAACAGTTTTAGCATTGACCCAGGCTAAAATTGTTGAATAGTTTCAAATCTCATCAGGTAACTTGATATGTATAAATATATATGTTTCAATAATATGTATATGTATATGCATACATTTTTTGACAAAATAACTTAAATGTAGCATTTTCAAAATATTTTATTTTCAAAATAAATACATTTAGTATAATTGTTAATGTCACTAGGTTTAAGTCTATGAACTTTATGATTTTTTTCTTTTGTGTTCATTAGTCCCTTTTTGCTTTCTGAAGTATTGTAAAGATGGTCTTAGCCTAAGCAACTCCATTTTAAAACTCCATTTTAAAATAAACCTGCAGTCTCACCAGGCACAAGCCTACTGAGCCCTCCAATATGTCATAATGCATAGCCTGAAAAAACAAGTCACTTTCCACAACCCTGATAAGAGTCAGAGTGAAGTCACTTGATATAAACATGTCATGTACCTTAATCCTGATAAGACCCAGAAGGGTAATATCAGGGCAGAAACCACCAGACCATATGTCCTCTGTAAGATGTAAGATGTCACTAAGAAACCTGGTAACAGCTGATAGGGACCAAAAAGGCATGCAGAAGTTCCCCAAATTTAGTATAAATAATGGGACAAATGAAAAGACATTCAAGCCAGCTGATGCTGATGCACACACACCAGAGAACCTGATGAGGACCTGGACTGACACCCTAACTCTTCTCATCATCTGCCTGATCCTCTGCATCATCCTCACCACTTCTCAAACTCTACTGCAGCCTCTTGATCCTGGTGAGAAAGGCAACTTCTCCTTAGGACCATCTCCTTAGCCAGCTGTCAACTCCACACCAGGAGAAGCCTCCATTGGTTTCCGACCTGATCCTGTCATCTGAGTGAGTGTGCATCTCCTGGACTTAAGGCCTAGGACTTAAGACTTTAAATCTAGCACTTAAGCTTAGCATGCAGAGGGAATGTCTGCAATAGGTCTCATGATTAAGTGTTTTTGCAGTGCTTAGAATTAACTTAGAATTTGTTTGCTTTGAATTGATTATGTCTATTGCAATGCACAGCATTAAGGATTTTTATTGATTAAGAACCTATAGAATGAAATTGTGTTGAGTGATTTTGAGTGAATAAAGCATTGAAAAGGCATAGCACATGGATATTCTTTATTTCTCCACTTGACTGCAGATGTTGCACCTTTGCCCATTGCAACAAGTATATTTTTTACATTTAAGGAGTGTTGTTATCATTCCCTTTTAATTCATTTATTGACATTAGCCACAGTCCTTTATTCTTTCTTTTTTCCTTGTTTTTGTTGTTTTGTTTTAACATTGGATAAATTTTTATAGTTTATATCTTTAGTTTGTGACACTGTATGTTCTGGTGATATTATACCATTCTGCTCATGGTACGAAAACATTAAAATAGTCCATGTTGCGGACTTATAGGATTTGCTTTACATGTAACAAATTCATATTACATTATAGTGAGATTATAAAGCTGAATTAAGAAAATTACCTTATTGACTTTACAATAAGGTGTATCCAAGCACAACTTAGAACTCTGAATGAATTTATTTCTGTTGAATTTTATGTGGCTATATACTCCAAATTTATTGTGCAGAAGTTAAAATTTGAAGTAGAAATTGTGTGTGTGTGTGTGTGTGTGTGTGTGTGTGTGTGAGAGAGAGAGAGAGAGAGAGAGAGAGAGAGAGAGAGAGAAAATACTTGTGTGGTAGGCTCTCTCTGCAAAACCAGTAGAATAACCACAGCATTTAATGATGGCTTTGAGCTGTGCCTGATCAACAAAGGTCCTTAATGAAATCATTGGAATTGTTTTTAAAATTTATTTTTCTAAAAAGTAGAGTACAAGGCACTCTACTTGGGCAGGTGAATGTCACACTAAATCATGATTTCAATTAAAAAGAACTGAGAAAGCCTCCAAAAAACTGTTTAGCAACTTATATCCCCCTTTAAGGAATTGAAACCACAAAGATGAAGGCTTTTAGTAAATCCTTATTAGGCAATGGTTTTCTAAATAAATCTCCAAAAGGAATTAGTCAGCATCACACCTTGTTCTAGGAGTTTCAAAAATGTGCTGGTTTTATTTAATCTTTAAAATAAACTATCAAAGTAAGCACTATTAATCCCGTTTTTATAGATGAAAATCTGAAGTGCTGAGAGAAAGCATAACTTGTTTCATCTTCTAAGCCAGATTTCACATGGAGATGTAGTCCATACCCACTGGAAAGAGAGTCCAAAGGTTTATCGTGCCAGTGGGGGACCAAAGGTTTGAAGACAGCGACTTTTTAGTTTTCTCAGTGGAGGCTTTAAAGGGAGGAAGTCAGGAAGCACCATTCAGAGAAAGTTTGTGCAGTGTTCTATGAGGGCAGTAAGATCTTTTGTGACCATCTGCTGATTAGGCCTGCCTTTACATACCGGATATCCTAAGGGAAGGAAATAAGACCTCCTAAGAATATACAGTCACAAGCCAGAAATAAAGTTAAAAAGCAGAATTGAAGAAAACTTAGTACAAATATGACTGAACACAAAATAGACATTTATTTGTAAAGGAAAAAAAATCACAGCAACAAAAATAGCGGGTCATGGAGAGCTCAATCAAGTTGTGAAAGAAGAACAAGAGCAAAGTATAGCAATGATTTAAAGGAATGGGGTGTGGAAGTGAGCAGCATATTTATATTATAGGATAAATGCTATTGATGAAGTTGCTAAGGGAGCCTCAAACATTTCTGCAACTCGCCTCAGAAAATTACCTATCAAAAGAATATTGAGATAACACAAAGCCCTCCCAGATTGATAACTATTGCCACTGAGATATATTCAAAGAACCCACATAAACTCATTTTACAAATTTACATATAAAATTAGTTCTAATTCCTTTAGGACACATTCCTTTTCTAGACACATTAGTCATATATTCTTAAAAAGCTCTTTTTGGAAAAAAAATCCTTTTGTGGAAGATTAATTTCTGATTCTAGGTAGAGATATTCTTATAAATTTGTGTTGGGGTGAATTTCCTGTACTCTCTATCTGCCCCTTAGCACCACAAAAGGGGAATCTGCATTCTGAATGCAGGTACTTTCATGAACAGAGCACGAGTTTTACAAAGACAAGTTCTGGTAGTGATGTACAACTATAAAGAAGAACACATGTTTTCAATGTACTCTCCAACCCTTTTCCCCTAAATTTCTCCTCATATTTTAGTCATGACAGTTAATGCTGTAGCTATTCCATTTGATAGAGATTCATTATAAATCAAAATTAATCAAGCTTAGTTATTAAAGCTGTCTTGCTGAGTAACTCTTTGTACCACACTGATGGCCCTTGATTAAATTAATTGTACACTATCACTTCATACAGCTTTTGTAAGCCTATAATTTTAGGATACTCAAAGGGGTATTTTTTTTAAGAACTTCTTTAAATGCAAAGATAAGTTATATAGGAGAATTAGTCTAAGAATATTGGTAGTAGTATGTTACATAGTACTCTGAATAATTCTGTGTTCAATGAAGGCATTTATATGGTCAAGTTAAAACATAATCTGAAAGAAAGTTCTTAATGTATATTACATGCCCTAATATATTTTTAAAAGATAAGTGAGAACATCAACCTCAAACCTGAAATAATTTGATAAGTACAAAAATTTGCTTGATAAGTACAAAGAGCTCTTTAATATATAATAGGTATAAAAGATACTTCAGATGTAGTGTAACTGAAGGAAAAAGAAAGTACCCACACAGGATTGTGTCTTTTATTTTCAAATATGTGCTGTTTAAAAATGCAATTAAAAAATCTTAAGAATTAGATGTTTCTCTGGATTGCCTGTCATTATAGAGAATAATGCTTTTTTGTAATTCAAAGGATATTTTTAATTATACATTTAAATCATAAAAGTAATAAGTGCAAAAATCTATAATAGAAGATAAGACAGTGCAACTTCCTAGAGGATATATAGTTAATAAGAAAACAGTCTTTGTTTTTGTTATTTTGATAGTATCCAGTATAACTTTAAATGTTGTACTACTCTTTATTGTTTAGTAACTTTTTCTATAACCTGTTAGTTGCCTGCCATGAAAAATAAGTGATGGATACACTATCTCACTGGCCTTCTCCTATAACTTCAGGTTTTGATATTTTTATATTGTTTTCTTCTTGCAATGCTTATGAATTTTAAATTCTGTGCTGATAAACATATTCAATGATTAACCAATTTTAAATAATATTTTTAACTCCCCACTATAAAATTGGATGCTACTATTATACGTGCCTTTTCTAATTGCTCTCATTTATATATTCTGATTTTTATGACTTTAAAATGTCAAAGGTTATTTATTGGGGCATTGTGTTAGTCAGTTTGGCATCCCTGTGACCAAAATACCCAACAAGAACCAGTTAGAGGAGAATAAGTTTATTTTTAGTTTATGGTTTCAGAAGTTTTGTCCATGGTCAACTAAGTCTATGGCTCTGGACCCAAAATGAGGCAACACATTATGGCAGAAGGATGTGGCAGAGAGACACTACTCAGGACATGGCACTCAGTAAGTGGAGAGTGGGAAGGAGAAGGTGATACAAGGAAGACACACACCTGGAAGGTATCCTTGCACCCAGTGACCCAATGCTCCAGCCCTGCCCCATTTCCTAGTAGTTACCCCCCAGTCGATTCAAATAGGATGATTAGTTTACAACTCTCACAATCTAATCATTTCAATTCTGAACATTCATGTATTAATATGAGATGGGGGGACACTTCATATGCAAATCATCTGTAGCATTCTACTTTCCCTCCCAAACCTATATCTGTCTTACAATGACAGATGCATTTAGTCCATCTCCAAGAGTTCCATAGTCTTAACAATTCCAGCATCATCCAAAATTCCAATCCAAAGTCTCAACTGAGGCTGAAGACAAACTCTTACCTGTGAACCCCTGTGAAAATCAAAGGCAACTTACATATATCAGTATATACTGTCACAGAGTAAACATCCTCATTCCAAAATGGAGGAATAAGGGGATAGAAGGGTTGCAACCAAAGCAAGATCTAAATCCAGCCAGGCAAAGAGTTCCCATAACTCTTCCTATAACCCCTTCTATAGCATTTAAGACAGTTATTTGAGAGATGTTATTTCTAAAGGGCTTGGACACCTCAACACTTTGATCTTGCTATTTGCAGCCCATGTGGGTCTATTTTAGCTTGACTTTCACTGCAGGCAACAATTCTTGGCCTACAATCCAAATGACTGGCATTTCTTAATTCCTTGGGTCTTCATTCCAGGTTTGCCCTCACCTTGGTTTCTTTATACATTATCCTCTTTGGGGCAGCTCCCAGGGACACTGACATTGCCAAACTTTACCTGGCCTTCTAGGCCTTCTTTTGAAATATCAGTGGAAACATCCATGATTCCATAACTCCTAGACATTGCATTTCTGCAAAACCAGGAGCACTTGGCATGTTCTGTCGAGAGATTGCACAGTAGTAGCTTGGACACCTGAGATTATTCCTGGATTCATCTCTGAGCTTGGGCAATTTAGTATAGTGAAACAAATTCCTAGACCTCTGTGTAATCAGGGTACTCCTGGGATCACCTCTCAAAGAAAATTTTCCTTCTACATCTTGGAGCCTTCAGTGGGTATGGTTTTGCAAATTCCTGAGATGCCACCAATGCATCTTTCCAGTTATTCATGTGCAATGTACTTAGCATCTTTTTAATGGTTATAATCTCTTTATAAATCATATCTTCTTTGGCCCCAGAGTTTCATGCAAATTTCTAAGTTTTTAATATCCTCAATCCCACTGCTTTCTTCTCCCAATTCTTACATTAAATCTGGCTAAAGACAGCCAGAAAATTCTATGGCATTGCTTGAATGCATGGCTGCCTTGAAACTTTCTTCATTAGATGAATCAATGAATCCATCAATTTTAAATTTAGCCATAAATGAAATCTTAGGGCATGAGCAAAATGTAGCCAATTTCTTTGCCAAAATAGAACCAGGAGTAGCCTCTAGTCCCATCTGATAGAGGCTTCGTTACCTTCTCAAACCTCATGATCCCAGGCTACATTCCTATCAGCATTCTTGTATCTGAGCTGACTAGGTTTTCTCATTAAGGTCTACTTCAAAATGGTCTAAAGATTTGATAGCTTGTGTCTTTAAACTTTTCAAAATCCCTCCTTCACAAACCAGCTCCAAAACCTTCTGAACTTCATGGTCAGGTTAGTCACAACAATGATCCCACTCATAAAACCAATTTATTTATTATTTGAATTTTTGTCACTGTGACCAAAATGTTCAACAAGTAAAACTGAAAGGATGGAGAGTTTATTTTGGCTCATAGTTTCAGAGTTTTAGTCTATTATTGGTCAAGTCCATTGCTTTGGGCTTAGAAGAGGCAGGACATTGTGGCAGAAGGAAGTGATGAAGGAAAGCTTCTTAGGACCTGGCAGCCAGGAAAAGCAAGAGAGAAAGAAATAAGAGACCACAGGGAAGATAAAACCTTCCAGGGCATTCCCTCAGAGACTCAACTCATCTAGCCATGCTTCACCTGCATACGGTTATCACCCATATAGTTCATTTAAACTGGGATGCACTTATTAGGTTACAGCTTTCACAATCCACTCATTTCACCTCCAAACCTTCTGCATTAATACAGAAGAATAGCTTATATCCAAATCATAATAGAAGTTTTCCTAATACCCAAAGATAATCCTTTGCTTCTCCTGACACCAAGTGGGTGTCTAATGGATTAATTTGCTTGTAATTTTACCTCAAATTAGAGCTGATTCTACTACTCAAAGGCTTAGCCCTATGGCTGCTCCCATGTCTGATACTAGGTAATTTTAAACAACTTCCATATTTATGATGGGCAGAAAGTTCCAACTCTTTAATCTCTTGGTCTTTTGGGTAACCAGCTCCATTCTGAGGTGATTTAGATGTTTCACATGAAGAAAATTTATTAGCATAAACTCTGGTGTGATTAAAGGGCTACTTTTTAATAATGAAAGATAATGTATCACTCAGAAAATTTCAAGTAATTAGTAACTCAGTAAGATGAGCCAGGGAGAGAGACCAAATCTAACATATATGTTATTTGCTAAATTTATTAAGAATTTATTGCTTAATTTGATTAAAGAACTATAACCCAATAAAGAACATTCAATTTTGTTCATAAAATTATTTATTATAAAACCAATAGTGTGATTGGAGGCCAAATGGAAGAAGCATGATATTTTCACTGAAATTTTCTATAGTAATTAGGTTCTTGCAAGTGGTGAAGTCTCCTGTATCTTTTTACTTTTTGATACTGGGGATTCTATCCAGGACCTCATACATAATAAGCAAGTTCTGTACCACTCAGCCTCTCCCTTTTTAAATAATTTCAGATTTTATTTTTATTTCTGTGTTATACTTAAATATTACTTCTTATATAGTATGTTCAACTTTCTTAGGTTCCTTTTGTATTTAGATATAGTACAACTCTGAGTCATAAATTCATGGGGTATGCTTTAGTAGTAAACTGAGCCTGTAAATTTCAAAGCCTGCATATTTTTCTTCACATTTTACTGAGAATTTAATTATGCATAAAATCTTAGGATCACTTGTTATGTATTCTTCAATACTGTTAACATACCTTTTAATTATTCACTATAATCCAGTTATTGATGATTTACCTGGAGGCAGTCTGATTCACTCATGTATTCATTCACTTTGCCAATACTCATTGCATTCTTACTGTGTGTTAGTAGATATTCTAGAAGCTAAGGATTCACCAGTGAGCAAACTATAGAAACATAAAATAAAAATCTACTTGAGGTGGGCTGGGATCATAGCTCAGTGGTAGAGTGCTCACCTAGCATGTGTGAGGCACTGGATTTGATCCTCAGCACCACATAAAAATAAATAAATAAAATAAAGGTATTGTGTCCATCTTTAACTGAAACATTTTCTTAAAATCTACTTGAAGTATTTCACCAAAAATATCTGATGACTTTATAGAACAACAATGCCTGGCACATTTCAAAAAGTTTGAAGAAAGGATTTTGAAAGTTTTAACCTTAAAGAAATGATAAATATTTGAGGAGATGAAACAAAATCCTGACTTATGTATCCTATGAAGATCAATTGAATCAGAATATCGAGCGAATATAACCTGAGAAGTGGAACTTTGTAAAGACTCCCCATCTGATCCTCATGGTCTGCCACTGAGGACTCCTGCTAAAAGGAGATGAAGCCACTTTGTTCTATCATTTCTGTCTTAAATAGTTGCTCTGTTTTTGTGGTGAAAAGAAAGAGGACAATAATTGCTCAAAGTGGAATTCCTTAATACACTAATGATTTCCATTTCTCCTTATTGATAATTGCTGCTACTAAGTTTTGAGCTTATCTGAAATGTTCTTGAGTAAGTCTTGCTTACTCCTTACATTTTCAGCTGTGGATTGTTGTGTTCTGGTTTTAAGAATTTATCTAGTTGCATCAACTAACTTTTTGGATCTTTTTTCCAAAAATTTTGTTATTTTGATGGCACCCTTTCTCTTCTCTGGTATAATGACCTCAAATTTTGTTGAACGAAAATGAAAATGTTGCATTGATTCTTTTGCATTTGTTTGTCCACTACTTTAACCTGTTCAGTGAATATACAATGAATCAAGGTAATCAATAATCCTTTAATCCAGAGTAAACATAAAATTTTGAAATGTAAAGAAAGCATTTTCTTCAAAGATTCCCAGAATAAATCTTCCATGCTACCCATCTGCCATTCTAGAGAGTTATATGAAGCATAACTTTCAAAATGTAACATATGTAAATTAGAATAATGTAGTTGTAGCTCAGTGGTAGAGCGCTGGCCTAGAATATGTGAGGCACTGGTTTTAATCCTAGCACTACATTAAAAAAATAATTAAATAAGATAAAAGTATGTTTTTTTAAAAAAGTAATGTATACTAAAGGGAATATCAGAGTTATCTAAAATAAAACCCACAAAAAAACACATAATTCCCTCTGGGAATTATTAAGAACTGACAGGTCCTAAGAAGATCATTGTAAGGCAGAAGTAACTAAGAAACTAAGGTGAAGTAAACATTTTCTTAGATAGTAATATAGCAGCATGTACTTGTTTTCCCACATGCAGAATTCAAGATACACTTTTTAAGTGTGTGGGTTTCTTTTTTTTTTAGGCCCCTCTGATTCTAAAATCTTCTGACACTATTCTCTCCTCTTTGGAAAGTCTTCTAGAAAATAGACTTTTCAAAAAATCCATGGAAATTCTTCCCTGCCTATAGTAAGTATCAACTAATATATAATTTACTCTTACAAATTCTCTGTGTTATACTGGGATTTAGCATATGAAACAAAAATCAAAGTTCAACAATCATGAGTTAAGTATTCTCTGCCTGTTTCATGAAGTCATGATAATACTGCATTGCACCAAGGAGTTAAATGCTTTCTTCCTTTCTCTGGCTTGTGATTTCCATTTCTGAAATTTTCCATGTTCTTGTCAAAAACTATGTTCATCCTTTTCATTTGACTTTAATACAATAGAGATTCAAGCGGTCTGTCAGCCTGACTGATCCACTGATTATTTCTACTAGCTCCCTTTCAATTTGCTATGCTCATTCAAAAATTTCAATCTGTTTTTCATCCCTTTCAGTTTTAATATGCACTCCCATGGTTCCCACTTTGAAGTCAATGGTAAAACCTTTGTGTGGAAAAGATGCCTTTGAGGGATAAAATAATTCAAGCTCTTTCTCAAATGAACATAAAAAATTGAGCACATTCCAGGGAATGGAGATAGTCTGCCCTTTCTCTTCCATAGTAAAAAAAAAATCCTCATAATTTTTAACATTTGTAGTCAATGCTCTGAGCATGGTAACAATGTCTTGATGCTATATTTGAATACACAACCAGTGTAAACTCCACATCATGTACAACAATAATAACAGGAACTTACATTCCATGTATGTATGGTATGGCAAAATATATTCTACTGTCATGTACAACTAAATAGAATAAATAAATTTTAAAAATAAACATGACATTATTTTTCTATACAAAATGGTAACTTGAAACTATGATCTAACCTTTTACTAGATTTCAAAATTTAGTTTTTCCCTTATTTTCTCCCTCAATTATTATCATTAGCAATTCAGTTAGATAAAGATGTACTTTTAAAAGGATACATGAATAAGAGAAAGCACACATTAATTTATTATGTTGTGAGTTTGACTTATTGTAACTATCAGAAAAACTGTTTAGTATCAAGTTTAAGCTTAATTACAAAAAAATGGATGTAATATTCATATTGCTAAAATAAAAACTAAGGTTGGACATGAAAATATAGAAAATATAAATATAATTCAGGCATAATACTAATATTAATTTTAATTGCACTTAGAATGTGTACCATGACTTTTTAAGATCGATTTTTCAATAAAAACGTTCTTATATATGTCATTAATATTTGACATATTACTGTTTTCATACTGGCTCACAACACTTCCTTTGCAGATGCATTAAGTGAGAAAGAAATCTGGGATATTTAAAGCCAAAAGAACCCTAACAGAAAAGGAAATCTGCTCTCTCTGTTAAGTGCTAACTCTCCTTTCAACATTTTTGGTATGCCAAATATACCATCTGTGCTCAATTACTTGTTATATTCTAATGTCAACATCTGCTTATAAGAAAATATATGCTTGCACATACTAAAGACTTGCTTTCCATACAAGAATTTGCAAGTTCTTTATGCTGCTCCACATGTAATTCATTCTTTATTCATTTTGCTTTCTTCTGAGTATTGAAAGTTTAGGCACTAGAATATTAGAAAATAAAAGATCTACAAATCTTAAGTTAGAAAACAAGAAGCAAAGATTTGAGGAGTTTAATTTATGTAGACCTATATATTTCATTGTATATGAGTTTTTGTAATAGGTGATGATTTGGTCATCTTATTTCAAGTTCCTTTTCCCTCTATCTGTTAACCAATATCATTACATCATGAATGCATTAAATTTGTAGATATTACTTACAAATTTTTATTTCATATTTCTGTAAAACAATGCTTTCATGAAATTGAAATTGATGATGGCTTTTTTTTGTGTGTGATACTTCCAACTATTGTACTGACTTCAGGGAGTTCTACCATTGAGTAATACCTCCAGCTCTTTTTATTTTTATTTTTATTTTTATTTTTATTTTTATTTTCAGTCAGGGTCTTGCTAAGTTGCATAGGGTCTCACCAAGTTGCAGAGGCTGGCCTTAAGCTTATGATCCTCCTCTCTCCGTCTCTGGAATCACTGAGATTGTGGGAATGCACCACTAAGCATGACTAAAACTGGCATATTTTATTTGTTTAGTTTTATATATTTCTATTTATGTATTTCTTTTTAAAATATAGCAAAAGAGCTGTCAAAAATTAGAAATAATTATCTCAAATGCTCCAACATTGCACTTTAAATGTTTTGTATGTTGTTCTTCTGAGTGCCTGTCCTCAGCAATTGATGCTTAGGTATCATTTAGAGCTTACTTTTTCTCCTGAAACAATGGAACAATGAAAGTGGATAGGACACCTGTCTGCTAGAACCCTAGTATTATTCTTTCTTGGGTTACTCACTTTTGTACTGAAGATCATTCTTTAAAAGCTTCCTAAGTGCTTGGAAATTAAAACTTGTGAGTCCTCTCTGAGATCAGGAAATTACATCACAGACTTAGATATGGGCAAAACATTACTGAGGGTCCTTTTTATGGAATGTTGGGCATTGTCCAGAAAACCCTTTGGAGATGGATTGATCTATAGGAATGTCCTCTCTGAGAGTATCTTCTTTGACTAAACTTGTAGAATTTTGTAGAGTTCTACAGATATTGAGATATTCCTTAAAATTATCTATTTAAAGCAATGCAAATGAATTTGTTCAGAACTTAAAAATACAACTGGAGATAAAAAATGATGCAAAACATTACATTATTGCTCTATTTGGATAAAACTTTGCTTATTTTGCAAATAACATTTTGCTATTTTGTGTGTGTGTGTACATATATGTACACACACGTGTGTACATATATATATATGTACACACACTCATATATATATACATATATATACATATATTTCAAATTATCATTTGAACTGTTGTTTTAACTTCAAATAAAATATAAAATTTTTGACTTGCAAATTCATAAATCTTCCTGTGTTTCTTTGGGTAGTTGGTGTGTGTGTAAATATTAATATTAGACTACCGATTTTTAGAAATTTCTATGATTATATTCTTAACTTCCAAGTATTTTCTACTTTCACCTGATTTTTTTTTCTTCCTTCATGGTAGTCTTGTTATGCTAGGAATACAATGTCTAACAGTTAGAACTAGGATGGTAATTGGGCAAAGAAAGCAGATACAAAGACTCCATGTCAAGAGATTGGAATTTGGAGAACATATAAAAATGCTCATTGGGGGAAGGGAAGTTGTAAGAAATGGGAATTAAGCGTTGTCTTCCCTCTTATGTTATTTTTCCTGTGATTTCTCATTTAACTTACTCTTTCTTCTGGTTTCTTTCTTTAATATATTTTTACCTTATCATTTTCTTTATTTTCCTTTCTTAAAACTTAATATCAAAGATTTATTCTAATTCTCTAAAGTCATATTTATTTCTAGTACACATCCTACCCTCCAAGAAATATTTTCTGTTTGAAAGCAAACTTTCACCTCTGTCCCTCCCCCATCCAGATCCACCCCATGTCCCAGCTTTTTATTCTGACATTTCCTGAGTACTCAGCACTTATACCAGTTTTATGTGTCACCAATATGATCAGGAAAACTACTTTAACTCTCTGGACTCATTTTCAACATTTCTGAAGTGTGGATAGTAATTCTCATCTTAAAAGACTGTAGGTAGTATTCTATGAGATTATGGCATTACATTAACACCTGATCAAAATCGCCTTGAATTCTGCACACTGAATACCAAAAGATGAGGATAATCAATTGTATTTCCATAAACATCACTTTAATGAATATATAGTGTTTAGAACAAAAGTGCCTTTGAAACATATTTAGAAAATTATGGTTCCATTAGCATACAGTGCTGACACTACAGAAATCATTCTTACTCATTGAAATGTCTATACATCAATGACAAAGACACAACTTATAGAGATTGTTAAGACCCTTGGAAATTATCTTGCCTAAACTCTCATTTTTTTGTGGTTCTATTCTGTATCATGAAATTTGGCAACTAATTAATATGCTGTTTCCATTTTTATGTAAGTATAATTTTATGACAGTTTCATCTCTTTTAATTCTTTAAAGAGAGGAACCTAATATTTACTTTTTTATTCCTGACAGTGACTTTCAGACTATTAGCTGGCCACATTTAATTAAAATAACATTTATTAATTAGTAGATGCTATTTATCTGCAATTAATAGCAATAGTCTATTCTTTACTCTTTAAGAGCAGATGAAAAGTTTATTCTGGACTCTGGGGTATGGACATGTGAAATGTTTCCATTAGAGTAAGATCAGTCTGGCTTCAGTGAAAAGTAGTTACAAGGCACCGAGTTTAAGGAAAGTCATGTTTTTCTTGAAACAGAACAAGAAAAGGGTATCACTGACCCCTTGTAGGCAGAAAATGATATCAGTGACAATCTCCAGAGAATTAGTTGTATCCAGCAGAGAGAAAACTGCCCTGACCTGCACAGCCATTACTTCAGAAACTAGTGAGGGGTGACAGAGGATTAAGACAAGACGCACTAACATTTAGAGAGAAAGGTGGAATCAGGTGGGTACTGTCCACTGTTGGAGGAACAGTGATCCAAAGCTGGCTCCACATGTTTATTAGATAGGTTTCTATCATCAAAAGGTTATTTGTGAGAAAGTTTCTGGAAAGCAGGCAGATTTGAAGTCTACGCATCGCAGGTGAGACATTATGAATGATTATCTTGCTATGTTCAAAATCTTCTATTCCTAGGAGAGAGTGTCTGAAACTCAAGGTTAAAACTGACATCTCTGAACTTTTGTGCAGAGACCAAGGGCCAGCATGCCATAGCAACTGGGGAATGTTAACTCTGTACTTTTGCACAGGGAAATGTTAACCCTATTCTTTCAGGCAGGGAAATCCCAGTGCAAGCACAGAACAACCACAAGGTAATCAGAAACCTTGATTCACATCACCAATTCCTACAAACAACCTCATAGGCTGCAACCGGAGCAGCATTAACACGAGAGCATCAAGAGGCCTAGGAGACAGTGGGACACCTGTATTCAGCCTTCCTCATCTGAGAAACTGTCAGAAAAACATTGAGGCCATTTGAGAACGAAGAATAAATTCTGGCAACAAAACTGAAGCAGCCCAATGACATCATTAAATGGAATATTTAATTTTATATCTATAGCTATCTTTCTATTATCTTAGAGAAATTAATGGATATATACTTTTCATTCTAAAGTTTTCCTCAATTTATGACATTGTGGATAAGCTCACTAAAAATGTTTTAAGTGTAACTTCAAGCACAATATTCCATATGTAGATGTTTCATAATTGATTTAATATTTACTCATTTGCCTCCAATTTACATTAGTACCAAATTACCATTAAACCATTTTTTTTGTGAAATTAGGTTATTAATTATGCTATTAGATAAAAGTTTATGTAAAACTTTGCAGTTTTCATTTCATATGTCAAATGGTTTATCAAAAATCTGGAAAGTTTTAATTTTATTTTTTCAACCATGTATGAGAATATCAGTTGCTTTATAAGTTCATTAGTATTTAGAGTTAAGTTATAACTTTTTTTTTTGCTTTCTACAGAAGTGAAAAATAAACTTTATTTTTCCTGATAATAAGACTGCATAGACCTTTGGGATTCTTTTCCTTTGGAAAAATATTTCCAATTTTCTATGAGTGAGAAGAAAGAGGAACATATATAAGTAAATGGCTAACTGAGTAGTATGTACCAAATAATGCTCATATTCATGAATATCTTTTTTAAGTAAACATGTTTTCTTAGTTGTACACATTGCTCCCTAGCTAAAGACTATACCTCCTAGGGTCTCTTTCTGCTGATCTCAACCATGTGGCTACTTTGTAACCAATAACATGTGAGTAGAAGTAGGATATATAGGTTCCTTGTTAAAATATGGTTGTGAAGGAAGAAGCAAGATTAGTCATCCCAGGAATTGTCTATTGAAGAGAGCAGAGTATCACCTTAGAGGGAGTCTACTACAATCCTGATGAATGTGGAGATGCCATAATTGCTCTGATTGTCCAATCAGGTTTTTGCTTAACAAAAGAAATAAGCTTGCATCCTTGCATCATATTTCAGCCTCATGAACTTTTGTTGTTGTTTGTTTTCCTGTTATAGCAGAAACCAGCTTTTATTATTGATGAAAAGGAGACAAAAAGAGAGAGAGAATGTGATGGTCAATCTGAATTGTCAATTTGATTGCATTAAAATATGCTGAAAATTATGAGGCTACTGGTTGTCTGAATGAGGGTGTTTCTAGGAATCATGAAGGACAGCAAACTGAGGTGGAGACCCACAGTCCAATAGTTTGGAGACTTGGATGGAACATAAGTTGGAAGAACAGGGAAGCAGCAGCAGACACAAGCTCGATTCTTAGAATGAATTCTTGATTATTGATGTGTCCACTGAGGATATCACATCCAGCTTCTTCCTACTTCCAAAACTGACTCTTTCCAGAGATTCTCAAGGGAATGTCCAGACCTTTGGTTTTGTACTGGGACCCTATCTTTGATCTCTCTTGTTCTGAGGCTCTGACTTCTTAAGACTGAGCAGCTTCTGATTCTTCCAGCTCTTCAGCCTGCAGACCATCATTGTGGGACACAGTGCTGGGAGCCATCAGCCAAGTAGGTATGACAATTTCCTTACCAGCTACTCCCATGGTGTCTAGTGGAAGGACTCTTGAAAGGTGACCTTGCTCAAGGACCAGGGCGGATCCGTGTTTAGGGTGTTCCCCCTTTAGAATAGGGCGGTTTAGCATAATAGGAGATTAGGGTGTTCCCCCTTTAGAATAGGGCGTATCCTGCTGCTGAGTTCCTCTTGAGTTCTTAGGGTCAGACAGTATATTTGGGGAGACAGAAGCCCATGTGGAGTGGATTTGGGCAGAGAGTGGATTTGGGCAGAGAACGTGGATTCCCCCAGAACGTGTTTGTAGACGGCCTGTGTGAGTTTGGGAATAAAGAATTGCTGTTTGAATCTACAAGCTGTGTGGAGACTCGTGATTTGTGCCCAGCCAGAGACTGCGGCAACACAGTCTATTCTGGTTGTGTAAGCTAATCTAATAAAAATCTCCTTTATATAATAATATATGTAATAATATATAATAACACACACATATATACATATTACATATACATAGACATAGACTTGAATAAATTGAGTTGTATATTTTGCTCCTCTAGAGAAACCTAATACATAGAGGGACAAGTTAATTCTAAAAATTGGTCATGTTTAGTCTGTATACCTATTCTTATCCCAGTAATATTTTGATATTATATTACTTATTTTAATATCTTTTTACTTTTCCAGATAAATTTTAGAATCATTTTGTCAAGTTTTTAATTGTATTAAATTTAAAGTGTGAGCTATGTTACATTAACTTTGGCTTTTAAATATTGTCTTCTTTTCTAAATAGAAACAAAATATATAACTCAATTTATTCAAGTCTTTTTATGTATGTATTATCAATGAGTTAAATTGCCTACTTTTTAGTTGTGAAAATTATTTTATTTTTTATTCATTTTGTGTTGTACTTGAGGTTGAAAACTGGGCTTCATGAATGCTTAGGAAGCCCTCTACCATGGAGCTCCATTCCCATCCCATGAAAGTTATTTCTGATCTATTTCCTATATGCTTTCTGAAAGACACATTAGAGCACTCAGTTTGGGTATTTATAGCTTA
This sequence comes from Callospermophilus lateralis, assembly GCF_048772815.1. NCBI lineage: Eukaryota > Metazoa > Chordata > Mammalia > Rodentia > Sciuridae > Callospermophilus > Callospermophilus lateralis. The sequence goes on along the minus strand of NW_027514713.1, from coordinate 4,602,196 downwards.
TGTCCAAGATCTACCCAACATAGACAGTTTGGGGTTTTTAAACATTTGACTCATTTTTATTATTTATTTATTTTACAGGGTCCTCCTGTGTTTTCCATGCTGGTCTTGAACTCACATTCTTCCTGCCTCAACCTCCCAAGTAGATATTTTATAAAATTAATTATCCGCAACACTCTGACAGAATTATATATTGATATTTTATTTTCTTTTATTTTCAGTTTTTCAGACTTGCTTTTGGGAATGTTTCCATTTTTATTTTTATAATCGAAATGTTTCTGATATTTTATTAAACAATTTTCAGGTCTATCAGAGAGTCATTTAAAAAATGTAACCTATTGACATTTTAACATATTTCTTAATGTAAATGAAGCACATTTGGTTCATCATTATTGTGGATTTAATTGTGTTTCCTGGAGAGATATGTCAAAGTTCTGGCACCCAGTACCTTAGTATGTGAATGTTTTTGTTTGTTTGTTTTGTTTTGTTTTGTAAATAGCCTTTTTTGCCAATGTGATTAGTTAAGTTGAGGTCATAATAGCATACAATAAGCCCTTAATTCAATATGACTAGTGTCATTATAGGAAGATGATGAGAAGAAAAAGAAGGAGATACCATTTGTTGACCAGGCAGAAATTGAAGTTAAGTCCCTACATATCAAGGTACATCAAAAATTGTCAGCAATACCAGAGGACAAGAGTAATGCTTGGAACAGATTCTACCCTGTAACTTTGAAAGGGCACAGTGCTGCTGACATCTTGATTTGGGACTTCTAGGCTCCAGAACTGAGATAATAACTTGATGTTGCTTAAAGACACATACATCTCTTTGTTACAAAAAACTTTAAAATTCAAGGTAGTCATGTTTAGTTTGACTTTTTAAAATCTGCATTATAAAAGATGTGACATTATATAGTATTTCTCTTCTCTGTGCTTCTAGAATGTCAAAATAGTTTTATGTAAAAATAAATAAGTCATATTTAAATATTGCTAAAATCCATCTCTAATGTTATGGATTTATAGTTTAATCATTTGTTTAATTATATTCTTATGCATATAATATTGTCATTTAAAAGATTCAAATATAACATTGACCCATATTTGATACTTTTTCAATTTATTTCCTATATTCTCTGTACTTAATTCTTATACATGGTAGAGGAACAAAATCCCATTTGAACCCCAACATCTATGTATTGCACAACACAGGGAAATAAAAATTGAAAATGTGGATAGATAAAATTTAATAGAAGAAATTGTGACTCTACACTTTTGAGAATCTCTAGTTACAAGCTTAGTGAAAACCCAGTAATGTGATTCATGTAGGTGCACAAATAACTTGCCATTTTATGTTAATCTACAAAAAGATTTTCAAAAGAGCATGTATGTTTGTCAGCTTTAGAATTTCTGTAAGCAAAATTACCCAAATAGAACAACTTAGAGGAAGGAGAAAAGGTTTATTTTGACTCACGATATCGAAGGTCTCAATCCAAAGATGGCCAACTCCTTTGCTTTGGACCCAAGGTGAGATAGAATATAATGGGAGAAGGGTATGGTGTAGAGAAATTGTTCCTCTCATAGCAGTAAGTAAGGAGAGAGAGAGAGAGAGAGAGAGAGAGAGAGAGAGAGAGGAAGTGGAAAGTGCTATAGGGAATATCCATCCTTCTAGGACACTACACCAGTGACAAATCTCTTCTAGCCATGCCTCATGTGCCTATAGTTATCACCCAGTTAGATCATTTAAACTAGGATGCACTGATTAGGTTATGGCTCTCACGATTCAATCATTTCACCTCTGGACATTCCTGAATTTACACAAGAGACTTTGGGTAACACCTCATATCCAAACAGTTTCTAAAATTGTACACCTGGCCCCCAATGTCCATCTCACAATGCAAAATGCATTTAGTCTTTCACCAAGAGTCCCATAATCTTAACAGTTTCAGCATTGCTCAAAAGTTGAAGTCCAAAGTCCCACTTGAGATTCATGGTAAACTCCTGGCTATAAGGTCCTGTAAATATCAAAAGCAACTTACTTATATCCATTATATAACACGAGTATATCTTGCCCAATAATCTGAAAGCCTGAATAGAATAAATACTGACTTTCAAGAGCCTGAAGTAATTATGGAAACAGTATGAAATTTCATATAACATTAAAACTACTGTTTGATCCAGCTATACCACTCCTGCGTATATACCTGAAGAAATCAAAGTCAACATATTCTGGAAATACTTGCATACCCATATGCATTGAAGTAATATTCACAATAGCCAAGTTAGAGAATCAACCTAGATGCTCATCAGCAGATGAATGGATAAAAATTAATGTGAGACACACACACACACACACACATACACACACACACACACACACACACACACACATAGTATTTTTCATCCATAAAGAAGAATGAAATCATGTCATTTGCAAAATACGGATAGAAATGAATAGTATTATTTTAAGCAAAATAAGTCAAACTCAGAAAGACAGATATTAAAGGTTTTATTTCATATGTAAAATCTAGGAAAAAGGGGTGACATGGAAATAGAAGAGGGACTATTACAGAAAAAGAAAGGACCAGGGAAAGGGGATAGGGGCGAGTGAATAAAAGCAAAGCATATTATATGTATGTATGAATCCATCACAGTGGCACACATTATTTTGTGTAATTATTATGCACTGATAATTATTTTTAAAAGGAAGTAACGTTGTCTGCAAATGGCCTGTGGACTTGAGATATAATATTAATTCTTCCCTGTTCTCCAGTTTGCTAGTCTTCAGACTTTTTTATGGTTTGGATCCAAAATATCCCCTAAAAGCTCATGTGTTGAAGACTTGGTTCCCAGTGTAGCAGTGTTCAGAAGTGGAGCTTTAGGAAGGGATTGGGTCATGAGGGTTCCAACCTCATCAGGGTATCACTCTATTTTTTGAATTAGTAATTTGAATGAGTTGTTAGCAGGAGGTAGACACTATAGGCAGGTGGGGCCTAGTTGGTAGACATAGTTCAGTGGGGTGTGCCCATGGGGACTATATCTTATCCTTGTCCCACTTCTGTGTTTCTGTGTTGAAGTTCTGGCTGTCTTGAGTTTAGCAACTTTCTTTTTCCATGCCCTTCCACCATGATGGTCTGACTCACCTAAAGAGCAAAACAATGTAGTCATCTGTTCATTGATTGAAACATCTAAACCATGAACTAAAATAAGTCTTTCCACATTTAAGTTTTTTATGTCAGGTATTTTAGTCACAGTGACAAAAAGCTGACTAACACAGGCTTGAACTATAAATCAGCTCCTCCCACATGCTATAGATTTAACCATGTCCCCTTAAAATTCAGATGTTTAAGCCTTAATTCCCAATATGGCTATACTTGGAAGCCACATTTTAGAAGATAATTAAATTTAAATGAGGCAATAAGCATAAAATCCTAACCTGAGAGGATTAGTGGCTTTACAAGAAATGGAAGAGATCTTTTTTTTTCACTCTCTACCAAGAGAGGACAGAGAGAAGATCCTCTCTAAATGTCAAGAAGAGAGCTGTAACCAGGAAATGAACTCTGCTAGACCTCCATCTTGGACTTTAACTTAGACTCCCAAACTGTGAGAAAATAAATTTCAATTGTTAAAGTCATCAATTCTATGGTAATTTTTAGGGTGGTTCTCGAAGGGTCTCCATCTTAATAGCCTTCAAACTTGAATAGTAACATTGTCTCTTAACTGGGTCTTCAGTCTGTTAGCTCATTGGGCAGATAATGGGAATTGTCCTTTTCTATTACCACATGAATCAACTCTTTAAATTTCACTCTCTATGTGTACACATCTTATTGATTCTATTTCTCTGGAGAACCAAAAGAGTATGTATGAAGGGAGAAGTAAGGAAAAATAACTAGAAGGTCACTGAGACCATCATGATTTCCATGTAATTCAACTAAGAAACTCAGTCCTTATGCTAAGAGCTCTGCAGAGTGGTTCCCAAACATTCAAATTTGCACTATATTTTGTAAGTAGAAACAATCAACTCACAATTCACAAATACTTATGGGCATATGATATTCTGCATGCTTTTGTTTCTACTTGGATGTTATCTTTCTTATTTTTCTTTCTTTCCTTTGTGTTTTGCTGAACTTTCTGGAAATATATTTTCTCTATTTTGTTTCATCATAGATTCTCTTTTCTGTCTACCTATTTATTTACCCAAATCTCATTTTCAGTAGAAATTATATTATTTTTGTAATGCATAAAGTTGTTTCTTGTGTCTTTAATCTTTAGAGAATGTCTCAAACATAAAAATATTCCTGTTTGGAATAACAAGAAACTCAAAAAATTTCAGTCAAAACTCACTTAGTTTCTAATATAATTTATAATTACAGTTTTTTTTTGTTATTGTTTTTGTTTTTTTTACTTTAAAGAATAGGATACAAAGGAATCAGAAGAGCAGAAAGGCAAGAAGATCAGTGAAGCTCAGGGGATATGTCCAGGTAAGAATTAACTGGGATTTAAACCAAGTAGTGCCAAAAACAGTGGAAACAAAAGAAGGTTCTGAATTGGTGTCAAGGACACAGTAACAAAAAAAAGGAAGCCCTTTCTTTCTCCCTATTTATTTTTTGTTGATGAACACAAAATCAAATTCAGTGGTCTTCTAAGACCATTCAGTTTTAGTTTAGAGGAATTTTCTGATACTTCAGATTGATTTCCTGTTAGTTTTATATGTAGCATATTTTTCATACCATAACCATAGCGCTTATCATTTGGAATCACACATCAGATAATTGTCATATTACCCCTAAAGACAAGGCTTCAATTTAATTTGGCTTTTGCATTCTTCATTATAGCTTGGCTTGAGGCAATAAAATAATGGAGTAAAATAAGACAGGCTAACATAAAAATGATTGAATGTATGAGAGAATGTTGTTGTAATTAACATAAGAAATTTATGAGCAAGAAATAATTTGATAGAAAATTTGACATCAGCTTTATGTTGTTAATTTTGACGTGATGGCAATTTCTGAGGTACAAATGCACAGTTAAGATATTGAACTTAAAAATGACTCTGCCTTCACATCACTATTAAAAATGCCTAGAATTTCAGGTGGATTTTGAGATTTTATGATTAATAAACTAGATATACTATTTTAAGAATAACTTATGTTGAGATGATGTTTAAAGGAGAAAGAATGTGAATACCACATATGAATACAGAAAGGAGAGTGGGTTGTCAGAGATCTAGCTCTGATCTGTACTTAAATTGAGAATTTCAAAGATGGCACTGTATTAGCTATGGTAAGACAGTTGGAGAATCTGAACCAAGTAGCCTAAAAATTAAGATGAATGAAGTGTTATAGGAACTAAGAAAGTGATTTAAAAATACTATACTGATACTATAAATTTTACTCAAAAAAACCACTCCGGATTAATAATATAAGAGACCGTGGTAATTTTTGAGAGGACAAGTGTTTTAAAATAAAGTGTTATTTAAGCATTAAATTAAGATTATAGTATTAAATAAATAATACTGTATTTTCCCTTTTGGTAAATGTTTAAAATAAAACTAAATTTTATTAAAATAATATAATAAGAGAAAATATGATGCAAAAATGGAAAATTTTTCCTCCTATTACATTACTTGGTCGCTAATTTACTCGAATTTTTCTTGCCCCATTTATTTGATTTCTTCCTGTCTCATATTCTCTTATTCAATTAAAACACATTATGGTGGTAGACATTAATATGATTCTCCCAGTGATTCCCACCTTCTGGTATTTACATCATTGTACAATCATATTTCTTGAATATGGGCAAGACTAATGACTCCTATTACAAAAAAAAAAAAGAATATAGCAAAAGTGAGGATTGTTACTCTCATAATTCAGTTATCTAAAACACACAAAAAAATGGATGCCATTTTAATGGTATTGTTATATGATATTCCATCTTAACACACCAAAGCTGGAAACTCTCCTTATGAACACATTGGAGAACACATATAAGGCAAGAATCTGTAAATAACCTGTTAGAGCTGTGGACAGCCTGTAGGATCTGAGGGCTTCCTATAGCCAATAACCAACAAAAAACCAGGGCCCTCAATCATACAGAAGCTACGAAATACAATATGAGGATGCAGCTGACACCTTGAGTGTAGCCATTAAGTACCCAAAGGTGAGGGTTCGCCTGAGGTTCACCTGGGCTCCTGCCCTTATCTTTTATCCATAGGCCAGGGAAGAAAGCTCTGTAAGAGATGTACTTACAGGGACACTAAAATTCAAACAGTGTGTTTTTAAAAATTGCCCAATGAGTGTGATGAGCTTATTTTCTACTTATCTATCTATCTTTCAGCTGTATCCATTAGTAGTATTTTCTATTAGATCTTTTCACAGTATTAATTCACTATCTGTAGGAATATGTTGTGTAATGCAAAAAGATAAGTATCTTCGAATGAACACATTTCCTTCAACTTAAAGTAATGCTTCAAATATAATATCACTTGGTTTTTTTTTTCTGAAATGTAACTCATTATCCTATTGATATTTGATTTTTCATTGTGTGAGTTCATTAAATGAAAGTATTCATTAAAAACTTTTGTGTCATTATCACATCTGTGAAAGACATCAATGGAAATAAAAATATCAGATATTGGTTGGATTACAGATATAGAAAAATCTGAAATTTCAGTTACATTATTAGAAGTAAATTTTGAAAGCTGTGAAAGGAAGAATGTTCAATTCTTGTCATACTTTTAAACCTGATTGATTATGTTGCATAAACGAAGTTAGAAATTCTTGTAAAACAGAAAATATGTGACATCTCCTCCCACTTGCAAAACAAAAAGAGAAAGATGTTTGTCAGTAGCATCTATGTTATCCTATAAAGTTTCTAAGTGCAAAGACTGATTTTGAAGAACTTTTTCCCCAACATCACAATGCTTTTATCTACTTCAAAATTTCATTAAATTACACAGCTGTCACAAAGTCATGGTCTGTGAGCCACAACCATTACTGTAGTAATATGTGCTAAGAGTACATTGTCGACTTCCTGCCATTATATGATGATTGATATTGTTTCATACATAGATTATTCACTTTTTTCATAATTTTAGAATTCATGACTATCTGAAAAGATTCATGAGATACTACTAATTCTACTACTTGATTTTTAATGACCAATTCTAAATCTTTGACTTTGATGCATACATGAATACATAAACACACACATATACATACATACATACCACAATGTGAATGTGCATATATGTTTGCCAAATGTTTAATTTTGTCTAAAAACTTGAAGCCTTAGGTATTATGTATGCTTAACTACCTACTAAATATTTGGGTTATGCTTTCTGTGTAATCCTCCAATTTAGCTTATTTAAAACTCAACTCATCATCCCTGACTACTTTTGATTCCCAGGATTCTTTAGTCTAACACAAGTTATACAAGTCTCAAAAACTTTCAATTACTACACATGGCACTATTTTGCTTATCATTAACATCCAAAATTGATTCATATCTAAATATATCTTATACCTATCTCATGTTCATTGTAATATTTTTACTTTTATAGATTTCCGAAATAGTCTTCTACTCAGAAGACTCTCCTTGCTGCCATTATTTCATGACATTTGAGTCAGATCTGGCCCCTGAAGGTTGGTTAATTAATATTCATGACTGGTGAGAATAAGAACATAGAATTGGTTTAAGTTATATTGACCCAAAAAGATAAGATATAAACAACATATACCACCCCAATGTCTAACTAGCTCCCTATTAAAGCAGGAACAAGTTTTAGTGGTCAACACATGCAGACAAATATACCAGGTTGAAAGCTAAGACTCATAGTTGAGATGGCTAATAAAACATAAAATAACAGACATAATTAAGTATAATTATAGGGTGATGTGTGATCAAGAATTCCACTTAATTACATGAAGAATTATAGGAAAGGCAGGTCACCAAATATTCTGTTGCTCTACAAAATATAAGTCAATAACAAGTATGAAAAGAACAAGAGGTGGGATAAAAATATTGATATGATTTTATATGATATAGCAAATGATTTTCAAAATTGATGGTCAAATAACAATATATACATAATTAAACTTTAAAATGATATTTTTTGTCCCTAAATGCTTTCAAGCGTTCTTTTTATGAAAAGGTATAAATTATTATTCTAAAACATGTATCATCATGTTGAATTCTAATATTAGTTTCATAAGAAATAAATATTATTTTCATTTTGGAAATTATATAACTGAGACCAAAGATCATACCAATTGTAAAAATGGAGAAATCTGGATTTTGAATTGAAATACTACATGTGAACTTCTTCAAGTCACTTGCAGTGGTTTTACAGACTAGTAATCCTCAACTGAAGTGATTTTGGTCTCCAGAGAGCATTCTCAACGTCTGGAGATACTCTTGGCTGTCAGAGTTGCAGGGAAGGGAGGTTGCTACTGACATCTAGTGGGTAGAGGCCAGAGACATTGCTAAATATCCTACTATGCACAGGACAGGACCACCTCTACAACAAAGAATCATGTGACCCTCAATGTCAATAGTGCTGAGGCTGAGATGTCAGAAACAGATGTAATGTTACCCTGTTACTACAATAAGAAATAGAGAGTAACACAGCATTCCATAGGCCATATAACTTGAGGAATGCATAGAAAAAGTAAGAAAAGAAAATATATTGTGGAATTAGTAATAATAAGGCAAAGCAATGATGAATATCAATAACAGTTTATATATGACTTGGCTATGATAAGTTTTATGACACTAATGATGACAGGGAATTAAGAAAAAATTCTTCCTTTTCAAGACAAAAAGAGAAATGTGATTTTAATCATTTTAAATAGAGTTTGTACAAATAAAATGCAATTGAGAAGGGATTTACTTTGTGGAGTGTTTTATATAATTTGTAAAATAAATTATTTTTTACATATTTTCTAAATTCAAGACAGTATACATTGTAATCCTGAAAGCTCAATGAAAGAAAACAAGAACTAAGCATTATGTTTAAAAAAGAACTACAACAGTATATTTTCATATAACTGCAGACCATTTTAATCTTTAGTATCATAAAATCTACATCTCTTCCTCTTTTTTTTCCTGATACTCATTTTTGAACCCAGAGTTCTCATGCATTTTGAACCCAGAGTTCTCTACCTCCCCAGTCCTTCTTTCTGATATTCAATCCATCTAAATGATATTCTCAATCACGTCTACAATACACACCAGCTGACAGACTGCTTTGATAGTCTGCGCTTACGAGCTTGAAATTGTTTGCATTTTGAAGGACTGCAATTTTACAACATATCAAAGAATTTCAGATTTTCATGTCTATTCCCTATTTAATAAAAACCCAAATTATTTGTCTTTTCAGTGCTGGAAGTCGAAAACTTCTTGAAAATATTCTGTAAATTTTGACAGACATCACTTCAATGACCGAGTGATAGCTTTTTGTGACATGTCAATGAAACAGAAATCTTCCACAGTTTTATACTTTCTCTGATAGTCTGAAGATATGTGGTTATTTCTATTCCCTAAACTGGATTTCTAGTCTTATGACAGATAATTTTAGTAGCAGAGCACTTGTTTAGCATTTATTGAGAGACTGGTTTCAATCTCAAGCATAGAGGTAAATATATTATTTAAATTTAATTACATATACTTATTATATATAACTATATTTTTAAATTGTACATAATTTAAATTAAATTTCACTACCTCTGTAAATAATTCAGGCAATGACAATTAGAATAAAGGTATTTTCTCCATGTAATTCTCTTGTAATTCCTTTGGACACACAAGGATACACATTGAAAATGGCAATAACCAGAGAGTCAACAGTGACTTCTTATCCTATAGACAGATTGGTCATCATGTTATTCTGATTCCAATTTTTTTAAGTGTTTTAAAATAATGGCTCTATAAATTGAATACTAAGATTATTGATCTTTTAATTAAGTTAAAATCATTTTAAAAGCAAAATTTTTGTTACTCAAAAGGATTTATTACATAATCTTCAAACTAAACTTTGTGGTTTAAATAAAAAATGGTGTTCAGCATTATTATTGTATAATACAGAGTTTTATTCCAAAATGACAAGCTTTTTTTTTTACTGTAAGAGAATCATACATTATTTAGAAAATACTATAGGCCATCAAAAATTATACAGTCTTGCATAAAATACTGTAAATAGTGAATCAATACTACATTGGCATAAAAACATTAAAGTAATGCTTCTGAATAAAGCAATATTCTTTGGGAAAATTAAAACTACTCTTAGAATCATGTCAACAAATTGACACAAGATTTACACATGTTCAAAATATTCTCTTTGATATTTGTCATCGTCATTAAAAGTAATTAGCCTTTTTTAAAAAACTTTTTCTTGTGAGTATTTTTTTTAAGCACTGTAACTTGAAATTGCTTTTTTCTTGGTTGCTACTAGTAACACTGACAGTTACTATAGCAGCAATCTGATAACTACATATTTTGAAGAAATACTAGCAAATGGAAGGTGACTATAATCATTGAAAGTTATTTAAACCATACATTTATAAGGTTATTAATAGATTTGCTTCTGATATAGGTATTATTAGCACATTTAACATATGGAAAGAGATGTAAGATCAATTAATAAAATCTATATATATGCATGCTTTGAAGAGGAATGTATACCTAGAAATGTATAAATAATTGAATAGTTTTAGTGTCAGACAATTAGAATTATATCTATAATTGTCCCCTTAGTGAAAACATTGTCTCCAATTTTATATCAGTTTAGAAAATTGGACTCATACAGATATTTCAAAAGAAACAGTTTCTTGTTTTTTTCTTTGACACAATTACTTAAATTTTATCTTGAGTCAAAGTTGAAATTTTCTCCACTAATTTGCTATATAATTTGCCATCTTCCATTACATTAAGACCTTTTTATAATTTCTTAGAGACAGAACATAAGAGGATTATGTGGGGATAAACAACATAATATAATTAGGAGAAACATTCCACACTGTTGATGAGATGCCTCTGCACTCACCTGAGTAATTGGCTGACTGACAATTTCAATTATCTTTAGCCTATCAATGGTTTTCAATGAGTCAAGCATCCTTTGCATCAGACTCACTTAGAAGGTGTGAACTAAAGAGGAACAGTTCATTTATTTGTGTGGTAAAACAATAAGTAGTGTATGCTATTAAACTGCCCATATCTTCTTTCTTTAGTAATTACAATGAAGAAGACTGAATTATGTGCACATTATTTTTCTCTTGATGGATGAGATTGATACATGTAGGGTTAATGGCTCTTTTGGAATTATGACAAATGAGCCTTTCCCAGCATAGATTTGTATGTAAGCTGCCTTCCAGATATGAGAAAAGTCATGCCAACTATAGCAGTCTGAGTTTTCATCCAGGACCTGGACTATTTGGGGTACATTTTGACATATTTATTGCATTTGAGACTGGTGATAGATTAAATTTTCTCCAAAATTATCCTCTGTCTTCTTTCCTGAAACATGAGTTTAGCTTTTTGATTTGTTTTTATCCAGTAGAATCTTAGCAAGTGTTAGAAAAAGAGGTTTGAAGAATATGTCCATCATTGGTGTTCCTCTGTTGTGCATATGTCCACACAATGAGAATATAAGCCAAATATTACAGAAGAAAGAAAAACAAGTAGGACAGAGCATAACCAATAACAGTCTTTTCCCAGATGCATGAATGTAATCAGCTGTGATCAGTTGAAATCAGTACAGCCTCCAAGGAGGGTGAGCCAAACCTCCATACCTTCAGTTGACCTCTAGACTGAAAAAATCATGTATTGTTTAAGTCCACTGAGTTTTAAAGTCGTTCTTTCAGTGGTGGTGGTGGTGGTGGTGGTGTGTGTGTGTGTGTGTGTGTGTGTACTTGATGATACTGATTTGGGAACTTATGGAACAATGAACATGGAACTGTGATATAGCATAATTTATAAGCCAAAGACCATAAAACCATTTAATATGTTTAATCATGCATGCTATGGGTAAAAGAAAATGTGGTAGAAATGGCCAGCCATGCTTGAAATGAGGCAGAATCAGCCAATAAGAACATATTTCTGAATATTGCAGGACAATCTTTAAAAGAATACTTAATTTACAAACTACTGTTACATTTATGAGAAACCTATAGCATCACTCCAACATTACAGGAGAAAAACTTCATAACACTATGACTACATGAGAAATATTTTTGCATCCATTTATATGAAGTCACTGTATGGTAAAATGTAAAGAACATGTAAGTAAAACTAAACAGAAAAATTCATTTTTTTTGGGGGGGGGCGTGGTACCAGGAATTGAACTCAGGGGCATATGACCACTGAGCACATCACCAGCCTTATTCTGTATTTTATTTAGAAACAAGGTCTCATTGAGTTGCTTAGCACCTTGCTTTTGCTGAGTCTGGCTTTGAACTTGCAATCCTGCCTCAGCCTCCTGAGTCACTGGGATTACACTCATGTGCCACTGCAGAAAAATTCAAATTGAAGCATTCAATTTGATATTAATGTAGCATTCTAAATTTCAGTATTATCATCTATAAAATAAGAGTATATTTTTATTAATGTGGCTTTTTAAAAATAAGATATGCTTCACAATAAATAGGTGTTGTTGCTTGTATTATTCCTCGGACTGGCTCAGATGCTAGATCATAGTGGATTCCCAACAAGTGGTAATGATGATTATCATTGTTGTTCAATACAAAATTTAGCTTTTTGTGAAACTATACAATAAAAATTAGGAAAGAAACAGTTATGGCAATATCAATGCTTCTGATATAGATTATATATTTTAGCTTGAATGATGAGTGATTCAGAAGTCACTTTGAATGATAGCAAGCCTTTTCTATAGCCATATACTTGATCTAATACCAGACAAAAATAGACATCATCTTCTAAGAGAATTTTATGGGCTATTAGAAAACAATTCAGAGTTAACATAGGGACATAAAATAAGAACAATAAAATGAAAAGATAATGAAGAGAATTATTTGGCTTCTCATCTTAAACAATTCAGGACTGTGTTCCCCAATATCACAGAAAAGTAGGAATGACAGATTACTTTAATAATGCTTATGGTTACTGTATTATAAGTATATACATTAACTATTATATTTTGGGGGGGGGTCAAGCTATATACATTTTCATTCATATGTGGATTAGACCTTATCTGGAATTTTATTGTTTTTATAAACTTATGAGTTGGGGAATCTCTTAATTTATAAGCACAGATGTTTAGTAAAGGCAACACTGATGCTCATACTAATAATTAACATTAATTATATGCTAGATGGTGAGCTAAGAGATTTACATATATTATTTAATCTATTTCTCCCCAAAGTCTTCATTTTGCATATGGGAAAATTGAAGTTTCCAAAGAATAAGTAATTTGTTTAATGTCAGAGTTGATATTAAGTAGAGGAGAAAGATTTTGAATTTGAATTTGTTTTCCTTCAAAGCCTGTGCTCTTAAGCCTCAGCATGTGCAATATTTACATAAGAGATTTGAACATAAACAGTGCTATCTTTGTGCCATTGTAGCTTGATTTAGTTATGTATAAAAGCACTTTAAAAACTATATATAAGGATAATTTATCTATGTCCACTGAAAGTTGAATAGAGGAACTCATGCAACATCATGTGTCCTTGGGCAAAATATTCAATATTTTGATGCCACTCACCATCTGTGTTTTACTGGAACAATTTGACCTTTTGTTATTATACTTTTCTTTTAAAAAAGTTTTTTTAATTAATGTATTTTCTTTCATGGGGCCAGTTTACTCTGATTACAGGGATATATTCCTCGCTTTTGGACCGTTTTCATACATCTGATAATTTTTCTCTTTGTGCTTCTAAGTAATCTTGTAAACCACACCTCCAACATCGTGGTGAAAACAAGTAGCCTGGCATCAACTAGAAGGCACAGAGTGGGACTGGAGCTCTTTCAAAGCCCCATTCCCAGAGAATTTTCATTTGCAATGAACACTTGTTGAAGCCTCCTTATTCTCATGTTGAAATTTTAACCCCCAATGGCTGGGCAGGTAGTGCAGTAGCTCAGTGGTAGGGCTTAAACTCTGGCTTTCTTCGACCAGCACAGCTCCTGCCAAAAGAACGAGAGAGAGAGAGAGAGAGAGAGAGAGAGAGAGAGAGAGAGAGAGAAAAGAAAGAAAATCTTACTCCCAATATGTTGAAACTAGGAGGTAGGATGTTTGGGAAATAATTAGATTGAGGATGTGAAACCCTCATACCCTCATGATAGGAAGTTCTTTATAGAAGCAAGCCCAGAGAACTCTTTCTTCCTTTTACTGCACGTGAGAAAATGACTAAATTTGGCAGTCTGCACCTCAGATGAGGACTTTTATATCATAATCTAATGAAAAAATGTACCGAAACTCTACCATGCTAGCACCCACATCTCAGGCTTTCAGCCTCCAGAATTGTGGAAAGTAATTTTTTGTTGTTTACAGCCCTGAGGGTATGATATTTTGTTATAGAGCCCAGGATAACTACCCTTATGGGGTGTATCTTCATTTGTTGTGATTTAGACATTGCTCAGGACAAATAGTCATTTTTCACATGGGCATTTGTGGAAAACAATTATAATATTGGAGATGCCTGAGCCAACAGAGTAAATAGCATGAACAAGCTGAGGAACAAAGTTAAAAGAAAAAGCTGAAGAATGAGAAATCCACAGGAGTTTCAAAAAGTAAAAATATATACTTTGGGAACTTACAAGGTAAATACATAGAAGCCTAAGAAAAACCTGTGAATGCCTTAACCTCTTACTTATGGCTGACTACGAGGCACTGAGAAAACAAGAAGTGGAGGTTAGGATCGAATTATAAACTGGCTGCCTAAACATTCAACACACACTCACCTTTTTGGAAAAGCCAGCCCAAAACTTTCCAAATGTCATGAAAAATATTAATCTACACATCCAAGAAACTCAACAAATACCAGGTAGGATAAACTCAAAGATAAACAGAGAAACATATAAAAATCCAACTTTTGAAAGCCAAAGACAGAGATGGTCTTGAAGCAGCAAAGGAGAAGTGATTCTTCACATAAGAGATGTTTTCTCACAAGAAACTGGAATGCAAAGACACCAGGAAGACGAAAGTGCTTAAAGCAAAAGGCTACTAATCAAGAATTCTCTATTAGTCAAATTACCATTCAAATATAAAGGAGAAATTAAGACATTTCCAGATTAACAAAAACAAATCTGCACTATATCAACTACTAAAGGGTGTCCTTTAAGCTGAAATGAAAAGAAACAATGTAGTATCTCAAAATAAAAATGGTTTAAATACTTCAGTCAAAAAAAAGCAGACTAGGGCTGGGGATGTGGCTCAAGTGGTAGCGCGCTCGCCTAGCATGCATGCAGCCTGGGTTAAATCCTCAGTACCACATACAAACAAAGATGTTCAGTCTGCCGAAAACTATAAAATAAAAAAAATAAATATTAAAACTCTCTCTCTCTCTCTCTCTCTCTCTCTCTCTCTCTCTCTCTTTTTTTAAAAAAAGCAGACTAGCAGAATGAATTAAATAACAACCAAAACAACATGATTCCACTTCAAATATATATGTGTGTGTGTGTATATATATATATATATATATATATATATATTCATATATATATTCATATATATTCATATATATATATATATATATATATATATATATATATATATATATTCATATATATATATGAAATTTTCCTTTGGTATCCAGATATTTTTGCTTCTAGAACCACCTGTGAATATCATGATCTGTGGATGCACAAAATCCCTTATGTAAAATGACATAGCATTTGCATGTAATCTTCATGATCTTCCCATATACTTTAAATCATTTAGAGATCATTTCCAATACATATACAATGTAAATGCATGAAAATAGTCGTCTTGTGTTACTTAGAGAATAATGGCCAGAAAAAAAAAATGTTTTTACACGTTTGGTACAGATGACATTTTTTCCCAAATAGTTTTATCTGTTCTTCGTTGAATGAATACAGGGATGCAGAACTAACAGATACAGAAGGACAAGTGTAGGTTGAAACAAAGAGGATGGAAAAAGGATATTCCATACAAGCTGTAATTTAAAAAGAGATGGAGTGGCTACTGATATCAGATAATGTGGACTTTAAGACACAGATCTAACTCGCAATCATTAATGGAAGAACCCAAAAAATGTAATCCAAAAATGACAGAATTACAAGGAAAATGGAAAATTGTAAAAAGATTAACTTACTATGCCTTATTTTCAATAGTGAATTGAATAAGTATAAAGAAGATTCATGTGGAAATGGAAAACTTGATAACTCTACAAATTACTAGACTTAATTGACATCTTCAGAACATCCATTCAAAACTAATAGATTATAGTAATTTCCACTTATATGTGGGCATATGTTCCAAGACCCCCAGTAGACGCCAGAAATTGCAGGTAGTACCCAAACCTTAAGTAGACTATATTTTTTCCGGTACATATATACCTGTGCTAAAATTTGACGTATAGAGTAGGTGCAGTAAGAGAATAACAACTGATAATAAAATAGAATAATTATGAAAAGTCTCATGAGTGTGGTCTCTCTCACATTCTGACTACTTTCCTGTCCTGTTATGTGCTGTGTGATGCAGTGAGGTGAATGACAGCATCATGACACAGCATTAGACTACTACTGACCTCCTCGTTACGTGTCAGAAAGAGGATCATCTAATGTGGTTGAGTGAACTACAATTTCCTTTCTTTCCTTTCACCTTTGCACCTGAAGCATATTATGTCTTCTCTTTGGTCTATCCAAATTGCCTTCATCAATAGAAAAGGCATAATATGCTTCAGGTGCAAAGTTGCAAGGAAAGAACAGGAATCCTAGTGAACTAGGGATGATTCACATATACCTGGTAATTTCAACAGAGAACAATGCAAGTTTTTATTATACTGATCAAAACAGTGTATAATATAAAACCTATGGATTGCTTATTTCTGGAATTTTTCATTTAATACTTTTGGACCAGATTGACTACTTGTACCTAAAACCATAGACAGCAAAACTGCAGATAGAGGTAATTTATATATTTTTCAAAATCACATGTGAAGCCAGGCACAGGTGGCATGCTCCTATAATCCTAGCAGCTGAGGAGGCTGAAGCATGAGGATCACAAGTTCAAAGCCAGCCTCAGCAACCTAGCAAAACTCGGTCCCTGAATAGAATATATATATATTTTTTAATGGTCGGGGATGTGACTCAGTGGTTGAGTGCCCCTGGATTCAAACCCCAGCATTAAAAAAAAATCAATGAATTTTTAAAATTAGACAAGTTTAAGAACAAGAAAAACCTGGGAGATAGAGTAACACAGGAGGAGTGACAGAAGATGAGATTAAGAAATGGGCAAAGTCATAGATAGTAAGATGCAAGGATTTCTTAAAAATATTGTTCTGTGTGTGATAGAAGACTCTGGAAGGGTTTCAGAAGGCTGAATGATCAGAGGGCGTGGCAAATACTCTATGACCACATTTTGTGGGATAGGACCTATTTACATGATTTAAAAGCTACTTTGGGGGTTGAGTGGAACTATAGGGTAGGATAGAAAAAAAGGCAAGCCATGAAGGTAAGGGAATACTAAGGATGAACATGGCAGTGTCCAGACTAAGCAAATGGCAGAGGTGGGAGAAGCAGTCAGAACTGAAAGGCTTGTGGATGTACTGGATGAGAGGAGTTAGGAATCAAAAGATTAAAGGACCATTCCTTCTTCTGGGCTCTGAGCACATTGTTGAAGGTAGTGGGGAAATCTTGGGTAAGAGAAGGTTTTAGAAACACTGTGAAGTTTAAAATGTCTAAAATTATTTCAATGGAGATACCAATTAAGAATTTATTTTAGTAGTCTGGCCTACTCACGTTGAAGAATAGATGTAAGATTTAGTAGATTGGTGCCAAAGTTGTTAAGATCACAGAATCAGAAGAAGAAAAAAATTTTTAACAAAAGCTGGAAAATTCCTGCTTAAGGAATACCCACCTTTATAATTTATATGCACAAAAGGGAAATGGTCCGAATAACATTCACCTTGGACGATGAAATCCTTGAGGGAAGGCACTGTGAGTTATTCATTTCTATGCCTTTTGTGTCTAACACAGAACATATGAAATAGTAAATTTCAAAAGTCAATGTTGAACAATTTTAAAAGAACACAAGTGTATGGAGGCACAGATTCTATTATGACTGCCAATACAGGAGTCTTTTTTGCATAATTTTCAAAAATAATTTTATTTGCAGTTCAACGAAATTGAAATGCTTGCCAATAACCTTTTAGTTTGTGCTGCATTGAAATTTAATCTGGATTTGTAAAGATAGAAAGATTCCATTCTGCAAGTAAAAAATTAGAGTAATCCTATGCAAGAGCCAAAATATTCAAAACTAACACTCAAACTTTTTGTTTCTCCTTTGCTAGAATCTACTATGAGTAATTGATTCCCAAGACTTTGAATGTATTTGATAATGTCCATGTTGTTTAAAATATATGGCACTTGGAAAATTCAAATATCTTTGTTGGGGGAGCTGTAGAAATAATAACAGAGTAACATTTTCTACTGCAGTGCCATGTTTAATAAGCATTAATAAAATGATGTTAAATATATAAAAACAAATCTATAATTAAGAAGGAAAATATTTTAAAATTAGAATATGTATTAAGAACAAGAAGGTTCATGAGAGGTTTTTCCTTGCTTTGGGAATACAACAATGTTTTGTGCTTGAACGATTCTTTTCAACTTGCTATTTAGTACACTGTTTTGATCTATAAATAAAAGCTGAAAATTAAAACTGAAGTCAAGTTTGATTTTTCCCAGAATAATCAGATATCATTCATAGTTTGAAAAATAATGCCCATGGAAAACATCCACAAAGCTGAAGTTAAGTTACCTTTATTTTTTTTACCTTTTTAAGTGCATGCTGAGACAAATATAGTAGGTTATCAAAAATAAGACCCATACAAGTGTTAGAACCCCTGGGAAAGAAAGAACTTGAAACAATTATTTGTTTCTTATCCCAAGATTTCTGTAATAGAGACAAGAATTCTGATTTTTTATGTTATATAACACCAAGCTGAAAAGTGCCATTCTGAACTCATGTCAACTGGATTCTCTCAGATTAAATAAGAGATCACTTTTATTAATTACTTGCCACTACATGTTGCTGTGTTTAATCCACGAATTCCCAACTGAGGAATCTAATCATTCCATTTACACAGATGAAAAATTGGGCCAAAGATATATGTTAAATATCTCTTGCATGGTTACACATTTAGTAAGATAAAGCCATAATTACTACACAGGTCTGTCTTACTGGGGGGAAAAAATATCTCTTTTTTTTATTACTTGACATGATCTTAAAATACTTTAACACTAATTGGTGGACTATCCAGTTATTCACAACAACTATTCCAAATTTCATGCACTGTTCTCCAGATCCTCATTGTCCCCTTCACTTTGCTCCAGACAGAGCATTTTATTTTACTTAGACCAAAGATTAAATCCTTTTCTCAAATTACTTGGCGCATCCCACTCTCATTCTAGGTTTTCATTGTCCAGTTTACCTGAACCTTATTTATGAGGGCTGTCCTTAAAGTCAACAATGACTTCTCTGTTCCTAATAACTGCTATCATTCTTTAAGTTCTGTTTTCATTTGGTTTCTCCACAAAGCTGACCTTCGGGCAGATTTGAGCTCAAGAGCACCACAAATGTATTTAGTAATCCAAGGAAACACTAATAGGGCAATGATAAAAGAGAAGTCTAATCAATAAAGCCTTTGTTATTAGTAATGTTGCTCCTGAGAGTAACTTAAAGGTCAAGCAAGCTGGGGAACTGCGAAGTAACTGGGGCAATTCATATACTAGGTCATCTCAACTATTGGTTGAGGACCACTGGGATTACAGAGAAATTCTCTGACACTAGCCTGTGGTATGAGCAAGCACAGCACGTTCCTGGGATCAGAGAAAGTTTTCAGGCAGTGCAGGTACTAGAGTTGGAATTTGGGCAGCTTTGGAAAAGTCTGGTAAGTATGAGGGCATCTGGGTACAATACTGAACAAATGTATCATCTGTTGCTTATAAATGATTCTAATGTTTGTAACTGATTATTTTCTTTTTATAAAAATTCTTTGTATGGAGGAATGAGATGGACATCATTATCCTAAGTAAATGTATGAAGACATGAATGGAGTGAATATACAACCAGAGATATGGAAAAATGTGCTCTATATGTGTAATATGAATTGTAATTTATTCTGCTGTTCTATATAATACATTTAGAATAAAAAATAAAATAAAAAATAAGAATTCTTTGTATTCCTTTCTAAAATCTTTACTTCTTTATTTTTTGGTGACTAGAATTCTTTTTCTTTTCTCATTACTGTTTAGTAATTTCAATTCTAACCCTTGTTTCTATATAGATGGCCCTATGTCTACATTCAATTCTAATCTTTTTTCTTGTTTTTGGGTACTCTCTGAAAGTATTATTTTACACTCTAAATTGCAACCAGGAGGCCTTTCCCCTACATTTGATACTTGACAATGTTCAAAATTGAGCTAACAATCTTCCTTAGAAAACCTTCATATTTGAAAAACTTCTTACACATTTTATCA
Source organism: Callospermophilus lateralis (assembly GCF_048772815.1). Classification (NCBI taxonomy): domain Eukaryota; kingdom Metazoa; phylum Chordata; class Mammalia; order Rodentia; family Sciuridae; genus Callospermophilus; species Callospermophilus lateralis. Next base: position 4,581,530 of record NW_027514713.1, on the reverse strand, counting down.
AAGCCAAAAATTGTCAGAAAATTCCTAATCATCTCTAACACTTGTACTTACTTGCCCCCAATTTGAGTTCATTACCGTGTCCTGTCAATTTTTCCTCCAAAACATCTCTCCTACTTCTTTCCTTCAATTTCCAGTTATCACCTTCATTCAGATCTAAGGATTTTATTATCCTTGACCTGGGCTGTTTGAATAGCCTTCAGACTCTTTTTTTTTTTTGTGAAAACTTTGGTCCATGTCAGTGACTACCAAGTTAATTTCTTAAAGTACAATTTTGAACAGAACATTTTTTTACCCAAGAGTCAGAAAGGCCTCTTATCATTTACAGAATGTTATGAACCTTAGGTCAAAGAGAACTGATCTAAATTTCTGCCACTTAACAACTATATGTCACTGATAAAACCATTATACTTTTGTAGGTTTCAATATCCTCATCTACAAACCAAGAATAATTGTACCTTGTTGCTTGATGTCACACTAAATAAGGTTACACAAGCTATGACCTGCAAATCATAGATCTCTATATCAGCTATGTTGTAGGCACTCAGTAAACAGATTATTTTCCTTCCCCCCACCCCAGGGCTCAATAGCATGGTGTTAGGAGTCCTTTGGAACTTATGGATATAATAACAAACTTATTGCACAAATGAAAGGCAAACAGATTCAGAAATTATACAGGTGACTTTTTTTTTTAATTATAGGAAAGAACTTCTAGACCAAAAAGTAGCAGAAAAACAACAGCAATAAATTGATGGCCGGAAGGACATGATTTGTTTTCTTTTTTATTAAAGACTCTATACCAAAAAAATCCAAAATAAAGTGATGTATGTGTGTGTGTGTGTGTGTGAGTGTGTGTGGGTGCATATAAAATATATGTAATGTATATAGGAAAAGCCTCTACTAATTAAGAAAACAGCCTGGCATGGTGGTACACACCTGTTATTTCAGTGACTGGTAATACTGAAGCAGAAGGATCAAAAGTTTGAGGCCAGCCTGAACAACTTAGTGAGACCTTGTTTGAAAATAAAAAAGATCTTGGGTTTTAACATAGTGGTAAAGGTTCAATCTCTAGTACCAAATAAAAGAAAATATAAAAACCAATAGTAAATTGTATGAGTAACCAGAATTGATAAGATAATATATGATGAATAGATATTAAAAAATTCAGTACTACCTGAAATAATAAAAATTAAAATATCATGTTAGAAAATCATTATTATTTAATTTCCTCTTCTATTCAGTTTCAATCTTTCTCACTATAATCTCCATTCATTGGTCTTAACTCCCAAATCTACATGGAAAAGACAAATTTTTAGTTCAAGTGTCTCCTTTCTACTAATTGAAATATTTCATGATTTTCTCATAGATTCTCTTCCTAATAATGGCTACTTACTTCAATGACCACTTACATTACTTAACATGAAGTCCCTTGCAATTTCAGCATTCAGAAATGCCAGACTTCCAGGAAATGTTTGATTGTGGTGCCTGAGGTTAAAAATAAACACCCTGGAATCACGGGAGCAGAACTGGGCAGATCAGTTGTTAGATCAGTTGTTTTCAATTAGGGTAAATTTTGTCCCCAAGAGGACATTTTGCAATGTTAGCACTATCCTGGTATTTTGCACCTTGGGAAAGGGTATTTCCTTCTGGAAAATAGAGAGTAGAGACTAAGGATGTTAGCAAACACCTTGCAATGCATAGGAAAGCACCGTGTGCATTGACAAAGATCTATCTTGCCCAAAATAGCAAGAGCACCACAATAGAGTAAATCTGATTTAGATGATGCGTTAAGCAATATCATATACAAAGAAAAGAAAGAAAACATTTTTTTTAAATTATTTGTGATTTTTCCTTAGGGAATGGGCCTCTATACCAATGGATATTATCAGACTTTGAAAAAGATTATTCACTGAATAGCTCAATAGTGAATTAGAAATTTTCCTCTGGAGTCCCTCATCCACAATTTCTTTTGTAAATGTTGCTCTCTTTATGAAAATGCTTGTGTTCAGCTTGAAAAATAGTTTATTTGGCTGATAAATTGCCTATGGCGCTAGTCTACACTTTTATTTCTAGACTGATATGAAGGCTATAAAGAGAAATTGGTTGCATATCTAAGGGATGAGTGAAGTAACAATTTGTAGTTAAATTGAATTGAATGGAGGAGTTCTTGACAAATATTAGTAGAAAATTTTATTCTACCTGAAAATTGCTTCAATTATTTGATTATGAGAAAAGAATATATTGTAAGATAGATGGAAGTGCACACATCCCTTTGTGTGCAATCTGCATAAAGTATCAGTCACAGCATTAACCTAACATGTCCTGAATTCCATTTCCCTTGTATGAGCAAAAACAAGTAATAATACCATGAAGTATATGTACCTATTGTCTAAAAAAATTTCTGACACCAAAACAAAATCTTCCTTTAAGCACATAAACTTTAAAGTAACACAATTATCTTCTTGTTAAACTTTAGATATACAAAAGTTCCTGTTTTCTTATTTCTAAAGGAACAGGCTGAGCACCAGCATACCTGATCACAGGTAATAGGATGTGGGCCTGTGCATGGCATGAAAACCATGGTAAAAGAGGTGAAATCCTAAGTGAAGTAGCAATCTCCTTGCTTCTTTTTCATAATAGTAGCCAATGATGTTCTCCCTTCTTTAATAGCACTGGCTCATCACCTGGCAAATTGACGATCAAACAGAAAGACACCAAAACAACAAATTCCAAGTGACTTGTGATAAAATATGAGCCCGTTAGGTTCTCTCAAGAAGAGGAAATTTGTTGGGGTTTTTGTTGTTGTGGTTTGGTTTTGGGGGGGAGATTTTTGGTACCAGGGTTTGAACCAAGGGCACTTCACCACTGCACCACATCCCCCAGACCTTTTCAATAATTTGTTTAGAGACAGGGTCTCACTAAACTCTTCAGGGTCTTGCTAAGTTGTGGAGGCTGACTATGAACTCATGATCCTCCTGCCTCAGCCTCGAAACTGCTGGGAAGAGGGAAGTTTTGATGATGGGATAGATTGGAGTCCCAATAATAACATTGCAAATATTTGTTGCACTGTAATTTACCTTCATATCCAGGGAGAGGGAGGGACTTGGAAGACACTTGAATATGAAACCATCATCATGTGAAGAACAGTAGTCGCTTGAATTGGTATTTAAATTAGTATATTTGGATATCAGGAATTAATAAAGTAAAATTTAACCCACATGAGTTTTAATCATTATTTGATAGTATTTTGCATGTTGAAATCCTCATCCCCAGTACTTCAGAATTTGACTACATTTGGAAATAGGATCTTTAAAAAAGTAACAGTGTCAAAGAAAGGTCATGGGGGGGGTAAAAGACTAAAGTCCTTATATAAAGAGAAAACTTGGAAGCATAAATGTGCAGAGGGAAGACAATGTTCACAAACACAGAAAAGGTGGTCATGTGTAAGCCAGGTAGACCTACCTCAGAGAAGCAACACGCTGACATCTGGACCTAGGACCTCTCCACTTCAGACTTTGAGAAAATATAATTTTCTGTTATTTAAGCCACTCAGTCTGTTTTGTTCCTGTAGTCTTACTAAACTAACGCAATCTTCAAAAAATATTTTCCTTGCAAACGGCAGATTCTTGAACAAATGTCACAATATTTTAATCTATATAGATGATTTACTCCCAAAAATTTAAGAATCTTTCAATCAATTGTTACTTTTGGTTTCAGAGATGCAGTTTAAATTTTTAAACTAAGTTATGATTTAGATGCAATATATTTTATTCTATCTGACCTGTTGTGGCAGATTTCTACCCAATGAAGAACGGTTCCATCATGTCCCAAATTCTTCCAAGACCTTGATAGTCAGTCCCAACCCTCACCTTCCCTAATTCTGAACTTAGTGTTCTCTCCATACAACTTTGCCTTTTGCAGAATGTCATATAAATGCAATTGTGCAACATGTTGTTATTAGAGACTGATATATTTCACTTAGCTTAATGCACTTGGGTCTTACCCAGATTTTTTGGAGTACTCTATTTCCTTTCATCTTTGGGTACTATTACACTTTAACTATGTGTCAGTTTGCCTATTCTCTAGTGAGGAATATTTGGATTGCTTCTTGGCAATTACAAATAAAATGAGTCAAAACATTTGTCTTCAAAGACTTTGAGTGAATATAGATTGGCTATTCACTTGGGTAAGTACCTGTGATCTAGATTACTGAGTCATATGGTAACTTTTTGGTAACTATAAAAAAAAAACAAGTTGTTCCATTAAAGTTGCTGTGGTATTTTATATTCATGCCCACATATATGAAAATGTTATACTTTATTCAGTATATTTATTTATTTAGTATTGTCAATATTCTTTTTAAAAAATATTAATTAATTAATTAATTTTAGTTGTAGTTGGACACAATACCTTTATTTATTTTTATGTGGTGCTGAGGATCTAACCCAGGGCCTTGCACGTGCTAGATGAGCATTCTACTGCTGAGCCACAACCCAAGACCATAGTACTGTCAATATTCTTAACCTTAACTATTCTAATACTTATACAGTGTATCTTATGTTTTGTGAGCCTTGGAATCGAACTAGGCAAGCCCTTTACCACTGAGTTACACCTCCAACCTTTCATGGTTTAAATTTGTATTTACCTAATGACTTATAATGTCAAGCGTCTTCTCATATGCTTTTGTCTCATCCATATATCTTATTTAGTAAATTGTGTATTCAAATCTTTTGTGCATTTTATTACTGAGTTATTTTAGTTTTAATGTGTTCTGAGTGTTCTTTTTTATGTTGGAAAAAAAAAGTATATTTAGAATTAGACAGCTGGACTCTGTTTAGATGATCCCAATTTTGTTGGCAATATTCAAAACATCATAATCAGGAGCCAGTCGAACATATATGCCTTTTTCTCTCCATCAGGCCTGATCAGGGTGTTAACCTTGGCCACATCAATGCCATAGAGCTTCTTTACAGCTTGTTTGATCTGGTGTTTGTTGGCCTTGCCATCCACAATAAACACAAGTGTGTTGTTGTCTTCAATCTTCTTCATGGCTGACTCAGTGGTCAGAGGGAATTTGATGATGGCATAGTGGTCAAGCTTATTTCTCCTGAGGGCGCTCTTCTGAGGATATTTGGGCTGCCTCCAGAGCCGCAATGTCTTGGGTCACCGGAAGGTAGGTGGTGTGTGGATCTTCTTCTTTTTATGACTGTTGACATTCTTCAACACTGGCTTCTTTGCCTTCAAAGCTTTTGCTTTGGCTTCAGCTTTGGGAGGGGCAGGGGCTTCCTTCTTAGCTTTCGGCACCATCTTGGTGAGAAGGCCTGAATGTTCTTAATATTTTTTAATATAAATACTTTAGCAGATACGATTTGAAATATTTTTTCTAGATAATGGCTTATATTTTTCTCCTCTTAAATGGTGCCTAAAAATAGAAATTCTTAACTTTGATGAAGATTCATCATTTTTATTTTTATGTATCCTGCTTCTAATTGTTTTATCTTTGATATATTTGCCTAACCCAGGGTCACAAATATTTTTACTGTTTTTCTCTTGAAGTAGTGTAATATTAGGTTTAAATTTAAGCCTATCATCTGTACCATCTATTTTGATTTATTTTTTTATGTGCAAGGTATTGATCATTTTTTGTACTTGGATATCTAATTTAACATTTATTCATGATAGAAGCCCTTGGGAAAACCTAAGAATAGAAAGAAACTCCCTAAGCTTAAAAAATAACATCTGCACAAATGCATGCAGCCAACATCTTAGCTGAGGGTGAAAGACTGAAAACCTTCCCTGAGAGCAGGAATGGAGCAGAATGTCTGCTTTTGCTACCTCTACTGCTCTCATCCATACAGTAAAATAAGAAAAAATAAGTAAATAGTGAGTGGGAAGAAATGAAAACATCTCTGATTGCCTATATAGAAAATCTCAGTGAATCTAAAAACTGGTTTAGGATAAATAATCATTGTGAGTTTTAACAAAGACTTGGCACAACATGGATTTCATTTGATTTGTGGGTTTTAGATCTGAACCCTGGCTCAAGTCCAGAAACTTGGCAAGGGTTTGTGTAATGACCTTTTTACTAGAATGGTTGACCCTCTGCCTTAGAGCTTTCATCCTTGATATATTTTTAACTATTTTGATTTCTTATTGAATGTATTGCATCTAAGTATACCATGCTGTATTATTTGTCTATAAGGTCTCTGTGGGTCCGGCTCTTTTATTCCACCACTTAAATGGCATCCATTTCTTCTGACACTTAAGTTTCCAACCAGATTTCTATAATTTTATTTTACTTGAAACAATATTCACCCACTTATAAAATTTCTATTATTTTACTCTCTTAACATCTTCATTGCTGTCAGGGAACCTAGTCCTACCATCAGCCTTGACCTCAGAAGGGGAGGCTCCTAATGATATTGGTGATCTCTTGCCTGCTCTTTCCTTAATGCTGGGTTGAAGGAATCTTCTCCAAGTTCTTCCACACAACAAAGGTGACTCCTGTATTTTTCTGGCCTGTTATCATCTTCGCTTCTATGAACATTTTTATTCTTCAACTACCTACTTTGTAGTTCTGGTAAGTACTCTTCATTTAAACTGGGCCATTGACTTCACTTTTTCTAAGAGTTGTGTGAGATTGCCAAGGCCAATATCTTCCATTCACATCTCATCCTAGTTTGTTACAAGTTGACATTTTAGCAGTTTCACCAATAAAGTGTGCTGGGAGCTGCCAACATACCAGCTCCTATCAGTGATAGGATTCTCATATCTCCAAAATGCCATTGTTGAGCCTGCTTTTTAAGAGTATTCCTGGTACAAGTTACCTCACGTTTGGTTCCTAGGAATCAAATTCTGACATGAATACTTGTGTGGAAGAGTTTTTTTTTTGAAACATTTGGAATTTTATTTAAAAAAAAATCACAACCATGTACATTATTATAGTTAGAGGACCTCTTGGTTCTCCATTGATACTGAGCATGCTCACAGGGGTTCCCATTGTTAAATCTTAGTTAAACATCCATTTTTAAAAGAAGAAAAAAAAACTCAGCACACTACCATTTAACTTGTTTTAATGTTTCTTCACAAATGGTGAAAAATACTAAATTACAGACAAGGAATAATCATAATGCTGTGCCCAACATTATAAATATGGAATTATAAATTTAAAACATTTTCTGGTTTAAAAAATAAATCTCATAGTCAATGCAACTCTGTGGGGTCTATGTCTAATAGGGCCAATCTCTGTGTTCCTGACGGTGCTTGCCTTTATCCATTTTTCCAGATCCTCCACTTCCAGATCCTCACTCCATCTTCCTCCCATCTGCTCCATCATAGGTCCAGGGGACCCCCTGGACCACCTCATCTTCCTCCACCAAAGCCACCTCGGTCCATGCCATGGCCACCACGGAAGCCACCTCTGTCTCCACCACGGCCACCTCTGAACATTCCTCCAGGACTGCCGTGATCCGTGAGGCCACCTCTTCCTCCCCGCATGCCACCAGGGCCACCTCTTCCATGGTCATCACCCGGGGGTGGGAAAGGTGGTGGGAGAAAGCCCTCAGGCTTCGGGGCCTTACACTGGTTGCATTGTGTTCTCCAGGCGAAGTTCTGGTTTCCACAACCCGGACTGGGACATTGCCAGTCCCCAGCTCGGTTCTGGACGTTTCCTCCTCCAGAGGGATTCCCTTGGGAACCCCGTGGCTCTCTTCGGGGAAAACCTCCTCTGTCTCCTCCATGGCCTCCCATGTGACCCATGGGTCCCCCAGGACCTCCCTAGCCACCTGGACCTCCACGGAGTGGTGGTGGCATCCCTCTGCCCTCATGGGTTGGCATGCCACCCTGCATGCTGTTCATTGGAGGCTTCTTTCGAGCAAAAGTGACTTTTAGTTTGCTTCCTTGAAAATCTTTTCCTTCAAACCATTCCACAGCAGCCTTGGCAGTTGGTGGGTCTTCATAGGACACTGTGGCATCACCTTTGGGCTTTCCTGTTTTCTTGTCCAGGTAGGTATGGATCATGGGTTGCCCAGTTCTCTTATTCATCTTAACCACCCCACACTGCTTAAAGAAATCTGCCAGATCATCAAGTCACATTGTCATTTAATCCTTGCACAAAAACTGCACTGTTTTCAGAGTCTTCATCGGGATCTACTGCAGGGCCTAGATTAAGGTCTGGTCTTTCATCCATGGGTCCACCAGGCTTATTGAAGCCACCTAGCTGCCCATTCCACCGCATCCTCCTTCCTGCCCACTTCTGCTCATGCCTCCACGATCAAATCCCCCTCTTCCCCTGCCTGGGTTATCAGGGCCACTCATGGGAGGAAATCTCCTCTGTCTCAGGGGGTTCTCTCTTGGTCCGGAAAATCCTCCAGTCTCCTGCCCATAAACACACATGCAACTGGGGTGGTTCTGTCTGAATGAACTCTGCTGCCCATGGCTGCTGGTCTGTTGTCTATATTGACTTGGAGCCTGGCTGTAGGATCTCGTCTGCGGGGTGGGTAACTAGTGGGAGGCTGCTGCCCATAGCTGCTTTGTTGACCATAACTATTCTGCTGTCCATAGCTGCTTGGTTGCCCATAGGTGTTCTGTTGAGAGTAACTGCTCTGATCATAACTAGTCCGTAGTGTAGAGGAATAGCTGGTAGGAGGACAGGATGGAGGCACGGTAACTGGCTGCATGAGGTACTTCTAGGAACCTGGGGATAACTGTAGTTACTCTGTCCATATCCTAGGCTGGGCTGGTTATAACCCCTTGTGCTAGACTGAGGTTGACTAGTCTCAGCAGTCTTGTGACCATCCTGCGGTTTTGCAGGTAACAGTAGCTTCTGGATGTTGCCCATAGCCAGGGTAAGCAGGCTGAGTCCCATATGCAGACTGGGATGCATAGGGGGCTTGGGTGGTGGTGTCATAAGCACCAGTGCTGTACCCCTGGGCAGGCTGGCTGTATGCTTGGGGGGCATTCAGGGTAGTATAACCATTGGGAGATTATCTATAAGAAGTTGCATATGTGTTCTGCCCATGGATGGCAGTGGTCTGAGCCTGGGTATAGCTGACATCAGGAGGCTGTCCATAAGTTCCATAGATTTGTTGTCCATATGCCTCTGTGATCTGTGCATATCCTTGACTTGGCTGGGCAGTGTAAGCACTGTATCCCTGCTGGGCTGCAGCTTGGCTGTAGGTACTGTAATCTGTGGACACCATTTTCTCTCCTTCCTCCTGGTTCTCTCAATGTCTGTCCTGGTAGAGTTGTTGTTTTTTTTTTTTTTTCCAGAGAAGTTTTCTTATTTAAATATTATAAAAGAATGAGGGAAGCAGGATTGGGCAGAAGGAGCTAACCCAGGATGAAGTTGCCTCAGAGGAATCAGTTGATCCCATGAAGAGTTCTGAAGCTGCAGTGACCCTTCAGAGTTGTCCTGAATTGAGGACAGAGTGTCAAGCCTTTGCATTTCAGCCTAATTAATGTATATTTGATAATTAAGGTATCAAATATACATTATCTCCAGGGAAGGAGCAACTGGGTAAGGAACTTTCATATACTGAGAGTAGTTCCCGAAGAAGATCTCAAATGGGGGCCATGAAACAGAACATTCTTGATCACTAGGGAGATCAATAATTTTGATCTAAATGATGATGTAGACAGCTCATCACAGTATCCTTCTGTTATATAGTTTAAATTTAAAATAATGTAACCAGTTATCTCAGAATCCCTAAAGCCTACAAAGAAATGCAATACAGTTATTTCTCTTAATATACTTGATGCAAATGTGACAAATCACTATTTACTTACTAATTACTATGCCAGATGCTACAGTTTTTGCTTTGAGAATTAGATTTATTATAATGATTAATTTCACAAAAGTGACAGTATTAAGAAAAAAGTTACTTTATTAAAAGAAAAAAGAAGTTAAAATTATTTCTGAAGACAAAAGTTATGTACTATTTAAAATGTTAAAGATTTGTATTAAGTAATATAAATATACAAATTTTATTAACATTTGTATAAGTGTTAACTATATAATGCAAATGTAACATTATGTACTAATCCTACTATAGATATCTCAGGTACTATGTTATGCTAAATATTTGCACCAAAATAGTGACTCTTAACTAGGGGAAGTTTTGCTCTCTCAATTCCAGCATCATTTGAAGTTATTAAGGAGGGAGAGGTGAGATGGTTACTGAAATCTGGAGGGTAGAGGTCAGATGTTGAAGCCAAACATCCACAATACACAGGACAGCCACTCACACTAAAGAACTGTAACAGTAGTTCTGAGGTTAAGAAATCATGAACAAGCTGGTTGAGGTGGAGCATGCCTGTAATCCAGTAGCTCAGAGGCTAACAGAGGAGGATCACAAATTCAAAGTCAGCCTGTAAATTATCCAGTCCCTGGCTCAAAATAAAAAATGAAAGGGCTTGGAATATGGCTCAGTGATTGAGTGATCTGGATTCAATCCCTGGTACAGAGAGAGAGAGAAAGAGAGAGAGAGAGAGAGAGAGAGAGAGAGAGAGAGAGAGAGAGAGAGAGATATTATGAAATACACAAATACACATAATCATTCTTATTTTATGGGTTAAAAAATACGAGAATTTCAGAAAGGTATAATGTAATAATGCCAAAGTCATGACCTTTGGCACCAATCAAATCTATAAAAAACTTCCTTGTTCCAGGATTAAATAGTGTGTGACTATTTAGTCACATTGTTCAAAATGAACAATAACCTTTTAATATCAGAGATATTTAATGTTAAGGGGCAAGTTTATTAGATTTTTATGTTTTTGTTTGAAAAAATGGTTATATTTTATAATCAATATAAAAATGATCTCTTTCTCCTATGCCTCTAAGAATATAGACTAGGGACTAGATAATTGATTTTTATATGCAAAATTTTTATCAGTCATCTACAATGGTAAACACAAACGTCTTCCATTTAAAGGTTTATGATCGCCTCTGACAAAATCCCATTCAGGTGAACTCATTTCTGATTGCTTCTGTGTTTTATAGACCATTTAAAAGCATTGGAAGAACATTTTTTGCCCACTAATTAAGTCTGCCACCAAAATCAGAACCAAATACAAGCAACAACAAGAAAACAAAACAACACTGTAAACTAAAAAGAACTAAAAGCAAAAATATGCTGTTATCTACATATTACAGATAACTTTAATTACCTAATTGTGGTTTGTATCACAGTTAACGAACATTTGCTTCAGATCTTCTCTCCATTAACTTTGGCTCTACTAGCTTCATTGCCAGCTAATCTGTGTAGTAAACCTACAGTCGAGCTGTAGACCAGTTTTTATGCTTACCTAGACCTAGAAAGTGAGACAAATGTAGTTAATTTTGAGTGTTCATATATTTTTATGCCTATCATATAACAGAAAATATGTAAATATGGTATTAGAAATATGGTGTGATAATACATCATATATATCTGATTGTACATTGAGTACATATCATATAATCATAATCAATAAAATTATATGTAATATTTATATACTCATATATTAAATTCAATATTTACAAAGCGATTTTGATAGGTATTAACCCTATTTTGCTATTGTTCATTTTAAACAATGTGATTAAATAGTCACACAGCTATTTAATCCAAGAACAAGGAAGTTATTTATAGATTTGTTTGATGCCAAAGGTCATGACTTTTACATTATAACATTATGCCTTTCTGAAATTATCTCTTTTTTACCCATAAAATAAGAATGATAAGAATGATTATGTGTATTTCAGGATATCTCTCTCTCTCTCTCTCTCTCTCTCTCTCTCTCTCTCTCTCTCTCTCTCTTTTGGTACCAGGGATTGAACTCAGGGCACTCAACCACTTAGCCACATTCCAAGCAGAACAGCATAACAGAAATTAGTAATAAAATAATTCTCAGAAGGATTTATTAAATTGCTAAGAATTCTATATAATTATAACTGCAGAACAAGAATTTGAACCAAGGTGTGTCCAACTTGAAAGCTCATGTCCTACATTGAGTAGGATCGACATGTAAGATTTATTCCCTTGGTATTTGAGTCCCGTGAACTTTTTTTACACATTAATCTTTCTAGTCATCTATCAGTAAGCTTAGTATTCCTGACAGATATTACCTGGTCCAATACAAGTACTTATTATTAGGTACAGCTTTTGGGAAAAGAAACTGCTAGAGAAAAAAAGAGAACTTTGGCTGCTTTGATTCTCCTATAAAATGCTTCAGGGCAGAGAAGTACTGTAAAACCCCATTCCATCCAAATAGTGCTGTTAGAAAAAGATGATAAATAGCAAAATTGTATGCATAGTGACAGATTATGTTTATGAGCAAAATTATAAAAGTATGTGATATTACATCTCAAAAAAAGCTTTTCTGAGGCTACAAAATGTGAGTGCTAGTAACTAGACAGTAAGCAAGTCAAATAATCACATACTTTTAGTTTCTAAAGCAATGTCCCTAAAGTAGAAGGTATCAAACTGAGATATATGACAGATAAACAATTAATTTAGCTTTGTGTGAACACCATCTTGTGAAATCATCAAAAAAAAATTAAAGTCTATTTATATTACTGTGAACCCCACAGGAAACTATTTTTTTTAATAATTCAGGAAAAAATATTCTCGTAAATTTCAAAGCAAAATGCAATTTGCTTTCCATTTATAACAACTCAGCATTTGGTTATGAACTCTTTTTAATATACTGCTAACTTTAGAGGATGGAACCTCCTTGCTGTTTTTTAAAGAAGAAAGATAAATATTATTGGAATGTAGATATATTCACAGCATTTATATCAATATAAATATCCATATGAAGTGATTTCCCCCTTGGCAAAACGTTGTTGTATTTTAAATTTAAGAACAAAATTGATGTAATGTACAAGAAAATTTACTTCAATCGAATTCAATAAAGAAAATAAATAAATATGTCTTCAAGGACTTATAAAATGATATGTATTCATACAATTTATAAAGAACTTTCAAGGTAACATTTACTTATTCAATTTAAACATGACTCTGTGGATGGACTAAAATCTGAACTCTACCACAAATCAGTATTGGATAGTAAGGATCACCTTATATTTATTTATTATAGAATTTAGAATATATATGTATATAATAGATATATCATAGGTTTGTCATGATAATTAGGTAACACATGGAAAGAAGTTAGAACTGTAAATTCTGCTTATTTACTAAACCAAGACAGTAAGCAAGTCAAATAATCACATACTTTAAGTTTCTAAAGCAATGTCCCTAAAGTAGAAGGTATCAAACTGAGATACATGATAGATAAAAAGAGAAAAGTTTCCCAAATCTTAGTTCTCAAATCCATATGCCAGCCATTGTTATAAATGCTAGGTGTGTGTCATGGAGAGGAAGGATGTGGTGTAAGGATATGGAAGCAAATTTTCTTGTACGTTACATCAATTTTTAAGGAGTTTGTGGTACAATGTTCAGTGAAACAAGATCTCTGACATAGAATTCCAAGGAGCATTTGGAAAGATGTATGATTCTGTTTGTGGAGAAGATATCTGAGACCACCTTTAAGAATTGATCAGGCTAGAATTATTTCCAAAATAGCATAGCATAGTGGAAAGAAGTCCATTTTAGCTCTATTGGTAACTAAACGATAAGTCATATAAACTTCTAAAAATTTGCCTCTAAAGTAAAATTTTCCATGAACTGAGAAGTTTTGAAGTTCTAACATTCTGTTCCTCTCTATTCTCTAAAGTTTTTAGTTAAAGTGTTTAGGTAATGGATTTGTAACTGAAAAAAATTACATTTTAATTTGAATATATTATTGTTCAGCTTGAGGTTGCATCAACTTAGTTATTGTAATTGCAAGCTTCTTCTATTTACATTGCCTTATATTTATTTTGAATTTTCACATCACATAGACAGCAGTTCTCAAAGTGTAGTTCAGAGAATCATGGGGGTTTCAGAGACCCTCCCAGAGGATCCACTGGGACAAAGCTATTTTTCTAATTCAATGAAGCTGCCTTTATCATTGTATTGAAATTTCAGCTGGCATTACAAAAACAATAGTAGGCTGGTACCTTAACATGAATAGAGGCAGTGGCACAAAAATATACTGGTAGCCTTATAGTGCTCACTGCCCAGTACTCAGAGTAGCCAGTTTCATTTTAAAAATATCTTTAATTGAAATTTAAACATTATTAATCCTGTGGAGTCTTTACCCTTGAGTATATAGTTTTTCAATATTCTGTGTGATAAAATTGGAAGTATTAGCACATTTTTGAGTAATATGGTTGTGTGAACAAAAAGCCCATATGTGATTGGGTTGAGAGATGAATGAGGGGTTTTTTCCATCCTAGGAAATAGCATTTTTACTTGAAAGAATAAGTGATTGATCAACTATGGCCCACAAATTAGATATTTGGAAGACATTTTCTTATAAATGAATCAAGTAAGCACTTTACTTTGAAGCAAACAACTGAGAATGTTTATGAATGATAAAACCTAATCTTTCAGGAAAAATGAGTCTTACTTCCAGCAAGATAGCTTCCAAATACTTGAAGACTTGTCCAATGACATGAATGGTGTCATTAAAGAATGTGATTTTTAATGTTGTGTAAAATCATGTATTATCATTTGGAAGATCAGAAAAATTCCTATTTTCCAAACAGTCAATACACAAGTAAAAGATCCACTCATAGTACAAGACACATCATTGGGTTTTAATATAAAAGAGTATAAAAGTTCATTGATATTTTAAGATTTGATACTAAAACTGACATCAAAAAATTACAAATAATCAAATCTTGATATTTCACTTTAAAAAAGAATAACCACGATTATCTAAAAATGTTATTAAAATATTCTTGTTTTCTAAGCACATTTCTGTGTGAGAACATATTTTGTGCATGTATGAAAGCCATGTCTTCTAATCAATTAAATGCAGAATCATAGTTATCTTCTATTAAGTTACCCTATAAAAGATATGAAAATTTTTAAAGCAATTCCACTCTTTTCAATAAATATGCTTTTTTATTCTGGAAAATATAGTAATGTCCTGTAAAATGCACTATTTATATTAACATAATGATTTAATTATTGGCATTTTTTGTAAATAAATATAAATTTTGGAACTTACAAATAGTCCATACTCTGTTCCTTTATTTTGTTAATTTTATCTTTATCTGCTAGATGATGTATGCCAACTCTCTAAGCCTCAGTTCATGTTTTCATCTTGCCTGAAACATTTCTTATCTCTGCATAAAGAGTCAACCAGCTATTTAAGCTGGAACTTATTTATACTTCTATGATGACTTCTTTTTTTTCTCTTTTACTGTATGATTTATCCATTCAGCAAAGATTCACGGGGCACCTATTATTCTATACTGATATAAATCTGTGATGTAAACTTATAAATTCTTGCTGTAATGAAGCTTACTTTCTAGGATGAAAAGAAAGATATTTTCAATGATTAAAAATGCAAAATATATATTCATTGGTGGTAAGTCTTTAAGGTGAAAACTGAATCAGGAAATAGGTAGTGTGAGTGCCTTGAGATGAGAGGGATGTGAATCTTTGTGTTGCTAGAGAAGGTTACACTGAGAAGGTGGCCACTGAGGGAAGACCTGAAGGAGAGAGGATGAACTATTCACTTGTAGGAGAAGAACAGACCCACAGGCTCAGTAGTGGGAACCTACCTGATAGGTGCAAAAATATCTGTAGGATAAGGAGAGTGAACTAGTCAGAGAGTCACAAGGGACAAAGTCAAAGAAGTCACCTAGGGACTCTACATCCTACAGACTCTACATCCTACTCATCAAGCCTGGATGACAATTAAAGGATTTTCAGCAAAAGAGTTGCTTTAAACAGATAATTCCAATTTCTGTGTGAAAAACAGTCTAGAATGGCAAAGACAGAAGTACAGATTAGGAATCTTGCAATAATCCAGGTCTATCAGGTGGAAGTAGGAAGGCTAACGAAGAGTAGGGGATTTATGACTATATTTTGAGGCCAATAAGATATTCTTATTGGGATATGTGCTAAAGCCACTAGACAAAGAATGATAAAGAATCATAAAATGAGCTCCATACAATAAGATGGGATAATATGGGACAAAAATTGGCAGAACAGGTTCATAGGGTTGGCGGATAGTATGATGAGATTGTGGGAATGGGAAGAGTGTACAGTGAGTAGATGAAGAGCTTAGTTTTGAACCTGTTAAGTTTGAGATGTCTATAGACATTCAAGTTGCAGATACAGAGGAAACAACTGCATACATGTTTGCGATCAGGAAAGAAGTGTGGTTTAGAAAGAAAATTTGGGAAAAATCTATATATAGATGTTAGTAGGCTATGAGACTAGATGAGACCACATAATGAGAAAATATAAGTTAAAAAATTCAGAAATATATCTAAGGACTGAGTTCCATAATATTTTATGATTTAACAGAGGAGATGAGGGATCAGCACAATAAACTGAAATAGTACTGCCAGAAAGTTAAATGGAAACACCAAGCAAATATATTTTCCTAAAGGAAAGAGTGTTTTTTTTTTTTAATGTATAATGTTGCTGATGAGTCTTGGAGTATGATGACAGAATTCATCTCTGAATTGAGCAATTCAAAGGTCAATGGTGACACTAGTAATTGTAGTCTTGATGGAATACTGAAGGTGATGATCTGGAGTGGTCTCAAGAAGAAAGAAAGCAGACAAAATGGAAATAATTAGATAGAAAAGTCCTTGATAGCATTGTAGTAGGAAAAGTTGGCAACATTTGCAAAAGGGAATGACATGAAGAGGATTTTTAGTTTTTATTATTTAAGAAAGGGGAAATAATAGCATTTCTTTATAAGTTGATGTGATAGATTAAGTAGGAAAGGAAAAACTGACATTCATAGGACCTGTTCTAATGACTCACTGTAGAATTTAAATGGAGACATGGACGAGAGACTGTAAGAGACTCCATCTATACCTGTCAGCCTAGAATGCCAATTAAGAGTCAGAGCACCTAGTTTGGAAATTCAACTCTGTCGCTTACTAGCAATATGACTTGGGCAAGTTATTAACTTTCTGTGTCTCATTTTCCTCACCCCTAAAATACTAACTAAGATAATAATAAGAGTTAAACATTCCTCAGAAAGTTGGTGTAAGAACTAAATGAGTTGATATTTGTGAAGGTCTTAGCAAAGCAAGTACTTTGTCATGTTTGTTGAATATGTACAAGTAGACTGGCACTCAAATGTACAAAAATAAATAAACCCCTAATAATCTTCCTCATATCTCAACTCCATTTGTTCATTTAATTCAAATCACGCTGCTGACCACTTGCTGTCTCCTATACCAGTAACACTCCACTAGACATTCAAGTTAGACAGCAGCAGTTAAAACTGTGACCTCCTGCAGGCTCAATTTTGTCAGAACTCAGACTGCTCAGCTGTAAGAGAAAAAATATATTAATTTATTTCCTAGAGTGTTTGAGAAACAAATGAAATAAGACATAAAGCACTTTTCTTAGTCCCTGTAATCTGGTATATGCACAAACAAACATTGATATTTTTATGCTGCTCTTAGATTTTAGCAGCACACCTGCCTTTCAATACCATATGGGAAAGAGTGAAATCCATTGAAATTAACCAGCCTCTCCCATGTGTCTTATCATGTTTATCATCTTATCTGTATTTCATGTTGAAAGACAAAGTTAAAAAAAAAATTGGCCAGAGAATGAAAGGATTTGGATCACAATGAAATTAACAGATGTCTTGGTTCAACAGCCATCATTATTAATGATGGATCTTATAACATTTTTGGCAACCAATTTGGCATATAGTCAGAACTATTTATCAACAACAAAATTGTTTTAAATACTTGGGGATTTGTGTGTGTTTCCGTGAGGAAGTTTCATATATCATAAAAGTACACATCTGCACATAAATCAAAAAACTTTGAAAAAATAAGATTGGATTAACAACTAGTTTAAAATTTAAAGTAATTCAAATGAATAAATTAGCTACTAAATAAGATTGAATTAATATGTGTAGAGACAATGACATATGTAGAAAAATATAGTACCTGCAGAGGTAACCAAGCAACAGAAAAATAAGTAGTTGACATGGAGGCGCTTGATTTTTTTGTTTATTCAAATAATTACAGCTGGACTAAGAGTCATCATACTCAGAAATATGTGGAGCAATTGGACAGCTTCCTCCAGAGATGCCCACAGCAAAGCCTGTATTCTTCTTACTGAGGTTTTCTCTCTTTGATGCTGGACTAGGTTGTCAGACCAGAAGAGAAATTCAGAGTTGGCTAGGCAATATGGAATTAGTAAGGGAAAGTGAACCCTCTGAGGTAAAGCAGAAAATTAGAATTGACATTTTTGTTTTTTACCTAGTTGCCATCTGAAAAGTATCTTCCAGGATTTCTCAAAGCTGAAATTATTTTTTGGATTCATGTCATGTGCCGCAGTCCAGCTGCAGCAAACTAACAGGGGAAGGGGTGGGGGGTGTGACGAGCAACTTGTGTAGATTGATACAGCAGGAGTGGGAGCCCTTTATTGTAGGACATGAGCGGTATTTATACATTCCACACAGCTTATCTAATTAACATAAACTAGATACAGCAGTCAACCAATAAGGAATCTCCACACTTAATGATTTCATGGCATTACTTCACAAACCACTCCCTCTGGCATTTTGCCAGGCGCCATCCAGACTTGTTTACAGACTCTAACAGTCATGTAAATAACTTTAACTGGAATGTCAGGGGAAGGAGAGAGTGCAATGAGAAGAATAAACAGTGTTCTTTGTTGAATAAAGAGAGGAACTGAAAGGCACCCTGCAATTAATACTGGGTGGAAGCTCTCTTACATTGGGGAAATTATAACCCAATATAATTAAAAGCTGTTTTCATTTCAAATTTTTTTTAAGTCATAAACAAAAATGAGAAAGATAATAGTGAGTTGGGATTTTTACAAACATCAGTTGAATTTCATCTTAGAAAAGAAAATGGATATCTGCATAAACAGGCTTGGGTTTTAGCTGTGTGATGTTAGGCAAGGTATATAAAGTCTAAAAATATCATTGTGTGCATCAGTAAAATGACTGCACCAGAATCTTCTTTGAAGAGATGTTTTAAAGATTGCCAATGACTATATTTGGTCTAGTATAATATTTTATGCATACAAGAGTCCAAATACTTTTGTTCTTTTTATGAGCCAGGCTTTAACAAATTTTAAATACTGGGCCATTGAAACAGAAAAGAGAGTAGTCTAGTTTAGTTGCTGAATATCCTCTGTGCGTTAAAGTCCTGGTCCCCAAGGTGGCACAACTGGGAGTTAACAGAAACTTTGAGAGATATAGTGGGAAGTCATTCCATTATTGAAGGCATACCCCACAGCAGATTGTGTGACCTTGGTCTCATCCTTTTTTTCGACTTTTGACTCATGATTATAGGGCTTTTGTTCTTCCATGAGTTCCTACCATGATGTATTACATCAGCATAGACTCAAACAGTGGGACAATTATGGACTGAAACCTTCAAAACTGTGAGCCAAAATAAATATTTTCACTTTATGAGTTGATTACCTCAGATAGTTTGATATAGTGAGAGAAACTAATAAGTTTCTTCTCAACAAAAGAAACAATCTGTGAGGTGAACAGAGAGTCTACATCCTGGGAGCAAATTTTTATCCTTCACACATCAGATAGAGCACAAATCTCTAGGGTATATAAAGAACTCAAAAAACTAAGCACCACAAAAACAAATAACCCAATCAACAAATGGGCCAAGGACCTGAACAGACACTTCTCAGAAGAGGATTTACAATCAATCAACAAATATATGAAAAAATGCTCATCATCTTTAACAGTAGAGAAATGCAAATCAAAACTACTCTAAGATACCATCTCACTCCAGTCAGAATGGCAGCTATTAAGAATATAAACAACAATAAGTGTTGGCAAGGATGTAGGGGAAAAGGCACACTCAGACATTGCAGGTGAGACAGCAAATTGGTGCAGCCAATATGGAAAGCAGTATGGAGATTCCTTAGAAATCTGGGAATGAAACCACCATTTGACCCAGCTATCCCTCTCCTCAGTCTATAACCAAAGGACTTAAAATCAGTATACTACAGGGACACAGCCACATCAATATTTATACCAGCACAATTTACAATAGCTAAACTGTGGAGCCAACCTAGATGCCCTTCAGTGGATGAATGGATTAAAAAAAAGTGGCATATATACACAATGGAATTTTACTCAGCAATAAAAGAGAATAAAATCATAGCATTTGCAGGTTAATGGATGGCATTGGAGAAGATAATGCTAAGTGAAGTTAGCCAATCCCCAAAAAAAAAATGCTGAATGTTTTCTCTGACATAAGGAGGCGGAATCATAGTGGAGTAGGGAGGGGGAACATGTGAGGAATAGATGAATTCTAGATAGGGCAGAGGGGTGGGAGGGAAAGAAAATGGGCAGGGAGTTAGCAAGGATGGTGGAATATGATAGACATTATTAACCAAAGTACATGTATGAAGACACGAATTGATGTCAACATACTTTATATACAACCAGAGATATGAAAAATTATGTTGTATAAGTGTAATAAGAATTGTAATGCATTCTGCTGACATTTATTTTTAAAAAATCAATAAAAATAAAAATAAATAAATTTTTAAAAAAGAGGAAAAAACAACTGAGTGAAAAAAAGTAAAAAAAAAAGAAAAAGAAAAAGAAAGGAAGGAAGGAAGGAAGAAAGAAAGAAAGAAAGAAAGAAAGAAAGAAAGAAACTAACATCCATCCAGGAATTCAAGGCAAGTACAAATCCACTGTCTCCAAAAGAAAAATTAAACAGAAGAGATTTATTTTTTTCCTTACTCCTCCTGGTAGTTAGAGTTTGATCATGTATAACTTAGCAAAACATTGCTTGGAAACATTTTTGATCACACGATCCACTGAGTGCTACTGGAATCTAATGGGTAGGAGCCAGAGTGCTTCAGTTGAGCAACGCTGGCCTAGCCCTGGACATCGCAGTGTCATGGCAGCAGTTGTGTGGATGTGGCTGATGTCTTGCTGTGTGTCTAAGCTACAATGTCCTGAGCAAACGACTTCAGTGGCAATACTTTGGCATCTTGACTATGCCTTGCCTCTTGGGATTCCTGCTTGATCTCAGCTCTCCAAGTTTTTACTAATTTTGTACATGACATACTTATCCAAAAAAATCCTTAATACTGAAGTTAGTAAATTTTCATGTTAATAGTCAAGAAAATCTAATCAGTGGAGATAGTTTATTAGTAGAGATAGTTGCATTTATTCTTATGAAATAGTCTAACTTACTTTGGAAAATAAACAATACTCACCATTTATTAAGTACTTCTATTTGCCAAAGGAATATACACATAATATCTAATTTATTTTCTATGCCACTTTGGGAAATAAGCATCAATGTCTCTAAGGATTTGTGAAACTAAAGAAACCTTAAGGCATCCACCTTATAAATATCAGACCTCAAGTTTCAAATCAAGGTCTTTTCAATTCTAAAGGCCTTTACTCATTAACCAGGTCTTTTTGCTACCTCACTTTTCTATATATATATATATATATATCAGCATTCATATCTCATATCTCAGAAAACAAATTCTAACATTCTCTAAATTACTGTCTATGTTACTCATCTCTATTTAACTTCCATCCCACTCTATTCTGGCTTTTTATTCTTAAGATTCCATTACCATATCTCTTCACAAATCACCACTGACTTTCTAGGTTTCAAATCTAAGCAATCTAATTCCTCCTTGCCAAAATTCCATCACCACTCTATCTTCAGGACATCTTTTATTACTTGGTTGCCTTAGTGAAGTACCCCATCTTTGTTTAATTATAGGCTCTTTTAACTCTGTCCAACTCTTGAACATTGGTGCTCATTTGTTCTCCCTCTTTGTCCACTCTCCCTGGTGCTACATGTTCACGCCAGATAACCTCATTTATGCTCAATGTCATTTTATAATTGCTTATAAGATTATTTTATATTAAAATTAATTTAGTCAAGAACACTATATAAAGAATGTAAATGCTATAGTTAAATTCACAAGCCTTTAGATAACTACCTGTAAGCTTGACAAATGAAAAATTTCATCTACTTTTAGAAAAAAAAATATTCTCTGAAATAATACTTAGCCTTTTGGGTACTTCCTTATTAATTAAAGCCACATCATTCAATGCTTCCAAAGTTTGACTTAGGGTTTTCTATAAAATGTTATGTTCTATGCTTAAAATAGTACAACGTGAAATTATTAAGTTATCCCAATCTCCCATGCACAGGTGGAGAGAATGGCTTTATTTCCTTGACTGCTTTCTTTGTTCCTGCTTGAGGCAAAGATGGGTTACTATTACTTAAGGATAGAAAGCTTTCCCAATGTTTCTGAAAATTGTGCCTTCTTACACTGTAGCTGTGATTATAGATATACAGTGGGAACTACATACCGAGATCCATTAAACCTGAAGAGACCTAGATACTTCTTCCATTTGCTGACTGGCCTGCAGCAGTTTTGCAGAATGGGTCACAGCAGGGTAGGAAAATCCTCTCTCTCCATAATGTGATTAGCCCTGGTTACTCTATGACAAAAAAACAAACAAACAACAACAACAACAAAAAAAAACCACACACAACAAAAAGAAGACCTCTTTCTAAAATAGCATTACAATGTCACACATCTTTATAAGTTTAATAATATACTTGCCATTTTCCTGGAAGCAAGCTGTCCCGTGACAGCATGGCTAGGTCAGAAGGGGAATCAGGTCTCACCTACACAGTATTCTAGGAAGTGGTTTTGAGACCATCCATATTTCTCCTCCCTTTTGGGGAATTTGTTTTCAGGAGGATCTGCTATCTGCATATGCCAGCTGACCTCAGTCAAGCCTTTTCAATTTATCAAAGATATTTTAATAATGCTAAACTTCTAAAGGAAAGGGGACAGTAGGATACTATATTGGTTTGCATTAAATAAAGGGAATCGTCTCAGATAATGCTGATATACCCACTACCAGTAAAAGAAAAGACTGCCAGTTTTTATCAGTTTATTTCACTTGGCAATCAACCATAACATGAAGGATAGTTTTACAGAAAATTGTTCTTATTAATAAGTAATAGTGGATAGAAATAAGATCCTTGATTGATAATTTTCATTGGTCTTTGTATGAAAACAGACTTATGAATAACATACTCAAAAATTATCCCTATTTTCATAAATATTTAAATTAATTTTCACCAAATTATTAAGCATAGGTTGAAATATGTTATACAGATTTTGACTGGGTTTTGGTACTTCTTAAGAGATAAAAAGAGAATGACATTTGCATTTAATATCTAGGATACCACCTGTCATGATAAAATGTCATATTGTAACATTTATACTTTTATCCTTTAAATACAAACTGGAAAATTAAGAATTACTATCTCAAATAACATTTTTTTTTGTATTTGAATTATGCTTGATTTCTTTTCAGGCTTTTCCTCAATTTCCCTAAATTGAAATTCTTTTAGTAAAACCATACATTATAATCTTGATATTAGGAAGATGTAACTCTGGAGAAGGAATCCTAAGTTGACTAGGTCACAAATGATAATTGAAAAGGAAGTCTCCTAGATAAATGGGAAAATACAAACAGACACATTTTTTAGATTGTTCCTAGTTTGATAAAGCTAATAAAAGTTATCACAAGCATCAGATATTGTATTAAAGAAATGAACAACATAGTCTTATTGTCACTATTTGATATCTCAGAAATAAGCAAAACAATCAGATAAATCCTTGTAAATGCTATACTCACCAAATTAAATAAATGATGGGATAGTAAAACTAATGAAACATTTCAATAGTTATTAACAGATACCACACAAAAATCATTAGCTCCTCTAATAGAATAGGAAGCCAGAAAATAATCCATTCACAGTGGGTATAGAATATTTAAGAATGTGAAAAAAAATAATTTTATAGTTTATAGTTATAAAGGGTAAGATACACACTATTTATGAGAGGAAAAATACTTGTAAAAATAAATCTTACAGATTAAAGGCATTCCAGTGAGAAATGTTTTTTGAAATGAAACGCAGTGACCTTTTTTAAAAAAATATATATGTTTTTTTTAGTTATAGATGAACCCAATGCTTTTATTTTATTTATTTATTTTTATGTGGTGCTGAGGATTGAACCCAGTGCCTCACACACACACGAAGCAAGTGCTTTGCCACTAAGCCACAATCCCAATCTCTCAGTGAGACTTTTTAAAAACAAGATTTGTTTGAAAGAGTGAATATCAAAAACATTCTATGAAACCTAAGTGGCCAGCAGGTGGAACTTAGAAAAACGATAGCTGACATAGAGGGCCGCCATACTGCTTTGGACCAAGGAATAAAAGTGCACTGTTGGGCTGGGGATGTGGCTCCAGTGGTAGAGCGCTTGCCTGGCATGCGTGTGGCCCGGGTTCGATCCTCAGCACCACATACAAACAAAGATGTTGTGTCCGCCGAGAACTAAAAAATAAATATTAAAAAAAAATTCTCTCTCTCTCTCTCTTCCCCTCTCTCTCTCACTCTCTCTTTTAAAAAAAAAGTGCACTGTTGTTAGTTCAGAGCCCTGAATGGATCCCACATCTGATATGTCTGAGGAAAATAGCACATCAGCACTATTTTTGTTACCTGATCTTAAGTAAACTTATAAAAAAAATAACATGCCATCCAGTGTATGCCAGTACTAGGCCACCATTCTTTAACTGGAGTTTTTCCTAATACTCAAAACTGACCCATAAGCATGATTCTAAGAACCTCATAGGACATCTGGTTCTCCACATTAGTAGAATAGTTTGAGGTGGGATGATTGGAGTGTCCTGAAGTGGGGAATGACAACACCAAGTGTTTGAATTTGGGACCCTGATTCCAGATAGCTCTACTGATCCCACCTGGTTCCAAGCTCTGGATGGAGATTTAGAAATTTCTAGGCATATTTCTTATTTATGTCTGGCATCCTAACTCATCAGGTATCATGAAACATAGAACCAGAAATTATCCCAATGTGTGCATATTCTATATTCTCAGTAGCATAACTATAAATGTACCATCTGTTTTTCTTTTTTCTAGAATAATAAAATTACATTTTATCAGAATTCCCATTTTTATGGAGTATAAACTATTGCTGTGTTACAAACAGTGAATTTATGTGCATGAACTTACGTTTTTCTTAGTTATATCTTATTATATCTACTGTACAATTTATGCTCACAATTTAATACATAACATTGTGACCTTCCTCTGCCACACTTCACTTATGAGAGCTGAATTTGGAGTGTTCGCAGGATTTATTTAAAATCTGAATGAAAGGAAATTGAGTTGGACTGACTTTTAACTGGTTTTAATAGGATATTTTTAATTTGTTTTGTAGTCATTTCTATATGTGTTTGTGCTATTGCTTATGATTCAAAAGGCCTTCAGAAAGATTTCTGTCATTGACTACATTGATTTACCATGTGCAATACAAAGACCTACTCTCTAAGGTGCAGGCTGGAGGTAATATTGCAATATAAGCATGCCCAATATCTCCTGCTTGGCACCAGAAGACTGTGGGTAGCAGAGAAGAAAAAAATATTGAAACATACAGAACCAGAACTAGAACTATTCTGTGGAAAATTATTCCAAACATTATATGTATAAAATTTTAAGCAACTGATTTTGTTTGCTCTAATGCCTAGCAAGAACAGAAGTCCTCTATTGTTAAAAATAAGCATCAAATACAATTATAAGTGCACCATCTCTTTGTTTTAATGGGAAATGTGCACTATGTGATTTATCAGAATTACTGTGTTTGTAGGATACAGACTGAAAGCAGCCCGGCAGTACCTGAGTTTGTCTGGATGTGAAGTCTCATGTTTTATGTATAGAGATCATGTTTAGCATATCTAACACATTTGTCTTGATGAAGTCTAGCAGTTTCAGATAAAGTGATGTGTAAAATTGACACCAATGCAGAAAAACAGCATGAAGAAACAGTGTTCCACTGATAAAACTCTTATATGTTTGTCAATAATTCAAAATACATAGTGCAAAAGCAATTTGTTATATTAAGTAAAAAGTATCTCAGTGAAATGTAGAGACAATGTAAACATATATCTTAAGGGCTGTCTTATAGGCCTTAATTTCAGATTAGTTTTCTACATTTTTTTCAGGATTATTGATCTTGCCAAAATTTAAATATGACAGGAAGAAAGTATATTAGTGAAAGCCAGACTTTTAAATGGAATGAAGGAAAAAAATTAAAGACACAGTAGGGTTTCAACATTCCTAAACTATATCATCACACAAGAAATTAAAACATCTGAAGATGAAAATTACAAATAAACTTTTCTAAACTTTGTTTTTGGAGGTGCATCAGGGTTTGAATTCAGGGGCACTCAGCCACTGTGCCACATCCATAGTCCCATTTTGTAATTTATTTAGAGACAGGATCTTACTGAGTTACTTAGCACCTTGCTGTTGCTGATGCTGGCTTTGACCTTGTGATCCTCCTGCCTCAGCCTCCTGAGCCACTGGAATTATAGGCATGCGCCACCATGCCCAGTTTAAACTCTTAATAACACAAATAAAATTTAATTAACTAAGCTAGAGGAAAAGCTAAATTATCCTTATATTGACTCTAAAAAATAGTATTTTAACCTTGTGGTTTTATGAAGAGATGATAAAAGATTATGTTAAAAAAATAAAGAATAAACATATTATACAGGTTTACAGAAGTCTGAAAGCAGT
Source organism: Callospermophilus lateralis (assembly GCF_048772815.1). NCBI lineage: Eukaryota > Metazoa > Chordata > Mammalia > Rodentia > Sciuridae > Callospermophilus > Callospermophilus lateralis. Next base: position 4,554,778 of record NW_027514713.1, on the reverse strand, counting down.
GAAAATATTCTTCAATTTTTCTATTTAATGATTTGTAAGTATGTAAGTATGTAAAGTAAAATAGTATCCTGAGAATACAATTATAAAATTTCTATCCACAGTCTAAACAACAAAGCCAAGGTAAATGACTTATTATATCACACTTAAAGCAGAGAAGGTCAATTAATGATCTAAGTATTCAAATTCTGAGAAATAGTATCTAATAGATGTAGTTTAGTAATTCCAGTATAGTACTCAGATATGATGTGCTTAATTCTTGAATTACCAATGATATACCTTTATAGAGAGCTGAATGATAGCTCCCAATACTGTCTTTGAATTTGATTTTAGTCTAAAATCCTTGGTAAATTATTTTCCCATTTCTTTCTCTCATGCCTGCTATCTAGTCTGTCAGTGAATTGTATAAATTCTACCTCCAAAAAATATTCAGAATATAACCACTTCTCACTACTGCTCTTCAATCTCCCTGATGCAAACCATCATCTTCCTCACCTGCATTATTCCAAAAGTGTCCTAACTGGAGAGCTTTCTTCCATCTTTGTTGTTCTTCCCTCCTATGAGTCAGCTGTCACACAACAGCCAGAGTAAGCCTATTAATGTCAAATCAAGCCACTCCTGTGTTCAGATCATTCTAATGACTTTTCATCTTCTTAACAAAATCCTAAGTTCTGCCATGATTTGCAAGGCTCTGTGTGATATGGATCCTACAGTCCTTGCTTGATCTTATCCTCTACTACCTCACCTCCTGTATGCTTTTGTTGTGCTGACCTCTCAGGAAACACCACTTTTCTGCTCAGGAATACTGCCTTTCCTAGAAATCCTCTTTCTTTATACCTGCTTGCTGTCATTTTCTTCAAGACTTTACTCAAATCCACTTTCTCAGTCAACTAGTCCCTATTAACATGTATTTTTGGCCCTCAGACACATCTAATCCTTTTCTGTTTTATTATTCTCTGTAGTATTTGTCATTATGGAATACTGTGTGTATTTTTCTTATTACTACTGTTTATTTTCTTCATGCTCCTATCTGGTATGTAAACTTTATGAAAGCAGGGATTTTAAAAATGTTTTGTGTTTAATTATATCTTTAGAATCCTGAAGATGCCCCTAATAGGGTAACTACCCAATACAATTTAGTTTAATTCTCATTAATTTACAGTAAATATTTTGGAGTGATCTTTTTTAAAGTAGTCCATAAATATAACTTAAGTTGTATTATGTCCTTTTTACAACATGAATTACAAATGTTGCTGCTTCTGGTCATTGCTTTCCAATCAACAGTTTAGGACTCACCTAAGTGTTTCATATTTTGTTACATTTCTTAGTGAAGTTGGCATGCTTTTTCTCAAATACTAATATGGTAATTTCAATCCTGCTTAACATGCTTCAGTAGCTTAAATCCTAGTGTTCTCATTACAAGGTAGTTTCTTCAGGTTTAAGGAGGAACATTGGAAAGATGTGAATGAGAATAATGCCTTATGGTATGATTTGAGCTTAGATTCACAAAAGTGAAATTATTTACTGAAAAGACAATTATTTATGAAGTTTGGTACTATAGTTTCTGTTACTACAAAACTTTCATGATGTACATCATAACTCATCACCATGGATATATAGAAAAAAAGACATTGATAACCTGGGGTTTTAAAGGAAAGAAAATGCACCTTATTGTTTTGTTTTTTATTTTATCTTATTTATTAATCTATTTTTTGGTGGGGTCAAATAACTTTGACTATCTCTAATTTTCATTCATGGCATTTTGACCAGCTGCATGAACTAGGGGTGTAATCATGGCTTAATTTAACAGTAATTACCTTTTGAAATTCCTGAAATCTTAATTGCAATCTTAGTTTCTTCTTTTAAATGTCTATTAGGTACCTCATATTTTTAGTAACTGTCTTGAAGTTTTTTCCCAGAGACTTAATAGTCCTTTGAGGAAAACAAAACCACAAAGTTACTCTGAGATGTTTTCAACAACATGCAGCTACAGGAAAGGCCCCATACTGATACACCTCATTGCAATCTTAATTACATTTGAGCTAGCCAAGTAACACAAGTGATTCACATCTTTGACTGATTAGGTGGTCTACACTGAATCCTTTTCAATTTATTCAAAATGAAAATTTAATGTATGGAAATACAACATAATACTTTTAATTGTATATAACAGAAGTCCTAGAGCTAGAACTTAAATTGTAATCTCTGTTGAATACTTAAACTTATCTGGGTAGGCACAAGTAGCCAAGGTAGCCTTGTTGGTAGGAATTTTGGTTTGCCTGTGAACAGTGTGAGCAAAGGACACTTTGGGGCATGAATGGAATGTCAGCATTTTTATAGTGCAAGATGGCTGCTTTTCAGATAACCTGCAGAGCTGAAAAAGTCAGTTTGTGTTTACACTAGTATGGGAAGTACAGTATGAGAGTAATGTTTGCATAGTTGTGGGCTAGGAGGAGAAAATAAAGCAGTTACAAAAAAGAGGGCATATGCTGGACAATAATTACTGTCCTATGAGACATCTCTCCAAGTAGCCAGGCACCATCTTCTTTTTGGTGAGAATAACTCCTTCCCCCATTATATCTGTCAACCATGGAACACAATCCATTATCCTCAGGAATGGGCTCGTGATTCCCACACATATATATGTATGTGTATGTATACACATACATATGTGTGTGTGTGTGTGTGTGTGTGTACATACATACATACATATAATATGTGTGTGTGTGTATACAACACCACCCCTACTTGCCTCAAGGATTTTGGAATTGGAATAAAAGAGAAAGGTTTATTTACTCTCTGATTGTAAAATGCAGATTTCTGAAAGTTGCCAGTTCCAAACCTCCAATATTATCTTTGATATAACAAAAGTAATCATTGGAGGTGAGAAAGTATAAGAGAGAAGAAGGAAAAGGAAAAGTGAAAGACAGAGATTGAGGTATGGTGGCACTGGAGTTTTCTAATTGTTATAGCTTAGCATTAACTTTGCCTTTCTTGTAATTCTGAGTTTTCTAAGTGTTAGAATCAGATTTTGTTTTGTTTTGTTTTTGTTGCTATGATCAAAAGAACTGACAAGAACATTTTTAGAGGAGGAAATGTTTATTTGGAGCTCAAGGTTTCAGCAGTCTTATTCCATAGACCACCAATTCCATTGCTTTGGGCTGGAGGTAAGGCAGGACATCATGGCAGAAGGGCGTGGAAAGGAAAGCAGCTCAGGACATGACAATCAGGAAGCAGAGAGAGTTCGACTCACTAGGGACAAAACATAAATCCAAAGGCATGTTCTCCTTGACCCATCTTCTCCAGCCACTATCCATTCACCTATAATCACCACCCAGTTAATCCAATCAAGTAGATTAATGCACTGATTAGGTTAAGGATCTCATAACCTGATCATTTCACCTCTAAACTCTTTTGCATTTTCTTACACATGAACTTTGTGGGAATTCCTCCTACCTAAACCATAACTCTAAAAGGTATATTTATCTTTTTCTTTTTTTAAAGTGGATTTTATTTGAATTTCTGAACTTTTGTCCAATAAAGTTATGCATATTCTTTTAATCCAATAAATTTACAAATATTATAAATGTTACCTAATATGACTGGTGATCTATCAAAATAATTGAAAGAAGCATAGAAAAGTATGCAAACAAAAATAGATGACAATGGGCAGATTTTCAGTTTAAAACAGTCCTTTGGATTTGTTACTGTATAGTTTTCTTGATCCTAGTTCCTTTTTGACTTTATTCTATTTCATTGTTAGTGATTTGATCAAATTTGCAAATTTTGAAAACTCTGAGGGTATGATTTTTATATGGGTCTTGGAAGGCATAGGATTGATACCTACCACTAAGAATAATAGCTGTAGTTAAAAATACTATTATTTATGGAGGTAGAAGGTGAGAGAAATTTCACCTGCTGTGACAAATTTGTGATTTACAAAATAAAAAATAAAAGTATCTGCTCTGGCAGGTAAGAAGTTTTTATCTAAGGTGTACAAGAACAGAGTTCAGAGACAGATTTTTTAGAAATAGAAATGGTACTGAAGGAAAAAAGAGCCATGAACCTGAAATACTTGAACCAATATTGACATTAGAGTTGTAACAGAAACAAGATTATGGCTTGGCCTGAGATTGTAGTAACTTTGGGTCACACAGTTCACAGCTGAATGAATATTCTTGAGTGAGACAACGCAACTAAAACATAATGGTAAAGAGGATGACTGAAAGTAGAATGTCCTCTGAATACCCAGAGACTTGTAGCATTACTCAAAACACTTATACATAGCTCTAGGGAGCATACTTCATGCATGCTTAAGGAATCACAGTTTGGGGAAACTTTTTTCCATCTTAGTGCATAGTTCCGGCCTTTTCTAATGCCACCCAGTTCCTGAAACTTATTTTGCATAAGTCAAAGAGTATATTAAGAATTTCTGTTTGAATGTTCAGAGTATTCTGTAATAGTGAGACTAAGACCTTCTCCTGGTGTCTGAAATGCCTGTCATGCTCTTTTAGTAGTTTTGCAGGACACTAAGCACCTATTCTCTCTTCTGGCAGTAACACCTCACCCTTTCCAATTCCACATTTTCATGATCTTTATGGGGTTGGCTCAACAATATACATTGGATATGGGCAGTGTTATTGGCTTAGATATGACCATATGTCTTAGTTTTTCCCAATGATACTTAGATATAAGATTTTATATTAGGGGAATAAGACAGACAGACAGACACACAGACACACACAGACACACACAGTACTTGACTCTGGAAATGACTATTTTTGCATTAAACATTTGACAGAAGCCAATGTGAAAGAGAGCAAAATTAGATATATTCTAAAAGTAGGTCTAATGATATAATATGAAACCCTGGCACTAGTACTCTCCTGGCTATTTATTTATTTTGTGTGAGTAAGCACATTCCTTTATTTATTTATTCTTTTAATTTGTTTTAACTTTTATGCTGAAGTAATCATAGTCTCATATAATATTGCAAAAATAATCATGACTATTTTCTTGTACACAATACTGTACCCAATGGTGATATCCACATAACTATAATGCATGATCAAAATGAGGAAATTGACTGGTACAGGATACTTAACTACAAACTTTATTCTGATTTTACCATATTTTGGATGCATTCTTTGTTTATTCTGTTGTGTATAATTATATGGCAATATTTTACATGTATAGATTCATATAATCATCATTGTTATTAAGCTGAAGGACCACTCTTACATAATTATATCTTTTCTCCCTGCTACACTTGTCCATTCCCATTTTCTATACCTGTGTCATTTTGAGAATATTCTATAGATGGAATCACACAGGGTATAACCTTTAAAATTGTCTCTGTTACTGAAGCCAGTTGAGGTATTATATCACTTCCATCTGTGTTCCAATTCACACAGCATCAAGGTAATGTTTATCTTAACCCCTCTGGTATTTGCTCATTCAGTGTAACTGAGCTTCCTACTGTTTCTTTAATTAGCATTAGTCTGCCCACAGGGAATGCAATCTTGCTGAAAACTACCTCAGCATCAGAGACTCCAAGGAGTTGGTTGGCTCTGGACTTCTCCTGCCTTTTGCTCAGTAGCTACAGCTCTCAAATATTCAACCTCTGTGCAGTGTCCTTCTGGAAAATGGGAGGTCATGTTCAAGGTTAATATGTCATTTTCAAAATTCTACTTTAACAACTATCATAAAGACATGATTTCTGAATTTATAAAAAGATTACTTTCACATGATGAAACAGGAAGTATTAAGAACCCTCTATCTATTAAAGAAAAATGATTCACAAATATGAACACCCCCAAAGAAAGTTCCAGGGGCTTATGCCAAGCATGGTAAATCCTAGCAAATATTTAAGGAACACATAATAGAAGTGACTACTTCTCAACTTGTCTATAACATCACTATAAACTTGATGATGAATTCTGACAAGGATGCTATAAAATATCATAAGAGATTTACATTCCTTATGAATACAGATGCAAAAATATTTAATAAAATATCAGCAGGCTGAAATCAGCAATATCTGTACAAATTCTCAAAAATATTTCATGAACAAAAGAGATTGATATTTATCCCATCAAGACAAAGTTAACATTTGAAAATCAATCAAAATTATTAATTGTATTAACAACAAAGAGAAAAATACATCAGCACCCCAAAGGATACAGTAAAAGTATTAGAAAAATTTCAGCAGCCATTCATGAAAAATGTTCTTGGAATACAAGAAAGAGAAGGATCAGCTTCAATCTCATAAAGAACATGTATGAAATACCTACAGCATCTGTACCTAATGGTGACAAATGAATGTTTCCACCTTAGTTTGGAAAACAAGTTACATATGTCAACTTTTGCCACTAGTACACAACACTGGTTTGGAAATATTCACAAGTGTGAGGTAATAAAATTAAATAGAAGATATTCATATTGTAAAAGAAGTAAAATTTTTCACAGATGACATTGTAGTTTATGTACAAAATCTCAAGGAACCTTCAAAGAAAATCTACTAGAACAAAATATGTAATTTAGCTAGGTCACAGCACTAAAAGTAAATGCATAAAAATTGATTGTCTTTTTATATGTTAGCAAAGAACAACTAGAAAATGAAATTTTAAAATAGCATTCAAGAACATGAATAGTTATAGATACATTTAACAAATTTTATGCAAATTCTGTGTAGTATAAACTACAAAATGGAGAAAACTCAAATAAATGGAGAGATATAACATTCATGTATTCCAAAAATTATTAAGGAATCAATTCTTCAAAATGTGTTTATAGGCTCTATTAAATTCCCATCAACAGCCAATTACTATTTTTATATAAATATAGATCCTGGCTTTAGAGTACATAGAGAAATGCAAAGTTCCTACAACACTCAAAACAATTTTAAAGAAGAGTGTAATGTTGGTGAATTTTCACTTTCTGATTTAAGACTTACATTAAACCTACAGTATTCAGAATCGCATGATATTAAAATAAGAATAGTCAAATTGATCAGTGAAACAGAAAAATCTAGGACTTCAGTGATATATACAGTAAATTAATTTAAAAAAAAGTTGCATGCAACTCCATAGGGAAATTAAGTTTCTTAAAACCTGGATACTCATATGTAAAAACAAAAGCAAAGCCTCCAAATTTGATCCTCCACCTCACTCACTCATTCAGTTCTAGAAAGATCATAGATCTAAATGTAGAAGTTAAAAGTATATGTCTTACCCATAAAATATATGAGAAGTTTTCAAAATCTCAGAGTAGCCACAGATTTCTCAAGTAAAACCCTCAAAGCATGAACTATAGAGGAAAAATTTGTAACTTATACTTCATCAATTCAGACATTTCCATTCATTAAAGATACAAATGAAATAACTGAATATGTAAGCCTCTAAATGAGAGAAAATATTTATAATATACAATGACTCCTAAAATACATTACTAAAAATACCAAAAAAAAAGCAATTTGAAAAACTAGGCAAACAAACAAACAAACAGAAAAGACTACTGTTAATAAACACTAGACATGCATTCAGTTTAATACATTGCTAGGGAATTTCTAATTAAAGTTGCCATGAGGTGTCACTTCTTATCCATTAGAATGGTTAAAACTAATGGTGTTTGTTAGGGTCTGAGACCATTAAAACACTCAGAAATTGATATTGATGGGATAAAACAGTGCAACCACTTTGGAAAACAAATGTTTTGTTTCTTTAAAAGTTAAACAAATTTTCTAGGCATTGAATTTCTATATCACATGTTTTATGATCAGCAATTTCTTCAAATAGTTCACATATTAGCAATTCACATTAATATTAAAAACGAGGCAAATGCATTGGTCATGAGATTTTTAGTCACATGACCCATGATTAATATAAATATGTGTCACTATCTGCAAAGTAAGTTCTTCATACCAGGTTATGTACTATTGAGAATAGTTCCTTTTGATAAAATGAATCAGAATATATTCATTCACATAGAATTTAGAGAAAAAACATGAAATTGTCAAAATTTATGGTAAAATATTTGTCTTCTGTCATTTCTTTAAATTCAAAACTATTTTATATTTCTTTGGCTATGTACATACTATGTTTAATATATAACTGACTTGAAATCAAGGACATCATTAAAATATAGGCTTTTACTATTGTTACAACTATTAGTAAATCATATTACCAACAAGCTCTGTGGTAAGAAATAAAAAAAAACATTGTTTTTCCAGGTGTGGTGGCACATGTCTCTAATCCCAGTGGCTCAGGAGGCTGAGGCAAGAGGAACATGAGTGGAAAGCCAGCCTCAGCAAAAGCAAGACACTAAGCAATTCAGTGAGATCCTGTTTCAAATAAAATGTAAAATAGGGCTGGGGATGTGGCTCAATCCCCGGTACTCTACCCCCCTCAAAAAAATAACATTGATTAACTTATTCAAATAGTTCAAGAAGTCAAAATTACCAACTCAGTAAGCATAATTTGTTTTTGTGTTATCAACTTACTACATAAATTAGATAAGATCAATGTAAAAATATTTAGCTTCTTTCAACAGTTCTAGATGTATATATTATTTTTACCAAATTTTGCTCTTACATTACTGAATTGCATTCTATCAAATTTTTGTCTTATGAATATAAAAGCAAATAATAGCTAACCAATCCTATTTGCCAAAAATCCTGAAAAATAATGAAATATTAGAGTCATTTAGAAATATTTTAAAAGATTTAATTAGACTTCAAGGTAATTGTAGCTTTACATTCAATAGAAATAATGTCCACCTTTTCTCCAATCTAAAACTAATTGCATATTGATGTTGTTAGTAGATTTTATAATGTGTTTTGGTCTATTTCTTTCTAATAAAAACTACTTTGTAACATAATATTTTTTCTAAGGATATAAAATTAAGCAAGCTTTTACCTGTTCAACTAGTTCACTTTTGGCAACCAAAAGTACTTATACAGTTTCTATCTAACTTTATTATACTAAGGAACTAATTTATAATTATGATAAATGTGTCACAGACATGAACAAGATTACTGGTTTAATTTATTTGCTATCTGGGTAAACATTAAACTGAAGATAGATTTTTATTGATTTTAATTTCAATAGAGAGTTCTCTTTTTGAAGTCTATAATAGTCTTCCAAAAGTGAATTAAAAATAAAGACATTCTATGCTACAGTTAAGCCACACCTAATTAAACTTCATTTTTTTCCCTTTGAATAAGAGACCTAACTCAATGGAGTTTGGAAGCAAAGGGAAGTCATCAATTAGACATAATGTTTCTGTTTATTGTACTTTTTAAAATTCTGACAATTAATACAGGAGATTGCCAAGTGTCAGTCCTTCTTATTAAGTTGAAAAGGCAGGCATTCAAGCCTTCTCTTTCTGAGAAACAAATTGAGAAAACGTACTTACACATGTCGAGATTTCTTTTTTTAAATCCTGAGTGAGTTTTATTACAATCGTGTTGTGGCATGACTCTTGCTCTCTGGTCTTTGCCTTACATTGTCACTTAGAAAGTGCAATTAGCAAAACATTTCTCTTCAGCATAGTGCAGCGGGTCTTTCCACATATATGAGTCCACTTTCATGGGGTCCACTAATTAGCTGCATTTGGCTATGTAAATTGCAGGGACTTACCTCAAAAATTATTTATTCATGATTTCTATTTATAATTTCTATTTATTGATTTATGATTTCTATCAGTTTTCCATTTTTATATAAGAATGTTAAGGTTATCTTGACATGTAACCCATCATAGCAAGATATGTCAGAGGACATGAATCAGTGATTGCACTGATTGGAAATGGAATACAGTTAATAAAAGGCAAATACAGGGACTAGAGTTGTAGCTTAGTGATGGAGTGCTTGCCTAGCAAGAGTGAGGCATTGGGTTCGATTCCAGGCACCACATTAAAAAAAATAATAATACATAAATAAAATAAAGATATTTATTTTTAAAAACAAATACAGCATATTTTGAAGTGCAGTCCTCTTGAACGATAGCAAAATTTAAAATTTTAAATATTAAAAACAAAAATATGTATAAATCCTAAATATAATGTAAAGTGTAAGATGTATATAAATTTTTGTTCACACTTGAGGAGGAGCAGTAATTTCCAGGTAATTTTTGTGATATGACAAATATTGCTCAAGTGGCTATCATGTTTGTTGAAATGAGTTGGAGTCAATTTAATTAATTGCGTAAACTCAAGAGTATTCAGACCTTAATAAGTGGGTTTCTGACTAGTCTTTTAAAAAAAAAAACAAACAAAAAAACATGTGCCTGTGAAGACATCTGTACAAAATAATAATTACAGCCATGAGTTAAGATATACTTTACAAAAAATTATTCTCTTAAGAGATTTTTCAGAATAGTTTTGTCCGTGTTTTTTTTTATTTAAAGAGATTCCTTTATTTTTTTTAAACAGGCCTTTACTTTGTTCACTTATTTTTATGTGGTGCTGAGAATTGAACCCAGTGCCTCACACATACCAGGCAAGCGCTCTACCACTGAACCACAACCCCAGCTCTTACTCAAGTTTTGTTTTTGCTTTTTGTTTCTCAGTTTCCACTACAAGTCCCTGAATCCATGTTCTCTTCCCTAGACTTTCATTGTTAAGACATTGATTCTAATGCCTTAACTATTCCTCATTGCAGAGATTATGAAGATTCTGGTGGCAGATTGTCCTATCTGCTTACCTTTGCCTGTCTGCCCCTCATTCTCTATAGGGGCATTTATACATTTAGATATTCTATACATTTCAAATATATATATATATATATATATATATATATATATATATATATATATATATATAATATTATTAACTGTAGTCATTCTGATATACATTAGATCTCCAGAACTTAGTCATTTGGCTAACTGAAAGTTTATACTCATCTTTTTCCCTTTCTCAGATTCTGGAAGCCACCATTCTATGCTATTATAGAAAAGTACAGGGAGAAGAAAATAAAGTAAGTGACCCAAAACAGAAGAATTTGGAATGCTATATTAAGCTACATGTAAGAGCTGTGAGTCCATAAGAACTTATGTCAATTACATTCATCTACTATATTCTCAGCTCACAAATACTATTGATATTTTAATTCAACAATTCAGAACTAGATTCATATTGTGATAACCTTGAGGTCTCATTCTACATAGTTTTGATTCTTCTATATTTGTTAGTAATTTTGAGAGAATTTGATTGATCATGCCACTGAAATTTCATAAATTTGAATATTAATATGTATTAAGAGATTTTTCTCTTATCTTTATTATTGAACTTGTAAAAATTTAATTTCAATGAAAAATTAGGAATTACTCTTTACAAGGAAGTCATCTTATTTTGCTTTAAATTCTGTAAAAAGAGCACGAAATAGAAATTCTAACTTGGTTTAAATACTCTGAGTACATGCACTATCTTTCAGGGATCAGGAAATACAAGGATACAACAAATACTTGTTGACTAAAGAATCAGGATTACCTTCAATATATTTTTAAAAAATAGAAGAAAGACTGAAGTCTCTTGGTTTGTGTCAACAATGTTCTAATTGTCAAATATTTCAAGTGATTTTATTGGGAAAAATATCAGTAGAGACTGAATACATGTAGGATCTGTACCAACAGAAACTACTCTACTAATGACATAGTATTTTGCTTCTATATATATTTTCTGAATCAAATATATTAAAGTAATTTAATAGTTAAAGTTATATATATATATATATATATATATATATATATATATATATATATTGTGTGTGTAGTAAGGGAAAAATTTTGACAGATGTTAATCAAAGAAAGCAAAATGAAAATGTGGCAGATATTGATATTCTGACAATTTGGTATGGAATTTATGTTATATACTTAGGTATTATTGTTGGTGTATAATATTAAATTCTCTATCTCAACAAAGGTGTCAAAAATATATGTTGGAGAAAGAGAGATTTTTATTAACAAATGATGATGAGAAAACTGAATATTCATATGTGAAAGAATGAAATTAGGTTCTCTCTTACCCTGCTCAAAAGCAAACCAAAATGGATCAAAGACCAGAATTAGACCAGAAAACTTGCAACTGTTAGAAGAATATATAGGCTCAACACTCCATCACATAGGTTCAGGCACTGACTTTCTCACAAAAGACCCCTAAAACTCAAGTAATAAAACCAAGAATCAATAAGTGAGATGCCATCAAATAAAAAAGCTTCTTCACGGCAAAGAAAACAAGAGTGTGAAGAGAGAACCTATAGAATGAGAAAAAAATATTTTGCCAGCTACTCCTCAAAACATGGAATTAATATCCAGAATATATAAAAAACTCAAAATACTCAATGCCAATAAAATAAGAAACCCAATCAATAAATGGGTAAAACAACTAAACTGACACTTGTCAAAAGAAGAAACACAAATGACCAATAAATACATGAAAAAAGTGTTTAATATCTCTACCGATCAGGGAAATCCAAATAAAAATTACACTAAGATTTCATTTCACTCCAGTTGGATTGGAATTATCAAGAACTCAAATAACAATAAATGTTAATGAGGATGTGTGGGAAAATGTACACTGATACATTGCTGGTAGAATTGCAAATTAGTGCAATCACTGTGGAAAGCATTATGAAGATTTCTCAAAAAAAACTCACAATGGAACCAACACATGACCCACTCCTCAGTATATATCCAAAGAATTTAGCATACTTCAAAGACACAGCCACAGCAATGTTTTTAGCAGCACAATTCACAATAGCCAAGCTATGGAGCCAAACTAGGTGCGTTCAACAGATGAATAGATTTTTTAAAAAGTGGTATGTACACAATGAAGTATTACTCAGCTATAAATAATAAGGATGTTATGGAATTTGCAAGTTAATGGATGCAACAAGAAAGAGACTATCATGCTGAGTGAAATGTGCCAGTCTCAAAAAGTTAAATGTTGAATGTTTTCTCTGGTATGCAGAAGCTAATCCAAAATAAAGGTGGGGTTAAAAAAAAACAGAAGAAAGATTAGTGAAGTAGGCAAAGGGGATTGAAGGGGAGAAAGAAGGGTTAGGATAAGGAAACAACAGTGGAATGGATTTTACATAACTTTCCTACATACCTATATAAATATACTATAGTGAATCTCACTATCATGTATATCCACATGACACTAATTTTACATATGTATATATATTCATATATATATGAGTGTATATATGTAAATAGTGGAAATATCAGTAGAGTAGAGGGATGGAACAGGATGGGGGAGGAAGGGAGACAAGGGGTAGCACTTTAAACTGAATTTGAACAAATTCCATTCCTTTATAATTATGTCATAATGAATCCTAATGTTATGTATAACTAAAAAGAACCAATTTTAAAAAGCCAATTTAAAAAAAAGAACAAATAATAATAATAAATGCTGGTAAGGATGTTGGGGAAAAGGTACACTGACACATTATCCATGGGACTTCAAATTAGTATGACCACCAGTATAGAGATTCCTAAAACAATGTTTATTGCACACAATTCACAATAGCTAAACTGTGGAACCAACCTAGATGTTCTTTAATAGATGACTGGATTTAAAAAAATGTGGCATATTTACACAATAGAACATTACTCAGCAATAAAAGAGAATAAAATCGTGGCATTTACAGGTAAATGGATGGAGTTAGAGAAGATAATGCTAAGTGAAGTTAGCCAATCCCAAAAAACCAAATGCCGGAATGTTTTTTTTGATATAAGGAGGCTGATTCATAGTGGGATAGGGAGCAGGAGCATGGAAGGAATAGATGAACTCTAGATAGGGCAGAAGGGTTGGGGAGAAGGGAGAAGCATGGGATAATTAATGATGGTGGAATGTGATGATCATTACTATCCAAAGTACAGGTATGAAGACACTAATTAGTGTGAATATACTTTGTATACAACCAGAGATATGAAAAAGTATACTTTATATGTGTAATAAGAATTGTAATACATTCTGCTGTCATATATAAATTAAAAAAATTACATAAGAAATCTTGTTTATATGTGTAAATTATAGTCATGATAGAGGTTTTAATAATCACATTCAATTCTTTGAACTCATTCATAATTTCATGCCAAAACAAAAAAAATAGACTATTATTAAAATTTTTATGTTTTATAAATCATTTGGCAAGTAGATTCAGTTTTCTTACTGATATGTTGAAAGCAAAGGTAATGAGACAAAATAAGTTACAAAACTTTAAAAACTTTTAAAAAAAGGAATGAAACCATCATAGGACCTAGCTGATCCATTCCTAGATATTTATCCGAAAGAACTAAAATCAGCATACTATAGCAATACAGCTAGCTCAATGTTTACAGCAGCAAACACAACAGCAAACTTATGGGGTCAGACTAGATGCCTCTGAATAGATGAATGGATCAAGAAAATCTAATATGTACACACACACACACACACACACACACACACACACACAATGGAGTTCTACTCAGCCATAAAGAAGAATGAAATAATGTCATTTGCCAGTAAATGGATGGAAATAAAGAAAATCACTATATGAAATAAGCCACACTCAGAAAATCAAGGGTTTAATGTTTTTTTCTCATACTTGGAAGCTAGAGCAAAAAAAAGGAAAGAAGGCTGGTGGTGGGAATCAGATACATAAATATATAGGGTAGATAAGTGGAGTAGAAGAAGGAGAACCAGAGGGAGGAAGGAAGGATGGATAAGGGAAGGAAATATGAGATGAGTTTAACTAAATCATGTTCTACATATATATATAAATGTACCAGAGAATTTCACATTTATGTGTATGTAAAAAGTACCAATCAAAAATAAAGGAAGGAATGGACAGAAGATCAGTAGAACAGAGGAAGAATAAGGAGCGGGGGAGGGGAGAAAAAGCAAAGAGGAAATGGGGATCAAAATCAAATTCTTTGCATATATCATTTTGTCAAAATGGACCCAACTATAATGCTCTTAAAAGTAAATCAATAAATAAAACAAAGGGCACCAATTATTTCTATCTTATTGTTGTATTGATGATAATAATTAATACACATTACTGAGTTCTAAAATTGATCATTTCCTTTATTCAGCAAATTTTTAATAATCTTAACTTAGCCTACTATTTCTAATCCTGCCTTCTAATACAAATATTGTTCAATACAATTACCGTCAACATCAAAGATATTTATAAAAATAACAGTTTTATATAGCCTTATGGAATTTCTCCCAGAAAAGAAACATTTATTTGGCTTTAATGTATTGATACATGCTTTGTGTGGAAGAAATGTGTCTCCAGGAGTCCCTAAAATGGACTGTCCCTATGTGTGAAACCTACTTCCTCCTGCTGTCCTATGTGAATGGGTGTCACACTGACTTGTTGGGAATTCCATACACTGCACATGCATCAAACTGTATTGCTTTCACAAATTCAAAATCCCACAAACAATTCAGTTCAGCAAAAAAATCATTCCATCTTGACCTAATTCAATATGTTGCCAAGTTAAGCTGTAGTTCATTTCTTTAAGATAAAAGCACAATTTCTTTTATTTTACAAGTTCTTGAAATAAGATATCTAGGAAAGCAGAGCTTCAAAAATAAATACATAAAACTCTAGAGCATCTTGATTACCATATCCAGTGATGAATACATAAGAAACCGTTGCTCAGTGTTTTTGTTGTGACATGTTCAAGAACACATTTACATACACTCACAATATTACAGCATGTTACATTATACAAAGAAAACAGTACATGATAGTAATACACTGTCATATACACAAGGATAAACAATTCTTTCCAAAATAAAATTATTACTACTAATTTCAGACAGGGTTTTTTTTTTTTTTTTTTTACTGGAAGGAAACAAGATAATTAGAGGGATGTTTGGAAGTGAGTTATGGGAAAGGCAAATAAAAGTTTTATTCATCACTCAGAAGAATTCTTCCTGTGAGAACTCAGAGAGTAGAAAGTATTTGGTGACACAAGTCAAGTGAAGGTGTAATGATTTTAATTTACACTAGTTTCTATGATGAATCCCCTGCCTTCAAGGGCAAAGGAAGTGAAACAATGTAATTAAGTTACTATTTCCTGAAACCAGGTCAATAGTCTTGTTATGAAGTGAATCTCAGTGAATGACCAGGCCAAGTCATCAAGCAGCTAATGAGCTTCAGGATAGCATAGAAATACGAAATTTGTTTTTTTATGAAACTGTCACAGAATAAAATTATATGCTTTGTGATTAAGTACAGTTTCTCTGAAACTGAGCAGACAAAGTTCTTTAAACATTGTAATTGTGGTTATGTTAGTGAATTCATTTCCAAAGTATAAGTAAACTTTCAATTTCAGTAACTTTTAAAAGCATTTTCAAGTCATAACTTGACTATTAACCTCCTAGTTAAAAAAAACCCACAGGTTCTGATTATATGTTTGGATATTTATTTTCAAAAAGATTGAATCGCTACTAGTAGAATAGAAACACGAGCAAGAAAAATTTATAAGGCACTAAAACAGGGGTTTCTAAGGAAGCATAAGCGCTGAAATTAATATATTTTAATGAAATCTTCCAATGGTGAAAAGATAAACTGAAGTGCATTATTATCAGCTTGACTTTTGTATATGTAAATATATCCTCTGTATTTCTGGAAATACGACTGATACAAAAAATCTTGAAAAGGTTTTGTGGCAAGACAACAACCAAAACACAAATATGCCAAATAAAATGATACTTTTAATTATTCAAACATTTGTCCAAGAAAGTCAGTTTTGCTAAAACTGATATCTTTTTGTTAATAGAACCAATACCTAGATAAGATAGTATCTTCCTTATTGGCTACAAATCATATTGGAGATTTACTTTTTGTACATACAGCCAAGATATAGTTGGAATTATTGTTTTTTTTTTATTTTCATGTTTGTCAGTTTATATGCTACATTAATTTTGTATGTAAAATAAATCTGTTTTGTTCTGGTTTACTTTTGTGTGTGTTTGTGTACATGCATGTATGTGTTCAAATAAGAAGTAATAGGGTAATTAGTAATTTTTTGATGATTACATGCTTTCAAGAAATCTTAGTCAACTTCTTTTTTATAGTTCTCATCCTATTGACTTAACAATTCTCTCTCCCTTATGGAAAAATGTAAACATGAAATTGTGAGTCTTAAAAATCATCAATATATTTCAAGCCAAGCATAGTGGTGCATGCCTGTACCCTCAGCAGCTCCAGAGGCTGAGGGAGGAGGATCACAAGTTTGAGGTCAGCCTGTGCAACTTTGTGAGACCCTGTCTCAAAATAAAATTTAAAAATGGCGAGGGATGTAGATTGGTGATATTAAAGCCCCTGAATTCAATCCCTAGTAGAAAAAAAGTAATAATAATAATAATTATGACAAAGATCAATATATTTCAAATATGATATGTTTTAATTTTTTCCTAGAAAGATAAATATCACATTAGTACAACAAATGGAATACATATTAAAATAGTTCAAATGAGAAAACTTTATAAAAATATTGTGCCAGCTTGGTGCTTCTTAAAGTTGCTACTAAAGAAGAGCAGGACCTTCTCTCCAAATCCATCTTAAGTGAAGTAATGGAATATAATAAATGTTTCTACATTTAGTCATTTTTGCACAAAGAGAAGCTATAACAGCAGTAGCCTTTTTGAAATTCATTTTCAACTGCAAAAAATAAGTAAATTCTGTTAATACTCTAAGTATGCCTATGGGAAGGGGTCCAGATAGGCTTATAAATGTAAAGATCTGTCAAAGTCAATATACATTGCATAGATTTTAGAATCTGCGTGATGCTAAAAGTTGTTTGATGTCATTTTAAGAAGAAAATAAAGGGACCTTCTTGACTAGCCTCTAGCTTCCTTGGAAACCTGAAATATCTTCCTTTTTGCTTATCTTAAAAGAAGCAAAATTATTCATTTCCTACCAAAAGAGAGTCATTCTTGATTCCAGCAAATGACAAATACAGTAAAAGTCAGATAATAATTATGAACTATTATTTTTATGTTAACTAAACCCTAAGTAATTATTTGGGCTTTTTTCTGACTTGCTAATGTTTAAAATTATCAGGGGTTTCCGGGCAACAGATACAACTTATGTTTTTTTTTTTTTTTGCTTTGTTTTTGGTATGAATTTAGTGAAATTTGAAAGATTTCCTCTGCAAAGAATACTTATTAAAAGCTCCTGACCCACCCACCTCTTCCTGCAGGAAATAATTAGGGAAGACTGATTTCTTTGGACAGGAAAGAAAAATGTCTGCTTTTTCCTCCAGGCAGGCACTGATCAAGGCCTACGGGGGTATCTGAACCTGGGTTGACTTTAGCCCCCATCCACCCCTCAGCCAGATGCAAAGGATAAGAATTCTTTAAGACCTCTATGGTTATCTATTCTTCGATCCCTAAATTAAATAAATTCTTCACGTCAATGTGAAGAAGTAAGCATCTACTTTTTAATTTGATAAAAAGTGAAACTTTCATTCAGTTATTTAAAATAATTACTGAAGAAGTAGCTGAATCATTGGGGCACAAATCTCACTTTCAAGAAGCCTTCCTGGGCTTGTCCCCTCAGTTACTTTCTATAACCTTGCTCTGTTCTTGCATTCATAATTGTAGTTACCATCTTAAAGGACCTTGCTTATCTCTGTATATTTCTGATGGCTCCCTCAGCTTCAACATTAGCCCTGGGAAGGCAAAGGACATTCTCTGTGCTTTCATCACTGTGCTACAGGTACCCGTCACTGTGCTAGAAAAGGGACCACTTAGTGGGACACTGTGTGTTCAATGGGTATCCACTGAATGTTATGGTTCCTTGATTCATATTTGCATTTATATGCTGGAGAGAATAGGGAAGGAGAGAAGGAAGAGAAGAGGGAGAAAGGAAAAAAGGAAGGGAGGGAAGGAAGGAAATGCTAACAAAGAGTTTATATTCTCCACAGTTGGTAAGCAGTTGAATAAACTGATGCTTACAATGCTGGAGGAAGGGGCAAAACAGATAAACAGAACTGCTATTTTGGGAGAAGTAGGGGTGACACAAAAGGCCCACTGACTATCTTTTACCTTTACATTGGGGATGGTCAGACAATAGAAATTCCTGATAGAGATTATGTCTGCCTTAAGACTGAGAAGACAAGCGGAAGTTAGATGGGAGAAATATTTATTGCAGATGTTGCCAAAGGAGTTCACTGACCATTGTTATTATTTATTAATGTTATTATTCTAGTGTTATTATACTAGTACTATTGCTCATGTTGTGATCATTGTTCAACTTTTTAAAGAAAATCAGGTAAAGAAATTACTAAATAAAATAGCCTTTGCTAAGAGTACTAAAAAATCTACTGGGAAGATTATAAAACCCATGGAGTTGGGGCAAAGGTGCTGAAAAAAGTAATTGCACATCTCCAGATTAACTCACCCTGTTATTACAAAGTACTTTGTATAATCTCCAGTGCTTGTAAACCTGATTTACTGGTATTGGTATGTGTGAACCCCTCCTTACAGATTTCCTTTAACCCTCTCTTAAGGAGTGAACATGCATACAGTCAATGGCAAGGGATATATGTGATATTCTCTGGTTCATGAAAATCAAATAAATGTTCTATTCCTTCATCATCTCATAGTCATACTACCTCCTTAAAGTGAACATTCCTTAGTTAAAGAAAATGTTTCCACTGAATTTTTATTTCCGTAATTTCTTTTTTGACATGGTACATCCCCAGGGCCAAAATGTTCTCCTTAGAAATCATTTAGAATCATGTCGGCTCCCACCTCTGCTCTCTTTCAGAAAAGGAGAAATTGCCTTAGGAAAAGGGGTAAGATATTCCTCCCTTGCTTCCTCATATGGTTCTTGTGCAACTTCAGCATAATCATAGAGAAATTGAACAAAGGTGGGATTGGTGATGATAGCATGCTTTGGGAGTTAATCATCTGCCTTAGCCCTTTATTCAGCTGAAAGGATCATAGGCAAACAGAAGCTGAGCTCTTCTGAAACCTGAAGTTGCAGGGCAGAAAGGTTTCTGGAGTAGGAGCAAAGCCTGTGAGGTTAAAACATTCTCTCGTGTATTTAAGAGGGAAACTGGAAGAAGAGAGCTTTCATGTTTTCTTAAATACCACTATATTAATTTCTAATTCTACTGCTACAAATTGTGATAAACCAAATAGCTTCAAACAAAAGAAATTTACTATTTCACAGTTTTTGAGACTACAATTTCAAGATCTAGCTGTCCTTCAAGTCATCTTCAGAGAGATCTGTGGGCTCAGGGGAGACTTCTTTCCTTGCCCTTTTCTTAGTGTGGCTGGCAATCCTTGGTTTTCATTGGCTTATAAAAGATGTCTAGGGTTTCAGTTAATTCAACAGGTTTCATATTGCTGTCTTTGTAACAATTACCTGATGTGGTGGACAATATGTAGAGGTTGAATGGGAGCCACCTGAGGGATGGATTTTTATCTGTTTTGTCTCTAATGATTCCTTGATGCCTATATTAGTTTTGGAAACACAGTAAGACTTGATGAATCAATGGACAATCCTAAAATGTGGCTATCATTGTTTGTTTAGGTGATATATATTCTGAATTCCAAATTGGCAATTAGCAAAGTCTATGAGGCCAATGTGAATGTGAACTTCCTGTATGTTTCTCTGAGAGAAGAAGAGTAATCCTGGCAGTGTGGCTAATAAAAGCCTCTCACTGATCATAAATAATTTGATTGCTTTGATTTCTTGTTCAACTTTTTAAAGAAAATTAGTTAAAGCAATTACTAAATAAAATAGCCCTTGCTAAGAGTACTAAAAAAGCTTTTAGATTAATTATATAGTGAGCACAGTTACAAAAATACTTTGTTATTAATAATAATTATTACATAGGCAATATAAATGCACAATAGGAAAAGGAATAAATATTTTTTAAAAGAAGAAAATACAATTGAAATCAACCTTTTATTCTGTCCCTGCAGACACTTTTGATAGTACATATTATTTTTGATTCATTTATTTAAAAATGGGATCTTATTTTATCTGCATTGTAATAAATGTAGTGTTTTTATTGAAAATATATTTTCTTAATTTTCTATGCCATAAAATGTGATTACATAATGTTAATGGCTTCATATTATTTCACCATATAGGTATTTTATGCCAGTTTTTTTTTATTGTTCAAATATGATTACCAACAATATTTTTATGAGACTGATGTGAAAATTCTGTTAGTGTCTCTCAGAATTTTCCTTGGTAAAATTCTAAAAGTAGAATTACTGGGTTATAGGATAAGTCCAATTCAACATTTTCTTTATTTGGTCTTTTTAAAAGATTAATTTATTCAGAACAAATTAAGTGTTTATCTATTTAAAATAACTGATAAAGAAACTAGCTGCTCAATTAACAGAATCACAGACCTGACAAAATTGTGATCTGTGAGTAACTGGGTTAAACTAAGTTTAAGTGACACATTTGTATATAATATATATTATATACAGGTATACAGAATACATAATAGAATTAGACTCAGGATAAACCTCTTCACATGTCATTATCTATATATTGAAAGCCTCTGAGAACAACTTATTTGGAGGAAAATATATGATTTATCACAACTAATTATAGGGAAAGATAATAGAACACATTTTCCTTGACTTTTTACTCAAGCAATTTGTTTAGTTCTCTTGAATTCCACCAAGAGGAAAACTGGGGCAGATGCTCACTTGAAGTGGTGGTTGTAATTGTCCATTTAAAATGTGAGTTCTGAGGATAGCAATGTTTTACAAGTCTGCTTGCAAAATGACACATAAAGATGTTTTATCCTAAGCCTTTCACTTCTATGTATTTTTGTCATACTCTCTGTTACTCTACATTCTAAAGATTTCATTAAAACAAACCAATTTCTGAACAAAAACGTAACTGGTGGCTTTTTCTACATCAGAGAAAATGTGTTCCCTCTGATATAGCCTTCAATCGTTCTTTTTTAGGAAATAATTTTTTACTCTCGGATCATAAGCCATGATTGTCCCTGAGGCAGATCTGGATGCAACAAAGTAAATATTCTGTGAATGACTTTACTATTTCAGTTCATGGGATGCCACATCAATGGCAAAAATCCAGCCCCACACAAAAATATTCAGCTTATAACTCAGAACAGGGGTCAAGAAAAGCACAGTAAACTTGAAAGATTCTCCAAATCATCTGCATATAACTTAAACTTTTAAAATAGTTTCCCCTTAGGCTTTCTTTTCTTTATTAAAAATGGGGAAAAATTTTTTTATCTTGTTTTCTGAAAAAAATATATGAAGCTTATCAAAGCAAATGGAAGCATTTTTAATTATAATTTTTAATAAAATTGTTGGCTGATTTTTATTTTGAGGAGAGATACAGGAGACATGTTAGAGGAGTGCCAAGAAAAAGCTATGAAGACAAATTTGATGGAATATCATCACAATGGTCAAGAAGAAGTCTATAGGTTTCAAAAGAAAGGAAAAAAATACTTATGAAAGGAGAAGATACAAACCGATGTATTTCTAACTAGATTAAAAAAAAAAAAAACTCTTACAATGTGTTTCCTCTTAGATTTATATCCACTACAGAATTGCTACATACTTCTATTGTTTCATTTTCTTCTCTAAAGAAAATAATGGTGTACAGTCTTCCTAAACTTATAAAAATAGGTGGGACTTCAAGAAGCAAAATACTATTTTAATCTCACCTACTCCAAGAAGTACAGGTTGGATTTTAAAAACCATATTACCCCACCCCGACACTTTTTATTTGGGGAGCATTCATTTGCCCCTAACATAAAAGTCTAAGAGCTAGAAAAAGAAAAATCACAAATACATTCTTTTCTGGCAAGATAGATCATGAGAAATGATTGTCTCAGAATCTTTATTTCTTCGGGGAATCAATTTTTCTCCTGCAGCCAAGAGACTTTTTAATTTGTATGCATGAATTTTGATCTTTAGTCTGCTAAGATGGATTGATCTGAAAAAAAGCATCCATCAAGTGACAGAGGATTGTGGGGGGGTGACAAATAACTTGTGTACGTTGATACAGCAGGAGTGAGAGCCATTTATTGTAGAATAAGAGTGGTATTTATACATTTTACACAGCTTATCTAATTAGCATAAAATAGATACAGCAGTCAACCAATAAGGAGAAAGTGAATGGTGAAAACAAGTAGTTAGCAGTTAAAAAGTGGTTGGCAGGTGGTAGCTGTTGACATAGGAGATAGCAGCAAGGTGCAGTTAGTAAACCCTGCCTTTCCAAATAAAAGTGTAAAAGTCCAACATGGACTTTCTTTGATTTAAAAATCTCACAAAAATGTAGAGAAGTATGTGCACTAAGTATTGCAGTTATACAAGGACATTGGAATCATTATTACATGCTAATGTTCTTAATTTATGTAACTTCATATTCAAATTCCTTCAGGTTTTTTTTTAGGGCATTTCTTGCAATAATAAGGTATTTTAGTTTTCTTCTGGGTTCAGTTTTAGGGAAAACTTCAAATAAGTTAAATTTATTCATTTATTAGAGTAAAAACAATTTAGACAACAGGCAACACCCAGAACCAGTAACAATTCAGAGAGCTCTCAGAACAGTATGGGCAGGGAGTACTGACAGACAGAATGGAAATGTGCCACACAGAAATAGCTTGCTTATTTCAGGTCCACATTTGCCTGATTTGGATGTAGTCTAATCAGTTGGCATTTGTGACTGGCCAAAGTTTGACAGCTATGATTGGCTGTGACTCAGCTAATTTTCTTTTTCCAAAAATAAACTTCTAGTTAGGCTTTCATTTTGTTCACAAATTAATTCCAAAGTCCTGCATGAGGAGGCAACTCTGGGATAAAGGAAGTAGTTGGGAGTCAGAGAGGAAAACAAGATGATTACATGATGTCTATAAAAGAAAGATGATAGACTACAAGGAACTTGGCAAGGTGCTATGGAAAAATACTTAAAATCAGCTACCAGAAAATGTTGGGCTTCCCTTGTGGAACTGCTGAAACTGAACTACATTATGGTCTTTCTGGAAACACATAATTTTTCCACTTCCACAAATCTTATTGAAAATTTCCATGTGGTTAATCACTAATCTAAAAAATAATATAAATATTAATTCGTATGAAAAAAAAAACTAAAGCAAACTAGAGTACATGAAATCTGGGTACTAAATATTCTGTAGCTTTCATGATGGACTACTTATTGTAGAATAATAAGTAACAAAACACAGTTTATTTTCCTGATCAAAATGTACGTGAAGAGGGGAGGAGATGAGAGGTATGGTCTGCTGGCTGTGACTAAGATTCCTTGGTGACAGGAAATAGTGTCATCAAGGAAGTAAATCCACATATAGAATGTTGAAATAATAGACAAGTAATCCAGCTTTGTACTGTTAGGAGGTAGCTGACAACAGAGCACTGCCTGAAACTATCTTTAAAATGAGAAAAAATAAGATCAGTGAAGTATTGATTTTCAAAGGGAGTAAAGCCACTCCTCAGTGAGTTCTGAACTCATATGTTATAGGTCTGGAACTGTAGACCTTCATCTTAGGACCCAGTGGTTTAACATCTAAAGTCCTATTAAGCCTAAACCTATTTCTAGAAATTTTAAGCAATTTAAAGGGTTTGAGGCATCTATAGATCTAAATAATAATGTCTACATTTTCTCCATTTTCTGTTGCCCATACATAACTTATATGCTGCCACCAGGACTCCATAAGGTTCAAAAGCAAAAATAAATAAATAAATAAATAAATGAATAATGTTAACATCCATTTATTGCCAGTATATAAGCCTGTTTGATTATAAAGATAATTACTATGGTCTAAATGTTGTTCCCTTCCCTCAAAATTCATATTTTGATGCCGCAGCCTGGCTGGCTGCAGCAAAATAGCCGGGGGGGGGGTGACGAATAACTTGTGTACGTTGATACAGCAGGAGTGAGAGCCATTTATTGTAGAATAAGAGTGGTATTTATACATTTTACACAGCTTATCTAATTAGCATAAAATAGATACAGCAGTCAACCAATAAGGAATCTCCACACTTAATGGCTCTCTTTTGTTACTTCACAAACCACTCCCTCTGGCATTTTGCCAGGCACCATGCAGACTTGTTTACAGACTCTAACATTTCTCTGGCAAAATAACAGGTGCCAATCTGACTTGTTTACAGACCTTAACATTTTGAAATTTAATCCCTAGTACAGTGATTTTGAGAACGAGAGGACTTTGGGAGGCCATTCATGAACAGAATTGGTTCCCCCATGAAAGAGTCCACTTGTTCCTGATGCCATGTGAGAATGCAGTAAGAAGGTGTTATCGGTGGGGACTGGGTCTTTACCAGATGCCAAATCTTCTGGGAACCAATCTGGGGCTTTCCAGACTTCAGAACTGTGAACATTAAATCCTATGGTTTATAAATGACCCAGTCTGTGGTGTTCTGTTACAGCAGCCTGAACTAGGGTAGTGTCATAGTCCATTTTGTGCTTCTGTAACAGAATACCACAGACTGGGTCTTTTATAAAAAACAGAAATTCACTGGCTGAGTTCTGGAGTGCAAGATGTTCAATGTAAAGGTGGTGGCATCTCGCAAGAGCTTTCTTGCACAGCCATCACATAGCTAGAAGTGGAGGGGTGAGAGGGAGACCCCACTGTCAAAAGCCCCATTTTAAAGGCATTAAACCCACCCATGGGTGTGGGATACTCATGGCCTAATTACCTCTTAAATTTCCCCCCTTCTTTAAATGACAAATTTCAACATGAATTTCAGAGGGGTCAAACACTGAAATCATAACAGATGATAACACAGGATGTAGACAAATAATAGTAAAACACCACTTGTCCCATAAGGCACATACAACTTTTCACTGTAGTTATTCTGGTTTAGGGGCATGTTGTGCTATGTTTTTGGTGGTTGCCTACATTACACCTATGGGAATGATACATGTAATAAAAACCATATAATCTATTATGGCAAATGTTTCTTAACTATATTACAGCGTTCTACATGGAGATTTTAAGACATGCTTAAATTAAGGAAGATCATTATTTTCATTGCCTAAGGGGAACAATTTTTGAAATGACTCTATATCTGTATCTGTCACTTTTCTTTAAACTTAAACAGTTCACTGTTTCCATAGAGTAAAAGATTCTCTTTCTCAAGGAACATAGACTTATGTTTATCCTCTGAAGTACAGTATAAGTGATGACAGCAAAGCAATATTGGACCTACTGTGACCTTTACTAAATTCTGTTTTTTTAAATGTACTAAAATCCTAAAGTTGAATTATTTTGCTTTTTTTTAAAAAAAATTCATTGTCATTGTTGAAATAAACTTTGGGTAGGAAATCATTTCCCACAACTTTTAAAGCCTTGTATTTTATTAAAGTTAGAAATAAGTTAACTTTATGATAATATTTTTTTCACAATTTCAAAATAAACTTTTAAAGTACCAAATAAGTCACACTATTTTCAAGATTAAAAGACCTAAGTAGATTGCTATAATAGCAGTAAGTTATTATGATTTTAAAATAATTGCTCTAATAATATGTTTGTTTCATGTGACTAAATTTAGGTGGCTATTAGAACTTACCAGATGAAAATGTTATGGATATTAGACACTAAATATAAAGTTTCCTATATGTTGAATAGTTCCTATTTAGTGGGAGTCATCTTTTTAATCTGCACATCCTTGCCATTGTAATTATGGTCCCTAATTTTTCTAACACATCAGTCAGTAAATGAATTACTGATAACAATAGGGCAGTCAGGTAATTTAGCTATTAAATTCAATTATCTTGTCTGTCAGACCTTCTGCTCTCATGGTTTTAGCACATAAAACTCAATTCACCATTTCCCCTTTGGTCTTTCTTCTGTCTGCCTTACTTCATTCCCACACCTTGTTCTGGTTAGAGATCATAGTAGCTCAAGGCCCTCTCTGATTCTGAGGATCAGTTTTCCAGTGACTATACCCAATTTCTTATATTTCTTATTGTCTAAGGAGAAATCTCATCATTATCTCCTCTTAAACTTTCCTTCTGTCAGATCCTGCTCATATTTCCTTCTTAGTTTACTCATCTTTTTCATTTGTGGCCAAAAAAGTATCAATAATGCTGTTTCTTGCAATAAAATTAGCATGAGACAGGAAATTTGTATGTGTGATTTCCATTCACAGTTTCTAATAATCTCAGTTTTGGAGACCATGCTCTCATTCAGGAATTCAGGGTTGTCACTTCTAAATGGAGTATCTAAAATAGATTGTCTTTAAATTCTTTGCAACGCTAAATGCAATTGTTATGCAAATGCCATTATTTCTGAATATAGTCCAGCTTCCTTAAAGTGACTGTACTAGAATCAAAACAATTTATTGAATTACCTGACTCTATGTTACAGAAATCCTTTGGGAAAATTATCTAAATAGGGCTTAAGAAATAATTATCAGTCCCATCCCCTCTCCTTTAACAACTTCCTTTTCTTCTTCTGGACACAGATTTAGCCAGTTTTAGGACATTATTTTTTCAAAAGTGTGCCAATATCTCTGGGCCTATGGCAAGATTCCCTGAAGTCATTGCCTAGAGTCCCATTGCTTAGTATATGTATATTGCCATAGACATCTTGGGGAGAAATTTAATTTCTATATCTCAGATTAAGTAAAAGGACATGTGCCCAGATTTCATCAGTAGCCATAATTTCTTCCAGAGTAAACTTTTGACAAGTATCAGAATACTCATCCTTGGCTGTAACAATCAATTGGTGGTGCTCTTCCTGCTTTTTTTCCACCTATGGAAACCCACTCTGACTTGTGTCCAAGGCTAAAGAATGTCAGCTTTGGGTTAAGAACTATTCAAGCAGCAGAATATGAAGTTCTTTTTCCATGAGCAGAAGAACAATTAGATTTATAGATTTCTGGCCATTTTAATTTAGCAGGAGGAATAAAGGCAGTGTGAATGTTTTTATCCTACCCGTGGTGTTCATGTTTTTAGAAAAGAACAGCATTGGAAATTACAGTCTAGGAGTCCAGGAGAAGAAACATCCCGGAGTACAGAATACCCTACAGCCCTAAAATACCTTTCAAGATATACAGCAAACAGATTTCATCTACTGCACTGACTCAAACTAGAAAACAAAAAATAAAACGAGTTAAGGATTATGCCTAAAATAGAATGTAGTATTGTACCAAGGTACTGAAAAGAATGTTCTTATAATAATCAAGAGCCTATTATGATAATTTATGAAAAGTTATAATGAATAATTAATGTATGTCTCCGTTTGTAAGAAGTGTATAAGATATGGTCTAATTGTATAAGATATTGTATAATATATTAATTATATAAGATTATATATCAATGTAAGAAATACATAAGACATATAAAGTTCCAGACAAAGTGGTTGCCACATAATATGAATTTTTCACCTAATGTTAAAATATTCATTTATCTAGATATTTCCTTCTTATGGCCTTATTTTAAAACATGGCTCTTTAGATTCATCTTAACAAATTTTTCATCTTAACAAAGTTTTCTTCTTTCTATTTGAGTCTAGAAATTAACTCATTTTAAGTTTCCCTAGAATTACTTTTTTAATAAATATACTGAATTAGCATCCGATAGAGTTACATTCTTAACTATCCTGGGAACTGTTAAGTAAAATTCAAATTACAATCACAAGTTCAGCTAATTGTGTTACTTCATGAACTGCTTGTTTCATAGCCTGTTAAACACTATAATCCCCCCTTATTTTTAATAAATTGTGAAGAATAAGTTTTCCTGAGTTCAATAATTTTCTGGGATTTCTGCTTTCACACAATGCCATATTTTACAAAATATACTCTTCAGCTAGGCGCAGTGGCATATGCCTGTAATCCCAGTGACAAGGAGGCTGAGGCAGAGAATCACAGGTTCAAAGGCAGTCTCAGCAAAAGTGAGATGGTAAACAACTCAGTGAGACCCTGTTTCTAAATAAAATACAAAATAGGGCTAGGGATGTGGTTCAGAAGTTGAGTTCCCCTGAGTTCAATCCCAGGTGCCTACCTCCCCAAATAACTGGTTAGTGTGTATAAGATTGGCTTATTTGTATCAAATATTTAATGTTAATAATGAAAATTTCAAATTCTGAAAAAATGCAATGAATTAATGTGATTGTTGAGTGGGGAACACACACAGAAAGGGGCCAGAGACAAGATATCATCCCCAATCGCACACCTCTATTGACCTGCTTTCTTCCACCAGGTCCGACCTAAAGTTCCCAATAATACCTTCAAATAATTAATCCATTGATGAGGGTAGAGCCCTCATGATCCAATCTTGTCCCAAAAGCTCCAGCTCTGGACATTGCTGCATTGGGAACCAAGCCTTTAATATACAAGTTTTTGGGGAACTTCATTTCCAATCCATAAGGACATCTATCAGTATGATCTTGGAAAGGCTCTTAAGAATATACTGAAGCATATATTTTGAAGGTGTTAATCTTGACATATAATTAAAACAAACTAGAGATAAAGTGAATGACCAATAAATTTTTAAAAATCAGTTAAATGATTCACAATATATCACTACAATTAAATATTATGTAGAGAAATGATTTTTATTTGGAGAAAATATTAAGATACATTCGTATGACTTGTAAGCATATATCTCACATATGATTTTTTTTTAGAGAGAGAGAGAGAGAAATTTTTTTTAATATTTATATTTTTTTAGTTCTCGGCAGATACAACATCTTTGTATGCGGTGCTGAGGATCGAACCCCGGCCGCATGCATGCCAGGCGAGCGCGCTATCACTTAAGCCACATCCCCGGCCCCACATATGATCTTAAATCATTATTAAAATTCAAATATATTTTTAAAATGAATTAAATTTATATTTGAATAGAAATACAACTCATAATTTATTTGTTGTCATATAATAGAAAAGATAAGGTATTCAATAAATATTTGAACAAGGAATGATTAGGTTAGTAGATGAATAGATGATCTGAATTTAATAAAAAATTGAACTTTAAATTTATGATTATTGAGTATAAAATGTAAGAATAATATTTAAAAATTAACATTATGTACATGTAGACCTAACAAACACATACACCTAAATACACACACATACACAATTGAGTCTGTGTGAAAAAGATATAGATGCTCCTTGACTTATGATCATTTGATTTATTTTCCACTTTACAATTATGCAAAAGTTGTACACATTCTGTAGAAACCATATTTCAAACTTAAGAATAACAATCATCCTGGACCAGTGATACACAGCATGTTACTCTGCTGTGATGCTGGTCAGCAGTTGGGAATTACAGCTCCCAGTCAGGAGGATATACTGATACTCAGTGTACTGTGCTGATAGTGATGATGTTCAGTTGGTACAGTGTGTTAAGTGCATTTTCAACTTGCTGAGTTCAATTTATAATGAAGTTTTTCTGGAGGTTAACCGCAATGTAAGTCAACAAGCACTTATATTAGGAAACCTTCATATCATTATTTAGAATAAAATAAGCACATACAAAGTGAGTTGATAACCAAATTTAGATCTAACAAATTTGATAACTAAAATATAAGTGATAAAACAGAACTTAAAGATCTTATACACTATCTACAAAACTAACTGAAGACTTGCAATGATCATGTTACTTGATTAATTTAGATAATCAATTAAAAAATGGAACCAACATTTTCTTTTGGTGTAAATTTTCCCAAACTAAATTTTCCATGGATTAGGTTAACAAAAGTAATATTGTAGCTCTATTTATCCTATGTATAAACTTCAAAGTACATATTTGATATTTTCAACTACATTTTATAGAAAAATAGGCATATTGGGGAAGAATTGATAATGCCACACTACATACAAAGAAATCAAAGTCCATGAAATATCACCATTTATAATAATAATCCTGACATCTCCTAATTGTAATCACCTATATTTCTAAGTAAATTAAACTATTTTATTCTCATTCCAAAGATTGTATACCTCCAATAAGTTTTACTTTACGAATATCCCTTATTATTTTAATAAAACATAAATTGCACATTGTAGCATGAGGAAAAGCTATTGACCAGATGAACAAATATTTTCAAGAATGAATGATATTTTTACAGGTATGAAAATATTCACAGGGAAGAAAACAAGTTTGAAGCAAACATCCCATGTTTTCCTACTAGTAATAACCACAATCCAGTTTATCTTGTTAATTGGTTTCCCTGGAATAAAAATACTCATATAAACTTACAACATATTAACACTGACAGCCTGAATTTAAACACTATCAGCAGATTCAGTGTGTTTAAGAAGAAAAATTAAATACAAAAAGAAAATAGTAGTGAGATCCAGCTGGTGTCATACTGCAGTTTCAGTTGTCTGATTCTCGTCACATCTGTCAGCCTCAGCAGTACCAGGAAACACCTTTTAGGTTTAGAGAATACACTAGCGTACACACCCATTTTGGGATATTCATGAGCTTCTCTTAAATTAAAAAAAAAAATTAAAGTTTGATTGTTAAGAACTATAATTTAGGAATTATCTACAACAAGTTAGGTTTTAAGCTGTTTATATTTAAATTAAAGAATATTTTATTCATAAAAATATGGCATGTCAAAAAATAAATTAAAAAAACAAAAATAATTATGTTGTGTCCAGTTACACACATTAACAAACCATTCTAACTTTACTTTTATTATGTTAAAAACTAATGAGAATGTTTTGAAGTTTCAATAAGTCAATTGGCATATAAATATAGAACATATAAAGCAATTTGCCAAGTTTTGAAATGTAGTTTTTTGTAATGAAATATAATTCAGATATTTATTCAAAGATCCAAGATACAAATCTATTGACTATTGGCACCAATAGACAGATGAAAACATATAAATAAATAATTGTGAAGAGTATAATGAAAACAAAACAAAAAGATAAAAATATACAGTAAATGAACAAGGGAAAATACATTTAATATATGTAGAAAAAAAATTAGAGTGGCACCATTTCAGTATCTCTTAAACTTTATCTTTAAAAATTTACATTTAACTGTTTAAAAAGGCTTGTACCTTTTCTCAAGCTTATTATCATCTTTAGTATAAAAAGAAGCTTTTAAAACAACATGACTAGGGGGGACCCAACATGGCTGCCGGCAAGGAGGCAGCACTTTCAATGCCTCTGCAGGAACGGGAGCAGAGAGGACCATTAATTCACCTGCATACAGCCTGCTGAGGGACTTCTAGCAAAATTCCGCTGAAAGGAGACCTGCCGGGAATTAGTAAGTCTATTAGAGGGGTCACTTTGTCCCAGACGAGTGAATCTCAGCGAGTGAAACTCAGCAGAAACTCACGGCCAACGCCGAACTCCTGCTGCCGCCCACACTTTGCAGCGTACTTACAAACGGCCACAGCCTGCTTGGGCCCCAGCCGGCCTAGCGCAGAGGCGGTTCGGCGCTGCAAACGACCACCCCCTCCGATCACCCCCTCCCCCCCCCCCCCCCGCCGGCTCGGCGCTGTGAACAACGACCCCCACCCCCCACCCCTCCCACTGGGGCGCGGTCCCGCCGGCTCAGCCGAAAAACCGCTGCTCACACATTGCAGCGAGCATACGGAAGGCTGGGTCCTGCCTTCCCAGCTCTGTGAGCCGCCTTTGGCGGTTCGGCACTGGAAACAACCACCCCAACCCCCAACCCCGTGCTCGTGTGGACAGTCCCCGCCTGCCGGGCGCTGCTAAAGGCCCCGCCCGCCCGGCTCTTGCACGGGGGAATCAGGAGTGGCGCGTGACCCGCGGCGCGGAATTCCGGCTACCGCTATCACCAGTGCTGACAACTGAGGTCTCTTGCACCAGCTTCCAGGGGCGTGGCTACCAGAGGGCAAGCAAATTCGCTGGGGGTTCTCAACCCCAAGCTCTACAAACTTAGGGTCCAAGGGAATGGCAAACAGGGAGAATGTGCCCAGGCGTTCTTGAAAACAGGGCTCACAGGAACAGCAGACTTGGTGTGTAGCCAATATTGTGGTGAGCATCACCAGTGCACTCAGGATTAGAGACCCGCCCAGTCCAGGAGGAAGAGCTGATGCACAGCAATTGGCTCCCGCCTACTGAGAGGAGAAGCGTGGCCCGGTGGGCACAGCTCCACCTACTGGAAGAATAGTGAATCGAACTCTAAGACTGCATTTTTTTTTTTTTTTTTTTTTTTCTTTTCTCTGGACTCCTGTTTTATTCACACTATGGATGATCTCTCTCATACCAGAATTGTAGTTAACAATCTGAATTGATGAGTCTAAAAGACTGCATGTATTAAATTTTTTTTTTTTTTTTTGGTTTTGTTTTGTTTTTGTTGTTGTTTTCCCCAAATTTTTATTAATTCATTTTATCTTATTTTTTAATACTAATCTTCATTTTTATTATTGCAATTATGATTTCTTTTTAATTCTTTTTAATTTTCTGTTTCCTTTCTCTCTCTCTTCTTTTCTTCTGTCTTTGCATTTATTTTCAATTCTCATATTCCCCCTTCCTTG
Source organism: Callospermophilus lateralis (assembly GCF_048772815.1). NCBI lineage: Eukaryota > Metazoa > Chordata > Mammalia > Rodentia > Sciuridae > Callospermophilus > Callospermophilus lateralis. The sequence continues at coordinate 4,521,316 of NW_027514713.1, read as the reverse complement.
AATTCTGCCTGCTTACTCTCATTCTCCTTGGTGACTTATTCCCTCCCCCTATAATACCTTTCCTCCCAAGCAGCAAATAAATTTATAGGAGTAATCAACAACTCAGTAGTCAAACAGAACAAGAAGCAATATGAAAAAGCAAGGAAGGAAAGGAGTACAAACAATGCAGGAAGGCCTAAATACCCAGGAGAATATAGATTCATCAGAAAAATGGTCATATAAAGACCTCAAGGAATACCTTAGACAGATGGAATGGAACCTTAAAGAGGATACGAGACAGCAAATTCAAGCAGCAAAAGAACACATTGAGAACGAATTACAAAAACAGATAAAAGAAGAAGTTAAGCATCTTTATCAGGAGATAGAGATTATAAAAAAGAATCAGACAATAATCTTAGAAATGAAGGAACTTATAAACCAAATTAAAAACTCAAATGAGAGTATCACTAACAGAGTGGAGCAAGTAGAAGCCAGAACATCGGATAATGAAGACAAAATATATCATCTTGAAAAGAGTCTAGCCAACTCTGATAGGCTGGTCAAAAATCACGAGAGAAGCATCCAAGAGATATGTGATAACATTAAAAAACCAAATTTAAGAGTGATCGGGGTAGAGGAAGGCACAGAGATTCAAACCAAGGGAATGTGTAATCTACTACATGAAATAATTACAGAAAACTTTCCAGAAATAAAAAAGGAAACAGATATACAAATTGTAGATGCATACAGAACACCGAGCATACAAAATCAAAGTAGACCAACGCCAAGACACATTGTTATGAAGATATCCAATATACAGAACAAAGAGAAAATATTAAAAGCTACAAGAGAAAGGAGGCAGATTACATTCAGGGGTAAACCAATAAGGTTAACAGCGGATTTTTCATCTCAGACACTGAAAGCGAGAAGATCCTGGAACAACATATTTCAAACACTGAAAGACAATGGATGCCAACCAAGAATTCTGTATCCAGCAAAATTAAGCTTCAGGTACGACAACGAAATAAAAATCTTTCATGATAAACAAAAGCTAAAAGAATTTGCAGCCAGAAAACCAGCATTGCAGAATATCTTGGGCAAAACACTACACGAGGAAGAAATGAGAAACAATAACCAAAGCCAACAGTGGGAAGTGCCCCAGTAAAGACTGACGGAGGGGGGAAAGCTAATCATGGAGAAATAAACTAAATTTAAAAAAAAAAAAAAAAGAGAGAGACAAATAATCAAACATGGATGGAAGTACAAACCATATAGCAATAGTAACTCTAAACATTAATGGTTTAAACTCTCCAATAAAGCGACATAGACTGGTAACATGGATTAAAAAAACAAATCCAACAATATGCTGCCTCCAGGAGACACATCTGACAGGAAAAGACATACACAGGCTGAAGGTGAAAGGTTGGGAAAAAATATACCATGCACACGGTCCTCGCAAACAAGCAGGTGTGGCCATCCTCATATCGAACAAAATCGACTTCAAGACTAAGTTAATCCAAAGGGATAAGGAAGGCCATTATATACTGTTAAAAGGAACCATTCACCAACAAGACATAACAATTATCAATATTTATGCACCAAATAATGGTGCTGCGACGTTCATAAAACAAATTCTCCTCAAGTTCAAGAATCAAATAGACCACAATACAATAATTATGGGTGACTTCAACACACCTCTCTCACCATTGGACAGATCCTCCAAACAAAAGTTGAATAAAGAAACTATAGATCTAAATAACACAATCAATAACCTAGACTTAACTGACGTATATAGAATATATCAACCATCATCAAGTGGATATACTTTTTTCTCAGCAGCACATGGATCCTTCTCAAAAATAGACCATATATTATGCCATAGGGCAAACCTCAGTAAATATAAAGGGGTGGAGATAATACCATGCATTTTATCTGATCATAATGGAATGAAACTGGAAATCAATGATAAAAGAAGGATGGGAAAATCCTATATCACATGGAAAATGAACAATATGTTACTGAATGATCAATGGGTTACAGAAGACATAAAGGAGGAAATCAAAAAATTCTTAGAGATAAATGAAAATACAGACACAACTTATCGGAATCTATGGGACACAATGAAAGCAGTTTTAAGAGGGAAATTCATCGCCTGGAGGTCATTCCTCAAAAAAAAGAAAAACCAACAAATAAATGAGCTCACACTTCATCTCAAAGCCCTGGAAAAGGAAGAACAAAACAACAGCAAATGCAGCAGAAGGCAAGAAATAATTAAAATCAGAGCGGAAATCAACGAAATTGAAACAAAAGAAACTATTGAAAAAATCAACAAAACTAAAAGTTGGTTCTTCGAAAAAATAAACAAGATTGACAGACCCTTAGCCATGCTAACGAAGAGAAGAAGAGAGAGAACTCAAATTACTAACATACGGGATGAAAAAGGCAATATCACAACAGATGCTACAGAATTACAGAAGACAATTAGAAATTATTTTGAAAACCTATATTCCAATAAAATAGAAGATAGTGAAGACATCGATAAATTTCTTAAGACATATGATTTGCCCAGACTGAGTCAGGAGGATACACACAATTTGAACAGACCAATATCAATGGAGGAAATTGAAGAAGCAATCAAGAGACTACCCACCAAGAAAAGCCCAGGACCGGATGGGTATACAGCGGAGTTTTACAAAACTTTTAAAGAAGAATTAATACCAATACTTTTCAAGTTATTTCAGGAAATAGAAAAAGAGGGAACTCTTCCAAATTCATTCTATGAGGCCAACATCACGTTGATTCCGAAACCAGACAAAGACACCTCAAAGAAAGAAAATTACAGACCAATATCCCTGATGAACCTAGACGCAAAAATCCTCAATAAAATTCTGGCGAATCGGATACAAAGGCACATCAAAAAAATTGTGCACCATGATCAAGTAGGATTCATCCCTGGGATGCAAGGATGGTTCAATATACGGAAATCAATAAATGTTATTCACCACATCAATAGACTTAAAGATAAGAACCATATGATCATCTCGATAGACGCAGAAAAAGCATTCGACAAAATACAGCATCCCTTTATGTTCAAAACATTAGAAAAACTAGGGATAACAGGAAATTACCTTGACATTGTAAAAGCTATCTATGCTAAGCCTCAGGCTAGCATCATTCTGAATGGAGAAAAATTGAAGGCATTCCCTCTAAAATCTGGAACAAGACAGGGATGCCCTCTATCACCACTTCTATTCAATATAGTTCTCGAAACACTGGCCAGAGCAATTAGACAGACAAAAGAAATTAAAGGCATAAAAATTGGAAAAGAAGAACTTAAATTATCATTATTTGCGGATGACATGATTTTATACCTAGAAGACCCAAAAGAGTCTACAAAAAACTACTAGAACTAATAAATGAATTCAGCAAAGTAGCAGGTTATAAAATCAACACACATAAATCAAAGGTATTCCTGTATATCAGCAACAAAACTTCTGAAATGGAAATGAGGAAAACCATTCCATTCACAATATCCTCAAAAAAAATAAAATACTTGGGAATCAACCTAACAAAAGAGGTGAAAGATTTATACAATGAAAACTACAGAACCCTAAAGAGAGAAGTAGAAGAAGATCTTAGAAGATGGAAAAATATACCCTGTTCATGGATAGGCAGAACTAACATCATCAAAATGGCGATATTACCAAAAGTTCTATATAGGTTTAATGCAATGCCAATCAAAATCCCAAAGGCATTGCTTGTAGAAATAGATAAAGCAATCATGAAATTCATATGGAAAAATAAAAGACCCAGAATAGCAAAAGCAATTCTAAGCAGGAAGTGCGAATCAGGCGGTATAGCGATACCAGATTTCAAACTATATTACAGAGCAATAGTAACAAAGACAGCATGGTACTGGTACCAAAACAGGCGGGTGGACCAATGGTACAGAATAGAGGACACAGAGACCAATCCACAAAGTTACAACTATCTTATATTTGATAAAGGGGCTAAAAACATGCAATGGAGGAAGGATAGCATCTTCAACAAATGGTGTTGGGAAAACTGGAAATCCATATGCAACAAAATGAAACTGAACCCCCTCCTCTCACCATGCACAAAAGTTAACTCAAAATGGATCAAAGACCTTGATATCAAATCAGAGACTCTGCGTCTGATAGAAGAAAGAGTTGGCTACGATCTACATATAGTGGGGTCGGGCTCCAAATTCCTTAATAGGACACCCATAGCACAAGAGTTAATAGCAAGAATCAACAAATGGGACTTACTTAAACTAAAAAGTTTTTTCACAGCAAGAGAAACAATAAGAGAAGTAAATAGGGAGCCTACATCATGGGAACAAATATTTACTCCTCACACATCAGATAGAGCCCTAATATCCAGAATATACAAAGAACTCAAAAAATTAGACAATAAGATAACAAATAACCCAGTCAACAAATGGGCCAAGGACCTGAACAGAAACTTCTCAGAGGAGGACATACAATCAATCAACAAGTACATGAAAAAGTGCTCATCATCTCTAGCAGTCAGAGAAATGCAAATCAAAACCACCCTAAGATACCATCTCACTCCAGTAAGATTGGCAGCCATTATGAAATCAAACAACAACAAGTGCTGGCGAGGATGTGGGGAAAAGGGTTCTCTTGTACATTGCTGGTGGGGCTGCAAATTGGTGCAGCCAATTTGGAAAGCAGTATGGAGATTCCTGGGAAAGCTGGGAATGGAACCACCATTTGACCCAGCTATTGCCCTTCTCGGACTATTCCCTGAAGACCTTAAAAGAGCGTATTACAGGGATACTGCCACATCGATGTTCATAGCAGCACAATTTACAATAGCTAGATTGTGGAACCAACCCAGATGCCCTTCAATGGATGAATGGATTAAAAAAATGTGGCATCTATACACCATGGAGTATTATGCAGCACTAAAAAATGACAAAATTTTGGAATTTGCAGGGAAATGGATGGCACTAGAGCAGATTATGCTTAGTGAAGCTAGCCAATCTCTAAAAAACAAATACCAAATGTCATCTTTGATATAATGAGAGCAACTAAGAATAAAGCAGGGAGGAAGAGCAGGAAGAAAAGATTAACTTTAAACAGAGACATGAGGCGGGAGGGAAAGGGAGAGAAAAGGGGAATTGCATGGAAACGGAGGGAGACCCTCATTGTTATACTAAATTACATATAAGAGGTTGTAAGTGGAATGGGAAAATAAACAAGGTGAGAAATGAATTACAGTAGAGGGGGTAGAGAGAGAAGATGGGAGGGGAGGGGAGGGGGGATAGTAGAGGATAGGAAAGGTAGCAGAATACAACAGTTACTATTATGGTATTATGTAAAAATGTGGATGTGTAACCCATGTGATTCTGCAATCTGTACTTGGGGTAAAAAAGGGAGTTCATAACTCACTTGAAGCTAATGTATGCTAATGTATGAAATATGATATGTCAAGAGCTTTGTAGGGTTTTGAACAACCAATAAAAAAAAAAAAAAAGAAAAAAAAAAAAAAAAAATAAAACAACATGACTATAAATAACTAGCCCTTTTAAGAGACTACCATTTAGTTCCTTCTAAACATTATTTCCCCTGAATAAGAAAATGCTTCTCAAGATTCAATAACCTATTCATGAAACAGCATGGGTCTATTTCAAGGTCTCTCATTCCTGAGAGACACAGGTTCAATCCTGCTATGTTTGGGATCATTAATGATATTTCAAGATGGAAAAAAATATATTATTCTTGTATTAGTTATGCCCTGTCCTTATGTGGTGAAGGAAGTCTCAGGCTTTGAAAATCTTACTTCATGAGGAAGCTTGACTTTTGGTCAAGTTATCTGTAGAAGAAGTGAAGTAGCAGTGGTTGTCCTTAAACCTTGTTGAAATCTGAGGAAAAAGAAAGATTCTGATTTGAGTGGGAAGTGAGTTGTGGTGGGCAGGAGTGTCAGTACAAAACGATGGGGCTTAAGAGGGCTCTTGTGAAAATTTTACGTACATGACTTGAGCCTTTGTAAGAGATTTCTTTTAAAGGAGAGAAGTTTTTACTTGATGGAGAGGCCAGATGTCCCAGGTTATTGTAATCCTCCCTGGTAATAATCCTTCTTCTCAGGGAGGAAGAGAAAAGATCTTCAAGGAAAACCCAGTTGGGCAGGTTTCCTTAGAGCAGTGTCAGGGATACCTTCAGGTATCAAGGTACCCTAGTTACCTATGGAACCAGGTACCTTGATACTTGAATCAGCAAGAGAGTTTCAATTGGATAGAAACACAAAGGAAATGATGATCTAGTCCCTAGTGGCTGCTGAGGAGGGGGATCCTATTTGTGCAAAAGCTCTTTAAAGTTCATTGACATTATAAAACACCAAAGGCCAATTTACTTAGTTCATTTTAAACTTGGAAAAAAAAGAAGGTGGGGGATAATTTGAGCACCTTCATCTCAATAGGGAGTTGTAAATCAGTCCAGCACTTAAAACATGAAAGGGACTTATTTTGCTGCAGAAGTTCTCTTAATTTTGTAGTTCTGTGGATGAAAGACCTTTCCATAGAAACTGAAAAGAATATTGTAAAACAGCCTCTAGCATAAAAATACGGACATTTAATATTTCAGATGGCTTTTAAAATGTACTAATAAAATTGAAAAGTTTTTTTTAACTACCTTGTAAGCAAAAGAGTTGCAAATGTGAATAATTTATAAGTTTTCATTATGCAATCCTCATGATTCTTAGAATAATAAAAGAGTAGGTTTCAGTGAAAAAAAAATCCTAATAAGCCAGGTTTGAAGATTATAAGAAACATGATGGGACTGCATGGATGGCAAAGGATTCTCGGCAAGATGCAACAACCTAGCATTAGTGTTGGAGCAATTATTTAGCTTCTCATTTTCTTTGTGTAGTTTATGGGCTTAATCACTTTCATACAAATTCAATCATGAGGCAATGCCCTTCATAGTTAGACTTAGTCACATTGGCAGTGCACAGTAGATGAAAACTCTTCACACATGGCTTCATTCACCACAAAGGAAGTTTCCTGTATTTGTTTTTTTTTTTTTTATTTTTCAGCTCTACAAAAGGATGGAGATGTGACTTTTGAAATTAAGTGCTTGGAAAGGAGCCATAGACAGGTGTCAACAAGCCTAGGCCTGCTTTCTCTTCCACAAATCAATGGATTTATTTATTTTTCCTCTGTGCTGAACATAATATGTGTAGAAGCAGACCCCAGGTTAATGTGAAATAGATACTGAACTAGTTTGTTAATCAGCATTCTGAATTATGCCGAGGAATGTTCTGAGTGTATTATATTGAGCCCAAGTAACACAAAAATTATATATATTTATAAAAGAATTAGTTGATGAATACAGATGTGGGTGGCATTTTCATGTCAGTGGTTTGATAAAATGCTTTATTCAATTGTTTGTCTCAAAAAAAGAATGTTGTTTCTATTGAAAAGAGTTTCAGATAAACCTTATATAAATACTATTAGCTTTAGAACAGTACAAATTTCTTTGGACTTAGATTCAAATTGAAACATACTTCTACTTGAGATCTTCTCTGATCTTCTGTTACTTTATTTATATCCCTTACCATGTAGTTTGTCTTATTTAAATATTTATTTCTGCAATTAGACTGTATTCCTTAAAGATAAGTACTAACATATTTATTTTTGTATTTCCAAGGTCTGCCCAATGTCTGATGCATGTAGTATTCAACCAAAAGTGACTTTAGTATAAATAGGAAATAAATATGTAAGTACTCCGAAGGAAAAAAAAAGACTTAAGTCTTGAAGAACAGAAAAGTATTTATTGTCTTAGGCCATTTATAAGTTACACAATGGTTTAATCTATGGCTTTTTAAAACATACAGTCTTTCTAATCGTAGACATTAAAATAAACTTGTACTTAAAATCTCCAGTTAAAATACTTAAAAAAGCGACCTAATCAAAAATTTAGGGTTTTGAGAGGTATTGAGGAGGATTCGCTAAATATGGAAAAAAGAGCCTTTAGAAGATGGAGCTATCAAAATTGTTTTCAACCCAGCACAAATTCTTTAGGAAGTAAAGCCCGGGTTTATTGAACTCAAACAAAGAGATGCATCATACCAATTGAGGTGCTTGCTACATTTATCACAGCACTCTTGCAGATGATATAGAAATGTGGAAAAGATGAGAATGCAATTAGATGGTTAGTAAGTGAACAAATAGTGATACATCATAATGTCAAATAAAAAGAGGTCTCTCATAATGCCATGGACAAAATGTGGTTTCTATGTCATATTTGTAATTAATGTGGGCAATTTCTACTTACAAAAGTTTGAAAACACAAAATTGGGAGGAAAGTCACTACAATGGATTCGTGATGTTTCCAAATACTATTGACAGTCTAATCAAATATAACATTAAATGTAGCAGGGATTCATTTTAAGCTACTTACATATGGAAAAATGAAAGTATTGGCTTTATTTTGGGGTGAGTTCAATTTAAGTCAATAGTGCAATGTCAAATGAGCTAACACATTATTCCCCTACATCACATATTCATTGGAGATATCAGTCTTTTTCTACATTCAGAATAGAACAAAATGTGCACAATATTAATTTCTGGGTATAATACTAGTAAGGGTATTACAAAAGTTGGAACTTGCTCAAAAGTAAATATCTGGGTTAAAAATAAAATTATGTCATGTAAGAGTGTTTAATGGGAAACACTGTTTGGAGACAGATTTTCCAAAATCTGTTTATGAAAGCAAATACTGTGTTCTAGACCTGAAAACAACAAATTCTTTCATGCTGATTCCAAAAGCCTTAGAAGTCACCATGTAACCTTCTGTTGCTGAGAAACCAGGAGGCTTCATGCCATCCATATTAATTGATGTTAAGGTTTATGCTTTACAACCCAAGTTCTTAGGCTTGTTCATCATCAATGATTTCACTAAGGAAACTTCTTCTTTTATATATTGTACACCCACCTTCAATTGTACATGGAATTATACTTCCCCTCACTGTCCATACCACAGCTTTCAGATATGTCTTCTGAATGACTTTGGTGATGTTTAAAAACTCATCATGTCCCCAAAACTTGCCCTTACTGAGAGAAAACTCTTTTCTTATATCTTTCCAAGGGAGAAAATATGTTTTCCTACATACTATAAGGACTGAAAGTGGTATTATCATCTTGATTTATAAAGTCTTACTGTTTGCTCTCATGTAGTATTTCTTTATTTGAAGTTTATAACCTCTGAACATATTGTCTTGGTTTGGAACTAAACATCTCCCAGAGAGCTCATGTGTTAGCAATGTCCAGAGGTGAATGTAGCAATGGTCAGAGGAGAAAAAAATGAATTATGAGAGCTATAATCTCCCTCCTACTTTGTACAAAATGATTATATCCACATTTGCTCTTATTTTCTTACTCCAGGATTAGAAAAGTGGTCGTCCTTCCTCATCCTTCACAAGTGAAGCAACTTCTCTACACCCATCATGACCTGTATATTTTATGATATTTGTCCATCAGGCTTATGTTGTTTCTCCATATATTTTGTTTCTTGCAATCTGTATTCATTCTCTCTCTCTACACACACACACACACAAACACACACACACACACACACACACACACACACACACACACACACAAGGATATACATATCCAAAGTTAACAGTTCTAAGTACTTTTGCCAATGATCAATAGATACCAACCTATTTCTCCCCAGTTTTTCCATGGCTCTTGTTTCATTCTTTTGAATTTGCTTTTTGGCCCTATCATCAGGCTTCTGTTCCTAAATGACTAGTACTTTCTTTCCAGGAATGAACTCTCTTGCAAAAATATTCACATGGTTTTAACCAAAGCTTATAAGTTCAATAGCCCCAAATAGGTATCTTTAAGACACTGAACTTACATTCCAGAATGATTAATCATATTTGAAAGTCAACATGATTGGTGAAAATTTTACATCACCTTCTGTTTTCCATCCCTAATATTAATTTCCAAAACCTCAGTTAATGAAGCTGCTGTCTATAGAGATGCTAAGTCTTGATATCTTTGATTCAGTTTAGACATTGCTTTTTTCCACATCTAATTCATTAATATTGCTAATGATGCTTTTCAAATTTCTCTCCCATTTCTTATTCTGCAGAAACTTCTGTGGTTACAAGCTATCACCACATTGTATTCATGCTATTAAAGTAGCCATTTGATGGGTTTCCTCACTTCAAATCTTACCTGCCTTTAATATAGTTTTGATAACACTGGCAAATAACAAACATGAAAGCACGATTGACTTGTGTAAATGCAGTGTAATTTGACTTCACTTTGAAAGTAACTTCAAGGAGCTACTAACCATATTATATACCTGGTTAAAAAAAATGATTAGTTATTTTAAAATCACCATACATTGATATGATCAGTCTAAAAAATAAATTTATCATTATCATAGTTAGCCTCCTGTAAGCTGATTGGAATGCACCCTGTGCAAATGCCCTTCTGACTTGAAGCAGAAAGGCGTGCTTTACAAAGTGTTGTCATTCATCTGTATTCAACTAACAGCGGAACTAAGGGAGTGGGTCCATCCTACCACCATCCCAATTACAAGGAACTAATCCTGGCTTTCAGCCTATGCACCCAATTGGCATAAACCCCCCTCTCATTCTCACTCTTGGCTTCATTTGATAGCACTAAAATTTATCCTGGCTTGCAAAAACAAACAAAAAGCCCAGAACCAAGAGGACTTCTGGATGTGAACTGTAAAAAGTAATTATAGTGACTTTGTGATATTGGAATCTGAAAATAACTTGAAACTTAACTCAGGACAGGGACTGAAGTTAAAGGTAGACCATGAATCCTTAGTGACTAGAAAAAACAGAGAAAGGAAGGTACAGAAGCCATTTATATTGAGCTCAGAAAAGTCACAAAATGAGACAATTCTGAGTCCCTTCAGAAGCTGAATGACTGTAATATCAAGCTATAATTTGAATCAGTAATGTTGAATATCAAAAAGTAATCACTGTAGCCAATTAATAATTATTAGTAATTATTAATTGCTAATAATCATTAATAATTATCCTTTAAATTATTAGTGATTATTAATTATCTTTAATAAGAATCTTAAAATATCTTTTATTTTTTATCTTTAATAATTATCTTAAAATGTTGATTTAATTATTAAATATTAATAAACTGCAATTAGCTCTAGTTAATCTAGGGAAAGATTAAATATCATGATCACATTCCCAAATTAGATGGCCTGTCACAAAAAAATTTCCCAACACTTGGAAACTGCAAGAATACTGGATGTCCTTTAAAAGTTTTCTCAGGGTTTTGTTTATCTATAAGGGAATGGAGCTTTAACTGACTTTCTGAAGATTAGATCACTTTACGTGTCTGTAAGAGTAGAAGATAAATTATAAAAAAATGAGAATGATGAAATAAAATTGGCCCAGTAAGGAAAGGTAAAAGAGAATTCTGATCTGAAGAAAAGATAACCTCAAATATTACCTATTATTGCTGTATGGACTATACAGGTTTCGACATCTATTAACAAATTACTTGAGCATTTTTGAAGGCCTGACGGCCAAATTCTCTTTTTTATTTGTTATAATACCTTACTAGGTGGATCATTCATTAGTGAGTAGAATAAAACATTTCATCCCATTCTCATTTTCTGAGAGTCATGATGAACCATTTTTAAGGTTATATTTTAGGAGCCTTACAATCAGAAGAAAGAACTAGGAAAAACAATCTATTCAGAGATATATCTGTTATGAAGGTATAAGGGTTGTGTGACAAACCCAATGAAGATGATTGACTGATTTATATTACCCAAATATCTGAGCATCAATAAGATAAAGTGGAACAATCTTGCCAAACAAAATGATTCTACACTTCTACTATCTAGATATATAAGGTTTCTAAACATAGGAATCTTTAGTTTGCCTAAAGGCAGCAGGTGCTGGATTTTCTTATCACTTGGTTTATATGTGAATATGTCTTGAAAGCAATGAGACATGCCATTTTTGACAAGAGGGTGTAATTTTAGTAGAGGAATCTTTGTGAAGATTCCTTTGTTTTGACTGCAGTATATATATATAAGATTATATATGATTCTTTGTGTTGACAGCAGTATATATCGCTGAGTTTAAATCATTTGCACATTTAAATGAGTATTACATTATCTTGTGTAATTAAAAACAACAACCAAATGCACATCCACTTCCCCCTCAGGAAAAAAAAAATTATCCTAAGTTAGGTGTAGTGGCACATGTTTGTAATCCCAACACTTGGGAGATTGAGGCAGGAAGTTCACAAGTTTGAGGTCAGCCTCAGCAATCTGATGAGACTTCAACCACATGTGGAGACCCTGTCTCAAAATTTTTCCAAAAGGGAGTCTGGAATTGTAAAGTGGTAAAGCAAAAACCCTCGGTTCAATCCCAAGGAGGGTAGGGGAATCTATCCTGTCATTGAAGTTAATCAAATACATTTTGATTCAACAGACATTTTTATTCACCTACTCTGATTAATAAGGCAATGTATTAGATGCTGTAAGTACTAAGAAAAATGAATAAGGTGGCATTTTTTTGTAAAAGAGCTCCAAATTAAGTAGGAAAGAATGAAACACAATCCTCCTGCTTCAGCCTCTGAGTTCTGTACTCCTCCACCCAACTCAGAGTATTTTTTGAGGAGAAGGGGATTTAAAAATTTATTATAATGAACTAAAAACCTATAAGGAGTAGAGCATAATAATCTTAATATTCCTACCTCTCATTGATGAATAATTAATTGAAATACTTGTTAAAATAATTAGGTAATGGGATTTATTATTTTCCTAAAAATGTGCATTTCATAGATGCATTATAAGTATGGAGTGTTAGTACATTTTAGATTTTTCATATAAAAATAAAGAGGCCATCACCCAGGCACAGTGATGCATCCCTATATTCCCAGCAACTTGGGAGGATGAAGCAGGAAGATTGCAAATTCAAGACCAGCCTTAGCAACTTAGATAGACTCTGTATCAAAATAAATAGATAAATAAATAAATAAATGACTGGGGTATAGTTGAGCAGCAAAACATTCAATCTTTAGTACCAAATAAATAAGTAAGTAATTATGAAAAATACATAAATTAATTACTGTGGGAAGAAAAGAAGAGCTGCTCAAACTGGAATGGCATCAAAAGCCCGTCTGAAATCCAAAGGTAGATGTATATAACAATGAAACAAATTGGAGACCCAGAAACAAACCCAAACATACATAGCCAACACCTGTTTTTTGACAGGGGTCCCAAGAATACACAATGCAGAAAACATAGTCCTCGTATTAAGAAAATTAGATATCACAGCTGAAGAATTAAGTTAGATTCCTATCTTATACAATATACAAAAATCAGCTCAAAGCAGATTGAAACTTACATGTAGGGCGTGAAACTATAAAACTCTTGGGAGAAAAGATCTGAAAAGTTTCTTGACGTTGAACTTGGCAGTGATTTTGAATAAGACAACAAAAGCATGGGCAAAACAGCAAAACTGGAAAAGTTGGTCTATATCACATTTCAGAAGCTTCTGCATAGTAAAGAATACAAGCAAAGGAGCAAAAAGACAATTTACAGAACAGGAGAAAATATTTGCAAAGCATTTATCTGATGAGATATTAATACCAAAAGTATGTAAGAAATTCATACAATTTAATAGTAAGAAAACAAATAACTATGTTAAAAAATGGACAAAGAACTTGAAGAGACATTTCTTAAGACATATAAATGTCCATCAAGTACATTAAATAGCACTCAGATGGTGTCATTAGAGAAATGCAAGTGAGATACAAAGAGATATCACCTGTTAGGAAGACTGTCATTTAAAAAATATGAATAAGGAAGTGTAAAGTGAGGACTTAGAGAAATCAGAACCGTCACAAACTGTGGGATGGAATGTAGAAGGTATATAGCAGTGAGGAATGGCTTTATTGCTCATCTCTCCAGTAACACTAGGCAGATAGATTGGCAAGGAGAATAGGTCTATCCCAAGATGATCTTGAGGAAGACAGAGGAAAACATTCTGTCTCAGATTTTCATCTTTAGGAATCAGGATCATGGGAAGATTTTATAAGAGAAGAAGGAGGCACAGTGGATAAAATGTAGGAAATAGTTGGGAATTTTACTAGGAGGTGTTAATCAGCAACATGTCAGTCCAACTTCCTTGATGCCCCTTACAAGCAGCATGGAAGGGCCTCAACCCCCATTAGTGTTAGGAAGTGCAAGATGCAGAAAAGCAGTTACAAGGAAATTGTTTTTAATTTAAAAGGGGGTCTGTTTCCGATATAGCCACTATGGGAAACAGTATGGAGTTTCTTAAAGAAATTAAAAATAAAACAATCATATGGTTCAGCAATCTCATTTCTGAGCACATATATGAAAAAATTGGAATAAGGATTTCAAAAAGATGTATTCCAGCCTACATTAATTGTGGCATTATTCAGAATGTCCAAGATATAGAAATAATGCAAAAGTTCATTGACAAATAAATGTATAAAGAAAATATGATATCTACAATGAAATATTATCCATTCATAATGAGAAGAAATCCTTCCATTTGTATGAACATGGATGAACCTGAAAAGCATTATGATAAGGGAAATGAGAGTCACAGAAGAATAAATTCCACATTACATTAACCTGAAGTATCCACAACAGTCATGAATAAGTATGAATACCTAATTATTTATTTATTTGATACTGAAAACTGAATGCAGGGGTGTTTTACTACTCAACTGCACCCCCACTCATTTATTTATTTATTTGTTTGTTTATTTATTTATTTATTTATATTTATCTGTCTATACATCCATTTATTTTGATATAAGGTCTAAGTTGTTAAAAGCTGTTCTTGAACTTGCAATGTTTCTGCCTTATCCCCCCAAGTTGCTGGGAATATAAGGACGCACAACTGTGCCTAGGTGATTCCTCTTTATTTTTATATGAAATAGAGAACATAGAAAACAGAGAACGGAATAGTGGTTGTTGGGCTGGGACAAGGAGAAATGGTACCTGTTGATCAAAGAGTTTAAAGTTTTATTAGTTTCATGAGGTGCATAAGTTCTAGAGATCCAATATGCAACATTGTGCTTGCAGTTAACAACACAGTATTATATACACTAAAATTTTTGTTAAGAAGGTACATATTATGTTAAATGTTCTCACCACAACAAACAAACAGAAGGGGACACAAGAAAGTTTTGGAGATGATGAATCTTTTTAATACCTTGATCTTAATCATGATGTACATATATGCAAACTCATAAAAGTATATACATTAAACATGTGCAGGGTTTTTTTTATTTGTTGGCGTATCAATTATACTTTAGTAGAGCTCCTAACACAACCAAAGGGCAGAGATAGGATAAAGGAAATTCTGGGAGGAACTTAAGGCATGCATGAAGTGGATGTATCAGGAAATACCAAGTCAACAGTGGTATAGGAGGGACTTCACGGAGAACCTGCTCCTAAAACTAAGCCTTATGTTTAGAAGAAGAAAAATATTTTCTCCCAAAAAGGTAGAATTGTTAGGCATTCCCATATTAAGTATGGAATAATTGCTCAGCAGCTTCTGGAAATTTTAAGGAACATCTCAGAAGCCTTGAGTGTTAGAAGCTGCATGTTAATTGTTGAGCCCTGAAAAATGGAGAGTTGTTGAATGCATCATATGCCACTGTAAGGAGTTTGCTTTAGGTTACAGCCCCTGGAAGGAAAGAGTTATAGGAGATAGGCAGCACAGTCTTTACTCAGTGACTTTGCTATAGAAGTAGAAAGGTATAATGCAAAGATTGGACAATAATGAGCACTGATCTTTCAACAACATACTAATAAGTTTAATTTTGTTTGCTTCATCCTGAGCATCTTTATGCTTGACAGAATGCTGAGAAAAAAAAAATGGATTAAGAATGTGCATGATCAGTTAAGAAGATGTTCTAGAAGAGTTTTGTTTGGAGCAGGAGTTTGACATCAGAGAGAGAAGGATAGATTATTTTAAAAAAGAAGCACAAGTAGGTGCAATAAAGCTAGGAAGCAAGAGTTACATTGGAGATGGGGTGTGGGATTGTTAAAATATGAATTGGGATATGAAAACTAAAATTGAAGTAGTTTTCTATGGTCTAGTTCATTTGAGAAAGATGGAGAAAACTTTTTTTGTTTTATTTTAACAAAAGAAACATTTATATTTCAGGGAGATTTTAATAAATCATATAATAACATTACCATATCACTTAACCCATTAAGAAAATTCTCGTGTAAGATACATAAGTAAACAGGTGAACAAAAACTATTTAAGCAATTTCATTTCTTTGAGAGATAAAATATTTAAAACAGATTTTGATTTTTAAGTGAGTGAAGAAGATAAGGTTACACCCCATCAAAAGTATATGACAACATAGCTTGAAATGAATATGTAGTTACATTAACATGTGCAAAATAAATAGTTCAAATAGGTACAAAGAAAGCAGCACTGTCTCTGTAAGAAAAAGACATAGTAGGTACTAGTGGTTTTCTCTTTAAGTATTACTTATATAAACATTCCCCATAGCTAACTGGGAAGGCTTCTGTCTTCCAAGAAATTCTTATCAGAGATAAAGAGGGATCTGCCAAAACCTATAAAAAGCTTAAGCTGCTTCCTTCTTTTGCTGACTCATGAGAAAATGAGTGATATAAAGGAAGTATCCTGAATTATATCTCTAGTTACTTTGAAGTCTTAGATTGAAGTCTGAACAGTTCGAGGCAGGAAAGTTGGATTGTGCAGGTGGTGTTATCATCTCCTGCTTTGATTGAAAATATGCACTTTGGAGACAAAGGAACATTTGGAATTTAGTCCATGCAGATGGTGTAACAAAAAAAAGTGTTTCTGAGCTACATTTCATCATTTCATAATGATGGATGCCTGGTGAGAAGAGAGAATAGTTCATGAAAAAAAAATGAAAAGATCTAAAGCTCAGGCCTTTTCCATAAGCTGCTACTTCTCATAGAAAGGCTCTCCAATAATTCTTAGTATCCTAACCATTTTAGATTGTTTTTTCTTTAGATTAAAAACAGAAGAGATACTGAAGGTATACTTTTATATCTGAAAATATCACAAACATAAAGATGAAAGGGGTTGATTATGACTTCAAATGGAGTGTTTAATTAATAGGATGAAATGCATAAGGTATTAAAGTCAATTCCTACACCTAGTTTCAGAAATTAGTTGGACAGCTACAGGATGATGGAAAACAAGCTTAGCTACATTTTAAGGGGGGGAAAACCTGGATGGTTAAGTTTGGCTTTACAATTCCATACAAGCCAACTGTGTGTGTGATGTGGCAGCCAAAAAATATCTAATGAATCCTCAAACTGCATTAGCAAAATTATAGTGGCCAAGACAAGTAAAGTAATAATTCTCTGGCACTTTTCTCTGCCCAGACTACATCTGGAGCTAGGTGTTAATTTCTGGCTGTCATTGACTGTTAATTATTATATACCCCCAGGAATAGAATCCATTCTACAGGACTGTCAAAATGATGGGATGTGAGGAATAGTTGTAAAAAAATTGTGCTCAAACTAAGGGAAAGAAGTTTCTATCTTTTAAATTGTGTGTGTGTCGGGGGAGGGTATTGGGTCTGTATAAGGGAGATCATTTTTACAATTTAAACTCTTATTTAATAAATGGGTATGTATGAAGTAATCTCAAGTTGCTGAAGATTTTTCAAATGGAGATAAGGTGGATTCCTGCAGCATGTGTTTGAGTAAGTTCCTACTGGCTTATAGAAACTGATTGTTAAAAATTCAGGAATATTGGCGGTTGGTTTGGTACTTTGATATCACCAAACTGCAGGTATATTTACACTAGAGATATTAGTTAAACACTACAAATCAGGATTGTGTGATCCTTTGAGAGCTAGCTTACTAGCACAACACTGGACTTTTATAAATGATGCAGGTACAAAGATAAGGCATTGTATCCTTCCAAATCTAAAAGCCTATAGTTGTATTCATATGTAGCAGAATAAAAACTAATTTAAAAAAAATACAGAAGGAAGTAATATGGGTAGTAACATCAGAGACATCTGTGAAGGAGGATGAATATAAAATGAGAAGAATAAAGGAAGAATAAATATTTGGGAAGTGGATTATATTCTATGGAAAAGGTGAAAAAAGGGAACCCAAATAAATTTCTAAATATTTTTGATTAAGGCATATAAGAAATTTTCCATTGTCAAGACAAATAAAATATTAGAGATATTTTGTCTTTTTTCTTTCATAAATAGATGTGTTAAGAGACAAATAAATGGAATTTATATCCAAAAGTCGCTAATTGGATAAACTACACACTTTGAATTTAACAAATTAGACTATCTTTCAAAAATGCCAATATTCTTTTGCTGTTTTTCAACGTTAAATATAAATATGCATAAGATCATTGCTTCATATAGCATTAATTTATTTTCTTCATTCTACAAGTCAGCGATAGGCTAATTATTCTTATATTTAATAATAAACATAATTTACCTTAATTCATAGGGTATTTAAGATTCTTTGCATATGGGTGGCCCCTTTGATATCTATTTAATTAGCCCCTGACTTGGATGTTTTTGCTGAAATAGCCCCATTATAATGTTCTATAAAACAAAGATCTTGTAATCCTTCTTGTTATAAAAATTTAACCATCCTACACTTCAAAGTATAATCATTCTAAAATTTTTAAAAGATATTGCTTCCAAAATGTCTTTAATTGGTATATAAAATTTTAATAAATGTTTACAAATATTTTGTCTCAAAAATAGAAAGGAAACCTTTCCAATTTAAAAAATTTCTTTTCATTTCTTATTTCAATTGCACAATAAAGAAATAGAAACAGAAAGCTTCATATTTTTCTTTTTTCTTTTAAGTATATATACCTTTATGTATGGGCTCCTGAAATGGTAAAAATCACATTATGATTTAAATATTATAATTATTTTTTTACTAAATAAATTTTTACTATTTGTTAGCTCCTTTAGAGCAAGGCTTATATGTCACTCATTTTTGTGTGCACACAAATGTGCATATAAAACTATGTACAATTACTTAAACATGGTATATATGAAAGAAATGTTTTTGAAGGAACATTTTAGTTCAACCATTTTCCTATTAAATAACACAAGCAACATGCTATTTCTTTGTATATCTATCCATAGTGACAGAAGTCCAGTTCTGTATTATTCTCTTGTAGTCTGATTGAGGCATTAATATTCTGTGGTCTTCAAAGTATTGATGTAAAATCTAAGGTACTTTAGATATAAATTAAGTCTTGATTATTTTGTTAAAGAATAGAGATTTGAAAAAACAAATATATTTACAATTATTCTACCAAAACCAGTTCATACAAATAATACGTACACACACACACACACACACACACACACACACACACACACACACATATATATATATATATATATATATATATATATATATATAAAGATATGGTCCATTATCCAAATGTTTAAATGATGTATTAGAAAATATTCAATAGGTGTTTAGGGAGTGAATGAATGCTTGGCCTAATACTTGTCTGTGTATTCATACGTATATACATATACATAATAAATGTATGTAACATTTATAGACACATACATATATGTATCTATAATATTGATTTATATATTATATATTTACATATAAAATATAAGCTTTAATGGGGGTTGGGCTGTGGCTCAGTAGTAGAGCACTTGCCTAGCACATGTGAGGCACTAGGTTAGATCCTCAGCACCACATAAAAATAAATAAATAAAATAAAGTTTAAAAAAAAAGAATGCTTTAAAAAAAAAAAATATATATATATATATATATATATATATATATATATATATATATATATATATGCTTTAATACACACACACACACACACACACACACACACACACACAAAGTTCCCTGCCCAAAAAGAGTTTACAATGCAGCAGAGGAGATACCATTGAATAATAAATATAACTGTAAAAGTAAATAATATTTTATTTTAGAACGTGATGAACACTGTGGGAGAGAAAAAAAAAAAAACAAACGTAAAGAAGGTAAAGAAGTGAGATAGAAACAAAGATGCCAGCTTGTGACTATTTCATATGCTCATATGGACTGAGGACAAGGGCCAGATTCTGTATATCTTCTGGGAGTCAACAATTTTTCTAACAGAATGAGTGTGAGGAATAAGAAAAAGAGAGCAGTCAAAAATGAAGGCAAGGTTTTATACACAAAATACAAAGTGATAGTGTCACTATCTACTGAGATGTGGAAAGCAGCACATGGGACAAGTTTGGGAAGAAGTGTACAATGACATGAGGTGGGAAAGTGAAAAAGAGGTATCATCAAGGATGAGTCCCAATGGATAGATGAGTTGGTTCTTAGATTTCAACTACAGAATGAAGGTAGCAGTAACAGAGTTTCTTCCAATGGCATTGGAAAGGGGTGGTATACCACAGAATGGTAATTTAATATATACTTCATGCTGATTTGCATAAACTATAGAAAATTGGAAAACATTTCTCTCTGCAGCTAACTTAATATCATTTTAAGAAGTTATCTCTTTATGACGCAAAATTTTGAGAGAAGACATTCTTCAGAAACATTGATGAACATTTTTATGGTGTTACAGTCAAGAATTCAGTTTTCAACAAATCTTCTCCCTTTTCTGCTAAGTCCTAAGATTTGTATGGGCTATGAATCTTTTTCATTAGATAATAACATGCCATTGATTTTAATTTTAATGAAATGGAATTTACCATTTTATTAACCAAAAGTAAGATTTTATTGACCTTTACATTGCCAATATAAGTTAACTTGTTGAGCTAATTAATTCCATATCTCATATAAAGAATCTTTAAAAACTACTTAAGAAAACAAATGTTACACAAATACAATATACAACTACATACAAGTGAAAAAGTGCACCTTGTTCTAAGCTAGGTAGCAGTAAAAAACATGAACACATTATGATTCTAACTCACAAGAGTTCAGAGCCAGAGATTAGCAGACAGGGGAAATCAAGGAAAAATGGATTTAAAACTTTATTGAAGAATAAACCTTGGGGTTGATATAGAATGATCAAAACACTTGCCCAGGTAAGGCTGAGATTAGATGTGATGATTATTTTTCTTTATTAAAATTATATTACTTTTAAGAATTCATTCTTGTTTGACTTCCTATATTACTTCTAAAACCAATTTATTGAACTGTATTAGAGTAGGTTGGGCACAGGCAGAATGCAACTCTCTACTTTTTCACCTCTAAATTTTGAATTTCAGGTGAATATTTTTTTTTCTTTTCCCTAATGAAGTTGGGTAGTTTCCAAGGTTTTTAGAAAACTTTCCAATAACCAAAATAATCTAAGGTTTTTTTTAACATAAAATTCAGACCTTTATTCAAGTGGAAACTTTTCTCTGACTTCAGTTCACATTTGTCACATGATATACTGGCGAAGAAAGGTACAGTTGATGTTTTTTTATTCCTCTTGGTACACTTCTTTTCACATAGTCTGTTACTTCTTACCTCATATTTTGCCCCATGTTTACATCTGATGCTTCATATTTGTAGTTTGTACAGAGTCATAAGCAGAGAAGTAGAGAAGAGAAATCTGGCAGGAAAAGCTCATCAGACAGGTTCAGTTGTAACTTCATGGTGAATCTTTGGATTAGCTGCAGCCTTTTCTTCTTGTTGCTTTTCTGATACTCTCTGACAACTTCATCTTCTGAGTATACAATTGATAAAAGTTAACATTTACTATGGAAAAACAACTCACGCTCAGGGCTCACGAGAGTTCATAGCAGCTACTTCAAACTATGTGTTTTCATGTTATGTATATTGATGTTATCCAATAGAACTTTCCTGAGTGAAAAAAAATATTTTAAATATGCCTTGTTCAAGATGGAGGACATTGGTCATATGTTACTATTAGTACTTTAGTACTAATGGCTGGTATAACTGGAGAATTTTATTTTATTTTATTTTATTATGCATTGAACTTACATAGAATCATGTAACTAGAAACTACTGTATTAGGCACTGCAAGTCTAGAAGACCTCTAAATCCTTAGTTGACCTATCTACTCTCTTTATATTGGAAGGGAAATTGACACCTATTATTTTGTCTAGACTCTTTGGTCCTTTGGTGGAACTGAAGTAACAGAAAGGCACACTAAACTACATACTTGGAAACAAATTCAATTACATATATCAACTATAAAATTTATTAATGAGAAAATACTTTTATTCAGTCAGAATAAATTAGGTTTAACAGTCTCCAAATTGAAATTTATATAGAAAGAATCATGTTATCATGATCCTAATGATAAAAAAGGGACAGTATTGAATGAATTATGTATGAGCAGCATATTCATCACTGTAATCAGCATAATGGTGAAAGGAGGTATAATCCATATCTTGCTCTGAAAGAATCAGTGTCTAAATTGAAAAAAATAAAAATTTTTATCTATGAAAATTCTACTGAACTATTGTAAATTTATATATTCTTTTGAGACAACACAGCAATAATACCTATGAAACCAGATATGGATTTCAATTTGGCAGTGAGGCATTGTGAAAAGAATAAATTTGGGAGTTAGAGGCTTCAATTTGATTCTGAATTTCTACATTACTAACTTTGTAATCACAGGCAAGTAGTTACATCTCTGAACTTTGGTTTCTTCGTTTAAAAAATAAGTCTAGTTAAAACAATGTAATAGGATTGTATTAAACATATGTGATGTTGCATATAAGGCTTGGTGCATGACTGGTACTCAAGAGGTTTGAGAGCACTTCCCCAGTTCTATGACTGCTAGACCCCCACACCATTTCTTCTAAAAATTACTGCTTCATGTATTTTCAAAAATTTATCAAAAATGTCAACTTTAAATGCTGGTAGCTTGTACAAAGCACAGTTATTAAAATTAATATAAAGTACAACCACATGAAAGAATTTATCTTCACCATTTTTATAAAGTAATCTCATTCTTCATTGTGAGTGAAATGCTAAAATATTTTGCTTATTTCCCAGCCAGTTTCTTTCTTTCTTTCTTTCTTTCTTTCTTTCTTTCTTTCTTTCTTTCTTTCTTTCTTTCTTCCTTCCTTCTTTTCTCTCTTTATTGGATCAATGATGCTTTTATCAAGCAAGGAGGGGTACATTTTCAGGAAAGAAAATGGCAGCAGGCTACAACAAGGGTCTGAGTTTTATAGGATTCAGCAGGTCCAGGCATGAGATTGAGTTGGTTTGGCAGCATCATTTAGGATGGGACAGGAGGGGAGGTAAAGAACTTCCTGGGGCCTATTGTCCTGGGATCACCTGATTCAGTCAGGTTGGGGGGTCAGGTGGGAGTTCCTTTTGTGTTCTACCCATTTTCCCTTCCTGCCTTCTCAACAGCTGAGACCTGCGCTTCTAAATGTCAAAACCTCCAATTTACCACAGATTTCTCCCTGAAGATGGCAGGAAGGTGGGTGGAGGAACAGCTGCAGATAGGGGAAATGCCCTGAGGCTTATTCTCTATGTCCTTCATTCCATACTCTGAAGGGGTATAATTAGTTGGGGTGACATCATCATATCTGGCTGCTTCCCACTGAAAAGTGGCATTTCTGGGGCATCTTCTAGTGTCTGAAGAAGGAACATAGTTTTCACATATTTTTCAGGGGTGAACCTGGAGTTGGTGGAGATGCGTTATATTAGAAACCCCTTGCTGAGGTGCAGTATTTCCACTTTAAAAGTCTGGTGCTGAGGAATGGCTGGGCTGCGCTTCCCCCTCTATTCCACCATCTTGTCCTCAGCCAGTTTCTTACTCTTCCTGTATTAACTCACTGCTATAGAAAAAGAATCTTTGTTAAAAACCATTTTTATCAACTCAAGTCTACAGTGGAAACTATTTTTATTTTAGATATAACTAATAATCATTCTGGTTCATCACAAAAATCAAGCCAGTTGTCATTCTTCCCCATGCTCTATAATTTTGCAAATACTTCTTGTTATTTCTGGTTTTGGTACCATTGTAAAACACAATGACAAACTCAACTCACTTAAGTGAAAAGAATGTATTGTCTTCCTAAATCACCATTGGGAAGGCTGCAGGGATCTGGCAGTAGACAGGTTAGAATGTGACATTCAGAAGACCATTAGAACACTAATCTTTTCACTTCTCTCTCCCATTTTGTGCCATATGTTGGAAGACATAATTCTTAGAAGCCCTGAGCTCTTATTCTAATGGTTTCATGATCTCAGAAGAAAAGATCTTCTCTGCCATATGTTCAGTTTTATAAATATCAATAAAAGATCCAACTGGTCTTTCCTGTGTCAGGTGCCCATCTTCACCAAAAGTAGGGGATGAGACAGTGGACTTGGCTCAGCTTGGGTGATTTGGAACCCCAGGGCAAGAAGAATTGCATATCTACTAGAGGAGAGGGAAGGAGATGGGAAAAGGTACTTTGATCATTGCCGACACCAGATCAAAGAAAACATTTTCTCCTTAATGATTCTAGTATTTTCAGGGTTGATAGTGCATGGTCAGTTCATCAGCTTTAAATGATTTTCTCTCCTTTTATCAAGCCATTCAGATTTATTGTTTTGGAAAAACAAGCACAATATTTACTTTCTAACCTTGTTGTCTGATTATTCTTTATTTGTATTTACTCAACACTAATTATAACTATATTAAAGGAAATAGAAATTGGTGTTAGTGGTTTTGGATCCGAATCTGCTTATGTTATTATTTGGTTTTATAATATTATGCAAATTCTATAAATGTCTTCAAATTTAATTTCAGTTTTAAGTCAAACAATTTCAATATTACTGTTTTAGCAATTAACACTAAAATTATTCTTATGAAGAACTACCATCTCCTTCCATTCCACTTCCTGCCATTTTGCAAATGTCTCTTTAGCTCTCTTCGCACTTTCTTGCAAAGTTTTAGGACCATTTTCTTATGCGTGGTGATCTAATATTCCATAATTAAGTGTCTTGTTATCTGTCTCTTTAAAATTCATTGTGCAGTTTGAGGGCTCTTTTACTTGAGAAACTCATATTGCACAGTACTAGGAATTTTCTTTTAGTACTACTTTGATAATAGATGCACTTTTCCAACAATAATCCTGATCCTTCAATTTCTTCTCCTCCTCCTCTTTTTTTTTTTTTTTTTTTAAAAAAAAACTGGGGATTTAAACTCGGTACACTTTACCACTGAACTACTTCCTTAGACATTTTTATATTTTATTTTGAGAGAGTCTCATTAAGTTGCTTAGGGCCTCATTAAGTTGCCCAGATTGGCCTCCAATTTCTGATCCTTCTTCCTCAGCCTCCTAAGTCACTGGGATTACAGGCATGCACTACTTCATCCAGCTGATTTCTCTGTTTTGTTACTTTGGAACTCCTAATACTTAGATATGAGATTTCCATATTTACCCCTAAAAAATGTTTTATCTTTCAGCTCCTAATCATGTATTTTGCTTTTCAGTGTTATTTTCTGGGTTAAATTTCTCAATCTCTTCTTTTCCTATTGAACATACTTACATATATATTTTCACATATATATATATATATATATATATATATATATATATATATATATATATATATATATATATATTCAATCACTCACTTTTGTTCCTCTGGCAAGAATGAGGCAGCTAATTCTGAGAGCCTAGAAGGAAGTTAGCATTTTAAAAGAAAAGGCCAAGGCAGTGACTGGCAAAGGGTAGGCAACTGTTACAGAAAAACAGAGCTGGAAAGCACTTACATCAGTAAAACCAGATTCTATCTGGGACTACTGCAAAGAGGTGAAAAGAAACCTCTGTATACAACTGGCCTCGATTTTAATTTACAACCTGTTAAAGTAGGATGTTACAGTGCTAGACGTAGGAAACATAGGAGATACTATTTGTCTTAGTTATGGAAAAATCAGTAAAAGGGAACAGAGGGTACAGTAGAATTCTCACAAAAGCAGCAGGAAAGACTCTGGATGAATCAGACCATGGTGACCATACATCACCTGAGGGATAGTGGAGAATAAGGAATTTGTTCAGATATCAAAGATGGTCATGTAAGGAAGGTAAGGGATTCTGGGCAATCCAATTTAGTAAAATTCTTGCTGAAACTGAGTGATGCATGGTGGATTTGGAATTTGAAAAGCTGAAGCCTAATTCAGAAGAGAACTCAGAGGAGTCTAAGTTTTGGTGAAGGAGACTCTGTCAGAAACTAGAGGGATTCCTGTCTTCTGATCTCCTTCTAGTGCCTACTACTGAGTGCAACAGAAAGTCAGGTGGCAAGGCTCTCTGGGAAATGTAGTTTGCAGAAAACCACCTTCAACATCACTGAGAAGAAGAGCATAAGGTGAAACTGAGCATGGGCTTGGTCCTTTTCAAACAACTTCCATACATATTAGATTTTAAATACATATTATGTGAAAATTTAATTAAAAGTAAAAATATTTAAGAAATTTGTATAAAATACAAATCAGAATTAAATAACAGAATGCATAATTAAACATCCCTATACTTGATTAATAATAGCTAATGTTAAATTCGTATAGCATGACAGATACTGTTATAAACTATTATATCATATTTACAGAGCATTACACTACAGTTTCAAATACTATAATTCCATGGCTAACTTTTGATTCACAAAGTTTAGAATTACCTGTTTACTTACTAACTGTAAATTCCTTTTTCTAAATCCTTAGCTCTGCTCATTCATACATTTCAATTTGAAAGAAACACTAATGATTAATTTTATGTGTCAATGTGACTGGGTCATAAGGTACCCAGATATTTGTCACATGTTATTCTGGGAATTTCGGTGAGGAATTGTTTTGGCTGAGACTAGCATTTAACTCATTGCTTAGTAGATGCTCCCAAGTGTAGGTGGTCTTCATCCAAAAAGGTTGAATCTGACTGATTAGGAGAGAAGTCTTCCCACCTGACTGCATTTAAGCTCAAATACTATTTTTTCCCTGTCTTTGGATGCCAGCTGAAACATGTTTCTCTTCCTGGATCTTGAGCCTGCCAGAGTTTGGACAGAAAATATACCATCAGTTCTCCTGGGTCTCCAGTTTACTAATTTATTCTGCATATCTTGGGGCTTGTCAACCTCCATAATCATTTGACACTTCCTGATTCTATCTCTCTCTAGCTCTCAAACCCTGACTACTACAGAATCCAGTATAGCTCTTAGCACAATTTCATTTAAGTCAGTATTTATGTTTTGCATTATTATGACTACATGACTATTTTTCCCTGGAAAATTCCAGAATACAACTGGGTAAAAGAAGAGGATACTACCATTCTTTATATAGACTTTCTCTTCTTCCTGTTTTTATTTTTACCACCAGAATTCTGCCCTAATACATAGTTCTTAAGTGAAACAAAGGAGTGAAAAAGCAAGAGAGACTGAAAATATTCTCCTGATCCTCTTTACCTCACAATACAGTTGTGTAGTCATTCAACAAACAATTATTGAAGCTTTCTTCATTTTGGACTTTGTATTAATGTTTTAAAATCTAAAAAGATGTCCTTTAAAAGCTGGACTAAAACCCAGTCAGGAAGTGGCACTGGGTGAATATTAATTCCATCAGAAAATATCCTTTCCTAGAAGCTGATTTAAAGAAGTGTGTGTGTGTGTGTGTGTGTGTGTGTGTGTCGTGTGAGTGATTTGTTTTTTTAATACACAGCTTCAAACCATGAAAATTTTAAATTAGCAATTATATGTAAGGTCCATAGGTAATTATTACAAGTTAATGACAACCTGACAACCTGTCTTACTAGCTCTTAAATATCACTTACTTAAAAAAAATTGAGATCATGAACATTCTTCTGCTAATTATGCACTTCATTTGCAATATGTTTTGTGAGACTGTTAAAGTTTGCAGCAAAGGAATAATGCTAATGAAATTTCAAAAGAATGGGGAAAAAACAATTCTCAAATATAGGAAACTGAGTAATTATTCCCCAAATATTGGAAAAATTCACATTAAAAACAAGCCATTTAAATCTTAAGTGATGGAGAGTAGTTCCTGAAGTACAAATAAATAAAATGAAGAACACTAATTTCTTTCAAAGAAGTCTTTTATACTATTTCTACAGCCTATCTTGTAGAGGCTATTTCCACAAACTATTGAAATTCACTCATTGCCTGGACTAACTGCTCCATATCCAAAGTTCCCTCAGTAAGAGAAGAACCAAGAGAGTTCTTTAGATTTGTGTGGGTCACAGTAAATTTCAAAGTACAGTGCCAGTGGAGGCATGAAAGGAAATGAAGAAGGAACATACAGACTTGAAAAAAGTCACCCACAGCTGGAACTTGTCCTCTTGAAGTTTACTATAGCAAGAAAAGAGAGCAAAGAGAATAGTCTTAAGTTACACATTGATCAAAGGATTGAATTTACTTGTTTCAAAAGTAATGGAGAACTGTTTAGAAAGCAGATGCAAAGTTAGAAACATGGAGAAATTACAGACACTTGAAAAGGTGGAGAGAATTACAGGGCAAGAGGTCAGGGGAAGAAACCAAGGCCAAGAGCAGCTGAGAAGCTACACTGAGCTTGGGGCTTGGAATGAAAGCACTGAGGCATGGAGAGAGGTCATATGCACCTGGACCTGGACAACCTGAGTCTGAGCTGGTTCCTCCAGTTATCTGTTGGGCTGTTGTAGAACAATGGTTTTCATGGGGATATGTTGGTACCTTCATCATAGGATTGTTGTGAGAATAAAGTGTGTTAATACATGTAAAGTGTTTAGAATAGTGCCTGGCATGTGATAAATGCAAAATGCCAGCTATAGTTGATTACTTTAAGCAGTCATCTCCTGGACTAGGCAGGTAGGAGAGAATTGGAATTTTCAAAGTTAATGATACCACTGCTCCGCCCGCACTGTCTTATAAGTACTTTGCGCTAATAAGAATTCATACCCCATTTGAATCAAATGTATGATATATGATAGGTCAAGATCAATGTAATGTTTTGAGCAACTAATTAATTTCTGATGTTAAAAAATATATAAATAAATAAAGAAAATAAAGAAATAAAAAACATGCCTTTATCATATCAAATAAAATATATTGCTTAAATGTAAAAAAAGAAAAAGATACCACTGCTTTGCACTGTTATCTACACAATAGGTCATATTAACCTGCTAATACTGAAAAGAAGATTGAGTAATCAACAGAGGGTTCATTGTTCCAGTGCTTCATGTTTGTTCATTTAATCCTCATAACCAACCTATAAGGCAGGACTGTTATTATCCCCATTTGCAGGTAAGGAAACAGAGATTAAGAAAATGTGGACATCAAGGATTGAATGAGATATAGATGATTATTCTGGACTGCACTAAGACATAATGGACTCTGTAACCCCTATAGTGTATTCCAAATTTTGTTCGTATGTGAGAACTCTCAGTTCTGAGCAAAACCAAGCATTAGCACACGTTACAGAGGTGGTTTTTTTATTAATAAATCTGTACAATAGACATAGATTCACAATGAGACAGAAAAATAACTTCAGTAGGATCAACAGAGAAGAAAGGAGAGCTAGGCTGAGCAGGGGCTTGATTATGTATGCAGAGGGAGGCCATCTACTGAATGCAGTGTTAAGATATTCTCAGTTGTGAACATGTGATGACTCTCTACTTGCTTCATTACAGAACCTTGTGTCCGTGATGCACTCTTCTGATGCTGTACACATTGTGCAGCAACAAAATTATCAAATACATGACTCTCTCCTCGGGGAAGAGTAACAGGCCTACACCTCCTGCCACACTAACCTTTCCTTTTTTGTATTAAGGTTTTTGCCTCCTGTTCACTTTTCCTTTCCTTATTGCTTATAAGCATTCAAGTCTTTATAGCCTTTGCTGAAATTTGCAAGTTTTCCCAGAGCTGCAATCCCAGTTGGTATATCACTACTTCTTTCCCCCTTGTCTACGATACACAAGTAACCATCTGCTGTTTGAAATTGCATTGTTGCCAGCATAAACTGTGACAGGTAGGCTAGGAAGATTCAAATCTGTTACTACCCTGCAGAGGAAAGAAGATGCTTTAAATATTCCTAAAGTTTGCTTTATATCAAAAGCTTGATTTATTTCCATTTGAAGAAGTAAGTAAAAAAGGATTAGGACTGAAAAACACTGATAATATTACCTACATCCCTCCTCCTAGAGATAAATACCTTACTAGAAAATTTGTTGTGATTGTTGAAATAATGCTTGAAAATTATACAACAAATGGAGCTCTGCAATTTTATGCTTTTTTTATGTTCACAATTACCATAAAAGTAGTTCTTGATTGTTTCATGCAATATCTTAGTCGATTTTACCTGTTGGGTTTATTATTGTTTCTTCATAGCCATGTCTATTTTATATTCTTCCTAAATAGCCAGAGACAAACAGTTGGCCTAATTAAATGGGTTTAATTTGGAATATTAAAAATAAAAATGCTCTTTATAAAAAAATGCTTGCTCTTCATTAAGATCTTTGAAATGGTTGGGAGGGCTGTTCTTGCCAAGTCAACTCGACCACTGGACAGCCATTATAGAGAATGTCAATCTTAAGAAACTTGAATGTGTCTGCTCTCACCTGCATCATTGAAACTGCAATGCAGTTATTAGTCAGGGCTAGGGAACAAAACTGATGACTATAGTTTATTATATAGAAGAATATTTTGAGATTTTGAGACTTAGGACTCAAATCTACCTATTACCAAAGGTTAGATAGATAGTTTCGATTTTTTTTAAACACATGAGCAATTTATTCCTCTGAAGAGCAAAAGGGGGAAAAATGCCCCCTCTCTTCCTCCTTATATATTCTCTGGCAAAGTAATTATTTGTAAAAGAAAATAAGCACTTTCCTGAGGCATCATTCCAGTGCCCAAAGTCAATTGTTAAACTGCTTTCTCTAGCCTAGCTACTGAAAGATTTTAGAAAAGCATACTTTAAAAATATACATAATAGATAATCATTAAAATAAAGGAAGCCAACATTATCAGGGAATCTTTCAGAGTTCATATAATCAAGGGGAAATGGGGGAGGGGGACTCTCATATAACATGAAACACTAAATGTCCAGAAGCCACATAGCATGAAAAAATGCGATTAAAAGGAATTTGCATATTGAGATTCTTTGCTTCTGTGAAGTCTGTGCAATTTAAAGGGATCCAGGTGTGCACCTTTCTTAAGCATAGGTCCAGGGCAGGAGACCTGACTTCCTGGGCCAGGTCAGCACTACACCTTTGAGTGTACTCACTGGGCAAGATACTCTGGCTCTGTTTTGGAGTGCCTTCCTGTCCTCCCTTCATTCCTTGCTTCCCATCTCATGTGATCAATAGGAAGCTGAGATGCACAAATTTTGTGGAATATGTACCAAGGTTTGTCCAACTATGCTTCTGTCAAGAGTTTGCATATTTCACTTTCAGTACAAAAGAACCCTGTTGTGATTCTGACGTGCTCCTCACTACCTCTGTAGAAATGTGGCACATAATAAATAGGCACTTGAATTTTTTCTTGAGTGAATGATTGCTAACAAATAAATGTGCCAAATGGTGGTTGCGGAGAGCTATTTCAGTAAAGCGATAGGGACAAAAACCTGATTACAATGTGTTAAGAAAAATTGAGAAGAATGAGAATGAAGAGAGCAAAGGAGGGAACACTAGTGAGGCATTTTGATGTGAAAGTAATATACGAGTAATGGGACATGAGTTCAAGAGGAAAGTCAGATGCATCAGACTTTTATTAAAATAAGTTGTCTTTTTTGAATTGGCTATATGATGGCATATTAATGTATTTTGATGAGAGTGATCCAATAAAGAGGAAAAGATCAATGGTTGGTGGGGGCAGACTGGAACAACATTATTTTGTAGATGAGAAGTGTGAGAAGTGCTATACATGGAGGACAAGAACACAAGCCCCTCCATCCTCCATGGGGTTCAGGGAAATAAGCAGTATAGGGAAAAAGATGCAAGCTGGTAAAATTCATAATGTAAAAAATAGCTCACCTCTGATGAATTTTTCCATTTGTAAAAAGGAATCATGTTCATAAACATACAAAAAAGAAAGAAAAGAAAAATTTCAGGCTTAAAGAAGGGGGAAAAATGATATGAAACAGCCTAGGAGGGTAGAAGATGGACTAGACTGCAGAAATAAACCCAAATGACCAGGAAGCACTAACAAAATGTTCACGACCTTCTTTGAAACTTGTTTCTGGTATTCTCTACCTGCTATTAGCCTTAGAACTTGCAACTAAGATTACAATAAAAAATATTTTAGTCTGTAACAAAAGTCATGCCATTTTCAACTTGTCATGATTGTAAGTCATATATTTGTGGTGGGGGGAATGCCACTGTTGCCTTTATTAAAAATATTTGACATTTTATAAGACAGTTGCTTTATACAATAACAACCTGCTCTTCTGTATTCTGTGATTGCAGAGCCTGATCAATTGCAATTCCATATTAAATAGAAAAATTCAGAGATAAAGAATTCATAGGTTTTAAATTGTGTACCATGCCGAGTTAGCATAATGAAATCTCACACCATTCTGCTTCATTCTACCTGGGACATAAATTATGTCTTTGTCAAATGTATCCACTCAGTGTATACTACCCACCCTTTAGTCACTTAGCAACTATCTCACTTATTAAAATGAATAACAGTATCACAATGCTTGTGCTCAAGTAACCCCTATGTAACCTAATCATGACCATAAAACAAGAATATTAATGTCAGCAAATCACTTAAGCCAAAGAGAAATCATAAAGGACTTCTTTAAATGAAAAAGTAAAAGTTTTTGACTTATTAAAGAATGAAAGATATATATATATATATATATATATATATATATATATATATATATTCATTCTAAGGTTTCCAAGATCTATGTAAAATGAATCATTCATCTTTGAAATTGTGAAATTATTAAAGAATGAAAGATATATATATATATATATATATATATATATATATATATATATATATATATATATATATATATACATATATATATATTCATTCTAAGGTTTCCAAGATCTATGTAAAATGAATCATTCATCTTTGAAATTGTGAAGATGGGAAAAGAAATCTGTGCTACAATAGCTAAACTGTGGAGCCAATCTAAATGTTCTTCAGTGGATAAATGGATTTAAAAAATGTGGCATATATACACAATGGAATTTTACTCAGCAATAAAAAAGAATAAAATCATGGCATTTACAGGTAAATGGTTGGCATTTAAAAAGATAATGCTAAGTGAAGTCAGAAAATTCCATTAAAAAAATGCTGAATGTTTTCTCTGATATAAGGAGGTTGACTAATACTGAGGTAGGGAGGGAGAGCATGGAAGGAATAGATGAATCTAGATAGGGAAGAAGGGTGGGAGGGAAAGGGAGAGGGAAGGAGATTAGCAAGGATGGTAGAAAGTGGTGGACATCATTATAAAAAATTCATGTATGAAGACTTGAATTGGGTGTCAACATACTTTATATACAGAGATAAAAAATTGCGGTATATGTGTATTAAGAATTATAATACAAAAAAAACTACAACAAAGTACATGTATAAAGGCATAAATTTTCATGAACATGAAAAATTGTGCCATATATGTGTAATAAGTATTGTAATGCTTTCCACTGCTGTCATGTAGTTTAAAAAGAAAGAAAGAAAGAAATCTGTGCTAGATTTGTTGCTGCACTCAAACTACAAAAGTTACAGTCTCAGTGCCTGACAAGTGCTTAGAAAAAATGAAAAAAAGCATTAAATTTGTATTTGTGTGTTGTTTGAAAGCACATATATATATGCACACACACACACACACACACACACACACACACACACATATATATATATATATGTGTGTGTGTATAATGTATAGGTACTATCTGTGGTTTCAGGTATCCACTGGAGGTCTAAGAATGGATCCCCTGTGGATAAGGGGTAGGGGGCAAGGGGGACAATTGAATAGTTTAATTACTGCTACTGTTTCTAGAGAATAGGTGTCTTTAGAACCAGGGTTCAACCTGACTTGAGTTACATAAGTCCACGAAAGGATATGCACACTTAAATTCATTTATATCACCTTTTCAGTAATGAGCTATTACAGCTTGCCACTGATTTACAATTTTAGACACCAATGTGGTTAAGGACGTGCAATTCCAAAATGTACACCGGCATCTAAAGAAAAGGCAAAGCAGGAAGATGTCCTTCACTTTCCCTTCACCCTTCACCCCTGAAGCCGGTCCTAGAAGAATTATCTGACCTTTTTTGAAAGCAGGTCATAAAATCTTCACTTCAGAAGGTCACAAGACCTTTTATCTAAAAGAAAAAAAAAACATCCTTATCCTCAAAAATAGATATGCTAAGAAGACTCTGAGCAAATTGGCCATGCTAAGTTCCCTCCTATTCATTATCATTGGATTGCATTAGAAATGAAGATTCAAAGAAACAGGAAACCTGTATACCATTATGAATAATTGTGCAAAATTGTGATTGGAGGACAAAGGGTATGTGCTAATAGTAATAAATGGGTCATACAAACATATAAAACAATAAATCAATTCATAACAAATAATATATGCAACAAATGTATATATATATAAAATAAAGTATATATTTTTCTCTTATTAAACTATTTTTTTTCCTTATAAGGGCCTCAGTTATGAAATTTGCTCTCCTATACAACACTCAGAAGAATATGTTTTGACTTTAGGAACTTTCTTATGAATGGAATAAATAAGTTTTAAAAATTCATAACAAAAATTCTGGAAACAGTAGATGTTTGCATATCTTGAACTTCCAAGAGTAACTCTATTGAATTTCCTGAAAGCATTTATTTAAGGTGTTATTGGTATGCTCCCCTGACCACCTAAGAAAATTGAAGGAGGAAAAAAAAATCAATGAATAAGGCTAAAAGATTTTTTATGTAGGTTTGAAAAAAAAAGACTGTCCAGTGAATTATTTGTTTATTTATTTATTGTGGTACTGAGGATATAACTCAGAGGCACTTTTCCACTGAGTTATATCCCCGGTCCCTTTTTATTTTATTTTATTTTTTTAGACAGATTTCACTAAGTTGCTGATGGTCTCATTGTGTTGCTGAGGCTGACAATCTGCTCTGCACAATTTTTTGAAAATTTGAGGGTAAACTAACATTATAGATGAGGAATGTTTAAAATAAAAATAAATGATTTAGCCCCTACCTCCTGACTTATGTTGCCAGTTTTGTTTTTTCCTTGGGTTGAAAGGTGTGCTAGTGGTTTCTGGCTACAATAACTATAATTCTCTTCGAGATTCTATTTAGTTAGTTCCTAATTCATGATGTAATTTTTATTTGCACTAATATGTGTATGTACATAAGTTTATAATGAATTTTATGTGTTTGAGGTTATTAAAATCTTTGGTTAAGTATAACATATGCCTCACAGAGTGTCAGTACCTCATTTGAAGAAATTGAAGCATTAAACTTGACTAGGCAGTGGGTGGTAGAGCAAAACATGAATAACACCTGGGTTTTGCAATCTTGATCCCAGAAAAACTAATTTATGGGAGTTATCTTCTCTAATGCTTTACCTATTATTTGTGTTTTCTTTCAAAAGCATCAAAGTATTTTAGAGAAGATGCTTAGTCTTTAGAACATACTGAGATTGTTCTTTGATTGCCTCTGAGAATTCTGGCTTCAGTTCAACTTGACATATATCAGTCAGGCAAATAATAGGCTGCCATGAGTGGAACTTGAAATGAATCAGAGTTTACCTTATTGCACCTTTTCAAGGAGAAACAGCATTTCATGTTTTTGTCATTGTGCTCCAATAGTTACTAAATTTCCTCACTAGGTAAAAATGGCAGTGGCTTATGAGGGATTTTCCACTGATTTTTCTCACATGCAAGCAGGAGCCAAGGACATTTTTTCCCTTGAGGAGAAGAGTGGAAATTACAGGGCAGCAGGAAGATTGTCAGCAAAGAAAATGCTAAAAGGGAAGTTCAAAGGAGTTTCATATTTCATATTTCAAAGAAAAGAGTCATAAAGCTAAATGAAATATCAGATTAAATAAAGTTCTGATTACATATGAAACAAAGGCAAAAAGCACAGGATGGAGGGGAATCTGCACATATTAAACATTTGAGTGAAGAGGCAAAGTAGAAGAAGAAATTCCCCATGGGGATATTTTATTTGATCAAGCTGATAACTTGTTATGCTGGGAAAATATGAAGGTAAGCATTTATAATCCAGTCCAGTCAAATAACTTTGATATGTATAAAGGGATATGATTATAAGATACATGGGTTCGAGACTTTTGACTTGACTTATGATTATTGATAATAAGTTATCTGGTTCCAAAGTAAACATGCTTGGGATTATAAGATTAAAAATATTTACTTCATGGCATGCATGCTGATGTTTGAGGATCATTTTGTCAGAACTCTCACTTTGACGAAGAAGAATAAGGAAGGAGACAAAACATTAATTATTAGCTCTGCTTTGGGCTGAATTGCATATCTCTGAGAGTTCATCTTAAATCTCAGTACCTCAGAATTTGACTGCATTTGGAAGAAGGACTTTTAAGAGGAATGTAATTCAAAGGGAGTCCTTAGAATGGAACAGTATGAAATGATTAGTGTTCTTCTAAGAAAAGAAGCTCAATGGATTAGATAAAGGGGAATGAAGGCAAGGGGGATAGGAACAGGAAAGACAGTGGAATGAATCTGACATAACTTTCCAATGTACCACAGTGAATCTCACCATTGTGTACATCCATAAAACTGGGATCCTAAATAGAATAAGATGTATTCCATTATATAAAAATTTATATTTTTAATATAAAATTATATGATTTATATATGAAAGATTATGATTTTTATATAATTATATCAAAATGAATTCCACCATCATGTATAACTGAAAAGAACCAATTTAAGAAAAATAGAGGAGATTAGCACACAAACAACACAGACCGGGGGAGGACACAGGGAGAAGGTGGCCAGAGGCAAGCCAATGAGGGAGAAAAAAAATTAATCCCTTCATCTTTTCTTGAGAATTGTGAGAAAATACATTTCTATTATCTAAGCCACATCACCTGTAGTATTTTATTATGGCAGCCATTGAAAATTTATAAATTCTCCCAATACATGTTTAAATTTATCCTTATATTATTAAACAAGGCTTTATAGAACAGGGGAGTCTGAGGAAATACACAGAAAAACACCTATCACTATTTAAAGCAATTAAATTATCTTGGATGGAGAGGAAAAAAAGGAACTAACATAGGCTCCATGGAAAAAGTGACACTTGGACCTTGGAGATATTATGTGTGTCCTACATCAAGACAAAACTACAAACCGTTGCCATTCCAGCACCCTACATTAATGTGTACCTGGCCTATTACATAAATACATTTACTGACATAGATTAAATACAGCACATGAACACACACACACACATCTGGTCTATCAGAATGCCAACCTGCCTAGACACAAACCTTCTTTCTCTCAGAGAAAGATTCAAATCATAAAGACTCATCCCAAGAAGCAAATATTGGTTAGAAACTGCTGGGAAATAAATACATCTCAAAGAATAACCAAGGTCTCTAAAAGAACTACTGATTTTGGTCAAATGTTTTCAATCAGAAAAATGCTAAGCTACTCTTATCATCTTAAATAATAAGAGCTGCTCTGAAAATACATGTCCTTTAGTCCTGAGCAAGAGATACTGAACAATCATTGCGCCCCACAATAACTTGGGCTTTACCTCCCCTCAGATAATGAGGCACAGCTCCAGGAGTGGGTGTTATCCAGTGGGATTGTTACACTCACCTGTTCCTTTGTAATCCTACCCCTTTGCCCTTTTGAGGATAGAATGTTCCATGGAACTTCCCCTTGTGTGCCCTCTATATAGGAATAAAGAATTCCAGTGTCTCTTTCTCTTTCCTTGGACCCTTAAAGTGGGAGAGCTGTCACAGATTTTGAAAAGGTACTTCTGTGTGTTTGTGTGCTTTCTCTGCCATTTTCTGAACTCATTGGAATAGTCAGATTTCCTGAACCCAGCTTTAGGTCTTCAGTTAGGATAGATGGTGATAAAGTACACTATGCCACTATAATCATTGAAATAATTACATTTTAAACTTGTTTTATTCCCAGGTTTGGTGTAGCTAATTTTATTTATCATTATGAGAGCTTTCTGGTGGACAACACATCTGCTCTGAGACAAGCAGCAGAAGACTTGCCCCAAATGGCTTAGACAGAAAGAAGGAATCCAAAGGAATCTCAAGTTCTATCTGAAATGAAGCTGCAGGGTCCATCTGCTTTCTCTGCTCTCACTGGGCTGCTCTTATAGTAAATTTAGAGACTGAATGTTTAATGGCTATATTTTTTTTTACAACTTACTGTCCATATGTATATATTTAAAATCAGCATCACAATTAGAATAGTAAATATGTTCATCACCCTCAAAGTCCTCTTATGTCCCTTTGTATTCCCTTCCTCCCTTGACATAGTCCCTTTTTGTCTCTACAGGAAGTTCTCAATCTGTTATTTCAATTTCTAGAATTTTATATGAATGGAATAACAGAGTGTTTCCTTTTCATGGCCTGGCTTTTTCAACCAACAGAATGATCTTGATATTCATCCATATTTTGGATACATCCATAGTTCTTTTCCTTTTTATTGCTGAGCTGTAGTCCATTCTATAGTTTATGGATATATTTATGCCTAGTTTGGGGGAATTAAAAACAAAGTTATTCCAAAAGTTATTTCACCATGGCCACTATATTTTGGTTTTTGCAATAACACCAAAGTGTGGTGTTTCAAAGTCTGGCTTCTTTTTTTTTAATACATTGAGCAAGTTTCTTACATGTTCTTCAAATGTACTTGTCTATATGTGTTGCTTTTGTTTTATTTTTTTCCAACACCAGAGAAATAATTAATTAACAATTAATAATGAGTTTCTTTGGTGGAATGAATAGCATTCAAGAAATATAGACTGTATATGAATATCATTTTAGGCACTCTTGTCCTTGCATGAATGGATAAACTATTGTAGCACAACTAATAGTCTAAACTCAAAAGAACTATGTCCCGTATTCACAAGATTTCTGAAGGTCATGTCTTAACACACTTACGGGAGGAATTTCTCGCTTGACCCAAGTAACAGGCTATTTGATTTCTGTTTCTCTCCTTATAATATTGTTGCTTTTGTATTGAATGAGCCTCTTGTGACATATGCTGTCAGAATGCTTAAAAGGATGAGAAGTGAGATTTAATCAAGTACGCAGGACAATACTTATGATTATTTTCATACCCACTTGCTGTTAACTAAGAGGCAAAACTCACTTTAGGACTTCATTTTAGTTCATTACAATTGATGCCACATGTAACAAGGTTGACTCTCAATGATAACTAACATTATTTTTTTAAAAAAATAATAATTATAAAGGATCAAGCTGACTTCTTTCCTTTTCTTTCCCTCCCTTCCTCCTTCCTTCCCTCCTTCTTTCCTTCTTTTCTCTCTCTCTCTCTCTCCCTCCATCCCTCCCTCCTCCCTTCTTTCATTTATATCTGTACCAATGATTGAACTCAGGGACACTCAACCACTAAGCCACATCCCCAGCCCTATTTTGTATTTTACTTAGAGACAGCATCTCACTGAATTGCTTAGTGCCTTACCATTGCTGAGGATAGCTTTAAACTGCAGATCCTCCTGCCTCAGCCTCCCCAGCCACTGGAATTATAGTCAAGCTTATTTTCTTTAGTTTAGAACCACAAGTTGCCTTGTCTATAACATGGAAGAAATAATGGTATTAACAGGTTCTTTGTTAATATTAAATAAATAACATAGGTAATAATAATTAAAACAGTGGCTGGCGTTTGTTAAGCATAATAATGAATAATATAGTATCTGTATTAGTTAGTTTTTCATTGTTATGATCAAATACCAGAAAAAAATCAAATTAAATGAAGAAATGTTTATTTTGGATCATGGTTTCAGTCAATTTTCTATTGGCCATATTACTTTTGGGTTTGTTTTGAGGCATGACATTAGGGCAGAGTGTGTCATGAAGGAAAACTGGTTACCTTATGGCAACCAGGAAGCAAAGATAGAGGAAGTTTATGGAAATTCCAATATACCCTTCAAAGGCACCTCCCCCCACAATTTTGGGACTTTCTTCTACTAGGCCCACCTGCTAGATCTTCCACCACCTCCTAATAATGACAGACCTGACAATCAAGCCCTTACCACACGAGACTTTGTGGGTCACGACAGCA
Organism: Callospermophilus lateralis; assembly: GCF_048772815.1. NCBI lineage: Eukaryota > Metazoa > Chordata > Mammalia > Rodentia > Sciuridae > Callospermophilus > Callospermophilus lateralis. The sequence goes on along the minus strand of NW_027514713.1, from coordinate 4,481,075 downwards.
TCTATATATCTTTTAAGGCTTTTCCAGCCCTAAGGTTTTATAATTCTGCCAAAAAGTTGATCCAGATGAAAGAATTTAGCTAAAAGGAAAATTGTCTGTCTAGGATACCTAATTTTAGAAGATGCAAACATAGGAAATATTGTGGATTGTATCATCAGAAGAGGTTTGTCTATATACTGACTCCTGTACCTGTGAATATGTGAACATGCTGTTATTTGACAACAGGGATTTTACAGATGTAATCAATATAACATGAACTCATATTAGAGAAGGGTGACCTCTAGTCTGATGACCTTTATCCTTAGAAGAAGAGGGAAATCTGGACACAGAGACACACAGAGATGCAGGAAAGAATGTCATGTAAAATCAGAGACAAAGACTGGAATTAATGTGCTATAAATCAAGGAATGCCAAGGATTATTGGCAACCACCAAAGGCTGGGAGAGGCAAAGAAATATTCTCCCTGTGAAGCCTTCAGAGAAAGCCTGGCCCTGAGGAGACTTCCAGCTTCCAGAACTATGAAAGAAGAAATTTCTGTTGATCAAAGTCATTTGTTCCTGGTTCTTTGTTATGATGGTCTATGAAACCAGAATAGTAACTATTGTACAAATTAAAACAATGTTTAACATTGGAAAACTGTTGGCTTGGTCTTTCTTCATAAGTAAAAAAAGAATGAAGGATCAAAATCAATTCATTCCAAGCTTTCCAAGAGACTTGGATAATCACTGTTCTATCCATATTCCATTTTATACAGTCATACTATGAAATAGTATCCATTAGCTTCAAATTTTCAATTAAAATAAATAAAAAATATCTAATCTTAGAAGTCTAAAATCCTCAACTGAATTATTCCAAAAAGATACACAATTTATATTGAGCTGACTTAATTTTGGAATAATAATCCCTTTTAGTCTAACTTTGTTCAGATAACAAAAATTGAAGACAAAATTTCACTTAAGTTTCAAACATTTCATGCATATTTTCAAACCCTTCAGAATAATACCACTGAAATAATTGAGACTGAAATAAAGCAAATCAAATTTATCATAGTATTTCCTAATTTATGACAAAAACAAATAAGAATCTAAATTTTAGAAACATAATTTTCAGTCAGGTTTTTAACCATGCATTTTGATTGCATATCTAATCAAGCAATTTATCCTACTTTCAAGTTCCTTTCCTGGACTTAAATGAAAATATGAATCTCAAAAGGCATCTGATTATGGTTGATGATTTTAGAAAATTATATTTAAACAGGTATTTTGTTCTTTTTTTTCTTCTAAGAAAACAGCAAGGGTTGAAATAATCACAGACTATAGTTTATAAAACAAAAACAATAGAAATTCAAATTTAATTAATTTAAGAAGAAAAAAGTCATTAATTTAAGAAACTAATCTCCCAGTTGATTGATTATTTAAAATATTATTATTACTCATGGATACTGAAAACTGAATATACAAATGGATAATGGCCAAACTACACATAAAATTGAATTCTGGCTAGGCATGGTGGCACATACCTGTAATCCCAGCCGCTGAGGAGGCTAAAGCAAGAGGATCACAGGTTCAAAGCCAGTCTCAGAAATGATGAGGCACTAAGCAACTCAGTGAGACCCTGTCCCTAAATAATATACAAAATAGATTTAGGATGTGGCTCAGTGGTTAAATGCCCCTGTGTTTAATCCTCAGTGCCAAAAAAGAGAAAAAAAATTGAATTCTGACCCACAATCTGAAATAACAGGCAGTAAAACAACCCATTCTCTACAGTAACCAGCCCAAGAAGTCAGTCAGCTATGTATAAGTGAGACTTGTGGAAAATCTATAATCACTATCTCTAGTAACATCTAGCTAACAATCAAGACTGTAACAACTGCCCCAAAATAGCCAGGACTTGATTAATAAGTGACAGCTTCTTTAATGTTTGATCCACTTCCAATTGAAAACCAAACAGAGAAATATGAATATGCATCCCTAATCAGTCACAAAGGATGCCTCATGTTGAGTTAGCACATCTACAGCTTCCTCATGCCAACAGCCTTCACTCAAGAACATACCTGAAACGTTCTCTTTTTCTTTCATAAATTTCTTCCACTGTTCCATCTGCCTTTGAGTCGCCTCCCAAAATGCAAATAACAGTGACTGACCCTTACTGTTGTGAGCTCTGAATGAAAAGGCTTTGCTGGTTCTTATATAAAACTTTCAGGTAAGAGTCAAATAATGTGTGAACTCCTTAAAACTAGTAGCTATGAATCTAACTCTAATAGCTCAGTCTATGCAACCATAAGTACTCACTATTTCTGATAGTTGCATAATTAATTTGCAATGGAATCCTGAACTTATATAACCTTTATTCATTTGTGGAGATAATGGAGATGATACATTCTATGATGAGCAATTAGTGAAGTGTGTCAACTTGTTCAGTTTGGCAAAGATTGAAGTTTCGTCTGTGATGCTTTTCTAAAGACAAAAATAATTACTGCAATATTTGATTATTCTCTATATAATATGTAAAGGTTGGTAAATAATTACAAGTGCCTCATATATTCATTAACCTCTCTAGGACTAAAGTCCACTTGCAAAGTAAAACAAACAAACTTAGATTCACCCTTTTCACTTAGTTTGATCCAAGAAATGACAGTGAATCATACATTTCTCAGAAAAAGAAAAAAATCCTGTTTTTTGTTTTATTTTGTTTACTTGGTTATTTTTGTTTTTGTTTTTGGTACTGGGCATTGAACCCAGAAGTACTGAGCTACAATCCCAGCGCTTTGTATTTATTTATTTTTTAAGACAGGGTTTCAGTAAGTTGCTTAGGGCCTCACTAAGTTGCTGAGGCTGGCCTCAAACTTACAATCCTCTTGCCTCAGCCTCCTAAGCCACTTGAATTATAGACATGAGTCACTGTGCCTGGGATCAGATAAAATTTTTTCATGTGAATTTTCTAACACAACTCTTGTTATATGTGATTTTTTATGTTCAAAACTAAAGCTTTAACTCCATCTGCCTTCATCTCATTGCTTCTAAAGTAATTTGTGTTCATTTTTTTCCATTTAAACTTCAATTTTATTTTTAATCTCTTACCCAGTAGGGTTGATATTAGATAACAAAATAACACTTTGGTATTACATTACTATATACCATCAAGTGCTAATGTAATACAGTAATTCTATAGCTTAAAAATCTAGCTTATGTTTAAAGAAAAGGATTAAAATTGTATTTGTAAAGTGTATTTGTTATCCATTTGGTATTATATTACATTAGAATTTTATATGATTTGATGGGGAAAAAGAACTGTTATAGTGGGTCTAAATTTGAGACCAGTCATTTCCTTAACTGAATGAGATTTTTGATAACTGAATTGTTCTTTCTGTATATATTTTATTACTATAAAATGAATTGGACTAGATGACATCAAGGAGCTGTCAAAGACTTCTCTACACTCTCGCACAAACATTTTCTTTTTTTTTAGAGAGAGAGAAAGAGAGAGAGAGAGAAAAAAAATTTTAATATTTATTTTCTATTTTTTAGTTTTTGGTGGACGCAACATCTTTGTTTGTATGTGGTGCTGAGGATCGAACCCGGGCCACACGCATGCCAGGCAAGCATGCTACCGCTTGAGCCACATCCCCAGCCCAAACTAACATTGTTTTTTAAAGATTTGCAAATTTCAAGTCATAACTCCATTATGGACCTGAGTATTAATACAGCTGGAAAGGACTGAGTATTGAGCAAGTGGATTTTAACAGTCACTGATGGATTACTCAGAAGCTGAATATCTAGCTTGTCAATTTTACACACCCTGCCTATCTATCTGGCTGGCATTTCAAAATGCTTACCTTTCAAAGTCTCCCTTAGCCAGTGTAAACTCAGTTTAGAACTATACTATCCAGTGTGGGAACAGCATCCACATGTGGCTCTTCACTTGAAATGTACTAATTATTACTTAAAGCTGGAATTTTAGCTTTAGTTAATTCAAATCTATATACTTTTCAGTAATGGGGATCAAACCCAGGGCCTTGCACAGGCTAGGCAAGTACTCTACCATTCAACTAACCCCCCAGGCTGCAGATTTAAATTTTAAAACCTTTGAGAAGTGTTTTTAGAGACTGGGACTCTTAGGGGGAAGGAAAAGATGGGGAAAGTTTGGCCAACATGTACTGAGTGACAGGAGAAAAAAGTTCTGCTGTGCTATTGCACAATAGGGTGATGATAGATAATGGTAGTATAGTCTTCATTTCAAAAAGCTAAAAGAAAAGATTTCAAGTGTTTTTGCAACAAGGAAATGATAAGTGTTTGAGGTCTTAGATATGCTTACCTGATTTGAACATTACACAATTGTATACTCATATCAAACCATTAGATGGTACTTCATAAATACGTGTAATTTTTATGTGTCAATTTAATAAAAAATCTAACAATTTAGCCATGGTGATGCATGCCCATAATCCTAGCAGCTCAGGAGGCTAAGGCAGTTGGATCACAAGTTTAAAGACAACCTCAGCAATTTAGCAAAGCCCAAAGCAACTTAGTGAGACCCTGTCTCATAATATAAAACAGAAAAGGGCTAGAGATTTAGTTCAGTCCAAAAGTGCTCCTGGGTTCAATCTCTGGTATCAAAACCAAAAAACAAAAACAAAAAACTACCAATTCAGTTATTGGAAAATATTTGGAGCAATGCACATAGGTAAATCTACTTTTGTAATCGTAACTTTTATGATGTTGAACATATATTTCTGATAAAAATTTAGTTCTGAGCTGTGAATAATATCAAATATCAAAGACTTAATATGAAGAAAAATAATGTAAACTATCTCATTAGTAATTTTATATTGATTACCTGTGAAAATTTTTGGACATAGGTAAATATTTTGATGCATCTTTTTGCTATTTTTAATGTGACTGCTGAAACAGATAACTTTTTTTAGTTGGCTTAAATTCTGTTTCTATAAGACAGCACTGTCTAACATAGTCAAGGGTCATCATCAACTGTTGGTGCATTTCAGATTGAAATATGGTCTTTGGATTCTTGATTTGCCTTTGCTAGCCTCAGCCTGCTGTCACCAGGCTCATCCTGTTACCACCCTTCTCACAGCAATTCCCTCAGGCTTTGTCCTTCAGTCTTCATGAAAGGAAACTCAAAATCCTTGACTCTACTAGAAAATCAGCATAGGTGATTTTATTTTTTGAGACTGATTAAAAAGACTATAATCCAACTTGAGCTATTGTAACTAGAAAGGAAAAGATATTAAAAAGGCTTTTTTTGTAGAATAAATTCCCCAAAAATCAACTGAATGATAATGAATACAAGAATTAAAGCATACATGTTAAGTATATATGCTAAGAGTTAATGATGGGAATTTTAATATTTGAGTAAAACAAAATAATTACTGGCCTTTTAAATTTCAGTTTTTCTTGCTGCCTAATTCCCATTTTGATAAATTAGAAGAAGAGTCAAGAGGGGAAGAAAAGATTAAACAGGTAATCCTAAACTTGTAATTTGTTATTCATTTAGCCATGATCTTCTTACAGCAGAAAGGATCTTTTAGTAATTAATGTTTTATTTATCTACAGATTTTGTTTATAAGTGTTTTTAACTGAAATACACTGACTCCTTTCAATTTAGTTCAGAGGCCAGGTAAGCAAGAATTTTTTTAAAAAATGCTTTTTTTATTAGGAAAAAAAAAACATTACTAGAGTTAATGTTTTAGAATTATTAAATCCCTTTTATCACACAAAACTCTGGAAGAAACAGTTTAATAATTGTTTTTTAAAATCTCAAAAGAAAAGAAATACCACTGCCAGAAATAAACTAGATAGGACATTTGAGGTAAGATTGTTTTTCCATAATAGAAAATTCAATTATTTATTCGATTAATTCAATAAATGTTTCCTGGATGCCATCGGTGTGGAACAACACTCAACGAGAAGAGTCATGTAAATAAAATGCAGTCAAGCTTGAGGTCGAAGAGTTAGTGACTTAGAGAAGTTATTAAGTACTCAGGGGAGTTATAAAGACAACAGATACTTTTTCATTTTGTTTTTCCTTCCTACAAACTGGAGCAATCTCCTCCCCCCATATCTATCACTATCAAGTTCCTTAAAGGCCAGTGCCGCACATCCTAGTTAACTCCAAATACCCCAGGAAGCAATTATCCTGTATTTCAAGCCCACCTGTGGAGAAGCAGAGGTAGATGTCCCCGGAAGGTGGAAAAAGAGGTTGAGATTTGAAGTAAAGGGTACGAAGGTCTCTACTTGTGAGCTAAGTCCATAAGAGGGATGTTAACAGTGGACTCAAAATTTCTTATTAGTTCTAGGCTATTGCTCCCATGAGTCTCTGAATAGGATCAACTCCATTCACCCCACTCAAATATATAGGCTCTAGAGGGTTGTGAGAGAGGTGAGAAGTAGACAAGGAACAAAAAACAAACCCTACTAATCAACCCCTCTGGCACACACATAAGTGAAGATGAGTTTATAGCCTATTTTAGGATTTCATTGGGGCAGGCTGATATATTTGATCTATAAAAATGAAGACCCATGACAGTGGTGATATCAGGGGGCTGAGAAGAAGATTCATACTGTACTAGGCTGGTAACAATACCAGATGCTCAGCCAGCAGGTACTGGTATAGACTTAATTAATAACTATTCTCCCAGACCCTCCTAGTTTACCTTCTACTTTTTCAGCTACCTGGGAAAAAGCTTTCTTCCTTGGAATCCCAGGATTTTTCCTCAATCCAGCAACCAAGGTGCTAATACCTGGCACATGAGGAGCCCCGTGGCTGCACCCCAACATTATAGCAGTCATCTTCTGATTGGTCTATGTATGTCCCTTCAGAGCGATAATATTTTGACCATCTGCCCTGTCTATACCCATTAAATTTGCCAAAAGATGGGTTACCATGAATTATTTAGGCAATTTACACAATTGCCTACCACTTTATTATTTGAACATGTGATATAGCATAGATTTCGCCTCTAAGTTGAGTGGAATACTGTCCACTCAAAACTTCTTTCCCTTCTATTTCCTTTGTTTGTATGATATTTATGTTGAGGTTGGTAAGAGAGCTGAGAGACATGATATGTAAATGCTACTTACAAAAATCAATGAATTGTCCTAGTAATAATTAATAATAGCTACTGTTGATCTATTGCATTATGTCTACTTAGTTTTGTTTTTGTTGTTGTTTGTTTGGTATTATTTTGCTTTGTTATTTTACTTAACATTGTGTACCAGCATATTTAGAGCAAGAATATTTTTATATCAATTAATTCCCTCATCCAATTCCTTAACTTTCTCCATCCCTTCTTTCTTTCCTTTTAATTCCTTCCTCCCTCCCTCTTTTTCTTCTTCTATCTTGTTTCCCTTCTCCCTACTTAACTAATCCTTGAGGAAATAATTTGTGGAATTCTTACATGATAAGTAAACATAGAATATCTAAAATCTAGGTTTGAGTGCCAAATTAGGCTATTAAAATTTATAGTAGAGACAATAATCTCAAAAGTAAATTTACTTGCAAGAGCTATGTGTTTGAGAACTCGAAAAATACATCTTGATGGAAGCAGAACATTAATATTATGCCAATCACACAAATTATAAAAGCAGTAGTGAAAGAGTCAAACTACCACAATGTAAGTTCTTTCTTACCTTTAAAGTTCTAATTTTAGCTCTCTTATTAATATTTCCCTTACCAAAATATGGAGATTGAGTAAATCAAAGTCTTTTTAGTGTGTTTAAGTCAATGAGAACATAACATAATATTTTAAATTATGCATTTACACCTTGTTCAACAAGGTAATATAAAAATAATCTGACTTTTAGAATTTCACTTTATTTATTTATTATTTTATGTCAAAAGGTGTATCTTCATCATCTCTCAGCAGGACTGAGAAGGGAACAGATGTTTCCTATCATGCATTTCCTCTTAGTCTGCACTTATTTTTTGACAAGTTGAAATTGGAATACTTACCACTTTTGGCTATGTTTAGTAATTGCTATTTGTCAAATTCATAAAGACATCTGTAAGGAAACTTAGCATCATCTAGAGTAGGGCTATCTAATTCAACTATCTTGACAGTTTCTAGTCAAAAACTCATATAGGTACATTGAATAAAATTTAATTTTTCACAATGCATTCATATTCATATTAGCTACTGCTAAAGTTTAGATGTGAAGTATCCCCCAAAAGATCATGTGTGAGAGTGTAAGAATTTTCAGAGGTGGAATGATTAGATTATGAGAGGTGAAGCCTGATCAGTTGGTTAATCCACTGATATCAATTATTTCAGCACTAACCCGAGCCAGGGGCATGCCTTTCGAGTATATATTTGCCCCTGGTAACTGGAGCTCTCTCTGCTTCCTGTTTGCCATGTCCTGAGCTGCTTGCCTCCACCATACCTTTCCTCCATGATGTGCTATCTTACCCTGGGCTTAGAGCAATGGAGTCAGTCATCAATGGCCTGAGACCTCTGAAACCATGAGCCCCAAATAAACTTTTCCTCTTCTAATTGTTATCAGGTCTTTTGGTCCCAGTGATGAACAATCTGACTAAAACAGCTATTGAGACAGATATGAAATTTCAAGATATATGTTATCTTAGGATTTAAGGGTCCTCAAGTATGCATAAAAACAATAAGAAGGCATAAATTAAGGCATTTTGAATACATAAAAACATTTGTTCTAGAAGGCCTGCAATATTATTATTAACATTATTATGGCAATAGCAATGATCATAGTTAAATTATATTTTAATATATTTTCAATTTAACATAAATTCATAAGCATAATCTTTACCCTAATAATTTCTAACAATCTGATGAGTTAGGTGGAATGAACACATTTTATCAATGAAAAGAGATATAGCCAGATTCACACTAAGAGACCTAGCCAGATTTGAACTAAGAAATGCTTTTTAAATTTTGTATTGATATTTTACTTTATTCGAAGTAGTGGTATTCTTCAATGTGGAGAAAATCATTCCATTCATATATGTGTCACAAGTACCTGTCTCACTATCAGAATGGTTTCCCTCTATTTTTAGCAGGAAATAGATTGTGGTACAGTTCTAAATGATGCTGAAAGTTTAGCCTCCATCTTATTTTTTTTCATGAATTATCCCATTAATAGTGTTTATTTCCAATCCTAGGTCCTATTCTTCTCAAGTTTGTCTTAAAGGGTAGATATTAAAATTAACAGGAGTCTACCCACAGATTTTGATTATAAGAATTCCTTGAGGTAAAGAGATATATAGCAAGGGCACAGAGCTCTGGTCTTTGCTTATATTCCTAGGTGAAAACAAAACATTCTGTGGAGTTTAGTGTCTCTAACATGAATTGATGAAAATCCAGTGTTTAATCAATTATGATAGTGCTCTTAATGCTATGTATCATCCCCCAATTTATCTCTCAACCTTGACTGTCTCATGTTTCATGAGGTCAGGGACTACTTATATCTTGATTACTGTTTTGTCTTTAGCATCTGTAACAATATGTGACACATTGTAGGTACTGAATAATATACATTGAATGAAAAACTGAATAAATAATGCCTGAATTTGAGAAAATATGATTTTAACTAAATTTACCTGGCTCTAGTGAGAGATACAAACTATAGCCTTGCCTATGTTGAGAAGTAGATTCATGTTGTTAATATTTTAGGTATTTTAGTACCAAACTATTAATTATTAAGAAAGCAATTATGACAGTAAAATTATGTATGGTCCTCTTGGCCCTGGGCCTGGAGCACAGAGGTAATGACAAAAGGAACTAGTAAAGGAATTTACAAAAATGTAACCAAAGAGAAAATAAAGAATGTTAATTTGAGTTGGAAGAGGAGGTGTCGGTGGGTATATCATGAAAACAGGGAAAAGCAAGTCTTTTAAGGAGAGAGTGATATGATCAACCTTGAAAAGATAGTGGCCATTGCCTTTGACATTTGAAGATTGGAGCATGCATTAGAGGATGGAAGAGTGAATGGGAGGTGAGGAAATAGTTGCTATATTTGCCTCCTTTGTTTCCTACAAGAAACTTAGAAATTTAAGGGAACAGAAAAATTGTACAGTACTGAAGGTAGATCTGGAGTCCAGAGAAGCTTTTTCAAATAGGAGATGAGAAATCAGCTGACTGGTGATAGGAATAATAGATTAGAGAGAGTTAGATTAAAGATTCAGGAGAAAGAGGGCATAACAAAGGATTAAAGTTCTTGAAAAGATGAGAGGAAATGGGACTCTGGTCACAAAAGGAGGGGAGGCTTTCATGACCCCTATCTGTGACTCATATTCCATTGCCTCTCATTTTTATGATGCCTATGTAATATTATTGTCAACATTATGACGGCAATAGCAATAATCATAGTCAAATCATGCTTTCATATATTTTACAATTTAACATAAACTCACAAGCATAATATTTATTCTAATAATTCCCTTAAAACAATATTATATATGCTCCCCAAAAAACATATACTCCCAAACCATTCCCCAATGTTCCCTTAGATTAATTCCCTTAGAGCATGTTGCAGAGATGCTCTTGCCTTTAAATTTCATCATTCCATTTAAAGGTAATCATTGGTGAGACTCACAGGACCGACTTGCTCCAAAATATGGGTCTCTTAATTTAGGAAATCAAACTATTGAGAACTACTTCCTTCTGGGATGCATTTTTAGGGATGGATGTCCAAGTTTCCCAAGTCATTTATCGTTGAAATAGAAGAGCTTGGGGAAATAAGTCTATTTTTTTATTCTAATGACAAGCCTCCAATTTCTTTCATATTTTAATACCAGATCTTGTCTTCTCAGTATCTTGCAGTGCATGTATTAACACTGAGAAAATCAGGCCTGAGAGCCCTAAGACGATCCCAGAGGCTTTCAAACTGATTTATGGCCTATTATTAACTACCATTTTTAAAGGATTATTTGTAACTCCATCTCAGGTACTTTGAAGATAATATTTCCCTGTTTATCATAAATCATGTTATGATAGATATATCTAAGTATTTAAAAAAATCATTTCATATTCTAAGCATATAGGAACTAATTACTCTCCCTTTAATATTCTTCCCTAAAGTTGATCATTTTATCTCTTGGCTTTAATGTTCCTCATGAACATGTACAAAAAAATGTAAACATATTTTCAATGAATGAATGAATTTCCTGAGTATGGAGATTTCAGGGACTGCCCTAACTGAATTCACCTTTTACAAGGATAACTCTTGTGACATTTTAAAAGATCAACACAGGAAATATAAAAATTATGTATTCTATTTACAGTTTGCTATTTCTGAAAATGAAGTATATGAGTGACTTCATGGCATTTTTATATGCCTATAAAAATTGATTTCTCTCTCTGAAGAGGTGAAGAGTGAAATGAACAACTGTTTCTAAGGAACATAAAATCCAACCTCCTGCTGACTATCTGAATAAACAAGGAAAATGCAATCTGCAAGCCCAGCAGCTTATATCTGGGCAGTATGCCTGTTTGAAATCAACATTTTTAAAAAGTATTTTTGGGCCAGAGGAACAATATCTTTTTTTAAAATTATTTTATTTATTTATTTTAATGTGGTGCTGAGGATTGAACCCAGGGCTTCACATGTGCTAGATGAGTGCTCTACTGATGAGCCACAATATCTTTAAAAAATGTGAATTGCAGTTATAAAATTACTACACAGTTCCTTAAATACTCACTAGTATATTCAGGCAGGGGATAGAAGTAGTGATGTTCCTCACCCTCTGCCTTATATAGAAAGAAGCAAACACATTCTTGGTTATCCACTGCAGGACATCAAAACTTTAATTTTAAGAGTCAGATTGTATGCATGTACATATATGCAACAAAAAATACCATCAGTATGTAAAACTATAATGTATCAATAAAAATTTTGAGAAAAAAAGAGTCATAATAAAAATAGGAAACATTTTTCATCAATAGTAAGAACTTTGTATTTTTGTCCATATCAATTTTATAATCAGTTTTTCTAACTCTCATCGTGTTAATCATCCTTTAGTTTTGAGAATTTCTTTTTTAAGACCAATACAATTAAATGTGTGTCCATGTTTTCAACTTAAGTTCCATCAGAGAAGAGGTTTTGTCTGCTTTATTTATAGCTGTATCTCCTGCATCTAGATGCTGCTTGATGTTCAATTAGTAGTTGTTCTAAAGATGCCTGGAAACTAGAATTACATATCAAAGGCAATCCAAATGAAAAGATGTCTTCAGACATTAACCATTCTTATAAATTCCTTAACTCCCTATTTTATAAGGTTGTTTCTTTAAATAAAGATAAAAAGCAAACCTTATGATACTATAAGTGGTAGAAGTGGAAAGATGCATACTGGTTAGACCTAAAATTAGACAAATCATTTAAATTTGGTACCTGCCATGTTGGTGAACTGTTCAATGACATTATGTCCTCATTCAGGAAATAAACAAGAGCCCACACCCAGTCACCAGGAAAACTACAGAAGAGGAAGTGCCAAATAAATTCTAATATGATATGAATGTCAGTAGTGGCAAGATGATGTGTAATATTTATAAGTTTTAAATATGTCAAAATAGTTATATCTACATTTCATTGGATTTTCACAAAAAAAATCTGTGAAGCAGATATGTTTTATACCTGTTTTACATATGAAATTTGAGATTGACTTGAAAGTTACTTAGAAAATAAGGGAATGTAAAAATATATTTCATAGTTTTTATATACATGGCACTGCTCTAGATATTTGATAAATAAAGATGTACTCTCAAGAAAAAACTTCCATTTACCTCATTTCCTCTTTTACTTCTGATCTCTTGCATTCTTATGTATCCACCAATTTGCTTTTTGTCAGCATGTATCAGTTTGCATTTGTTAGAATTTCATGTTAATGGAATCATGCAATATGAATTCACTCATTCCTTTGGCTTCTTCCATTCTGTGTGTTTGAGACTTATCCATGTTGCAGCATGGGTCAAGAATTCATTTCTTTTTATGGTAGCATTCCATGGTATGGACATACCACAGATAGCATATTCCTTCAACTATTAACAAACATTTCAGTTGTTTTCAGTTTGGATTTTTACAAATTAATTTTATTACAGAATTACTTCAACATTCATGTTTAGTTTGAGGGGCTGGGGCTAAGTGCCTAGGAGTGGAATAAATCACATAATAGGTGCATGATTAACTTTCTAAAGAAATTGCAGAATTGTCTTTCAAAATGGATGTAGTATCTTATATTCTCATCAGTAGATCTCTGTTTTCCTAAATCCTTGTTAACAGTTTGTATGTTCAGTCTTGAATTTTAGCCATTGTAATACAATGCATTTGCAAAGAATGCGTCTTTTGCTATAGTTGGTTACATTTTGTGACTGTGAGGTCAAGTTGGTTGATGGTACTATTCAGACTTATATCTTTGGTGATAGTGTATCTACTTATTCTAACAATTACTGAGAAAAAAACTATTAAAATCCATCAATATAATTGGGGATTTGTCAATTTCTCCCTGAAATTCTATCAGTTTGGAGGGTATATGTTTAGAAGAAGCTCCATAGGTAAAGAAATATTTAAATTAATGATTCCATCTTGATAAATTGACTCATTTGCTATTATGAAATGGCAAACTTTATTCCTGGTAGTATTATGTTTGTGGAATTTCATTTGTTTGACATTAATAAAACCAACTTTTCTTCTTGTGTTTTCTGCTTGCATGATGTATCTTTCCCCATCATTTTGCTTTTAACCTCTTTGTGTCTTATTTAAAACTGGTTTCTTGAAGGCAGCAAACAATTGAGTCTTGATTTTTTAAATACAACCTCCTACTCACTATCTTTTCATTGTGTGTTTATTGATATAATTAGATTTAAATATATAAATCTTAATATATTCAGAAATTTTCCCCATCTGTTCTTTGTTATCTTTTCCTCTCTTAATTTTTACTTTTCACTTAATAATTTCTTATAGTCCAACTTACCTCATTGTTGGCATATTAGATTTGACAGATTGTTTTATTATTTTAATGATTGATTTAGGGTTCATAGCTAATATATTTAATTTATCACAGTTTACATTTAAGTGGTACTTTAACACTTATTTAAGAGCCAAACAATGATATTCTTTGATGTCTTTTCTCTCAACCTTATCATACAATTTACTTCTCTATATATAATAAAGTGTGACATATTATTTTTGTTTGAGTATTCAGTTACATCTTAAAAATATTTGAACATTTAGAAATAAGCCTTACATATGTTTACCTGCACATCTGGGGACACAGAGTCCTTTGAAGGGTTCTTATTCCACCTGCTACCATTTCCCATTTCCTGCAGGATGTCCACAACAATACTTGTGTAGGTCCGTGGGTGGCCGATTCTTTTATCTTTTGTACTCCTTGAAATGTCTTTATTTTGCTTTCACATTTGAAAGATCTTATTCTCTGGTAGAATTCTAATTTGACAGCTTTTGGGTTTTTTTGTTTTTGTTTTTGTTTTTCATTTCAGAACATTAAAGATGAGGCCTCACTGTCTTTTGGCTCTGGTTATTTCCTTCCTTTGTAACCTTGATTGTTTACTGTGCTTTGGCTGACTTTAAGAATTTCACTTTGAGTAAATTGATTATGATGTGCCTTAGTATAGTTTTTCCTCATATTTTTGTACTTGAGTTTCATTCAGCTTCTTGGATATGGGGATGTATAGTTTTCATCAAATTTAGAAAATTTCAGCACTTCTTCCTCCTTTTGTTCAAAGTCCCTTTCCTCTTGTCTTTCTTGGACTCTAATTTCATGTATGGTAGTTACAAGTAATTTAAGTTGTCGCACAGCTCACTGATGTTGTTTTCATCTTTTTAAGCATTTGCCTTTGTGTTTTTTTTATGATAGACTGTTTCAGTTGTTAGTATACAAGTTCCCTAATCTTTTTTCCTCCAACGTCTGATCTGCCCTTATTCATAGACAGTGTGTTTTCCATCTCAGACATGCTTTTCATCTCTAGCTCAATTTTACTCTCTAAAAACTTCCATGACTCTCCTTAATCCTTCCTCTAGCTTTCTGAACCTTTGGTGTACAGTTATTATAATTGATTAGATGTCCTTGTCTGCCACTTATAACTTTGTGTCTCTTGTGTGTGAAATTGAGTTCATTGATTTTTCTTATTTTTATGATTATTCTGCTTCTTTGCATGTCTGGTCAATTTTTATTGGATATTAGATACTGAATTTTACCTTGTGGGAAGTTAAATATTTCTGTATTCCCATAAAAACTCGTGAGTTTTTGCTCTGGGATAAAACTAAATTAGTTGGAAATAGTTTATTCTCTTTTGTTTTACTTTTTGGGTAATTTTAGGGGCGCCCACAGTTTGGACTAAGTATTCCCACTATTCAGGTACAACCCTTATGAGTACTTTTTGTAATGTCTCATGACTTAAAAGGTTTCTCAGTCTGGCAAATGAGTAAAGGTATTTTCAACCCTGTGTTGAATCACATCAAGCAACATTTGTTTTAATCCTTCTAAGTGGTTCATTCTGCAGCTTGTACTAGTTTTCTCCTTGGCAGGGGCTGATCCATGCCCTGCTGCTCACTGGGTAGAGGCCTCTCTTGATCTTTGGGATACTCTGTGTGTTCCTCTCTCCTCCCAGGTACTCTGCCTGTGAGCTTGGCTGTTTTGGTCTTCTCAGAGTCTCCTCTTGCTTCTTTGTTCAGGAAGTCTGTTGGTCTCTCTCTCTGAACTAGTCTGAATGTCTGGCAAGGCAGTAAGCTGGGGCAATCACCTCATTTTCTCCCCATCTTCACAAAAACCCATCCTTCATTGTCCAATATCCTCAAAGCTGATTTCATATATTTTGTCTGTTTGTTTTTGTTTTTGTTTTGTTTTGTTTTTTGAAGTTGGAGGGTAAATTTTCAATAAGAGTTGAAGTCTTGATAGATTTTTTTTTCATGAGGCACTCTCCACCTTTTTTTTTACATTCATTAGTACATTTAATCTTTGCAGAAACTCCTATAGACCAATGTATAATGATTAGCCCCAAATTAATCTTGACAATTTTACATATGTAGTCAGTGGTGGAGTCAGAATTTGAATCCAGATGTTCTAACTAAAGTGGCATTTTTAACTCTTCCCTGTTACTTTGTTTTTGCATTAGCATTTTTTACTGTATGATGTCATCCATAAGCATGATTCATTGGCCATTTATGTGCTAATGACGGTCACCATCCATCTGGCTTTCTCAGTTTTATCTGTCTGGCTGTGAGTCTCTCAAGAGCTCTCAAACTTGCTTTTACCCCACTCTAACACTGAGCATCATCATTAAAAAAATGTTCTTTAATAGTATACAAGTAACTTTCCATTTTGTCAGAGTCCTTAGATGTTACTGAGAAGGAAATTTCTGTGCATACCACACACACAACACACACACACACACACACACACACACACACACACACACAATTGCAGATGTAAGGACATAAACATAGGTGTGTACTTAAGTAGATATACACTAATATATACATCAACCAGACATAGTACCAGCTCACATGTATTCTACAATTGAGATTGTAAATAAACAAAGTAATTGAAACAATAATTGGGCTATGAGAGCCCAGAGAATTATTTTTAAAACATCTATTCGGGGATATAAAAGAGAATATATGTAGCATAATGGATCAGGGAAAGCTTTCCTGAGGAAATAATGTTTGAAATCAGACATGCAAGTTCATGAATAGATGTCCAACTTTAAAACAGCTGCTCTTTAGTTGATAAAAGAGAAAACTCAAACTTGGTAGATATGGCAATATTAATTTCAAACTTTAAGCCACTTCCCTAGTAACCAAATCTCCTGTTTTAGAAAGTATAATTATTAGCATTTTCTAAAGACTTTATTTTTATAAAATCTGATCAAATGTGATTTTGAAATTATTCTGGATGGGTATTTATTTTAATTAGGACCTTATGTTCAGTTCAAATTTATTTGTTGCATATTTGATTTACTTAAACATCTGTTGCAAGGACTACATGGATATGTTAGAATTAGAGCAAACTTACTATCCTAATTTATTACAATCATTATCAACAAACATTTAATCAGTCAGTTGGGGTTTTTTAGTTCTGTAGATACTAGAACCATGATTAATATTATTTGCTAATAGAAAAGTAATAATTTCTCTAATATGTAAATTATTTTTATTTATAAAGCAATATCTTCACCTATTATAGTAAATACTTAATAAAATTTAATTTCTTTATTGTTCCTGGCTACTGTTCTTCATCATTTTTGTCGAGATAGTGCCATGATGTGGGAAAATATTTATAGGATACACATAGGCATTACTAAAAAATTTCATAGGAAGCATGTCTGTAGCAGGAAAAACCAGAAATCTCTCAAAATTGAAACTAAATTGCTTTAATTTTAAAAAGATGTTTAGCACCTGCAATATTTGTACATTTTCATTTCACTTATTTGTTCTGGTGCTAAATCTTAAAAATCTAATATAAGGTATGTAGTTTTAGTGTGTTAATGGAATAAAATAAAATGGTATAGTACTAGTCAGCAAGGGCTATCACATGAGACATTACGAACTGATGGGTGACTTAAACAACACACATTTATTTTCTCACAGTTCTTGAAGCTAGAATTTCAAGACCAAATTGCCAGGAAATTCAGTTTCTGGAGAGGCCTCTCTGTCTGGCTTGCAGGTGGCCACCATCTTGTGATTTTATAAGGCCTTTCCTGTGTGTAAGAGAGAGAAGATGAGAGAGATTTGGAGTCCCCTCACCTCTTCTTGCATGGGTACTACTGCTCCCTGATTTGAGTTCCACTTCTTGATCTTGCTGACTTTATTTACTCCTCAAAGGTCCACTTTAAGATATAGTCATGTTGGAGTTTAGGAATTCAACATGTGCATTGGAAAGGACACAATTCTGTCCATAATAGTACATAGAACTTTCTTACAAAGACTCAAAAGTGATTCCTGAATATTAGATATCTAAGTATAAAAATACAAATAAACAAACATGGGATAATAAACACATTCAATGTACAATCAATGCAGTTAGATTAAACATGCTTATATAACTAGTATCTCATGCCTACAGTTAAAGAAAAGATATGGGATTTAGTTTATAGATTTTGGGATTTATAAATATGTGTCTGAATTAGATTATAAACTTCAAAAGAAAAAAAAAGTCAAGTATTAAATCTTTTTTAAAAGTTATACATTCCTAACATATTGAGTTACATATTTTCTGAAGTTCTTACAAAGTTTTTTTAACCATTTTGTCCTTATGAAATGGAATTGTGTCATTAATTTTGCACTTGAGACAAGTTAAGGACTGGATTTAATCAAGGCGTAATTATGGAACTTGACAAGATAATTTTATTCTTGTACAGATGGAAAGTGATCACATATTTATTTTTAAAATTTGCTATGAAATCTCCTGATACGAATATTTCCTCTTCCCTTTAACTTCTAACCTCCCTCGAGTTTTGGTTTCCTTTACTTTGTTTTTCCTTTACCTCTATTCTTTCCCCTTGTTTGTCCATTAAACTCACTGTTTGTTTTTCTTCTGATATACCTAACAACTTTAGTTATATTTGAATGCAATATTGAACTTGTTTTCTTTATTTGGGAAGAGTTCCTTCTTTTCTTTCTGAAAAAGATGGGATTGCTCATTTGTACTTTATACACTGATCTTCCTGTTATTTTTAATTATCTCTCTGGAAATATTACATTCAATATCTCATGAGACTGCTGTTGCCAGTGGCAGCAATGTCTGCATGTTATCTACTTTCTCAGCCTTATCAACTCTAAAAAGCTGTTTACCTGAATTTGATAGCTTCTTTAAAAGACCATTCTCAGGAAATATTTTCTAACCATAGCAACCATAATGCACAAACAGGCACAGATACTCCTGTAGAGAAGTGCTAAAATTGAAAATTGGTGGCTATTATTATGTTATTTAAGTTGCATTTGGGTACGTTGCCTCACTAAGCCTTCTTGCCAAGGATTAATGAAAGCAATGATAAATCTGTTTTGACAAGCAAATAGAAAGGAAGCGTTATATTCTACCTTAAAATGTAGCAGGAATCATTCTGTATAGCTGTCATTCTCTTCAAGCCATAGATGGACATTGTTATCTCTAGTTCTAAGTGCACCTCTTTTCTATTTTAATTATAAGATAATTATAATTATGGGGACATTTTTGGAGTCTTGCAAGTCATTACTTCACCTCTGAACTCAAAAGGCAATTAAAATATCCCAGTTTTATTAAGTAGGCATTGTGGCCTAAGCCCTCCTTTCTCCACAAACATATAGACAAAGGTTTACTCAGAATTTATTTATTTGGCAAATATTTACTGAGTTCCTACAACATGTCAGATACTGCACTTGCTCCAAAAATCAATACTGGCCCTGTTCTCTTATAGTCTTCTCTAATGAGGGAAATAGGCATTGATCAAATAATCACACAAACAAAGGTGTATCTCAACTCTTGACAAATGCTGTGAAAGAGATGTGCATTGTGCTATGAAATCTTTAGTACAAGAGACTGATAGAAGGTCAGTGAAGCCTTCCTGAGGAAGTATTGAAGCTGAGATCTGAAGGATGAGGAGCCGACAAGGTGAGGGGGGGAGAAAAGCATTTTCAGCAAATGTAACAGATATCCTGATTAAGTGTGTATTTATAAATGTATTTATAAAGGAATAAAATCATTGATGTGGCTCTAGTACAAGTGTAAGAAAGTGCCTGGGGTGAGATCAGATTGAACAGGGAGTTGGGAGACAGACTTCTCTTTAGGAAGGGAAGATCCATAGTCAGAGCTGCACGTTGAAAAACTTAACTCAGTGTGCAGGTGTATCAGTTCATTGAACTGATGTGAGATGTGGACACAACCCAGTTAGAAGTCAGAGAGACTGATGATTTGTTATCATGAAGTGTGTAAAATGTTCAAATTCAAAGATTATTTACAAGTTAAAACCACTAAGACCAGTTAATAGGTTGCATATGAAGGGTGAGAGAGGGAAAGGTGTCAAGGATGACTCTGGTCTTTGGGTTTTGCCCCTAGATGTTTGGTGATACCAGTTTTGAAGACACACTGGAAAATATGTTTGGGGTAGGAAGAGGAGTACTTTTTTGACATTAGGCTTACCTTCAAAGCATGTTCACTTGAAAGAAACAGACCCCATCAAATATTAATTAATCACAGTTGTGGCAGCACTGCAAAATAGGAATGCAAGTTGACTAGATTACCTAGATAAAAAATTAGACATCTCTGTGAAATGAAAATAAAATCAGAGCCAAAATAGCATGTAGAATGATTATTATCAATATATAAAACTGCTTTTTCCCTTAATTGACATAGGCTTCTAATTTTTAAAAATTTCTGCCATTTGTTATCTTCATTTAAGAAAATATTTCACATTGTACAATTGTATTTAATTCCTATTTCAAGTCAAATAAGGACCTTTTCAGTACATTGTAACAAAATATAGAAATAAATTGTTCTCCCTTTTATTTTAAAATGTGTTTTGTACTTGTTTAAGAAACTTTTAAAGTTGTTCCTCTGCCGCAGTCTCTGGCTGGGCACAAATCACGAGTCTCCACACAACTTGTAGATTCAAACAGCAATTCTTTATTCCCGAACTCACACTGGCCGTCTACAAACACGTTCTGGGGGAATCCATGTTCTCTGCTCAAATCCACTTCTGCCCAAATCCACTACTCTGCCCAAATCCACTCCGCATGGGCTTCTGTCTCCCAAAATATACTGTCTGACCCTAAGAACTCAAGAGGAACTCAGCAGCAGGATACGCCCTATTCTAAAGGGGGAACACCCTAATCTCCTATTATGCTCTACTGCCCTATTCTAAAGGGGGAACACCCTAAACATGGATCCTGCCCTGGTCCTTGAGCAAGGTCACCTTTCAGAAGTCCTTCCACTAGACAGCATGGGAGTAAGCTGGCAAGGAATTTGTCATACCTACTTGGCTGATGGCTCCCAGCATTCCTCAATATACAGCATTGGTTTCTCAGTCTTCCTCTCTCTTCTCTTACATAGATCATAGATAGATAGATAGATAGATAGATAGATAGATAGATAGATAACAGCATGTAGAAGTTTCCCTACAAATTATAAGATTTTTCCTTTCTCAGTTTTGTCTTTCTTCTTTTGGCTTAAGGGCTTAGTATTTTCCTTTAACCCTTGAAGAAAACCCACTTTAAAAACACTGAGACTTTTGTAAGAAAGAGCAAAGAATGGAGTACTTACATCGCACAGCTCAGCTTTTCAATGACTTTTCGTCCTCCAATGTCTTTTCAATCTCTTGCTACCTTCTCTCTCCTCCTTTATCCTTTCCTTCCTTCCTCCCTCCCTTCTCTCTAAGTTCTTTCCTCCAAGTACTGCCCAGCTTCTTCCCCTTTCCAGATGGATCCTCATCACAGAGAACTCCCTCTGCCTTGCATACTGGTAAACATCTTTCATCGCCAGCTCCCTCCTTTTCCATGTATGTGTTCAAGTCTGTGCAAGATCCCAGACTACATGGTTTTGTGTGAATCTCAAATAAACATCCCACAATAGGATACTTTATCTGCTCTTGTTAGAAGGTGATAAAATTCATGAATTTGCACATTTTCTGCTGAAAATTTCACATGCATACACACAGAAGTACAAGGCTATGCTGTATGATATTGTGTAATTTAAATATTATATATTTTGAGTAATATAAAGTACTTACATTATCATCAAATTATTTAAATGAGTAAATACACTGGAATACTGTAGCCATATTTTATATCTGGGTTTTCTGGAGTTGCATTTATTTGGATCAAATGGAAGAAAGAAATATTTCCTTACTTTCTCATATTTGTGCCTCACAACCACCTTTCTTTATCACACTGTCTGTTCAGACACAAGCTCTTCTAAAGAAAGTAGAGATGCATGAAAGACTCTTGTCCCACTATTGATTTCAGCCCTTTGGTGGTTTGGAACTTTGGATATTCCAGGCCTCTCTAGAGAGTCTGTCAACCCAGAATATTTATGTAGCAGACAGCTGTATAGAATGAGATAAAAAAACTGGCAGTTTCACTTCAAAAATGGTCAATCAATACAAATCTAACTGTGATATGAGAAAAAATAAAGATCCAAAACTTAAAACTAAGCCTGATAGCCAGAGAGCTGATAGTTTCAAAATAAATTTTTAAAAAATCACTTCTCTTTCTATATACCTGATTAAACTCTAAAAATATTTTTTACAAATTGAATTTTGAAACATCTGGGCAAATTTAAACTGTTTTTCTACCGGGATACTGTAGTTTCCAATAGTCTGTAGAGATTATTTATATCAGTCTTAATATATGAATGGTTACTCATTACTAGTAAGTTGACTGAGTTTTACATTCTATAAAACTGAATAGTTGCTACAAAGGAAAAAGAAAACTATCAATGTTCAACTTAATTGTACTTACAGATCTGAGAGTTACAACATTAGCATTTCATATTTAATTCTACTCTCCAAGAAGCTATTATCACTGATTTAAAATTCTTTTGAAATATTATTGAATCTTTTAAATTTTCTTAGAATTATATTAATTTGTGTCAATGACTCACCAAGCAATTTCTCTTTGGCTCTTTCAATCACAAATTTATGATAATTTGAGGAGTATCTAAAAATTATCACATTTCCTACAATGTGATCTTAATATTCATCTCTATTTCCAGCAATAATAGCTTTAAATACTATTTTTGTACATAACTTGTTTTTTTTTATCATTTTAGCATTTATAGGGAGACAAGGGCTACATAATACTGTGAAGCAATACACAATAAGAATTAGGTAATCTGTATGTTCATTTCTTAATCTGTTAAGATAACAAAGATTTTGTATTTATGAATAAGTATTCAACTTTTGGTATTATTTTTGTCTATGCTATTTTTTAAAGATGATGGCAGAGAAAAGACTAGTAGAAATGATTGGAAGTACCATTGCTGTTACTAATGACCAGGATTGATAAATGATAAAAAGAAGTCCCTTTTGGAATTTTTTTTCTTTATCAAATAATTGTTGAAAAGGATTATTATTCATTATAGAAAGGGGAGAAAGAAATAAAGTGGACATACCATACTATCCATCTTGCTGAATTGCATGTCATAATAGTAAACTTTAAAAAGGCCTTTTTTCTAAATGAATGCATGTGGAAGTAAATTATCAGAAGCTAACAGAAAAAGAAGTAAAAATGCCACCCTAAGAAGTAAGTTATTTGGACTGTAGTTCTGGCTCAGTGGTAGAGTGCTTGCCTAGCAAGTGTGAAACACTGGGTTTGATCCGCAGCACCACATAAAAAATAAACAAATAAAATAAATGTATTGAGTTCATCTACACAACAACTATATTTTTAAAAAAGAAGTTATTTGTGCATTCTATAGCCATCAAAGTCACATTTTCTCAGATGTGTGACAAGAGAATGTAATATAAAGGTGAATTGCTCCAAAGATATTTGCTTTCAAGATGGGTTTGATTATTTGAAGGGAATAAAATTTGAAATATTGATCATCTAGGGTCTTTGTCTATTGAACATGAAACTTCCTATATAAGCACGTGCAGATTTTTATTATGTCATTTTTTAGCTATTCACAAAAATTCCTCCTAAAAATGTTTCCATATTAGCAGGTGAACCATAAATGGAAACCATGATACTCATTGTTCAAAGCCTGACAATTTTGAGAATTAAACAGATAGATATTCATAAAGTCAAGGCAAGAATCACAAAATGCATTTAACCTGGGAAAAACTGAGATTAAGTCAAAACTGCCACAGTCATTTTGTAAATCTATTACTCCACTATAAAATTACCCTCTACTCCTATTTATCTATGACATCTCCATGAGTTATTGTTTTATTGTTTTTTAATATATATTACCATTGGTCTTTATGAACTGTCAACAGTCTTTGTTTCCTTGATATTAAGACATTCCTTTTAGTCTCCTTTTTACTATTGTTTAAACTTGATGATCATAGTTATACAATATCTAAGATTATTGGATATATGCTAGGAATTGGACTAACCTCTCTCATGTATATAAATCCACAGTACTATAATAAAGTAGACAATAATCTAAGTTAAGGTCCTAAAATATTATGTAAATTACCTAAGAACATCCAGTAAATAAGAGAACAAGAGAACTTATATCCCAAGTTGGGAATTTTTGACACAAAACACAAAGTTTTGTGTTACCTATCTCATTCTTTCAACTCACTTAGGATTTTAAATTTATCTGTGATGAGTAATCTTCTACATCAACAACCTTAACTTTTGTGTTTCAGGTTCATCTTATCTGTTAAAAAATCAGGGTAGAAAACAAAACCATCTCAGATGTGGTATAAAAAAACTTTCCTAGAGAGTCAGTTGGGTCACCTAAAGGAAAGATTGCCCAGTCAAAAGGGACAGGCATCTTCACTCAGCCACTCATTCAACTCATTAAAGCAACATCCCAAAAAGTAGAGATACATTAACTCAAACGACTGAATTCTAGGTAATGACTCCACCAGGAAGAATTAAACATTCTTGCCCTCAAAGAGTTTATTGTCTGCTCACATTTATAAGCCACATGCTAAATGTAATGAAAGGGTATGTGGAATAATGAAGAGCTAAGTCTAAAGGCAGGTCGACTGTGAGCGGCATGGCCAGTAAGATAGGAGGGGTCAGGCACAATCTCTGGAGTATAAATACTATGCTGAATCCCAAGGGTGAGCTGAGAGTTTTTCCTGTTTGTGGAACTGGCAACTCTTCATTCTGGTACATTAATTAAGGAATTTCCCTGAGTTCACCTGAAGGCACAATCCTGTCTTCATCTCCCAAGAATTTAGTTATATAGCCAAGAACAAATAATTCAACACATACGAATTGCTTAACCACTATTGTAATTCCTCCTATTGGTTTCTCTTATTTTCAGTAATGAATAAGGCATGAGCTTTGCCTTCAGGAAAATACTAATCAAAATAAGTATGAAAATGACTCAGAGGGTAAGGATGTGATTTTGCCATTCTTGTCAAGCAAGCCTTTCACAGCATTGTGTACACTGCATATGTTGAAAAATGAGGACGGCTTGATAATGCTAAATCTTTAATGTGGTATTATCTTTGGGGATTTATATGAATAACACAGGCTAGAATATGAACAAGAACTCGTGTACATATACCTGACTACAAGATCTGCCTACAGGTTTTGGGATGGTGTATGTATTCTGAAGCTAACTGAAATGCAGAGGAGGATAAGAACACTATGACTTCTCAACTGAATACTTACATGTTTTGTCTATATAAGCAAAACAAGGCACTATCTCAAAGAATGTTCTTGCATTAGCTTTAAAATAATTTAAAAAGATCAATTTAATGTTAGTTGAAAGAGGGGAAAAGAAATAACAACTATGTTTAATTAGAAAAAAAAGTTCAATGTACCAAGAAAAGTCAATATATTTCCAGAGTAGTTGATACCTTCCATTTCATTATATCCTCTTGACTCATGTTACCTGAAGGCAGAAAGTTTCTTTTTGTTTACTGCTATATCATCAGCATTGAACAAATTTTTCCAGTACAAATTCAGTATTTAATCAATATGAATTGGATGAACTAAATAAGAGATGATTATACACATATAGTACTACATGATTCTGTTTATTTTTAAAGAAAAATATTTCAAATGCAAGATATTATTGAAAATGTATTTCCAAATCTTAGAATTTTGAATCCAGCCTAAAGAAATTGGCAGCACCATCTCCCTACATTATGTATCAAAGTCCTTTTATGTGCATGGAAATTAGAATTTTGCTAAACCTTATTGTATGAGATAAATGTTCTATATTATATTTCTCTATTTTGCAAAAGAAAATTCTATATAATTTTAGCTAACCTGTTTTTTCTAATGTTCTTAGGTTTTATTTTTTTCTTAAAAATATTATAAGAAGCTGTCCAATTTTTAATACTATAAGCAGTAGAATTAATTTAGTTTTGTAGGCATGTTATCAGAAATGTAGATATTAAAAAGAAGTACATAGATAGAGGATACAATGTATTTTGTGTTTATGGTGTGAAAACAAATATTACTATCAACATAATTTTAAAATATCTTGTCTTAAATGCATAATAGTTAAAGATATAATTTGGTTCTTCTTTAAAAATCTAAAGCATCTAAGTTGGAAAACCCAGATGGGGAGTTTTTTCTATCCTAAAGTAGACAGAATTTTGACAGGGGCAGGAAATGTGCTTTCTCTCCCTATTATATAGAAATTATCCACTTTCTAAGGAATCATCCAGCAGCTGTGCTCAGGTGGCTATGTAGACTGATTTGTGCTTCCTAGCATATCAGAAGAAAGGAGAAGAAAACACATTTTAGCTATCATGCTGCAGATAACTGAAATGAAATATTGCCAAGCAAATTGTTTTTGGCAACACAGTTTCCTCCCCAGAACCGAATATCAAAATGTGGTTTCCATTTTTCCATGAATGTGTCACAAGTTCCACTCTGGGTGACGTCTGAGATCCCAATTCAGGATGTGCACTAGGAGGCTCAGGTCATGGTGACAGTACCCAACATTGTTAGATTTATTAATGTATTGGCCATTTTGCTAATAAAAAAAATTTATATAAAATGAGTATATATTCTTTTCTTCTTTCTCATTATTTTTATTTTAGTTCAATTACATAATCTAACTTGCTTGAATCAAAAAAATATATTATTATAGCTAAAAACTAGTTATAATTGGTTTTGAGGAAGAAAAGCAAAAGACAAAAATAGATATGAAAAAGGCCAGGAAAAATTATGTTTCAGGAAAAGCTCAACTTTCAAAATTTGACCATCCTGAATTTAAATCCAGCTCTAAACTTAGCTCTATGGACAAAAGGTTATTACTATGTGTCTTTTAATCCAACCTTATTTATATTCAATTTTGTTTATTTTTAAACTATCATTAGATTGAAATAGATTAGTAACAGTGCAGAGATTAATCCCAAAACAAACATTTTGAAAAAAGCAAAAATACTAATATGGCTAACCATATTATATATATCCAAGTATTTTTTAATCTTTACACTATCAGTAGATTAAAATAGACTAACAGCCATTTGTTGCTCAACTAAAGGGTGCTATAGTCGGAAAATACTATATGAAAGTAAAGATGATAAAACAAAACTTCAGTAAAAATCAATTTTTATCACATTGAGATATGGTTTAAAGCATCACCTGTTTGCAATAGCAGTTGAGCTGCCCAACAATCAACATTTTACTTAGAATAACTGAAACCTAATTCTGCTACCAAAATTATTAGGTTGTTTAAAAAGCACTGATATAAGCTTCCTATAAATAGCTTTTATTGAAGTTTTGTAGTAACAACAGAACACTTCTTGGCTTAGTGTAAACATGTATATCATAGGAAAATTCAGAGTTATAATTGACATCCTAAGGCAAAAATTATAGCAAAATTTGGGGTGAGTATATATTTTATGGTACAGATATAAAACTGGCTATAAGGCCATAAAATGAATTTAAGAAGTTGTAGAGTATCCCATTTTAAAATATTAATTTTAAATCTGAGTACAAAGGAGGCTATTGCCTGACATTTTGAAGAGAGAACAATCTGGTTTGATTTATGCTTTTAATAAGATCATGTTGTTATTTTGAGAATACAAGCACCTCACTAAGATAGGGTAGAGGGTGTAATGGGAAATTTTCATCTTCTCCAGTTATCTGTATTTTAAAATGAAGAGTAAACATTTCCTAACTAATCATATGTACAAAGAAGAAAGGAGACAATGATGACAGTTATGCCTTAGGCTGAGCATGGGTACCATGGGCTTCCATCAACAGAGATAAAGCCCCTGGAGAAACAGGCATGATGAATTCAGCTTTCGACATATGCACTGCTTTCTCTAAAACCATTATGGCAGGTATGTGTTGCTTTTATTTTTGTTAATTCTTTGGTTCTTTTGCTTTTCTGCTATATTATCTGTTTCTTCATTTGCTTAGTTGCTCTTTACTGTTTGCTAGGTTCAAGACAAATATAAAGAAAATTTGATATTAAGGGGATTTGGATTTCCTCTAGAGTGTGTTTACTTTTGCTCCTAAAAGTGACTTAAGTTATCAGCAAACTAGGATGACCTTAAAATTATTAGTGATTGAAATTAAGAACGTTGCAAATGTGTTTCACCTTTATTCAGAGGTGTAGAACTCCAGGGTCACATTCAAAGCCAAGGGGATTTCCCAACACTAGCTGATGAGACTTTAACCCAGTTTTTATTTTTATGAAATTTTCAAAACCTCTCACCAATTTCTTGACCTTTCCATCACTTCTTCCAGAATTGGCAAATACCCCTAAAGGAAATCTGGAGCTAACCCCAGGTACTAAAACCAGGTATATGTCTTTCCACATTTTCTTCCTTTTTTTCTTTTGAAATTTGACCCCATAATTGTCTTGTTAGCATCTCTCTCTCTCTCTCTCTCTCTCTCTCTCTCTCTCTCTCTCTCACACACACACACACACACACACACACACATTCTTAATCCTTCTCAATGAGAAGATTGAACCAAATTATCAGTACCACTGCTAGAAGCCAGACTCCTAGGCCATAATGTTTGTTGTGTTTAAAAAAAAAAAAAACTTAAAACCATGTGGTCATCAACAGACCCATGGCCAGCTGGGATTCCTGAGGATCATGAGAAATTACCTGGAGACTTGCTCTGTGCTCTTCCTTCCTCTTTGTCACTACACTTAAAAGAAATTTATTCTTGGAATGAAACCAGGATATTTATTTAATCTTAAACATACCCCTACCTGTTACACTTTTGTATGTGACAATCACTTTCTGTGAAGCAGCTGCTTATATGAAACATTTTCCCAGTAATACTGCTTTAGGAATACATGGTTTCCGTAAATTCAAATACAAAAAAAGAAGACAATATTACAATGGAAAGTGAGGATAGAAAAAAAGACAACATTAAATGTAGGGGTGCCATATTGAAATGTCTAGAACTAGGCTGCACCTCCCAGCAAGGTGGGTGGTGCAAGGTGGGTGGTACAGGAGTTCAGCTGTGCAATCCAGACCTGATCAGGATCTATTTGAGAGTTGGTGCCACCTAGTGGCAGTTTTCTGCTTGTTCAAAATATCAAAGGAGATAGATGATTCTGGGTCCTTGTTGCTACCTTGTATTTTGTCTTGAATGCTTGTCTCAGAATTCTTGCTTAAAGTAGCCCTGCATGGAGGTGACGTAGTAAGGATCTTTGTCTTATTCCTGCTGCTACCCCAACAATTAACTGTTGTTACTTAATATTGATGCAACTTTATGGTGGGGATAGAGAGGTTTCTCAGTTGTCCTATTACAACCTCTCTTTTAGGTAAACCTGTGTGTGTCAGCTTTAGGGGTGGGGTTTCCTCAGCATTTCTTCATCCTCCCTGCAATCCCCCACCCCTCCAATCAGAGCTCTGCTGTAAGGATGCGCGGGTATTGCGCACGATTAAGTTTCCTGCCTGTTACCCATAGATTAATTTTGTATTACTTCAGAAAGGCAGAATCCTGGCTATAAGCAATTTTGCTTCTGTCACAGCTGCAGGAAAATTCTACTTGTAGAAGAGAATGGTCTAGGATTTCCACCTATCCTTCTTTCTAGGAGCTCTAAATTCTTGTGATAACCATCATTCACTCTTCAAAAATTATTAAAATTGCAGATGCTTTCCTATATGTATATGTCTGCAGCTGCTTCTTCTCACACTCTGAAGACCAAATAGTTCACATGTTCTTTTGCAGAGGCTTTTTGCCTTGCCCTTTGTAATTCAGGTCCCTTATCTGCCTCACAGCCTTCTCACTAGAAAAAAAAATGCTGTATTTGGAAAATTATGCTTTTTCTTTTTTCTTTCCTTTATTTTCTATCCTATCTATCATTTATAAAGTAGGAATAACAGCTCACTTGAGATTTTCTACACCTTGAAGTGAAATGAAATGCACACTAATCCTACTGAACTATAATTTTGTATATGTAAGTTTCACCTCTTTAGTCTTGTAGACTGGGGCATTTTTATATTTTCACTGCCTAGTGGTATTCAATTATTATTTTGTTGTAACAAGTTGTTCATGTCTGTCTCTCTAACTAGACTAAGAACACTTCTGAGACAATGACCAAGTTTTCATGTCCTTATAATAATATAAGAACTCATATCTATTGAGTGTTTGCTATGAACTAGAAATTCTATATATACTTTATATACATAATCACATTTAAGATCATTACCATGCTTCTAAAGTAGGTTTTATTATGCCAGTCTTATAGTTTAGCAAGGAAACACGGGGCAGGCTTTATCCATGTGACCTCTATACTACAGAATAGGGCCTTGCTCACAGAAGGGCCTTGTACTTGAATTAAAACTCTGCCGTCATCACCTTGAAGTTTGTAATAATTTTTATTTTTGAACTTCAAGTAAACTCTATGAGAAATGGAGCATAAGATTGAACAGTGGTACATGCTGGTAAATCCCAGTGACTACAAGGCTGAAGCAGGAGGATCACAAGTTGGAGATCATCCTCAACAACTTAGTGAGAACCTTTCTGAAAATTAAAAAAGAAAAAAAGAGCTGGGATGTACTGATTCAATCCCCAGTACCAGGAAGAAAAAAAGAAGAATGAGCCCTAAAATAGCCCTGGGGGAGCATGTGCAAGTGGAGGCTCAGGATTACTGACTGACAAGTAGCAGGGGCATTCAGTAATGACCTAAAGGCCCAGCACTCTACAAAGACCTCAGGGCAGTCTGGGGCACCCTGGGAATTCTTAATGACCATATGAGACCCAGGTCAAGATTGGCAGCTCGATGAAAAGCAGTAGAGGTGGCAGCAGTGGCTCCAGCCACAAGGGAAGGAAGGACTCCACATACATTTAAATTTACACAATGATATTTTAATACTTACTATCTGATGTTTAGTGCTGCCCAATGGGGAGAGGACCTTCCATTCCCAGAACCCATCCCTGTGGCAGATATGCAATTATCAACTGTTCCTACTAATGGGTGGGCAAGAACTGTCAGTGGCCATGCTGTATACCATGTCAGCAAATTGTTAAAAAATGAAAGGGAAGATTGCATTACATCATATAAGGAACCAATGAAAATCTTCAAAGAGTTTGAAATAATTAGTTTTGAAACTGCTAAAATATTGGGAAGCAAGTATCTACAGCCTTATAAATAAAAATTAGCTGCATGTAGTATGCACACAACTGTAATCCTAGCTATCTGCAATGCTAAGGCAGGAGGTTGCAAGTTCAAGGCCAGATTCAAAAACATTTAATGAGACTCAATGATAATCACATTGACTGGACAGAGAAAAACATCATTTTCATGAAAACTTCAATATTAATCAATAAGTAATAAGAAAAACAATTTTAAAATTATTTTTTTATTTATGATTGAAGACGTGAAGATAAAATACATCAGCAGGTTTTTTGAACTATATACAAGTCATGAATCCACTTTTATTTCTTAAATTGACTCCACGAGTTACAGGAAACATCAGGGTAAGTATTAAAATATCATTGTATAAATTTAAATTTCAAATTAAATTCAGAATTAAATGAACTAGATTTGCATTAAGAGTTTAAAGTATTTTGAATGTTCTAGTAGTTACATCACAGAAAGATTCTTCTCAGAATTACAAATTACCAAAAATTACTTGCATGCACCAAGAGTGCCTGATGTTAGTATACAATATATTATGAGAAAATGAAGTTGGTATATGTGTGGAATTTGATAACTTAATAAATAAATTTTGAGAAAAGTAAGCCACAATATTCTTCTAATCAATGAAGATACCACATTAATAAAGTATTATTTGTTATATTACCTAAAATTATGACACCAAAAATATTTATTTTTGCAGTTTTCAAGTTTCTGTTCATCATTTATCACTATGACCTCTATCACATTTTTAAATCATAAAATATTATTTTAACACTATGTTTCATATTTTTGTAACTTTAACATCATTTTCTCTGCCTTTTTACTAGTTATCCCACAATAATGTTTAGCAGTAGGTCTCACAAATTATATAGCCAGTCATACATACAAATATATTGAACAAAAGCATGCAGCTAGTAGTAAATAATGGAATCAGAATTTGAACCCAGGAAGTCAGGCTCCAAATTTGAGCTCTTAACAACTAACATATCAGTTATTTCTCCTGGAGCAAAACTCATGGAGGCTGATGAGAGCTAGGATGTGATGAATAAAAGCCATAGGAAGACATCTGTCTGGTTGGACAGTACAGTCCTCATCTTTTGTAGCCTTGGGTTTCTAGAAGTTACTGGTGACTGCTAAAAAACACAAAATAGTACTATTAACATAAGAAAATCAAATTTTAAAGTATAGAAGCCTTTCAACTTAAGATGTGGCTATGTCATGATGAACCCATTACAAGTTGAAAATATACTAAGTTAAAAATGCTTTTCATACACTTAACAGCTGGAATGTCAAACTTAGCACTGCAGCACATGTGAAGCATCTGCTGTTTGTGCTCATGGGCTCTCTTGACTGAGAGCTGTCAATACTGCCTCTGTCCAGCATCCTAAGAGAGTATCCTATGGCATAGAGCTAGCATAGAGAAAGGTCCACATTACAAATCCATACTATAATTCTATTGAATGTATATCAGTTTCACAATATTAACAGTAAAAAAAAAAAATGGTTAGCTGAGCCATTGTAAATTGGGGACCATTTGTATTTGCCATAGTTTGCTAGAGCTGCTGTAATAAGTACCATAAATTAGGGGAGTAAAACAACAGAAATCTATTAATTAATAGTTCCAAAGGCCAGAAGTCTCACATCAAGGTATTAGCAGGGTCAACTCCTTCTGAGGACTATGAGTAAAGAACTATTCCAGCCCTCTCCCCTTGGCTTGCCTGTATCTCTTTATATCTCTTTATATCTCTGTGTACAGATTTCCCCTTTTTAATTGGATTTCGAACCTATTGGATTCGCAATAGGTTCTGCTCTAGACACCTCATTTTAACTTGGTTAACCCTTAAAATCCTATCTTCATGGTAGTCAGGAACCAACAACCAGCGAACAGATACAGCTTATATACCTACCCTCCTAAGGCTCACCTCCAATGAGCTATTTCCTCCAATTAGGCCTCACTTTCCACAGTTTCTACCACCGCCCAATATTTCACTCAATTATGAATTCACCCAAGGACCAATACATTGATAAGTTTTGAACCTTCAGGATCACTTCCCCAAAGCCCTATCTCTGAACATTGCTGCATTGGAGATCCAACTTTTAACACAGAAGCCTTTGAGGGAAATTTCAGATCCAAACCAAAAAGTAATCTGAAAAATATCATGTTCCAGATAAAGAAGGATTTTTCCTTTTTTTTTCTTTTCTTTTACCTTGAGAATCAAAATAGGGGATAGAAGAAAAAAAGAAAACTTTATTCAGAATACATTTTATCAGCCTCTTTTTTGAGCTAAAAATGAACCTGGAGATAGGCAACGTGTTCATTCATGTAAAGTAAGGCACACAAAAAAAAAGGAAAGGAAATCTAGCAGGCTGTATACTCTTTACCCAGCAGCAGGGAGCCTTACTCCTGGCTTTGGAGTATTTTCTACTGTACTTGTATTGTCACTTGATTTCTAGAGGCTCTCAGTGGAATTGTAATGGCTGCAAGGAATTATTTATCTGCACACAAAACAAAACATGGTTAGTCCATTTTCTCAAACTTTGCATCCAAAGGGTAAAGTGTAAATCCATGGAAGAAAATCCTCTAAATCTAAGGATTTGTGATAAAATAGAAAACATTCTCAATGCTACAGTGGATAGTTATTTGGGTGCAGTTTTGTTTTTGCTCTGAATATTTAAAATTGAACCTTTAGTATGTCTGTTTTGTAAAGGGAGTGATTTTGATAGTATTTTGATATTCTCAAGTTTAAAACATTCATTATTTTGTTTCTCAACCATATCTAACTAGGACTAAAATTTATGTTTAAAAAACTGTTAATATTTGCTAACCTAAATATTAGTGAAATTATTTTACTTTCAAATGGACATATTTTCCCCTCATATTTCTGAGCTTACTATATGAAGACAGTGATAAGTAACAGATTTTTAAAAGTGAATCTGGAGCATTTATTTCTCATTAAAGAGTAGTAAGATTACAAATCAATCAATTGTGCAGTTTAATTCAGTGTTTTTAAGCTACAGTGAATACTATGATGGAAATAGAAAACTTGAACGGAGTAACAGTATTTCAGATTGAGAGAATGTATGTCACTTTAGAATAAACTGGGGTTCAGATATTTTTTTCCTCCTCTACAATACAAGAGTAGATCAGCAGAGAGAGCAGGATTACTTTGCATGTCAGTCGTGTTAGGCAAAATTCCAAAAGGGGCAGCATGATTCCCACCCCTGGAATCCGTAACTTGAATAATCTCTTCTCCTTGAGAGCAGACAGAAACTTTATTTTGCTTTTAATCAAGAGAACATGGCAGAAAGTAAAGGCATTACACAGAGATAATTAAGGTTTCTAATCCAAAGGAAGATTATCCTGGGTGCCTCTGACCTAATCAGGTAAGCCTCTTAAAAGAGCATCCAGCCAGACCCTGGAGGATGAGATTCAAATCAACAAAGAGGCTCTTCTCCTGGCTTTAAAGAAGCAACAACCACACTTTTGAAGTGCTTATTCTGAGGGCAGCCTCTAAGAATTGTGGACATCCTTCCTACATATAAGAGAATTTAAATTCTGCCACTAGCAGGGATGAACTTGGAAGAGAACCCCCAAGCTCCAAATGAGAAGACAATTCTAGCCAACACCTTCATTAAAACCTCATGAGGACAGAGAACGCCCTTAAGCTAGGCCCAGACTCCTGACCCATACAAACCACAAGATCATAAAATATGTCTTGCTATATAGGCCATGGTTTGAATTAATCTATTATAACAGTAACAGAAAAGTAATATTATGGTTATGAAACTCACTAAAACTTAATTGCAATGAGGTCATTGTAAAAAGGTATTGCCCACAATTTTTATATAGAACTTGAAGTCTAAATATCTATTTCCAGTTACTTATGCTTATACAAATATAGTCACACAATTATATGCAGATATTTGTATAGTTAAGAATACCTAAACTTAAAATTTACTATATTCAAATAACTGTCATTAAATTACAAATTTCATCAAAACTTGGCTGCAGGGCAGGTTCATCACAGCATTTGTACCACAACTTGTAGACACTTGCCTATTTTTAAAACATGACTGTATCAGTATGCTCTCTTTTCTATCTTAAGTCACATGGCATGAATTCAAGAGGAGATGTAATGCCATAATTCTATGTAAATATTGGGTGAGTTGTTGATGGAAGATTTTTGAAGTTTAGACAGATTAAAAATATAAAACCAAGAATAATTTTATGTAATTTGAATCAATAGGGAACAAGTCATCAGTGAAGAAAGACCATAATTATTTATAGGAATAAAAAAATCAAACAAACTGAGGTTCATTTTTGGCTTTAAGTAAATGATAAAATATTAAATAAAGCTTTAGGTAAAAATTTATGTGACTTTTATAGTTAAAGTTGAAGAAATACTTCCATGATGATTTGAAATCTTTCTTTTTTATCTCTGTGGGAATGTCTCCATCACATGATATTTTATTCTTAATTAAAATACTTCAAAGTATTTTGCAATTAATATTTTCCTACCAGTAATATTCTATGTACAAATTTATCTCAAATTAAAGTCTGGTAGGACCAAAATGCGATTTGTTTCACACAAAATAAATTTTTTTTGAAATTCTAAAGGTGACACAATGATTTTTGGGTCTAAAGAATGCTTCTGTATTGCCAAGCAGGACTAATGCCACTTCTACCTTGTTTTCCTCTGGTACCTTCTAGGGGTCTTATAATTATGCATTTTACATTTAGGTCTGCTATTTGTTTTGAGTAAATTTCCATGAAGGGTATGAGTTTTATGGCTAGATTCATTTTCTGGCATGTGGATTTCCACTTGTTCCAGCATCATTTATTGAAAAAACTATCTTTGTTCCATCGAATTATCTTTATTCATTTGTCAAAAATTAGCATATTTCATATGAACCTATTTTTGGCCTCTCTATTAGAAAAAAGAGCATTTACATATATGTTTTTTGGGATTCTTCCATAAGAAACACGTATCCTTTATCCCTCGTTCATTCATTTAATCCATAATTCATTTATACCAATATGCATTCATGCATATTTATTTTAGTTATGAGTTATGATCCAGTGATAATTTTTTTTTAATTTCTAAACTATTGGCCATTGAAAGTTCTTTCAAGTTGGCTCCTGGGTCATTCTGAAATACACAGCACCCCAATTATTTTTCAGTTCATCACAACTTGTGTTACTATATTACATGATGACATGATGCTCTTTAATTTTCTCTGCCTTCATGACAGAATTAGCCATTTCTCCAAAGAGTTCTGTATTTTTTTAATTAGGAAAAATGGTACATATTCTCCTTTAAACATCAATAATTTCTTTTCCCAGAGGTAATTCAAACTAAGCATCTCCTACAAAGATTTCTCTTCCCTAATCCTTCTCCATGAAATACTGCTAATCTAAAATCTCCTCCTTTTTGTTCTATTACAGTAAATGTCACAACAATCCACCCTCTTACCCCCCACCCCCAGTGAAAAAACCTGGGCTTTTCACTGGGTCTTGGTGTTGTCATAGGCACATATTGAACAAAATTTTCTTCATTATATTTCGATGCTGTGGCCACTTATCTTATTGCTGTATTGCTAACCTTGCCTTATTCCAGCCTGTGTCCTGCATTGCTGCAAAATCATGGTAAACTCTAATATCAAGTGACTAATAGATTCAGAATAATTTGCTCCTACTCACCTCAGAGTTGCCACCTGGCATCACTTCCTGCCTGCCACCCTTCCATCCAGCCACACTGAGTTTCTTTAAGTCTCCCAAGGTGCTTCTCACATCTCACCTCAAGTATCACCACTGTCGTCGCCTCTACCTGAAACATTCTTCTCTCCCCTTGACTTTGCTAAAAATCATTCACCTTCCATGTTCTAACTCAGGTTTCACTGCCATGCCCTACATGAACATATATTACTATGCCATCCAAAAAGAAAAGCAGTGATTTATGCACAGTTTGAAATTTGTGATTTCCTTTTTCCAATAATAGAACAACCTATGTTTAATAAATGTTATGTGTGTTAGAAACCAAGAGAGGAGTCGATAGAGCTTTCAAAAATAAATATTTTATGTATTTATGATCCTTTAAATATTGTGTGCATAATATTTTGTTATTAAAATAGAGCTAAGATTAGAAATAGGGGAATGAAGGGAATGGAGGGGAATAGGAATAGAATGAATTGGACATAACTTTCCTATTTATATATGAATATACCACAGTGAAACTCCTCATCGTGTACAACTACAAGAATGGGATCCTAATTAGAATAAGTTATACTCCATGTATATATGTCAAAATACACTCTACTGTCATTTATGTCTAAAAAGAATAAAAATATAGAACTAGGATTTTGAAAATTTGTTTTTCTCTATAAATAATAAAAGGTACTAGAACAGTTCAATAAATGAGAATATATAATTTTATTAGTGATGATCATTTCTGGAAAATGGTAAGCTATTATCTGAATGAAACTCTGAGTGTCATATAATACATCATTATGTAACTAGTTAGAAATAAACTTGGTCATTTTTACTGAGTAGTTGTAATCTTGTGCTTTGAACATTAGAATAAGAATGCTATATTTTCTTCAAAACTTTGCTGTGATAAATTGTTAGGCCAGGCACATGATTCTTACTATAATTGTACTGAGCATTCCTTTTAGTTGGACTTCAAGATAAAACACTAATACACATATTTCATTTTTTTTCATTTTAACCTTTAAAAGCTTGTCTGGGAATCAAAGTTAAAATAAGTATGTGGCATAATTTAGTCACAAGCAAAGAGTTGCCTAACAACAAATAATTTCTCCATCTGCCTTCTCTAGTATTCAAAATTATTTCTATTATCATGATCTTCAAGTTTTCATAAGAAGACACATAGTTTATAAATATGATTAAGGCATATTATTTCCATTGAAAGGTAACCTATTAATTAAGAGCAAAGAGTAGCAGCCAACCAACAGAAAACATGCTGCTCTGGAGGAAATGGGCTTGGGTTATACTTCTGTATGTATATGTGTGTGTGTGTGTGTGTGTGTAAAAGCTTTCACTAAACTGAGGGGTTAAAAGGAGTGGTCTAAAGGCCAACACAGCAGTATGTCAATAAATGATAAACATGGCATTTTATCATCAAAACATACAAATGAACAACTAAAGACTAGTATAAATCTAATCATAAAGTGTATGTATTGTGCATCTTTGAGAAACAGAACTATGAATATATGTAACATTTCTCAAAAAATTACATAGCAGTTGGGAAGATGAGAAAAATACACATAAACCGAGTGCAAATAACACAATAAGGTGCAAATCAAGAGCAATGACTCTAAAAGCCCTAGGAAGTGAGTGGGAAAATATCTCTCAGCTACTGATTTAAAAAAAGAAGTTCATAAAGATCTTACAATCAACATGTTTCTGAAAATATGAACGAACAGGATAGGATGACATGGAAAGGGAAAACTATTTCATATGAAAGCAAAAGCCAGCAGGAAGGCATAGAGAACAGGATTAAACATGGCAGATTTACAGAATAGTTGAATCTTTCTGAAACTCTCCTGTTTGTAAAACAATGTGCCGAGGCCAAAGTGTATTTATACTGACTTTTTTTTTAATAACTTTTTCTATAAATTTAAATGTACATTAAAGACATTGCCCATCTGCCTTGGATTCTGCTCTCATACTCCTCTAATTACTCACTCTAGGTGATCACCTAATATAGCTAAGCCTAACATGTTTCATCAGTAAAACTGTAATAATTTTTTTCCTGAGGGTCTTGCAAGGTGACTTCAAAAGCTATGTGAGACTAAATATAACAATGTTCTGTGTGTCATAATTAACATTTGAGTATGTAATGCTAAAAATACTATTACTCATTAATTCTAACTTGGATCTTCACATATGCATGTTTTAATGTCTTAAATAGGAAAATAAAATAATTTTAAAAAGATTAAAAATAAAACAACATGAAAATGTGTTTGTCTTCTCTTTTATTTCTTAAGAAATTTGTCAATCTCAAATTCTAAAACTTCAATATCACCAAAGTCTACAAAACTGCCTAAAAGTGTCCTTTAATAATAAAGATTCTATCATATCCAGGTGAACACTCTTTTTAGTTGTTCCAAAAACATCATGGGAAATTTTCAGGCACAGGTAAAAGCATGTTTGAAATTAATATTTCTTTAATAAATAATTCAAAGCAATTATCTCTTATATCCATAGCGTTTTAATTCCTTGAAATGCAGATTTTCATTTGAGAATTCAAAACTTTGATGTCAGCTTTCATTTAATTTTAGTCTGCTAAAAAACATGGTTATCTCACTTCAACTCCTCTTTCTCTTTAATCTTAAACAACAATTTATATAGAATTTGAAAGTTTTTTTAATGGTATGTAGTTTTAAAGGACTTTTACATTAATAAATTACAATTGTCTTTCATAATAGCTAATTTCTTTTAACTCAGTAGACTGTTACTGCTGTTTACTCCAAAGATTCTAACTGCTCAATAAAATTGCATAATTTTCCTGTCTGCTATGGAGCTGAGTAATCTATCTTTGTGATATAAAATCACCTACCCTACCACATATTACTTAAATTTCTGAGAAGTGTGCTCATAAACAATTGTTTGTTGGAAAAAGAGATTTTTAGCAATCATTTTCACCAACTTCTGATCATATCCCCTTTTGTTTGGCACAGTTATTCTTTTAAATATTTGTTCCTTTTTAATTTTTAGCATTCCCTCATTTTTTATAAGCATGTAATCTAACCTTATTCACTGAAAGGTTATATTTTATGCTGAAAGGAAAAGAATTATCAAAAGTAACTGTGCTAAATCAAATAAATGCATGTGTCAAAGTTTCATGTCAGAATTCCCAGTATGTGAAAATATTCAAATAAATATTTTATATTCACTAATCCATCCCAACTTATGTGCAAAATACACACCACAATTATTCCATAAACTAACGTCAAATTGAGTAAGTTAATTTAATTACTATTATGATTTAGGACATTCTTTTAAAGGTGATGATTCTTAGTAGGGACAATTTGGTCTCCCAGGGGCCATTTAGCAATGCTTGGAGAAACTTTTGGTCATCTCAATTGAGGAAGTGTTAGTGGCATCTCATGTGTGAGTCCAGGGATGCTGGTAAACATTGGATAGTACTCCACAACCAAGAATTATCCAGCTCCAAATATTAATGTCTAAATTGAGAAACCCTGAAACAGAAGGAACTTATGATTTCCATTAATTTGTCAATTTTATTTTTTTCTTGATGGAGAAGCCACATATTTGATGTTTTAGTTCCAATAGCTCTCTTGTACATCAGTCCAAATTGAGATGTGCAGTTTTCCACTTACTCATATCATTTACTCTGAAAATGTACGGAACAGGAAAGCTTCCTATTACCTAATGGCATGGTTCTCTCTAAGGTGTTCCAACAGAGAAGAGGATGAGGAGCATTTATGTGTATCATATCTCCAATCAATGAGGGCTATTACTGTATTATGAATTATGGTAGTGGGCAGTGGGCAGAAAGGCGAGAGAACTGTATTCTACATAATTTATACATTAGTGTAGCACTTAGTATCCCAAACATTTGGTTTGAATTTTAATGACAAAAAGGATGGATGACTATTTTCCCCTTAACTATGCTTAAATAATTTTTCTTGGGTCTGTAGTAAAATCTTGATCTAAGAAGATCTGCCCTCACTAACCCAAGAGAATATAATCCTCAGAGGTACTCCATCATCCTATGTTGCTAACCATACATCTCAAATTAGGTGCATTCACAAACAGTCAAAATGACTATTACCAGTCATGATTTGGTCTGAGAAAGTCTATTAGGAATGCCAGCTAATCTGTGCAAATTTATAGATAATAAGAAAGTATATACAAGTAAAAATTTCATTGAAAAACTTGTCTTTTTTAATTTCAGCTTTTATATTTTCAATTCATGTGTGCTAAGTTCTTAAAATGTACACTTTAAAAATTCCTAAAGATTTC
Organism: Callospermophilus lateralis; assembly: GCF_048772815.1. NCBI lineage: Eukaryota > Metazoa > Chordata > Mammalia > Rodentia > Sciuridae > Callospermophilus > Callospermophilus lateralis. Next base: position 4,439,896 of record NW_027514713.1, on the reverse strand, counting down.
ATATGCAGCGCCAACTAAAGTTATTTTCATTTTTGTTTTTTTCCTAGGCAAATTACCCTAAATTGTGAATTCTTTTCTCACAATGAGTTCAAAACAATGTCCCTTGTGTAAAACTCTATCCCCTTAAGAGGAAAAAGACAGCCTAAAATGCATATATGATAACCAAGAATTATGTGGGTTTTTTTTAGTCATTAAACCATAACTCTGTAAAAATGTAGCTTTTAATGATTTTCAGTCACTGAGAATAAAAAAAAATGCAGCTTAACTTTATATTTTCACTTAGCTTCTGTAGTAAAGCAAATTAAATTGGTTACATAAGACTTCATAATGCTACTTAAATGATAAAAAGACAGCATGCTATTTCATTTTTAGTGTGTCTACTGTCCATATAATAGATCCATTATATGCTTTTTCAGCTTATAGTTAAGCTTTCTTCCAATTATAGTATAGATCAATCAATAAACAATTACTGAACACTTAAAATGACATTCTTACTAGCCAAATATTTCCTCATCGCCTTGAATGTAGATTATAACATATTTCAGCCCATGTTATACGAAATTATGCTGTGAATCCTCAGGTCTTTGCATTCTATGTTGACTTTTCGGGTCATATATTTTTATTAGCATATACCAATAAAAGGGTTATAATATAACTGAGTTCTACTTTTAGACTTTTCTTCAGAGAAACACTATTCTCAGCCCAATAATAAACATTACATACTTCTAGAAATACTCTCTGATGCTTTTTGCTTTTTAAAATTTCCATTGACTTAAGAATAATTACAGTTTTACTCAACTAATTTTGGTTAATTTAATGATACAGCATTTTGAAGGGAGATTTTTCCTGAATGTCATGTTTAGGCAATACCTTTATAATTCCCTGATGGTATGCCCTGATAGAATTTTCAGTTACTTCTGATGTTATGAATCGTTACTTGGTACTTTTTTTTATGACTCAAACATGTTATGTATCCTTAAAAAGCCAAATGTGCAGCCAACTATTATTTTGACCTTTCTTTAAATACTTTTCAGATTTCCCCAATATAGGCAGAAGAGATATTATGAAACTTCATTTATTCATGGGTCTTTCCTCAGTAGTAGTTTACATTCCTTAAAAACAGAATACACACATGTATTCTTACAAAACTCTTAGTTTTGTTATTATTCTCTATTTTCATAAAATAAAAGGGGCTATTTAAAAATTAAAGGAAAATGTCTCAAAGCATGTCAAATTAAATAATATGTTTATTTGTGTTTATTAACAAATGTGTCATTTTCCTGGGTTTAATCTTAAGTGCAGCATTTGAAATGTGCAAGATATCATGTACTTCAATGGTTAAAAGCCTGGCTTGGAAAGTTTAATTGCCCGGGTTGAAATACCAAATTTGTAGCTTTCTCTATGATTTTGATTAAGTTAGTTAACATGCTCTTTGTCACAATTTTCTCATCAGTAAAATTAAGATATTAATAATGGCAATTTCAGAAGGTGAGGATAAAGATGAGTATTTGTACAATTCTTTAAATAGTAATTGGCACGTAATCATGGGCTTGTGGAAAAGCTGAAGAGGCCATGAGAAAAGTGATCAGAGGCTATCACTGAAAATTCTAGGACTCAAGACCTAGTTTGCAACAATGTGTACATGATATCAAATGAAAGGCAAGTTTCTGAATACAAAAATGTTTTGGAACACAGGAATTCTCTCGGATGGATTTCACAATTTCCCTTTCTTTCCCAGTCTCTTATCATTTCTCAAGAATACAATATATAATTAACTATAATTACCATGTTGTAAAATATACCTCTTGCACTTATTCTTTGTATATACCTAAAATTTAAGACAATATAATTTTTAAAAAACAAATCTATTTTTCAAGCATAAAGCATGAAAGTTGTACATATTAATGGGGTACCATATGATGTTTCAATACATTTATATGTTGGATAATGTTTAAATCAGGTTAAATATATTTATCCCCTCAAACTTTTTTTATTTCCTTCTAGAAAACTTTCAAAATTCCTTCTTCTAGTTTTTAAAATGTGAAGTACATTGTTGTTATCTATAGTAACCTAACTCTCAGAAATGCAAGTCAAAACAACAATGTATTATCAGTTCCCCCAGGAAGAATGAGGATTATCAAAAAGATTAAAGATAATAAATGTTGACATGGAGTGGACGAAAGGCAACCTTGCTCACTGTTGGTGGGAATATAAATTAGTACAAGCATTATGGAAAACCATAAGGAGGCTCCTCAAAAATTAAAAATAGAACTGTATGATCCAACAATTCTATTACCAGGCACATATCCAAACAATTGAAATAGTTATATCAAAGAGACATTGATACTCCCATGTTTATTATAGCACTATTCACAACAGCCAAGAAATAGAAACTGAGGTGTCCATCAACTAATGAGTGGATAAAGAAAATACAGTAAAAATGTACAATGGAATATTATTCAGCCATAAAGAGAATGACATCCTGTCAACATGGATAAAACTGGAAGTTATTATGTTAAGGGAAATAAATCAGCCACAGAAAGACAAGCACTACAAATTCTCATTCATGGAGAATTTAAAAGATTGGTCATACAGAAGGTTAAATAAAGACTGGTGACCAGAGGCTGGGTAGGGAAAGAGAAGAAAAGTTGATCAGGGCTTCCAATTTATAGTTAGATAGAAACAAAAAGTCCTTGTATACTATTGCACAGTGTTGTGATTACAGATAATAAGACAGTACAAATTTACTAATTCCCTCATTAAAAAATTAAATATGTGTGCTGGGGTTGTACCTCAAGTGGTAAAGTGCTTGCCTAGCACATGAAAGGCACTAGGTTCAATCCTCAGCACCACGTAAAAATAAACAAATAAAGGTATTGTGTCCACCTACAACTAAAAACAAATTTTTTAATTAAATATGTGACTAGTGTAGTATTCCCTTTTAATAGGAAATGCATGTATGTCAATTGTTAGTTACATATTTTTATGGTGTTGAGAGAATCAAACTTTATTAATTATATTTTTTGAAACGAATGATAGAATAATTTTTAGGCTAGAATTAACTGTAAAAAATGCCATTTAAATTCCTACCTTATAAATGTATGGAGACTACATTAAATTTAGAGACGAGGTATGAGAGTGTAGCTCTATATAGAGCACTTGCCTAGCATGCATGAGGCCCTGAATTTGATCTCCAGCATTGCAAATAAACAACAATACCAAGTAGAATAAGAAGCAGAAAATAGAAGGAAGTCATGAAAACAAATTTTAATGGCATAGGTGAGCTACAATAACCTGCTTAATATCAGGACTTGATAATTGATTGATCCATAGTGGGTTGCTTTTATAAATGTGAACTTACTCATTTAACAAATATTTATTGGTACTTAAACCTGCCTGAACTGTTTTAAGTCTTTTATAGCTATCAGGTCATTTACTTCTCAAACCAAACTTATGTGAGGGTTCATCATTTTTCACCCATTACATATGAAGAAACTTAGACATGACATGGCATTGTAGCATGCCCAGCATCATACATCCAGTGAATCAGGGTTTGGACCCTAAGAGTTGGTCCTGATGTCCATATTTTTACTTGCCACACTATGATGCCATACAATGGGATTTACTTTTCATTATTCATCTACAATTATTTAAATTTTTGATGAAGGCATAAAATCATTGGTCAGATTAAAGTCTATAATTTATTTTTATCTTCAATTTGACCTACATATTCCATTATCAAGTCTAGTTTCCAACAATGATGTCATCATCCTTACATCATCATCATCATAATTTTTCATAAGATCTTAATAATTGTATTTCACTTGCTCACATTTAACCAAGCATTTCCAAAAATTCACTGGATATCTGACTATCAGGCACTGTGGAAATTACTTTGACATATATCATGACCACTTTGGAACTTTTCTAAAATCATAGCAAAAACTTAAGTAGAGAAGCAGTTATACAATTGCTCCAAAAGAACCAACAGTGCAAAGTAATTTATGTTACATGTTGAAATACATTATATGCAATGAGAAAACACAAATTTCACTTTAAGTGCTCTATTTCCTAGGCTTAACATAAAATTATACTATCATTCACTTCAGTAGCAGTTAATAAGAAGAGAAAGTTATTTTCCCCAGTGTGGAACTTTGCCTAATATGGAAAAGCTAACATTGATCAGAAAGCCTCAATGAGATGAATCCACAGTATAAATCAGTTACTAAAGAACTGTTGCTCTGTTTGATTTAATTATGTACTAGTTTCCAGAAAAAAATTACATCATTGATAATTACACATGTAGCTTATTTCATTAACAGTGTCAGAATATTAATGATATTAATTAAAAATAAGATTACACGTGAATACATGTTTCAACAGTGTTTGCCAGGCATACTGATGCAGAGGAAAATCAGTGATTATTTAAAGGTAACATTTAATTTATTACTTGCAAATACCTTTATGAAATCAAAGGTTATTTAGTCTCTCTCCACAACCTCAGCTTATTAAGATATTAAGAACTGCCAGTTTTATCAGGCAAGCAAACAGAATTGCAATTGATGGGGGAAATTATTAATAAAAGTCAATGAATTTTAACTTTATATAAACTGTTGGAAAATTACTGACAATTAACTTCAAGTGGAGTGCTCTGCTGAGCATTGTTTATAGAACTGTAACCTTCCAACCAGCTTCTGCATTGCCTTTCTCCTGTTACTGCTATTCAATCCATTCTGTAAAGCAGGTTCAACTAACTATGTGATTATTATTAAAGCATCATTTTATTTATGGTACCTCTAATTTTTAATTTATAATTTAACTCTTGCAAACAAATATAGATGACATTATGACAACCACCCCCATATCTACCAACTAGTTTAAGAAAAAATAATTATTGATGAAATGTAAGCCCCTATATATACTTATCCCAAATATCATTTCCCAGGGACTCACTCCTCTAAATTTGGCATATGTTATTCCATGTAGTATTGTATTGAAAGTATGTGTGTGCATTCACAATGAAAATGTAAAATTTATTTGCATGTTTTCGTTTCACGCTTTGTTTTGGAGGTTTATCCATGCCAATCTATAATTCTTTATTTTTTAATTTTTTAATTGGTTTTAATTATGCATTTATGCACTTTGATGTATCATACATAGATGGGATAAAATTTCTCATTTTTCTGAGTGTTCAGATTGCAGAACATATTGGTCATGCAGATATATATACATACATACACATACACACACACACATACACACATACACACACACACACACAGTAATAATATCTGTTTTGTTCTTTTATCTTTCCTATCCCCACATCCCCTCCCCTCCCCTCCCATCATTTCCCTCTAGCTAATCTAATATAAGGCTATTCTTCCCTAGTGCCCCCTGCCTTATTGTGAATTATCATCCACATATTTGAGAAAACATTAGGCCTTTGGTTTTGTGGGATTGGCTTATTTCACTTAGCATGATATTCTCCAACTCTAACTATTTACTGGAAAATTCCATAATTTTACTTATCTTTAAAGCTGAGTAATATTCCATTGAATATATATTCCACATTTTCATTATCCATTCATCTATTGAGCAACACCTAGGTTGATTCCATAGTCTAGCTATTATGAATTGAGCTGCTATAAATACTGATGTGGCTACATCACTATAGTATGCTGATTTTAAGTCCTTTGGGACAATCTGTAATTCTTAGTCATTTTAACCAAAAATTTTTCCAATGAAATCCCATGTATAGAAAATTATTTATACATTTTCTTACTGATATTGATAGTTATAGATGGATTAATAGATGAATAAAAAGATATAATTACAACAATATGATGACTTGTATTGCACAAGTTGCTAAGCACACAAACATGTGAAATCCTGTAGGAAATTAATGCTGATCTTAAATTATAATATTCAGGTTTCCTACATGTTGCCAGATTGCTTTCTAAAGCACTATACCAACTTATATTTCTATCAGCACTTTATGATAAAGTTTCTATTTTTCCACAACCTTTCCAAAACTTTGAAATGTGAGACTTAGTATTTTTTCCAATTTTTAAAATTTTTCTAATTAGTTATACATGACAACATAATGCATTTCAATTCATTGTGCACAAATGCAACCTTTCCTTTCTCTGGTTGTACATGATGTAGAGTCGTACCACAGGTGCAGTCATAATTGTACCTAAGACATTTTCAGTCATTATTTCTCTAATGTAAACTCATTCCTGCTTCATGTTTTTATATTTTAAAACTCATTGATAGTCTGAGGATTGTGGGATTGAAGAAGGTATTATGGCTTATTAAAATTTATGAGCCTGTGCACACACTTGACATAAGCTCCTAAATTGCTTATATAATTTTTGTTTTCTGTACTTGTAGTTCTTAATATGTAGGACTGACGAGCATCGGTATCAGCTGGGAACTTCTTATAAGTTGCAAATTACAAAGCCCTTTATCTACTGAATCAGAACCATGGTTGGGGGGGATATAGTTCACAGTATTTATTTAAATTAGATGATTTTGATGTAATTTCAAGCTTCAACACCACTGATGTTAATCATGATTGTGCCTGGTTTCTCCTGGTACCTCCTTGTGCTGCCCCATTCCCAGCCCTCATCAGGGCCACTGGAATGCTTCACCCATGCTCTCTCCTAGCATGATAGGCTTTCCTATCCATGTCCCACTAATTTGAAACTTTAACTGGACCCTGAAATCTTTGCACTCCCCCAGAAATAGAGTAAATTTGCTCTAAATCCCAGCCATCTGAGCTTATAGACCCCATATATAATACTTCTATTATATGTTTCTGGGCCTTTTACGTTGTGAAATGCTCTGCCTTTTATGGTCCATGAGAAACACCAGTATTTCACAACAGGTCCTCCCTGGATAGCCCTATTCAGAACAGAAATGCCCATTTTCTCCTTTGTTCCTTGTCCACACCATGATTCTGACAGCATTTACATAGGTTGGCCTCTATTACATTCTAACATGAGACAGTACAGCCATAAACTTGTTTACATGTCTTTTTACATCTGGATTACGACTTCTTCTTTTGGTACCTCATAACCTACTTCACAGCAAATGATCTGAATTGCACATGGTGAATGAATGAATTACTAAATTCTGTTCTCAACAAATGACAGAAAGCAGGGGACAGAGTGGCTGTGATTATTAGTACTTATTGTTACCCAAACATTCAATTCTTACATGACTCCTTTTTCTCAGAATGCAAAATGCCACCTGCCTATAATAAATATTTTAGGGAATCTGAATTATTTATTTATTATGTACTTGGATGTGCAAGGAAGGAAGTTGGTTCCTTTAAAATAATAACATTGTTTGACTTAAATAGCAGAAACAGCACTCTCCCATCCTTATTTATAGACCCTGGACTCAGTTCAAGCACACAATGGCACATTAGAGATGTACCTTCTGACCTGCAGACAAATATGAGGGTCAAAAGATCAATTAAGTAATCTTAACTCGTGAGTGGTAGGGAAAATATTTCAGCTAAAACATTGATCTTAGTTCTGAAATGTAAGTCAGCTGAGCTAAATAAGCTCATGTATTCACAAAGAATAGCATTATTTCTTGGCTTATACTCTAGCCTTAGGGGGATGTGACTGATGAAAGACAGATCTCCCAGGTGAGAAAAGAAAAAACAAATGAGTATCAAGCACTTACTTTGGCAGGCACCCTACCTGGACCTTCCATACAGGTAGCTCATCTAATGTCCTTCAATCTCTGTTCAACATTTCTTGTGTGAAAAACAAATCTGATTTTTTTTTTTTTTTTTTTTTTTAGTACTGGAGATCTGGAGACATACTAGAAAGGATACTGATGACTCAAGGATCAAAGTTCAGGCATCCTCAGCAACTTAGGGAGACTCTAAGCAACTTTGTGAGAAGCTGTCTCAAAACAAAACAAACAAACAAACAAATAAATAAATAAATAAATAAATAAATAAATAAATAAAAAAGATGGGGCTGTGGCTCACTGGTCAAGTGCCTCTGGGTTAAATTCCCAGTATAAATAAATAAATAAACAAAAAAACAAACAAACAAATAATAGAAGGGATACTAAAACATTGATCTTATCTACAAGTTGCTTATAGGATTTATCCTCTCTAAAAATCTTCCTTCCCTGGGAATTCTACCTTATGGTCATGTTTTTCTATCATATAGCCCTTTTAGAACTTGAAATCTAATGAAGTTTGTGTACAATCCAAACACTTGACACAGTATTTTAGCTGTTCCATGTGTCAAGCCTATTTGTCTTGAATCAGTTGTGAAGTATTTAAAAGTAAAATTTGCACTTTTATTTATTTTACTAAGTTCCTATAAGGCCTACCTCAGGGTTGGGCCTAATTGCCATTCAACAATTTCACTTTGAATTTTATGCAATATAACTTTATTGTGAAAAAAAAACAGAATTACATTACATTTTCTTTTTATATAATTTAAGATTGAAAGTATATTACTTCTTAGTTTTTCAATAAATCTAGGCAGTTGTATATTTACCCAACATGATTGGAAATAAATATATATATATATATATATATATATATATATATATATATATATATATATATATATATATAAAGCTTTGTAAGTATTTCTAGCCACCATTAATGATAATTTACTTATACAATTGCTTTTATGGTTTTCAGGATTGAAACAAAAATAAAAGTAATATTTTTTTCTCATTAGATTTTTTCCAGAATCTCTAGTACAAAAGACATATGATTTTCTTCAAATTCCATATTATTTATTACCTGCATTACTACTAATTACCATTCATAATTATATTGCTAAGATTATCAACACTGTTATAAACTACTTAGCCAGGTCTGGGATTTTATCTTAGACTATAATAACAATTTCTAATAAAAAATAGTGTCTTATGATTAATATAATGATTCTCATTTTGGATCAACCCTTTTTCTTCTTTATTATTATACCCCTTTATCCAATATATAGGGTAAATTGGTCCTTAACAAATGTTTGATGAGCAGCTCTTTAGCTAGATAGACGCCATAATCTCATTTATTTCTGGTACTAATCCCATTTTTGGCTTATTTTACAGATAAACACATTGAGCGTGTAAGAAATTTAGAAGCTGAGAACACAATTGACCAAGTTATTAGTTTCTTGGTCCTGTGGTCCTAAATACCCTATCATACAAGTGCTGTCCTACTATCACCTGTGGTAGCTTAAATAAGAGGTAGATATAATAACAATTACTCAAAAAAAATGGTACCTGTAGTGTCCTTTTGAGACCTGAGACTTGATTTGAATCTTCTTGATGTGATGCAGTTTTATTAAGTGCACAGATATGATATTTGGTTTTCCTGTTAATGGTCATGAATATCAGGAGATATACAATGGGAAAGAAATAGAGCAAAAATGTTATTGGAATACAGCATAGCTTTATAAATTGGTCCCTGAAAATGATTTGTATCAAACAACTGGAACAAAGGGAGATAAATCATTAACTCTGTAGTACATAGGAGAAGCAGTTGTTCGGTTTCCTGTGGCAGGTTTGTTACACCTGCAGGTCTCACAACAGATTGCAGGAATTGTTACACCTTGGGTTGCCAGCTTGGGACTGCAAATTTGAATTTTCTCCATTAGAGAAGTGAATTCCCCTGGTGCTTTGCAAACTTTAAAAGCTTCACTTTTCCTTTGCAACAGCATGTTTTTGTGCTTCAAATGTATTCAATGGGCTGCTACAAATCAAAAAGTGAATTTGAAAGTGTTGATCCCAGGGGCAAGGGTTTGTTTGAAACAGTGAGAGCAAAGGTGATTTCTTAGCATTATGCCTTTTTGAAGAGCTTGCAGAGGAGTGCAATACAGCACACTTCAGCAGAAGTAAAGTCAGCATGTTATGTATTTTCTGGGCGATATAATGTATTTCAAGGTGACAAAATGACCATTGAATCAATGGGCTCAAAAGGAGAGGCAATAATGAAAGATGTAAGTCAAGGTAGAAGCAGTGGGAGAGCACAGTTTGGATTTTGAGTGCTTCTTTAAGAGGACTATTGCTAAAAGTTTCTATAGTGCTTGGAATGTGGCACTAAGAGAGAGCAGAACCAGACCCTGGTATTAAATTGAGCCCAAGGAAGGGAAAGCTTTACTATGTAAGTCATCTGATATCTTACTCTTAACACATGCTAGGAACCCCTGCAACCTTCCCCCCGCCTCCCGCCATCATAGAAATTTATCTTGAAAAATCAACACTCTTATTCCTCAATACTCAATAGGAAGACATTATAACAAGAATTTATTCTAATACTAGATCTGTTTTTCTTTAAAAAAATATCTTGCTTAAAATATGATTAAATAATAAGGATGATGTCTATCCAGTTAACTTCATGAAATATGTACTCTAACTTATTGTGAGATAATTTATTCTATTCAAATAACTATTGCTCAAATTCATCTGTTGCTGCAGGGAACAGAGACCTTAAGCAGGGCACAAACGACTCATTTGATAGGATGCTTTGTTAATGCATTGTCTTGTGTTTGGTTCTCTATAATGGGCTTAGAATGAACCTCTAGACATTAGATCATCCGTTCTGCTTGAGATAGGATGGATTTTTCACTATACCAGACTACAAGGCGTCTATCATAAGTCTCCAGGAAAAGAGATCTACAGTCTCCCTTGGAAACCTATTCCAGTGCCAGTGCTCCTAATCCCACATCAGTATGTTCTCAAACAGTTATTGCTCACTAATCCATACTCTAGGAATGTTCTGTCAATATTAATAGCAATGATCATGAGCATCCTAAATCCCATCAGATAAAATTTAAGCCCATCTGCAGATGGATGGCTGCTTAACAGCATCCTTTTTATAATAACTCTTTATATGTTTAAGACATTTAATTGTCCTTGACAATGGATATCATAAAATGTAATGCACAATTCTGGAAGCAAAGACGATGCTGACTGTATAAGAACAATATAGCCTGTATCAGAGTTGTTTTTCCTCTAATGTTTGTCCTTATGCTTCTACCCATTCATAATCTCTCACTCTATCTACCTGTGGCCAATGACATAAAGTTTAGAGATAGCTAGCTGGGATTAAACTACAAAGTCTTTTTCTTTGTAAGGTACTTTATTTTAATTAGCATAGTGGTCATCCAAGCTATAAAGCTTTGGGGGCAAAGAGTCTGGACTTTTTATTTCTCACAGATATGGTTAACAATTGGAAGAGGCACTTAGGCAGCAATTGTGGGGAAAAAAAAGAAAAGAAATAAACCAGGGTTTTGAATGGCTATGTGATATTGTTCTTTTGTACCACATTAGACAGCATTATGACACAGACAGGAATGATAACCTAAGTTTGCACCAAAACTGAAATTTGAATAATCAGAATAAAGTCACCCAATCATCCATGTGCCTTTATCTTTTGATATCTACAGAATTTTTGTTTTTTATCTTGGGGGTCAGTGAAGGGGACTAGAATATTTCTTGTTAGTGAGATTAGTATTTGGAATTAAACCATATACACTATATATAATATACTATAACGGATAAGGGACCATAATTTCATATCATTTTTGTCATTGAAAAAACTGATATTTTGTATAGTATGCATTTTTCTTAATTATGAATATAAGTGGATCTCTTTAGAGAAGTCCCACCTTTTTTTGCCCTAAGCTTCCTGGGTAGGGAAGTTATTTCTGATAGAAAGTTGTCTTTGCTTCTGAATTTCTATCAGTTAATTTCTATGGGAGTGTTTCCTTGCCCAACCTGTTCTCCTGTCTTGCTGGTTAATAAAAATAAATTTTGCAGTAGTTCATTATGAGTTTTTAAACTAAGTTTAAGCTTTCTATAAATTATATATATATTTTCCATTCTATGTTATATTTTTAGCACTTTGGCAAAGGTTAGGGGTATTTTAAAGCTGCTTTTGTGAAAAGGATCATTTCCCCTTCTTGAGATATAAAGTGAAAATAACTTACTCAATTGAATAGACATTAAAGTTTATTTTATACCCATTAAGAGTTCCTTATCACACTTATAGCAGAGTAAGTTTCATGAACTACATACCTAGTAAGTGTTAAATAAATGCTAGTGTGTCTTCTGTCAAAAACATGTGTAATCACTTAAGGGTCAGACTTCTGATCTTATTAATGCAATCTTATTAAATTTATTATAATCTGAGAGGATAGAGCAATAAAACTCTTCAACAGGTAAGCTCAAGAGCCATTAGCATAATTCATATTTCCTAAGATTCCTAACCATGCTCATTTATATTGGGACAGGATGGTATTAAACAGTAGGTTTCATTATACTTCCTTCTTGCTCTATGATTATTCTCAAACAAAAAGATAAAGCTCAAAACAAATAGAATATGGGAATGTCCATCAACAAGGAAACTATTGAATAAAGCACAGTAAAGAAGCAACACTGAATATCACACAATAAAATAAAAATATAGCAACAGGAAACCTACAGATGAACCTGCAACTCATGCTACCCAAATACTATGTTCAGTATGATATTATTTTTACTAAGCAGGAAAACAGGAGGGTATATAGTAGGGAAGACACATGTAAATGAATTCTCATTACTAAAATGTTGTTCTATATTCATTATACAGGGATTCTAGGGATCTATTCTACCACTATACCCCCCAGGATATTAAATAGTCATTTAAATGTGTAAGTCTTTTCCTTTCTATCATCTGAAATGAATTCTGTTTATATATATATATATATATATATATATATATATATATATATATATATATATACACACACTAATGAAAGAAAGAATACGAGTAGAAAAAGATACAGAATGATTCTTCAATAAGTCATTCAAAACAATTTTTTATTAGAGAACTGATTTTGTAATATACTTAATGTAATTAGATTTACTACATAAGAGTGAACACCAGAATAGTGCTAATTATAGTGACCAGAGGATCACTATAAGTGGGTTCTCTGAGGTTCAGGAAGTTCTCTTGATTTATCTGGAGCACTGTTTTAGCAACTCAGAGTTTCAAGGGGATAATGCATGTAAGACATTATGAATGCTACATCAGTCAGCTGGCCAGCACTGCATTGTAACAACCACTGAAAAAAAATCAGTGACTTAAAAAGAAACAATTAGTCATTTATTTTCAAGTTCACAGTTCTACTGGGAAAACTGCTTCAGCTATAGGTCTCTGGGTTAGCTACATGAATTTACTGATCCATGTAAACTTTTTTCCAGGGGAATTGGGAAGGGAAGGGCCCAAGTTGAAGATGGAGAGTTATCTGATGGGTTTCTGTTTGTTGGTTGGTTGGTTGGTTTTATTTTGGCAACAGCAAAGGTATAAAAGGGCAACCAAAACTGTGCAGGATATTTTGTATTACATCTGCTAATATTAGCAGAAGTGAATCACATGGCCAAGTACAAAGTCAAAAAGAGGGAAGGTGAACTTGAATGTGGATTTAGGTAACACTACTATAGAAAAGTTAAAAATAAGCAACAATAATTTAATCAACCACACAAATTTACCAAGAAGTTAAATACCTTTTATATTATGTTAGGTGTTTCCTCAGACTCGTTGTTCACCTGGGATCTGTTCTCTGCCCCCAAATTCTAAGGACTCTTTTACATGCACTGGGTTTTTCTGCTTGTCTGCTGATCAACTTCCAGGTGGTTCTGGCCAAAGTACCCCAATAGGAGACTGGAGGGCAGGGGAAATAAAGCTGGGGATAAGTCTTCCCTGCACGGATAATCACATTCCTGGGCAGTAGCTGCATCTTTTGATTGTAGTTCTCATCAACTGGCTGAGATTTCATTGCTGTGTTACCTCTGGAGATGACAGTGGCTTCCCACTGTTGTCACTAAGTCTCTCTTTATTCTGGTTGATGTTCTTCATGCTAACAATCCACACTCATGTACATGGTCCTCTTACCAAAGTCTTGCTCTCTACCATCTCAAGTGAATTCTGCTTTCTTCCATGACTCTTACTCATACATATATATAGCTAATTTCAATATGTATAGAATAGATATGTCCTTAGTGTCCTTATTATTTGCAAATTCTATCTCAAAATGATTTGCTAAATTTTTCTAAAGACTAAGAGTCATATATATTTGTTTTCTATTAATGCCATATTATGTCCTCTTTTATAACTTCTAGGGTATAAGATAGGTGGTGGCTATTTGACTAATACTCAGGTTCTATACCAATTCTTCAACTAATACATGACATGCTTTTTTAAATGAAGGAGGAAAGTTTTCTACTTCAGCTATTTTTCATTCTGTGCATTTATTCTGCATTCACTTTCCTACATTCTCAATTGTCTTTTACTAGGAAGCTAGCCACTGACTTTTTTTAAAAAACACTGAATTTGATCACCTGCCCTTATCTTTAAAAATTCAAAATCTCTCATTTACCAAGTTAATCGCCATGTTTCACAACATTTCTAATTACAGCTGATGACAACTTCAATTTACCATATGACTATTGACATTACAGGATTACTTAGTGTCTTCTCTGTCTGCATTGTGTGAGTTGGTATAGACTTTACTCATAACTGAGATGTACAGCATAATGCCCAATCCCAGGTCAGAGTGACCATGCCAGATTCATCTTTCATAGATCTTATTGTATTTTTAATTATCCATTATTACATGGCATCCTTGGATCTCTTTTCTTCCCATGTTTCTGTTTGAAGGAAAAGTTTCCTAAAGGTACACTTACAAAATTTGCTTCTAAAATTTTTTTCTTATTTCCTATTTTAAACATCCATCTTTGCCACTTTTATGATTAAAAAGTAAAGGTTAGCTAGGTATATTCACCAAGGTTGAATGATAATCCTGGATATGTTGAAGGAAGCATGATGAAGAAGGAAAACAAATTTTTAAAGAGGTAATTAAATCAAGGCACAAGTTATATGGGAAAGAAGATTAAAAAGTTACCAACACACGAAGCCATTCAGATTATCAAACAGAACACTCATTTCAGAACAAAAGTGTACCCTATGCAAACATGTCCATGATCAGAGGTCAGGGACATATGACTCAATGGGATTCGCATGACTTGAAAATGGTCTGCAGTAAGCTACGGTAAGGAATAATTTCAAAGCCTTAGAAATAAAACAGCCCAATTTATGTAATAATGAGAATTGAGAAACATATATTAGCATTAAACATATTTGGGAAGGTAGGGAGAAATGAAAAAAGTAGTAGCACAAACTCTAATTACAAGGTGATCTTTATTTTCCTTGAAAGATTAAAAGTAAGTTGGAAAAGACTGTTCAATATTTAAACTTATAAGGCTCAATTTGACTACTATTGCACACATTCTATTCTGTATACAATATAATTAAGATCCAATATGTAATAAAAATGTTGCTTTCTTAGCTGGGCACAGTGGCACATGCCTGTAATCCCAGTGGCTCAGGAGACTAAGGCAACAGGATCTGGAGTTCAAAGCCAGCCTCAGCAACAGTGAAGCACTAAGAAACTCAGTGAGACTCTGTCTCTAAATAAAATATAAAACAATGCTCAAGTGCCCTGGAGTTTAATCCCCAGTACCCCCCCCAACAAAAAAAATGTTGTTTTATTTGAAATGGTTGCCAACATGTATTGTAGTACAAGTAATACTACAGACACCACAAAATAATCCAACAAAGCCACATTATTAATGTCCTGAACCACGCTTATTAAAGAAATCCCTCAGGAGAACTGCATTCACAGTCACTGAAGAATAAATACTCCCTCATCTTTTATTCGGTGGTAGCAGAAGTTTACCCTCAGATATGTGTTTCTTTTTTCTAATTTGTTCTTTTTAGTTATACATGACAGTAGAATGTATTTGGGCAGAATATACATACATAGAGTATAACTTATTCTATTTAGGATCTCATTCTTGTGGTTGTACATGATGTGGAGTTACCCTGGTAATGTATCCAAATACAAAGGTAGGAAAGTTATGACTGATTAATTCTACTATCTTTCTTATTCTGCTTCCCACTCCCTCTCTCCATTTCCCTTTTTCTAATCCAGTGGTTCTATTATTCCCCTCCCCAACCTCCCTTGTTTTGGGTTAGCATCCACAAATCAGAAAGGACATTCAGCCATTTTTTTTAACTTAGCATGGTATTCTCCAGTTCTATCCATTTACCAGCAAATGCCATAATTTCATCTTTCTTTATGGCCAAGTAATATTCCACTGTGTGTGTGTGTGTGTGTGTGTGTGTGTGTGTGTCTGTGTGTGTTTTAACATCACATTTTCTTAATTCATTCATTTGTTGAAGGACACCTAATTTGTTTCCATAGTTTGGCTATTGTGAGTTGAACTGCTATAAACATGATTGTTGCTTTGTCACTGTAGTATGCTGTTTTTAAATACTTTGGGAATAGACCTAGGAGAGGGCCAACTGGGTCAAATGGTGGTTCCATTCCAAGTGTTGGTTTGTCTGGTTCTTCCAGAGGATGTCAGAGTATCCTTTCCTTGCATTTTCCAGCTTCTAAAATATCCCCATATCCCTTGGCTTGTGGCATCATGGTTGATCTGTGTTTCTGTGAGATTTCTTTCTCACATGTATCAACCACAATATGATTAATATCCTCTCTATACTCCACCACAATTTTCTTTACACATGCCACTATTCAAGCATGTATGGTGAATATTATTAAATGTGTTTCTTCTGGAAAGAACTCTAAATTATCAAAGATGATGCTTAATTCCCTTCTGAAAAAGCTTAGCACAATATCTAAGATGTAGTAGCTGCTCCATAGATGTTTATTGGTTATATTAATTGAAGAACTAAAATTATGTTTATGTACCAGAAATAAAAATATAGCTTTCTATAAAGGAAAGATAAATGGCATGATGTTTCAAATTTTTAAAACTTGTCAAATGTTACACACAGATTTTGATGCTTCTTGATGAATAAAATTTCTCCACAATCAAATGTATTTAAAATTAAATAAGTTGGCATCATATTGCTGATGCCTACATTCATCTCACTTATAATTTTGATCATAACCAAGAAAAATAGCATTTTAACATTCTTGTATTTCATTTTTAACCAAGATAGGAAAAATTTTTTAGATCAGACATAAAATTAATTACATTTATTCACCAGTGAAATATGATATGTTTCTGTGCAGTAGAGATTTAGACATTAATCTTTGATTGTTTTAGTCTAGGATTTTTTCTAAAAAAACACATAAAGAAGATTAATTTATATGAACATCATTGGGCATTTGTCATAAAAATGTAACCTTTTATAGTATTTGAAAGAATAAAAAAATATCTGTGAGTAAGTGATAGGATATCCTGAAAATTAAAGAAATACATATAAATGGTTCTAGCAATCATTCTGGAACAATCCACCAAATGCAATACTTTCTTATTTTATTGTTGAGTAGTAGCATTTTCCTTTAGTTTAGAGAAGGTCCCCTTGGATCATTCATGTAAGGAAAACTAAGTTCCAAGTTACATCCTTCTTGACATTTATTGTGAATTCTCAGCTCAGTTATAGAATGTGGGAGTTAGTGAAAGAAAAGAGCTTTGTCAAACTCTACTGCACTTTTATGAAGTCAGGACAAAGTAGAAATTTACCTCCATCTTTTTGATATTTTTCATATATTCATGTCAAAATGTCATACCTGCCAAACCAAGGAAACCTTGTCATTTCCTTGGCAATTCATTCAATTTGAAATTGAAGGAAAAAGCTTGACATAATTTTTTTTTCATTTCTGAAGTTCTCCTGGGGACAATTTTACCTAATCAAAATTAATCTTTATATTAGTCGGTCTCAGCAAGATTGATTGCCAATATGAAACAGATAGAAAACATCAAGACTCCTTTTTTTTTTTCTGAATTAATCTTAATATGGGGCCACAATATGCAGCTGCCAAGAAAAATATTTTTTTCAAATGAAAATACTTAAAATTTATACTACCATCTTGGTCAATTAAAATAATCTTTTTTTATTGGAGTACTATTTTTTCCCATCTGAAAATACAGAGACTACCTGTATTGTATAAACTCAGAAATACTTCCTACACCTCTTATTTAGAATGCCAAGAATTTCCTGAACCACAACATTAAAAAAAAAAAAAGAACTAAAACAGCAAACTCATAAGCATCACAAAGCTGGCACATAGTTGATTTTCCACTTCAAACAAGGTTTCATTTTCTTTCATTAAGCAAATCATCATCCATCGCCTACTCTGTCTTTAGCCCTGTGCTTTATTTCAGAATTCAGAAAGTAGTAGATTCTTACTTTGTAGAACATGATATACTACTTACAGTGATACCAAGTACAGTCTCCAAGTGAACCTGAATTTTTTTCCATGGACCCATAGTGACCTACCCATAATTATCTTGAAAATGTGAATACTAAAAATCAGTTTAATTGGTGAAATATATCTTGGGGAAGTAAATATTTACTTGCAAGGGATAATGAGAAAAAAAGCAAATATAAGAACAGTTGAAGAAAAAGGTAAAGCTATGATTAGCACTAAATGTGGAAAGTATTATTTCTCCTTTTAAAATCCCCAGGAGTCTAACAATTCTCAAACAGCTAAAGGCATCCAGGTAATAGCATATTCACACTTAAATCAGCTCTCTCAGCATTCCCTCAAGTTGTGTGAGAGCAAATTGGAATAGAAATAGAACCAGAAACAGAGAAAAAGGATAAGAAGTACAGTTTATACCAGAGGAACTTATATTGGAAGAATACTGATAGAAATATTAGAAAGTTTGCATTCTTGCTTAAATAATGGAACAGAGGGTCAAATATTAATTCATGACAAATAATTTTCATTCTGTGCAATTCATCAGGCACTATATTAGCCCCTGGACTTGTGACCATGAACAGAAATCAATACATCACTTTCTCATTCACCTCAGTGTTAGGAAAAGCTCAATCTTTGGTGGGAAAACAGTAAAAAGATAGAGATTTTAATTCACATGAATATATTCACCTTCCCATTAGCTGAGATCTGAAGAATAATTAAGAATGAACAGGATAGGGGTGGATTGGGGAAAGGGTAGTTACACCATGCAGAAAAGGAAGCTCATACACAGGTTCTGTGAATAAATGGACTATGTAACTTTAAAAAAGCTAAAGTAGACATGAGCACAAAAAGTGGGTTAGAGAGTGATGTAGGATATAGCTCTCTGGCATCACTACCCAGGGGCTCCTAAGCCTTCAAAGGAAGAGCTGTTCTATGTCCAAGAACAAAATTAAACTCATTCCTATGTTTAATGAGGGGATAGGAAACATGACCACATTTGCAATTTGAAAAGATCACTCAGACTCTAATAACAGAGCTCAGAATGATTTTAGGGCACTCCATTAAGCAGCTAATTCAGTAATATGGGAAAGAGACAGTATAGCATAAAAACAACCATAAAGAAAAAAGAAAAGTGCAGATATTCAAGGAATAATCACACAAGGGAAACTGGTAAGGCTTAGTGAGAAATAGGACAAGGTACATGAGCCACAGAGAAGAGTGTGAACAAATATACACATCAGTGTCATTGGCTAACACAGGAGACAATGAGAAAACAATAAGTCTGTGAACTCAGGGTTGGACTTGATTTTTTCTTTGCAGTGCATTTGAGATATTCAAATAGAGATATCAAGTAGGCACCTGGATCAAAACAATACTTGCACCTAATAATATAAAAGAGTTTATGGTGAAAAGCCATTATTTCCAATTTTTTGTTTGTTTGTTTGTTTTCCTTTTCCTAAGTAACCTCTTCTAAACATTTCAGGATTTTTTTTATTAATTCTGTTACTTAATATGTAATTTCAGATAATTAACTAATATTTCTTTTTCTTGATTTATCTCTTTTAGTTAATATCTAACTGCTATCAGAATTAATATGAAAGACAACACCTCTCATCTCAGTGCTGATGTTTGTATTTTTACTTTTACAAACTCTTACTAAATACATATTGGTGATTAAGGAGGAAAACTTTCATGGTTTAGTTATTTGTATTTATAACTCTGATGAAATTATTTGCTAAATTTAAGCTGTTACAATTAATTCTATGTTATTTGTCTAGTTTTCCTAAGTTACTCTTCTTACTGCCTTCTACAGTTCTCATATGAAAATAATGATTTTAGACAATCTAGAAAGATGATGGAAGACAGGAGTTTACTTTCCAAGCTGTGCCAATGGTGTCAGATCAGGAAAGCTGATAAACAGCTTCTCTTTGAGGTGGGTGAAAAGAGAAACCTTACTAGGATTTAATAACAGACTCTCAGAACAGCCTAGGGCCTCAAAAGTGTGGATAGAATAAAATTACAAAATTTAAAAAGGAAGAAAAAACTCACCATTGGTGCTGGCGGCCTCTGATGCAGATCCACAGCAGGTAAATCAAAGAGGAGGACTGAGAAAACCCGCATGTAAGGGGGCACCGTGGAGTATCTTAAAACAGAGACATCAGTGATGGAAGACATTGTTGAACAAATCCAGTGGGTAAGCTGCACTATGTTCTCCTGTTGAAAAGCACTGCATGTCTCCAAAGAGCCCACACAGAGCCAAGATAGCCATCTGCCATTACCTCCTGCAGAGCTACAATGGCCAGCAGGTGTAGGTATTGTAATTCCAGCTGGGTCTGATAACTTAACCAGTCGCCCACCACATGGCCTAGGGGGCGACTAGAAAACCAGGTGAAATTCAGGCATGCAGACTGTAGTACCCAGGAAAATTTGAAAGAAAAATGTTTATATTTTGAAACTAGAAGGGTTTACAGTTTGAGAGTTTGAAACACTCAGACACAAGATATTCCTGGTATCTCCCACCCTTTTAGTCTAGCAGTTCACAGGACTAGCTGGGAAGGATCAGGAACTTGATGGGAGCGTGGGGGGAGTAAGGCAGTGAGTGAATGTGTGCTTCAGGACTGAGCCCAAGAAGTCTAGAAATACAGGAGCCAAAGGTGGTGGAGGGGGGAATGACTGGCTCCTGGCCGCATGAGCAGAACCCAGGAGAGACTCCAGGGGTACAGACTCCCCGCATGGATTGGAAGCATCCAGGCTCTGAGGTGTGCTGATCTGTGAAGTAAAAGATGATGTAAGTAGTGAAATCAGAGAGAAAAATCCAAGAAGTGAAAGATCAGTTCAATAAGAAGATAGAAATCCTGAGGAAAAAACAATTGGAAATTCTCAAAATTAAGGAATCAGTAAATCAAATTCAAACTCAATGGTCCAGCAGACTAGACTACTTAGAGGATACAATTTCAGGCAACAAAGACAAAACATATAATCATGAAAATAAAGTTGACCATGGAGAAAAGATGTTAAGAGACCATGAACAGAACTTTCAAGAAATATATGGGATAACATGAAAACACCAAAGGTAAGATTTGTTAGGATAGATGAAAGTTCAGAAATACAAACCAAAGAAATGCACAAATTTTTCAATGAAATAATATCAGAAAATTTCCCAAATCTTAATATTTAAATGGAAAATCAAACAGAGGAGACTTACAAGACTCCAAATATACAAAATTACAACAGACCTACACCAAGGCATATTATTATGAAAATGCCCAACATGCAGAATAAAGATAAAATTGTAAAGGATGCTAGAGAAAAATTACCAGACACATTTAAAAGGAAACAAATTCAGATATGAGCTAATATTTCAACCCAGACCCTAAAAACTAGGAGGTCTTAGAATAATATGTACCAAGCTCTGAAAGAAAATGGATGCCAACTATGAATACTGTACCTGGAAAAATTAAGCTTCCGATTTGATGATGAAATAAAAACCTTCCACAATAAACAAAAGTTAATGGAACTCATAACAAGAAGCATGCACTATAAAACATACTTAATAAATATTTCTTGAAGAAAAAATTGAAAACCAGCAAAAGTGGGAACTACACTAGAAGAATAGCCAATCAAAAAAGAAACTAATTCAAATTAAAAAGCAGAAATAAATCCAAATAAAAGGTAATCAAAAATTCTCAATAATAACACGGAATGTAAGTGGCCTAAACTCATCAAGGAAAAGACATAGACTGGAGGATTGGATTAAAGAACAAGACCCAACAATATGTTGTCTCCAAGAAACTCACCTGATAGGCAAAAATATCTACAGACTGAAGGTAAAAGGACAGGAAAAAAAATATCATTCACATGGATCATATAAACAAGCAGGGATTTCTATCCTCATATCAGATTAATTGGACTTTAAGCCAAAGTTAATCAGAAGTGACAAAGAAGACCATTACATACTGTTTAAGGGAACTTTACATCAACAAGACATAACAGTCATAAATATTTAGGTCCCTAAAAATGGAGCATCTATGTACATCAGACAAACACTTTTCAATTTTGAGAATCAAACAGACCACAACACAATAACAGTGGGTGAGTTTAATGTGTCTCTCTTATCACTGTATAGATCATGCAAACAAAAATTTTAAAAGTAGGGATAGAACAAAAAATACAATTAAAAGTTTATATTTAATGGAAATATGTAGAATAATTCATCAATAACTGAATATACTTTCTTCTCAGCAGCACATGGATCATTTTCTAAAATAGACCATATTAAGTAGGAACTCCCAATTATTGGTGATTTAAACCAACAAAAATTCGTTTCTCCCTCTCTCACATTCATTGCTATTTGGTTGGGGCTGTCTTCCCATTGTTCTGCCCCTTAGATCCAGGTTGATGGAGGAGACACCATCTGAAATGCTGGTTGTCCCCATAGCGGAGGGAAAGAGGCTGGGGCACTTCACATACAGCTCTTCAGGCTTTCAAATGGAAGTGTCACACATCATTTCTACTTATCTGCTACTAACCAAAGCAAAATACAAGTCCCACCTAACACAAAGGGAATTGGAAAGTGCAATTCTAACATCAAACATAAAAGAGAACTGGAATCATTTGGTGGTCCTCATTACAAAAAATGATGTCAGTTTGATCTTTATTACTTCCGTTTTGTAGATTAAAAACTTGATATTTGAGAAATCTGGTAACTTTTTCAGTATCACAGGACATTCATGAAGCAATGAACTGTGTTGCAAGACAGATTTTACAGTGTATCTTACAGTAAATTTACATGGATAAAACTCAGTTGTCAAGGGAAAGTACAATGAAGTTATTTTCACATGTGTTTTATTGTCTTCATTTCAAAAGGATTTTTTTTTTCAGGAACCAGATAGTTTAACCTTGTATTGATATATCTCAAATAGTCTACCATCACATCTATAGGTCCTACTTATTGAATTGATTCAGTCTTTTTAAAGAAATGTAAGAATTTCCAGTGGAATAGGCTTTAAATTTGATATGTTTTTACTAGAGTTCTAAAAAACTATAAAACATGATATTGTTTGTCAAATATGACACCTACTTTTATAAATCTACATAAACATATTTACATATACTATCTTTTAATGTGTATTTATATATAAAACTGTTGAGTTCTATTTTAGCATTATGATTTTATGAAAGCAATTATTTTCAATTATTTTAGCATATAAGATAGCAATAAAACAAATAGAATTTGATGAAATTGAACATGAATTATACTACCTACAGGTTAAATACAAATAACAGGAAATATCATAAATTATTCATCAAATTTTTATATCCTCTGATTATTTATGTGTTCAATCTATTATCATTTTGCCAGACGAGAAATCATTATAATAAAAAAACCCACATATCCAGGCATTCAGAATAAATAATAATCTAACCAAATATGGGTTAAATTTTAAAAATGTTAAATGCTTTGCCATTTTATTGTGAATGCAAAAAGAGAGAGAGAAAACATGTACATAGAATGAAAATAATATAAATAAGAATGAACATAAGAAAAATTAAAAACTTGTTTTAAAGAAGCTAAAATCTACACAGGGAGATACAATTAACTTGCATGAATGAACTAGATAATACTAAACTGATAAATGTGTGGAAGGAATTTCAAAAGTCAAGAAGAGGAGTTCAGAGACTGAGGGGAGATGGATTGTGACAACCGTTTTTCTGTCTTGAGTCATAGTTGCCTGTATCATTTAGGACAAGTGGTTAAATCAGTACAGACTCTAAGTACAAAGAGTTTTATTACCTTCCTTTTGGTAGAAATAGAAACTCTTTACATTTCTCATTTAAGTGGCTTAGTCATTGTAAAATCACTTAAAATGAAAAATCCAGAAGTAAATGTTAGAAAAGATATAGTATATTTCAATATTAAAACTGCAAATGAAATATGTGATCAAAAACATGTCTTCATGAACTGATTCTGAGAGTATAACCTGGTCTCCATGAACCTGAAATTCTTAGTGTGTGTAAATTCCCAAACAAAAGCTGAACATCTGACCCCTGCAATGATAACAACTGATAACTATGATTCAAGGCATCAATAATTGAAATGGAAATTTTATGTCATTAATTATGAGCACAAATTTTGAAGAGATAATGTATTATACATAGACAATTGAGGATAATTATCCATCTGCTAGATCATAAAATCCCATCAAGCTTAATCTATGAACACAGAGTATAATTTTGAC
Organism: Callospermophilus lateralis; assembly: GCF_048772815.1. Taxonomy (NCBI): domain Eukaryota; kingdom Metazoa; phylum Chordata; class Mammalia; order Rodentia; family Sciuridae; genus Callospermophilus; species Callospermophilus lateralis. The sequence goes on along the minus strand of NW_027514713.1, from coordinate 4,415,385 downwards.
TCAATGAAAGGTTATTATAACCAATCATTCTACTACTCAATTTTAGAATTTTTTTGTAGCACTTTATATAAGTGATCCAAATGGCATTAAAATTTCTAGTTACATGAAGTTTGTTACCTTCAATGTACAACAAGAAAAATGTCTGAAACCAGAAATGGGATTTTTAAAAATACTCATAATCAGGAAATTCTATATTCCCACCAAGATAAGCATATATTGTTTCTTTTATTATTATAAGGAATTTCAAAAAAAAATTAAGTAATATGCAAAATTAATGTACTGACATAAAAAAACCTTCCCTGTAAAATTTGTTAACCCTTTTGTTTCTAGTAGTGTTCCCAATACTCTATCATAAATTAATTCAATCTTACAACTTCAAACTTAAGCAATCAATTTCACACCTAAAAGACTAAGTAGAAAACAATTCCTTATTTTTTTTATCAGGAAACTAGAAGTTTCTTATAATTAATTTCAATCTTCAGAGGTTAATAGCCCTGGATTGATTTCCTTTCTCTATGGTGTACTGATCCAGGATAGAATAGCACCTTTCTGTGTCAAAGCATGATGGAAAAAGGTCACAATCTCCAGTCAGTGGCATCCCAGTGTTTCTTATATATTTGGCAATTACAGAATTTTTAGTCTCAGCTACCCTTTACCCTTCAGAAGATTTTCTTGACTAAGATCTCTCATTCTTTAGCTTTAATTTTGCTCAATATCTTTTGTACTTGTTTGTAATAGTATCAGCAAACATTGACAAAGCCTTTACAATGTGTTAGCAGAGTAACAACTGAATTACATGTGCTATTTCTCCTAAGTAGCTATGATTCCATTTTGCAGATAAAGGGAATGACAATAGAGGTTTAACAAATTTTCCCTACTTACCACTGTATTGAGCTTACAATTAAATGTGCTTGTGTATAGAGTTCCCACCTTATATGATTCACAAACGATTGATTTTATTTGCATAAGGTATGATAACTGACATGTCATTAAGTATTTTTATTTGCTCAAAACATAACCAGAAAAAAGACCTACTTCATTCAATGTTATCTTATATAGTTAAAATTATTAGAACCCATGAATTAATTATTTTTGTCATAATAGAGGAATCTAATATTTCCATTAAATCTAATCCATATGAGAATTTCATATCTCTCATATCTCTCTCTCTCTCTCTCTCTCTCTCTCTCTTTATTTTTTATTTATTTTTTATTTTTTTTGTAGCTGCCAACTTTGTTTTTTTTTTTTTTTTTAAGAACATTCCCTGGAGGAGGAGAGTGGATTTCATCTTTGTGTCTAAAATAAATATTAGGAGACCCTGGGCTTCCCAGATCTGAGCCTAGGGTGTCCAAAGGAACCAGCAGGCCCTATGGGCAGACTGAGAATAATTCAAGTTGTGTGGAGACAAGGGTGGATCTGCCTATCACCATGGGTCTCTTTCATGTATTTTATATTTTGAGGGGACTTGGCTTTGTGATCAGGGAAGAAAGAGCTGAGTATAAAGGTCTAATTGTACTATGCACTCTTATAGAAGAATAATCATCAGGCCCAGGGTTGCAATTTATAAAAGAATAGAACATCCCAAAATCTGAAAGTTTGTTCTCAAGAGACAGAATCTTTTAAGAGAATCTGAGAAGCAACCAACAGATAATGACTAGGTTACAATTTGACAAGAAAGCAGGTATTCTGGGAACCCAGGTCTAATGGCAGTCAGAGCCCCTCTAGGGAAAGGCTCCTAGGATCCACCCCTTATTCTGGAGAGGGAAAAAGGTGGTTCAATGACCCTGGTTTCAACTCTTCCCTGAAAAGATCTTGGTACTTATTATCTGACAATTTCGTAAGGTTCAAGACCACAATTAAATTATCTTTCAAAAAGCTAAGCAATTAAAGCTTTGTATCTTTTCAAGGAATTTTTTAAAAAATATAACTGTAGTCCTGGTGATAAAGAAAAATACAACAACAATAGAAATATACTTCCTCTTCCTTATCAGCAGTCAGGTCAAATTAACAACTAAATGATTTTATTATATCCACTGCCAGTCTTACATTGTTTTCACAGTTCACTTGGATGGAAAATAAACAATTAAAGTCTTTCCCAGAGTCATTTAAAGGAAAACCTGAAACACAATGTTAAACTAATTAGTCATATTTTAAGATGAGTATTTTAATGATGATCCTAAATGCCTTTGATTTTTTTTGAGAGGTAAGTGGGTGTTAAATTATACTCAAAATTACTTCTCATAAAAGAAATATTTTATTAAAAATCTTTTAAAAGTTCAATATATTCTGATAATCAAATTCCATAAAAGAATAATCTGACAAAGAATGTTTTAACATTTCTAGTTATGGAAAAAAAGAATTTTCAATTAAATTTTACCAGGCACAAAATCTAAACAAAATATTTGAGACATTTCTGGGGAAAATTTTTATTCATTTGAAAGAAAAATAATTTTCATATTTTATAAATTGAGTACAAAGGAAGATGGAGGGGAGTTTTTATATAAACTTTCAGGTAGCCAAAAGTAAATATGAAATTTTAAGACAAATCATCCCTGGTAACAGGATTTGGAGAAAAATAGAACATGTTTTCAAGCTAAATCTGTTCACAATGATAATTATAAAACTTGTAGTAGAATTCACAACTAATTGTTCTTTAATCATGTTTCTTCCTGAGCCTTCCTCTCTTGAACTAAAAAAAATTAGCATTAGTTTACAAGGACCACTTTCTGAAATAGATAGGTTTCTATTCAGTTAACAAAGTTCTCCTCTCCAGATTTTGCTTCAAAGTTTGGAGTTTAATGGAGCAAACACTGGCATTTCTCTAACAATAAATAAATGTGTCTTATAAAGTCCACTAGTAATGATTAGATTGTTATACCTTTTTTATCTTTTTCCCTAAAATTTATTTCTACTGAGCAATAATATTTATTTTGTGTTACAACTTGAGACAATTATTTATTGTTTATGAGACAATTAAGACAGAATACCTCTTAATAAGTGGTTCACAATATAGATGGGAGAAAATGTTTTAAAGAAAAATGGATCTTTTCTCTGTTATTATTAACATGGAGACACAGGAGAGAAATATGCTATAGTGTCTTCACTATGTTACTGTTAGCTATTTACACAAAAACTCTATAAGGTAAATATTATATTTGATAATTAAATTTCACAATTGAGATTATTGATGATCTTAGAAGAGTTAAGTAATCTGCTTAAAATCATAGTTTTCATTGAAAATTCTAACATGAACCAAGAAGATCCCATCTCACTCATGAACCAGGCTATGTTTATCTTCCTTTGAAGACAAAAAGCATGAGATCAAATTCCTAAGCACTTGGCTTCCAAAGCAGAAAATAAGCATGCATCCCTCAGGGGCTCAAGTACAGAACTTTCCAAGACCTACTGATTATAATTTAACACCGTTGTTATTAAAATTCAGTGTAGATTTAAATTATGGTGAGGTACTGTGATTGCAGTATACAAGGACTTCAAGACACAAGACTTTGTGATCAGGCAAACTAGGGTTCAAATATGAGTTTTTAATTCATTAATGATCTGGAGCAAGTTAACTTCCTTGTACATATTTCTTTGTTTGTATAACTGGAAAAATACTGACCATTCCACAGTGTCTTTTTTGTACTTGTTTAATGATATGTAAAACTCTTAGTACATGTTTGAATGATGTCTTAGTAAAGTTATTTTTGTTGTTGTTATTGTTTTTGTTACAGCTACAAGTATTGTTGCTAAAAACACTCTAATGCATGTAGTATTATTATATAGAGCAGTGTTGAATGTTAACCTGAATAAGATAAAAAGTCAGTTCATTCTGCAAATTTCCAAAAGGGAGCAAAAGAGTTGAAAGAATTGAGAATCCACTTCAACATTAGAAAATTTTATGGTACTTTATTATATATTGTGATATATAATTCAAAAAGTGTTAAAAAGAAATCAGTTAAATTATAAGATTAAGTTAATTGCTTATGTTAGGCAAAATTAGGACTCAGAATTAGGTATGCTGGCAGAAGTCATAAGAAACCCAAAGAGTTGACTTATCTTATTAATCACTCTCTTATATATCTATGATATATATACTATAAATGCCATAAACACACAGACTTGGGAAGCTTTAATGGTACTAGTACCTTTTGCTAAGATCACTAATTTCATTCCTAAAAAAACAGTTTTCTACATAATAGAAGTAGAAATAATTTGAGAAAAACATTTATTTTAGAAATACAAAAGCTCTGTACAAGAATTTGATCCCTTTATTTGCACAAGAGTAAAAAAGATCAGGGAGAGTTAGAAGAATTAGAGAGGAAATGGTTGGAAGTTGACTTTCAATTAAATTTGACTTTTTGGGTTTTTTTTTAATTCAATCCTTTTACCTCCATAATATCTTTAGTAAGTTAAATGCTTTAGCCAAACTCTTGTATACAGGAAAAACAAAAGTTTCCTCAAGTGCCTGACTACAGATTCCAAAATAAGAAAGTAAAAGAGTCAATAAATAAATAATCAAGATGGTGTACTGGAGTAAAAATAAGAATTTGATGCCATAACTGTGAATAAAAATCATAGGAATGAAGAGACGTCAAAGGTAACCAGATTGAAGATTCAAGTCAGAATTTGGAGGTTTTGGTCCTTGCAGAAGCTCCATTTAGTGTGTAATGCAGAGCCTGCATGTAAAATCATTGAGGTATGGAGGAAATAGAGATTCTTGGATTCCTCCTGGAACAACATGAAGTCAGAGCATCAAAGAGTTAATTGATACTGATATGGACAGTCTGTTGTTAGTGACAGAAAATAAGCATGAAAGAAAATTCTGGACAAGGTACTCAGGCCTGGTGAAACTGAAAGAATATATTAAATGTCAATGGATGGCCAAAATGTGAAAGGATAGTATTAGAAGTGAAAGACAGAGGAATAAAAAGAGAAGCCATTGGCCTGATGTAACACAATGATAATAATCTACAAGCAATACTTGAATTAAAGAGGTAGTTGACTTCATTTTGCCCCACTGACAGAAGGAATGAGAAAAAAAAATAGATGCTTCATAAGAGGGGCTGGGCTATGCAGGGAGTATATTAAATTGAATAGTGTCCTCCAAAATTTCATGTCCACAAGGAACTTCTGGAAAATTAAAATGATAGGAGGTTATATTGGAATGGGTAAGCACCAAATCCAAAAACCGGTCTTATGAGAAAAGAAAAGGACACACAGAAACACAGAGAATGCCAAGTGAAGATGGAGGCAAAGACTGGAGTGAACATCTGCTAGAAAAGGAATGCTTAGGATTAGTTGGCCACAAACGATTTTCCTGTTCAGACATTCCACTGATTTTTGTGACATATCAGTTGGAAGATACTGGTTTTTATTTTCAAAGACAGTGCTCTGATCGCAGAACATTAGAACATATTCTAGCCTACACCCTTTCTGAGGTGTGGCCAGCTCAGTGAAAATGTGCTGATGACATGAGAGAGTATGTTATTAATGACATATTCTTGGAACATTGCTGTATTTTAATCACATTTTGTCATTGCACAGGTGTGTTCATAAAAGTAACAATAGATTACTCATCATGGGAAATACTCAAAGCATAAACACTTGTGTATTATCTCTGATTTATATTGCTCCCAGATGTTCGCACATAATAAAAGAAGGAGCAATGACTCTCTGTTTAGAGTAAAATAAATAAAGCTTCTGATACTCTTGGATAAATGAATGAGATCAGAATTATAATTTTAAAACTACACTCTTTGTTGATAAATAGTATCTCTAGATTATATAGAACAAAAGGTATCTACACTGTATTTTCCAGTTTCCTTCTTAATATTTTGACTATATGAACAATTTTATGACACTTTTTATGGAATGAATATTCACAAAACATTGGACACTAAGTCAAGTTCATTCTTTATCTCTAAATAGTACTATAACATGCTTTAATCCTTCCCTTCATTGTTCAAGAAATAATTAGTGAGAAATTACCACATTCTGTGCACTGTTCTAAGCACAGAGGTTACCATTGCACACTAGCAAATGACATTATTGTCCTCAGAAATATGACATTAGGTGAAGTCAAGGTGAAATGGGATGGCTAAGACAGAATAAAATTAAGTAAAAATTTATGTAATTTGCAAATGTACATACTATAGAATATCCCATAAAAGAGATTAAGAGTGCTCTTTTGGCAATGCTACAATGAGGGGGTGATACTGGAGATAAGATGTGAATTGTTTCAGAATTAAGAGAAATTATTTTAGAAAAATAAATGAGCTCTAAGAATGGTTTCCCAAACTAAGATTTAGGAAGCATGAACAAGACTTTGTATCTTAGCTTGGGCTGCCATAATAAATTATGAAAGAATGGATGGCTTCATCAACAGAAATTTGTTTTCTCTCAGTTTTGGAGGCAGGAAATCTGAGATCTGGGTGCTGCCAGGATAGGGGTTTCATGAGGTCTCTTTCCTGGCTGATAAATGCTGCTGCCTTCCTGTTCTGTGCTCACATAGCCTTTGCTCTCTCCTCCATTCAAGTAAGGTCACTAATCCTATCAGATCAGGACTCCACCCTTGTGGCCTCTTTTAACTCTATATCCAAAACACCCATCTCCATATACAGCTACATTGGGTATTAGGGTTTCACCAGGTAAATGTGGGTGGAACACACTTCAATCCATAGCACCTAAGAAAAGAGTTCAATGTGTAGAGAGAGCATAAAGAATGTCAAAATGGCAGAAAAGAGAAGGTAAACATCAGGACAGTGGTAGGAGCCAAATAAAGTATGGTCTCTAAGACAAAACTTAGGAGTGCAAACTTTATTTTAACAGGGAGACAGAGAATAAAGAGTTTTAAGTGGGAGAGAATGCCTGACTCAATAGATAGCTTAAAAGTGAGTTTGACTCAGGTTACAGATATAGCTCAGTGGTAGAGCACTTACCTAGCATGTGTGAGGCCCTGGAAAAAAAATTATTTTTAGTCTGCTGAGCATAAAGCAGAATGAAAATATAAGATCCTCTGTTCAAGAATTTCACAATGTTGACAACAAAGCACTAATTCAACTGTGGGGCCATTTTGTGTGAGACATCATGGTTATGAGACTCTTAACCCCATTAGTGAATTAATCCCCTGATAGGGATTAACTGGGCTCTAACTGTAGACAGGGTGTGACTGGAGGAGGTGGGTTGCTGGGGCTGTGCCCTTGGGGTTTATATTTTGTCCTGGAGAGGAAAGCTGTCTCTCTCTGCTTCCAGGTATGCTTCATGTCCTCAGCCACTTTCCTCCAACCCACACTTTGGCAATGATGTTCTTTCTCACCTCAGGCCTCAAGGAATGGAGTCAGCCATAGTCTCCCAAATGAACTCTTCCTCTACTGATTTTTCTTGTCAGATGACTAAAACACCCTTAGGAAAAAGGAGTACAGTAAAACATTATGTCCTTGAAGTGCTCTCTCCATTCCCAAAAATCTAGATAAGTCAAGCGAACAGTGAGAGCAAGTCTGGACTGGAATTCTTGGATAACTATTATCTCAAAGGACACTGGTTTTCTCCCATGTATGCTGGGAGTTAGGACAAGATAGTGTTATCTAGCACACCAAGATCTTTGGGATGTGGGTCATACTAGAGGACAAAGCAAGCTAAACTAGGGATATCTAGTAGCCTCACTTATAAAATCCCTCTCCCTGAGGTAACTGGTGCCGAACTGAAGGTACAAAGGGGAGAATAAGTGCCAGTCTTCCAACCAGCTACCAGTCAATCAGACCTCAGAGGATTGGAAGTGATATTTTCTGACAAAGCACCATGAGTAAGGGATGGAGGAGCTATTTGTCAGCCTATTGCCACTGGACTTTCTGGGGATAGCATCACAAAAGACAGAGGTGCCAACTGGCAAAGCATTATGAGAAATAGAGGTACTATATGTCCAGTCTGTCAGCACTGAGCCTTCCCCATAAGCATTTTTCTACAAACCTAATTTGAATCTGGGTATGGTCTTTGTTCTTTCATCAAACTGTCCTAATGGCCTAGCCCAGTTGAGCTATTGACAAAACACATATCTATGAAGCCAGATCTGGATATAGGAATAGAGGCATAGAGACACACTTATCTATCTCATTTTCCAAGGTGAATAGTGATGGTGCTTTGGAATTGGTTGTGGCAGTGGGAGCTTGAGAAATGAAGAAATGCTTTTGGTGAGAGGAGTGGATATGGGAGACTGGGGAAAAGTAGGATCTTAGCTTAAGCAGCTGGATGAATGCCAGCATCATGCTGTGAGCTGGAAAATTGAGAAACAGATTTGCTGAAGGTAAGGATCATGTATTTTTATTTAGAATGCCAAGTTGGAAATCTCCACTGGACACTTTAAAATATTAAAAGTATATCAATTTTCCTGTCAGTTTTATAAATTTCTGTATCTTTGATTTGCAAACTGACTATTAAGTATATATGCAGTATATTTGCTCATTCAACCTTCAAATAATCAATATAATTTCAAAATCATTGTAGACCAATATTTGTGTAAAATACAAAAACATTTAACTATCAGCAAAACAAAATTTTGAAGAGTGGAAAAAGTCCCTTTTTTAATTCAAATTAGTTATACATGACAGTAGAATGCATTTTGACACATCATACAAAAATTTTTAATTTCTCATTCTTCAGGTTATTTTTACAATTATATAGAGTCAAAAATTATGTAATTTTTATGATAACCTTCTAGAAATATTTAAGTGACTGATTCCACTTTTGTACTTACCTCATTGCAAACTGAATCAGAGACTTCAAGAAGTACTATTTTTGACTACCTCCCATAGCTGTTCTTTCTATCTCCCCCTAATCCACAAACTGTTGATGCTTTTCATTACTTTGTTCATACTAGAGGATTGAGAATACTAGAGGATTGAGCATGCTCTAGGTCATACTAGAGCATCTGCGAGCTCTAGTATGACCTAGAAATTACTAGTAGCCTACGCCAGCCAGATGGCACACATAGGCTACTAGTAATTTTTAATTCAAGTTCAGTTATATTACTGATGAGAAGCAAGAATTAAACAATCAACCCTATGTAAGGAATAAGCAAAGAAGCTTTCATGGCAGTTAAAGCTCAGCATCGATTATCTAGAAATAAAATAATAATAAACTATTTTCACATTGTCATCTGCAGTACTAATTGTACTAAAAGAGGATCTGCTAGGCACATTCGTGCACATCTGACATCCCAGCAACATGGGAGGCTGAGCAGAAGCTGGCAAGTTATAGGCCACAGTGAGCAATTTAGTGAGGCCCTAAGCGACTTATTGAGCACCCGTGTCAAAAATTTAAAAATAAAATAAAAAGGGCTGGAGAGGGAGCTCAATGTAAAATGTCTCTGGATTCAAGCCCTAGTACCAAACAATAAAAAAATAAAAATTATCCACTGCAGGGGGGGTTGGAGGGTGGTGGGCAGAGCAAATTGAATCCTAACTGACCAATTTTGTAAGAAATAATTTTTCTGTGCAGTATGGAGAATCCTTGGAAAACTTAGAATGGAACCACCATTTGACCCAGCTATCCCACTCCTCTGTCTATATCTAAAGGACTTAAAAACAGCATTCTACAGGGACACAGTCACATTAATATTCATAGCAGCACAATTCACAATAGCTAAACTGTGGAACCAACCTAGATGCCCTTCAGTAGATGAATGGATAAAGAAAATGTGGTATATATAGTCAATGGAATATTATTCAGCATTAAAAAAGAATAAAATTATGGCATTTGCAGGTGAATGGATGGAGTTGGAGGATATAATGCTAAGTGAAGTTAGCCAATTCCCAAAAACCAAATGCTGAAAGATTTCTTTGATTTAAGGATGCTGATCCATAATATGATGTGTGTGGGGGGTGGGGGATTAAATGAACTCTATATAAGGCAAAGGTGGAAAGGGGAGGAAGGGGAAGGGAAGGGGAACAGGAATAGGAAAGACAGTGGAATGAGATGGTCATCATTACCCTGAGTACATGTACGAGGGCATGAAGGATGTGACTTTACTTTGTATACAACCAGAGATATAAAAAAAGTGTACTCTATATGTATAATATGAATTGTAATGCATTCTGCTATATATAACAAATTAAAATTAAAAATAATAATTTTTCTGTTATAAAATAGATATAAACATGAAAAACACCCATTATGAAGGAAATAGAGAGGAAAAAAAATAGTGACATTTGAAGAGTGCACATTTTTTAAGAGTTACGTTTATCTTATTCAAGCATTTGAGTTGCAAGGAATCAGAGTTTACTCAGCTAACAAAAAGGGATGCTTTTTTGAGTACTTGGCAAGCAATGTTATACATATGAAGTAAGGTAAGGAATTATGAGACGTGGTTCTGGGAGTTGAAAAACAGAAACTAGGTCAGTGATTTGCTAATAAACATGCTTTGTAGCATTTTCTATAAATATTCCTGCCATAGCAGCCTTTAACTATCATCTCAATTATGGAGTTGGGACTGGAAACCCAGAAGCACACCATTACATTATATACCAGAAGTTCACCAATAGATACAGTATTTCTACAATTTAGATACAATACACATAAATGATCTACAGAACAGATAATAGTATAAAAGAGTAAAATAATTGGGAACTATGAGTTTGTAGTATATATTTGTTTCAATACATTGTATTTATGTACTTTAATTTTTTGTGGTTTGATAACCAACTTATTAAATACCCGAACACTTAATAATCAGCTCTTTTGAGTCAGTTCAAATGAGCTCTACTATACCACTAAACCAGGGTCCTTCTATTTCTTACTCCCTCCTCTTCTCTCTCCTTTTTCTCCATCTCTTTAGCATTACATTCCCCCTTCTTTTTCTCTCTCTCCTCCCACACCTTCCTTACCTACTGATGACTGGTCTATTCTGCTTACCCACAATTTCTACTTCCCGTAATTAGTTTGCCATGGCTTTAAATTCAGATCAAACGCTACATTAAGTTTCAACTTTAGAGTTCATAAGCCACAAAATACAGCATAACCTAATGTTTTCTCCTAAAATTCCAAAGGAAAAATACAATTTATTCTTCACTCTGCAATAGATACTTGTATTCTAGATTGATCATTCCTGTTCATAAGTGGGGGTATCATATAAATAAATAATGACCTGTCCTTTAATAAAGTTTTTCCCTTGGGGGGAAACTTGTACTGAAGTAAGATATGACTGTGGTAAAAGTTACAAATATATCTGGACCTACCTTTGTTTTCCTGAGAAAAGTACAAATTTTCATGCAATAAAGCTAAGTAGATGACCACTCTCATTAAAAAAAGTAAAAATTATTTATTTGAAATAAATAATTAATAATTTAACTTAAAGAGAACCACTGAAATATTTTTATTTCCATGACACATGGTCAAAAGAAAAAGGTTAATTATTTGTTTTAAAATTGTTTATACACAGTAGATAACACAAAGAAATTGATAATAACTAGCTGCTTGTTACCAAGAGAAAACTATTGCTGGTCAAATTGTAAATGTTTGTGTATCCTATAGTTGAATCATTATATTCTATTCACAGACCAGTGTTGAAGTTTGAACTATGCATGTGAATAATAAAAAATATGTTGGCGATGGTATTTTTCAGCCCATGTACCACTGACATGACTTACTCCATGATTGAGAGTCAGTAAAGACAATTGTTTCACATTTCAGCCTAAACTATCAACTAAAGGCAATGAATTTCACTTGGTCATAGTCTGATTCTTTAAGGCCAGAGTGATCATGAAAAATCCAAGTGGTTTTGAATATGAATTCACCACAGTAATATGACAGCAATTTCCTACAGAAGCATGTGGTCTTATGATTTTTTGATTATATAGTACTCTAGCAGATTTTAACTTTTTCAGCATAGAATGAAGAAAAACAATGAAGATGACCAAGATAATGAATTTTAAGTTATTTTTCTTATCTAATTGTGTGTTCAGTTTAACATAACAAATTTGCTATTCTTTAAGTTTAGTATCTCTTCTAATTCGCAGGCTCTCTTCATTAGAATCACAGGGTGGTAGGCAGATGGGAGGAGGGCCTGATATGCATCCTGGGCTACCTTTGAAGGCCTACTTACTGAATCAGAATATTTATGGTTCCTTCTACCTCCCTCTCATTCTCACTGCCTGGGGAAGTGAATGTGATCTAAGCATGAATCACAGAAAGAAATAGTTTCTCCTCCCCAACCTTTCCACCTACCATCTAGTTCATGGTGTGCTCCTGAACCCAGGTTTCTTTGAGAGTTTTTTCTTTTCCAGAATGACTAGAAATAGAAATACTATGCCCTTCAGTGGGAATTCAAGACTGTGACCTTAGGCTCTGGACTCATCACGACAATTATACCAGAACACAGTATACAACCGAATACATTCAGGTTACTAAGACTCACATTACCTTGAGATTTGGTCAGCGACCTCAATTCCAGATTGAGTTACCTAGAAAACCAGGCCACATGTATTGGGTCTTTCCCAAAGTTTGTGCTACTTGTCCATTGGCATTTTGTAAGACCTCTCTGGAAGATCTCCATCACTGTGTACAAATGAAAACGAACCACAGTGGTTCTATAGGCACAGTGTTGTATTAATCCATTTAAAATCAAAGTTCTTTCTCAGTTTAACAAATGCAACAGTCTGATGAGATTCATCTTAGACTCAACCACGTGCAATTTACATAATCAAAAAGACAGAAAATGGGGATTTTTCCATTTTCCCCATGAATAATAGACAGTACTTCCTTTACATTTCTGAAATTGCAGAGACATTTTTAAAGTGATTTTTCTTCCTAAATAAAAGTCTATTTCAAAGGCAATTTACACCTCCACTTCTTGAGAAAACTTTGTGTAACTTAGAAAGGAGAGTTTCTACTGATTGCATTCCTCATTTAAAAAAAGAAACAAAGGTTAGTTACCATTTAAGAGCATGCACATATATCTACTATTTATAGAATTAAAGCATATATTCTTTATATATATATATATACTATTCATTCTTCTTATTTGCTTGTTTGACCAGCATTTTTATGTAATTAAATGTTATTACTGAACTTTATTCTAACAATTACATAATTTGTTTTCATCATTCATTGTAGAAGTATTTAATGGATGTTCACTATAATGGCTCATGATACCCACTGCCTTCAGGGGAAATAATAAGAAAGGCATGTCCTAATCTTCAAAGAGCAAGCAGTTGATATATGTGCTCTTTTGGGTAAGCTTTGATTTATAGGAAATAATGTAGGGGTGGCCCTTTAAGCCAATATTAAAAAAAAACTATTTATAAATTTAATACAAAATTAGTGTTTTAGCTTTTAAATCATCCAACAAATACTTTCTTATCATTTATAGACCTAGTAAAAATGTTACAACTTCCAATATAAAATTAGAAATAAAAAAAAATCACTCACTAAATTAAAACTTTATATTGGGAACTCAAAACAAATCAGTTAGTGTCTCTATTGTGCAAATTTTTATTAAGCATTAATTATATTTAAAATATAAAATAAAATATACAGATTATACCTACAAATAATAAAAAATAACATTATTTCTAAGGATATGATTTAATTTACAATTTCCGTATTTGTTATAAATATTGATTTCAAATATATGTAACACCATGTGAATAACTCTCATCCAAATTCATCAATATTAGACTGTTTTCTGTTAGTGTATAGATTTCATACAAATCATTAAAAATTCTCGACACATCACAGGATTTATATTTTGTCTGACTCAATAGGAACAAGCAGAATCTAATGTTTGTTGGATAAATAAACCAAAAAACTGAAAAACATTACAAATGATCTTCATGTCCTAAGGTAAGCCATATCATCTAATATTTTTTGAGTCTTTATTCAAAAGTCTGAACTCCCACTAAAACTTTTGCTGTTGCCCTTGACTTCTTCATTTGCATTTCTTTGGTTCTTTTTAACATTTGTGATTCTTACGTCTATAAAGATCCAGTATTGTACTTTTATAGAGTCTTTCATGTCATTTTTTAAATAATCTTTTGATTCTCTTTTCTTATTTGAGCATTTATACTTTTGCCTTTTTTAAATTTTTCCCCCCACATTTTCCCTGCTTGGTGGGATCACAACTTATATAGCTATTAAAATGATACCATGCTAAATTATTTTACTTCACATGACTTGGTTCTATAACATTTTTCATGCTCATACCAGACAAGCAAGAAAATAGTCAATATCAGTAAAGGAAAATGTACTGTGATAAAGGAAGTTTGTCTTCTCCACAGAATATATATTAGGAGCAGCTGCTCATCCTGACTTAATGGGGAAATATAGTGAGCTTAGTTTTATCTTAAGAGCAGGTATCATGTAGTCAGTAAACCAACAGAACTACAATTCAAAAGTGAAAGCGGGGCTGTAGATAGTGGGAGCCAGCTGACTAGGGAATTAGAAAGACTTTCCTGGAAGGATTGAAGTACCCTCTGTGGTAGGATACTGTGAATTTGAAGTGGCCTAGATAAATCCAAATGTCTCCAGCAGTATTTACCTTCCCTCGTATTTCTATGGAGGTTGTGACTGGCTGAATTCATCCTTGTGAAACATTATGCTATTCCATTACAGTGACAGAACAGCCAGGTAACAGGTGAGATGATGCTGTCAGGTACTGATGCATGAAATTAAGCTGATGAGGGAAAACAAAGAATATAGGATGTAACTATTGGGGGAAAACAAATCAAGGTTTTCTCATGGTTTTCATGAGATCAAAGAAAATTGTATGATAGAAGAGAGAGGCAAACAGTAGGATAGGAGTTCGCTGCTAGAAACAAAGGTGTCGGAATTCCCTATAACAGGAATGAACTTCTGTGATGCCCGGTTTTGACATTGATATATAGCTCTGGCAAAATTAGATGACTAACATGGGTGCATGTGGTTATTAGAGTAAGCCACATCAAATAACTGAGGGGCTAAATTTGCCCAATATTGTTATACTAGATTTCAGTCAACCCAAATGATCATCAGCTACAAGCTCTTAATGGGTTTCCTATATTGTATTGATGTACAGATTTAGTATCCCCAATATGAAAATGCAAAGCCAAAATGCTCCAAAATATGATTGTTGACATGACTCCATATGTTAAAATTCTCCACCAATAGATTTTATTTCATGCACAAAATTATTAAATACATTGTATAAAATTACCTTCTGGGTAGTCATAAAAGTTGACTGTGAAGCATAAATGACTTGTTTTTAGACTGTGTCCCATTCCCAAAATATTTTATTGTATTCACACAAAATTCCTTTAAAAATAAGTGCTGGGTAAAAATGTAGTAACATTTTTAACATTCCAAATTTATCCAATTTTTGAGTAGTAATTTTTGAGGACTCCTTCTTCATACATTGGGTTTTACAGTGTTAAATAATATTTGATAATACATTGGTAACTAAATACATCATTTTAATTTATACTTCTTTATTCATTAATAACATTTCCCATATCAAGTAGTTTGCTTGTTCAGGTTTTATACCTAATTGATTTTTGAGGCTTAGTTTGTGGGGGTGTGGGTGAGGGAGGCATTCACAAAATACCATCAGTACTTATTAATAATGCTTTACATATATTTTTGAAGTTGATTGGCTCTTACATTTTTATGATTTTAGCCTATAGTTTTGATGGCACATGCACATAAGAGTACATATACATATATGCATATATGTTTTTAATCTGGCGTTAAGACATTTTCAGATCTCCTTTTTCTGAACTATTTATTACATGATCACATGTACTACATTTTACTTCAATTCATTATAATGATTTTAATTAAAATGTTAAAATGTACAAATGTTATTATTTCTAATAAATGGTGGTTTTTATAGATTTTATTATGCTGCTTTTAAAAAAATATGACTAAAATCTCTGATTAATTCTGTATTGTGCTGATGCTCTTTGAGTAAATATCATTCTAGAAAAAAATATTAGGATCACTTTCCTTAAGTGAAAAAGATATGTATGTGTTAAATATTCACATATTGTTCTTATTTGAAATGGAATTAATTAATGGGGATTCAAGAGTATATGAGAATGGGATCTATGGTCTTTTTTTCTATTCTTGTTTTCCAGGAAGTCAATTGCTACAATAAGAAAAAGTAATCTTGAAGTTCTTTTCTGAATTGTTAGTAGAATCATCAACTTAATTTTTGCAGTGGCATTTACTTGATATTTTTTTCAATATTTTAATATTACCCAGATCTAAAAAACAACACCATACCTGAGTTGTTATATTTTTATTTTATTTTTTTCTGGCTTAAAGTTGAAGACTTCCAGGGTGCTAAAACGATTCTTTACTTTTATGGAAGCACTCAATGAACAGGAAAATAGGTTCTTGGCAATGTATATAAATCCTGTTTATTGTTAATATCTTTTTCTAAATAAAAATTTTAAGAAAGTAGTTATATAATCTCTAAAAACAATAAAAATGTATAGTCTAATAACTATGAACTAGCCTTTTTTAAGTGGTTACTTATTTATTATTTTTATTTTTGCAATTCTGAGGATCAAATCCAGGGCTTCTCACATGCTACACAAGCCTATACTATAAGCTACACCCAACCCCTCAATTTACATTGTTAAAATGAAGTTAATCACATAGTTATTCAATTTTCATGAACAATAATTATGAAAGAAATGACTATTTTCTGCTCATATTTCAATCAGCCTAGTTCACAAAAAAGAGAGTAAACTTTCTAATACTTAGCATTTTATTTATAAGTAATTTGCTTAAAATAATTTTTGCATATTTTACTTAATCTAAAATATTTGATTTTTAGTAAAATAAGACTAAAAGTTTAAAAGTCTGAGTGTTACTAAAATAATCATGAAATAATTTGTTTCATATTAGTTAAATAAATTTCTATTACTAGGATTGTATGTTCTCTTCAAGGGCATGCTTAGGAATGATGTTATTTTTAGGACCAGTATATAGTTTAGATGAGGAAGATCATTTACTGGTTGACCTACAAATAAAGCATCAGTGCACAGACCAGTCCCATAGTTTATTCTGATTTATTCTATCCTAATCTACTCTATTTACTCTATTGTAATTTTCTTCCCAAAAGTATTTTTCTTCAAAATTATGGATAACTTTAATACTTCATTTTTATTAGAAAAAAACCTCTTTTTTTTTTTAAGAACTGTGTATCTCAAATGTAACTTTCCTCTGAAGTCTTCTAGGCAGGCTAAGTCTTATCATCTTTCATAACTCTTCTTATAATTGTCCCTCTGTTTCAGTGAAAGTTTACAAGACCCTTCTTAATCCTTCACTCTAGGACAGTATTTTATTTATTTTTATTGTGCCAATAACATTGTGAAGAAAAAATAATATTCTGTCAAATGAATGCATAGGTATGTGTATACACTTTTTCTTACCTTTCTTCCTCTTCCATCTATCATTTTTAATATAAAATTTATTTCAATAGCATAAATGTTTTTACATCTTTATAGAAATAATATACTTTATAAAATTATCTTCATGATTATCTTATATATTGACTTTCATACACTCCATTTCAAGACCTTATATACTCCCCTCAAACCCTCATCACCATATCCCCATACTCATTTTCATCAAAAGTCTCTATTTTACTTAAGAGAAAGAAGAAAAAGAAAAGCAACAGAAGAATTCCTGCCATTTCTGAGCAAAACAATTTAAGAATCCTCTTTTATTTCAAAATATATGCTCATTTCAGGCTCCTGAGTAAGACCAACACCTTCACACATCCCAGAGATCCTATCCTTTGGACCTACTTGAGGATATAATTATAACAGTTCACTCCTCTCCAGAAACATCAGATTCTCTCTTTTTGGATTATTCTCATCATCATATGCACTGTTTAATTTCCTCCATCTTAAAAATATCCTTCTTTGGTCAGGTACTGTGTAATTACAGGCACACCTATAATCCCAGTGGCTCAGGAGGTTGAGACTGGAGGATTAAGAAGATATACAGTCAATCAACAAATATATGAAAAAGTGTTCAACATCTCTAGCAATTAGGGAAATGCAAATCAAAACTACTCTAAGATTTCATTGCACTCCAGTCAGAATGGCAGTTGTTAAGAATATAAACAACAATAAGTGTTGGTGAGGATGTTGTGGGGGAAAAAGACACACTCATACATTGCTAGTGAGACTGCA
This sequence comes from Callospermophilus lateralis, assembly GCF_048772815.1. Classification (NCBI taxonomy): domain Eukaryota; kingdom Metazoa; phylum Chordata; class Mammalia; order Rodentia; family Sciuridae; genus Callospermophilus; species Callospermophilus lateralis. Next base: position 4,397,212 of record NW_027514713.1, on the reverse strand, counting down.
AATTGGTACAGCCAATATGGAAAGCACTATGTAGATTCCTTGGAAAACTTGGAATGGAACCAACATTTGACCCAGCTATCCCACTCCTCGGTCTATACCCAAAGGACTTAAAAACAGCATTCTACAGGGACACAGTCACATCAATGTTTATAGCAGCACAATAACTAAACTGTGGAATCAACCTAGATGTCCTTCAGTAAGAATGGATTTTAAAAAATGGTATATATTGACAATGGAATATTATTCAGCATTAAAATAATAAAATTATGGCATTTGCAGGTAAATGGATGGAGTTGGAGAATACAATGCTAAGTGAAGTTAGAAAATCCCCAAAAAACAAATGCTGACTGTTTTCTCTGATTTAAGGATGCTGATTCATAATGTGGTTGGGGGGGGCATGGGAAGATTAGATGAAATCTAGATAGGGCAAAGGGGAAGGAGGGGAAGAGAGAGGTTATGGGGGTAGGAAATATGGTGGAATGAGATGGACATCATTACCCTAAGTATCTGTATGAAGACATGAAGGATGTGAGTCTACTTTGTGTACAATCAGAGATATGAAAAATTGTGCTATATATGTGTAATATGAATTGTAATGCATCTGCTGTCATATATAACAAGTTAAAATTTAAAAGAATTTTAAAAAAGAGTTCAGAGTCATCTTTAGCAGCAGAGAGCAGCTAAGCTACTCAATGAGACCCTCTCTATAAATAAAATACAAAATAGCGGGGGGGGGGGGATGATGTGGCTCAGTGGTTCAGTGCCAAAGAATTAAATCCATTGTACCTAAACAAAAAATATATCTTTTGACCCAGTTTAATTTACATTATCCTATTGTTTTATTCTTTTCATAGGCAAAATATTTCTCTCAAAAGGCAGCTATATTCCCTGTATCCAAACTTTATGTTGGTACGTACAATTCTAACATGGCCCCAAGTTTCCCTGGCCCTCTGGCATATACAACTTCCATAATCCCTAGAACTACAAATGGGATGGATTTGTTTCTATATTAATTAGGTTGTTATATGGCATAATTAATGTTAAAATAGGTAGACAGTTCAGGTAAGCCAGAACACTTACATGAATCTTTTTGTTTGTTTGTTTTTGGTACAAGAGATTGAACCCAGGGGCACTTAACCACTGAGCCACATCCCCACATCCCCAGCCTTCTTTATTTTTTATTTTGAGACAAATCTCTCTAAATTACTTAGGGACTTGCTAAATTGTTGAGGCTAGCTTTGAACTTGCAATCCTCCTGCCTCAGCCTCCTGAGCTGCTGGGATTATAGGCATGCACCACTACCCCAAACAAAAAGAAGATTCTTATCTTAATCTGTGGCTTTAAAGAAGGACAAGTCACATGGAAAGGAATGCAGGTAGCCTCAAGGAGTTAATCGAAGTTGTTAGCTGATAGCCAGCAAGGAAACAGGGACTTCAGCCTGAAACCATATGAAGTGAATCTTGCCACAACCCTGTGAGTTTAATAGAAGCTGCAGATTAAAACATGTACTGGCTGATAGTCATGCCATGCCAGATATTTTATCTAGAGTACCATGAACTAATAAATAGATGTTGCTTTAATTCACTAAGTTTATGGTGATTTATTCCACAATAATAGAAAACCAATACCTTTCCCATTTTCCTTTGGACCATCCCAAATTATATTTAGAATCACCATTCCAACAAAAGATTATCAATGATCTTTCTATTGATCAATTCGATGCACAATATTTAATACTATCTTTCTAGAACATCAGCAACATTTCTTCAAATTGACCCCTTCCTCCTTTTCCACTGAGATGGAAATACCATCCCATGGGATACCATCCACACAGCTCTCCTCTTACCTCATCTGGTCTCATTCTGGCTCCCTCACACTTTTCTAACTTTGTTTCTGAAACACCATTCCCTCTAGTCTTTCTTTGTCCTTGTTCTATTCTCTTGTACCCCAATAAGTGGTTAATTATCTGTTGGTATGCTCCTTAGAAAATTACCTAAGAGGGTTGTGCTGACCTCATAACAGGGGTGGTTTGTTGATAAGGGAAGGTCCTGGCAACCTGGTCACAAGAGAGAGAGCAATGTGATCTAGAACCAGCAGTTCCCTTAAGAGATTATAATTAACTGTGACTCAGGGAGGTTCTGACATACCAGGCCCCATTTTCCAGAAGTTTCTCTGCTTGGATAATGTTCCATTGGTTATAAGTACTACCTCCCCCAATTATAATTATTTATGGGTTGGGGAAGGTTGGATATCCTAGTTCCCACTCTTTAGATGTTTGCTTGCCTGATAAAGCTCCCTCTGTTCTGTTTTGTGACTCATGGATTTTTCTTTCTTTCTTTTTTTTTAAGACAGAGAGAGAGAGAGAGAAAGAGAGAAAGAGAGAGAGAGAGAGAGAGAGAGAGAGAGAGAGAGAGAGAATTTTTTAATATTTATTTTTTAGTTTTCGGCGGACACAACATCTTTGTTTGTATGTGGTGCTGAGGATCGAACCTGGGCCGCACGCATGCCAGGCGAGCACGCTACCGCTTGAGCCACATCCCCAGCCCCTCATGGATTTTTCTTAATGCATATGTCTATTATGTCTTCCCTGAAAGTTAGTGCCCTTTCTTGTCCTTCCCTCTACCCAACTATTCATAGCTGACTAACCTACCTAACAAGAAAGGCTGAGATTCAAAGAGCTTTCTAAAGACTTCCTAAGACTAGGCAAAGGGAAAGGATATGTGGCTGTTGACCAAAACCATTTCCTTTTCCCCCACATTTCCCCAAAACCCCTGTGCTTCTCTATTCTCTTTTTGCTTTCTCAGAGAAGAGATGTCATGGGTGTTGCACAGAAGGCTCTGGAGAGCAGGTGATATACATCTATTCCTGACTCCATCTTCGGCAGTAGCATGTTTATAGCTCAAAATAGGCCATTATGGGAACTTTCACATCATGAAAATAGGAACACGCTAAAAATCACTGTCCTTTGTGTGTGGAGAGCCAGCAGTCTGTGTTGCAAAGCATTTACAGAACACTCAACCCTACAAAATTCAACCTTCCAAATGCTTTCAATACTCTGCCAATCTCCAGTGTTATTCTTTGCTCCAAAAGAATATTTTAATTCTTCTTCTTTTACCAGTCACTCTTTTATAGACTATTATCAGATCTAGTGGCATAGCATATATTGCTTCTAATTCCATAATAGTTTTCAGCTCTTAATTTTGCCATTTTACTATTTTTTTCTTGGATTTCAATATGCATATTGAAAGGTATATTGCTTATCATGCTTCCATGCCCTTCTTATCCTGAAGTCCCTGCTGTGATTTCTGTTTGTGTATTAGAATCCTCTTTCAAATATTTGGTCAAAGGGATGGGACAGTTGAAAGAAGAATGTACATGTATAATATATATCATATGTAAATAATTTTCTTTTCTATTAAAATCACAAATAATGAAACAGATCCCCTTTGAAATTAAAAGCAACTTCCTGATAACTGCTTTCATTTTCTCACACTGGGGACAGACACGAGAAAATTAAGGATGACGTATTCTCTCACACAGCCTAGCTAAATCTACTTTCATTATTTCCTGCCTTTTGTTCCACTGTGCCTCCTCTTCTCTTATAAAAGGTTTATGTGTCCCTGAGCCCCTGAAGATGCCAATTTGACACACACAAAAATGCTATTTTCTATATTCCTCAAACCTGGCTGTGAATGAACCTATTTTCTTGCCAACCTGACTTCTGCGTCTTTATGAAATGTTACAGGTGGGAAAGTGGAATGCCCCTGGTGTCCTTAAGATATAGCATGCCCATGGCAAATGATGATGATGATTAAGTTAGTCAATATGTTTACATATGTTCACAATATGTCAGGCATTGCCTATATCACTTTACATTAAAAGTTTAATTCTCATGATGAAATAGTTATTATCATTAATTTATTTTATTTTAAATAAACTGATACAGAGAGATGCTAAAGAATTTTTTCAGGATGGACCCTTGATACTTAACCCGTGACAGTAGAATTGAGAACTCTTTCTTGTTTATTTGGAATGTTTTTAAGACATCTTAGTAGCAGACAAGACTATCACTTATTCTTTAATATTTCAATTAGAAAAAAAATATTACTTATATTCAGTTTCATGGCAAAAAAGACATAAATTGTGTTTCTTAGGTTGTCTAGTTAATGAGGTGATAAAAATGTTTACTATTCAATATATGCTAAATATTACTCTTGCTCCTCATTGAGTTATTTATTAAAGGAAATTAGTAATTTAAACACACTTAAAAATTAGTCTTTTCAAGTGTGTTACCTATAAGGTGTTTGATATCAAAGTATTCTTGTTAAACCTAATCTCACTCCATACAAAGATGGAAGGGTTACTTCACATTTTATTATTTATTAAACTCATCCTGTATTTTTCTTCTCATTCAATTTTGGAACCATCTGAGGCTTGGGGCTAATTATTAGAGACCAAAAGCACTTGATCCTGGCCACCCCGACCCATCCCCACGCCACCTTGCCGGACTTGCCACCAAGAGCCGCACCTTAGTAAAAAACACAGAGATCAAAACTGAAATGGAGCATTCTCAACAAGGCAAAAGCATACTACCTACGGATGCTCAAGACTTGCCTTGCTAAGCTTTGTAGAGATCTCATTACTCCAAAAGGTGGTGGTAGTGGTAGTCCAGGAGAAGGTTGTGACATGGCCAAGACTGGTGATGCTGGAAATTTGGGGGGTTTGTGGGTTTTCCATCTGTGGGGAAGTCAACACTATTGAGTAACCTAGCTGGGGTATATTCTGAAGTGGCAACCTATGAGTTCACTACTCTGACTACTGTACCTTATGTCATCAGATACAAAGGTGCCAAAATACAGCTTCTGTAACTCCCAGGTATCACTGAAGTTGCCAGGGAGGGGAAAGATAGAAGCCATCAGGACACTGCAATGGCCTGAACATGCAATTTTATCTTGATTGTTCTGGATGTCTTGAAACCCTTAGGACATAAAAAAGTAATTGAAGAATGAAGAATTGGAAGGCTTTAGTATTCACTTGAATAATAAACCTCCCAACATTGGCTTTAAAAAGAATGACAAAGGAGGCATTAATCTCACAGCTACATTCCCTCAGAGTGAGCTGGGTGCTGAAACTGTGAAGAGCATACTGGGACTTTGCGTAGTGATGCCACAGCTAATGGCCTCATTGATGTGATGGAATAAAACTGTGTTTTTATAAACCCTGTATTTATGTATTAAATAAGATTGATCAGCTTTCCATTGAAGGGTTGGGTAGCATCTATTAAGTGCCTCAGCGGGTAGCCATCTCTGCCCATCACTGCCGGAATTTTGGTGATGTGTTAGAAAAACAGCCGGGACTATTTGAAACTAGTGAGAATTTACACCAAACCCAAAGGCCAGTTACCAGATTATACATGTCCAGTAGTACTGCCTTACTCCAGGACCACATGAAGGCTTTCTACATGAAGAGTCACAAAAATCTTATCAAAGAATTTAAATATGCTGTGGTCTGAGGTCTCTCTGTGAAATACAATCTACAGAAAGTGGATAAAGACCATACATTGGAGGGCAAGGATGTCATTCCGATTGTGAGGAAATGAAACTTTTTCCTTCTCATCTGCAGGGGCCAACCACAGCAGCTTTCTCCATGAGTGAGCACCCTACTTCGCCCCTTCTGTCTTTAGGTAGCCACTGGATCAGAATACAGGGGTGGGAGATGGAGACCCCCAAACTGCAACTTCAGTTGCCTTACTTTGGTGTGACCTTCTATGCTGAACTGTCTAAAAGATCTGGTGGGCTTATTGGCTTTGTGCAAAGAGAAAAAAGAGAAAGAGTAGTAATTTCTAATATTTAGATAAGGATAAGATCTGTTTTTCTTATTGAGGCAAGAAAACGTGCCTTGCATTATGGTTGTCTGTCTTTCAAATAACAGAGCTATCATTCTACTTTAGTAATACATCATATTTCACCTGCACAGTTTCAGTCACTACCTACCTACTCTTCTAATTCAAGTTACATTTTAATTCTGTAAAAACTGTCAATCCATCTATACTAATCATTCTAAAACAGAATTTATCATTTCGCTCCTTCAATTAGAAACATTCAGTGATTTTGTCTCCTAAAAAATTAAACAAAATTTCGCAGCCTTCTATTATAGAGTTATTATAATACTACTTAAACCTTTCTACTAACCTTATCTGCCACAGGCTCTAACTGAATCCAGTGCTCCAACACATGAAGTAGCTTCTGATCTTTCCTTTTCCCCATGTTTCTTATAGATAACTTGCACACCCTAAGGCATCTTTAAATTCACTGTCAAGATGCCTTTCTCCCAAAGGCAATCAATGACTTCCTGATTTTAACAAGTATTCTCCCTTTTCATAACAATTTGCAATTCACTTTGATTAATAGCTCTGATTTTTTTGTTACCTTTCTTTCTAGAGTAAATCCTGGAAACAAGGTCAGTGTCTTATCCTACACACAAGCTATACACACTGTCTTGCATAATTTTAAGAAATATTAATTGAATGGTGATTGAAGTCTCCATTTGACTTAGAAGATGATTCAAATATAGGCTTTTAAGTTGATAAAAATTTGATTCACTATATTCATAACTTAGTCATTGAGTACATTTTTGTTTAATATTATTAATAAATTATTCCCATAACTTTTTGAGAACTATTAGAAGTTATAATTAAATATATCTTTAAAATCCAGCATTCTAGAAATGAAGATGCAAAGATTTCTTTAAAGTCTGTGATTTGGGATCACACTTTCTGATTTGAAAACTTACTACAAAGATACAATAATTAAAACAGTGAACATACAACAACAAAAAACACAGCGAACGGCTGGGGATGTGGCTCAAGCAGTAGCGCACTCGCCTGGTATGCATGCGGCCTGGGTTCGATCCTCAGCACCACATACAAACAAAGATAAACAAAGATGTTGTGTCCGCCGATAACTGAAAAATAAAATATTTAAAAAGTTCTCTCTCTCTCCTCCCCCTCACTCTCTCTAAAATAAAAAAAAATAGAAACACAGAGAAGCACCCTTTGTACATGGAGGTTACATTCTAGTGAGGAATATAACTAGTAAGTCAATAAGCACACTAGACAATTTCAGAATTTAATAAGTTCTACAAAAGACATGAATGAAGTGCAAATTAGAAAACTACATACTATGTGATAAATTAAAAGAGCAAAAATGCATACCTGTGTTCAGAGAGTCTATTTTAATTAGCAGTGCTTACTTTTTTCAGAATCATTAGTACATGTTAATTAAAAGATAATTTTATTTCTCCCTAATACTTGTGTAATATATAGCTACAAAAAGTAGTTGTGCTTACATGTTGGTAAAAATGTACTAGCCAAGTTGCAACAGCATGAAATGAATTTTTAGTCTGCTATTCAGATGAGAGATTACAAAATTAAAAAAAAAAATAGATCTCCATGCAATTATAGTGTATGAGTCTTGACTACGCAGTGAAATATCAGACTGAAGGCCATTCATAAAATAGTCTGGAAGATCATATAACTCATTACACTTGCACATCATTAGTGAAAAATTGGCAACATGCTGTATACTTTTTAATGTAGAGGAAAAAAGATTACGGGGGAGTAGATGATTCAAAAGATCATTAGTGAACATTTCCAAGCTGAGTCAAGTTTCAACTCCAGTTCTTTGGGGAACAAATATTACAAGACAGCAATTGTTTTGTAATAATGTAATAAAGTGTTCTTAATTCAGCTGAAAATAAATCATAATCCATATTTAAAAACCAACTGTTAAGCTTAACTGAACTTTATTTGAAGCCCCAAATATTGTAACAAATTAACATTTATAGATAAGGGACACTATTTCACTCAACAAAACCAATGAACACTGGAATTCACAATCCAGATCTGAATTCCAATGCACTGATCATCTCATTCCAAGGAGTATATTCTCAGGGGAAAATATATCAGTTTGAAATTATTTATAAAACATAAAAATTTACTTTTATTTGAGTCATTTGTCACAGGAAAATGCATAAACAAACAACTCTAAATTCATGGTCACACAATGTATTGTTTTTCCAAAATGTGAATAAAGAGTAAAAATAATTATGATATTGAGAGAAACACAATCCAGGCTTTAGACTTCTATGTGTATAGTTCTAGTCATTTTTGGAGTTATTCTAAACTATAACATATACAATATGTAGATATATAAATACATACTCACATGTATTTCATATAATCTTCAAGCCCTTCTCATCTCTTGCTTACCATTATCTTCTAAAATGTGACAAGAAATAAATTTCTTCACCTATTTCTAATCAATTTGAAAACTATTCTTTTTTTTTTTTAATGAGGTGTTATTCTCGGTAATATTAAGTAAGGACTCTTCCTTATTGCTACTCTGTGCTTTTCTGCTCTCCACATTTCTCAAACTTGTCCTTTAATGTAAGGTAAGCAGGCATTGAACTGAGAGGTGATTTTCAAGAGACATCATCTTCAATGATGAGGACATTTAAAAGTAAAGTACATTTAAGAAATACTCCACACTAAACTTCACACATAGCTAATGTCTTTAGGGTACCCAGGGATATAATTTTTAAAGATATTAGCATTTTTTTTCTAGGTTTATTGCCTTTGGTTCACTGTTTCCACTTATATCCTGGATGTGACTCACCACAACAATGAAAACAAGAGTTTATTAAGCTTAATTAGAGTAGTTTGCAATCAAGGACTGAAGAAGGGAGAGATTTCTTGATGAGAATAGAGGCAAGTATGAAGAGAGTATGTCATATGCACATAGCAGTTGGTCATGATCTTTGGACAAAGAAATGGGGAAGAGATGACAAATCTGACATTTAAAAAATCAGTTCTGGAGCCTGAGTGGATACTCACTCACTCTAGCTTAAAAGCTAACAAAAGTTCTGTTGCTGGCAACCTCATGGTGAATGATTACCCAATTTGCCCTATTGGCAGCCTAACATCCATGCCTCATAATGAGTCTATCGCTCCAGCTGGATTTAAATCCTTATTTTCTCTCTCCACACACGTTGCCAATGATCACTCCCAGGCCAACTGCATATTTACATCAAGGGTGCCTTATTTCTCTTCTCCACTAGTTTTGCTTTTATTCCTCTTCCTTTGGTATGAAAATCATATCTTCACAACCTTATATCAACAGCCTCACTGATCTCTTCCTTTCCTTAATTCAAAGAATAGAGAGGATTTATCTTAAAACACACACTGATTTGTTATGCTACCATTTTTTTTGATGCAACACTTTTTCATTTCATTTCTATCATCTCTATTACAAATTTCTCCCATTTCTTCTCCAAAACTGCATTTCCAGTTTTTTCAACTTCTATCATTTTTTTTCTCCCTTTGTCAGGGATCCATTCATCTCATTCCTGAATGATCACAAGACCTAACTAGCAGAGCTCCTTAGTCCTCAAATAAAAAGAGCTACCATTTGCTGAAAGTCGCGTGTCAGAATCTGGAACATCCCATTAAATCCCCATAACAAGCCTGTTATCCCTCTTTTATGGATGAATAAGGTGGCTGAATTTCTTCCAATTACAAAATGAAGGAATTAGAATTTAACCAAAAGTCCAAACTGTAAATATGTGTTCTTTACACTATGCATAATTTCCCTTTCAAAGCATCTTTCACATCATTTCAGTTTGCAGAAAATCTTACTTTTTTATATTACAGGGACAACTGAAAAGTAAGACAAAAAACGAATTAACCATTGTGATAATTCCCCTTAGAACAACAATGTAATTCAATTTTTGAATAAATGAACATTTTTTTGTTTGAAAAAATAAAGAACCACAGATAGACAATGGTGAAACAAGGGAATACTTGCTTGTTTGCTCTGCTTAACACAAGGGGCAAACACTTTGCATTTCTGTAAGACACCAGGGATAGGAGGAGGTGAGTGATCTGAAACAGAGGGACAGATAGGGGAAACTTTGTGAGATAGTGATGGTCCCAAGACAAGTTCTATGTAGGGAAATCTCCAGCATGAAACTTCTCAAGACAAGCAATAGCCCATGGATCTCTACAAAATGGTAGGTATTATATTGATTTTAAAGTTCTTTCTTGCTTGTTTCATAATTCTATCATTTACTCCCTTGAATTGAGTAAAAATCATTACAAATGACAGATTGCCTTGAATTAGAGGTGACTTGTGGAAACCTTTATAGACCAGAAATTCTAGGAAACTAAGAGGACCCTCAAATCCATAGAGAAGCCAGGAGACAACAGGAAATCCTGGCACCTGCTGAGCTGACTGCTGCTTTTCCCCAAATATAACTGTAAAAGGTGACCCTGAAGAAGGGGGTATTATGATTAGACCTTCTATTGAACAGGAGTTTGACTCTCCCCCACAAAAAAAAGGCATTCTGAAAATCTGGATGAATGGAGTTTATCCAATTAAAATATAAGTATACCAATATTCCTTTCATGCTAAAGAATCTATAAAAACTTTCTTCAAGTTCAATTTTAGGCTCATTTTAATCTTTATGTAATTTACTTTATACTCTATTATATATCCATTCCTATTTTAATCAATCATCTACTGTCTTTCATACATATATTCACATATTGCTAACCTATGTATCTGCCAGGGTAGAGTATCGTAGACAAATTCATACACACCTCCAGCCTCCGTGCTCATTTTGTCTCATAAATCTAGTTCTATAAACTGTTTTGTTCATGATGGGACTACTTTAAACTTTCCTTCATTCATGGATTTTCCATTTTTTTTCTGAATGATTTCTTTATTCTTTAAACATTTAATTTCTTTATTATTGACCTGGTCCTACATTATTAAATTATCCTTTATTTGATAAACAGGATTCCTATTGGCTCCCAAGTTATAAATTATGGAGGATTTACACCTTATGTTTCTACATCTCTAACAGTAACACAGAATATTACCTGGTATGATAGGTTGAAGTGGCACTAAGATGGTGGAATTACTCTCTGGAAACTGTGAAGGTTACCTTGGATGGAAAAAAATGGCTTTTCATGTAATTAAGTTATGAATTTTAAGATGGAGAGAATATCCAGGACTCTCTGAGTGGGCTGTAATTATAATCTGAAGTGTCTTTAAAAGAGGCAGGTAAATTGATTGCAGTGAAGGGAAAGCAATGTGACCAGAGTAGCAGAAAATGGAGTGATGTAGTCAGGAAACAAGAATCGTGGATAGTTTTGTAAGACAAACAGGCAAGGAACAGATTTTGCACCAGAGCTTCCAGAAGAAACTATACTTTCTGACACTTTGATCTCAATCCTGAAGTCTAATTTTGGCAAGAGAAGCACCCAAACAACAGGAGAACAAGTCTGTTATTTTAAGCCTCCAAATTCATCATAATTCATTACAATGGCAAGAACAAACAAATACCGCTGAGTACTTATAGTAGTTATTTAATAATTGCTTAACTGACCTTTTGACTTTTGGCAGTGGTAGAGACTTTTGGCAAGCACTCTTCTACCACTCTAGAAATAAGAGTCAATTCTTCATCATCTGCACCTTTTACTTGAAATGAAGGAGTATAATCTATCTAGTTAAAACACAATATAATATAATTTATATTATTATTTTTCTTAGATTATCTTTTTACTTTTAACCTAGTTCTATTCATCAGGCAATAACCTCGATTTATGATACATTTATTACCAAAAGCCAATGCTTCATATTATGCATAATCACAAAAGGAAATAATAGCCTACTCTTTGCTGTTCTTGCAATTTATTCCTTACTCTTTAGTGTTTACTTTTCCTTCTAATTTTGTATTTTTGTACATCTCAGCATGAGACTTTTGTACCTATAAAAACTGTTTTCTTAGAATGATAGATTTAATTTATATTTTGGAAGATATATATCCTATCTTTCCTGAAAATTAAAACAGTACAAATCTGAGTGAATGTTTTCTAAGGGTATAAAGAGATAAATGACACAATCCAAATAAAATATTTTTTGGGAAACACATTTTAGATGTCACTTTGTTATCTTGAGAGTCATATATGGCCCCATATAGAAAGAAAATTTATAAAGTGACAGGTTATTTTACTACTTTGGTAACTGTAGACCTCGCTGTACTATATTGATAAAAAATGAAGGAGTCTGTAATATGTTTTACTCAGATTCTGTTATGAGCTGAACTGTGTCACCTAAAATTTATATGTTGAAGCACTAACCCATAAAACATCAGACTGTGACTGTATTTGGAGATAGGGTCTTTAAAAAAATCTAGTTAAATGAAAACCATTAGGTAGGCCCTCATCCCACAAGACTGGCATGCTTATAAACATATCAGGCCACAGAAAACAAGCATTTGTATGCACAGAGGCAGCAGGGGAGTAGCCAAGGAGAAAGGTCTTACAATAAAACAACCCTGTTGCCACCTTGATTTTGGACATCCACCTCCAGAATTGTGAGAAAATCAATTTCTGATATTTAAACAACCCATTCTGTGTTACTTGGTTATGGCAGCCCTAGCAAACTAATACACAAATCTTAAGATGTATCTTGTGACAATTCAGAAAAGATACGTGTCACCTAAATATATGTAGTCTGTTCTTGAGTTTCTAGGAATTCATATTCTATGTGACCAAGATATCAGTAGATTATAACTGCTAATTATTAAAACTGCAACTAATGCTTCACATGCTTATGTGCATGTATTAAAGAAAAATCACAACTGCACACCCAAACAGGGAAAAGTCTTATTCAACTTTAGACAATCCTAAAATATTAGTGCTACAAAAAATTGTCAGAATATGACTACATGGCAGTATCTCAAAAGATACACAAGAACATTTTCAGTTATGTATGGGGAAGAAAATTAACATGAGAAGTGACCTTCTCTTACTGGGGATTAAGGTAAGCAGCATTCTAAGAGTTCAATAAACTCCACCCACCCACCCACCACCACCAAGTACAAGTCCTGCATAATCCTCAAGACAGTAAACAAGATGGACTTTAGTCCACATGATTTAATGATGTCATGTGGAACAATTGACTTAAGATAAAATTATCCAGGTGGTCCTGACCTAATCACGCAAGGTCTTTCAAAGCAGAGTTTTCTCTGGCTGGTTATAGAATTGGAAAGGAATGAAACAGAAAGATAATATTCTGTACCCTTACTGGCTAGAAGATAGGAAGTGTAGAAAGGACAGCACAGGGGTTATAAGGAACTCTCTAGGAGAAAAAAAGCAAGATTCTCAGTACTACATAAGAAACTGGATTCTGCCAACTATCTGAATAAACTGTGAGTAGATTCTCTCTCAGTTCATCCTGATGAGAGCTCAGACCTAATGATACCTTGATTTCAACTCTGAACAAAGTAAATATATATATATATATATATATATATATATATATATATATATATATATATATAACTTTTGGCATAGAAAAGTATGAACTAATACATGAATGTTGTTTTAAACTGATAAATTTGTGGCAATTCGTTAAATAAATTTTTAAAAAACACACAAAAATTATTAAGAAACTATAGTAGTACATTTGGGCTACTACAGATTCAAGATGAATTCCAAGATTTAAAAAATGGTGAATGTTCTTATCTGTCCAGTATCTTTTAATTTTTAATGTTAATAGTTTTAAAATATTCATTAAAATATTATATTACTCTATAGTAGCATAATTTTTAGAACTATTATATGATCATATTATATTTTATGGGTATAGGAAAATTGATTACTGTTCAAGACCAACTTACTAAGAAACCACTCTCTAAATCACTCCTGTTAGTAAACAAAGTTGGTCATTGCTATTTAATAAGTGGATACATATGAATAAAAAATATATGACCACTGTTATTGCTTGAATTTGGAGTTTTCCTGCAAAAGCTCATATGTTAGACAATAGCAATGTTCACAGATGAAATTAGATAATAAGGGCTATAATCCCATCAATGGATTAATCTATTTGATGGATCAATAATCTGAATGGACTAGTAGGTGTATTAAGTAGTTGGGGCATGGTGGGAGAAAGCAGATCACTAGAGTCATGACCATGGAGACTATATCTGTTCCTGACCTTTGTCTCTCTCCCATTCTCTGCTTTTTGGCCACATGAACTGAGCAGATTTTCTCTGCCACACCCTTCTGCCTTATGTCTGCCTTACCTCAGGCTCAGAGCAATGGAGCTGGCTGATCATAGACTGAACCTTTGAAACTGTGAGTCCCAAAATAAACTTTTCCTCTTCTATAATTTATATATGAAAGAATATTAATATACATGCAATGCTAAAAGATTTGCAACAATACACAGAGGGAAAAAAATCCCACTTTACAACTAACTGGAATGAATACTAAAGGGAAAATAGGTTTGTTGGGTTTTTTTAAAGTGGGTCACTTGTGGAAAAGATGAGAAAACAACCATGCTGAACAAAGAAATTTTGTAAAATGTTTAATATCCATATGGAAATTTTTTTTATCTGCTTCAAAAGGTAGAGATATGCAAAGCCCAGTAGCCCAATAATCACAAAAGCCATGTTTGCACTTGAAAGCAAGTCATTTCTTTGCAATTTCTAGCCTACCTAAATTTTTGTGATAGTATTAAGGAGAGATATTGAAAAGACAATTGAAAAACAGGTCCTAAAATATGCATAGTTGTAACCAAAATTCACTCTTTAAGTAGCAATTGCAGGGATAAAACATTTACACTATGCAATATGTAGCAATATGCAGCAAGTGTATTAACTTTGGATCCATAATGAGAGCTAAGTCAACTATACAAGGTGAAGACAAACCGAAATGAAGAAAGAGGATCAAAATGGGCCAAGAGCTTCACCAGGAAAGAAAGATGAAAAGTGATCACCAATGTATCTAAAATTGTTTATAATATTCCTAACTTGCCATTTTTCTAGATTACATATGGCTAATTTCATACTCTAGATTTTATCTCAGTTCATCTTTAAGTGTAGTATCCAAGATAGATAATTAGCTATATGGTCTTGGCCAAAAGGTTTTTCCTGTGTATGCCTCAGTTTCCTCATCTGTAAACATTAGAGAGTTTATACTGAGAGAAGCTGGATCTCAGGGTGTGGTGAGGGTTTGATGAGCTAATACCTGTAAAGCATGTAGAACAGAATATGGCATGACATGAGCATTGCATAGTGTGTGCTGTCAGGGGCAAAAAGAATCCTTTGATTAATATATGAATGTATTTGCAAATACATTAACCACTGTTTTAATTATTTTTTAGGTGCTAGGCACGTATCAGACACTAGAGTTGAAGCAGTGCCGGACAGTCCATGTCTTCAAGGAGCTTACAGTCGAGAGTGATTTAGACAAGTAAAAAGAAATGCTAATATCATGTGAGAAGTGCAGGGGTGCATATAAAATGTGAATGATGATAATATCTTCTTCAAAGATTGGCATGAAGCTTCAAGATGATAATTTTCAAAAAGATTTTATTACAGTAATTGGCATAAAGTAAGGACTTAATAAAAATGAGTTCTTAGTCTGTGTTATATTCTTCTCTGTTGATTTTTTAACTTGTTTTTTCCACTAGCTCATAAGTTCCTCCAGAAAACTAATCTCATCTTCAATCAACATTCAACGTTTTGACAATATATGCCTGATGACCTCTAAAGTGCAAAAGAAGAAGAGGAGGAGAAGGAGGAGGAAGAAAAAGAGAAGAAGAAAGAACAAAGAAAGAAGACAGGGTCATTGCTCTAGAAAGACAGATTTGTATACTTTTGTATTATAACCCAGGGTAGTAAATATAATTGTAGTGATAAAGTCAAGTTATGGAAAGGTAGAAAATGAAGCAACTTGTTTCAAAGGCTGTATCACCTTATATAAGTCTTAAATTGAAGTCAGGATTTTTTTAGGCTAACCAAAGGTATTTTATAAACCATGTAATGAAAGGATCTGACCAATCTGAAAGTTCCATGAAAGTTCCAGGAAAGATTCTTTAGGGAAAATTTGAGAAGGCAAGAGAGACACATAATGATGAGAGGTAGCTATATAGTGGATGGCAAAAATTATGGCGATTGGGGCACCAGGCTTGGGATAACTTGTGCCCCAAGGCAAGGAGTTTAGATTATGTACAGAGAACATCAAGGAGCATTGAAGCAATGTGATTGGCATTGCATGCTGGAATCCCCGCTTTGCTGAAGCACTGTGGATTGTAATTCTTATTGTAAAGCTCTGTTTTTCTGATTGAAGGGTCACAGGCTCAAGGATATGCAGACTGACATTTGGATCTGATTTTAATCTCTGGTATTATATTTAAGAAATACTATGTACTCTATAAACATTTATGGAGTTAAATTAAAAGCATGGGCTTAGTACAAAACTCTTTATTACTGACCTTACAATAAAAACCATATTGAGTAGAACAGTCCCTTGAATGTATTCAAACCTAGGTTCTCTTAAAAGTTGCCTCTAACCACAACTTGATTTTTTCTAACTAGGAAAGTGCCTGTCAAACCTTTTACTGATTGGCATGTGATCATGAAAAGATGGGAGCACACTTTTTCTGTGGTCAACAATCAATCACTTCCCAACAGAACTCTTCCTTAATTTAGTGTCAATGGTTCAAAATATTTTGTCTGTTTATTTTTATTTCATGAAAGAGGACCATTAAGCATACAATTATTGAAGCTTTAAGAGTAGAGTGTATATTTGCCTCAGTCTGGCTGGGCACAATTCAGGAGCCACTTGTCAAAAGAAACTAACTTTATTTTTAGAACCACACACGCCAAACAAAACCGCTCCTCAGGAAAAACCCTCAGAGCCCAACTGCCACCACCGGCTTCCCACAAGCCACTCCCCCAACCACCAGCCTCTCCACCTCCCACAATCCTCCTGCTCTTGAAGTCTATTGGCTGGGTCGTGTGGACAGAGCCAAAAAGTCCCCCAATGAGCAGCTCCATGGCCTGAAAGGGCAGGGAAACAGCCCAATGAACATCACCGCAGAGGAGTCAATCAGCTAGATGTTGCTGGGGCCGCTGTGAGCCAATCATCAGCTTGCAGTCTGAAAGTTTGCTGGGGCCCCTTTGGCTGTGGCTCTCAACATATATTCATAACCTTCTTTTGGCATTCGAAAAGCTGATAGTAGAATTGGTTCTGAATTAGTTGATCATTAAACTAAGAGACTAAGAATCTGGAAAGGATTCTAAGTTTCAAAGTAGATTTCTTCTCTCCCTCACAACTAACCTAAGACTCTTCCCTAAAATATTTTCTCCAACATGTAATAAATGAGTTATGTCTCATATGATCACACTATATTTTTAATCTATTATTTAGCCAATATGTTTCTGAATTTTGTAATAGGTATACCTTGGCATACAGTAATTAAATTATGATTAAGTCAATTTAGATGAGTATCTCCTAGCATTTGTGTTTAATTTTGAAAGCAATAACAGTATTAGTAATACTAATAATTTTAAGCACACCAAATTACCTAATGAGTTGTCCCTGTTAACATATGAACACTGAAAACTTTAATTTAGTAAAATTCAATCATAGCAAAATACATAAATCAAGTCATGATCTCATAGTCTCTCTAAACATATTCTTATTTCATACTATACTTGCTTTTTTCCTCCCTAAAATGTCATATGCTTCAGGTATCATTACACAATCCTTCTACTTTCTATGACCTAATTACCATAGACCAAATTCAACACCCAGCACATTAAGTTCACTTATGTACATGGGTGAGTTGGTCGGGGAGAAGCAAAGTTCCTTCCACTTTCTATTTATTTAGAGAATATTTCACTGTCTATTTCCTAAATTATTGAGTTTTCATCCTTTTGTCATTGTCCATAAAGAGTCCAAAGTTGCAGCATACCTCTGTTATATATAGCTCATCCTCAACTGGGGAGTTTATAATTACCACAGGAAATGTCCCACCCTTCCCACTCAGCCACCATAACTTAAAAACATTCTAAAACAATATAGGCAATCTAGGTATTCATGCAGTTCATTATTTTTTTTAAATACACCGGCATTTAGGAATTGGAATCCCCTAGTAACAAAATGTTCTTGTCATTAATTTTATCCTCTGATTTTCCAATACAATTGTATCTTTTTTGTTTGTTTGTTTGTTTGTTTTGGTACTGGAGATTGATCCCAAAACCTCAACCACTGAGCCACATCCCCAACCCTTTTTTATATTCCATTATTTAGAGACAGGGTCTCCTTGAGTTGCTTAGGGTCTTCCTAAGTTGCTGAAGCTGGCTTTGAACTCATGATCCTCCTGCCTCATCCTCCCAAGCTGCTGGGATTATAGGTTTGCACCACCGCTCCCAGGTCATATCTGATCTTGTCCATGTAGAGCTAGCTCTGTTGTCATGATTGATTTTCACCAGCCCAAAACAAAATTAAATAAAGGCAAACATTGTCTCTATTTTTCTGTTATTGACTGGGGTGAGGGGAAAGCTATTGTGTGCTGTGATTTATAGTTCATGTCATCAAGTGGTCAGTTTTGTAAACTAAAACTATATAAAAAAAAATGCACTCTATGCTTACATGAGAGTAACCTGAAGGACAGCCAGGAAAAATGAGAATTTTTTTTAACTCTAAAATAAATAGAAGTTTATCTTATTTCAGATTCTCCAAATGATAATAGACTGATGTCCAATAATTTGTCTCCTCAGGGCTCCTTTCATGGCTTTTGTAGGAAAAAAATATATATCATTTCTTTGAGCTTAAGGATTTTTTCAATTTCTGTTCAGTCATTCCCCTAATGACCCTACTGAAAATTGTGCTGTGTGAGTAGAGAGATCTTTGGCAGATTTCTAGTCATTGGTATTTTGATGCACACAAGTGAGAAATGACAGTTTTGTATTTAATTATTCTGTACATGATGGCAACTTGACTTTCAGTAAGGCTTTCTAAAACGATAAAACCAACAATCCATGAAACTGAAAACAAATTAATTAACTTACACAGAATATTACATAAAGAATGTCTTTTTTCTAATCAAATGATGTTAAAGATAAAATTAATTGTTTCTGAGGATTGAAATTATCCTAACAGAACCTCTCATTTCATTAATCCGGACAAGTGTATAGTATGTATTTGCACAAATTATATAATTTTAATGTTGCATTTATCAACTTTGTTTTTAAACCTCTCAAATATGGAACACCAGCCTTTCCAGTGATCCAACAGGAAAAAATAAAGATGCTTTGAATTTATTACAACCCCCCGCTTTTTTTCTTTTAGTGTAAAACAGAATAGTACAACCAGGAGACATGAAGAGCCCTACAATATGTTCTTGTAACATCATCCTCAAAAGCTCTCACACAAAAGTGGGCCAGACATCAGGACATGACCAATGGCTCAGAAATTGCTGGCAAAAATGATTTGCTCTGAGTTTTGATAAAAATCTGGCCCTAGAGGAAATGATGTAGGCTGTTATATTACCAGAGAAATATGTGTTCTGATACTCCAATTCCCATCCAGGTCCCACTGTGGGGAGAGAGAAGAGAAAGCAGAAGGCCAAACAGGGACATAGCCTCAGAGCTGATTGACAATAATGGCCCACTTTCCCTCATAAAAGAAGAATTACTCACTCCATTCCTGTTCTGTAGTCAGTGTGGAGTTCTATAACATGTTTTTACTATCCTTTATTCTGCAGAGAGAGGATGACTTTTATCTTTTTAAATACTCATTTTTTAAATTTTGTTGTATGGTCTTAGGAAGTAATGCATAGATATATTTCAATCAGGCAAATAATGCCTGTTAATTTTTCTCACTTGCTTCGTTCATTTTCTTAAATCCTGGGCAAACTCCCCAAAAGGAAATGTCAACAGCTTATAACATTTTTTTTCTTCTTCAACAATTTTCCAATACTAAAATCCTCAATAACCTGTTACAATTTTTTTCCCCAAAAAATACAGCATGGCATCTGTAGGAGTCAGCCAAAATTTAACATTTTGTAGAAATTTAGGTTCCTATTTTTGTTGTATTTTAAAAGTCATTATAAAATATTCATAATTAGGTTCTATAACAATAACTGAAGTTTCCCAAAAATTTTCTAGAAAACCTAAAATCTGACAGACATTTATCCTTTATAGGAAAGAAAAAAAAAAAGATGCAGAGGAGGGAAAGTTAAAGGAAGTGAAGTTATATTAGACTATTAACAGATTATAAAAAGCTGGAATATTTTCAAACTCTTGCCTATTCTTCATAGATTTATATAGAGCACACAGGTTTGAAGAGCCGGAATTAGAAGTTTAAGAGAGAAAAGAATTGTTGCAAGGTAACTGTCCACAAGGAATTTCTTCATATCTAAATAAGGGACATATTTTTATTTCTCAGGGCTTTTATAGTTCTTCTGGTCCAACATTCATGCCAACTTTTGGAAAGACAGGGAGATAGGAGAGCTATTTTCTTCCTAAACTGCTGGCTCCCCAGAGAGGGGTAATTTAACTTGAGTCGTTCAAGGGCAGGCACTGGGGAGAGCATCCTAGAATCACTGGAAGATGTGGACCTGGCATGGGCAGGTTCCTCTGTGGTCTCAGCAGGAGTGAACAGATATTCTAGGAAAGCTTGTGTCAACCACAACTGCTGACCTAGAATCTCTGTAGGGGTTTCAACACTGGGGCCATCCATAGTCTCTCTTATTTTTCTCTTCCTTTTGGCAGAGTAATGGGCTGTACCTTATTTTAAGAGGCTGGGGTTTGCTAGAATAAGATCAGAGGATACATATTCAGTTAGTTTAGGTTTGACTCATATGGGCAGTTTTCATGTAAAGGTATACAAACTTCTGGGGGTTAGTTAAGGGATTAACACATGTCTCTCTTCTATGCCAGAATTTGGAACCAACAAAGAGACAGAAAGGGGTCAGATATGGAAATTGGAGATCTATTACAGATAAAAGCTAGACTTGATTGAGTACGTTTGTGAAAGTATGTGGCTAAGTGGGCTTACCAGCACTCACGTCTCAGACACTAAACCCAGAACTTAGAATGCAACCCAACTGCAAGGAGAGGTAAAGATCTACAGAGAAAATGCAGGTAGGCAGATTTTTTTATTTGTATGTGAGGTATGGAGAGGAAGAAAATATAATAATATATGACATACATACTGCTAATTATTTCTAAAAATAATTATTAACACACACACACACACACATACATACGCACACACACACACTCAAATCTCCAAAGTATCCCATGAGGTAGGAATACCCCTATTCCTATTTCATAGATGAAGAAAAAGAGGCACAGAGCCTTTAAATAAGGTCCCAAGCTCAGCTGGTAGACAGTAGAGCCAGGGTATAAATGCAGAAAGGTTTCTGCTTCAACATTCATTGTGCTGCAGAAAAGATAATACCGTTATGCTAAAATTCAATTAAGATTATTGCTATGCTATGTAGTTGAAAAGTTCCAGGAATTTGGGTTTTCCTTATTGCCCAGATCATATCTATAATGTTGAGAAGATGCATGAAAGTTGGCATAGGCTCACTACCAAGAGAGACAGATGGTGCTGTTAATATACATTTTACCTTTGTTATATCCCTTCAAAACCTAAAAATTAAAGAAAGAATCCATATAAATTTGGACTTACCAACTTTTAATTAAATTATGAATACACTAATATTTTCCAGTGAGACCTAAGACCATCATATATTCTATGAAAACAAAGCATGGGATGAGGCAGGGTATTTTTGTCAAGAAATTTGGGGAACTAGTGGACACTCTTTTCACCTCTTAGACAGTCTCAGTGCCTGCACCTCAAATGTTAAAGGTTCCATAATCTCCTGCAGTGGAGTTCAATGTTGTTTAACTCATCAATTCCAAAACTCCTTTGGGCGCAGAACATTTTGTTGTCTTTATAGTTGCTATTTCTTAAAAACACCTATTGGAGTTTTGCATAATATCTACTTATTCAGTGAAACATTCCATAGACAAATGTGTGCTTCGAATCTAATTCTATGTATTTACACTTCACCTTACCCTTTAAAAAAGACATATCATAATTCACATTTTTTTCACACTTAACAGGGACACTTGCCCTGAAATCATCATGTGCTTTATGAATCATAGCTTGTCATAGTTTAACTGGCAGCACCTTTCTTTCCCAGTGGTTACAAAAATTAATGGCATATTCTAAAACTATGGTGTCTCAGATTGGATGAAACCTCCATAGAAGGACAGGACATGAAATAGACATTCTGTTTTGTTTTGTTTTTCTTATTCATATATGTCCAACACAATATTGCAAATCAAGGGGATCTCTATCATCTAGTTAACACCTAGTATACAATAACTACAACAAGTTCTACTAAAAAGGAAAGAAGATAGGTATGTGACATTTCTTCCATTTTGCAAAGAATTAGAATCTCATAGGTTTCCTCAGTGAAATGGAAATACATGTGGTCTCTGGAATTGGGCAGGGTTTCCATTGTAAATGGTTTCTTTCTAGCCTGGCTTCTTTAAGGAAAGTTATTTGGCATTTCCTTAAACAATGTCACTTCCCAATTTCTAGGCAGCAGTAATTCACTGCTGCTAGAGCCAAGATAGAATAGCTGTGCATTATAAATGCTTCTTTGTTTCTTGTTCACTTCCTCTGTATATTTTAGTCCCGATTAAATACATTTGTGTAATGTGTTTTAATTCAGAGATTCGATTTAATTTTGAAGTCTTCAAATTATGTTGAAAAGGAAAGAAAGTAACATCACAATTTTCATGTTTCCTGTTAGCTGGATGACTGAGTGGTTCACTACTAATTTGATACCTTAGCAAAATAGGGTGACTACTAATAAGCACTTTCTGTTATCAAACAGCTGCTATCTGCTACTAGTGGCAGGTTTTTTTTTTTAACTTTGCACTATTAGCAAATGCATGTCAATATCAAATTATCTCATATCTCTGAAGATGTAGTATTTAATCATTATTCAGATAAGCTGATTTAAAAATTGGGTACAGAACAAAAAAACAATTTCATTCTCTTGGGGAAAAAAGCAACAAATGATATAAAAGTTTATTTGTTAACATTCTTTCTGCAAAGTATTTGCAAGATCCTCAAGAAAGTGAATCAAGATTTTCAGATTTAGTAGGTGACTTGGAGATCTATAGGATGACCCCCTCTTCATCTACCTTCTCCTCATTGTTATTCTTCACTTTTCAGATTAGAGACTCTAAACTCTTCAGGTTCTTGCTAGAATGACAATTACATTCTCTTATTAAAGTTAATCATCCTGTCTCACAGACTAGGAACTAAATCTTTCACTTTACTGCCCATATTTATATAGTTTTGTCCAAGCAGAGAGTTTTAAAAAGAGAAATTATGACTCATGTGAATCCACAACTATCATTTCAAAAATGTATTTGTATTTCTTCTCTCTTTAAAAAAATGTGATGGTTGGAAGTAAAGTGGTTAAAAGTATTTTTTTTCATATGCTTTTCTTAAACATTAATTCCAAGAATACTTTCTTAATTATATAGGATGATAGTTAAAAGCAGTTATGTAGATGACTATCAAGTTTCCAAAAATGAGCTACCTCTACTTGAGAATACTTGTGTTTAGAAATTAACATAAAGCAAAGAAATCATGGAAGAGTTTATATTTTGTCCTCCTAGGATAGTACTTGGATGACTAATAATCAGAATCACGACCTACCTAGATTACTGCAGAAGTGTATTACAGTGCCTCTGTGAATAATGGATAATAGTGAATAAAGATTGGGCCCTAGAACCTATTTAGAACAATTTACAAAAATTTGAAGGGCATCTAGGAGATGAAGGAAAGGAGTCAAATATTGTTCTGACTCATTGTTGTTCCAATCTGAAGTGCTAGCTCTTATGGCTTGGATCTGGAACGTCCCCCAAAGACTCAGGTTTTAAAGGCTTCGTCACCAGTGCATGTTGAGAAGTGGGATTTTTTGCAGAGTGATTAGATCATGAGGGCTCTGAACTCATCAGTAGTTTAACCCTCTGGACTATTGAGAGGTATTAGAAATTGCAGGAGATGTAACCTAGTTGAAGGAAGTGAGTCTTTGGGGATGTGCATGTGCATGAGAATTATGTCTTGTATCTGATCCCTTCTTTCTTTCTGCTTCCTAAGCTTCCATAAGGTAAGTGGCTTTGCTCTACCACACCCTTACACCATGATGTTCTTCCTCACAGCAGGCCTAGAAACATGTGCAAGCCAAACATGGACTGAAACAATGAGCCAAAATCAATCTTTTCTCTTCTAAGTTAATAATCCCAGGTTTCTTGTCCCAACCAAGAAAAGCCTCTGGCCCTATGAAAACTATATTCCAAGTTAATGAGAGAAAATCAGAAGAACTTCCAATCCAGAATTTTCGTCATTGAGTCTTCATATATTATGCCCAGGACAGAATTTCAGTGGAGACCACAAAATAACTAAGCCTTATATTTTATTTTAAATTCTAACTTTATTTCTTCTCACTTGTCTTTTACAATACAATATACCCAATTCAATGCAACCCTCTTTAGCAACTTCTCTCTAGTAGCCCTAACTATACTTCCAGGACCTATTTAAATATCACCTCAATTTGAAGCATCTTACAGCCAGTCTAGGCACCTTTTGTCTATTTCTCCTCTGTGCTTCCTCAAACTATCTTCGTATTTCTAGTGTGTAATTGATAGCGAATTGTACCTGTCAGTTTACATGAGCTCACATAGCAACTTCCACTCAGTGGACTTTTGACAAATATGTATTAAATGATTGCATAAATATATATAAATAAATTAATAAATGGTTAAATAAAAAAGTCTCGTTTTTTCTGCTAGGCTGTACATTTGGCATGGTTTCAGAATCATTCTTTGAGCATATAAAGTTAGCTCTCTTACTTATAGGCATTTTCTGAATTAGAGTAGCCTTGCTCAGTACTGGCAATGTTGACCACACAGTCCCATTTTATTCAGTATCTCATTCTATTATGTTCCAGTTTTGATTATATCTCCTGGTCACATGATGAATGCAATAACTATGTGCAGATTACTGTGAACAATCTTTGAAGTGTTTGTCTCTACCAAAGATTGTTTAGTCCTTGAAAACCTGGTACCCTGTTGCTCATAATTATACTGATTTTCTGCTCATGCTTCTAATACAAGTCTTCAAAAGCATCCGAGTCTATTTTTTTAGTCTGTCATTTTAACTTAAAATTTTTTAGAGTATGTTCCTGCAAGAATAGAAAGTATGGACTCTGGATATTCATAAGAGTATTATATATACACTAGTAAGGAATGCATGTTCTAAAAGATCAAAACTTTTCAAACTATATTTCTGAGGATTTATCTACATTTTTCATTTAAGAACAATGGAAATATTTTCTGACATTTATTAGAGTTTAAATAAAACTATGTATTCTCATTCCCAGATGGGTTAGTCTTTCAGAAAATATTGTTAGACATTCTATTTATATTTTAAGTTTATTTTTTTCTTGTGTCCCAAGAAATATATCATGGAAAACTATATATATATACACATATATAATTTTTTCTTTCTTTCTTTAGTTGTTTGGGTTAAGGCAGATAACTTTCTAGCAACGAGTGCCATCTAGTGTTACAAATGCATATATGTGTTAATGGAAACATATTTAGGAAGTAAAATTCCACTTCTCATAACAATATTTTTATAAAAATAACTGTAATGAGATTTAAACACTATTTACTAAATTTAAGACTTCCTAATCTCTTATTTTTAATTTAATATGACCACGTTAATATACATTTGTATAGCATACAAATCAACAGTAAAGGTAACAGAGCAAAATTGATGAACATTATTATTCAATCCACAGAGACTTTATTTTTTTTCTCTAAATTGGGCCAATTGAACTAATATTTAAAAATTACCTTCTAGATTAGGTCCAGAAAAGTATACTAAATCCCATGACCTGCCTTTCTGTTCTTAAAGTTCTAATTTCAAATCCATGACACAGAATATCAGAAATAGGAAGATTAATGAGACTATGAAATATAAGAAACACAAACATGTGCTATTCTCTCAATGTTCATTACTACAAATATAAAATGATATATTCTCTCTGAACATTTTTTTTTCTAGCACTGTGGATTGAACCCAGTGCTACTCCACTACTGAGCTAGATTACCCAGTTCTTTCTATTTTTTTCTGAGACAGGATCTCACTAAGTTGCTGAGGTTGGCCTTGAACTTGTGGTCCTTCTGCCTCAGCCTCCCAAGTCTCTGGGATTGCAGGTGTGCAGATATTGTATATTTTTGTCTGAAAATATGTTGTAGGTTGAATCCCACATTTTCATGTGCAAACAGAAATGAAAAAAAAATAGTTTTAGATGTTTTGTGCCCATGTGGGTGTGTAAAAAGAGGTAGACATAACAAATTGAAGTATATATCTCAATGTATATGACCAACAAATATACCACTTTGGGTTAGTATGTTTTGCTTAGTAATTTATTATCCCAAAATTTAGTAGTTTCAAGTAATAGTCATATTATTACATCTCATGGTTTTGTGTGTGGAGATTTGAGCAACTTGTCTTCTGTTTGATGTGGCTATGGAAACTCAGTGCGATTCAGCTGGTCTGGGGGTACCTTTGCATGGATGGTTGGAAGATAGAGATCAGCTGGGAGTGTTGACTGGAGCATCTACACATGGCTCCACCTGCATGACCACCAAGTTCCAATGAACAAGGAATTCAACACATGGTTTTAAAGATCTGACTTTGAATTCGTACAGCATCACTGGAGTTGCCCTCCCAGATTCACTCAACTAAACATCCTCACCTATTGGTGGGTAAAATGCCAAAGAATCTGAAAACACATTTTCAAGCCACCAGGAATCCATAGGGAATAGTTGAAAATTTTAAGAATGCTTTATGTGTAGAGGAGATGAATTCTGATGGCTATCTTCAATTCTTAGAAAGTTCATCAATAAAATTAAGAAGTAGTCTATATAGTCAAGAAAATTGATATGAGAATGAGTAAGCAAAATGTTGGAGAAAAGTATTTCAGTTTCATATAAGGAAGGAGAGTTTTCTGATGACTGAGCCTATACATTACGGTCATAGGCTGCTCTGAGAGGCAGTGAACTGTTAGGGTGCACACAGATGCCATAACCATTACAGATGTGGTATCTACATTTAGTGAAAGTTTAGACAAGGTGGACCTCAAGGTTTCAATAGTACATCCTATGGACAGGGATCTGCCTCTTCCTCCATGGTGATATTGGTAAACTATGAGCATCTGAAGGAAAGACAAGTTATTTAGGGTAGAATTTTGTAATTTATAAAATCACAAAGCATGCACCTGCTTCCCATGTTGCCTGCATGATGTCACACAACAGCTTGCTAACTCACTGAATGTGTTAATGATTAAAACCCATTTCTAGGTAAGAAATACAAAAATAGCCATGTTTCTTATTTATGCATATTAAAATCACTATAGGGAATTTCAAAACAGTGATTCTCGAGGTATATCTTCAGAGATTAAAATCACTATAGGGAATTTCAAAACAGTGATTCTCGAGGTATATCTTCAGGTATATCTTCAGAGTCTGGAGGGGGTCTGGGCATTGGTGATTTTAATGTCCACTTGGAGTTGGGGATAAACAGCTACAGCAGCAGGGTGATACTTTGCCTCTCTGGCCTCACTGAGGGGAACCCGTGCAGCCAAGGCAGTTCCCCGGGAAAGTCTAGGAGAAAAGATTGTTGTAACTTAAAAATAACATGTATCAAGAAGCAGTAGAAAATTATAATAGGCTTTTTTTCTTTATGCCAATAACTTAATCTTCCGAGGACTTCATATATTCTTTTTACATTGATTTTGCAGAACAATTAAAACTGAAAAACTGCAGTTACAAAACACATTTGTCCACCTAAAAAGAAAGTCGTCTCAGGACAGATGTGTTTCTCTTATTAAATCCAGACAGACCATGTTCTAATTGAGGATAGAAAATGTGTCAGCATTATTTTGAGGATTACATCCTGGTTTATTCAATAAGACTTCAATAATTTTCAAATTAATCACTATGTGAAATAGAAACTATAGATAACATATTTTAGAGCCAGGTAATAACAGGCCACATTATACAGGCTCTTTGGAAGGAAACAGGTACAGATGAATAGCAACTTTTCTAGAAACGTGTCTATACTCTGTATAGACTATAATGAATGTTTTTAACTAAAGCAACATTTTTTTATATCTATCACAAAAGTTAGCTCTTAGATATTTTTGAACCATTAGTTTTTGTTGAAATTATAAAATGGAACAAATAGTCTCAAAAGTTCAGTGAGATCAAAGCTATTATTTCTAATATATTTTCAATTAGGCTCCCCATGTGTTATTCAATATGAAATTCTTTCAGATACAAGTGAAGGGTAAAATTCAATTTGTCATTTAAAATTAGTCAGCTGAAAATTTTAAATCTCTCAAGAACCATGTCACATCTCAATTTCTGGGCTTGTTTGGAAGTGAAGATGAGAGGGAGCCTACTGTGAATGCTGATGTAAAAGCTAGAATCACTCTTCATTCTCATTTTAGGGTCATAAATTTCTAGCTGTACCACTGGAGTGAATCATTAGTTCCAAGCATCAGAGCAATATTCAACTAAAATATCTCTGTTTCATTCGTAGTAAGTCATCACAGTGTGACATTCTAGCACTTAATAACAGGGATCTTCATAAAGCATGTTGGGCAGTCTTAGAAATTTTCTTATATCTTCGATTAGGAATTATTTTGTACTGTGATCCATAAGAAATTGGTAGACTACTGTGCCAAATTCAGCTGAAGATCACTGCACGTGACAAATTACTTGACAGTGTTACTTTCTAATTCTGGGAAGAAACTTTATATTAAATCACCTAAAGTTAGTTTTATTTTTGTGAATTGTTTTTTTAATGTGTTTTATTAAGTAAAGAGATTTTATGTTTGTCCTTCACTTAAGTGGTATCATAACACAAACAGAAAACTGGAAAATCAGGTGAAATATGACTGGAAGTCAACAATACATTAATATACACAGTTTTAAAAATTTCTAAGCAAAGTACATTTAGCATTAAGGTACCTCCTTGAGGGTAGATATTTCAACCATATTCATCACTGGATTCTTAGCACTTAGCAAAGAGCCAAAAATAAAGTGGCAATTAAAAATATTTTAATTAATTAATTAATTAATCAATCAATGAAAGTCCCATTCTAACAAGCACAAGTTGCAGTTTGGGGGGAGTTGTTGTTAGTGCAAAATTAATTCTTGATACATACAATTTTTCTGGATGCAAGTATGTTTGTCAATATAAAAATTCATTTTTATAATATTATGAGATTGTTATTTTTCTATTCCTATAAAATACCCTTCTAAAATCATGAGCCAATTTTTCTCCTCTAAGTTGTTGTCAGATCTTTCAGTCACAACAACAGAAAAGCTGACTAAAACAATCTTCACCCATTTTAATCTTATTTATTTAAGAACAAATCAATAAAAAGCACATATCAGATCCATATAACAAATCGTGAAGTCAACATGACACTGGTCTTTTTCAGATAAGCCACAATATTTCTGGTCAGTTCTTACCTGGGACAAATAAAAAACCAAAAATCTTAATTCTGAGAATGGAGTCAGGTCTTAATGTTTCATGTCTCTGGCAGTTTGAAAATCTCTTTCAGGAAAATTTACTTGTCCTTCTCTCTTGTGTTTTCTATCATGACATTCTTTGGGTTTTTCTCTATTTCTGTTCTGGTGTTTGATAAGAGAACAGAATGAGTTAAGTGGGTTAGGTTTCATGCCTTAAGCTTCATTTCATCTTTATGACAGTCTCAGGAAGAGGAGATAGAAAACTTCAAAGTGATTAAGTAATGTAGTCAACATTTATTCAGTTAATTTTCAAAGTTGAAATTTGAAAATAGTTTGTCTTGACTCCAAATCTCTATACCAAGCTGCCTTTCTATTGGCAACTGTTATTTTTGGGGTTAACGGAAACTCCTTTTCATTCTCTAACTAATGAATTCTTAATTTGGGTAATCTAGTAATATTAGAAAAGTAAAACACTACCACTCATTTAAAAAGTAGAGTATTTGAGCCTTAGGATGTACAAATATGCTTAAGAATGAAGGAATTGACCTAAGTAGCTTCATTGTTTTGCACCAGGATCTGCTCTGAACAAGTCCAATCCATGATAACAAATGGGAAACTGACTTTGGGTCTGAGAGTCCAAAACTAATACATTATAGTTATCTTTAGTCTTCTATTTGGTTGAATATAATTATTAGTAAGGTATTGTTTTTCTTTTTGCTTCCATTTCTTCTCCTTCTGAGTTCTGGTACTTATTAAATGTCATTTCACTGAACATTTAAATTTAAAATCACCTTCCCCCAAATCCCTTGTCATAGAAAAATATATCTGTTTTCTATTTAAATAGTTATTAAATGGAATAACAAACTGGTTTTTGTGAGTAGAGCTGGTCACTACTGGGTCTAGTGAAAATATGGAGAACTGATCATTGTTTGAGAATTGGGAGAAAAAAGAATTTGGTGACCAAAGACTTATCCCAGTGACAGGTACAGTAAGGCCTAAACTTTGAGAACATGGTACCTTTTGTCTGCAGCAGCATATAGGTGGGATACCCTGTAGAGGCATTCAACTACGCACTACTGTTCGCCTACCTTAAAATCAGTCCCAAAATATATCACAACATTATTACCCCAAATTCAAGAGTACAGCACACACCTTAATTTTTGAAACAACATGAAACACTGCAGCACTTATAATCAGGTTTATTGTGAATTGATCTTGGCTCTTTCTTGCTTTTGCTTCCCTGTAAAAATTCTGCACTGATGAAATTAAAAAAAAAAAAAAAAAAAAAGTAACCCAAGAGTGCCATCTAGTGGACATATCAACTATGACCACATCAGGTTGTTAATTTCCCTGAGACTTTTCTGAAAATAAAACAAGGAAAAATAAATTGGAGGAAGTACACTGTCCAGAAAATGGAAAGTCCTAGATAATATCTAGCAATTAAAGGAAGAAGTTTAAATCTAGAGACAGAGGTAGGAGGCAATGCTAATCATTGTCTCCTCTCATAAGATAAGGAACTCCCAAACAGAGGTGCAGTGAAGGGAGAGGCGGAGGAGGCTGGAATATTCCAGAACAGCTGTCCACACTGTCACTGATGTGGGGTGAGAAGGAAAATTAATCTGTGCTCAGATTCCAGAAGGGAGCTCTCATTGGTAAAATTGCTGTGAGATAAAGAATGTACCAGGAGTTAAAAATTTAAAACTGCAGCTTTTCCTCAAAAGGATTTGATAATGGTGTACATATGACTACAGTAAAGAGAATTTTAAAATGGCTACTGTGGAATGTGCAGGAGTAAGGAGGACCTGATGAGAGTTTGGGCATTCAAAGAATGCCCTGGGATAGGAGGGAAGGGGACACTGAAACAAAGATGTTTTGAATTCCATTTACTGTCCTGCATGGGGCAGGAGTTTGGCATCCCCCTGATGTACAACTCCAAGTTGGAGATTTATTACATAACACTTGTATTTTCTAGAGTTTTGTGTATTCAAAAGGAAAAGTGAGGCTTTTGCTAAACTCTGTAGTTACCTCAGCTGGATCCAGACAGGTGAAAAAAGAGGCTGTCTGTTGCTACTCTATAAATGGACCTCTTAAAGCAGTAGAGCCCTAATTTTAGTGCATCCAAATTACACCATAAGGTACTTACTAAAAATGTGGTTTCCCAGGCCTCATCAGCTGTGATTTGAAGGTCTATCCGGGGTAGAACTCAGAGATTTGCATTTTAAAAAGCACTCTCATTCCAATGCAGGTGGTGTGGAACTACAATTTGAAGAAGACTGTCTGATGAATGAAGGGTAAATCCGTTGAAATGTGCTGCCTCCGGAAAGGCAAAAGTGATACTGAGTGGAAAGGGAGAAAGTAGAGAATTTTATGCTGCTGTTATTTGGCTATTCCAAAAGACATTAAGAAAATAGGAGGACCAACTCATTTCAGTTTGCTTAGGATTTTCCTGATTTTAGCACCCAGGAGTTCCTTTCAATCACAAGCAAACCAGGAACAACTGCTCATCCCACTGAAGAATCCTTGAAAGAGTTGTGCACAGCTATAGCTATAAGAGAAATTTCAGCAAGGAATCAGAGAAACTCCTGAGGTGATCCAGACAGAACACGATCTGCTGGTGAATCACACTGAGAGTATGGTTGGGCGCAGTGGTGCATGCCTGTAATCCCAATGGCTTGGGAGGCTAAGATAGGAGGATAATGAGTTCAAAGCCAGCCTCAATAACAACAACAACAACAACAAAAATGAGGTGCTAAGTAACTCAGTGAGACCTGTCCCTAAATAAAATACAAAATAGAGCTGGGGATGTGGCTCAGTGGTCAAATGCTCCTGAGTTCAATCTCCAGTACCAACCAAAAAAAAAAAAAAATATATATATATATATATTTATATATATATATCAGTTCAAAGGGTGAAAGCAACTGGAGACCCACATTTGCTGACAGTGGGGAAGAGCTGGTTTTGAAAGCACTCAATGATTGACATCATCACAGAGTAGTGAATGGTCTGTTGGACTAGAAAAATAAAACTCTTTTTATCTTTTTAAGATTTAATATTCACTTGTTTTCCAATAGGTAAATCCACAAACAAAAATAAGGGTGGAGATGAAAAAATGAATTTAGTACGACT
Organism: Callospermophilus lateralis; assembly: GCF_048772815.1. Taxonomy (NCBI): domain Eukaryota; kingdom Metazoa; phylum Chordata; class Mammalia; order Rodentia; family Sciuridae; genus Callospermophilus; species Callospermophilus lateralis. Next base: position 4,364,572 of record NW_027514713.1, on the reverse strand, counting down.
CATTCCAAGAGAGCCATATTGATTTTTGGAATGAAGTGAGACTAAATTTTTGTAGAATCTTTTGAAGTTTCCAATTCCTTCAACCAGTCATTCATTTGCATCCCACAGACACAGACGGTAGTTTTTCAGGATAACTTTTCCAGAATGAAAGAAACTAAAGATATCTTATTGGTGAGTTTTTAGATGCACATGATCCATTCTATAGATCTTGATGTTTTAACCTAACACTAAAATTGTCAGTAAAGGATGTGTAGAAGAAAACAGGCTTCTATAGGAATAGGGATGGCTGACTCTAAGAACAGAAAATACAGCTTTAAATGTTGTAAAATATCTGTTGTAGATTATATTCATTTGGAGATATGTGTATTTGATACAGTGGATCGATTTCTTTGACAGAAATCAGGATTCCTTTCTAGAACTGAAAGCCAGGGAATTATTCAGCTGGATCTCCTTTCAGAAGAGCAAAGCTTTCTTGTATGAAGGATTCAAGGGTAATGAGGACCCAATGATGTTGAACAGATGCAGTTGAAACAACTAATTGCCCATGCAAATGTATGAGCATCTCCTCTTCATGGACATAGAGCCCCATGGAAAAGAAGCAAAAATGATCTGTGCTATGAGCAGGAGTGTCCATCTACACATTCTGCTACCCATTCTTTTCTATGCACAGTTCTCTTTAAGCCAACTGGGATGGTGGTGCACAGAATACCCTTGGCAACATTTGTTGAAAACAAAACATCTGCCTATCTGGAAGCCTGGATAACAGTAAGCAGGGCAACCTGTCCAATTAATTTTTCACCCAATCTATGTGAGAAAGAAAAATTCTACTGGGCAAAAGTTTATCTGTTTGGGGATGTATTGTTAAAGAAGTTGGACGGATTTTACTAATTTAAACAAAACCCCGGAACAGGTTGTATTGTGGAGGTATTGCTTCTAGGGCTTGGTATAATAGAAGAAATGGAGGCAGTAAGCATACCTGAGGCCAGATGATGCCCTGTACTATGAGCTCAGATCATCTCAATGTGGAAAGCAGAAATACTTTCTCTATGGGAGTCCATTTCCCAGCAGAGAATATTCTTAAATGTAAAAGGACTTTGTAGCAGACAAGCAAGATTTCTTTTCAATTATTTCTGCTAAAGATAGTAAAAACTGTAGTTTCATAGTAAAAAAAAAATGAATCACACACAAGAAGGAATGCAACATACTGCTACTTAACATTTCTTTCACTTCCCAAATTAAAACTCTGATTACACCTAAGTTTTCAGTCATAAGTCGTCTAACAGTCCTTGTGAATGTTGTCTCCATATTTGAAGAAGTCCAAATGTCTGCTAAGGACTCAGAAAGTGGAGAGTGGGTCACATGTGCCAACAGCCAAAAGGAAACCCCTTAAGTGAGGGAAGTGTTGCTAATAAGTGGAAAGGTTACATTTTATTGAGTATACACATTTATGGTCACAGTTTTAAGTTTCTTTTCAAGCAGCATTGCCAAGATAAAAGTTTATAATTAAATCCCCATTTTACAAAGATGTCAGTTAGTTTATTCAGTGGTTTTATGATTTAATTAATGACTAAGACAACTTATTTTAAGCATGAGTAGTTTTAATAGTAAAGGATAGCTTAGATTACTAACTTGATGGTCCAGAGGGACTGTTCCCTTGTGAAAGGGCAATTCACTGTAAGACTTCCTTATGTTCAAACCTGCTCTCGCTTCATGCAGTGTACTTTATGACTCAGTCATGTGGTTTCCACTCAACTATCTTAAAGCAGCTGCTTCCTAACCTCTGCCCCTCCAACTTACACACATTTTCTGTCTTATGAATTTAGTTATGTTTGCGATGAAGCCCATAGAAAAAGGCACAAGTACACATGAGTTCACAAAGGTACGTGCTCCAGTGAATATCTCTTCACATGAGTCCATGAAAGAACAAATCTAAACTAATAAGAACAGAGCAGGGTTTGGGAGATAAATGCTCTGCAGCACACATAAAAAGCTTTGTTACCCTGAGCTCTGGCCTCCAGCAGCCTCTATTATATATTTGTTTTCATGGAGGCAATACCTTTTCCTACCACTATAGAAAGTAAAAATGAACAATTAAAAAAGAAATAATGGACCTGACTTATAATAATTTAGAGTAGCAGAAAAGAAGAGAATCAAAATCATCCAGTACATTTTTATTATCTAATATTTGGTCAAAACCAAACACTCTTAAAAGATCAAAATATTACCAGACAGAACCTATATTGGATGTACAAATATTTGATAAAAACTCTTAAAAATAGAATTCTGCTAAGTAGTAGAGTACAATTCACTCATACACATTTACACCCATGTATAGTTGTGTGTTACTTAATGATAGGGGCGGATGCATTCTAAGAAATGAGAAGTTAGACAATTTGGTCATTGAGCAAACATCGTACAGTGTGCTTACACAAACCTAGAGGGTAAAGCCTATTATACACATGAGCTAGATTTTAATCTTATGGAACCACCCTTATATATACCATCTGTTGTTGACTTAAACATCATTATCATTATGCAGCTCATGTCTGTGCATGCGTGTATGTGCGCATGTGCAGGGGAATAGAAAGAGAGAGAGAGAATACATGCTTTACTTCTATGGCTTGAGATGGGATAGGAGTGTGAAAAATATACAAATATGAGACCAATTTTTATAAAAATTGTATGAAAGTTGGAAATGAGCCTTCTGCAATGAAATAAAATAATACAGAAAAATAGCATGTGATTAAATACTAAAAGAAAACCACATGATTTTATTGGAGAAAAAGCACTGTCCTGTGATATAAAATTTGGAAACATAAGTTCACTCTCACCTCTATAATTGTCAGTGGACACTAATGAATTCACTTCCAGGACTCACCAAGGCACTAAATTACATGATCTTCAAAATTCCTTCTACTTCTAAATAGAAGGTTTTAATTTTAAAGATGAGCAAATTAGGAAGAAAACAGATGTATTCTCAGAAGACATTTGGAGAAAAATAAGAATTGAAATGAGCTTTAAAGAGTGTGCATGTGACCCAGATATTCCACTCCTAGGTTTATACCCAAAAGACTTAAAAACAGCATAGTACAGGGACATAGCCATATCAATGTGTTAATAGGAGCACAATTCACAATAGCTAAATTGTGGAATCAACCCAGATGTCCTTCAGTAGATGAATGCATAGGGAAACTTTGGTATATATACACGATGGAACATTGCTCAGTATTAAAAGAGAATAAAATCATGGCATTCGCAGGTAAATAGATGGAGTTGGAGAATATAAAGCTAAGTGAAGTAAGCCAATCCCAAAGAACCAAAGTGTTGAGGGCCATAGCCGAGTCGGGATGACACATGGCATTTTTGCCAGAAGTAGTGGTTGAGAGGTGACGCCAGCTAGCCATTAAGATGATGACTTTTGAGTTCTCATGGGGTTCCCATTGAGTTCCTGTTGAGCTCTCGTGGGGATTCCTGAAGAGTTCACATTGGTTGGGGAAGTGCCAAAGGAGGGATTTCCAGTTGGTGGTTCCTGGAGGAACCGCATGGTGTTCCGAAGAGTTCCCGGGGAGCGTGTGTGAAGTGTGCTGGTGGAGTTCAGAAATAAAGTTTGTTCCTGCTTGAGTGGCTCGTGATTTGTGCCCAGCCAGACTGCAGCACCAAAGGCCGAATGTTTTCTTTGATATAAGGATGCTGACTTATAATGGCAATGGGTGGGGGTAACATGGGAGGAATGGAGAAACTTTAGATAGGGCAAAGGGGAGGGATTGGTAGCAAGGGGGCAAGGGGGTAGGAATGATAGTGGAATGAGTTAGACATCATTACCCTAAGTACATGTATGAAGATACCAATGGTGTGAAAATACTTTGTGTACAATCAATGACTTGAAAAATTGTGCTCTAATATGAAATGTGTGTAATATGAAATGAATTGCATTCTGCCATTATGTATAACAAATTAGAATTAATAAACAATTTAATAAAGAAAAAAAGAGTGTCTAATAAAAACAGTGCATCTGAACATAAAAATTGGATGCATTGAATGGTATGGCATTGTCCATTTGATTATGACATGCCATGATGTTTGCTCAATGACCAAGGTCAGAGGCAATAGATCAAAAGAGACCATGAAATGCTCTAAAAATCAGGGTGAAAAATTTGACAACATCTTTATGAGACTTTTAGAGGGTAACACAGGAATAACCAAGTTTTGGGGAAGTAGTTATGGAAATAAGATGCAAATGAATTATATAGGAAACCAAATTGGTACTTTAATGGACCAGACTTCTTATTGAAAATGGTAGCTATTCAAATAGTATGCTTTGAATGAGAACATAATTGTGTCAAATACAATAGAGCCATACTGGTTCTAGGCTTTTCTTAAGGCAAAAATTAGAAATATATAGCTATTTTTATTTGCTTATTTCATCAAAAAAAGAAAAGAGTAGACACTTTTAATCTATTGTATTTCCCTGTGTCCATAGGCAGAAGCAGACATTTGGAACAGCTATGGTTATTGTCAATATCATGGCAAAAATAAAACAATCATTTGTACTTTCTAAATGTTTGCAATGAATGTATAATTTAATCATAAATAAAAGTAACTTTGGGAAGTGTCTAACATAGGCACCGATTAAAATGTTGAAATATAAGAGGTAATGGTAGCCACATCATTATAAGCAAGATGTTTTGTACTGTACCAAAAAATATTTTAAATCTTCAAATTGCTCATAGTTTCAAGCACAAAAGGATTACTTATTGTGTGTCAGCGGAAGAAAGAGAGGGAGGTTCTTGCCATTATGCTTCAGAAATTGAAATAATTTGGCCTACTCAGAGACGGTTCATCAAAATATGCCACATTCATTTGCAGCTTGTGGAAACCAAAAGAAACAAGCCATAAGGGAAAACAAAAGTAATCTGACTCAGAGAAGCTAAAAGGACATTTAAGAATTTAACATTTCCTCTATGTGAAAAATTTCTAAGCCCAAATTATTTAGCAGTAGTTGAGTTCCACAGACAGGAATCAGCAATATACATAACCAGCAGCATGCTATTAAGCTATAGATAAGGAAAGGCTCATTTGCTGTATGAATTTTTTCTGAGCCCAGGAGAAAAATACAAAATATGGTAAAGTTATGGAATGATTTTCCATAGTCAAATGGAAATGTAGCAAAGTTGTGTTCTCTGACATATGGACCTGTCAAATGTAAAATAATGCAATAACAACACTCAGACATTTAGAGGAGAACTATGAAATCAGAAGTCTAATGAAGAGTGACAGATGAAAGACTAAGGAATGGATATTTAACACATTATTATATTCAAAACAATTTCCTCTAAGAAATTAGGATAAATTCCTCCTGCTGATATTATAGGGTCATTACTTGAAAATCTAACTAATACAGAAAAGTATAAGTTTAAACTCAATAAAACTTAGTTAAATCATAAATCACACAGAATATAACTATCCAGAAATAACCATTTTTATCATTAGGTAAATGGCATTATAAATATATTTTTATTTATTTAGTAGACTTTTTTCAGCTTTATGAAGGTATGATCAACACATAATAAAATACACATATTTAAAATGTACAATTCAATGAGCTTGATATATATTTACATCCATGAAACCATCACTACAATCAATATAGTAATAAAGGAGAAAACTTTTCAGGGTAATGGATATAAAAATCATTACTTTAATTGTGCATTTAATTGACATTTAATTTTTTAAATAAACTTTGACTTATTTGGTGATTCTAAATAACACCTACAAAGTTAGTTAAAAAAAATAGGTTAAAAAAATAGCCCAAGGTCATTTTACTAGTATGGGTTCATCTGAATTTGAACATAGGCATTCTGGAATGTAAATGGTTCATGCAAATATAATGTCTTTTTATATATATATACTGACAGAAGAAATAGATCATGAGATAGAATTTCTTTTGTAAAAAATTAAGTCACATGTTAAAACTCTATATTAAATTAAAAGTAGTCAATTTTACTTGGGGGGTGATTTAATGAAATATAAACAGATGTAAAGATGAAGGGATTAGTTAACTTTAAATTTTTCTTCGCCACTACAGATATTATTTCTGCAAGATCCCTCTAAGTTAAAAAAAAATAAATCCTTATAAACAGTAATAGAATGAAGGGAAAGTGTGCCTCTAATTTAGTTTATTTAGTGTCCCATAGGTTCAGAGCTAAGATATTATTTAGCTCTAATGTGGAAGCCATTTAAGACATTGGCCAGGCATACTGCCACCTCTGAACAGCTCTTTTTCTCTGGAGGTGAGTTCAAAGGGGTTGGAGGAATGGCATAGAGAGAAAGTTTAAAAGTCTAAGTAATCAGTGGTTGGAAACACTTGAAATTTTACCCCTCAGGAACATTAAGCAATGTTAGAAGACTTTATATTGTCACTTTGGGGGGAATATTTCTGGCAGAAGTAGAAATGCTACTGGGCATCCTATAATCCCAGGACAAACTCCTACAACAAAGAATTATTTGGCCACAAAAGTGCCATTGAGAAGACCCAACAGAGGAGCCATAAGTCAGCCAAAGCCATGAACAGAACCAAAGACAGCAAGGACTTGGATGGAAGAAGCAATAACAGGGAAATCCAAAGTAGGGTGGCCTACTTGATTGTCTGCAGTGGCAGAGACCTTGGAGGCAACAGTGGATGCCAACTTTTGAGAAGAACAAGGTTGTTAGAGGACAGCCAAGCATCTAGAACTATCTTGAGATACGATCTGGACTCATAATTGAGTTCTTCACTTCAGACTTGCTGAGACCCATTCCTTGCCCCTGTTCACTGACAAACCTATGAAATAAATTCTTGCCACCTGCAGTATGTTAAGTATGCCTTTCTTTATTCTTCTTCTGTTTTATTATTATTATCCACAATTCAAAATGCCAAAAGAATCTCTAGGTTTGTTGACTTACATATTATAGTCCTAGGCTTTTCATTATGGGATACTTTTAACTACTAATAAAGGATTTCACCCAAATCATTCATTCATTTCACCAAACTGTATTTAAGTCCATGTAAAACACTATTGGGAACAAATATTATATGTTCATAACTGTTATCAGTTATTGTTAATACTTTAATAATGATGACATCAGAAAAATAATCTGTTTTGTCAAAAGTTGATTCACTTCAATAACAATAGCCACAAAGCTGATTATAGCTACAATACAATTATTTACTATGTTTATATAATTCTTAAATTATTTTAAAATTTACTCATCGTGTAGATGGGGTAAGAATCTCTAAATTGAAAATAAATGACTTAGTTTCTAGGATAATTCCATTTACTTACTAGAAACTTTGGAAATCAAATACAAAACAAAATAACAGGGTGGTGTTTATGATGGCAATTCTTCCAAACACTGTGGTAGGTGAACCAGGCACTGCCACTGGTTACTGTCCAAAAGGCAGAGAATAAGCTCTGGCTCCTGTGGAAGAGAAGATGTAATGGGAAAGACTCAACATAAGTATCATAGCAGTGCCAGCTCATAGGTCAAGCTGGACTTCTATATTGTACAGTAAGTAAAAATCTGAGAGGTAGTAAGATGTTAGCAGGAACCATGGATATAGCTCTAAATATGTCCCACATAAAATCTGGAGGTGAGGGAATGGGAGAGCCTCATGAGTTAAGGTCTAATTTGAAAGTGAAAGAATAAAGGAATTAGAAAAGATTGTATTCTAGTTATAATTCTATTCCTATTGGATCCATTTTTGAGTATTATTGAAACATAGAGAAAATAAGTCTTTATGATCTTAGGCAAAGAACAATTGTGGCAGAGTCCTTCATTTGGTAAAAAAAAAAAAGAAAGAAAGAAAGGATTTCTGGTTACTAGGTTTTGGGATTGTTGTTCCAGTGTATTATATATATTTCAGAGAGTTTTTAATTCTATTTTGTATTTTTTGAAAGACTCAGTTTTTTTCTCAGTAGAAGAAAATTGTTCAGTGTATTCAAAGTAATTGTCAGTCAATTGTGTTATTTAAAATCTTTAAAAAGTTGTTTTCCTAAGCAATTGAACAATTTAGGAGGAAAGACTAATTTCAAGCTCAAGATTAAATTGTTAAAGTTCTAAAAGATTACAATCAGATCCTAAAGGATAACCTTATTCTCCTCTTTGCATTGTATGAAATGTGTTGTTCTTCTCTATTAGAAAGTGAAGACATCAGTATTATAACTTTTTAGTATACACTGATAACCTAAATAGTATTTTTCTTCTTTCTCTTTTACTTTATCACTTACTTTGATAATAATTTTATTCAGGCTTAAATATTACAAAGTGATATCTTATAATTGTGAAATTTTTTGTGGAGTATCTGAGTAGGTTCTAGAAGCAGAATGTATGCATTAAATATCAAGTCATCTTAAGCATCATTCAATCTTAGATTTAGTTCACTTGTGTGTCATCATTTTCTTATATATAAAATCACTATAATAAGGTCGCTATATCTTAGGGCTGATATACATGAAGAGGGCTTAACAGAGAGTCTGACTGTGTTAAATAAACAAAAAGGGGAGAAATTCTTTACTATAATATTACCACAAAGTGCCAAATATCACAAGAATTTCAAGAGTATGAGCAAGTGGGTAGTGTCAAATCTATAAAAAGATCAACAATGTAGTTTGATACTTAGACCATATAGAGTTATTATAAACACAGAGTAAGGAAAGGCTGTGTGTGATGAAATCCCTCACTTGAGAAACTCATAAGTATGTAGAAGACATGAAGAACTGAACATTTTCATAGAGATTTTCTATAAATCATTTCCCTGTATACTTGAGGTAAAAGTGGCAAGTTCCAGAGAGATGCAGAGGTAAGATGGGATGGGAAAGGCATAAAAATATGCAGGGGATGGAGCAGGAAAAAGTTAGGATTGTAGGTGAATTATGGAAAGCTTTGAAAGTACAAAAATATACTGATATTCTCAGCCCCACAACTCAACTAAAAGTTGTACACATCTTGGCTCCATATGCTTTAAAAAATAATGTAAGTCTTTACTGATGAATTCTTACAATGGACACAAAAGTGGAATTAAATCACATGATATGTGTCAAAAACTACTTTTAAGTTACTGCTTCCTCCTCAGAAGTTTCATGCTGTTCATGCACTTGGATCTGCCCTATCTTGCCACACATTACTGGTTGAGGCAGAATTTAGACCTCACCTCTCCCCCCACTGGAATTTCCACCTCTCCAAGATCCACATGTTGACACAAAACCATCTAGCCTTTCCCCAGGACTCTATTATTTGATTCTCCATCCAACAAAAAAGCTCTTCTATTAGAACCCACCCTCTTCACAGAGCAAAGAAGATAGAGAATATAAATGCTTATAATTTAAAACATTTGCCCTTCTCAGAAAGGAAAATTAAATAGCCGTGTCAGAAAGTGGTACAGAGATAGGATGTTTAAAGGAAATAGAAAAGACAAATGAGCTCTATTTTAAATACTGTTTTTAGATTTATCTTGCTCCAATCAAGCACGTTCAGATTATTTTTATTTGACTGTATAACACTGAACATGTTATTAGTACCCGAACTGCTATTTTGGATTAGGTTCTTAGAAACTGAATAAACACAAATAGCAAGTTATAGTGATAGCATTTTGAATTAAGATCTTTTGGGGATATTTGCTTTGAAGTCCTTTGAAGACACTTATCTGACAAATTTTATCTAATATATTAGACCTGGATGCTATAACAAGGGTCAGAGAAACAAAAGAGTATCACCATCTAAAGGTAATATGCATTTTACAATAGCATGAAAATCATTTGTGTAAATGAAAAATAAATAAAAGGTGAGACTTTGCTCTCCTTTCCAGAAATGAATTTGTGGCCAAATTCATTTGCATGCTGATATTCAACTTTCTTGCTGGGTCACAGTACTCACGACAATAATTGTGCTATTAGATTTGTCAAAAATCTATTTAGATAATTTTTCCAAAAGGTTCTTCCATGTCAAGTTTTCTTTCTTTTTCTGCATGCTATTTAGCTTGCTATTCATTGGTGAATCTTTTAAAAAAATTAATTGGACTTCAAAAAAGAAAACAGTAAGTAGTTTAAAGTGGCAGAAGCATTATTAGAAGAATAGGATTTAACTTCTCATGATCCACGTCTGAATGAAGATGAAAGATGGCATCCGAGAATTCTAAGGGTAAAAGCTGCCATCAAGTCTGAAATGTACTTCTATCTAAACATATGATTAAAACACACATAATTATGGATTCCCACAAAACCTCTGAAAATAACAGACCTCTGCTGGAAGAGGAGGCACAATAATCAGCATGTCTCAATTCCTTTCTTGCTTCCTTGTGAGGGCAATGGCTTCCTTTCTCAGACAGTTATTTTCTAAATCTTTGGGGGAGAACTCTGGGTGAGGGCTGGGAAACTCAGAATCTGTGGGGTGGTGGCAGGTGAGATCACCACATGCATAACTATCTGGAAGTTTCTGCCATGTGGCTAGACTAATGGGATCATTTCTATCATATAAATGTGTCTAGCATCATACTTGATACATAGTTGATACTAAAAAAAAGTCAATTTAACTTGTTTGTATTAAATACATCAGTTTTCATTATATTTATATTTGTCAGACCAATATAATACTGACCATTTTGTTATGTATGTTCACAATAAATATAAAATAGAGATATAGATCTCTCACATAGTGTTCATTCTATCTCATATATAAGCTAATCATATGTTGAAGTTTATACACTTCCTAGTGGAAACTAACAATTTTCTTATTTTCTGAATATTTGCTTCATTGAATTAAATTTGACTAGATTTTTATATACTGGAATACTTTGCATTGGAATCTTAGTTAACATAGTCCCATAAATCAGAGTGCCTGTTCAGAGTCCACAAAATTTCCCCACCCAGTTTAAAATGATTTTTAGTTTATTTCACCAAAACATTGTGTGCATTCTTTCTTGCATTTGTTAGTGCTTTTCCTTGTTTGGATCTGCCTTTCCTCTCCCACCCCATTGCTCAATGCTTTCTCTGTTAAGGCAAGGTGGAATGGAAAGCAGGTTTGCTGAATTTAATTAATGCAAAGGAAGTGGCCATCTACAAGAGAAACAAAGTAAAAGCTTCCAGAATTCCCTCCACTAGTGAATGAGACTTTCATTGCAAGGTGAAGACAGAGGCTAAAGACTCATGAAAGAAGAGAGAAGTCAATTCACAGAGGAATTGAAAACAATTTAGGATTATTATATTATTTATATAAAAGAGTTTTAAAATCTATCTATAACTCCAACAGAGTTACATTTACATTCATATTTCTGAAATTTCAATTTAAAATGCAGTGCCAAAGCTGAAATCTCTGAAACAGAGATATGACTAAATTGAAAAACAGAATCTATACAAATAAAATTATTTAAATACTCAAAATACTACAGCACATATATCATATTAATAAATCTTACTGAATTTTTATATACTATTATTAATTCTGAAAGCATTTTATGGTCTTCCAGGATTGAAGACCATAATACACACAATATCAGAGCTTATTTTTCTGTCTTTGATATGAAGAATATATAACATGTATAAGAGCTCAGAGTCTTAGGATTAGTTGCAGCATGAACATTTATCTAGTCTAAACCTATTATTTTATAGAATAAGAGTGCTTTAAAAATTGATAGTCAAAGTAAAATATTCGGTTAAAGTCATAACAAAACATCAAAAGAGAGCTGTGATCAGGAGATTAAAGAACACAATTAGAATTCCACAGACCAGTTCAAAGATTGTGATTAGGTGTGCCATGAAAAGAAATATAAAATTGTGGCAAGGGAAGCCTGGATCACACCTTGTCCTCATCACACCCTGTGTTCTTGGGTAAATAACAGGACATATTTTGAATATTGGTTTCAATTAGCATATTGTCTATATCCTGTTTTATTAAAAATATAAGGCAGTTCAGAAAAAAATATGTAATAACAAGGCACTTTTAATCAAATTTCCTTAGATTGAAAAATTTCTAACTTATAAACAAGTCAAAGAAATCCTATATGCCTTTATCTAGCTTCACCAATTCTTAATAATTTCATATATATATATATGATGTAAGTATAGATACAGACATAAATTTCACACAGAGATGTAGACAGAGGAATAGACTTAAGCATAGATGGGTACAGATTTATCTTTTTCACCAGAAAAATTTGAGAGTAAGTTGGAAACACAATGAAAGTTCATCCCTAATTATCTAAGTATCATAATACTTTACTCAATGTCTCATGAGAACAGGACATTCTTTTACAAAACAACAATGACATTATCACACCTAATAAATTTAACATTGATGCAATAATGTCTTTCATAAGAAGTTTCCCCAAGAATCTCAACAATGTTTTATTTTATTCTATTTTTCCTCTGATCAAGGATAAAATAAAAATTAAATAAAACATCTAGTTGTCTTGTCTCTTTAATCAAGAACATCATATTTTATGATATATTTTATGACATGTTTACAGAGTCTGGACCACCTGTAGTATAGAATGCCTTATAGGTTTGGCTAGCTGTATTTTCATGACTATAGTCAGATGAACTGTTTACATCCACCATACAGTTTTTATAGGTGATAATGTGTCTTTCTGATTGTATCTTCTCTGGGGAATTGGATCTTAGTCATTTGTTAAAGGTAATGTTGACTGGATTTCTCCACTGTAGTTAAATTTTCCCTTTTTTACTTCCTGTGCTATCTGTGGTGATATTTGTGATTCAATTGACCTTCATGTTTCCTAACAACTTTTAATTCAATGATTTTAGCATGCATTGATGCTCTTTGCTTGAATAGTTATTACATTAGTGATTATCAAATGGTGATTTTTCTAATTTAATCATTCCTGTCATTCCATCTAATTTATTAGATTACATTACTGTGTTGTCCATTACTTTTATTATTCTATGGATTTTCAAACTCTCCCAAACTTGGAGAATGAAGGAGGACAAATTTGGCTCTTCCATACTTTTCTTATGACCCCATTAGTCTTTTAAAAAAATTATTCTTTGGTTTCTAACACAAAAAGATGTTTCATTCTTTTTCTGCCCAGGGTGATATCATTAATTTCAGCAAGCTGTCCTAGACTCTTGAAATGGTCATAATTATTAGAAATCAAGATCTGGGAACTAAGGGTGCTCATCGCTATTCATCTATCATTGCTGTTATGCTTTCATATCTCTATGAATAAAGCAAGAGGAAAATACATACATATAGGTGTGTGTGTGTGTGTGTGTGTGTGTGTGTGTGTGTACACTAAAGCTCTTAAATTGGAACTAGAAGTATATGTATGTGTGTTTGAGAGCTCCTATTTATACTTCCAATGAAAATCCATCATCACAGACTTCTTTACCAAATCTCTCCATTCTAAATTTGTATCTCCTTTCCCACAGTGAAAATATTGGTTCTCACCAGCATCTGTATATTTATTCATTTACTCTCTCCTACAATTCACAAGAAATTTCTTTAGAATTACCATACCAGGGCAACTACCAAAAGCAAAAACAAAAAAGTTTCGATATTTCTTTTAATTTGTGTGTGTGATTTGTGTGTTTACACAAGTATGTCCTTAGAATGACACTCCACTAAAACCATAGTCAAAATATTGTATCCAAAGTCTACCTATTTTATTTTGAATGATTATGTTACCAGTTTGATACAATGGTATGTTTATTTGCTTTTAATTTTAAGATGTCTTTGTTTATCCTTTTAAATTTATTTTTTAAATATTGAAAACATTTGCATAGTTCAAAATAAAACATTATAAAACGATGTATTTGGAGACTGGCCCTTTCAATTTCCATTGTACATGAGTGAAATTTCAGCAAATAATTCATTTGTGGCTCATCCTACCTGAATTTCCTTTTTGCATTAAAAAAAAAAGGCAAGATGAGTTGTGTGATGCCTGATAGCTTATATTTATTTATTGAATTTTTGTTTAAATTTTAGCACATATCCATGTTAATGTATATTAAATATACATAATGAACTAAATATACATATTTTTTACTTGTTAGTAGGATAACAAAAGTTTCATGAAAAGATGGGAATTGCTTTGAAATTTGACTTCAAATATAAAATTTTAAATAGTTCATTTCATATGGTAATTCTTAAAACCAAAGTAAACTTTCTTATACAATCACTCTTGTATCTTTGATAAAATGTGTTTGAGAAGCAAGATTCTAAACAAGTAATTTGAGTCATAAATAGCTATGTATATTTATTATATTATTGTTACCTTTTACAGTTTTGATGGTCCATGTTTTATTTTATTTTTTGTTTGTTTTGTTTTGCTTTCAGTACTAGGGATTGAACCCAGGGACACTTAACCATGAGCCATATCTTCAGTCCTTTTTATGTTTTATTTAGAGGAAGGGTCTTGCTAAATTGCTTAGGGCCTCACTGTTGCTGAGGCTGGCCTTGAACTTGTGATCCTTCTGCCTCAGCCTCCCAAGCTACTAAGATTACAGGTGAGGGCCACTGGGCCTGGCAGATCCTTATATTAACAGGTAGTAAGTTCAACCAGGTAGTATGTTTCCTTAGGAGATAGAGACATTTATGTAGTAATATTTTGGGGATTCCCTGTATGCCTGACAGAATTATGCATATTCAGAAAATTATATATTTAGTATTGAAAGAATAAATAAATTAATTAATGGCTTCAAGAAAGATCTTGAAGGTGGTAGAATTTATGTTATTTAATAAGTTATATATACACATATGTAATGACCTTAACTCCTATTCTTAAAGTTATGAATTATTTACATTATAATTTACATTATTACTCAGAGTCCTTAGAAGATGTTATGAGAAAGTTTCTTGAATTGACATTAATTTGAATTCTTCAGTTACCTAATTGACAGGTTTTGTCACTTATTTTGGCACCAGTTAGACAAAACCTTACACAAATTAATACAGAGATTTTTGTGAGCTTTCATAGTATCAATAGGTTATTTCCAAAATCAAAATTGCTATTCTCCCTTCTGGTAATTACTTCCCACTCTCTAGATTTCTATATCATTTTTTAAATATTCCACATATCAAAGAAATCATACAGATTATTAAAATCATAAAAATAAGTTGAAGAAGTGGTGAACATGCTGATGAGCTTGATTTAATATTTCTAAAATGTACACATTTAGATTAGAATACCACATTGTATCCCATAAATACATACAATTACAATTAATCAGTTTAAAAATACATAGATTTGTTTTTTAAAAAGGTGTTTAAAAAGTTTCAGAACGCAGGAAAATATACCATATACACCATTTTCACATTTTTCTCAAAAGAAAATTTGTTTATTGCTAACCACAATGTGGTGCTGTTTTCCCACCAGCAAATCCATAAAAAGTAGTGTGGGAGTTTATTATATGTGTACACACACACACACACACACACACACACTTTATATATGCACAACTATAAGATTCAGTATATAAGACAAAGGGTAGATGCTTTCCTATTTGAATTAGAATTGCATAAATGCCTCTATAACTGTTTTTAGTGTCTTTCTTATTTTATTTGAATATGTTTATCTCCAATACTTCAGCTTCATATCCAATTAACTACCCAATGTGTCATCATAAATGTGTAACAGTCATTTCAAACTCTACATGTCCCAAACTGAACTCCTATTCTTGATTCTCCCCCAAACCTGTTTGACCACAGTTTTCCTATCTCAGTTGATAATAACTGCGTCTTTCTCAGGTCCAAACCCAACAAATTGCTGTACATCCCTCTAGGTTTCTATTTATTTATTTATTTATTTGCTTCTCTCTCTGTATTTCTCTCCCTCATCACAGTCAGTATGTCAGCAAATCCTGTTGACTCAATTTGAAAGTATTTCTAGAACATCACCACTTCTCGTCATCATTGTTGCCATTATCCTGTTCTTAATCACCAAGGGACCTCCTTGCCTCAGCCGTTGTGTCCCTGCAGTTTATTTGAACCTTGCAGCTGGAGAGATCTTTTGCATCACCCTGCAGAGCATGTCTCTCCCCTACTCAAGATCTGCCAAGGCACTCCATTTTCTGAGTCCTACATCCCTGTTATGCCTCAGGCCTCAGCTCCTGCCATTCTTCTCTCTCTCAGCTCAAGCCACACTGGGCTCCTGGGTTTTCTGCGAACACACCAGATGCACATTTCTACTCCACTTCTTCCCTTTATTTGGAATGCTCTCCCAAAAATTATTACTAGTCTTCTCCCAAATCATCTTCATATCTTTGCTGTCAGTGAGTTCTGACCTCTCCACCCACATCTTCAACACCTGTGTGATACTTATTTTCTAGCACACTGTAAATTACTTATAATTTTGGGGAGATGGTCACTGGGAATTGAACCCAGGGGCATTTCACTACTAAGCTACATTTTCCAGACCTTTAGGCATTTTAATTTTGAAACAGGGTCTCACCACATTATTTAGGGTCTTGAAAAGTTGCTGAGTCTGACATCAAATTTGCTGTCCCCCTGCCTCAACCTTCCAAGTTGCTGGAATTACAAGTATGTGCCATTGCGCCTGGCCCTCACTTATCAGTATTCATATGTGTCTTTCACTCCATGAGGGTAGGGGTCTTGTTTATTTAATCAATTCAAACCATCATTCTAGAACAGTGGCAGTAGTAAGTAATCAATAAGAACTTGCCAAATGGTTGAATTATACTCCAGCGATAATTAGTGTTTGACCAAAACAAGTTTCATTTGCAGTTTACAGAGGTCTCTGCATACAGAAATACAAAAGAAAATATATGATATGAACTATAATACCTAATGACATTGATCAATACAAAAGATATATAGATACAATCCATAATATAAACATATTTTCCATTTCTAATAACAAGTGAAATAATTATCTTTAAAGATTGCCAAGGCTCCAATTATCAAGAATGAAAGTTACAACAAATGTTGGCAAGAATGTAGGAAAAAGGGAATGCTCATACATTGTTGGTGGTACTGCAAATTGGTGCAACCCCTCTGGAAAACATGAAGATTCCTCAAAAACTTAGAAATGGAACCACCATTTGACCTAGTTATCACACTCTTCACCATATATCCAAAGAATTTAAAATCAGCACATACAGTAACATAGCCACATCAATGTTTATAGCAGTTTAATTTATAATAGCTACACTTGGTACCAACCTAGATGCCTATCAACAGATGAATGGATAAATAAATTGTGGTATATATACACAGTGGAATATTATTCAGCCACAAAGAAGAATGATTTTATGACATTTACCAGTAAGTGATGGAGCTGGAGAATATCATGCTAAGTGAAATAAGCTAACCACCCCCCCAAAAAAACCCCAAAGATTGAATGTTTTCACTAATATGTGGAAACTAAACAATGAAGGAGGGGAAAGGAGAAGAAGAGAATTTCAGTAGATTAGACAAATGGAAACAAAAGGAAGTAGGGGTTAGGAATAGGAAAGACCGTTGAATAAATCTAACATAACTTTCTACGTACACCTATGAAAATAGCTAAGTGATTCTCATCGTCATGCCTACCCCCAAGAATGGGGTCCTAATTAGAATAAGATGTATACGTTTTATCAAAGTGTATTTTACTCTCATGGATAACTAAAAAGAACCACTTTAAAAAAAAAGATTGCCAAGGCTGACTTAGAATTACATGCTATAATTTATAAATACTCTCCTCCATAGAAGATGGTAGGAGTCGAATAAGTATGATACAGGGAATTAAGCTAAGTTTCTTCAGATCTGTATTTCTATAACACAAATGTATTTGTTCACATAAAGGATATACATGTTTATATTTGGTTTCAACTTTTGGTTTTATATAAAAAGGATTTAATATGGTATCTGTGCCTATTCTGTGTGTGGAACTCTGGAGGAAGCAGTTGTGGCCGAGTCTGTCTGTCTGATTCAGTAAGCCATCCCTAAAGTCAATCCAGGGTGTATAGATTTCTAACAATTACTCTGAAAATGGGATCAGGGATCCAAACCAAAACAACTTTTGGTCACATTTAGTTCTGTCAGAATCTTTTGGATATGATTTGAGGCTACAACTATATGTTTTATCAATTTGACTACTTGTTTAGTTTTACTAACTACTTTGGCTAAACACACTTGTTATTAGTCACTTATTTGACTAAATTGAAAAATGAGTAGTTAGTAAGCCCTTAAATTAGTTAAAATGTCAAAACTGATTATGTAGACTCAGTGCAAGGCACTTTATAAAGATCTGTGTTCTTCCCACGTTTATGAATAGTTACTTAAGTTCCCAGAGGGTGGGACTTTGATTGCAACTGTTCCCTCATTCCCACAAGCCCAGTCACAACCTCCATTGTGGCCATGACCGTGAGCTACTTTGAATATTTTTCAAGAACAGAGTAATGGTATTAACTATTTTTAGTTGAGATTTTTTACACATTTGTCAAATTTTTAACTTGTACAATCTATTAAAAGTACAAAATCCTAAATAATCTCTTTAAGTCAGGTTATTTATTTATTTATTTAATGCTGCTGTGACCAAAAGACTTGACACTAACAATTTTAGAGGAGGAAAAGGTAATGTTGGGGCTCATGGTTTGAGAGGTCTCAGTCCACAGATGGCCAGCCACATTGCTCTGTGCCCAAGGTGTGGAAGAACATCATAGAGGAAGAGTGTGGTTGAGGAAAGCTGCTCAGCACATGGACACGAGAGAGAGAGAGAGAGAGAGAGAGAGAGAGAGAGAGAGAGAGAGAGAGAGAGAAACAGAGAGCACTCAACTCTCCAGAGACAAAATATATACTCGCAAGGACCCACCTCCTGTAGCCATATTCTACCCGCCTACAGTTAACCACCAAGTTAATCCCTACCAGGGACTAAAGTACTGATTAGATTAAGTCTCTCATAACCCAGTCCTTTCACCTGTATACTTTTTCTTGAATTGTCTCACACATGAGCTTTTGGGGGATACTTAATATCTAAAATGTAACATAATCTATGCTGCATGTATGTTTATAAATTTTAACTGTCTAATTTATTGTATATATGCGAGAGAGAGGAAAAAGGAAGGAGAAAGGGAGAGAAGGAAATAATTTAGCAATTTTACTGTCAGATGGCAGTGGGACCTCCATTAATAAAATAAACTTAAGGCACCTGGACTTTTACATGATATTCTGTGTTCAAGGTCTACCACCATAGAAAAATGAGCTTCCTCCTTACTTCTGTATATCACAAACACAATTACTTATTCAAACATTCAAACATCTGAAATAAATGCTATAGCATAAACATTTTACTTCCCAGGAATTTTTTTTTTAGTTCTCACTCTATCTGCTTTACTTCTCTTTCCTTTGCACACAAGACTTTTAAGAAAAGGCTATATGAAAAGTATTGGCCAAATGGCACTTGCTATTTTGTGGTCCAAAGTTTTAGAGAAGGGTGGGAATTCCTAGTGCCCTCTCTTTTCCCAGTTGTTGTGGCTTGCTTTACAACATGGAGACATGGACACAAGGAAAGACAGACAGACAGACAGACAGGGAGAGAAGCATGCTTCATTCAAGGTGGTGTGTCCCAACATAGTGGAACCTCAGTCCACTGCTTTCTCTGAGTATCTTTCTGCAGCTTTGGCTCTCACTGATCTCACAGAATATGTGGTATCACTTGGAAGGCAAGATTTTAGAGCAGCTAATGTGTCCTGATTAACTAAATCAGTAAAGTTGATAATTCTAAATATATTTTATTTCTAAAAAGATAAAATTTTCAGGCTTATTGCTATTTATTCCATAGGTATTGATATCTTCCACAGATTATCATAATAAAAAAATGAGTACAATAGTCCCTCCTGAAGCAGGCACCCTAGTGTTAATTGTTTAAGAAACACATTTGGAGTTTGCTCTTTGTTGTCAAGTAATGAGAAGGAGTGAAAGAACAAACAGGCATTGATCCAATTCCAACTAAGTCAGGAACCTATGAGGGAGCCAGCAAATAAGCAAAAACTACATCAATCCAATCACGATGGATTCCCTGGAGGAAGAGTGGAGCTCAATGAGAAGATGTGACCTGGTCAGAGAACACAGGGAGGGCAGCAAGTGAGGTTGATACTTGATTTTTGAGGGTGGGCTCAAGAGCAGTTTTGGAAGACTTAACTTTTTCAAAGATCACCATCTTCCTAAAGAAGTATATTTACAATTACATCACTGTCTGGCTCATAAGTACCCAGAGAATTTTCTTGCCAACATTGTAATTGCCAACAACTTGATCCAGTGAGTAAGTACTTAAAGTTAACATTTTAGGCAGGAGTGGGGGTGGGGGTGGTACTTATTTTCATGCTTGTAAATTGAAATCTCAAGTTGGAAACAAGCAGGAGCACAGAAAAGTAATTCTCTCCCATACACTTAAAAAAAATCCAAGAAACTGCACATTTGGCAGGAAAATTCTAAACAGCCCACAAGTGCCAATATCAGAAGAACAATCTTTACACTATGTAGAAAACTGCTAGTTAATCCTTCTTCAAAAATTTAATTTTATAAAATGAAAGCAAGTTCTATGTTTTAGCTATAGTAAAAAGAGTATATAGTTCTCACAAATTGTTGGGAAATGTGAGCTTTCAAACAAATTATTTCAAACAGATTTAAACTACAACCTTCCTAATATACTACTTAATCCTTTGTGTTTATAGAGCGATTTGGGCTTTCCAAAACATTTTCATATAAGTTATCTCATTTGATTCTAATGGATGAAATATATAAAATTATATTAAAATGTAAAGCCTATGACAACTCCACCATCCTCAAAATTAATTGTGAATTTAGAAATAAACCCAGTCTGTCTGGGATCAAGGTAAGATGAAATCAGATTTAAGATAGTATTAAATGTCAAAAGACAATGTATAAATTAAAGAAAATAAGCATTAGAAAGAGCCTTTACAGATGAGCTAGCTCATTCCCCCCAACTATATAATGATCATAATAACTTCATATAGTCTATTAAACATTTTCATAAATATCCGTGAGACTTTTAGACCCCAGACAAAAATTGACATGAGACAATCCTCTTGTAAGTCCTGCATCCCCCAACAAATATTCCTTTCTAAGAAGGCTTTCTCCCTTTTGTCCTTTAACTGTCATCTAAAGGCATTCAATGTTGCAAGTCTTTAATTTAAAACAGGATGACACAATGGAATTTTAAATTTAAGACCAGATGTTACCCCCCACCATCAAGTACTGCTGAGATTTTACTTCAATAGTTCTCCTAAAACCAATCACCCTTATTTCCACCTTTGATCTTTTCTTTCTATTTTCAACACTGCAGTTAGAGAGATTCTATTTAAACATTATTCATGTCATTCAAGATATAGAAAGTACATTGCCCCCACGACATCCCTGATAGCTACTACTCTTCCTTCTTGTTCACTCCCCTGTGACCATGGGTACCACATTGCTATTCATGTGCAGTTCCTTAAGGCAATGTGTGATGGGTGCCCTAGTGCAAAATAAAAATGTAAGGCCCCTTGTTCCAATGTATTATGAATTTGAAAATGACAAGGGTCTTGTGCACAGGATCTTTTTAAGAGCAAAGTTGCACACCTGAAAAGTCAAGTCTACTTAAGTCAGAACTTTTCGTGCCTTCTGCCTAGACAGTCTTCCCTCAGATACCTACATACAAAACTACTTCTTAACCTCCTTTTAAACTACTTGGATTATGTTATTTTTTTTCTTTGTTCCCATGATGTTTATATGCTATTATTGTAGTATGTTCAGGCTGCTGAAACAAAATATTATAAGACTGCGTAATGTATAACTAATGGAGATTTATTGCTCACAGTTCTGGGGGCTCTGAAGTCTAAGTACCAAAAGACTCAGTATATGTTGAAGGCCATGTCTTATAGACAGTGCCGTCTATGTGTACTTACATGTCAAAAGGAAAGGGTGAACAAGTTCCCTGGGGCTTTTTAATAAGAACACTAATGCTATTCATGACAGCAGAGCCCTCCCAACCTATCCAACTCCCAAGGTCCCACCTCTTAGGTAGTATTACATTGAGAATCAAGTTTGTAGGAATACACATTCAGAACACAGCAGCAATAGAATTATCCAATAGTGGTAGAGAATAATCCTCATTATGGATTACAGAATACAAATTGTAACAGTAGGACATATGGGCATGCATGATGAGCAGATGCATAAAGAAAAAGTGATGGGTTCAGTGGACTTGCAATCTCAGATAACATCAAAGAAATATTGATTGGGGGTGAAAAATATATTAAATGACACAGTAGGGCATGGTTCAGAGAAAGGGATACTTGAAATCAGTATATTGAGAGAGGCTACAATTATTGATGATAAGATGGTCAAGAGTGCTACAAAAAACATTGCTGAAGTTTAGATCTGTACTGTCCTCCAAAGGCTCATGTGTTGATGGCTTAGTCCCTAGAATGGCACTATTGGGAAATGATGAAAACATTTGGAAGTGGGGTTTACTGAAAGGAAGTTACATCACCTCACCGGGGTCATGCTCTTGAAGCGAATGTTGGGACTCCAGCCCCTTCTTTCTCTCTTTTGCTTCCTGGCCACCATGATATGAACACCTTTGCTCTACCAAATTTTCCATCATGATATTTGGTTTTGTTATAGGACCAAAATAATGAGGTCAAGTGACCATGGAGTAAAACTACCACAACAATAAGTGGAAATAAATCCTCTGTTTATTTAAGTTGATTTTCTCAGGTACTTTGTCCTGATGAAAGAAAGGCATCTCCTAAGGTGTTCACAAATTAAGTAATCAGGATCTTTCATGCCATTCTTCAATCAACAACAAATCCACACAACTGCAATAGCTGTCCTTCTATGTAACTTTTTATATCTTATGAGAAAGCATACCAGGAGAAATGCTACCAAATGATGAAATTAATATATACTTTATAAGAATTCTAAAATATCACATTCATCAAAAACAAAATCATATCATACATATATTTGGGGTTAAGAAAAGCTGGTGAGATCAGAGGACTAATTACAAACTACTAAAAGGTCATCTTGTCACTAATACATCTTTTCTCTCATATACTAGGAAATCCATATATATATTCTATTTTCATAATTTTACCTATCATTAGCATGAGAGGTCGTGGAGAGTCAAGACAACCAAGACCATTTTGATGATTTCAAAATGAACTCAGAACTTTTAAGTTAAAGCCCAAAGTGAGAACTCTTTTATAGATCAAGTAGGTATGGAAAAAATATCTGTCACAATTTAATAGAGTAGATGTGAAGAACTTTAAATACAAAACAACTCAAGAACTCCAAGCACTGAGACAAGCCCTAAACTTCATAAATCATAAAGTTTATTGATTAAACATTTTTCCTTGTCAAGTACATAACTTGCCCTTACGAAAAAGGATTGAGGTAAGGCTGAAAGCCCATCTGGAATGGCAAAACTAAGAAGAAAGTATGTGTTCCACTAACAGTAGGTCAGGAATTTTTGATCCATAAAACAAGCATTTTCACATAAGTCGATGCAGAATGTTGAGGAATATAACCAAGACCAATAAAAACACATTCTCTCACAACCAAATCTGCAGATTGCTTCACAAAGTTATTTACTTGATGACACACCATCAAGTAAATTCTGCTTCAGTAACACTTAGCTAAAACAAGAAAAATTTGAAATTCAATTGTAAGGAAATATTTTTTACTACTTTCTATGTCCCTATATTTCTACCTGAGGAGGAAAAATAGATTAGACTCATAAAATAATTTTCTCCTTTTATTTTCATATCTGTGGAGAATATAGATATTCATAATACCCATCATTGTCAATTATCATTTATTAAATCTCCACTGTGATTAATACAAGTTAATGTTATAAGACATGAAAAATCTTAGAGAAAAAACAGAGAATATCTTCATGATCTTGAGATTGGCAAAATTTTGTTAAATGGACACAGAAAGTTTGAGGGAAAAATAGATGATTGAAAATACATTAATTAAAATTTCTCACTCATCAGAATGCACTACTATAAAAATTATAATTCATGTTGATTCAATTTACTTATGAATTTCCATATGTGATTATTATTGGAGAAGTTAAAATATCATTCTTTTAATCAAAAATTTTCATCAAATTCATGAATTTTCCTACCCAACAGAATCATGAAATAATGAGAAAAAAGTTAAATTGAAGATTTTAGGATTTTTTAGGTTTGTTTTAAAATTGTTCTATTATTGTCACTACTAAGTTTTGTTCAATTTAGTGGAAACTACTTTGCAAATAAGCTTGGTAAACAAATTTATTTGATGTGATTTGAGAGGCACCAAAAGGAAAATCTGTCAAAAAATAGTTTTCTTGCAGGCTGAATCACTATCATCGGTATTCACTATAAACCTTTATTTAAACCACCACTGTCATAAGAAATAGCAATGACACTTATCAACTTCAGCTTTAGGGCTGGGGTTGTGGCTCAAGCGGTAGCGTGCTCGCCTGGCATGCGTGCGGCCCGGGTTTGATCCTCAGCACCACATATAAAACAAAGATGTTGTGTCTGCCAAAAACTAAATAAATATTAAAAACTTCAGCTTTAAAACCCTATTTTATTAAAGCAAAACATCACACATTAGGGGTTCTGTCTTAACTATTGGCTATAATAATAGCTACCACTAGTGATTGCTTATTAGCTATTAGTTATTATGCTGTACACATTGCATATTTAATGCAAATGCTGCCTCTGAATTCTACTTCCTTTGTTAGCCATTCACCTGGAAGCTGTTTCTGTCGTACTGGAGTTGAGCAGTAGGCCCCTTCTGTTCCCCATCTAGAAATTGACATCATTGGGTGCCATGTTGTTCCATTCCTTGATTTTGCACCAACAACTACCAAGACAGACACATACATATGTATCAGTATTGACATGTTGAGATGTTATTAAAAGGGATCAAATTATAACATAGGAAAAATTAAAAATCATACACCTAAGAAAAATTAATTCTTTATTAGGTGAATGCTCTGAGTCTTACTCTTCTTAACTGCTCCCTTCCTCTATCTCCTGCCTGAAGCCACCTTCTTTCCTACTCAGTGGTTCCAACCTCACCTCTACTATTAGCAAAGGTCAATTACTTGAGTCCAGAGTCCAACTGTCTTTCTTAACTGTGCTAATTCATTAGACAAAGTGCAACAATAGTACTTCCCCCCTCCCCCAATCACATATACAGTGAAGAAGAAGCCAGAGCTTCAGACATTAACATTCCAAGGTTAACTTTCCTATGAGATACCTCTATTACTAAGAGGTAAATATAAGCCTCCTCATTCATGAAATCATCAATGGATAAATATTGTGTAAAATTCTCACACACATACACACACAAGAAAACTTCTTGGAATGAGCAAAACTTGTCAGAGGCAATGTTGTACAGATCACATTAATGAATACCTCTATTTCTTTGTCTACAGAATCCAGTGCCTTTAAATAAAGTCATCTTTCTATTTATAAACTGAGGCATTAAAGAAGATGTGGCGCATTGTATTTTTCATACATGGTCAAAGCAATATCTGCAGTGCCTAGTGCTCTTCTGCTACCTTGAAACAACCCATAAGAAGCTTATGGGGTCCCCACCCGCAACCTCACTTTTGCACCTGGTCCAATTCTGATGAATAAAATGTGGCAAAACTGACACTGGAACTTCTGAGGCCAGCTTAGATAAGGTCATAGAGCTTCTGCCTGAGTCTCTCAGGGCACTCAGCCTTAGAACCCACCATCTTGTAAGATAGCTGCAGCCCCTGGAGAGGCCATTTAGTACTGCTTCAGTCACCAGCTCAATTACAGGTTCAACCAGCATCATCAGCCAGACTCATGAATGATTGTCTTCAGATGACTCCAGCCCCTACCTTTAATACACCCCAGCTGATTGATGCTAAGTAAAGCAGAGACAAGATATACCTGTCAAAACTGCCAAAAATTGGCAGATTTCTGAGCAAATTGTCATTCCTTTGAGCTACTAACTTTCTAAATATTTTGTTGTACAGCCACAATACCCAAGATAAAGAAAGTAAGACACCCTCCATGCTCCACCAACTCTGACACAGCTAGAAAGAGGCAAAAACCAAAGGATGAACTCGGATCTCTCTAAATCCAATCCAAGCAGGCTAACAAGTCTGCACCATTGTCTCCTAGTATGAAAATGTTCCTGGGGAATTAAGCCCTTATTAGTACAATTAATAGCCCACGTCAGCCTCCTACAACATTGATTTATGCACATGGTTCCTTTACTCAAAAACTCTATCTTTAGAAAATATTCAAAAGCCTTCTCAATTAGGCTTTTTCTTACTTTTCCAGAAGAATCCTTGTGACTTCCTTTTGCTTCACCGAACTTGACTCCTCCAGCCAGCCTCCAGCTCTCCTGCCTCCTCCTGTCCTTTTCCATCTCTCATTATCTGGATCCTCCCCTTCCTTCAGGGTTCAGCTCCAATCACACCTGTTCCCCATAGCCTCTCCTCAGGATCACAGTCCTAACTCAGTTCTCAGGTCCTAGAACTTCTGGCGCTTTCCCTAGGAAAGTAGTTAGGAAGTGAATTTGAGCTGCCACTTATTTCTATTTAACATTTTCTCACTATGACCAGGGTCAGATAAAGTGGAGCCCACTAAAAATCTTCCACCATCTTTACATGCTCTTCTGTTTTGACTTCTCAGCTCCTTTCACATCGCACAATTCTAAGCTTAAATGTTACTCCCACAGGAAAGTCTTTTTTCATTCTAAATCCAATCCCATGTCAGCTTCCAGTCTAGCTTAGGTCCACAAAACTTCTGTCCACAAAACAATGAAAGCATAACAAAACATTTTTAAAAACTGTGATAATAGAAGCAAACACAAAAAGGCTTCTCCTGACCCATATTCTTTTGAACATCATGTGGCTGATTCAGAGTCGCTTGGCTTTCTCTCTCTTCTGCTGAGTTAGACATTCTGTGTTTGGTCAAAATGGGCAAATGACTTTTAATAAAAGTTTGTTTCAACTTTAAACTGTTTTCTGGATGGTGCTAAGATATTGGTGATGTTCGGTGGAGAATCAAGGGCAAAGGACTAAGTAATCTGCCTTGATCTGTAAAAGGCAGAAAGGAGAAAAACATTGAAGGCATTAAGATTGTACAGAAATTAAGATTTTAGTAGGAATGTGAAATTAGAGCAAGGAGTGACTCTCAGAATATAAGTCCATAAGAATCAGGACAGCCATGAGGTGGTTGTCAGCTCTTGTAGAAAGCAAGGTAAATGAAGTACAGATCAATATTTCTTTTTAATTTAAATTTGTGACCTCTGCTGAAATATGGGCCTTCCCTGACTGTAAATTTTGTTCACAGTACTTATTACAGCTGTAATCAAAAAATTAATTTTGACATTTGTGTCTCCCACAGAACTATAATCTTTCTGAGAGCAAGTTTTATATCTCTGTATTTCATTATTATAATGTATCATCAAAAACAATTACTGTAGTAATCACAGTGGCTCACTCCTGTACTTCCATCTACTCCTGGGCTAAGGTAGGAGGATACCAAGTTCAAGGCAACCTTAATGAAACCCTGTCTCAAAAAATTAAGAGGGCTGAGAATTGAGAATGAGATCATTGGTAAAATACCCTGGGTTCAATTCTCTGTACTAGTACTGCCAAAATAAATAAATAAATCCTGGTACATAATTAGTGTTCAATAAATATTTGTTGGAAGTAAATGATTATCCCCACCCATCTATGAGTGTGAAGTATATACTGGGGATTAAACCTAAGATACTAGACAAGAGCTCTGCCACTAAGCTACATTCCCATTCCCTTTTATTTTATTTCGAGACAGGGTCTGACTAAGTTGCTGATGCTGGTCTCAAACTTGCGACCCTCCTGCATTGGC
Source organism: Callospermophilus lateralis (assembly GCF_048772815.1). Classification (NCBI taxonomy): domain Eukaryota; kingdom Metazoa; phylum Chordata; class Mammalia; order Rodentia; family Sciuridae; genus Callospermophilus; species Callospermophilus lateralis. The sequence goes on along the minus strand of NW_027514713.1, from coordinate 4,336,706 downwards.
CTCCCAAGTAGCTAGGATTTCAAGCATTGGTCACCAGGCCTGGCTCTAATCTATATATATACATTATAGGACAGAAAGTATACCTCGTGATCTTTTCACCTCAATGCATCACAGTGCCATACAAATCGAGTTAGATTTTTTCATGTTTACCCTAACAATAGCTACTATTTATTGAGACCTTACCACAGGCCTAACCATTAAGTGCTTTATGTTTGATCCAAATTGATACTAAAAAACCCCCTCTATTTTAGGGATTATTATTCCCATTTTCTAATTAGGTATTGGAAATTTGGAGATATTCAGTAAATTAGCCTTGGATAATTTTAATTAATCAAGCCTAATTAACAGTTGTGTTTTTCTTTTCTCAACTACATTTCATGTGATGCAGAGAAAAGATCAGGAAAATAAGAGGTGATTATGAATTTAAAAAATGACATTATTTACTTACAGTTTTGCCAATATCTTTCTCTATTCAGTGATTAGAATGTGTATGAGGGGTAGGGGCCTTTAACTCTGTTCTAGAGGAGTAGGAGAGTTTGACCCTGGTGTGTGTTCTGCATGTTCTGGTTGTGTTACTATTTCTGAATTGTTCGCCAAGAAAGTCCTGAAGTAGGATTTGTACATGCCAATGTGCAGAACAAAGCGGAACTTAATGCCAGAAGAAAGAAAAAAAAAACAGCAACTTGGCAGTATAAAACTTAAGGCACATATCTGATAGGAACCTTGAGCATAGCACATTGGAATCTAAATCTCTGTGAGATTTCCTATGTATAATCTATGGATCATGTAGCACAAAATAGTTGAACATTATGACACTGAAACGAATGTCCCATATAGTCCCCAAATTCCATTTGCATCAATAACCAAATAGTTGTAGGAGTGGTTATTATTGGGACAGAACCAAGGAATTTCAAAAGATATATAAAAGGGGCTGGGGATGTGGCTCAGTGGTAGAGCCTTTGCCTGACATGTGCGAGACCCTGGGTGAAATAAATAAATAAATAAATAAATAAATAAATAAATAAATATGGAATATATATGAAAATATGTATCAGATATATGTACAACAAGAAACTCTTAAAAACTGTGAAACAAAAATAAACTTGATTGTAAAAACATTATCCTGATAGTTGGACGACTCAGTACCTACACTGAAGAGAAACTATTTTATTCTTGATAATTATTAAGAAAATTCCAGTCTCCCAGCACAAAACTCTACATCTCAAGTTTCTCTGTAATACAGAATTATTTTCAACCATTCAGCAGTCAGTACAAGTAACAGTCTGAATTGGAATTCAACACTATAAAGTGGTAATATGATTATAAGAGGAGTAGTTCTGAATTAATCCACTCTTAAGTGATATCTTCTAAATTAGATTTTCAATTTCCGTTTTGAGTTGGCTTCTGTATCATGGCCTTTGAGCGCCACCCAGTGGAGTAATGCATATGGTCTGCAAAGTTTGGAAATGGTAATCTTTAAAGTTCAAGGCTCATTATTTAATATATAACCTCGTGAGCATCTGGATGAAATCTCATAATGGGAGAACTCACATTTTTCATTTTTTTCTGTGGCCTGGGGAGCCAGCAGGACACTTTGTGGGCACCCCAGAGGAAACCCCTCAGTGCACTTCTGCCTGCGGCCATATGGTTAGAATCAGCGCCTTCACCCACTGCCAGTTCGCAAGAAGGGGCGTGTATATGAATAACATGCACGCAATCAAGGCGAGCTCTGGGTTTCATATTTTCCCTTTGTGTAGGGTGCTTTTTACACCTTATGGAAAAGGTAAGTTAGACAAAGGCTAATATTTTTTCTCCCCAGTGAAGGCAGCAGGCCTGTAGCTAAGGCAATGTCAGAGTTTCCATTTCAGCTCGTTTTTTTCAATACTTCAGCCTCTGCTGTAAACATTAACTCCATGAACAAAAAAATATATACCATCAGTTATACTGCCTCCAAGACCAGAACATTCTTCTTATTAAATCAATGGTCTTGAAAAGAAGTTAGATTGAACGTCACAAAATTCTGTTTGGGCAGGGAGGGCAATAGAAAGGGTGAAGGAACTTTTTTCTCAACTGCAATGTTTCTTCTTTTAAATATTTGCAAAGAAAATAGAAGAAGGACCCAGAATAGAGAAACTTTGTCCATCCCTGCCTTGAAGAGCGTATCTAGTTGTTCAGATTATTATAATGGTGCACAAAGACCTCATTTTGTGAAAATCAGGTCAAAGCAGCATTCCCTAGGCCTGTCCTCCTAATTGACACAAACAGGTAATTTAGAAAGTATGTTTGAACAAACAAGCAAATGCTCCCCTCATGCTGTCCAGTGGTACTCTGGCAGGCTGATTGAGGTTTCTGTGGTAAAGCCCCTCTCCACCCAGTACCTGTTACTATGATTTTTTTTTTAAAGAGCATGTCATTCTTCCTTGTGGTCAGAAAAGTCCCAGTTCTGAGTCCTCAATTCATTGGGATTTTTTTTTAATGTGGAGAAAACTCAGTTTTCTGAGGCCTTAGTTCCCTTCTGTATGATCTTTACCCTGAGAATTTGGAGAGCCTCAGATCTCTAACTCTGGAGGTCAAAAGGAAAGGAAAGGAAGAGAAGAAGAAAGGGGGAGGGAGGAGAAGGAGAAGGGGGAGAGAAAGAGGAGAAAGAAGAAAGAGGAGGAAAAGAAGAAAGAAATCTCATGAATTTAGTATTAGGCCAATAAGAAATGTGCTTTTGGCATGGAAACTGCCCTTTTGACTTGTGAAAACTTTTTTTTTTTTCCTTCTGGTTTGGAAAAGAAATAGAACATTTTTTTTTCCTATGGAAGGGTTTATAAAGATTTATAAATTCTGGGCGGATTGATCTCAACTTCTACTAAAAATGAGAGAGAATATTTGTCATATACTTAACTTGCTTTATAATATTAAGGCCATGTCACAAGCAGACTAAAATGATTACTTTCTAGGAGTAGGGTATAACTTGCTACCTACCCCCAACACCAACCTCAAGAACACCAAAGTGCCAGACATAAATTTAAATTTCCTGAGTTGTGAAGAAGGATTTCGCCTGGTGCATCTGTTTGTTTTCCTCCTGTAGGTCTGTATTTCCTGGCACTTACCAACCATGCATAGTTTTAAAAATGATTTTCCTATCATTTACTTTCCCCATCCTTCTAAGAAGTGAAGGATCTAAAAGGTTTTATGAGAGATCATGGGACTGAGGACTCTCCAGGAAGACTGGCTCAAGCCTGCAGATGCAGAGCAGGCAGTTAGGACACAATACCTATCATCTCCCTGAACCTCAGACGTTATCAGTCTGCATACGAAACTTAATCCTGAACATAAATTGCATTTCCTAAAAAAACAAAATCTTGCCTTAAGACACCAACCTCCCTGATTATAGGGAATGTCTGTGTTTACACATTTGTACAGAGCATGCTGACTGTATTAGTGTCCTAGGAAACAAACTGTGGCCGTTCACAGACCTGCTGCAAGCACTGAGAGAAAGAAAAAGAAAATTTGAAATCAGACCCCTGATCTCTAACTCCTTTCAAATTCCTGAAGCACATTAGCTTTACTACTGCATGATGTGCACGGTAGTATTTCTTCTAATGAAATCTGACTAAAAGTTTAAATGAGTTTAATGCATGAAATGTATAAATAAACTGTGGCCTTGATTAAATTTAGACTTGATACATAACTTAAATGGGTAGCCCAAGAACAGCATTGGTATCATGTGTCCAGACTATTTTGGGCTTTGCAAGAGTAGTTTGGATTTTATCAGTGTGTGTAGAGTGCTTTCTATCAAAAGCAAAATATATGTACAAAGCAGAATTATGCAAAAGTACTGTGGAAAAAATACAGTGTGATTGGAAAGTGGTTAAGAGTGAGAAAATTTAAAAAGATATTTAAAAAAAAGGCCACCAGGTGGAAATCTGAAGCGTGATTTTCAAAGAGCAGTTTACATAGGTAAAAGATTTGGCTTGAAGAGTCTTCTGATGCCTCTTAATTTCATGACTAGGAAATTCTTTTAATTTCATGGAACCTCACTTTTCTTCATTTGTACATGTAGATCAAGATGTCTATCCATGTACTTCCTGGAAGAATCAGAATGAAATAACATATAAAAGGTCTTTGTATACTGTGGAGTGCTTTACAGATCTATATTATCATATACTTTCTTAACTATAGAAGTTTTCTTTCTACATCCACAGTTATAAGCCAAGAACTCTTTCCAGATAGCATATAAAATATATAACCCATTAAGTAGAATGGTAGGATTAAAGTTTTTCGTTAGGAATAAATGAGTTTTTTAAAAAAGATAAAAAAGAAATAAACCAAAACACTCTTGGGAAACCCTTAACAATTATATAGGAAACTTTATGAATTGGTAGTCAAGTATATGGTCTTTGAGGTCAGATATCTGTCTTGTTTCTGCTTCTTCCTAATAACAGTAACTTACGTGCACAAGACAGCAAGTTACCCCTTCATCAATCATGAGATACAAATGCCTGCCTCATGGTTTTGTTGTGATGATTAAATAGTATAATATGGGTATCTCCTATGCCTGGTATTTAATAATAAGTACTGGAAAAACCCTTAACTTCTTTTTTTTTCATGTTACATATACCATGCAAATACCACAACATGCATTTCAAAGAGATCACACCCATAAATAAATGGAAATTATTCCACTTCAAGTGCTCAAAGAATTTTTCTTCATTAACAGTTTGAAAATGGAAGACCAATACTCGAGTCTCCCAAACAGAAGTTAAGGAGAGGTATAAAGGGACATAGATGACAGCTGCTGAAGTACAAGGACAGAGGAGGATAAAATAGCAAAGGGTTGTCTTAAACCCCCTCAGGAGAGACACTTGATAATTCTAGGCTTGACCACAGCCAAACTCTGTTTATCTTTTTTTTTTTCTTTTTTAAAGATTGCACAATGCCACTCAGTTTCAGGCATTTAATAGAATGAAACCAGGTGAGGTTCAGCCAATTTTGCCTTTCATTTTTCAAGTTTGTTTATTACTTTACTTAAACCACAACATTTTGAGATCTCACAAGAAAATCTGTTTCTGTGAAATTTTCAGCCTGATTTCAAAACCAGAGAAAGAGGTTCAAATAAACTTGGGCCCATTTCAGAAAAGCATCTGAGATTCTGGATGTTTATTTGAAGCAATCTGGACTCCTGACCTTTTGAGGTTCCCCCACTACCAATAAAGAGAGCCTACAATGAATTTACTGTGCAAGGATCTAATGCTTCAGTGTCTGAATGGATAAAAATTCCATTGGTCACAAGGAAAGTTGTTTCCGAACACACTCGCTGGAATCAAGCCTTAAGCAGATCTATTGATACCCTCCTTTTAGGAAAATGCACCAACCAATCAGTGTCCTAGTTCAGAAGACCTGTAAATGGATGATTTATTCAATATGCCTTTTGAGTTTAAAAAGTATTTCTTAGGTAGACATCAGTAAGAAGAGGCTCTTTTTGGAGTAGGTGGAGGGTTTAGTATTTCCTGGAGCGGTATAGAAAAATCCAGACCAAACTTTTCTTTCCTGTACAGTGCTGCCTTTAACATCAGTGTGGGGCTTCAGAAGGTATGCCAATCCTTCCCAAGTTCTTAAACCTTTTCAAAAACTGAATTCTGCCACTTTTGAAATGATGAACACTGAAAAATTGGATTTGAAACCACAGCATTAAATGCTTAAAATCCGATCCTTCTGTCAGGACCTGGGATACATTAAACTGATGTACATTATTTTTAAAGAAAGGAAAAAAATATGGGAAGCGGGTTTTGAAGCCTGAAGGCATAGAACAAAACAAGTTATGCAGGTGATACAAACCATCTTAGTTCATTCCCATGATGGATTTCTACTTCCATATGGTGGCCCACACTGGAAATAATTCTTAGGAAAACACGTTTGTATGTGATAAATAAAACATTATTTTAGAGGTCCCTGTTTTTATTTTCAGAGATTGTTACATTTTTTTTTAATTCAGTGTCCCGACTGCTGTTTAGTTTTTTTTGTTGTTGTTGTTTTTTTTTTTTTTTTTTTTTTTTTTTTTACTTTGGTGTTTAAGTTTATTTTTTCAAGGAGAAAGTGGTAGAGAATGTGTACAGATGATGAGGGTATAAGGTGAAAAATTATCAAGTGTTTCCATCAAATGAATTTGTGCAGCTGGCTTTAGGAATTTAAACACAAAATGAGTTGAGTTTCACTTCAGGATGTTTTAAACTTGTTAGTAAGGTATCTTACTAATATTGTATAAATTTTGTTAATTTCTGACTCAATAGCATTGGTTTAAAGATAACTACATTGTTAAGAGCATGAAAAGCTTTACCTTACTCATGTTGGTTATTTTCAATAGAAAAGCTTAATTTCATAATAGAATCAAGACTGATTAAAAGCTTCCCGATTTAGAGAAATGTTATAAAAAGGCATTCTCTGATAATCATTCAGGCAGTAATGATCAAGATCAAATATCAGAAGAAACTAGACAATAGCTGACCATCATTTGAATGTTCTTAAAAACCTAGCAACTTAAGTCCTCTACATACATTTCTGTCAAACCGCATGATGTTTTTCTCTGTCATAGATCATTCGGGTATAAAGTAAAATCTTGTTTTTTAGATCCTGAATATTACAAAGCAGGAATTGAAAGAAAGATGTTTATCAAATTTCACTTTTGTATGTATGCATTATACATCAGCATTATTTTTATAAGTAACATAATTTGTCAATAAAATTATTGTTAAGTAGATTTCCAGATTAAGTGTGTTTTTTAATGTTTTCATGAATTTCACTTAAAAACTTGATTACATTTTTAAATAAAACAGTTAAAACATAAATTGTCTGTACAAAATAGACTTTAAAAAATAAACAATACTGCAGAATATAGACCTAAGTGTCCTCTGCAAGCCACAGACTATTAAGGACTAGATACATAAAAACTGAAGCAAAGTCATTAGTAAGTTGGAAAATTTGGGTGAAATAAAATTCAATGAAATTTTCAAAACTTGAATAGGTATATTATTTATCCATATCCCCCAAAACATTTTATATTTTCTAAAAAGTACCCCTAAATCCAGGCCCAAACACCAGAGGTGAAATAAATGAATGGATCCCTGGCAAACTATAAACTGATTTAGGCTGTGAAGCTGCCACACCCACAGAACCCTTGTTTCGGTTTGCCTTCCAAACTGTTGTATTTCATTTCATAGCATCAAAAGTGAGCATAAAACATACTCCTGAATCAATTAACACAACATGCAGTCCTTTTTTAACTCCTGATTTTAAACAGTGCCTCTGAACTGAATGAAGCAAAAAGCAAGGCAGATTTCTGGTGAAATGGATCTTTGTGTACAGTCACCAATTAGCTCTAATCATTCAAGATCTCATATCCTTAGCTTCATGATTTAAAGTATAAAGTACCTAAGTGTTTTCTTTCACATTACTTTATTTAGTTGAAATGAGATTCAGGGAAAAGCTACAAAATGCGTCATATCTCAAAGTTGTAAACACTTAGTGTAAAAGCAGGTTGCTCCTAACAGAGAAGGTTTCCGGTGTTTTTTTTCTTTCTTTCTTTCCTCCTTCCTTCCTTTTTCTTTCTTTCTTTCTTTCATGAGTCAAATGAGCTCTTCACTTTCTTCACTTTCATATATGTTCAACCTAAGATCAAAGGGTGAACTCTTTTAAGAAGATCTGTATGTGTGTGTGTGTGTGTGTGTGTGTGTGTGTGTGTGTTTAAAAACCTTCCTCAAATGACTGATAGTATTTCTCTTCAGCCTTTGTTAAGTTATATGAGTTATTTAATTTTGCAATGTAATAGATATATTGAATTTTTAAAAGCCGTAAACTATAAATAAATGGATTCTCAAGATCTTTATCACATAAATAATATCAAAGTGGAGTTTATATAATACAGGATCTCTTAGATAATACACAACTAACATCCATCTGTCATTCTGCATTTAACATCAGAGTTTTATGAGTTTGTGCTATATTTAGAGATGATGCATCTCCAGTGTAGTTCATCTAAAATTATGTGAAAAGAGATCTCTATCATTTAATAAGTTTTTGATGGAGAATGGCATACCAATAACCTCATAAATTCCTCCCACACACAAAAAATTTTTTTCTCAAAATTTTATTTCTGTGGAAGAATTTAAACAATTCATCCTCACCCAAAATTACTTTTTCTCTTGATTTAAATATCATTGTGATAAAAGATCGGTAAATGAATCACCATAACTAAGTACTTTGGTCTTACATAGGCATAAATTTATCCCAAGTATTCACAAAGGGCCATTTTGTACTACAGTAACACACAGTGGGTGTTGTTGCCTGTCAGCTAAAGAACTATTTTTGTACTGTTAAAATTTTTATCCAAGAGGGACTCAAAGTACTTTACAAGTTAAGCACTACCTTTGGGTTGAAATTTAGCCACACTGGAGAGACGGCATGGGCTGTCAATCATTGCTTGACCACTACACAGCTGATGATGAAACAGCGTATTTTTGGCAACCATGGCAAAACCGTTTTCATACCAAAAACACAATGGTGTCTTTGATCTCAGGAAGGGGAGGAAAAATTCTTGGCTTTTTCCTCAAGGATTCATCCAAAAATCTCTAAGACCAAATCCATTACTCATAAAAAACTCTTGTGGGAATAGACCACATGACACAGAAAAGAGACCTTTTCAGAAACATTCAATAGGGAATTTTCCTCTTGTCCTAAAGTTTGCAAAAATCCCTGAGAGATTTCATAGTGGAATATAATCTTTACCAAAATTTATTTGCAACTGTTGCCCCAAATGCTACCTTCCAAATGAAGCTTTGCTTTATTATTTTATTAATGTTTTTCATTTAATTGTTTCATACACACACACACACACACACACATATACATACATGTGTAACACTCTCTTCTGTGGTGCAGTTGTTTCAAAATAAATGTTTCTAAGACTTTAGCAATTCTTGAGAAATCAGAAGTGTACTTTTAAAAGTCAGGTCTTAATTTAAATATTAGAAAGATGATGGACCAACCATTTAAGCAAATCCCTTCAGAGCCATCTAATGGTTCCTGCATTCGCTTTCTCTCTATGAAACTATTTGTTTAATAAATAGCTAAATAGAAGGACTAAATTGTTTCTAACTTAATGTGATATTTTTTCAAAAATGACTTTCATTTTTCTGGAAATGTCGTCTTTCATGAGAAATTTAGTAATTTACTTATTTGCACTGTTCAGTTATTATAATAAAGGTTATAGGTAAAATGGACACTGGATAATTGTTATAGACAGCCCCAGTATTTTATGAGTTTGGTCTCTGTTTAGCTTGACTCTGGTTCCCAAACTGGGAACAAAAGTGAAATAAAATTTTCAGAGCATATACTATGTGCCTGAAACTGTGGCAGGAAGTTCACTGTTTGATGCCATCACTCATCCTCACAACAATCCTGTGGGTGTTGTGGTGGCTGTAGGCTTGAACCAAGTTATTCTCACTGAGATCATGATATGCTCCTGCCCCACTCACATGAGGCCTGTGTTTTCTAATTTCTGTCATTTATGTGACCTCCTTGGACCATTTAAAGGTCAGTGAGAGTGATGCAACTACCATTGAAGCAGATCCCTCAGAGCCATCCAGTGTTCCTGCATCTCCCTTTTCCCTCTAAGAAACAAACTCTCAGCAAGGGTGGCTTCTTCTGCCAGAAAGAAGAAAACAGGGAGCAGAGTTGTAGCTGACCTAAAAAGGATCTATAATCCAAGGAGAAAATGGCACTTTGTTGAGGGAGCGACACAGGTTTGGGCAACAGTTTTACCGGGATATAATTTAACCTATCATAGGTAAGTAAAATTAATAGTCATTTTACAGAGAAGTGCATTGAGGATCAGAGGAATTAAAGTAAATTGCCCAACATAACACATTTAGTAAATCAGACAGTAAGGAAATGAGACCAGAATTGTCTGACTCTGCATCCTATGTTCCACCTTTCAGTATTTTAGGAGGTCAAAATGCATGCCAACACATTTGCTAGGATATTCCTCATGTGCTTAATTTACCTAGATAACACAAAACTATTTCAACTGAATCATACAGCTCTTCCTGGATAATCCCTTGTCAATTCTAGAACATCAGTTTGAAAAACTCCTTTGTCCCCTTTTATTCATTTTTCTAATTTCTGTCATTTATCGTCTGGTCAAATTTTTTCCAAGATTAATAGACATATTTTTCATTAATTTCAGAATTCAAATGCTCAATTTTATAACTAGGTTCTAATCCCTACTCTGAAACTTATTAGCTATATGACCTTGAACAAGTCATGTAACTTCTGTGAGCCTCAGTACTTAGTTTATGCCATGAAATTATAATACTTACCATAGACTCTCAGTGAAACAAAATAATTCACTTAAGATGTGGTTACAACAGGATCCTAACAAAGATTTACAATTTCCCCTAGTATCCCATCTCTCCTTCTATTGAGACAACATCTTCCTAGAATATATTGCCAAGAGACATGAACAGCTGGTTTTGTAAAAATGTTTGCATAACAATTTTGAAAGCAACCCAGTGAATAAAATAATTTGCTTCCCCTTGATTTTTCTCAGTTTATACTTTTTTACCTTTAGTTTTCTCTAGGGACAAGCTTGTTTAATTTTTCTAATGAGCTTTGTAGATTGATTTTTATAAATAAATTTGGCAATATATTTTATGTATTTCTATTAAATTTAAGGTATCAAATTTTGTACTTTTGATTCATTAGGGATCATTATGTTTCTATTCAAACATATCCTATAGCACTAACTGTAAAATACGATAAAATTTTTAGCAAAGACCTGTTTTAATCTAATTGTCAACCACAACTTCAGAAATAATTTTGGTGTGCATTGTTAAAGTAAAACATCAGAATTACAAAGATTTATCTTCTATTTAATATTAAATTATCATTACATTAAATTTTGATGTCACTCATTTATCTTGGCTCACTTTAACAAACCTTTAATTTTATAAGCACCATAAAAAGAAAGGTAGTGGACTTCAAGTTTAAAGCCTGGATCAAAATGAGGATTCCATCAATTATTAGAATAACCTCAAGTCTCAGTTTTCCTTTCTGTTAAATTGGAAAAAAATAATACATCTTCATAATATACAATGTGATTCTGAGTTGCAGATGAGAAAACATAGAAAAAGATAACTAAACTCTGTAAGTGTAATATTAAAGTGTTAGGAATTTTTGTTACTGTACCCAAGATAATAAAATAAATATCATTTTCTTCCTGTAACCAAAGTCACTTCAGAAGTTTAGTCAACTTAAACTTAACATTCGAAAGTAGATTATATTTGAAAAAAATTATTTAATTGTGTTTATATACATATAAATTGTACACCTTTTAATTTGCAAGAAAGTGAATTGTTTTTCAGTTATTCAGAGGTTTTTCATAGATCGTGCAGGAAAGATTCGATGATTTTGACTCGGATGGAAAGATAAGAAATCTTTTTATGAGTTTAGAGCATTTAAAAATACAATTGAGTAAGGCAATAGCACTTTCCAACTTTCAGTCGTCCATCTCACAAAATGAACAGCTTTGCTGATCCTTTACCTAGTAGTTCAGTTTCACCTTTTCATTCTAAGATGTATATATTATGTTCAATTTCCTCTTCCATCCTCTATCGAATTTAGTATGCAGGTTATTTTCATTTCTGTAACTCATCACTGTTCATCAAGAATTATTAGTGCTAGTATTTTCTGCTTAAACAAATGTGAAACAAATTTAAAACCAAAGAAGCTGATCTTGAAGTAATCCTAGAAGAAAACATGGTTTTCAAATTCTCCACAGCCTGCACAATAAATTAGGTTAAGGACAGAACAACTTTTTACAGAGAAACTCAGCAACATATGTAGAAAACTTTTATTTTTGCCTGGGTGCTTGTGTGTCTAGGTTGTTTTTCCTCTAATGGTAATAACACGACACTTGATTCAACCTGAGCACTTTTAACAAACGATTTGTAACTGGGTATCAAATGCTGGCTTGTCGCCTCTTATGTTAGTACATATTGATAGTTCATCTTTACACGATCTGAGAAATTTTCACTCATTCTCATACCTGTAATAATGTGTAATAACATCTCTTTAGTGGTTTTTTTTTTGATGGTTTGACTTAGGTGGTTTCAAGTATAAACTCACAAGTAATAAAAAAATGTACGTTTTTTAGTGTTTGTTAGACTCTACCAGGTTAGAAATTGCCCTCTAATTATCACAGAACTTGCCTACGCTGTTCAAAATGAAAGCAGCAGAGTTCACAGTCTTGGCTTACCATGCTATCTATCCACGGTCTTTGAAAGATGGCATATTTTCAAATATCCCAGACTGGCTTACAATGCTGTCATATGTCACATTGGATTACCTTAGCCAGCTCGTGTTATGTTACATCAAGGATGTGACTAACATTAACCACATGGAATACAGCAGAACAGTGCTGTCCGCCAGGGAAATTTCAAAATGGCATGGTCTTTAGAAACCAGGATTTTAGAAATTTCTGGTAATTAAGGGGGAAAAGGGGTCTTTAAATTATTTTAAAAGAGATTTCTATTTCTCTCTCTCTCTTTTTTTTCTTCACTCTTACTTTCAAAAGAGTTCGCAGTTGTAGGCAAATTATAACTTTCCATGCTAAGTGTACCAAATGAAAGTTATATAGCAAAGTAACTCAGATTTGTAGCATCACAAACATCATGGAGTACAAACAATCAAGTGAAAGTTAAATGCACACAGGCTAGAAGACTCTGCTCAATCAATATTTGTAAGTGAAGAAAATAATGAAAAAGCTAACATTGCACAGTTTAACTACTTCACCCTCCAGTAGTTTCATTTTGTAAAACGATTATCTTTACATCTCTTTCAGAAAATAAAAGAAATTATTTTGCCTATCAACAAAATAATTAGAGCAGTAACACAATTTATATCCCCATAAAATAACCTAAAATTATAATATAATTTTAATTTTTAATAAATTTTAAGTTTAGTAAAAAATTATATATTGGAAATACTGTTCCTAGAGCCATGTAACTCAAAATGTTGCTTTCACTAGAAATGCTTTCAACATTATTAGTTCAAAAAAGTCTTAATATTCCATTAACCTTAAAAGATACAAAGACTCTCTATGAAGTGGCTGGAGTGCATTGGCAATAATGGGGCAAAAGGCGCAAATGAAAAAAGATTCTCGTTCAATCTATTTCCAGGTATATACTGGAGCTATAGTCCAGCATGCTTTTTGTTTCCAAATGAAATCAGCAAGAACTTGTCTCTCCATTAAGCTTATTGATGAACATACAGGATTAACGAATAATATAAAGAGGATACGACACTTCCAGATTAAAATTTTAAAATATTTCATACCTTTTAAACTCTCCTATTTCCAGTAAATCCCATCTTCAGCCACTTAGAAATCTCTTAATTCTTGTGGCTTCATTCCATCCTCTACCCTGGATCCTACTTTAACTAGTCTCACAATAGTATATACAAAAATGTCGTGTTCTTGTTTTTGTTAACCACTCTTATATCCATGACAATAATTCCAATTAAAGAAAATACCCCAAGCCATATATTTTGGAACCAAATTAAATTTGAAGTTTCTGGTCTCAACACGGTTGTATGATTTTTTTTTTTTTTAACGCTATATTCTCTTCTTAGCTACCCTTATTTATGCAGTGTTTTACGTTAGAGGATGATTTGGTCCCAAGTGGCACATTAAGCAATATCTGGACACAGTCTGGTTGTCATGATATGAGGGCTGCTACTGGCACCTGTGGGTAGACCTAGGATTGTTTTAAACCTTCCATGATGCACAGGACAGTCAGGCACAAAGAATAATTTGGCCCAAAATGTCAGTGGTTCTGAGGTTAAGAAAGTCTGATTAAACTTCAGTTTATCATAAATATGACTATATATTAACTTTTTGCCACAATTAATTCATTTGAATCTTTAATATATGCATGCAGTTATCCATATAGTGTCTCCACTTGCATTTTCCAAAGCCGTTGAAACTCAACTTGTCACAAACCAATGTCAAACTCTCCCCTATGAGTTCTCAACCACAATCTTAGTGTCATTATCACCCACTCCCTAGGACCAGATCCTCAGTCACCCTTCCCAATGTTCTCCCTCATTCATAAGTTCCATCCATTACTAAGTTCTAACATTTCTGCAGTCAATGCATTCTCAAATGCTTTCATTTATCTCCTTTCCAATATCAAACACCCTGTTCTAGATACTAGCATTTCCTACTCAAACTCCTCCTATAGCTTACTAACTGGATTTTCCTTGTTCACTCTTAAATCTTTCCAATCCATTCACAATATACATCCAGAATGAGTTTCTTTGGAAATGCTCAAATCTCATCAAGTGACCCTACTTTCCACCATGTACATATGCATATGTGTGTGTATTTATGTGTATGAATGTGTTTTCATGTGTTTATATATGATAACTCAATACTTTTCTCCAAATTCTGATAAAAGTCTTTCTATTTTGATCCCTAAGTAATACTCCAGACTTCATTTCATCTTTCCTCAAGTTTCTCCTTTTTTATTTTAGCTAATCTCATGCATCCGACTTACTTCTTTAATTTCATGCCATGCATATCACCTTCCAAAAATTATTCTGAATCTTTAAATTATTTCAGGCTCATATTTTATAGTGATCCTTAAAATCAGAAAGTTAGAATTTATCACCATCCCTTTTATCCAATCTCTTCTTTATTCTTAACTTGAATGTTAACTTCATGTGCTTTAAATGAAACATAGGATCTGTATTTTCCATGTAGCTATATAGCTAAACATATAAGCAAGTCTTCCTATTGCCTCATAAATTAATCCAATAATCAAATTCTTGGCCACAACATTTGTTTTCCATTTTAAAACAATTTTTAGGTTATTTAGTATTATAGAGTGTTCGGAGAGAAGACTTAATTGTTTTCTTAGTAGGTATTTTTTTTTCCTGTCTCTTGAGATGCTTTTAATGTGAATTATATGTAATTGTAATATTTTTCTATATTATGCCTGGTTGTATGTATTTTTAATATTAAAAATGAAAAGGATGTTGTTAAAATATTATTATTAATTAAACCCGTGTGAGTCAGACACTGAGCTAACTGTTTCACATATACTAATCTTCACAATTCCCTTGGGAGCCAATTGCCATTGTTATCCCCATTTAACAAACAGAAAAACTGAAACTTAGAAAGATTAAACAAATTTCCCAAGGCTGTACAAATAAGAATTAGATGAGCCACATGGTTAACTCTTGCTAATGGAATAGTGATAAAAGTGATTAGTCACATTGTGGGCAAGATAAAACAGTATGTTTTCTCTACCATTTCTCTCACCACCTCACCAATTGGATATTGACACTGAAGGTAACTTTCTAAGCCACTGTTATAGATGGTAGAGTTTTCATCAAACTGGTTCCTTGAATAGGCAGGTCACCTCCATATGTAGCTTATGCAGTACTATACACATGAAGACAACAGAATATACAGATACTGAAAGTTCTATGTACAAAATTGGAATTTTGATATAATCTTTTCCTGTGTTTTAGTTTATCTCTTTATATGTTTATTTTTGTTTTATGTGTGCATCTCTATTCCAAGATTTGTCCTTGGAGGTCTTCTTTTTCTTTTTGCTCAATTTATCCAGAATATTTATAATTATCTCTTTATTTTTTTCAAAGGTTAAGTATGTGAAATCATTATGCAGGACCTATCACCATGTTTATTTTAAGAAGTATTTTGAGGATGTATTTTATCATATCATAATGTGTCTTCTTTACTAGGAGTTTTGAAAAATATTCTCCAATTTCAGTCAGAACTGAACAGTTCTTGAGCAAAATTTTAATTTTCATCCTGAGCTATAAATCAATTGATGGTTTCTGCTCAGTATGCTAACAGGCTGAAAGCCAAAATTTGGAATTACCTCTGACACTTGTGCCAGAACTTGTAGAATATGTTCTATATTCTCACTTCTACCTGTTACCATCCTCTTCACTTTAAACCCATTTTTACTATCTATTTTCAATTAATTCTATATAATCCCATTGTTGCATCTTAGTAATAGCAACTGTAGAGAATAGAAAAATCTAGCCTTACAGCACTTGGAAAGTCAACCATATGATAAAAATGTAGAGGAGAAAGTTACGTTCTGGCACAGTATAAGAAAAATTGTATTCTGATATGAAAGGAAATACTTATTCATGAGTTTGTATCATTTTATTAATGTGTCCGCTCATTATTTTCCTGCAATCAGTTATTTTAATCAATGCTATAATTTGGCTTATAAACTATGAATCTCAGAATCCATGGGAATGTGTAAGACCTAGAAAGCATGCATGAAGGAATCTTTTCAGTTTAATTGTATGAAATGGATGCCAGCAATTTTTATTTCTTTACATTTTTACTCTTAGTGAGAAGACAAGGCATACACTGGACTCAGACTACCTGGAGTCAACTCTTAGGTCCACTGCTTAGTAGCCTTTATGCTTAGGACAAGCTACTATATGGCCTCTCTTTTTTCATTAGTACACATGGAATAATAATATTGGTATCTATCTTAAATACATAAATGTATTTTGTGAACATTAAATAAACTTAACTATATAAAAATTCTTAAAACAGAGTTTGGCCCTTCATCAGCACTATATGAATTAGTTATTATTTGTTTGTCTTCTTGCAGTTAAAGCACTGTTTCAAGATGATTAATACTAACTGGTAATTAGGAAATTATTGAATGGGTAGGCTCAGTATTATCTACAGAATCAGAAAACTTGGTTCTTGCCTTTTGCCAGTTATACATTGTAGTTGATGTTACTGCTTGAACACCAGATACTAACTAGTGTTCACAGCAGGGGAGAATAGTTAACAAAATCTCCAATTAGGGTTTTGTTTATACTTCCACTGGGTAGAATGACTTGTTAGTTTAAAAGAGACCTTTTGTGTTGATTACAGGTGTCAGCACATCTAAGTTTGGGGTGTGCTTAAACACCTGCTGTGAGATGCAAGACACAAGATCAACAAGTCTAATTGTTTTAATTCAAAAATATTTTCATTAACAACTCCTTATTTGAGTGGGGGAGCAGAACCTATGTTTTTTACAATGTTATTTAATTTGACCTAAATCCATGAATTTCTTATTATTTTTTATTATTCTAAAAAATAACTGATCTTTAATAATTATACACCAACCAGATTTTTTACCTTCCTTTCTTGTGTAAATAAACTACTGAGTTTAATTCATCATGGGAAGACACTACAATGTAGGTGTTCTTGTGAGCACAACCAAAATATTTTTGAAGTGAAAGAATGCAGGAATTAACTTTATAAATTAGACTCAGGTAGAAATACATTTAAAAAATTGCCAAAGTGAGTTAATATTTAAACAATAATAATAATGCCATCCTGGATTCCCCTACATGTAATCTTTATTTTGGATATGAACATCAGGATGGGTTTGAGAGAATGATGGCTGACAACATTCATGCAAAAAGAAGTTAGATTGGGATCAGATGTCCCAAATTCTTTGAAACCCACAAAAAGGTCATTACAGGGGAATGGGGAATGAATTTCCTTAATCTTACCGTAAAAATATGCATAGAGTTATAGTTTTTTATAACCTCATAATATGCTAAAATATCTAATATTTAATTTTTAAACAGCTTTTTTTTGTCATAAAACAAGATCTCCCAAATATTTTAGCCTTCTTCACAGGAGTACAGACTATAAGTTACCATTGCCATTTTACTGAATGAGTAGAAATGGTAAATGTTAGATATGTGAAAAAAAAAAAAACAAACAAACAATTGAATGGAAGCAACATGTGTACCAGACTAATATCTCTTCTATTTAACTTTCAACAAAATGCCTATCTCTTTTATTAACTTTAACTTTTGGGTCTTGAAGTGCAGGCTATAATAAAATAAACAACTTAGGATTGTCTTCCCTGTCCAAGTTAATTTGAATCAGAATACAATATTTACCTTTCCTTGGAGTTTGTGGGATTCAAAGTTAGTCTATTTTGGAAAGACTGAGTGAGGCAGACTTAATCCTTTTCTGGAGCTCATTAATTGGAAGCAGGACCACACTGAAATAGCCTTTTCTAAACTGCAGGGGCCAATTAAGAATTTAAATAAGGTGAAAACTCCTAAACAAGATTCTCTGAGTAGCTTCTTCTGTTTTTTTTTTTTAATTTTTTTTTTATTTTTTAAATTAATTTTTATTGTAGGTTGTTCAAAACATTACATAGTTCTTGATATATCATATTTCACACTTTGATTCAAGTGGGATATGAGCTCCCATTTTTACCCCATATACAGATTGCAGAATCACATCAGTTGCACAACCATTGATTTACATATTGCCATTCTGGTGTCTGTTGTATTCTGCTGCCTTTCCTATCCTCTACTACCCCCCCTCCCCTCTTCTCTCTCTACCCCCTCTACTGTAATTCATTTCTCCCCCTTATATTTTTCCTCCTTTCCCCTCACTTTCTCTTGTATGTAATTTTGTATACCCCTGAGGGTCTCCTTCCATTTACATGCAATTTCCCTTCTCTCTCCCTTTCCCTCCCACCTCGCATCCCTGTTTAATGTTAATCTTCTTCTCATGCTCTTTTTCCCTACTCTGTTCTTAGTTACTCTCCTTATATCAAAGAAGACATTTGGCATTTGTTTTTAAGGGATTGGCTAGCTTCACTTAGCATAATCTGCTCTAATGCCATCCATTTCCCTCCAAATTCTATGATTTTGTCATTTCTTAATGCAGAGTAATACTCCATTGTGTATAAATGCCACATTTTTTTATCCATTCGTCTATTGAAGGGCATCTAGGTTGGTTCCACAGTCTTGCTATTGTGAATTGTGCTGCTATGAACATGGATGTAGCAGTGTCCCTATAGTGTGCTCTTTTTAGGTCTTTAGGGAATAGACCGAGTAGGGGAATAGCTGGATCAAATGGTGGTTCCATTTTGAGCTTTCCAAGAAATCTCCATACTGCTTTCCAAATTGGCCGTACCAATTTGCAGTCCCACCAGCAATGTACAAGAGTACACTTTTCCCCACATCCTCGCCAGCACTTGTTGTTGTTTGACTTCCTAATGGCTGCCAATCTTACTGGAGTGAGATGGTATCTTAGGGTGGTTTTGATTTGCATTTCTCTGACTGCTAGAGATGGTGAGCATTTTTTCATATACTTGTTGATTGATTGTATGTCCTCCTCTGAGAAATTTCTGTTCACTCTAAATATAAAGCTGACACCATCCATGTTAAATTTCACTAGTTAACTGATAAGCTGGAGCAAAGAGTACATTGGCACTCTGGGTAGTCCTGTCAGTCACTCTCAGAAAGTCCATAAATAATGTATGAGGACTCCCACTGTAACAGCCAAGCCCTGCCTTTTAGAATCAGTGGATGAATGGACAAATGAATAAATATATAAACAATTAAATTAACTAATCCATTTAAACACTACCTAGTAGTACCTTCAGATTTGAACATTTTAAATGTTATTTAAGATTCTCCAAGTGAATGAAATTGCACCGATTTACTATGTTTACAAAGATCTGGAATACATAACATTCCTTGTAATTATGCAATTGACCACAATGTCACAATCTTGCACCATTTCAGCCATCTCCACAATGAAAACCAAATTGCAGATTGAAGTGTCTTGACTGATGGAAATTCTTGCACTAGTACTTTAAGCCTTGTCTAGATTTTTATAGTCTCACTTAACCATCAAGCAATTTTTTCAGCAGTTATAACCAAAAAGTAAATTCCTGAAATTCAAGAGTTAGTTACATAATGATTTTTTAGTATATTTCAGCAATATAAAAGAAAACTTCCCCTGCAAAGCACCATTCATCATCTATATTCAATATGTGTCTCAATGCTGAGAAACACCTGCATCTTGTATGCTGAAACACCTTAAAAATCACATAGATCAAAAGGACAGCTCAGTTCTGAGGAAGCAGCATAGAGTGGCAGAAAGAGCATGGATTTATAAAACTTGAAATCTAGATTCTGCTCTGCCACCAGAGCAGTGGGCAAGCCACTGGGGCACCTTTGATTCCCTAGCAGTTCTGTGTGCAAATTTAAGGTGTTGGATGATTTCTTTTGTTCCTTATAGCTTACCCCTTAGAGACCATGATATTTGTGTAATCTACACATAACACTAAAGTCAGAGTCATGAATTTTGGATATGGAAGACCCACTTGCCCTCCCTTTAAGATTACTGAAAACCTTCCTAAAAGAGTAGTTTTCACAAACCATGTTCAAGTTCACCCACTCCCACCATCTTCTGTAGCTTTCAGTTAGAGCACAATATAAAGTCTGTAAACCTTATTCAGTGGTTTGTATGTCTATGCTATATGTTCACAATGGCTTCAGGGAGACTAAGGTCAAAGAGGTTCTTTAGATTTTTAAAGAAATCCATGATCTAAAAGAAAGAAGAAGAATCCTTACTCTAACATTTATCCCTAATCTGTCTGTATAATCTAGCCAATATAATTCCATTTTCTCCCTAGTTTCAAACATTTCTCTTTGAAGATTTCCAAGTCAACATTGGGGTTTACATCCTCATAGATAAATGGTATTGAAGTCAGAAAAGAATGGAACTCAAATTCCTATTTTATAACATATTAAATATAAAACTTTAGAAAATTTATTTAAACTCCAAGGTACTCATTTACAAGTTGTTTATTATTCACTGAAATCGAATATTCATTCAAATATTTTTTAGAACCTACTATGCACTAGTGATTGATTTTCCTTTATATAAGATGCTTAAGCAAAGCCTCTTTGATTCAGGTGACTTTTGAGCAGATGCCTAGAGGTAGAGAAGGGGTCAACCCTGGAAATATCAGAGAAAAAGTTCTCCAAGCAGAACAAACAGCAAGTGCCAAGAACTATGGGTGAAGCCTGAAAATGAGTTCCAGGAAGAGTAGGAGGTATATCTCTGGTTGAAACAAAGGGTATAGCAGTTTGAGTATCTAGACAATTAATTGGGGTTTTGGTAGGGACTTTGGCATTTTTTTATTCTTAAGATTATTAGCAGAGGGGTAGCAGGACCTAATACATATTTTAAAAGCACAACTCTGTTGCTCAGTTCATAGATTTGGAAGGTTTAAGAGAGAAACAATAAAAAACAATTGTAATAATCTAGGTTGGAACTGACATTGGTTTATATTGAGTGCAGTGAGGGTGGTGACAAATAGATGGATGTAGATGGACATATTTTGAAGGCAGGTCTTACTGAATTTTCTAGGGAGTGGATGGAAAGAATGATAGAGGAAAATAAGCTAGGGACAACTCTTTTATTACTTATAAGTAATTAATTTTAATTTTTTATGCCTCACAAACTAGGTGGATGGAAGATGGTCAAATGATAGCTATGAGGGAAAACTGAAATCAAATCTTTGCCTTTGACCATCTCAAGTTCATGATATCTATTAGAAATGGTAAGTCCCAGGCATGTCTAGCCACATACATTAATGTAGGTGTCTTCAAATTCTAGTCATAAGACTTGATTCAACACTTAGAGCACAAGCATAGTTAGAAAGTGGTTCCCACTGAACTCTGTAGAATTCTCACATTTATGGGTCAGGGATATGAGGTAAAACCAGTCAAGGAGACAGAAATATGACTCCATGATCTATTGAAGGAACTTAAATGAGCTAACAGATATATAAATTGTAGAGTTTTTTTTAACAATGTCTTGAATATTATAAATATTCAACCAATAAAACTTGTATATACTTCTATTCCTAGTAACCTCTGTAGCCTCCAGCTTAATTTAAAGTCTTAAATATCCAATGTCCGTTGCTCATTTTTATCTGATTGTTGCCCCAGCACCTCAAATTCAGCATGTCTGAAACTGAATTAAAAACCAGATGCTTCGGTTGTGTGCTCTCTCTGAGCATCAATGCTCTCTAGACCAGATGGAAGAAAACTGATTTTAAAAAAATATATTTATGTTTACCCCATGGCTTTGCTTAAGTGCAAGCTTTCATGAACTCTCTTTCTGAAGTATGAGTCTGGACTTCCCAACTTCTGAACCATGGTAATCAAAGCCCCTGAAATTTTGCACCAACACTTTTTCAAGTGTAGCCCACATTCCTAATTGTGTTTTAAGAGCCTGCTCCAGTCCACATTAGTAATTCCCACTTGACAAACCTGTTCATCTGTTGAGTCTACTGTGTTTAGATTTCTTTCTTTCCATCTCTCTTAGTTCATTCATAGTTAAGCCCTTGGTCACAATACCAAACTCCATCTTGTTGGACTCTTACCCATCCTTTAAGGGATGACTCCAGTAAAATAGTCTTCTGTCTGTAGCCTCCAGTCAGCAGGATTAGAAATTAATTGGACCTCACTAGGAGCTTTGGGCTCCTACCTTGCTTACAGCATAGCCCACTTGTACCTACTACTTTTTAACTCATCTCATTTCCCTTCTAGATTTTAAACTGCTTGAGAAATCATGAGAATTACCTACTCCTATACCCCTTAATAAAAAAGAAGTTCAAGTTAAACTGGTGTATGTTGTGTGTGTGTGTGTGTGTGTGTGTGTGTGTGTGTGTGTGTAGATATATATATATCTCCCCTATATATCCTGTTACACCCTACTAAAGCCAGTAGCATTGTACCTTGTAAAATTGTTGGAAAAATATCTTTTCATCATGATTTCACTTTTTTCCCTTAATGTTTATGTGACATAGAATATATTGCACACATTTATAATATAAAACTTTATAAGTTTTGACATATGTTTATATCCATGAAACCATCACCAAAATCAAGGCAGTGAATATATCCATCACCCCAGAAGTTTCCTCAGGCCCCTTTTTAATCCTTACTTCCTGGCCCTTCCCTCAACCCTCAACTATTCACCCCACCCAACCTAGCAACCACTGTTTAGCAAACACAAAACAATCCTGCTTCCCATCACTACAAAAAAAAGATCGCATTTTGTAAGATTTCATAAAAATTGAACTATGCAGCAAGTACTTATTTCTTATTTTTTAATATTTAGTGGCACATAATATTTGTACATATTTATGGGGCATAGTATAATAATTTGCCACATGTATGCAGTGCATATTCATGAAATCAGAGTAACATATTTCCATCTCCTCAATCAGTTATCTTGTCTATGTGTTGAAGACCTTCAGGCTCTTCTTCTGTAGTTATTTTTAAATATATAACTTGTTATTCCAGACTATAGTTACCCTACTGTACTGCAGAACACTAGACCTAATTCCTCCTGTCTGGTTTTGGGTATCTGTTATCTTACCGCTCTCTGCCTACCTCCTCCCTACACTTCCTAACCTCTAGTGATCACTATTTTATCCTCTGCTTCAATGAGACTCAACTTTTTTAGCTTCCAGAAATGACTGAGAACAAACAGTAATTATCTGTGCCTGGCTTAATTCCCTTAACACTCTGTCCTCTAGTTCCATTCATGTTGCCCAAATGACAGGATTTTATGGCTGTATACCACATTGTGTATGAAAATTGCATTTTCTTTAGCTATGTTTGGTTTTGTCCAAAAAAAAAAAAAATACAAGCATAGTATTACTTGAGTGGATAGCTCAACTTGTTTACTTGTTGGTAGAAATTTGCATGCACTTGTTGATGAGAAGCAGGATTGTTTTTTGTTTGAAGCTATTAAAATGAAATATCTAGGAACATTACTCTACACATTTTTTATATGATATATGCTTTATTTCGGGTAATGGAATATACAGGTCATATTTAAATGCATGATTAACTATTTAAGAAATTGCCAAATATCTCCAAAGTGATTGTACTTTTTCATTCCCACCAGCAGTGTATAGGAGTGTCAGTTCTTCTACATCTTTGACTCAAATTGCATGATTTTCTTAGTCTGTATAATCTGAGCCATTTAACAGGTATATTTAATAATTCACCATTTAACCATTTAACAGTTCACCTTTAAATTTTAAAACACCTACTATGTGCCAGGCCTTGGCAGTAGTGAGACAATGATTAAAAATACATGATTTTTCTTTCACAGATGGGGTAGTTCATGAGAAAACAAACACTGAAACCCAGAAACTTAATAGAATTTGTTACTAAACAGTATATAGAAGTGCATTTAGGAGCATGGGAATGTGAAACCAAAGAAAGATAAGGGAAGTATTTTAAAGATTTGCCATGGAAAGATACCATGACATTATCTAGCAAGAAAAAAAAAAAGCAAAGGCATGAAAGCAAAAAAAGATCATAG
The DNA here is from genome assembly GCF_048772815.1 of Callospermophilus lateralis. NCBI lineage: Eukaryota > Metazoa > Chordata > Mammalia > Rodentia > Sciuridae > Callospermophilus > Callospermophilus lateralis. Next base: position 4,312,438 of record NW_027514713.1, on the reverse strand, counting down.
AACTTTTAGAGACAAGGAATGATTTGTGTGGAGAGGACCTGAGTGGTGGGGTGGATACTATGTATGCAGCTAGCAAAAAAAAAAAAAATAGAGCAAGTTCAAAAGAATTTTCTGCCTTGCTGAGGGGTTTCAATAGCTTGAAGGTGGGGACAGATATTTTCAGATCTGTGCTTTTGGAAACAAAAAACAGACAAAGCTTTGGAAATGGGCTAGATGGAAAAGAAACTGCAAAAATACACTTTAGAGGCTGGTGCGATAATATATAGTATAATAGTAAGAAATAAAAAAAAAATTTAAAAGAGTCTAAATTTGTTTTAGTTTCCAAATAAAGAAAAAAATATACAAAATGTATTTTCAAGAAATGTAATAAGTTCACTTGCACTTGTGTACTCTCCCTCTCACACTCCCTTAACAGAACTGACTTCCCAAAGGACCAAAATTCTTTATTATATACTTATGATGGAATCCGATAAGTTGAAAGTTTTTGAATCCTTAGCATCCATTTATTCTTTTAAGAGATTTCAATGGCTATATAGTCTCTTAATAAGAGAAAACCCACAAAATTGCAAGACTCCTAGCACAAGCCTTTGGAGAGTTTACAGAGGGTTTTCATTAGATTATAGATGTCTTGCCATCCTGCACCACATTCTCTTCTGTAACTCCATTAAGTAGGAATAATTATTCTCACAGTATATTTGAAAGTTCCATAAGGCAAAAGCCACACCATATGGTTTGACTCCAATCAGTTCCCTTAATAAAAAAGTTCAAGTTAAACTGATGTATGGTATACATTTATAAGTAATATTACTGCCTGGGGTATATAAAAATTCTATCATTTATGGCTTAAAATTGTAAAAAGGCCCTTTTCACAAATATTATTATTCCATAAGAATGAGCAGTAATTTCACAGTATAATAAAATGGCTACATGTATGTAGTACCAAATTCATCTCAATATGTCCCTTAAACTGGGAGTTTAAACATATTCAAACTCTTCATTTACTTGCATTCTGAAGAAGTATGGCATACACATAATCCTACAAGTGCTTCCCTACATTAAATAGGATCTGTTTTCCCACAGTTATGATTACTAACTTGGTATAGCATATTGGTATATTGAATATGCTTATTCAATAAATGTTTACTGAGTCTCTACCATGTGCAAGACACAAAAGTTAGCCTTCTAGATCCAGTGCCTGACTTCATAGTGTTTATTCTCATTATTTATACTTAATACACTTTCTAGTACTAAGTGCTTTGCTACCTTCTGCTTTAGGGTATTTTAGACTTGGAACTGTTGACACATGACACATTGTTTCTTCCCTATAGAGGACTGTCTGCAGAATGAAGGATGTCCAGCAGTAGCCCTGGCCTCTGCCCATCAGATGCTAGTAGTGCTCCTCTAATAGTTTTGATAACCAAAAACCATCTCTAGATTTTAGCAATGTCTTTTAGGGACAAAGTCAACCCTGGTTGAGAATCACTGCTCTTCTCAAAGAAGAAAAGAGAGAGAGGCTTCTTAGAATTCTAAGTGTGGCTGCTTTAACTATTTGCCTATGTTTTAATTCAAGACATTTTTGTAAATAATGCCCAATAATCTAAGTTTAAAGTACAATTAAAATGTCTATTAGCGGGGTGTGGTAGTGCATACCTATAATCCCCTCAGCTCAGGAGGCTGAGGCAGGATGATCTTGAGTTCAAAGCCAGCCTCAGCAAAAGTGAGGTGTTAAGCAACTCAGTGAGACGTTGTTTCTAAATAAAATACAAAATAGGGCTGGGGTTGTGGTTCAGTAGTTAAGTGCCCTTGAGTGTCCTAATATCTTGGGCTTTGATATTATATAACCAAACAATCAGATGAGTAACTTAATATTCCATTTTCACGTGGAAATGTAGGAAGTTTTTTCTTCTGAACTATATTCTTTCAAGTTGTTGTTTGAAATGATGCAGCAGTTTTTTTCTCTTATAAAATCCCAATGAAACACAAAAATTTTAAGTCAAATTATTAAATAAATAGTTATGTAATGCAAAGTGGCCTCAATGCAACATTAAAATTATTCTATTAAATTTTATTGACTCAGGACAAATTGTGAGTGATCACATATAACAAAGACATGCCAATTCTATTGGAATAATCAACCCGTTTTCCAAGTGTTGAACCCAGACTTATTCTGGTGGAAAACCATAGCTTTTGAATTTTTATGTATTTTAAAATACTCATAAAGTTTTTCATCAATATGGTAAGTGTTTCTGAAGACTAATTCTAAGTTAGTTAACTGAATTTAAGTTAACTAGCATTCCAGTAATAAAAGGAAGAAATCAATAAAAGGAAGATATTAAGACAATATTATATTATGTAATTCAAAATAGGGCACAATTTTTTACTAAGTTTTTTTCACTTTTTTAATTTATCATAGAACTGCTTTTGTTATGTAGCAATGTACAATATTTTTATTTTATTTTATGATATCAAAAGTGATTATATTCTTTAATTTTTCTATTTAACAGTGAAATATATTTTGAAATTAGGCATTATTTAAATATAAAATCAAGGCTAACCACTTAGTAGGCAATTCAGTTTTATAAATGTACGGATTAATAAATATGCCTTCCAGCATTTCATTAAGAAAATCAACCTCAAGTTATTGATTCAGGAGAAATCTCTATATAGTTAATTGGCAAAGTATGCAACCAGAATCCAATCATTCAAGAGGAAAACGATGTACCATAATCAAATCCCTTGGCCTGAAGGAAGCCCCTGGTAGAGTGTAATAAGGGATCATCCACATCATTTTGCAAGAACTCTAAATTTAGAAAGTTTGTCCAAATCATAGATAATTTAACTGCTTTATTTATTCCCTTATTGTCTTTTCATCTAATGAGGCCACAAATAGATGGGGTGGTGAAACAGAGAATTTGGAAAATAGGATCAGTCTCTTGTCCAATCCATTCTGCTTTGGTGAATTGGATGCCTTCTTTTTCTTTTCTTTTTTCTTTTACAATGCCTTTATTTACTTTTCTCTGTGGTGCTGAGGATAGAATCCAGTGCCACACACATGCTATCCAAGTGCTGTACCACTGAGCTACAACCACAGCCCCTAAATTGGATGTTGCTATGTCTATTCTTTATTCTAAGCAAATAGAGACAAATAATGATAGCCTAGTGTCACCACAGTGTTTACAAACTAGATACAAGGACATAATCTGTAGATTTTTATTGTGTGTAAAGGTTCTAACATAGGCATATGTTATTAAGCATGTGGTATTCATTGTGCAGGTATAACACAACATGTTGGAATTTGGGGAAGTGATTCAATCATGAGAGCTCTGACATCATCAATGGATTAATTCATTGAGAGATTCATAGCTGAATAGACTATTGGGAGATGGTGGAAACTATAGGAGGTAGAATCTGGTTGGAGAGAATGAGTCCTTGGGGTTGTGACCCTGGTTCATTCTTTTGTCCGTGGCCCCTTCCTTTCTCTCTCTACTTCCAGGTGATCATGAGGTGAGCTTCTCTCCAACACTAAACTCTCTCCATCATGCCTCACCACAGGCCCATAGCAATGTAGCCAGCTGACCAGAATCTAAAACATCTGAAACTATGAGTCACTTCCTTTTAAGTTGTTTATGTCAGGTATTTTGTCACAGCAATGAAAAACAACAAATGCACTGCTGACCTCTTCTCCCAAAACTTTCACACAAGCTTACTGGGCTTTGACCAGACCTAACTTTATTTCAGTTTCTAAAATACACCAAGTTTATTTCCTCAGGACTTTTGCATTCTTTGCCTGGAATTTTCTGTACAGATATTCATGTAACTTGTGACCTGTTTTTATTCAGATCTCAGGCAAAAGTTACCTCCATGGTAAAGATTCACTTCCTAAATATTTTGTTATTGTTAATTCATATGTTTATGATCATTTTTGTGTTAGTAGACTCTAAGCCTCATGAGACGGAGACCATGCCTGCCTTATTTTTCACTACATCATACTCAGACCTAGGGTAATACTTCATCATGGTCAGTTCACAATAAACATTTTGCTGTGGGAAGGGGTGAAAGAAGAGAAGCCCTGAGTGTCTAGGCACTTTTTTCAAATCCTAATTCCTTCATGGGGGCAGGAATTCTTATGTTGCTGATTCATTTCATGTGTCTTGGAGGATTTTTCAGACCACATCAAAGTATTTTACATTTCTATTCATTTGCTTCTAGTTTGTTTGACCCACAAAATATAAAGGAGAAATACTAACAGCAATCTTTTTGAGCCAATTATTTGTATTTTCCAGTTCTTGGAATTTAACCAATACTTAGAAATCTACACTGTGAACATTTGGAACTATTTACAATGTACAGTATTTTGAAAGTAACTGGCCAAATACTGAAGGTAAAGAAGTAAGAAAAAGTTGAATAATTAAAAGAAGCAACAATTCCCCAAATTTATACATTGAGGATTATTTTTTCATTAGCAGAAAGCAAGACCACAACTCTTATTACTTAAAAGAGAGAGGTTTTATTGTAAAACCTGTAACTCACTTCCTTGTGATATTAACTAGAAAGAACTTTATTTCAGTAGATGTATACCACACTTCCTAATTCACAAATACTGTTCAGCTAAATAGAAAAGATATTTTTAAGTTGTAAAGTTAAGAATGGATGCTGTTTTTTAAGTACTCTTGTCTGATTGTCTTAAACTGGGCTTACTGTAACAAGGGGAAACATTATGTGACAGTAACTTTGTTCTTACAGCTCAGGACTGCTTAACTGTATAGTTTTGACACATCATTTTGCTTCTTTGAAGCAAGTTGGACAAGTAGATCCCCAGCCTTTTTAAACTAGAAGTTAACGTTTAGTAATAAATGGAGAAAAAACTTTTTTTCATTTTTGGATTACATCTTCCTTTGGGCCTGTCTATCCTCACATCATCACTTTTTCAGGGTGAAGGATTGTCTGAAAGCTGGCTCCAGCACAATCCTTTTGGTGCTGTTTCACCGAAGTACTGAAAAGTGACAATTCCTATCCAGCAGTGGTTTTTCTTCTCGCCCCCCACTCCTTCCTTGTAGACTCCAGGGAAATCATATTAAACTGAGAAAAAACACAACTCAACTGTTGGCCTTCCACTTAATTTTTCATGCAAATTTAAGGTCAGTTGTGGCTTAGCAACCAGAGAGGTGCTTAGGACACAGAAGTTGTACAACTGTTCAGCTACTCAGATTATCCTCACAAATTACCTGACAATTAAATCCTTTCAGATGATAGTGGAGATGGGATTCAGTGTGATGATGTTGCATACAGATTTTTTTAAGAAACTAGTTTTTATTTCCTGTAGATTGTAAAGTTTGTCTGTAAGCAGTGTTGACATATTTTAACTATATCTATATCTATCTATCTATCTATATATCTATCTATATATATATATATATATATATATATATATATATATATATTGATAAAAGCATGGATTCTTTTTAGAAAGCCAATAATTTTAATCAAATAGTCTATTATAAAAGAGATATGTATCTTCTCCATAGAGGAAAAATTGTGGGTCCTTAAATCTGAAATTTTGATTTTGAATCAAACTGTGTTCTTCCCTTGTGCGTGTGTGTGTGTGTGCGTTCTGGAAGGAACACATGACTATTTTTAAGTAATTGAATAAAAATGTTCTTATATTATACAACTTTTTTTTTCCAGGAAACATCCAGTACTTGCTTACATTTTTGATAGAACCTTAAATACTTTGATTTTTTTTAAGCTTGATAAGTCTCTTTCCAATTATTCATCTGGAGGGAAAAACAAATATTAAACTGCATTTGTTATGAGTCGGCTCTTAAGCTCTTCTTAAGTCTTTTGGTTAAACATCTTCTATGAATTGACTATGTGATGCCTGATAGAGTCCTGAACTCTATGTTTTCCTGATGACTAGATTTGCTCTTCAGTAACATTTGCTCATAATCAATATTCTATGAAATGAGGTGACGTTTCATTGGAAGAAACAGATTGAAAACTTGTGTCTCCCATTTTGTCACATCTGGGTGAAGCTCCCACTGCAATTATTTTTACTTTCTTTTAATCTTACAAAGAAATGTTAAAATTGAAGGACTGACCCTGTGTTCAAAGTTATTGTCAGAAACAGTGAAGTCATAGGCTTCTGTTTTTAATAATGCCTCACAAAACACAGAGCATCATTAATCATAAATGACTGCAGATTTCCTAGATCCTGGCATTGCTATGGGGCTTCAGCATTTTTAAGGGTCTTATAAATTTGAGCAGACAACAGCCTCATGACATTGCATACAAATTTAGCTGTGATGAAAAGATGAAACAACAGTTGAAAGCATAAAAATACTTAGAAACTGAAGATAGTTTTATTGCATTTCAAAAAATATGTCTAATTTTTCAACTACTCCTAGTTTTTATGTTTCACTAACATATCAATCAATCAGCAACTATTTATTGAGTGACAACAATGCATTCAGGGCCACTTAGTGCTGTAGGGAAAACATAGACATGAGAATTCCATTCATTTAAGAAACATTATATAAAGCATCTGAGTACAAGATTCAGTCCTGGGTGTTTTGGAAGCCACTCTGAGCTTTATAAAGATCAAGAAGACATAATTCCTTTCTTCAACAAACCTACATCCATCTAGGGAGGTGTTTCTGTTGGAGGAAAAAATTGCCTGCTTTTCCTGTGTTCTCACACCCACCAAAGACTTCTGTGACCCGAAAAGGTGTGAGGATTTTCCTTAACCAGCAGAGAAGCAATTAATTCTGAAGCAGATGCTAGATTCAATTCTGATTCTATCCACCTAGAGATAGGATCAGATCCCAAGGGTTGAGGGGTCAGTTTCTAAGACTGCCGCCTTCCCCCACTTTAGTCTAGAGTCACAGCCCTAGGTTGTTTTGCATCTGTTTCTGACCAATCCCTTACAAAGTGGGGGTGCTACAACTGCCTCACTGGGTTCAATTCATTTGCTTGAGTGGCTCAGGGAACTCAGGGAGACATGTTTATTGGTATATTATAAAGGATGTAGATAAATATTGGACAAGGAATGGGGAAAAGGGCATGGAGTTCCCACAGCATGCTCCAGGAACATCCATGTGTTCAACTATCTGGAAGCTTTCAGAACCCTGTCCATATGGGTTTTTTTTATGGAAACCTCTCTGCATAGGCATGCCTGCTAATAGACTGGGTGGGAACCCTCACAAGGTCTTTCTATTTGAACCCTTAAGTATTCCTTCCCCTGTAATGAAGAGGGTCTTTTGACTTATTATGAGACAAGGGTGAGTCAGAGAACTTCTTCGTAAAGTTATTATGACCTGACTTGGGGAAGAGAAGTTTTAGTTATGATGGCTTGCCTTGACTCAAGGAGGAAGTTATGAGCCAGAAACCAAGAATGAAGTACAGAAAATATAGATTACAATATTATAGCGCTATAGATTGAAGGTTTGTGTCCTCTCAAAAAATCTATATATTGAAATCCTAATCACCAATGTGATGGTATTAGGAGGCTAGGCCTTTGGGAAGTAATTAAATCATAAGGTGGAGCCCGCTGAATAAATCTAGAAGTAAAAACTTTTTTTTTCTTTTGGTAACAGGGATTGAACTAAGGGGGATTTTGCCACTGAGCCGCACCTCCAGCCTTATTTTGTATTTTATTTATATACAGGGTTTCACTAAGTTGCTTAGCACCTCACTTTTGCTGAGGCTAACTTTGTACTCACAATCCTCCCATCTCAGCCTCCAGAGCTGCTGGGATTATAGGCATGCACCACCATGCTCAGCAAGGTAAAAACATTTTGAGTATAAAATTTAGAGAAAATACTAGATATATAAAAGATATTGAGTAAACTGTCTTTTTTGCTCATTGGAGTTCAATGAATAGTGGTTCATATTTTTGCTTACACTAAAAAGAAGAAAGTAAAACAATAAAAATGTTTGGTACACTTTCATTCATTTGGAAAATGTATTGAGAAATTTCTTTGTTGTATCAGACAATAATGTTTGAATAATAAAAGAATAATTTTTCAATTTGCTATGATATGCAAAATTTGAGGGCTTATCCTTTTTTCTCTCAGTTTCTTAAATCTAGACCAGTCAACAGCAAGCCACACCATGATTCAAATATAGTCTACCACCTAATTTTGCAAATACAGTGCTGATAAAATTTCTAATGGTCACTGCCATTTGTGTCTCTTTTATTTTTGGTCTTTTTCCTCATGTAAATATGAGCAGACTTTTTCGTAAAAGGACACGCGGAATAAGTATTTTGTGCTTGGGAGCCAATACTTCTGTCAAAACTATTCTACTTTGCCATTTGTGTGCCAACACAGACATAGGCAATAAATAAAGGGATGAGTAAGTTTCAATCTAAAAATAGGCAGTTGGTTCACAGGTTATGGTTTGCCAACTTCAGCTCTCCATAATCAATAAAACCATGATTTCAATTCCTGATGTGTAGTGCCTTCTCCTTCCTATGCTGTAACTATTCTTATAACAGTTGATTCAGATCTACCAGGGTTGTGCTACTGAATGCTGAGTTAGGAATAGATACATAGTAACGTACCCTTAGAGTTTAATTTCACCAAAGTGACAGAACATATGTAAATAACCTCAAGAGCATAAATATAAAACATAGTCCAAGTCTGATGATAGAATATCATATGTATTCTCACTCATTTCCTTTGTCATCCTTTTCATAGCCAAGGACACTATCAAAATTGAATTCCTACTCATGACTTCATGGATTTGTGCAATCATTTACTAAATGATCTCCAAGCTTTCAGTCTTATTACAACTCAATTGAAATGACAGAAAAATGATAAATTGAGTGATTTTTCCAAATGAAAAACTCTACATTTTAATCCCTTACTGAAACCTATAAAAAAAACTTAATATTTTTCAGAAACCAAAAAAAAAAAAAAAAAATAAAATCCAAATTCTTTTGGCCAGCTATAATAAATGCTTTTTTCATGTCAAACTATACTTCCTTTTCTGTACTAAACTTTATAATTTTTTATTTTTTATATTTTAATAGTCAAATTGAGTTCTTCTTTAGAATAGAAGAATCTGTTTTCTCATTTGAAGTAGAACTGTAATTCTTCCTTTTATATGATGTCTGTATGTGTTTTAGAACCAACACTAACATCAAAAATGGACAGCAGATATTTTATATTTATATTCTTTGGGGAAAATTTGCATAAGCAAGAATTTTTTAATATATGAAAGTTGAAACCATATGCCTATGAAACCATTTGTTCCTGGAAATTTCTTAATGGCAAATAGTTCATTAAAATAAAATTTAATATTTTTCAGAATTTTATTTTACCATTTTTTTCAAATAGCTAGTGCATTATTTTCAAATTTGTCATTTTGAAACTTACTTTTTATCATCAATTGTGTGTAATGATCTATTCTCTTTAGTGCTTCATTTTTTGTTAATAATTGAATTAATTCCTTATAATCTGTTTAATTAACCAATGTCATTATTTTGTTAATTTTTTGGAAAAATGTCTTTAGTTTTCTTACTCTTTTAAAAAACGTTTTCACTATTTTATTTATTTCTTCCTCTGACATTTAAATTAATTTTTTTCTTTTGTAGCTTTTTGTTTTTGTTCCAACTTTTACAATTGAACTTGTAATTCACTTAATTAAAAATATTTCTTGTTTGTCAATATTCATATCTGTATTATGAATCCTATTTAGCTATGTGCTGCATATTTTAATTTTTTTTTTATTATTATTATTATTATTATTACTATTATTATTATTTATTTTTGGTACCAGGGATTGAACCCAGGGGTGCTTTGCCACTGAGACACATCCCCATACCACAGGGTCTCCCTAAGTTGCTTAAGGTCTTGCTAAGTCGTAGAGGCTGGCTTTGAATTTGTAATCCTCCTACCTCAACCCCTAGAGCCACTGGGGTTACCAGTGTATAAACTTTTTAGTTTTTAAGCATAGTTAATTTATGCATATTTCTCTATAGCCCTTATCCTTCTTAACATAATAGTTATTTAATAATATGCTTTTGACTTAGCAGATTTATGGAAAATCTTTAGAAGCTACCCACTTTTCTGTATTGTAGTCAGCCAACTTAATCTATAGAATGCTAATTCCTGGGAATTTACTTAATTTTAATTTGTGACCTCGAATTTGATGAACTTTTGTGTGTGCTTTCTTCATTCTTTAAAAAAAATGTACATTTTCTATGTAGCCACAAATACACCAATACAAAATATGGGGAAAAGAATTAATATTCTCTCTTTATTGAACACTGGGTTTTTTAATAAATTTATTGTTGGATTTACAAGTTATATGACTTATATATCTGCTTATTTCTTCAATTTCTGAGATACATGTAGAAATATTTAAAACTAATTGTTAACTGATTTCTCCCCCAAAATTGTAAGAAATTTTTGGAAAAAAAAAAAGAAGGTCTATACATTGAATGAGATTCAAATATGTGTATGTAAAAATACATAGTGGCCTCTGAAAATAGTCTTCAGGTCCCCCACCCCTCCTCTCGTTAAACAAGTGCTAGGGCTAAGGAAAGATCCCATGCTGGGCTTTGGTAGTCTGATCCCCTTTTAGAAGGGAGGGAGGTGCTTATGCTTTCAGAGGTTGGGGATTAGGACTTCTATTTGAAAGCATCTGAAAATTGTTCTCAGTTAAAGAGATCCACGTACCAGGCTATGCTTCTCAGCCCTTACCAAATGACTGGACAGTAAGGATATTAAAAGAACAACCTCTTATCTCAAAAAAAAAAAGTCAATTCTGAAAACTTACTTAGCTCCAGAGCATTGTAGGAACTCAAGCCCTTGTTTTAACTCTACTCCATCACCACTAAACTCCTTCCTTTGCCCAGACTTAATTTTCTCATTTCCTCAGAGATGTTGCTCCTGAGGACACTTTCCAAAAAAACTGCCTGCACATTAATCTCCATCCCAGAGTCTCTTTCACTGGGGGAAACCCACACTTTGCTTAGAAAATGCACTTATATTTGTAGATGGAATGATTTAAAAAATTAAACTTATAACTGCTAAATGGTACAACAGTCCCCATAACATGCAAGTTTCTTAGGTGGCATCAGCTCCTAAAGAAGCCATCCTGACACAGACAAAAACGTAAAATAAAAAGCAATGTAATAAGATCAAAAAGACCATGAAAAGCTTTGGAGACCAGGCAGAGATACGTAATGAATACATAAAAGTTGTTGAGATAAAAGGAAGAGGTTCAAAGTGGAAATAAGTGTCTGTTTTTAATTCTTTTTTGAGGGGCACTCAGCCACTGAGCTACATCCCTGGCCTATTTTGTGTTTTATTCAGAGACAGGGTCTCACTAAGTTGATTAGCACCTTACTTTGGCTAAGGCTGGCTTTGAATTGTCAATCCTCCTGCCTCAGACCCCACCCACGCACCTAGCTGCTGGTATTATAGGCGAGTGCCACTGCCCCTGGCTGTTCTTAATTCTTATTTACAGGGTTCAATGACAAAACCTAATGAAGCCAGAATTAATCAGGCAGATGGTCCTGCCTGGTCACATATATAGGAAGGAGAGCGATAAGGAGAAAAGAGCAGGAGAAAAAAGGCAGAATGCCCTCACTTCTGGGAATACCAGGGTACCATCTATGGCCCACTTTTGGGAGAAGTCTGTGTTACCCCTTTTTAAATAAACTCTGCTTTATATGCTTGCTTCGGCTTGCTTCTCTAATGTTATACTTCAACATGTGAGGGAGCAGAACTCATCATTGGTAACTGGCATTATCACTAACATAAATGAAAAAGTGAAGGAAAGCTATCTCAAAAACACAAAAATCAAAGAAGTCACCAGGAAAGCTATTTACAGTGATAACATGTTGTAAGAAAATCTTGACAGTAACCTCAAAGGGAATGAAGCTATTTGCAAGGCTGGCTCTTTATTTTTCAACTAACACCCTTAAATTTCCCTCCTCAAATAATTTCCTAACTATGCAATCAAAAATAGGCCCTCCTATCACATTCTTAGTATCCAATGGCACTAGTCGCTATTTTTAATTCCTTCACTTTAAAACAAAATTTTTTTATTTTAATTATGTATATATGACAGCAGAATGCATTTTGATTTATTGTAGACCATTGCAGCACAGCTTTTCATTTCTCTGGTTGTACACGATGTGGCATCGCACCATATGTGCAGTCACACACATGTACCTTGGGTAATGATGTCCATCTCATTCCACCATCTTTCCTGCCCTCGTGAACCCTCCCCACCTCTCACTCCCTTTTGTCCAAAGTTCCTCTATCACACCCCCCCACTATGGATCAGCATCGACTTATCAGAGAGAACATTTGATCTTTGGTTTTGGGGGATTGGCTTACTTCGCATAGCATGATATTCTCCAACTCCACTCCTTCACTCCTTGATAATTTTTTTAGTCTATCATTTCAAAGTGGCTGAATCCTACGAAGGAAGGATCACTATCCTTCTGGCTGATCATCATCTCTTGGATCCCTAGAATTAGACTGAGCACAAAGAGGAGAAAACATGTCTCAGAAGAACAGAGGAGGTCTATGCAATAATGTGCAGTGCAGTTCAAATTACATACAATAGGAATTTGAAAGTAGATGTTTTAAAATGTTCTTTATTAGAAGTGAAAGCTAAATCTTCTAAGTCTTTTAAGCCATCATGTTTTATTGAATTCAGAGGTAGCTATCAATGTATAATAGTGTGACTGGCATCACACTAGGAATTGAGATGAGTTTAAAAAAAAGATACATTGTTAAGAACTTACAGTATTGTTGGATAAAGCTATAGATGTACAGGGAACAAATTTAATAAAGATAGATAAAAATCACATGGACAAATGAATGGCATTCATTCAAAGTTGTTGAGGTGAATTTAAGTGCCAAAACAATAAGAGCTGTGGGTCATTGTCTTCACTCAGTCAATAGATTGAAAGGTGAGGAATGGCAAGTTCCCAGATGGCTTTAGTTTGGTTTGGCTCTGAAAAACAAATATTGTACTCTAAAGGAAAATGATATTTCAGCCTTTCTGTTCCTATGAAAAGAAAAATGAAGAATCATAAAATTTTGAAGAAGAAGAATTTATTTACATCAAGCTTTTAGCTTCAAAAATAAATACATTGAGGTTTGGATAAACACTTATGAATATTTGAATCTTTAATGTGATAAAAAAAAGTTGAGGTGTTTTATTAAAGCTTCTCAAGAAATTGTTCAATTTCAATAGCTATTTCTTAAGCAACTTAATGAAGTATTCATATAACATAAACTATGGTGCTTTCTCCATCTTGAGCTGCCAAGTTTAATTTCATAAATTATCAAAATTTTCCAAAGTGAGGCCTGAAAGACATTTTTTAAATAGGCTGAAATATATGTAGCTAATTAGTAAAGTTTATCCATAAATGCTCTGCCTTTTATGTATAAAGATAACGTAGTTCTTAACTGAAAAGTAAACAGATAAACAAAATAATTTCACATTGTTATATACATGAACTAGAATGAACATAGATACTTTTATAAATTAGAAATGTTTTCCAAGAAATGTTACATAGTAACTATTTGCCTTACAATGCACATGCTGGCCTTATTTTTTTACATGCATTTAAGATTGATATAATTTTGATTAATTTATATTTTCCTTAAATTTTGTTGTTCTAAACCATTATAACATCAACTATCAAAGATATTTTAATTACCGAATATACAAATATCTTTGCTGAAGGGAACATATTTGAAGGATTAATTATTCCATTACATGTCAAAGTTTGCAACTTTATTAATGATTGTACTATTATTTTCCACTGGACTATTACAAACATGATAAATTAGAATGCTCTAATATAAGAATTTTTAGTTACTTGAAGTCAACAATCTTTGTGCTGTCTTTCCTATTCCCATTCCCTCTCCCTTTCCTTCATTCCCCCTTTTCTAATCCAATGTACTTCCATGTAATTTCAAAAGACATAATGATTATTCCCCTTTTGACTAATACACAGAATGGGTAATTTGATAAACTTAAATTAGTATTTATAATTAAGGTAGTTATGTACAAATCCCTATTCATTTAGAAGCAAATGTTCTTGGCATCTAAATCCATGAAAAATTAACTTTTCAATCTTAACCAATAATTCACCACAAAAGAAAAATATATGATTCTGCTTTCAGAAAGCCCCAATCAGTTTTCAAGCCCAATAAAACCCATTATTCATTCAATGTTCTGGAATATTGCTCTGAGTATAATTTTATGATCATGTCAAAATTTGAAGTGAAGTCAATAATTATCAAATAATCTGACAAATTTTCCCAAGATGTCTTGGAATTTATGCTTATACTAACTAAATTAATGAATTATTTGGCACAGCTATAGCATATTCATAGAAGAAATTCAAAAGAAATTATGCTTGAAGCCAGTATTTTCAAAACAGGTCATCATAGTTATAAAGATTTCACCAATTGTTTTGTTTTCTCAAAAGATTAACAGTCAATTAGTAGCCAACAAACCATAATAAAACATGTATTATAAGTTTTATCATATACCTTATCTACTGAGAACTCTGGTGTGTTGTCCTGGGTGCTCTGGAGAAGAAGGAGGTGTTAAATATTTTTCTTCTAAAGCTCGTCTCAACAATCATTATGTTTTTGAATTACAAGTTTATAGACAGCCTATCATGGATTCTTAATTCTCTTAAGAAAACAGTAAAAAGTAGCTTCTAATTGGCCTTGTCCAATAGTAAAAGATTAAACAAAGATTATTTATTTACACAAAAAAAAGTGTTAAGGTTAGACCTAGAAACTTGCTGCAGCAATCTGTGTAATAGTCTTCTAAATGGAGTAGGAAATTCAAACTTAATAAACATTATATTATAAATTATAGTGTACCCTGCTTGGATTATGCATTATATGCTTTAAATGCATATAGAGTAATAGCACCATAGACCTTTTAAAAAAATCTGTTCAGTACGCTATTTAGTAAGTATAATTTGATGATCATGAAATTTTAAGCTTTGCATTACATCTTAAGGCCTAAATAAACAACCATTCATTCATTATTTTAACAAAGCTTTATGTTAGCTCAATGCCAAGCACTAGAAATATAAAGAAGTGCAGGACTTTATCTCTCTCCTTATTAATATTATTCAGCTAGAAGAATATGCAAACAATTAAAGCAAATTATCAGGTGGACTTTTTACAGAGTCTGAGGGGTCAGTCAAGTGGTAGAACAAAGTATAAAAGTTAAGAAAGGGAATGACCAAAAATAAGAGAAACTTTGAGGAGTGAGTAGCTCAGCAATCCAAGACAAAGATCATGAAGTCTCCCAAGGCAATAGCAGTGATTCAGAATACACTTAAAGGTAATAATGGAGAAAATGATAATAACAATAATATCTAAACCTTAATTGCATTCACTCTTTGTCAGATACATTCTAAGAACTTCATATCGTATTAACATATTTAAAGCTCAGAGTAACCTGGAAGGGTTTATTTTATTAGTATGACCGTTTTACAATTGTAGAAACTGAGGCAACTATCTTCTCCAAGGTCACACTAATAGTAAGTAGAATACATAGAGCTGAATTCAAACTCAAACATGAACTCCAAAGGAAATAAGAGCATGAGTTCCCTTCCCCATTTCTTTCTTACATGTCTGCATAGATGGTACTTTAATTTGGATAAAAAATGCCCCCAAAAGGCCCACATGTTAAACATTTGGTCTCCAGTATTATGGTTTGGATATAATGTGTACCCCCAAAGACTCTTGTATTTAAGGCTTTGTCCCTAGTAAAGCAATGTGCAGAGGTAGGGATCTGTGGAAGTGATTGGGCTGATAATTTGATGGCATTATTAGGAAGAGATGGAAACTAGGAGGTGGGGCCTAATTGGAGGAAATGGGTCACTAGGGGCACATCCTGGAAGGGATTCATCTTGTCCCCAGCCCCTTCCCTTCCTCCACTTTCTACTTCCCATCTACCATGAGGTAAACCACTTTCTTCCATGACTCCCTACTGCCATGATGTACTGCCTCACCTCAGGCTTGAAACAATGTAGCCAGGTGATCATGGACCAAAACCTCCCAAATCATGAGTCAAAACAAATATTTTCTCTTCTTAAATTGATCTTTACCAAGTATGTTGTCAGTTAATGAAAAGCTGACTAACATACCCAGTGTGGTACCATTGGGAGTTAATGAGCCTAGTGAGAGGTCCATAGGTCATTTAGGGATGTACCCTTGAAGGAGTTTAAGCACCCTGCCCACTTCCTCTTTCTCTCCTTTGTACCCTGGCTCATAGGGTGAGTTGTTTTGCCCTGTCACATGTTCCAGCCATGCATCACCATAGGTTTAAAACAATGGAGCCAATTGATCATGAACTGGAACTCCCAATACTATAAGTCAAAATAAATATTTTCTATTTATAAATTTCTCAAGTATTTCCTTATAGTGACAGAAAACTAGCACAGATGCTTTCTAGTATTAAAAATAAGCATTAGAAGGGTAGAAACCTTTGGTGGTGGTGGGTATTAAAATTTACTTTATCTGGTTGAACTTAAAGGTCTTGTAGAAAATCTGAATGGAGTAGGCTACTGTTGGAAACAGGGATCTGGACCTAGGAGAAAGTTTAAAATTCAAGATAACTATTTGAAGTCCATTGTCTTGAATTTTAAAACTCAGAGTCAAAAGATACTGGAATGGCACTAGGAAGGTGAGCAAGCAAAGAATTGTGAATCAGAGTGACCAGAGGACAGGGGAATGAGATTATGAAAGTTAAGGGGAGAAAGATTCAAAGAAATGTAAATATCAAATCTACATTCAGTAAAATAAGGAAGGAAAAGAAATGAGAATATGGTATTTAAGAAATCTTATTAAGAGCCAGGAGTGGTGGCACATGCCTGTATAGCTCAAGGGACTGAGGCAGGAGGATTTCAAGTTCAAAGCCAGCTTCAGAAACTTACCAAGATTCTGTCTCAAAATAAAAAATAAAAATTGGGCTGGGGATGTGTGTCAACGGTTAAGTGCCCCTAGGTTAAATCCCTGGTACAGAAAGAAGGAAGGAAAGAAAGAGAGAGAGAGAAAGAGAGAGAGAGAGAGAGAGAGAGAGAGAGAGAGAGAGAGAGAGAGAGAAAATATTAAATAAATCTTAGTAAGAACTGTTTCAGGGAAAAGATGGGAAGAAATTTATGACTTTATTTGGTTGACAAGTATTCATAATAATCTGAATAAATTAGTGAATACCTAAATGTCACAGATGAAAAGATGATTGTTTTACATGGTGTTAAGTAAGTTATAAAATAGGGGGGATATGGGAAATCTCTACTTTTCTCTCAATTTTTTTTTGTGTGTGTGAAACTAAAATTACTCTACCAAAAAAAAAAAAAACTTCTATTTAAGAAAAAATGGATATAACAATTAAGTTCTCTTTCCAATGTAATACCTCAAGTACTCAATTCCAGGTTTCTATGCTCATCTTTGCTGCTTCTATCAGTACTTTGTATAATCAAGCTTCTATGTCAAATTATACAGAGGAGCAAAATGATCAGGAAAGATGATGCTATAAAAAAACAGACATTCAAAATAAAATAAAAAGTTGAAGTCATAAAAGAAACTATAAAGTTGGAGCTATTGGAGCCAGTTAGTTAACCACCATAAATACTGAATTCATTTAAACCAGACCATTTTTGTCCATGTAGCCTTTTAGCTGTAAGGAAGCAATGAATTTTAGACATGGGTAGAAATTGAAGAGATAAGGAAACAAGTAGGTTAGTCAGCTTTTTCACTGCTGCAACTAAAAGACCTGAGCAGAACAATTGTCGAGGAGGAAAGGTTTATTTGAGGGCTCACATTTTCCGAGGTCTTAGTCCATAGAAGGCTGGCTGCATTCCTTGGGGTTCAAGGTGAGTCAAAATATCATGGCTAAAGAGTGTGGCAGAGGAAATCAGCTCACATGGTTAATAGAAAGCAGTAAGAGACTCCACTCTCCAGATACAAAAACCCCCTAGCCACACCCCCAACGAACCACTTCCTCCAGCCACGCCCCACCTGCCTACTGCTTCCAGTTAACACCCAGGTGATCCCATCAGGGATCAATTAGCTGATTAGGTTAGGACTATGACCCAATCATTTCTCCTCCAAACCCTCTTGCATTGTCTCACAGGTGAGTTTTTGGGGAACACCACATCTAAATCATAACACCCAGACTTTAGAAGCTAAAATAGCTTGCCAAAAGTCACACTCCAAGAAGCAGTAAAATATAAATCACAACAACTGCCTCCTTGATTCCAAGTTTAGTGTTCTGTCTGCTGCATGATATGACATTCTATTAACTTTTCAGTCTAAGTCATTTAAACTTGTACATGAAAATCCTAGGCTTTAAGTGAGACAATTCCATTGTGTTCATATGGAGACTGATGTAGGTATTGAAGTATTCACGTATACGACTGAATATGATACTCAATAGGCTGCAGCTCTCTCATTACTCTTGCATCTGGTAGGTAAAACAATCTGTTGGAAAACAGAAAGATTAGATTTCAAATGGTGTGTTAATTTCCAAAGATTCTGCAAAAGATGAATCAGCATTACTCAGTACCATGAGTTTCTTGATAGCTCGCCACAGTATTAATGAGAATCTAGGAAACACCAATACTGTGAAGGACTGGGACTCCTTCATTTTACATGTAAATATTTCAATGTTCAGGCCTCAGAGTCTTTGAATACTTATAGTTGAAGAGTGCTGTTAAATACTCTATGGGGAAAAAATGGCTTAAATTTGGGAAAATTGTGGTATTTTATCAATAACCTTTGTTCCCCTAAAAAGGAATCCAGGGGAAAGAATATAAAACTTAGAACTTTAGGTTCATGAAAAACTGATATTACCTCACATTTACAAATGCAGCCCATGACAATGTATGTCTATGTTAACTTGTCAAAAGAAGGAATAGATGTTTTTATCTTGAACATGGATGTACACTATATTTCAATCAAGAGTCGCTGTTAAGAAACAGAAATATCCAAGAAAACATTATGATTATTATGATCAAAATCTATATTTTAAGCATTCTCTGCCCCTGCCCTCCCCACCTCCGCAGTACTGGACATTGAACCTTGGGCACTTTACCACTCATCTATACACCCAGTCTTTTTTTTTTTCTTTCTTTCTTTCTATTTTCTTTTGTCTTTTGAGATAGGGTCTTGCAGAGTTGCCTTGGCTATTCTGATTCTTCTATTTCAGCTTCCTGAGTAGCTCAGACTATAGGTTTGTGCCACCAGGCCCAGCTTTGAACATTCTTAATATAATAAATCATCAATTAAAATTGGAATATTTTTCATTTCTTAATGCTAAAGAATATTTTACAGGAAAATCCCTGTTAGGGTTGTATATCTATGAATAAGTATTACCAGTTTTGTGTTAAAAGGGAATTTTATTTATGTAAGCAAAATGCATTTTTTTCTTATTTTGCTGAAAATATGTTCATGAATCACTGTAGAGGATTAGATCTAACAGTTAGTAAAATTATTTTCCAGGAATGACCTGAGAGGGAAATAAAAAAAATAAGAAAACATGCATTAATATCAATTTTAAAAATGACCAAGTAGGCAAAACTTTAAAACTCTGTGCTCAGACTTATCATAAATATGAATCAATATTGGAATTTGGGAGTGTGAATTTCTCATAGAAACCATCATGTCCAAATGTCAAATTGTAAATTTTTACAACAGATTAAGCTCCTCTATTGAAGGGACTATAAATTACAATGACTTTCTTCAAAAAATTACTTTCACCTGCTTCTATCTAGTAAGCAATAAATATATGTCAAATGAATAAATAATTAGTAGACTCTATCCTTGGCATAAACTGCTTTCAGAGAAATGTTTCTTTCTTCAGAAATTCTAATAAAACTTTTCCTGTGGCATGAGCTTTTCCATCATGCTCACTGAACCAGTGCTGAGGATTATAAATTACTAGAGATAGGCCCAGGTCTGCTGCAGGTCTTACTTCATTCAATCGGTTTACAGGAATTATTCCAAAATGTCTCTTTTCATCAACATGTTTTTACTACTGTATTTTCTAAGAGAAAAAGAATGAAAAAAAATCAACCAAGGGGAAATGAGTATTGTCAACATGTGGAAACTACATATATGTGATTTACTGAACATAACCAAGCAAGTCCAATGAGAATTAGAGAATTGGGTGCCAACCTAGCAGGAATAATCCCTAGAATGAGGTTCAAGACTCTTCCAAATGTTTCATCAGAGGGTTTTATTTTTTGTTTTTTTGCTTCCTCCCCCCCACCCTCGCCACTTCAGTCAGTATTTCTCTTCTAAACCCCCATATATGGTTACCTCATTTCCAGTGACCTAAGATCAGAATTTCTATCTACTTCCACCTTCCTCTCTCTTGCCAAACAATCAATATTTTCTCCTGGAAACAAACAAGCATAACTGAGTTTGCTTTTGTCCTCTTTAATAGAAAAGACATTTATTTACCTAATGTATTGTAAACATATCTCCATATGAAACAAATCATGTCAAATGAATTATCAGCTAAAAATTCTCCTCTCACATAATTTCAAAACAAAGTCAAATTTGGCCAAAGTACAAAAGAGCTAGTTTTCTTTAACCTAAAAATATGTAGTAGTTTAATCCACAGAAGGATTTGGCAATGTGTAATATATTTCTAACCAGGGCCTAATTTCTTGTTATTACCAGTGGTTTATGGTCAAAGTATTACAGTCAGCACATTGTAAAATACATTTGGGAAGTACCTTATTCTGTGCCAAACTTGAATTAGGGTTTCATTCCTGGTAGCTTATCTGCACACATCTCTAGGCATTCTGGTTCTGGTCCTGTGAAAAAGAAAACCAAAGGGGAATTGGACAAGTAAAGCAATAGAAGTCAGATTGTTCTCAAACCTGCTTTCTCTATCCCTTTAGTGAACAAACCAACAAACAATTAGAATAAGTGCGTGCCCAAACAAGGGAGTGAAATTTAAGAGAACTTACAATACAATAAGTTCTAGAACATTGCATTTTTAAAGCTTATAATTCATGCTAGAAAAATTCACAATGATGAGCATTTCATACAACTGGGCCTCAATTACACCAAGATTCAGTTTTTCCTTTCCGTTTCTAAGGACCTCAGGAGGCCAGCACTATGTTCTTAGGTATATGTTTATTCACTTATTTTGTAAGTATTAATAGTATCAGAGCCTATTAGGAGCCAGGCATTTTGAGAGACCCTAGGGATATAAAGATGAATAAATCATGATCCTGAGTCCAAGACACTTACTACCAGCTTAGGAGGAAAATGACAGTAAGATCCTCACAGTGAGATAAGTGCTGAGGTACAAAGAAAACTAGAGGGCTATAAGGGGTTAGGAATAAAAATATCTAAAACCTGGTCCATGGAGTCAAAAAGTCTTCCAAAAAAAAATAGGTCTGTGTTAAAGAGAAGGGCAGGATTTCACACAGTGAATATTCAATGGCTGGTGTTTTTATTATTATTATTATTATTATTATTATTATTATTATTATTATTATTATTATTATTCATGTCATGTCATGAAAAGGAGTTATTCATTTCAGGCCCCAGCCAAGAGCTTACTGCCTGTGAAAGATGAATACCTTTTTTTGTGTGTGCGTGTGTGTCTTCATACATGTACTTAGGGTAACGATGTCTAATTCATTCTATTGTCTTTCCTACCCCCATGCCCCGTCTCTTACCCCCCCTACTCCTTTTCCCTATCTAAAGTTCCCCCATTTCTCCCATGCTCCCCCAACACATTGACATTATGAGTCAGCATCCTCATATCAAAGAAAACATTCAGCCTTTGTTTTTTTGGGATTGGCTAAATTCATTTAGCATTATATTCTCCAACTCCATCCATTTGCCTGCAAATGCCATAATTTTATTCTCTTTTATTACTGAGTAATATTCCATTGTGTATATATACCAAAGTTTCCCTATCCATTCATCTACTGAAGGGCATATGGGTTGGTTATATAGCTATTGTGAATTGTGCTGCTATAAACATTGATGTGGCTGTGTCCCTGTAGTAGGCTGTTTGTAGTAGGCTGTAGTCCTTGTTTATAAACTTAGGAGTGGGATAGCTGGGTCAAATGGTGATTCCATTCCAAGTTTTCTAAGGACTCTCTATACTACTTTCCAGATTAGCTGCACCAATTTGCAGTCCCAGTAATATATGAGTGTGTTTTTTTCCCCATATCCTCACCAAAATTTATTGTTTTTTGTATTCTTGATAGCTGCCATTCTGACTGGAGTGAGATGAAATCTTAGAGTACTTTTGATTTGCATTTCTCTAATAGCTAGAGATGTTGAATATTTTTTCATATATTTGTTGATTGATTGTATATACTCTTCTGAGAAGTGTCTGTTCAGTTCCTTGGCCCATTTATTGATTGGGTTATTTGTTGTTTTTTTTTTTTTTTTGGTTTTATGGTTTGTGAGTGCTTTATATATCTTAGAGATTAGTGTTCTATCTGATGAGCTTGTGGTAAAGATTTGCTCCCATTCTGTAGGCTCTCTATTCACCTCACTGATTGTTTCTTTTGCTGATAAGAAGCTTTTTAGTTTATATCCATCCCATTTGTTGATTCTTAGTTTTAATTCTTGTGCTATAGGAGTCTTATTAAGGAAGTTGGGGCCTAATCGAAATGATGGAGATTTGGGCCTACTTTTTCTTCCATTAGGCCCAAGGTCTCTGGTTTAATTCCTAGGTTTTGGATCCACTTTGAGTTGAGTTTTGTTCATGGTGAAAGAGAGAGGTTTAATTTCATTTTGTTACATATAGATTTCCAGTTTTCCCAGCACCATTTGTTGAAGAGGCTATCTGTTCTCCAATATATGTTTTTGGTGCCTTTATCTAATTGAGATAACTGTAATTATGTGGGTTGTCTCTGTGTCCTCTATTCTGTAACATTGGTATACAGGTCTATTTTGGTGCCAATACCATGCTGTTTTTGTTACTTTTGCTCTGAAGTATAGTTTACAGTCTGGAATAGTAATGCCATCAGCTTCACTCTTCTTACTAAGAATTGTTTTGGCTATTCAGGGTCTCCTATTTTTCCACATAAATTTCATTTTTTTGTATTTCTATGAGGAATGTCAGTAGGATTTTGATTGAGATTGCATTGAATCTGTATAAAAATTTTTATAGTATGGTCATTTTTACAATATTAATTCTGCCTATGCAAGAACAAGGTAGATCTTTCCATCTTCTTTTTTTTATTCTGATTCATTATATATGACAGCAGAATGCATTACAATTCATATTACACATATAGAGCACAATATTTTATATCTCTGGTTGTATATAAAGTATATTCACACCATTTGTGTCTTCACACATGTATTTTGGAAAATGATGTCTATCTCATTCCACCATCATTTCTAACTTCATGCATGCTCCCTCCCTCCTACCCCTCCCACCCCTTTGCCCTATATAGAGTTTGTCTATTCTTCCCATGCTCCTCCTCCCTATCCCACTATGAAACAGTCTGTTCCTGGCTGTTTTGATGAATCATAATAATAGCCATTATTTATCAGGTATTAATATGTGCCCAATACTGTTAAAAACTTTATGAACTAGATTTCTTTTTAAACTCATGTTTGTTGAGATCTTTCCATCTTCTAAAGTTTTCTTTAATTTCGTTCTTTAGCATTCTGTAGTTATCATTGTAGAGGTCTTTCACCTCTTTTGTTAAGTTGATTCCCAAGTATTTTATTTATTTATTTATTTTTAGCTATTGTAAATGAAGTGGTTTTCCTAGTTTCTCTTTCTGAGAATTTGTCACTGACGTACAGAAATTACTTTTATTTATGGCTGTTGATTTTATACCCTGTTACTTTGCTGAATTCATTCATTAGTTCTAGAAGATTTCTGGTGCAATTTTTTTAGTCTTCTAATTGTAGAATCATATCATCAGCAAATAGTGATAATTTGAGTTCTTCTTTTTTTTATCCATATCCCTTTAATTTCTTTTGTCTGTCTCATTGCTCTGGCTAGAATTTCAAGAACAATGTTAAATAGAAGTGGGGAATGAGGGCATTCCTATCTTGTTCTAATTTTTAGAGGGAATTTGTTCTCTTTTTTCTATTCAATTTTTCTCCATTTAGAATGATATTGGCCCGGGGCTTAGCATAGATAGCTTTTATAATATTGAGATATGTTCCTGAAATCCCTAGTGTTTTGAACATGAAAGGGTGTTATAATTTATCAAATACTTTCTCTTCATCTATGGAGATGATCATTTGATTTTTATGTTTGAGTCCATTGATGTGATGAATTACATTTATGGATTTCCAAATGTTGAACAAATCTTGCTTCCCTGGGATAAACCCTACTTACTCTTGGTACACTATCTTTTTAATATGCTTTTGTATTTAATTTGCCAGAATTTTATTGAGAATTTTTGCATCTATATTCATTAGAGAGTTTGGTCTAAATTTTACTTTCCTTGAAGTGTCTTTGCCTGATTTTGGAATCAGGATGATATTGGCCTCATAGAATAAGATTGGAAGTGCTCCCTCTTTTTCTCTTTTCTGGAATAAATCGAATAATATTGATATTAGTTCTTCTTTAAAGCTATTGTAGAACTTAGCTGTGTATTCATCAGGTCCTGGGCTTTTCTTGGTTGGCAGGCTTCTGATGACATCTTCTATTTCCTTGCTTAAAATTGATCTGTTTAAATTGAGTATATCATCATGATTTAGCTTAGGCATATCATATGCCTCCAGAAATTTGTTGATGCCTTTGATATTTTCTATATTTGAGTACAAATTTTCAAAATAACTTCTAGTTATCTTCTGTATTTCTGTAGTGTCTGTTGTGATATTTTCTTTTTAATCTTGGATATTAGTAATTTGAGTTTTCTCTCTCCTTCTCTTCATTAGCATGGCTAATGGTTTATCAATTTTATTTACTTTTTCAGAGAACCAATTTTTGTTTTGTCAATTTTTTCAATTGTTTCTTTTGTTTCAATTTCAGCTCTGATTTTAATTAATTCCTGTCTTCTACTACTTTTGTGGTTGATTCATTCTTATTTTTCTAGGGCTTTGAGATGTAATATTAAATCATTTATTTTTTGACTTTTTTTTCTTTGAAGGAATAAACCCCATGTAATGATCTTTCCTCTTAGAACTGCTTTCATGGTGTCCCAGAGATTTCCATATGTTGGATCAGTGTTCTCATTTACCTCTAAGATTTTTTTAATCTCCTCCTTGATGTCTTTTGCAATCTATTATTCATTCAGTAGTATATTATCTAGTCTTCAGGTGTTGGAGTAGCTTTTATTTTTTATTTTATGGTTGATTTCTAATTTCATTCCATGGTGGTCTGATAGAATGAAGGATAGTATCTCTACTTTGTGGCATAATATATGGTCTAATTTAGAGAAAGATCCATGTGCTGCTGAGAAGAAAGTGTATTTCCTCATTGGTGGATAATGTATTCTATATATGTCATTTAAGTCTAAATTATTGATTGTATTATTGAGTTCTAAGTTTCTTTGTTTAGCGTTTGTTTGGAAGATCTATCCAGTGGTGAAATAGGTGTTTTGAAGTCACCCTGAATTATTGTGATGTGGTCTATCTGACTCTTGAACTTGAGAAGAGTTAGATTGATGAAGATAGATCCTCCATAGTTTGAGGCATATATATTTATAACTGCTATGTCTTGTTGATGTATGCTTCCTTCAAGCAGTGTGAAATTCCCATTTATCCCTTTTGATTAACTTTGGCTTGAAGTCTGCTTTATTTGATATGAAGATGTAAACCCCTACTTGTTTATTCAGACCATGTGAATGGTATATTTTATCCCAATCTTTCACCTTTATTCTGTGGATGTATTTTTCTATGAGATGAGTCTTTGAAAGCAGCATATTGTCGGGTCTTTTTTTAATTCAATCTACCAATCTATGTCTTTTGATTGGTGAGTTTAGGCCACTAATGTTCAGGGTTATTATTGAGACATGATTATATTTCTGGTCATTTTTGTTTATTTTTGGTATTTAACTTTACTTGGTTTCCCCTTTGGTTAGCTTTTTCTTTATTGTAGTTCTTCTCTTTGCAGGTTTTGTTTTTGTTTTTCATTTACTCTTCATGGAATATTTTGCCAAGAATGTTCTGTAGTGCAGGCTTTCATGCTATAAATTCTTTCGGCTTTTGTTTGTCATGGAAGGTTTTTATTTCATCATCAAATATGAAGTTTAATTTTGCTGGATATAAGATTCTTGCTTAGCATTCATTATATTTTAGAGCTTGGTATATATTGTTCCAGGATCTCTTAGCTTTGAAGGTCTGGGCTGAAAAATTTGCTGAGATCTTAATTAGTCTTCCCTTATGTGTAATCTGATTTTTTCTCTCTTGTGGCCTTTAAAATTCTATCTTTATTCTGTATTCTAGGCATTTTCATTATAATGTATCTTGGTGTAGCTCTTTTGTAATTTTGTCATTTGGTGTCATATAGGTCTCTTGTATTTGATTTTCCAATGCTTTCTTCATGCTTGGGAAATTTTTTAATATTATTGCATTGAAAAGATTATGTATTCCTTTGGTTTGAATCTCTGAAATTTCCTCTATCTCAATAAATATTAAATTTGGTCTTTTGATGGTATTCCATAATTATTGAATACTCTCTTCAAGGTTTCTCACCATTTTCACTATGAGGTCAACTTTATTTTCAAGATTCTATATTTTGCCTTCATTGTCTGAAATCCTGTCTTCCAAGTGATCTAGTCTGTTGGCGATGCTTTCTGTTGAGTTTTTTATTTGCCTTATTGTTTCTTTCATTTCAAGGATTTCTGTTTGTTTGTTTTCAGAATTTCTACCTCTTTATTGAAGTAATCTCTTGTAACTTGCATTTGATCTCTTATCTCTTTATTGGTGTGATCGATGATGATCAACTGTATTTGTTCTCTTATCTCTTTGTTGGAGTGATTGATTTTTGCCTGTATCTGCTCACTTAGGTCGTTATTTAATTCCCAGGTCATTTTAGTTATGTATATCCTAAACTCCTTCTCTGAATTTCATTTACTGCACTATCTGTGGGTTCTATTGTTGTAGTATCTTGGTTTGTTTGGGGCACTTTCCTCCCTTGTTTTTTCTATGTGTCTTCCTCTCTTGCATTGTAGATCTAAGGTATTACAGTTTCTGCCCTGTTATCTTATAGTGTCCCTACAGGTTAGCAATACCTCACTTTTAAGGGGGAGATCAATATTACAGCACTCAATGTAGCCAACATGCAACCATAGATCATTTAGCTTCTATTTTTACATTTACAGTTTTGTTGCTATGATCAGAAATGATGAGTTCAGTTATCTTCTACCATATAGTCAATAGGTTTGTGTAATGGTTTACAGTTTCTAATGGTAGAAGGGGTGATGGGGGTTGGCTGAGATGATTATGATGTAGAATGTGAGAATATAGAAGTATTATATTATATGACTAGTGAAAAGTTAATCACAAGAAGTTGTAGGAGAAACAAGAGAGAGGCAACCCCATGCAAGATTCCCTGTTACCTCAGTAACAGGATAATTGTTAGCTCCCCTAGCAGAGATACCTCTGGTGCAGCCAGGTCCACAGGGATCTTGATGATGTCTTACCATGTCCATACAGTTGTCCCATGATGGAAGCAGTAATATCCCAGTTTTGTGGAAGCAGCCTCAAGTCTATATGTATCCTGATGTTGGCCTGTGGAGCCATACTTTGGTGAATAAGGAGCCCCAGCCCAGGGAGCTACCTCTCCACTAGGGGATGGGGTGGGCCTCTCTGCACAGGGTGCTGGGACAGGCCTCTCTCTGAGTTGTAGTGCCTTGCAGAGCTTGAGATGAGTACCTTTACTGGGTAAACATTAATTTTTTGAAAAGTAAAAAATAGAAAATGCAGAGCAGCAGTTGATGAACTTTGCCATGAGTGTCAATGGTTTTGTGAAGCTACCAGTATCAAAGTAAAGCTCTCTTTACCTTTGTGAACTTATCAATTATCCTAAAAAGACTAGCTGAATTAAAATTATAATGTTGTTACAAAAATGTAATATCTTTAGCTGGATCACTCTGGAGTGACTTTGTGTTTGGCATGTGGCTTCTTAAACTATGTGACCCCCTAAATAAAAGTGTGTGAATCATGAATGAGAAAGAAAGAATCATAATTCATTTCAGGGGTCAGAAAAATATGTTTCATGGACCAAATCCAACTTTGGATGTAATATACAGATGTAAATACACAGATACATACATTCACTGAACTGTTGCTTAGGGTAGCATTTATACCATAAGGACACACAGCTCAGTAATTGGGACAGAGACTACCCATTGGGGCTATTTATTGAAAACACCTCATTTCCACATTTGGGGGGAAATTATCACTAATGTTCTTATCTCTGAAGTGTTCAAGTTCAAGGGGCCTATTTGAAGTTATATTTATTTACTTAATATTTCACTGTATTGAGTTATTTAGATGTTGTAATAATTCTTTTCCCATTCTGATAAGTTTGTATACCAATTTATTATCATGAATCTTCCAGAAAGCATATGATTTAAAGCCTCTCTTTTTAAAAAGTTTATTTTACAACCTCCTTTTTGCCCTATTGAATTTAATGTAATCTTAAATATAATCTATATTGTCACATGGGAGAAAAGTGCTTAGAGAAATGCTTGTAAACAATTAGATCTAATAAGAATCAAGACAAACTTAGTATGTATGCAAAAGAGGAATAGTTGCCTTATAATCTGTAGCCCTGGTCTAGTTTTCATAATAGTAACCCATCTAAGCTGATAAATAGCTGTTTAAATGCCTTTGCCATACACTCTCAGGACGGTGGAAAGTTCCAAGGTAAAGGGAGTAGACTCTGTGTTTTGTAAGATTTAAGATTGTTGTGATAGCAGCAAGACACAATCCAAAGACAATCAGATAGATGAAAGGCAGAATTCTTTGTGATTTATAACTCAAACTGCCAGGCAGGGAAGACAGGGCCAACAAGGTCTGCTCCCTGGGAAACTATAACAGCAAATTGGAGCTGGGGGAGCAACAGATGTGTGGGAAGCTAGGTGGGATTGACTTGGTTTCCTGAGCTCCTTGTAACTGTGCTAATTTGAATTTCTGGTGCTCCAGGGCAAAGGCGCTGCCATTAGTTACTTGATATTTGGCCATGGGATGACTAGGGCTGGTCCATAGAGCCTAGTGTGAGAGCCTGAAAAGGAAAATGGTTTCAGAATGGACCTAAGTCTAAGACCAAGTTGTTCAGCTATTCAATAAAGGGACCAGACCAGCATCTGGCCAGAGCCTCAAAAACTGGGTCAACAATTTATATAAAAAAGATAAAGAACAAACTAGATGTGGTGGTGCACACGTGTAATCTCAGTGACTCCAGAGGCTGAGGTAGGAGGATCACAGATTCAAAGCCAGCCTCAGCAACTTCCTGAGGTCCTAAGCAATTTGGCAATACCCTGTCTCAAAATAAAAAATAAAAGGGCTAAGGTTGTGGCTTAGTGGTTAAGCACCCCTGGGTGCCATCCCTGGTACCAAAATATAAAACAAAATAAAAATTAAAAGATAAAATAAACTTATGAAACCAACTGTACTTTGGAGTCGGATTGGATTCAAATCTGATTATAAGTATTTGTTAATGACTTGTCCCTGAGAAAGTTATTCAATTACTCAAACTTCAGTTTCTAGAGTTTTAAAACAGAAAGAAACACAGCATCTACCTTTCAGGGATATTAGCTTGCTCAATAAGAGATTTATGTCAAGTGTTTGGTATAGTATCTGGTCCCTAGCAAGAACTTGGTGTGTGATAAGTATTATTATTAGAGTCAATTCTCTATGAGCAACACTGGACACACAGTGTTATAGTCCATTATTCCAGAAAATTATTATACAAAATGGGACACAGTGCAGTTCTTAAATTATTATGTATACCTGAAATACAAAAAAAAAAACAAATATGCATAAACTCTCTGTGATGCCTAAAATCGTGTTTCTTTTATCAACTTACTCTGGTAAAGCTATCCTAACAATCATATTCTGCTCATCACTGAATTAGTTGTACAGTGAATCTAAACCAGTTGGTTATAATTTTGAAAATTATAGCTCAAATAAAATTGCTTTTTATTGATTTTCTTTAAAACAGAAAGCAGCATCATATAATTTTATTTTTCTCCAATAGCCATAATAATCTAGAGTGTAACAATGGCCCATGGCATCTTCATAAACTTAAAATAAATATCCATTGATTTGTTCACTTGCTCTTTCACTACAAAAAATAAACAAAGATCTAACAGTAAGTAAAATTCTGTCCGAAGATTTTGAAAATAAGACAAATGCACAGAACAATTATTTCTATATTTTCTAGATGTTCAATGCTATGTAATAATACTTTTATCATTTTGCCATATTAAAAAGTACTTTATTACAGAACACTGAACACTAAATGCCTTTCAGAGAAATAAAGCTTGGAGGTTTTTTTTTTTCTTTTAATATTTGTTTTAGTTGTAGTTGGAAACAAAGCTTTATTTTATTTATTTATTTTTATGTGGTGCTGAGGATCAAACCCAGTGCCTCATACTTGCTAGGTGAGCACTCTACAGCTGAGCAACAGTCCCAGGCCAAAGACTAGAATTTTAAGTGCATAGGAAGTTTGAAAAAAGTTACAAAGTTATCTAATATCTATGTATTTAGTTATGCTATTAGTATTTTTGATTCTACCATTTTTGCAGCTGTAATCTTTTTTTTTTCTCTTTTTAAAAATTCTACAAGGAAGAAACAAGGGTAACTCAGCATTAGATATGGCAATGTGAACCAATATGTCTAGTTTGGTTTGAAAACCTTTACCTGCTCCATTTGGCTGAGTCACAGCACACCAGTTTTATGTAATATATCTAAAAGCTTTCAAATTAGAGCGACCTGTTCTCATCTGTTAATCAACAATTTTAGTATTCAATAAATTGATGGTTGGCACCATCAATACACAATATTTGTTATGAATGAAACTTTTCCTTGAACATTTTCTTTAACAGTCTCTTGGGAGCATAAATGATTAAAATTGTTTATTAAAGAAATAAATATTTATTTTTCAGTTTTTGGTGGACACAACATCTTTATTTTATGTGGTGCTACCGTAGCTGTATAACCAATGTGATCCTGCAATCTGTACACGTGGAAAAATATGAATTCACACCCCATTTGAATCAAATATATGATATGTCAAGATCATTATAACGTTTTGAGCAACTAATAAAAAAAATTAAAAAAAAGAAAGAAAGAAAGTCTAGGATAGAACTCATGGTAGAGAACTTACCTAACATGCAATTCCAAATACTGCAAAAAAATTAAGATATTTATGTTCATCTATAGTTCTTAATCACAGATGATTCAGTCTATAAGCTAGTATATCTCTATAGAATATAAAAATATGATACAAATAATGCATATAAAACACACAAACAAATCATATAACCCAAAGAGCATAGGTGTCACCAGCCAGGAAACATGGTAGTAGATTTTGCTGTTTATAAATTGATGGTACTTAATTAACATATAATTAGATATTTGAGGCAGATCTAAGATGCAGAGAAGAGGGAAATGATGTTGAATCCACAGTACCTTGGAAACATAAACTTGCCTGTAATAATTATTTGCCTACAAAGTGGCAGTGTAGATAACCATCCCTTTCTTCATCCCTTAAACCAAGCCCTGAATTTTTATAGAAATAGAGCTGATTAAGGGTCTATGAAAATTCATGAGCTTTTAAAACTACTTTTCTTATAATTTCACCAGAGAATAATCACTTGTAGGAAGGAGATTTGCAAAAAAAGATTTTATTTTAAACATCAAGCTAGCAGAAAGAAAAGCTGAAGTCAGCTCCACCCTGAATATTTGGATAAACATTCCTAAGGAATGGCCAAAGTCAACAGCATGTTCCTGGATTGCTGAACTCGTTCATGACCTATCATTTAGCCTTGTATCTGGGTTGGCTGCTAATCCAGCTAGTTACTCATTCTCAGAGAAGAATGAACTTTTGATTTTAACATAATGTTTATTTTGATTGGGAAAATATAAAAAAGGAATGTGATGAAATTAGATTTCTTCGCAACAGTTACTTTCATTATTCAAAACATATTTTGGATGCATTAGATAAATAATAGTGAATGAACAGCAATAATCGCAGCATCTCTGAAGAATATCCATTTCCTGTAAGTAACCGGCAATCATCGGAAGAGGCAATCTTATGTTTACCATGAATCTCAAACATGTTTTCATCTTTGAGGCAACAGATATATTTTATCAGGTAAATTTTTGTACTGATTACAATTTGTTCACTATGTTCATTTTCCCCAACAGTATATTTATAACCATTGTGTTGTTACAGAGAAGCAATGCCCGTACTATGTGAAGTGAAAGGCCTGAATCTGAAAACTTGGATTTAAATTCTCTCTCTTTTTTTTTTTTTTTAGAGTGGCATCTTTCATTCTGCCCTATTTTGATTCTCTTGTCCCTGCTCAGATGTATTTCAGTTTATATTGACATATCTCTAAACATTCAAAATATTTACTGTAATAAAAATTTTTTTTTGGTTTATTATCTATGTAAACAGTTGATTTAATTGAGAAAATGTGTGTGTGTTGCTGGGAATCAAACCCACAGCCTCATACATGCTGAACATGTTCTCTACCACTGAGTTACCTTCTGAACTCCAAAGCAAACTTTCTTTTAATTAAATTAGATTGCCGAATGAACATCTTTAATAGTTAATTTGTCTTTGTGAGCCCACAAAAATGCTTCCAGTAGTTATCAATTTTAAAAATTTGTAGTGAAAAAATTATATCTTCATCAAATGTAAATATAAGGCTAAAATTTCAACAGCAGTTGCTATTTAATACAATTTTCAATGCTATCACAAAATACAACCTCTAGTCATTTGATTACCTCTACAAATAAAAGCAGAGTTTATGATAAAGATACAACAATATGACTTTCTTTTCTGATTCAAACAACTCAAATCAATTATCTAATTTATATATACTAATACAACTAATGAATATGGAGATCAAGAACAATCAATTTCTCAATCAATGCAGATTTAGTGTGCATAATATATCAGTTAACAAGCTTCCAGACATAAGTAACACAAACCTTAACAAACATGAGACCTAACCTTTGCTACCAAAAGGAACTATGGATCAGAAGCATGAACCTCACCTGTGAATATAGAAGTACTGAATTATTATCATAAACTTAATAAAATTTCCCAGGTGATTCAGACACACATTAACATTTGAAAATCACCATTCTATTCAAGAAAATACTTAATTGTCTCATAGAACTGGGAAGTAGATCCAGGCTTCCCAGGCAGTCTCTCTGTAGTTCTTAAACTATTTTCTCTACATACTGTGTCTTCATGAAGTCTTGTTCAAAGACAGGGACTTTTTGCTCTTTTTGCTTCTCTTTTGACAACTGGTAAGATCTTTCACCAAATCCCCTCACAGGCAGGAGGGGTGGTAGCGGCAGGGGCCAAGTTGTCATGATTGCTTAAGTCAAATCTACATTTGCTCTCCTGGGCACACAGCTACATAGCAGCATTGCTACTCAGAAAGAGAAGTGTGTCAGATGGACAGCAACCATGACTACCACAACTATTTGGCTGCTTCTGGTTCTTTACTCAACAAATACTTGTCATGAGACTCACAAATGATACCACAGGAATCTTCTTCTGTGAAAGGCACTGTAGTTTGAATGTCAAACATGAATCTTAAGACTATAACAAAAATACATTGTGTCTTTTTATGGTCTTTTCATGAACTCAAAGGGATGCATAGTGTGAATCTGTACAAGTTACTTTTTTTTTTTTGCACTGTTGATGCTGTACATAATATATTAATATAAATATTCTCTCAAATTAGTTTGAAGACAGAACCCAATGAGAAAGATCCATTCTCAGTGTTTTTTTTTAAATAAACAGCTTTATTGAGTATAATCCACAAATCATACAACTCATTGATTTAAAATATACAATCCAATGGTGTTTAATGTGGTCAGTGTTATAGAACCATCATAATTAATTTTAAAGGATTTTCATCACCTAAAATAGAAACTCCATAACTGCCAGCAGTCTTTCCCAAAGTTTCCCCTTTCTGCTTATCCTCACCTCACCATGCCCCTACCTTGGGCACTCCTTTACCTACTTTCTTACCTTCATATATTTGTCTATTCTGGACTCCTAAGACAAACTGTTTGATGCAGCACTTTTAATTTTTAGATGTTTTTACTTTCTAATTGATACATAATAATTGTACATATTTTGGAGAGCAGTGTGACACTTTAATACATGTATACAATGTGTGGTGATCCAATGAAGGTAATCGGTATGTCATATTCACCATGAAGGATTTTAAGCCAGAGAATGTGCCATTATTTCCATTCTGAAAAGATCATCTGTATTGTATGTGGAAATTTTATTGGAGGCAAACTATAGAAGAGAGAAATCCAGAAAGAAAATTACTTAGTGGTAAAAGCCAGAAAAGAAGTGACTGTGGCTTGGTCAGAGCCAGTCAATGAACTGCTTCTTACCAAACTTTAAAGAGAGTTTTGGAAGTCAAGGGCAAGCAGGTGGACACTTTCACAGCATTCCTTATCTCCTTATGGCTACAATAGCCAAGCAATTGTTTGGTTTAACAGGGTCTGTTACAAAGACTTGTCTGGTTGAGCAGGGTATAGGCCAGGGTGAATTGCCTGTGGTCAGAGTTGTGACCCTGGCATGTTTAGAGGACCATATTACAGAGAAGGTGATATGTCCTGGTAAGTCATCACTGAAACCCAAAGCACATGACAAATGGGGACTATGTAGCAGTTATTTATATAACATGTTCTAGACTTTTTTTTAAAGCTATCACAGGTTTCATTTGAAAATGAGAATTTCATCATCAAGAGAGGAAGGAAGAAGGTGGAAAGGAAGGAAGAAAGGGAAGAAGGAAGGAATAACAAAGCTATAAGGATGTTATCTTCTCAAACCAGCAAACTTATTTCCACTGTACCTGTTGTTATGGTTTGAATATGAGGTGTCCACCCAAATCTTCAGTGTAAGACAATGCAAAATAGTTTAGTGGTGAAATGATTGAGTAATGACACCTTCACCAATCCGTGTGTTAATTCACTGTTAAGAATTAACTGGGTGATAACTCCAGGCAGGTAGGATGTGGCTGGAAGTGACAGATCACTGGGGGGGTGTGCCTTTGGGGTGTATATTTTGTCCCTGGTGAGTGGAGCTCTCTCTTTGCTTCCTCATTATGACTTCCTGAGCTGCTTTCCTCCTCCACACTACTCTGTCATGATGTTTTGCCTCACCTTAAGCACAAAGCAAAGAAATTAGCCGTAGATATCTAAAACCAGGAGCACCAAGTAAACTTTTCCTTCTCTAAAATTGTTCTTGTCAGGTCTCTTAGTCACAGTGAAAAAACTGTCTCCAATGCTGATTTTTCCATATTCTTGGATTTTAGTTATGTTTCAGATGACTTTATGTGACCTCTTTTGTTCAATGAAATAAATAAAATAGTTTTACTTTCTCCTAGGGAAAAAAAGCTTCATAAATCATTGGCTAAGTGGTATGTAAATTGCATTTTTGGCTCATTTTCCCATTGTATACTTCCCTCTGAACATGCACTTGTTTGGCACACAGAATGCTGAAATTCTTGCACCTTCCTGTTAGGAGGAGATTAGTTGAAAACTATGTGAAATGAACATAGTTTTTGCAAAGGAATCACCCATGACAGTTTTTCTATCACCAAAACTTTGCTACTAAATTAAATATCAAAACTCACCACTGTTGGCCCTTTTTAAGGATATATAAAAAAAACTTGATAGAAAATAGTGCATTCTGCCCATCACATAGATGCTTGTTTTTATTGTTGACCATATTCTGGGCACACTGTCAAAGTTAATGGGCTATTCATTTGAAGTTTGGAACTCTCAGCAGAAAGTAAAGGAGGTTAATTGATTTATACTAACAGATAAAGAGGCTTTTGTGTAGTTGAGAATTGGGTAAAGCTAATTTGTCTAAGCATGATTGTAACCAGGAAAGACATCAAACACTAAATGCCAGCATAAGATTCGTAATGTGAAAAAAATGAATGCTTCATATTTCAACTTATATTGTGTACACAGTAAAGAGAGCACTGGGTAAAGAGAGAGGAATCTAGAATTGCACTTGACTATTAAACATGTGACTTTATAACCTCTATCTCCCTGTATAATTGATCTTTTGCTTCTTGGATTTGTTTATGTAATTCATTGTCGAAGTGGTCGAAGTGGTCTTTCATTGTCTGATTTTGCTGTCTAATGTCTTCCTTGAGACTCCAGATCATCTGAAGCATGTATATCCTGAATTCTTTATCTGACATTCCATCTGCTGCAGATATTACCTCTTCTAAAGTTGAATTGACCTGCATTGCTTGTGGTCCTTTCTTTCCTTGTCTTTTCATACTGATGGCGTTTCTTTCTGCTTGGTGAAACTGTTGTGTTATTGATTTTTCCCCCTATATATTATATTGCTCTTGTATAGCTGCAATGTCTCCCTTGCAGGCTTTGGCGGTGGTTCTGCCCCTCCTTCAATTGAGGCAATGTGCCTACCACGCCGGGAGGCCGCTGTGCCTGTACTTTCGATGGGCCTGTTCTTTCGGTGGTCACAGGTCCGCCTACCTTGCAGGCGTGAGCAGCGGCTTTGCCCCTCGCTGGCCACTAGGCCTGTTCTGTCTGTCGGTTGCAGGTGTGTCTACCTAAAAGGCGCTGGTGGCGGCTCTGCCCCTCCCCCAACCGGGGTGATGTATCTGGCGGGCCACTGGGCCTGTTTTGTCGGTGGTCACGGTTCCGCCTACCTTGCACGCGCGTGGAGCAGCTGTGTCCCTCCGAGAGTTGCTGGGCCTGACCTGCCGGTGGGTGGCAAGTGTGCCTACCTTGCAGGCGCAGGGGTGGCTCTGCCGCTCCGCGGGTCACTGGGCCTGATCTGCTGGTGAGTCGCAGGTCTGCCTAACTTGCAGGCGCCCGACGGCTCTGCCCCTCCCCCAACTGGGGCGGGGCGATGTGTCTGGCCGGCCTCTGAGCCTGTTCTGTTGGTGGTCAGGGTTCTGCCTACCTAGCAGGCTCGTGGGGCAGCTGTGCCCCTCCGCAGTTTGTTGGGCCTGACCTGCCGGTGGGTCGAAAGTGCGCCTACCTTGCAGGCCCAGGGGTGGCTCTGCCGCTCCGCGGTTGCTGGGCCTGATCTGCTGGTGAGTCACAGGTCTGCCTACCTTGCAGGCACCCGGCGGCTCTGCC
Source organism: Callospermophilus lateralis (assembly GCF_048772815.1). Classification (NCBI taxonomy): domain Eukaryota; kingdom Metazoa; phylum Chordata; class Mammalia; order Rodentia; family Sciuridae; genus Callospermophilus; species Callospermophilus lateralis. The sequence continues at coordinate 4,275,137 of NW_027514713.1, read as the reverse complement.
CCTCCCCCAACCGGGGCGGGGCGATGTGTCAGGCCAGCCTCTGGGCCTGTTCTGTCAGTGGTCAAGGTTCTGCCTACCTAGCAGGCTCGTGGGGCAGCTGTGCCCCTCCGCAGTTTGTTGGGCCTGACCTGCCGGTGGGTGGCAAGTGCACCTACCTTGCAGGCCCGGGGGTGGCTCTGCCGCTCCGCGGTTGCTGGGCCTGATCTGCTGGTGATTCGCAGGTCTGCCTAACTTGCAGGCGCCCGGCGGCTCTGCCCCCTAAACATGTGACTTTGAGAAGATTATTTTAAATACTTCTAGCTTCAGTTTAAAAGAAAAAACAGGAAAATGGGATAATCATTTAATCTGCTTAATTTTCAGTAATCTTGTAGCTGAGATAAAATGACTGAGAACATACTTTGAAAATTATTTATGTGTGTTATTGTAAAAAAAAAAAAACATTAACCAATCTCTTAGACCAGATATTATTCTGCAAACAAAATTCAACAACATTGTGCATAAATAGAACAAAAAGATCACTGAAATATTTTCATGAGTGTCTGATGATTGTAAGGGGATTCAAAAAGGTACATAAATCATCTCCCACCTACACTGTCACTGGTTCTTCTCATGTTGACTTCTGAGTTGGAAAAGTTGGCCCATCCCTAAGTGAGGTTTTGCTCTCAGACATAAGACAGATGAAGCAGGTTATCAGCAGCTAGTTTGGGAGGCCAGTTTATAACTTTTCAGTTTACACTAGGATCTTTTCCAAATTCTGTTATAAATGTGGACAGATGTATTTCCCATAACTTCTATTTTCTTACATAACTTCTATTTTCAAGCATATATATGCAGTAGGAATAAAGTTTAAAAATATTATTTCATATTGTACTGTGGCTATTTGTACCCCATTGGGAGTAAAGGACAGCATAGATGTTGAAACCAAATGTGTATAAAAATCAGGAGTTTGGGCCAGAAGTCAAACACTCTCTTACAAATAGTAATTGCAAATCTTTTCTGATGTGACTTGGGTTATAAAGAAAGTGGAAACTCTTACCCTTAAAAGTGTTTAAGAAATAAAGTGTTATCTTTCCAGCTGAGTTAAAGTTGTTTATGACCTTAGCAGCAATGGAAAAATCATGTTAAGTTTCAATATGTTACTCACATCGCCATTTGTGCAAAGAAATAAATGCACATATGATTCTGATGACCTCATGTGAGATTTGAAGGTGTTACATTAGAGTGGAAGACCAGCAAGATTTTACTTGAAACCTTTTCATGCAGAGTGCTAAAGATATTGCCCACAACATATAAATTATGCAGGGTTTCTGAAATGGATAGCTACCTACTTTTCACTAAAGTTAAAGCCATCATGGCTGCAGGATTTTGGCTGTTTTGACCTTGAATAGCAAAAAGAACAATGCATAAGAATTGACTTTGTGGGGAGGGAAACAGGAAGCATTTTCGATACAATTATCCTCATGGATATTAAAGAGTAAAGAACAAATATGTATGTATTTAAGCTGTATACTAAAATTAAAAAAATTCTCTTCTCAGTGACAAAATAAGCAGATGAATAATATTTGTAAAACACAAAGAAGACATGTAAAAAAAGAGTCATTAAATATAAAGAAAATTAGTGAGACTGGAATAACAATAAGGCATCATAGATAGGCTTGTCCAGCCCAGATAGAAATAGCAATAAAAGTCTTGAAGCATTTATCCTGCATTTGATGAATTTTTACCTATCAGCACATTTTTAAAATGAACCTCCTAAAGTCATTTTATGAGGCAAAAAGTAGAATCCTGAAATTTGTATTACAATTTGGGAAAGTTAGCTTTCCTTAAAAGTCTCAGTATTTGAATGAATTAAAAGTTGTTTGGAAAGATAATACAAATATTTCAGATATATCCAAAAAATATAGATTTATGCCAAAATTGAAAATCCATCAAGCTCAGTTGATTAATTCACATAGTCATTTCAAGTGATATTGAGTAGCTGTCCATGGACACACCTCAAGTGCTTGAATTTTTATCAGCATGGTCCTGTGTGATGATGCTCCACGTAATAGTCAAGACGCAACTCCCTGATCTTTGTTAGGATAAAAGCAATAATATTAAAAAAGAGAATATTCAACCAGACAATGATCCTTACTATAAAAGTGAATTAAGCCATCCTAATGCCTGTGGAAAATTGTGACTTAGCATAATTTTCAAGAAATATTTTTCAAAGGATTGCTCAAAGACAAAAACCTTGATGTATAAATATTGTCCTCATGAACCTGCACCTATTTCCCTGTTGATATGAATAGAAATATGGAAAAAAACTATAAAATCCTCTTATTATATTTGAAATATATTTGTTTTAAATCATGAAGGAATAATGCATTCACTTTAATATCACAGTGCTATTTTTTTTAAAGCCAGTTTCAACCAACTCAAAGAAATATTCAGGCAGCATAACTGGAAGATCTTCTAATTCTTGATTTTCCCTCTTTAACCTTGTTCTCTATTCGCTTGATGTCTCTGGGCTTCAAGTATTTCCCTCTCATCTCTGATCTTCAAACCACATTCTCTCTACTCCCTTGGGAACTTGTGTCATTAATTACTCTGTCATGCACTTTTATCTTCAGAATCTTTCTCTTCACTAGTTTACTCCCAAAATATGCATGTTCTCTGAACTGAAAACACAGAAACTGACACATACACATAGGCACACATACACACAAACACACACACACAAACTAATAAACTCTTCTTTGATTTTATCTTTTGTAACCTGTCATTCCCATCCCTATATTTTGGCAATACCAAATTCTTTAAAGTCCTTAAAAACTAGTAATCTTCAAACATAATTTGAAATTATATGGCAATACTAAACACATTCATATCCAATGACTACAAATTCTAATTCTAGGTAAATACCCAGGAAAACCTTTTCACACTTGTGCAAGAGGTGACATATAAGAATGTTTAGTAAAGTTTGTTGGTAAAGCAAAATTCTGGAAATGATCCAAATGTCTAATAGATAGAGAAATAAATTGTAATATCTTTTACATCAGACAAGTATACAATAATAAAAATTAATTTACCTTAGCTATAAGAATCAAGACGATGACTATCAAAATATCATGTTAAGTGAAAAAACTCATAAAATAATATATGTCTGATGAGCCCATTTACATAGAATCCAAGAACTAATAAAATTCAACAATATATGAGTCAAGGATATACACACTTAATAACATAAGGTCATAGAAGTAAATGATATAGACCAAATTCATATTGTTAGTTATATGTGGAATATGTATTTTATATATATATTATAATATATATTATAACATATACATGTTTATATATTTTGTGAATACAGACCAAATATATAGATACATAGATAAATAGATAGATAGATAGATCAGTGTATATATTGATGGGAAGTAGAAAGGATTCACAGAGAGAGGAACACAGAAGGCTTTGAAATTATTGTAATGTTTTATTTGTTAAATGAAGTGATAAGTACATGAAAGTAATTTCTAACATTCATGGATGTTATATATTTTAAAATTTAAAAGCTCTTTGCTAGCTCTTGGCTCTGTCTCATTTTATATTCTTCAATTAGTAATATTATCTTATCCTTATTCTTTTTTACTTATATATGACAGCAGAATGTATTATAATTCTTATTATACATATAGAGCACAATTTTTCATAACTCTGATTGTATACATAGTATATTCACACCAATTCGTGACTTCATACAAGTATTTTGGATAATAATGATCTTCACATTCCACCATCATTAATAACCTCATACCCCCTCCCTTCTCCTCCAACCCCTCCACCCTATCTAGAGCTCTTCTACTCCTCCCATGCTCCTTCTCCCTATTCCACTATTAATCAGCTTCCTTATATCAGAGAAAATATTCTGCATCTTGTTTTTGGGAATTAGCTAACTTCATGTAGCATTATCTTCTCCAAGTCCATCCATTTACCTGCAAGTGCCCTGATTTTATTCTCTTTTATTGCTGAGTAATATTCCATTGTGTATATATGTCACATTTTTTTTAATCCATTCATCTATTGAAGAATATCTAGGTTGGTTTCACAGTTTAGCTATTGTGAATTTGCTGTTATAAACATTGATGTGACTGTGTCCCTGTAGTATGCTGTTTTTAAGGCCTTTGGGTATAGACCAAGGAGAGGGATAGCTGGGTCAAATGGTGGTTCCATTCCCAATTTTCCATAAAATCTCCATATTGCTTTTCAGATTGGTTGCACCAATTTGCAGTCCCACCAGCAGGGTATGAGTGTACCTTTTCCCCCACATCCTTGCCAACACTTATTGTTGTTTGTCTTCATAATAGCTGCCATTCTGACTGGAGTGAGATGAAATCTTAGAGTAGTTTTGATTTGCATTTCTATAATTGCTAGTGATGATGAACATTTTTCATGTATTTGTTGATTAATTAAACATCATCTTCTGAGAAGTGTCTCTTCAAGTTGTTGGCCCTTTTACTGATTGGGTTATTTGGTGTTTAGCTTTTTGAGTTCTTTATATACCCTAAAGAATAGAGTTCTATCTCATGTGTGAGGGCTAAAGATTTGCTTCAAAGATGTAGGCTCTCTATTCACTTCACAGATTGTTTCTTTTGTTGAGAAGAAACTTTTTAGTTTGAGTCCATCCCATTTATTGATTCTTGATTTGAATTATTGCACCACAGGAATTTTATTAAGGAAGTTGGGGCCTAATCTCTTATCTTTATTCTTTAACCATTATTTTGTTAAGAATGCAACAAAAACTATCCTCTTAAAATAATTTAAAGTGTAAATGATCATAGGCTCAATTCTATAGGCATAAAGTTTCAGTTATATAGATAATAATATTTTTTTTCTGGTACTCCCTTACCAATCTATGCCTAACTTTCACTCATTCCCAGTCTCACTTTCCTCTCATGAGAAAGATCTTCCTTGATTATAACTAAGTCCACTCCATTGGTCACATCATCTTGCACTTAGTCTGCCTTAATATTCAGCTTACCTGTTAAAGGTTTGTTTTCTCCACTGGACTCTAAGTTCCACTGGGGAACAAAATCCATCACAAAAATAGATGATCAATAAATACTTCTTGAATAGAACTATTCTTTCTGACTAAACTTCTTATAAGAGCTGTTTGTATTCATAATAAACACTTTCTCAACTTTACTCTTCATTATTCTAAAATATGACTTCTGCCCCCACAAATCCGTTGTGTTTGCTTTCAGAGTAGTCACCAGTGACCTCATAATTGCCTTCAGTTATTGTAAGTCTTTAACCAACTTGACCTCTGAGATATCTGATACTCCTAAAGAGAACATTTGGTAATTTGTTTAACATTTATTGAGTGTTCTGTGTGGTTAGAAAGTGTGAAAATGCTTCCCTCAGATTCCATCCCACTTGTCTCACCTATTTCCTCTACTTTTCTAACTTTTCTTCCCATCTTCCCTGAGCCCCACTTGCTTTTTTGTTTTTACCAATCCCTTAACTCTTCCTTTCCTTTGTTCTATTCTTGTGCCCTGATGAATGTCCCTTAGATAAACTGCTCATTATCCTGCTCATCATCTCTTAAACTTTTTTGGATCCTTTTTACCACTTCCTGCCCAAATTAAATGGCTTACAAGAAATTTTGAATAAATTGTAATTTTATCAGATTGGTCAAGCTTCAAATTGGATGACAGAGTTGATATATAATCTGTGTGATAGTGAACAGTTGGCCATTTCATCAAATGACACAAACACTCCTTAAAGAGATGAATGAGTGTTTCAGAGAGTCACAGTAGGAATAGGAAGGATTGGAAGATAATTACCTGAGAAAAACAGTAACATGATATTATGGAAAGCTGGTAGGTTTGAGAGGACAGAGTCTTTATAAGTCATCATTGCTCACAAGTCTCTAGGCTTCTGTTGAACATTTAACCATTCTGCAAGCATTTTAAGCATTATTCCATGCTTGCATTAGATTTGACACTACATAGGGAAAAAAAAAGGTGTTTCTAATATATAATCTTGAGGCTTAATTATCTAGAAGATTACAGAATTCTATTTTTTGTTTAGTTCTACAGGAGATATATAAGTGAATGATTCATCCCTCAGGTGTGCATACATGATAAATGTGAGATTAAAGAAAACTTGCCAATGTTCCATATATTCCTAGCTTGAACATCAGTCTCATCAAATGGAGAATGGACAACACAAAAAATATCAGCACAGAACATCTGATACATAATAGGAAAAAAAATATAATTTTATAAAAGCACAGTATCAAATAGTCAATTCTATTTATAAATAAGAGCTACTGGTTATGACCTTGCTAGGCTGAATGTCATATATTCTTTAAAAGCCATATTGAGCAAAAAGAATATTTGGTTGGTTCCAAGTGAAGTCAAATGTGCTCCCCAGGCAATTCTACTTCCTCAGATATTCTATGGCAAGAGATTAAAGAAAATATCCTCAACCCTAACCTTTGGAGTACATTTTGGAATAAATACAACTACACCTGACCAATTGAATCACTGGATTTTTTACATCTAAAAGGAAAACAACTTTCATTTAAAACAAGGTGTGAAACTTAGTTTTCCTAAACCAGAGTTCATGTTTCTTTTTTTTTTTTTTTTGCAAGTTGAATATTTATTTAAAAATAAATCTCAAAAATATCTATTTACAGTACAGTCAGAGGGATGTGTGCAAACAACAGAAAGGGGAGGAGCCTGCCCTGCCATGGGAAGCCCGCATTCCAACGTGTGGGGTGACGTTCACAAACACCACAGGACTGAGCTGCGGTGGCAACAAGAGGAAGTTCAGCTAATACTGGACTTGGCTTTCCTTGGACACCTGCGGAGGCAGGGAGCCAGGGAGCAGGGCTCTGGCTGGGGATCCTTGTACTTGGGAGCAGGATGGCCAATGGCGTGAGCCATCAGGAGAGGCCCAGTGTGGCAGGAGGGCTCATTTCACAAGCCAACAGGCCTCTAGCTCGCTGCTTCAAGTGGACACTTGGACGTGATCCGAAGGGTCTTTCCCAGTCCAAGCTGGCTTCGCAGTGGGCGGGGCAGTCCCAGGACAGAAACCCTCTTGAAAGGAAAAACAAAACCAGAACCCAGCTGAATAGGGAGTGATCAGCCAAAAGGAATCTGAACGGAAGCGTCACCATCTCCCTTGCAGACGACAAAGCAGCCATCAGCTGCAATGAGTCCTAAGTGAGCGCTCAGGCGGGAAGCCGGCTGGTCCCACCACCCAGGGAGTCAAGTGCAGCAGCTCTGCTCTGAGCAGCCTCGCACTTCTTCACCAGGAACCGGAAGGTCAGTGGCGTAGCCCTTGTAGGGGGAAGTGCAGGGGGTCTATCTGTACACTAGATGGGAGAACTGCGTGGACTTGTAGTTCAGCTGGTTGTTGGGCATGAACTTGTGCAGCTCATTCTTTTTGCAGCAGGGGTCGTAATGGTAGGCGCTGAGGCAGGTGTCGCAGGAGACTTTTGAACACTGGGTGCAGGTATTGGTGGCACCTGGGCGGTTGCAGAAGCCGCAGCGGGAGGTGGCGGTGGCGGAGGGCTTGGGCTTCAAGTGGAGGGGTGGCAACCGGTCGAGGCCCTGAGTCTGGCTTGCATACTTCTCCCGCAAAGACATATCGTGGGCAGAGGCCTTGCTGGGGAAGGCGCTGGGCTTGGAGGCCGGAGGACAGACGAGCAGGCTGTCGCAGCGCTGGCCGAGGGAGGAGCTGCAGGACAGGCTGCAGTTTTGGCACTTGGAGAGGGCGGACTCTTTGGCGGGGGGTGAGCGCTTGAGGTAGAGGGGGTGGGCATCATTTCTGACCAGCCACACATCCTGTCGCAGAGCGTCCTGCCTGCGGTAGGTGGCCCTGGGTTCCGAGTCCGTGTACAGATCCACGTCATCCTGAGCGGAGAAGTACGTGCTGCGCAGCAGACTGAGGCCATTGTTGGGGGAGGTGGGTGGAAGGTCGTCTGGACTGCCGTGGGGGGAGCTGGACATGGTCAGGAGTGAGGGGGATGGGCGGATGATCTCGTCCTCCAGGCCGTCCCCCAGGTCTGTGACCACAGGCTCCCTCCGCAAGCTCAGCGAGGCCTTTGGGGGTGGCTTCCTGCTCTCACGCGGTAGCTGTCATAGGCGTCCACTGACCTGGACGGCTTGGTCACACGGGGCTTGCAGTAGTCCTTGGCTGCCTGCTCGCTGGCGGACTTCTGGAGGGCCACACGGGCCATGGACGTGGTCAGGTGCTCCCTGCCCTCAGCCCACCTCCACAGCGCATCGGAGCAGCCGCGCACGTCCTCCGTGCTGCTCTTGCGCTCACTCACCACGTCCAGCTCCGAGTAGCCCTTGTCCTTCACCTGCGAGTGGATCTCCAGCATCTGCTCGCACTCAACCTTGGCCAGAAAGAGCTCGAAGGAGACCATCTTCACCTGCAGGGTCTCCACGAGCTCCTTGAGCCTGTACGCAGCCCCCAGCTCGGACACGTAGCCCAGGTAGCTCAGGATGGCCTGGACGTCCTCTTCCAGCAGCGTCGACTTTAGGTAGTAGACAAAAGGGCCTGTGTAGGTCTTGAAGCTGCGGAACTCCTTCTTCCACGGGTAGAGGAAGAGGTTGATGGCCACGGTCTCCAGCAGGCTGAAGGCGCAGTGCAGGGCCCGCAGGCTGGAGGAGCTGAGCGCACGCAGGGAGCTCTCCACCACCTCCTAGAACTGGATCAGCCGGAATCGATAAAAGGGATCCACCTTGTGCAGGCTGAGCAGGGTCGAGGCCGCCACCCGCAGGTGCTCATCACTGCCAGGCCGAGGCTTGCTGGGGGTGGTGTCCACTTTGCTCTGGTGGAACTGCACGTACTTGCGAAACAAGTCATCTTTGTATTTTGTATCCATTGAGCTAGGCCTCCCCATCGGCTCAGGGGCTACCTTATCTCCTCCATGGCTTCTGGGCTGGACGCAGGGGCGTCACTAAAAGCACTGCCATGCTGCCGGCAGGGACCAGGGAGCACTCCCTGAGCGCCGCCGAGGGAAGCAGCGGGGCGCGGCCGCCGCTGGGGCCAGGCCGGCTGGGCTCTTGCTGCTCCGGCCGGCTGCGGAACCGACCCAGAGTTCATGTTTCTATCGACATTATACACAAAAAGAAAGAAATCACAGGTGGCAAACAATTAAAAAGTAAAGTCAGAAAAAAAATATAAGAGCTATAAAACAGTGAGTAAAGATCATGTGTGACATTTATTTTGTGCAATTTTTAGATGTCCATTTACTTTATATTTAATGTAGCTCCATATTTTTAAGAGTCTCTTTGTGTTTTATTGCCTAAAAATTGATTATAAGCAACCACCAACTTCACACACAGCCTCTATTATATAAAAAAGAAATTTCTGTGGGTTCTCATTATTATATACAGTTATATCCACCATTACAGAGGAAATACTATGAAGAGGTATGAGCAAGTTTGTATGCAGCCATAAAATTCAAAGGACTTATTTCCAAGATTCAGAATCATAGAAAATATACATTGGATATATCATATCATATACTTTGGATATATCATATCTCATTTTTTTCTGTATACAAAGTTGAATACAAGCTAGGTAGTGAATTTTTAATTGTATCACAAATATCTGCAAATGGATAGGTGAGTGAAAGAAAGAAGTAAAACAGTTTGACATTTTAAATTACTTTGAGAACTTTTGAATTTAAGAACATGTAATTCTGCTTGCTCATTTAATTTTTACAGTCATTTGAATTACAAGGTTTTTTTTAATCTCAATTTTACTATTCAGAAAAGTATGCAAACCTTGAAAGAACTGAATACCTTGTGATCAGCTATAAGGGTCCAACTATGTCAGACCATCATTCTTAACTCACATAGTGACAGGCTGGAAATTTCTTCAAGAATGGTAAAAATATCAAGTCCTTTTTAAAAGTGTCAAAATGAGAACAAATCACCTAAAGCAATTTTTGAAATTGGAAAGATCGTGATCCACCATACATTATCTTTTGGATCTTTTGTAGACATAATACTGTTTTTCAAAAGTTTCTTATAAATACAAACCAATTAACAAAGAACAGATATTCTTGTAGAATATATAAGAATGGGGAAGTGAAATACTGAATTCAACAAGATTTCCTCATCCCCTTGATAAACATTAAACTAAAGATAATGACTGAATTTGATCACCTAACAAGTAGTTCTCTTAGCTAAACAATACATGATCTAAATCAGTAATTCTTAATGTACATGTCATAGGAGACCCAGGAGACCCTTCAACCTGCATATTATCTCACAGCTGCTGCACAGTCATTCCTATGGATGCCATTACTTCTGGGACCTAAATTCCCTTTACATTCAAGCAGTTAGAGCATCCTAAAGTTAGTTATTTGAGAAAAGAATCAGGAGTTCTCCCACCAGCCATGACTGAGCTGATGTTCTGCTTCCTTCCTTTACTTTAGCCAGCTTCACACCATAAAACATGCAAACAAGTTTTTGAACATTTAGCATAAATTCTTATAAACCGTTCATAAGGGTCATAATAAGAGTTCTCTGATGAACTCTGAGAGTACAAATGTTGAAAGTAAATGCATAAATTAGATACTGGCTTACAGGTAGTAAAACTATTATTATTAGGTGGAGAATTAGGAACATGATATATATATTTTTTTGGTTTGGAAAATAAGTCAACCTATCTCTGAACAAAGAATGCTACAAATAACCACGGATTACTCTGTATAACAAAAGGTTTATTGACTCAGTTTTTCTTAAAATGGTCTATAGACATAATGAGTAAATATAGAGGATAAACCATAAGTTCAGTAGAAAGTAAAAAAGTTGTATAGATTTAAAAAAAAATAGAACTCTTCCTTTAGCAGAGTAGTTGTCACATAAATGGATATCAAACAACATTTGTTGAAGGACCTAGGAAAACTTTTTGCATAGAAATGTTGAACAATTATGAGAATTTCTAGTAACAATATAAAGTATGCTTCTAACTTATGCGGTTATTTCAATTTAATCCATCACATATTTATTGAATACCTACTAGATATAAATTAATCAATAGATATCATGCATAACAAAAATTCGAAGTTAGATAACAAAGTAAATTTTCCAAGGAAATTCCACTCTGATGTTTACATTTCTCTGTGGAATGGGTTTTAGTCACAACTATAAGTGAATAGCAGCAGATATCGAAATGAAACATCTGATGCTTTGAGACTTAGGGGAAGAAGTTACGTAGAAGAACAGATTACTCTATATTTTAATGTAATTTTTAATATTTTAATTATGTGCATTGCTATGAAAATTTTATATGATTTCAAACACCTTACTAAATACATAATCATTGCAAGTTATTTTTACAAAATATTTTCCTATTAAGTGGAAAGTTTTTAGAAAATATTTTACAAAAAATATTTTATAAAATATTTTCCTATTTAGTAGAAATTTTTAGAAAGATTATAGCACAGCAGTTATTATTTGAAACGCACACATTTAGAAAAATAGCAATGTTGAAAAATACATCAAACATATTATTATATGTTTGTATTATTGATGTTTGCCATAATTTTTACAGAAAATGACCATTTTATGTTTATGATTGCAACTATTATTCCCTGTGAGCCCTCACTGAAATGTTTTTACATGTGAGATGTGATAAAACTCAGTTAAAGAAGTTAGTCAATTATAAACAATTCATTGGCTAAATGAGGTTTCTATCAATGGACTAAAGTGGTAGCTGCTTGAAATAGGGCCATAGATTGAATCTATTCATGAAAATTGTTCCCTATTGACTGGTGCTTAAAGAACCTGATAATTTTGCTTTAATTCAGAAACTATAGTTAGTGTCCCAAAAGTCTACTTGAAATATCTTTTATTAGTCTTTTTCACAAGGAAGCCAAACTGTTACTTCCTCATAACTGACATGCAATTTTCAGGGATTACTTTAAGTGTGAATTGTCGTGTATTTCTTCCAACTTCCTCCTGTCAGGCTATAATCCCATAATGAGCCTTGTCAGAGGTCACTGAGCTCTTGACTAATGCACTTCATTAGAGGAGGGAGGCAATGTCCCCACCACACAACGGCAGAAGACATACAACAGAGTGGGGGCATTTTTTTTTTAAATCACAAGAACTTTAAAATCATTAAATTCTTAAAATTACTTTCAGCATATTTCTTAAGTGTTCAGAAAAAAAGTTGCTATAGCCAATGTTTATAATCACTTGGCATTAATTTTTAATATCTGATAAATTTTAGAATTAAATTCAAGCTACTACCCATGAATGCTAAATCATCAATAAGGAAAATAGTTCTTCCAAATAACCTGTTTCATTTTACAACTGCTCCTTGAAATCCACTTTTTGATTGAAATTTTTAACTTCCCATTGATAGTTAATACATTATTACACTTAATTCAGTTCTTAAAATAGCTTCTAATAAAAAAGTTGTTTTCTATCAATGAAGGTGAAATTTGAAAATGCAGAAAATGTTAAAATTTTAAATCTTGAAAACTGCTATCTATTGATTTTTTAAATATGGAAACATTTCATTATCTCAATAAGATAATCAGACAAAAAAATGCCTGGTTTTGTGCAATACATTCTTTTGTTCTATCTTGTTTTGTTTTGCTTTGTTTGCTAGGAATCAAACCAAGGGTCTTGTGAGTGCTAGGCAATCAGTATACAGGTGCTTTATTCCCCAGCATCAAGACTGGTTTAAGAGCAACTTCCTGAGAAAGTCAAAAATATCTGTTCTTTATTTGGTAGTAGATGATTTTCATACTGATGGCACTGATTTTGGTATTTTGGTACTGATATTTATATTACTATTGTGATATAGACTTATAAGAACAATCTTGCTAGACTATTCTTTAGTCAGGAGAATATTAATTGTTATTATAAAAATCTTTAAAAATATGTTCTAATCACTTTCATAGCCAAATTTAAATAATCTTAACAGAAAATGGGGGAAATAGGATCTATGAAATCATTTTACATAACGAGCTAAGAGATGCTTTATTCTTACATAAGAATCAATATTTTTAGAAAAGAATCAAAACCTTTAATCACTCCTATCATAACCTCAAATTTAAATTACATAGTCAAAATGTGTAAAATTAAATAACCAATATATGCCTACCATACTTTCTCCATTGACAAACATATTATTATTACAGAAGATTTTCTTTGTTTTAGGAAATATTTTGTTTTAACAAATGATAAATACATATAAAATATATGTAGTTATTAATAAACATAGACCTGCCTATGTATCACTTACATGAAATGTAAATATACAGTGATGTGGATAAAATGGGAAGTTATTCCTAGGAACACATAATCTAGCTCCTAGAGCATGTCAGGATGAATATGCCCTTTACAGTACTGCTGCTGCCCTGGAAATGAAAGCCAAGGCAGTCTGGTCCCTAAGGCTCAGGAATGGTATTGCCTTCTGCCATAACTCAGGAAGTACCTCTTTAAAAACCAGCTCAAGATGTATCTTTCTCTGTGGAACGACTTTTTGTCTCCATATATCTCTCCATCAGGACAAGCACACGTTTTTCCTGACTGCCCACTGTGACCTGATACATGGAGGGAGCTAGTGAGTTTTGCTGGTGCAAAGGCTATTCCCCAAGTCAGGTGTCAGCTAAGTCTGAGCTCTCACATTGCATGAAGGCATTACTAACTCTTCTATTTACTAGCTATAGGTCCTTAAGCAAGTTAATTAACTATATAATAATTTCCTCAAATGTAAAATAGAGATAGTAGTGTCTACTTCAGAGTGCTACTTTCAGGATTAAATGAAATGATATATGTGAACATTTATCTTGGGACATTGCACATAATACTTACTCATAAATATTGCATGTTCATATTTATATCTATTTTTCACTCAATTCAATCCCAGCACATTTCTTTCCCACATCTGATAGGCATATCTGAAAAATGAACTCAGACTTTACGAACTAATGTTAATATTAGCTTAAGCCATATGTAAAAACTTGGATGTGGAACCCATGTGATTCTGCAATCTGTATACGGGGTAAAAAATGGGAGTTCATAACCCACTTGAATCAAATGTATGAAATGTGATATTTCAAGAGCTTTGCAATGTTTTGAACAACTAAAAAAATATTAGCTTAAGCAATATATATATATATATATATATATGAAGTCAGCTTTTTTTTCAAATTATATAAAAGCAGAATAAAGGTGGTATTAAAATCACATTCTAAGTTCATGTAAAATCAGTTGAAGCTATTCATCAAATTCTTCTCTTCCCTAGTATAGATAATGACTGAATTGAAATTTGAGGGACATCAAATTGAAATCAAATTGTTTGCCAGTCTTGCAGGACAATCTTGAACAAGTTGCTTCAAATACTGTGGCTCATTGTTCTCTTGAACTCCATGTTGGGGGAAGCCCCTTGTCTCTCATCCAGCCTAACAATGAGGACCCTGCACAGGTCAAAGAAGGATTATTTCCTAACTTCCTCAAACCTGTTAACAGAGAAATCAGGTACCCAGTTTTGTGTGAAGGCAAAATCTTTACATATAGTTTGTATTCTTCTGAAACGTATGCTATTTTTTAATAAAGAATATCTGTCTATTTCCTTAAATGAACTAGGCCCATTGGTACAGGCCTGAAACCCAGCGGCTTTGGAGGCTACGGCAGGAGGATCACGAGCTCAAAGCCAGCCTCAGCAACAGTGAGGCCCTAAGAAACTCAGTGAGACCCTGTCTTTTAGTAAAATACAAAACAAAATAGGGCTGTAGATATGGCTCAATGGTTGAGTACCCTGAGTTCAATCCCTGGTACCTCCCCCCCAATTTTTTTTCTTCAAATGAGCAATTCCTGTAACTCATCAACTCTTCATGTTTCTTCACTTTTATGAACGAGGTGGCTGGCATATTGAAGTTTTACTGACCACAGCACCATGCCAATAGCCCATGGCTTTCTGACTTGGCATGTACTATTTCATCCATATACATATCCTTCCTCCCCAAAGGAACAGTTATCAATTCTTAATTGTCCACTTCAAATACCAGTTCCCTATGGTCTGACCATTTGTAATGTTCTTTTCCTTGCAGTTCAAATAGCATTCATAATGCATTAGTTTATATCTATGAATATTTATCATGTACTCCTCCACTTGGTCTGCATATGTGCATCTGGGGACTTTATCTTTTTCATCTTCAGAATTCTCACTTAATGGAGCATATCACAGATGTTCAAAAAACAATTGATGCTACCTCTAAACTACAGCATCTACCAGTAGATGCCACCGAGGATAATGAATCTGATAACTAAATGCACGTGACTTGTTTTTGTTCCTGGCCATCCACAGAGTAGACGGTGCTGAATAGATGTGTAAAAACAGACTAATTGTTTTTCATCACCTTGACATTGCCTAAGTCTTCTTAATCAGAAAATGTAAGAATGAGAAACCCAGAAAACCAAAAGGAGCATCTTTTTCTATTCTGGATGGGAAAAGCTTATTATGCTTGGATTTGGTGGTGTCTTTAAGGATCTAATGGAAGGAACAACAGGCTTTGGCAGGGATGACTTCCTTAGTATGCTGTGAAGATTCTAGGAAATGAACAATCAAAGAAGAGATGATTTCAAAAGCCATCATGGAAGATCTCAATGGATACTAAACTAGACCAAATCTCATCACAAATAAACAACTTTGGGTAGGAATAATGGTTGGAAATATGCAAACATGGACCAATAACCAATTTGCAACTTTTGTTAAGACAAAGTGGATGGTCTTTTGGATTTATCACAGCTATTTATAAAAGTCCAGAGGGCTGTGGATTAAAAATAAAGTATTTGAGAATTGGCAAGGAGTATAATTTATGGGCTGATATCCAGAACTGAGGTCACCTTAAATGCTCAAAAAGGGCCCTCTGTCTCACTTTGGAGAACTGTGTTATGCATAATGTTAAAGGAAGAGAAGCCATATTCAATTGAAGACCAGAATCATCAGAGTCAATATGCACAAAGATGTCAGTTGGCAAGCAATATTTATCATGAATAATTAAATATAGGTTTGGCTGAAGCCAGACTCCAAGTAATTCCTTAATGTAAAATCAAACCCACTGAATAACCTCAAGGGAAGTTGCCCATGTTTTCAATGGAAACCCCAGTCCCAAGGATCTGGACATGGATCTTGGAAAGAGAAAAAACTGGCTACACTTGTGACATTATCACCAAAAAGCCCTGCCCACCTGCGCAGGGACTGAGATGCCCAATTTTTTGATTTTTCTCAAATCAAAAGCATATAAGTACAAAATGACAATTACTTTTTTTTTTTTACCAGAACTACACTTTTTTTACCATAAATATTTGTGCTGTGTTAAGAGACACAGAGATAATAAAGTCATTGTCCATTTCCTCAAAGTGCACACATTATATTAATAATAATTACAGTAAAAGGATGAATACAACAGAATCAGACAATTCTCATGCAATATATAGAAAGACCTTTAACCTTTTTATTTAAAAAAAAATATTTGTAGTTTTAGATTGACAGAATACCTTTATTTTATTTGTTTATTTTTATGTGGTGCTGAGGATTGAACCATGTGCCTCACGCATGCTAGGCAAGCACTCTGCCACTAAGGTATAGTCCCAGTCCCTCAATCTTGTTCTTTAATTGATTTTGCAATTTCAGGTTGCCTGCTTCTACATTTAATTTTATAATCTGTTCTGTCAGGTTTTACTGAAAAGATGGCTGAAATTTAGAATGGAATTGTGTTGAATCAAATATCAACTTAGAGTGAATTGACATTTAGCAATATTTAGTTTTACATCCCATGAATAAGGTATAATATTGGCTTTTATTTGGGTCTTCTTTAAAATTTTAGCCATACTTTCAGTTAAAAAAGTATTGGTTGATTTTTAAGTATTTTGTGTTTGGAGACATTACTATAATTAAAATTTAAACTTTACTTTCTTAGTTATGGATAGTGTATAAAATTCATCTGACACATATCTAAATATATTTTATATTTTACATACACATATAAATACATATTGTGATTTTTTTGTGGTTTGTTGGTATGAAGGATTGATTCAATTGATTTTCAAAAGTTGAATAAGCCTCACATAACTCCAATAAAGCTCCCTGGATATGGTTATAATTTTTTAGACATTGTTGAATTGAGTTTGTTAATATTGTGTTGGGAATCTTTAAATCTAGATTTATAAGAAATATTGATTTGTAGTTTTTTTCTATTCCTCCTCCCTCTTTTTATTAAAAAAATTATATTGTCTTTATCTGCATTTAGTAATAGTAAGAGTCTCCAATGAGTTGAGAAATTTGCCTCTTCTGCTTTCTGCAACAGATTATATACATTTTGGATTAATTCTGCTTCCAGTATATTTTAGGATTCTCCAAATGAAGCTGTCTAGGATGGAAGATTCCTTTTTCAGAAAATTTTAAAATTATGACCTTAAATTTCCTTAGCACTTAAAGGATTAATCAGAATATCTTTTTCATATTGTGGCACTTTGGTAGTTCGAGGTTTTTGAGGATTGATCCATTTCTTCTAAATTGTCGAATTCATGAGGATAAAGGTGTTGACACTATTGTTCTGTTACTGTATTTTTAATGTCTGCAAGACATGTAGTGATAGTTTTTTTCATTCTGATATTGGTGACTTATTTCTTCTCTATTTTTATTTTTTCAGTACGAGAGGTTTATACATGTATTAATTTTTGAAGGATCAGGGTCTTTTTTTTTCCCATAGAGCTTCTCTATTGTTTTTCTATTTTCAATTTCAATGATATCTACTTTTTTTCTTTGTTATGTTCTTCCTTCTGATTTCCTTTGAATTAATGTTGCTCTTGCTTTTTCAATTTCCTGAAGTAGGAATGCAGTTTATTGATTTTAGATCTTTTTCTTTTCTAACATAATCACTTGTGCTTTCAATGTCCTTCTCAACACTACTTTAGGTGCACTCCATCAATTTTGATAAGTTGTGTTTTCTCTTTCCTTGAGTCCTGGGTATTTTTAAATTTCTATGGAGACTTCCTTGTTGAGTCATGGATTACTTAGGAGTGTGTTGTTCAATTTCCACGCTTTAGAGATTTGCCTCTGGTTTTTCTGTGATGAGTTTCTAGTTGGATTCCAGTATGTTTAGATAAGACACTATTTAGTTTCATTTTTTTTCCATTTATTGGTGTTTATTTCAAAACTCAGGGTATGGCCTGTCTTAACAAATGTTCAATTGACTCTTTTGCTATTATGTTCTACATATCAGCTGGCTCTGTGGGTTGATGGTGTTGCTGAAATCGCACAGATGGCCTCTGCCAAGATGCATGTAACTGAGGACTTGCTTATTTCTCCTTTCTATCCTTTCATGGGTTTTGGTTGTTTGTTCCATGGGTTTTGAAGCTTTGTTCTTTGATGCATATACATTTAGGACCATTATGTCTTCTTAGAAGATTGATGGTTTTATAATTCTGAAATGCCCCCTTTTGTCTATAGTAATTTTCTCTTGTTGAAACCTGTCTTATCAGATACTAAAAACATTCCTGGTATTATTGATCATTTGCATGGTGTCATGTTCCAACCTTCCTTTCGACCTACCTGTTTCATTGATTTAGAGTTTTTTACATGCTCCATAAGGTTGGGTTATATTTTCTTACATTGTTCTAACAATCTGTCTTTCTGTGCATATATTTAGATCATTTACATTTGAGGCAATTCTTATATGATCACACAAATCTGCAATATTATTATTCATTTTTATTTTTTATTTTTATGTATTTCCTCTCAATATTGTTTCACTGTTTGTGCTTTGAATTTCTGTGTATTGGACATATTCTAGAATTCCATCTTGACTTACTTATTTTGGAATATTTGAATACATACCTGTGTATATCGGTACTCTGGATATTTTAATACATATATGTGATATAACATTGACTGGTATCATTTACCTATTTGTGCAGGGGAGGGGACAGGAGTTGAACTCAAGGTCTTATGCATGCTGGGCAAGCACTCTACCACTGAGCTACATCCCAAGCCCATTTTTTTTAGGTATTATTTTGAGACAGTTTTGGTAAATTGCCAAGACTGGCTTTGTACTTGTGATCCCCCTGTTTCAGCCTCCAACAGAGCTGGAATTATAGGCATGCACCACTGTACCCAGGTCATTTTACCCTTTTTTCTCTATTGGAGATTTAACCCAGGGACACTTTATCACTGAGCTACATCCCCAGCCCTTTGTTAAAATTTTTACTTTACACTTTTGAATATAGACATCTCAATTCCACTTAGATCCTTTGAATTTTCCCACCTGTGCCTTGAACATAAAATGGTGTTATCATTTGGAGGTTGGTCATTAAATAATATCTATTAAATTCATGAGAAAAAGAATAATAAAAAGCAAACAATGTGTATTCATGTTTCTGCTCTTTCTGTTCTTCATTTTTCCTTCCTGACACTCCAAGATTCTTTCTGTATTACATCCTTCCTATTTGAAGAAACTCCTTTAACTAAGAGTATTTCTAGAAGTAATTTGTGTCTTTTTTTTTTAGTTTTTCCTATTTCTCAGTATTCCTGAACAATAGTTCCACCAGATTTAAATTTTATGGTTGGTAGTTGTTTTTTCTTTCAGCACCTCAAAAATAAGGTAACACTTCCTTCTGGCCTCCATGATTTCAGATGAGAAATGTGCCATCATTTGAATTAGTGTCCCTATCTGTAGATGAGGCATTGTGTTTGACAGCCTTCTTCATTTTTAATTTGCAAAGGTTTAATTATGATATGCCTTGGGTTTATCATGATTTGGATTTGATCAGCTTCATGGACCTGTTTGTATCTTTAGCCACATTTGGAGAATTTTTGATCATATCTCTTCAAATAGTCTTTCAGCCTCACTCTCTTTCTCCTCTTCTTCTGGACCTCTGATGCTACAAATATTAGATCCTTTATTATTTCCTACAGTCCCTGAAGAGTTGTTTATTTTCCTATTTTCCTTCTTCTGTTCAAATTGAGTGAATTCCACTGTTCTGACCTCAGATTCACTGATTCTATCCTCCTCACTCATTAAGCCCGATCAGCAAGTTCATAAAATTTACACATTATATTTTCTGGTTGTAGGATTCCCAATATCTTCTTTTTTATAATTTTGATTTCTTTACTGAGATTGTATGCATTTTTCATTGAAGTTTGTTTCATGGGAATTTGTATTTGATTGCTGAAACATTTTTATGACAATTGTTTTAAAGTTTCACTTATCGCAGTATTGCTATCAATTGATTGTCATTTCTCATTCAAATCATTATTTTCCTTCATTCTTGATTTTGGGGTAATTTTCAATTGCATTCTGTATGTATTTCTATATTGTTACAAGACTCTGGATCCTATGTAAATCTTCACATTTTAGTGGTCAATCCCTTATTTAGCTTTAGAACATGGATCATGGATCATGGTCTACTGATTATGGTCCAAGCTATGGTTTCAATGACAGTTTAATATTCAGAGACTTTGGGATGTAATTTTGCTCTGCTTGGTTTGCCTACAAACTCTGGTGCCGTCCAAATTGACAAAAGAGTTTTTTGCACACTGGGCTACCAGATGTCTCTTGGTGAAAGGGGAATGAGGTGGGATTTGATTTTAGATCTTTTTCAGCTGTTGCTTTGGTATGTGTAGGTGAGGGAAGAGAGTGTGGGTTTATGGGTAAAAAACAAAGCTTCTAGACTGGGTCAAATAATATACTACAAGTGCTCCTGTAAGCTCCATATATCCATTTTGGTATCTTTGGGCAGAAATGGATAGTCTCAAGTATGTAAGAGAAAAAGAGACATCAAATGCATTTTTTCTTTCTTTCTTTTTTTTTGGTGGTGTTGGGATTGAACCCAGGTCCTTGTGCATATGAGGCAAGCACTCTACCAACTGAGCTAATCCCTATCCCTATTAATTAAATTTTAAGTGTTAACTCAATCTTGCGTTTCTAGAAGATGGACTCAATTTCTTCAATTATTTTGCTCAGGTTTTGTGACAGAGTTTCTCAATGATACAACCTATAATTTTTTGTACTCACTCTCCTGTGGTTTATGTGTCATAAAATAGATGGAGGTGGACTCTCTCCTCTTTTGCATATAGACTGTGTAACAGTCTTTTTGCATCTTCATTGCATATTTAGTAGAGTTCAATAGTAAGAGCATCCAGACCTCGAGGGTATTTTATTTGTGGAAGGTTTTATGATAATGTATTCAATTTCTCAAATAGCTATAGGGCTATTGAGCTTTTCTGTTTCACCTTGTATCACTTTAAGTCAGATGTATTTTTTTGGGAAATCTGTCATTTCTATTCAGCTTGTTAAATTTCTTGGCATAAAGTTGTTTGTGATATTTTATTATATTACCCTTTTAATGGGTGTAGGATTTGTAACTAACATATTAGATTTCTGATATTGGTGATGTTTGTTTTGGTTTTCCCTGACAATTCTACCTGGGAGGGTTGTTAATTTTGTCATTTTAAAGAACCAAAGATTTAAGTTGTGAATTTTTCTTGTTACTTCTCTGAGTTTTATTTTGTTTTTCTCATCCATCTGCTCTTTATTTTGTTATTTTCTTTCTTCTACTTGTTTGGGCTTACTCTGTTCCTCTTATTTTAGCTTCTTGTGAATGCACAATCCTTTTTCTTAAAATTTGTTCAAATTAGTTATACATGACAATAGAATGCATTTTGACATACATAAATGGAGTATAATTTCTCATTCTTCTGATTGTACATGATTAGAATCACAGGGGTCATGTAGTTATATATGCACATAGGTAATAAAGTCTGATTTATTTTACTGTCCTTCCTCCCCCCATTCCCCTCTCCTCCTTTCACTCTCCTCTGCCTAATTCAAAGTAACTTTATTCTTTCCTAGAGCCCCCTTATTGTAAGTTAGCATCAGCATATCAGAGAAAACATTTGGCCTTTGGTTTTTTTGGGGATTAGTTTATTTCACTTAGCATGACATTCTCCAGCTCTATCCATTTACTGGCAAATGCCATAATTTCATTCTTTATGGCTGAGTAATATTCCATTGTGTATATGTACCACATATTCTTTATCTATTCATCTGTTGAAGTACACCTAGGTTGGTTCAAGAGCTTAGTTATTGTAAATTTAGCTGCTGTAACCATTGATGTTCCTGTGTCACTATAGTATGCAATTTTAAGTCGTTTGGGTATAAACCAAGGAGTACAAAAGCTTGGTCAAATGGTGGTTCCATTCCAAGTTTTCTGAGGAATTTCCATACTGCTTTCTATAGTGGTTGCAACAATTTGCAGTCCCACCAGCAATGTATGAGTGTATCTTTCCCCCACATCCTTGGCAACATTTATTGTTGCTTGTATTCTTGACACTTGCTGTGAAAGCACAGTCTTGATACAAGAATTGGTACAACCATTGGATGCAGTGGCACATGCCTGTAATACAAGTGGCTCAAGAGTCTGAGGCAGGAGGATCAGAATTTCAAAGCCAGCCTCAGCAACTTAGCAAGTTCTCAAGTAACTCAGCAAGACTCTCTCTCTAAACAAAATATAACAAATGGCTAAGCATGTGGCTCAGTAGTTAAGCACTCCAGTATTCCCCCCCAAAAAAATTGACACCATCATTGATAAAAGAATTTAAAGTTCAATCTTTTCACCTAGAGTGATTTTAGTTTCACCTCACAAATTCTGACATATGTGTATATTTTATCACATAGCTCAAAAAGTTTTCTAATTTTCCCAATGATTTTTGTCTTTAAAACATGAAGTTACTTTAAAAAAAAATATTTGTAGTTGTTAATGCTCCCTTATTTTATTTATTTATTTTTATGTGGTCCTAAGGATCTAACCCAGTTCTTCCAACATTCTAGACAAGCACTCTACCTCTGAGCTACATCCCTAGCCCCTAAAACAAAAATTATTTAGAAACACATCATTTAATTTCAGATGTTTCAGGTTTACTAAGACGGTGTATTGCTGATTAATGTTTTAAAGTCTGTACATAAGCATATGAGGAAAAACTGACCAGAATGTACTGTTAAATGAAAAAAAAAAGAAAGAAAGAAAGTTGTAGAGCAATATATAATGTAGATTTTAAAAGGCATGCAACTCAGCATGTGTACATGCGTATATGTATTTGCACAGGTCAAGATCAAGAATTGAATTGTTAAATACAGACAACTCAAGTGGGAGAGACTTGGAGGTAGGGAACTGGCTGTCAGGGGGCATGAGAAGTGGAGGAGTACAGGGTGGGAGGAGGGAAGAGGCTTTCAATTTTTTAATTCTAGAGTTCTATATTTGTATCTTCTTTTATCACCAATAACTATTGCTAAACAGTACCTTTTTTTAAAAAATTGAGCATCAAATAACTAACCATAAAGCAGGGCTCAGTATATTAATGGTAGAGCACTTGCCTAGCATGTGCAAGGTCCTAGGTTCCATCCCCAGTAACACATGTACACACACACACACACACACACACACACACACACGGTATAAATATGCACCAAAAAAAAATGGTTAAACTTTCTAACATTGGGAAGAAAAATAAATAGGCACTCCCTGGTAAGTTTTCTTCGATAACAGAAGGCTCTTATAGATACTTTGGGAGTATCTTTTTTTTTCATAAATTCACAAAAATAATCTTCTCTGGGGTTAATGATAATTATAGATTGTAATTTATTTGATCTATTGAATTTTTAATCAAACTTTAAAAAAAATACAACTCAACCTCCTGAGCAATGTAGTACCATAGCATCCCTCTCCTGTGCTGCATTTTATAAGGTTAATTAAATGAAATTGGCTGTTGGGGGTCACAAATTCTACAGAAAGCTAATGGAAAGAGACACAGGGGCTCCACAGCCGCTTATAACACAGGATCAGGACTTGATTTGATGGGCCTGGTCACTGAGAATCAGAAGCTTCAGACAATAGCATCCTTAAACAAATTCATTTTGTTCCAAATAGATATGTTAGGCCACTGAAGTGAAGTCATTCAGAATGCAAAGCAATCCTCTATACCAATCTGGTTGTGTAACAGACGTTTTAGGTGCCAATCTAATCGCCATTTCCCTATCCTTTTTTTATTGCTGACAGCCCCCTCCTCAACTTCTAGGAAGCTGAAAATTCAGATACTCAATTTCTTAGCCTTCTTAAGTAAGGGCATAGTTATGTGGACCTGTGTTGTTCAATGGGATTGAACAGGAGAAACTCTCCTGGAATAAAGAGATAAATGAATGAGAGAAATGCCTCTCACACCCTCGCTGCTTTTGAACATTGTAGGTTTTTGCTGCTACAGTGGCCAGCTTGCAGCTACAGAGGGACACATGTCACTGACACACTGAGGGTTCCAGAGCCATATGGGGGAAATGACCTGGGCTCATCATCAGATGGGAACCCCTCATTGAAGTTGCCTGCCTGTGCCTTTCTATGGGCTTTTCCTTGGGACATGGAGAGGTCTGTGGTCTGCTGAGAAGTTGAGCAGAAAGAGTGGCCAAAGAGGAAGGGTAGGTGGCATTCACATTTTTGGCAGAGATAGGAGGATGGCCACAGTGTTGCAGTTGTGTTAGGGATGTGAATAGGAAAGGTTCTGTGTTATCCTGCGTGATCTGGGAAGGTGCTAGAACCATGGCGGCTGGAAATAGAGGGTGAAATCCTCCTTGGGAGACTCACGGATCCTCCCCAGAGACATCTCTATTTCCCAGAGGGAATCTGCATCGGCCACGTTGATTAGGAGGCAGTAAAATAGAACCCATTCACCTGTTCCAAGCAGATCCCCAATCCATCCAATCTGTCTCTCATGTAAATCATTCATTGTACAGAATTTCTCATTTTTGGGCATCAAGGCCACATATCCTCCAAGGCTCTTCCAAGAACCCTCTTCAGAGACTTCTACCTCCAAGGGCCTGAAGAATTCTGTACTGAAGTGCTGCTATTTCAGCTTAGGACGTTAACTCCTAGGCAATAAAAATGAAATAGCTAAAATTTACTTATGAAATAGCTTATTCTATGCCAGGTAATATTTTTTAATGCTTTCATACATTAACTCACATAAATTCCATAAAGAAAATATTATCATTTTCCTCCATTCTATAGTCAGGAGGCTGAGGCATTAGGTAAGTCAGCATCTCACATCTTTTAGGGAGCAGAACTGGGCTGTGATCCTTGGCACTGTAGTTTCAACACTGTGTGCCCAACTCTTACAAGAAATTTCCTCCCCCTTCCCATTAGTACTCAGAATTGAACCCAGGGGCACTTTAATAGAAGGAGCTGGAGATATTGAGCCATATCTCCAGCCCTTTTTATTGTTATTTTGAGACAGGGCCTCACTAAGTTGCTTAGGGCCTCATTAAGTTACTGAGGCTGGTTTTGAATTTGTGATTTTCCCAAGCCACTGGGATCACAGGCATACACCACCATGCCCAGTGATTTTTTATTTTTTGAGCTAGCGTTTCACTATGTTGCTGAGGCTGGTCTCAAACTTTCGATCCTTCTCCCTGAGTCTACCAGGTCACTGGGATTACAGGTGTGCAACAGTGCACCCACCTGAAACTTTGGAAGTTCTCTTCCAAATCTAAGGTGAATACAGGAGAAAAGAATTAATCTGGAGAACAGATGGGTAGAGGATAGCATAGGAAGAAAGAGAGGCCACAAGTACAAAAGTGATCAACAACGCAAGTGATTCTCCTATGCTACTCAATCATTCCAAGTCTGATAACCTTGTATTTCCTTCTTTATGGAAAAAAGCAAAAGCATCACTATATTCAAAAGACCTCCCTAGGGCTGGCGATGTGGTTTGGGAGGCTGAAGTGGGGGATCACAAATTCAAGGGTAGCCTCAGGAATTTAGCAAGGCTGAAACCAACTTAGGGAGATACTGTCTCAAAAGAAACATAAAGGCCTGGGGATGTGGCTCAGTGGCTAAGCGCTACTGGTTCAATCCCTGGTACCAAAACCAAAACAACAAAACAAAATACTACCATTGGGATTTTAATTGGGATTGCATTGAATCTGTAACCTGCTTCAGCGAGTGACATTTATGAGTTTTGTATGTACTACAACAACCTTTTTCTAACATCACCTATAAAAATTTAGCTCCCCAAATGCTCTTTGAACTGGTTTTGACCTATTACTGGCTCACTCATTGATGAGTTGAACAAACTTGACACATTCATTTTTTATTTGTATAAGAGTCATGATTTTACCTTTTTGAAAATGATATTTTAATAGTAAGGTCACACATTCTGTTAGGGAAGTGATTCTCAACCTCATTATAATAATTGTGGTACTTTACATAATACTCTTCCTTGGGTGGCACCTCTAGATCATTCTGATGTAACTGCTTTGAGGCATAGTGTGGCTCCTGGGGGTCTTGTTTTCCTTTTTTGTTTTTAAGCTCCCCAGATGATTTTAACTGCATTCAGGGTGGAGAACCACTGTCTTAGGGGAAAGTTCTGGTTAAACCATTTCTAATGTAGTCTCGGTGATGCTGCAGATCCTCACTGGGAAAAGTGGCAGTAAAGAGATGAAGTATTGGGAGCCCAGGCTTCTGTTGGCTGTGATTGTCCTTAGGTAAAAGAAATGCTAGGAAAGAGGTATTATTTTTTTTGTATATCATTCCACCTTGTGGCTCCTCTCTGTTTAAGAAAACTGAAACTTCATCCTTGTCATATGCCACCAAAAGGGTCATGGTCTCTAAACTAGTGCCTCCCGCCACCCCCCCCCAAAAAAAAAATCAATGTCAAGCTCAGATACACCATGTGGAAAATACATTATTAAACAAACAAAATGCAATAAGGGACTACATAGAGTGAAAGTAGGAGCTTTGGGAAGACAGATTAGTAACCTCAGCAAGCTGAGGGAGGTCTTTTTTTAGAAAAAAAAAATATTTATTATTTGGGGGTTGACAACTTTTTTTTTAAGAGAGAGAGAGAGAGAGAGAGAGAGAGAGAGAGAGAGAGAGAATTTTAACATTTATTTTTTAGTTTTCAGCAGACACAACATCTTTGTTTGTATGGGGTGCTGAGGATTGAACCTGGGCCACACACATGCCAGCGAGTGCACTACCACTTGAGCCACATTCCCAGCCCAAGTGTGTGTTTAATCATTAGGAAATGCAAGTTAAACTACAAGCAGCACATACCAAACTATACACACAGGGATGTCCATAAACTCTCCAAAAAGAAAACGTAAGTGTTGATGGGATTTGGAGAAGGAGGAATCCCCATACACTGCTGGCAGGAATGTGAAATGGTATAGTTGCTATGGAAACAGTTTGGTACTCCCTCCAAAGGT
Organism: Callospermophilus lateralis; assembly: GCF_048772815.1. Taxonomy (NCBI): domain Eukaryota; kingdom Metazoa; phylum Chordata; class Mammalia; order Rodentia; family Sciuridae; genus Callospermophilus; species Callospermophilus lateralis. The sequence goes on along the minus strand of NW_027514713.1, from coordinate 4,247,854 downwards.
TACGCATAGAATCATTGCATGACCCAGAAATCCCACTCCTAGTTATATACCCCCCAAAGAATTGAAAATGGGTATTCAAATAGTTTAATGTGCTGCAGTCTGGCTGGGCACAAAATCACGAGCCACTCAAGCAGGAACAATCTTTATTTTTTGAAACTGCCACCAATGCCCAGTAAGCGCCCAGGAAGATTACACGCAGCATTCTCCCCCGCGTTCTCCTGGAACCCCAGAGCAAGTTCTTCCCCCGGAATTCCCTCCTACTACACTTCCCCAACCAATGGGAACTCTCCAGGAGTCCCGCAGCAGGCCAAGGTGAATAGCAGGAGTCCAATATCCATATGAATGTAAATCTTAACATAATCATATCATCTCAATGGCTAGCTGGCACCACCTTTCAACCAAAAATGCCATGCCTCATATTACTTGGCTATGGCTCTTAGCATCTCCCCCCTTCTGTTTAATTAAGCAACAAGAAATGTGGCTAGGGACTATGCCTGTTAGGTTTGTCCAATTCAACATATGGTTCTTACCCGTCATCGGAAAACTGACCTCTAGGCGTCAGCCTCCTGTCTTAGGTTGATACCACTGCAATTGGATCATACCCATCACTGACTACCGGTCCAGCATATAGCCATACTTGTGGATAGGCCTATGCACCAGTGTGGGGGTGGGGTTCTTGGCCTCACCTCTGTTGTCCCCCAGATTTTGCCTTGGTGCCTGTGGGGGTGTGAGGTTCTTTGCCTTACCTCTGTTGGCCCCCAAAATTAGACCATCACTAGTAGAAGGGAAGAGGATACAGAAATGCCATGACATCAAGTCAATTGACGGCTCCTTAGGAAAAATTGCATCACTGGTGACACATCAGCAAAGATACGCCAGCATTACCATAATTCGCTGCATCAACAGATAGATCACAGTGCATATAAGTGATACATAGTCCAGGCAAGTTTTGTAAGCAGTTCAAAACAGTTCAAAGCAGTTCAAATCAATATGTTCATTACCTCCCAAAATAAATCGACTCATTGATTGAGCATTACTTGTTGAGTTATTATTCATTGATGTATCAGTTTATACAGTTTGTAGTGATAATTATCGAAGAAGTTGTAGTTTGGTTTCATCTTTGTCTACACTGGCACTGGGATGAAAATAGGAATTCTGACAATGATGTTAAAAAAATATATATAACATTTCAACAGGTACTAAGAAACCAATTTTTAGAACAATTTACATTATCCTGAACAGAATTATTAAATATAATGAAAAGGAAAAGTGAAAGTAAACTAACAGATCTGTTAACCTCCTTATTTGTACACATATTAAAACAATCTTCAACAGCTGTTTACCCAATTTAAATTAAACCATTAAAATCAAATGAATTATAAAAAAAAAATTTGGATCCATTTATTCATGAGCGCTCCTCATATATGACATATGGACATACGCACATACAGACATACAACACAAAACAGAAGTGTGCACACATAACATTCAACACATAAGACAATAGTAAAAGCCTTGTAGCTTTACCTAGGTAAAATCTCCATTGCAATGTTTAAAAACTCCACAGTCAAAAAATAAAACTGATCAGAAAGACATTAACCTAGGTCTGTATGAGTTCAAAAATAAAATAGAACTTTATGATGTGGGAAAAAAGCAATAATAAAATAGATATTGAAAAAATCATCCTGGTTAATCACTGTCACAGATGTAAGAATAGCCAAGGTGGAGTTCTGGATATCAGCTGTTATGGATTTGAGTCAAATCATCTTCTTTTTGATCTGTAGAAATTGTTTTGGTTAATCTCTCTGGAATCCAAATCGGCTGCTGTTCTCCCTTTGGAAACACACAAACAGAGCCCCGACTCCAGACAATCACTGGGTCAGAACCTTTTTATTGTCCTGTTAGAATATCCTTCCAAAGTACCTTAGGCTTATGTACATTTTTTGGATACAAATGTCTTTCCGCAGCACTAAGCCCTGATGAATCCAAATTTAAAATGTTTAGAGTAAAAAGGGTTATTTTAAGTTTATCTTTGGGGGATATATATACCCCTTTCCTATTCCCTCCTTTTGTTTTAATAAGTACATTTTAATAGTTTGATGAGCTCTTTCAACTATGCCTTGTCCCTGTGGATTGTATGGAATTCCTGTTATGTGAGTAATGCCAAATGATAAGCAAAATTGTTTAAAAGAGGTAGAAGCATAACCAGGACCATTATCTGTTTTTAACTGTTTTGGAATGCCCACAGTGGCAAAATTTTGTAAGCAATGAGCTATAACATCTTTAGTATTTTCTCCCGCATGAAGGGAGCCCATCAAAAATCTGGAAGAAGTATCAACTGTACCATGCAAATATTTTAATTTTCCAAATTCTGGCAAGTGTGTGACATCCATCTGCCAAATATGGTTAGGTATCAGTTCTCTAGGATTGACTCCAAGATTAACTTGTGGTAAAAATGTCACACAATTTTGAAATTGTTTTATTATATGTCTGGCTTGTTCTTTAGTTATTTTAAAATGCTTTTGTAAAGTATTAGAATTGACCTGGAACCTTTTATGAAAATTTATAGCTTCTTCTATTGTGGAGAAAATATGTATGTCATGTGTAGATTTATCTGCTAATTCATTGCCCAAACTAAGGGCTCCAGGCAATCTTGTATGTGCCCTGATATGTCCTATAAAGAATGGATCTTTTCTTTCCCAGATTAGACTTTGTATAGTGGAAAACAAAGAGAAAAGAGTAGAAGAAGGGGAAATCCTACCAGCATCTTCAAGGGATACTACAGCATTAACTACATACTGACTATCAGAAAAAAAAAATAAATACAGAATCTTGAAACATCATAAAAGCTTGTAACACTGCATTAAGCTTTACCTTTTGAGCTGATAGTTTGGGTACTAAAAATATAAAAGTTTGATCAGGGGTAACTACTGCTGCTGTACCATTATTTGACCCATCAGTGAATATATTTGGAGCATTCATGATATGTTTTTTTTTTGTTGTTATTTTTGGAAAAACTACAGGATGCTTAGACCAAAAAGACAACAAAGGATTAGATGGTAAGTGATTATCAAATGAAACATTAGATTTACACATGATTATTGTCCAAGTATTTAACTCATTAGCTAACTCATCAATTTGATCCATAGTATATGGAGTAATAATTTTATTGGGAGAAATCCCAAACACTCCCTTTGCTGCTTTTATTCCTTTGAGTATTAATTGTCCTACAGTCTCAAGATATCTACTAAGAATAGTATTAAGAGAATAAGGTAAATGTATCCACAATAATGGACCTTCTTGCCAAAATACTCCTGTAGGAATATTTTTTGTTGGTAGTACAATAAATTATAAAGGCAAACTTATATCAATTCTACCCAAATGCATATTTTCCATATATGTTTTAATGATTTTTAATGCCTTTCTTGCTTCAGGCGTTAACATGCGGGGTGAATTTGGATCTGATGGACCTTTTAGGATATCAAATAAAGGTCCTAGCTCTCCTGTTGGTATGCCTAGATAAGGCCTTATCCAATTTATGTCTCCCAATAACTTTTGAAAGTCGTTAAGTGATTTGAGTTGATCTACTCGTATTTGAATTTTTGGTGGATGGACCATGGTTGAGGATAATAGAACTCCTAAATAATTAATTGAAAGATTTAATTGTACTTTATCTATTGCTATCTCTAGATTATAACTTTTTAATAAATTTGTAAGTGTGGCATAACATTCTAGCAATGTGTTTTTATCTTTATGTGCCAATAACACATCATCCATATAGTGAAATATTTGTAGTTCAGGATTTTGATTTCTAAGTGGCTGGATTACTTTGTTAACATAAATTTGACACATAGTTGGACTATTAGCCATCCCTTGAGGGAGTACTTTCCATTCATATCTCTGATCAGGACCTTCATGATTTAGTATAGGGATAGTAAATGCAAAATGTGGACTATTCTCAGGATGAATTGGAATTGAAAAAAAAAAATCTTTAATATCTATAGCTAAAACATACCAGGTTTTTGGTAAAGCAGACAATTGGGGAATCCCTGATTTAGCAGGTCCCATAATAACCATCTCATTATTAATGGCTCTTAAATCTTGCAATAATCTCCATTTACCAGATTTCTTTTTAATGACAAAAATGGGAGTATTATGAGGAGATATGGAAGGTTGTATATGTCCCTCCGCTAATTTTTGTTTGACCAGGTCATGGGCTACTTGTATCTTTTCTTTAGTCAGGGGCCACTGAGGAACCCACACTGTCTTTCTGATTTCCAAGTAATTTTGATTGTCTCAATGGCCCTTTCTGAAAACCCAATCCATGTCTATTTATTTCTTGATCTATTTGAATTGGTGCTGTCATACCTTGTTCTTGTTCTCTTAATCTTTTCTCTTTCCTAAAGCCTTTCTAGCCCAAGTAGTGGGTGCGTTAGGACTGATGTTATTTGTTAATGTCAAATCTAATTTATCTAGGACATCTCATCCCCATAAATTTATAGGAAGATGATCCAATACATAGGGCTGTATATTTCCTTCACATCCTTCAGGATCCTTCCAATCTAATACCATTGCACTTCTATGGGGATTAGTCATCACTACTAGGCCTCGAAGCGTTTGAGTGGCTTGTTGTAATGGCCAATGTTTTGGCCATTCTTGATGAGATATGATGCTAAGGTCAGCACCTGTGTCCAGGAGCCCATTAAATTCATGTCCTTCAATATTTAGTTTTAGCATGGGGCAAGAATCTAAATTTAAAGACAGCATAGCCCAATCTACACCTGTGGAGCCTAATCCCCTGGTACCTCTTTCTACAGTATGACTGGAAAATTTATCATGTAGGTTGGGTACTATTAATAACTGTGCTATTCTATCTCCTGGTGAAATTATTGATATGCCTCTTGGAGAACTAGCTATAATTTTTATTTCACCGTCATAATTGGAATCAATTACCCCAGGATTTATCATAAGTCCTTTTAGTGTAGAAGAACTGCGTCCCAATAATAAGCCTACTGTTCCTTGGTGAAGAGGTTCTTTTACTCCTGTGGGAATGATTTGAACTCCCATCTCTGGAGTTAGTACTGCTCTGGCAGGACGCAGATGTCCAACCCTGCACTCCCTCTAGTTTGTCTGATGAGGGATTTAATGGATAATGTGTCCTGGGCACTACCTTGATGGTGCTGCTGGGTTCCTCCATTGCCCCGTATATTTGTGGTTTTGGGCCCCGGAGCATTTTGCCCTCCAGTCCATTTTTTGGCAGTGGAGCCTGATGCCTTTTTCCATGATATTGTGGGTAAACACTTGGTCCTTGTCCGTTTTTTAATAATGGAATACCGTCTATAGTGGTTTGAGAAGGGCATTCATTAGCCCAATGTCTCCCTCTATGGCATCATGGGCAAATACCCGGTATTCTATTCCTTTGATACCTAGCTTTGTTAAACCCTCATCCTATGGGGCAACTACTTTTAAAATGTCCTGTTTGATCACAATTATAGCATGTTTTTGACCTACCATCTAAAGCCTGTTGTACTGCAGCTGCCAAGACTTGCCGTTGTTCATTAATGTCTCTACATAATTTGATATATGTGTTTAAATCTTCATGTCTCTATGGTCTAATGACCTCTCTGCAGCAACGATTTGCTTGGTCATAAGCAAGTTGTTTTATAAATGGCATTGCCTGTTCTGTATCTCCAAATATTCTAGAAGCTGTTTGAATAAGCCAATCTACAAATTCAACGTAAGGTTCATTAGTTCCTTGTATCACCTTAAATAATTGTCCTTGTATATCTCCATGCCCCTGTAAAGTTTTCCATGCCCTAACCGCATCTACAGCAATTTGTGAGTATACACCAGGATCATATTCAATTTGTTGCCGTTGACCCTCATAAGGTCCCTTTCCTAAAAACATTTCTAGATTTCTTTGCGGGTAATCAGCTGCTGCATTTCCCCTAGCTGTCTCCGTGCAAAATTCCTCATTGGCAACCTTCCATAACAAATATTGTCCTCCATTTAGCACAGATCAAGACATGTTAGCCCAATCTGCTGGTGTCATGTCCAAGTTGGTAATTGATTCGACCATACTTAATGGTGAAGGGTGCTTGCGGACCATAGATTGTTACAGCCTCCTTTAATTGTTTCACTGTTTTGAAATCTAAAGCACGGTGAATTCGTTGCCCTCCTGCCTGCTCAAGTACAGGGCATGCTAATTTTGGGGGTCCTGCCTCAGGATTCCATCCATCAACTATGGGAGATGAGGGCCGCTCAGCTGTATATGGAGCAGTTGGTTGAATTATGCCCTCTGGTGATAGAACGGAGTTAGTAGCAGCCTCCTGTTGTAATTCCCCACCTGACGGTTGTTTTTCCTCTAAGCTTTCTTTCTTCAAATTTTTCTCTGTCTGACTAGCTCGAGAGAACTTCTCTTTTGCTTTACCTAACATGTTTTCTACCATAGTCTGGACCTCTAACAATTTACTTAACAGTCTTTCGGTTTGTTTTTTACTAGTTTCTAATCTACTATAAAGGTAACGCAACCCATTAAGATAGCATAAAAAAAAAAAAAAACCAGAATGAAACAAAAAAGGAACAAAGAATAGTTGTATTAATTTTCTCTTTCTCAGGGCTGAACAACTTCAAACCTTGAGCAAACCATTTTTCCCAGTTTGCCTGAGAAAATTCTAGGGATAGGCAGCTTGAAACAAAAACAAAATAAATCACATTGTTTTTTGAAATGGTCACCCATTTTGTCGCCTTCCCTCAGGGGCGAGCAATTTTACTCACCTCCAAGCTTCAGGCATCCCCTGCACGGGCCACCAATTGCCGCAATCTGGCTGGGCACAAAATCACAAGCCACTCAAGCAGGAACAAACTTTATTTTTTGAAACTGCCGCCAATGCCCTGTAAGCACCCAGGAAGATCACACGCGGGGTTCTACCCCCCCCCCCCGCGCGTTCTCCTGAAACCCCAGAGCAAGTTCCTCCCCTGGAATTCCCTCCTACTGCACTTCCCCAACCAATGGGAACTCTCCAGGAGTCCTGCAGCAGGCCAAGGTGAACAGCAGGAGTCCAATATTCATATGAATGTAAATCTTAACATAATCATATCATCTCAATGTCTAGCTGGCACCACCTTTCAACCAAAAATGCCATGCATCATATTACTTGGCTGTGGCTCTTAGCATAATGTATCACTGTTCACAGTAGACAAAGGTAGAAACAACCCAAATGTCCAAACACAGAAGAATGGCTAAACACAATGAGATAGAGCCATATGTGGAGTAGTATTCAGTCATTAGAAGGAATCTAGCACTGGTATTTCCACAGTCACCACAGAGGAACCTTGAAAAGGTGGCGCACAATGAAAGTTACCAGACTCAAAAGGCTACATTTTGTATGATTTCATTTATGAAATATTATGAAATTTTTTATATTTATATATTTTACTTGTAGTTGGAAACAATACCTTTATTTATTGATTGATTTTTATGATGTGTTGATGATCGAAACCAGGGCCTCACATGAGCTAGGCGAGTGCTGTACTGCTGAGCCACAACCCGAGCCTGAAATATTATTAAATATTTAACATAAGTCAATCCACAGAGACAGAAATCATGACTGCAAAAGGCGATTGAGATTGTGGGACTGGGAATCCTTCGGAGTGTTGAAAACTTTTTAGAAGTGTAGGGAGATGATGGCTGCACAATTTTGAAATCCAAAAAATGCTCCTGAATTAAAATATTTAATGGAGGGCCAGGGATATAGCTCAGTTGATAGAGTACTTGCCTTGCAAGGACAAGGCCCTGGGTTCGATCCCCAGCACCACAATAAATAAATAGATAGATAGATAAATAAATAGATAGAGAGATAAAATAGTTAATAGTTGATTTTACATTATAGGAATTTGACTTCAAATTTATAAAGAATTTGCTAAATGTCCAACAAGTCCATAAATTGGAACATGTAGGTTATCTGTTCCATCAGACAGAAACTAATTTCATCTGGCTAAACCCAAACAAATCTACTCTCTCACCTTTGATATATATATATATATAATTTTATTTTATTTATTTATTTTTAGGTGGTGCTGAGGATTGAAACAGTGCCCCACACATGCTAGACAAGCGCTCTACCACTGAGTAACAACCCCAGCCCCACTCCTTCTTTCTTTGTTATGGGGATTTAACTAGCTTTACCACAGAACTATATCCCCAGCAACCACCCTCTTTTTTATTAATTATGAGAAAGGGTCTTGCTGAATTGCTTGGGACGTCACTCAGTTACTGAGGTTGGCCTCAAACTTGCCATCTTCCTACCTCAGCCTCTGGACTTGCTGGTATTACAAGTATGTACCACTATACCTGGCCAAGATTTGCATCCTCCCCTTTTTGTTTTCTTTAAATCACCTGGTCTAATTTTGAGCCACCCAAGTCCATTTCAAATTTTGTATTTAAAGCAGAAAGGGAAAGTTCTAGGATTTATATTCTTTATACCCTAAAGTGTTTTTTTGTTGTTGTTGTTGTTTGTTTGTTTGTTTGTTTTTTTAACCCCCATGTAAATCTGCCCTCTCTGGGTAGGTTTATCTATTTACTTATCCATAGCATTTATTTATCTGTGTGGGCCATGGGTCAGAAAGAAACATCTTTCACTCAGCATTTTGCAAGTAAAACAAATGGCCTTTCTCCAAAAGATAAGACAGACGGGGTTCAGGAAGAGGGGCAAGGAGAGGTGAGGGAGAAGGGAGAACTCAAGAGTTCACAAAAGCTGGCAGTCACTAAGGTGATTCTGTGTTGCTTCAAATGTCGCTAAATATTTTTCAGTTGATTTTATTCCTCCAGAAAGTTTTCTTGGAATTCCTACTCTCAGTCCCCCCAAAACCAGTTGAAATGGTCAGGGTAAAGCATTTTAAGTTGCTTTGGTGTGATCTGACTAACCCATCTGTAGAAAAAGCCTCCAGCCTGTAGCTTTCATCTTAAAAAAATCCACAGAATATGAAATTGCTCCCTTTATTTGTAGGTTCATGAAATAAGGTACTGTTCGAATTGTGATGAAGAAGAAAACATCAAAGACAAAAACTTCTGCATAGACTCACTTTCTGGAGCTCTGTTATTTTAACTAATTAGTCAACTGCAGTTAAAAGACATTATTTTGAGAAACGTATTTATTTTGCTCTGCTATATTAATTTGCTCCATGTTACTCTTCTGTGCATAGATTACTGGTTAATGGATTCCAGGCCCACCATACTCAGCACACCTTGCCGGTTCAGTTGAAAGTGCAATGAGTTATCTCAACCTCTCACTGAAATTACTCATCCTCACCTTTTTTTCTCAGCTGGAATATATTTTTATGGCCCCCTTTTGCCCCTCCTACTCACAAACTCATTATTTTCATCTGCTAATGTACTTTTTAATTACTTATTTCTACCCTCTCATCCCAACAGTATTCAGTAGTTCTTAGTAAAATTTGAGCCATTTCAGAGAAAAAAAAGGAGGAAATGTCAAAATGGTATTTTTTTCAAGGGGTCTAAAATTAAAAATAAGATTGACTCTGCATGCACCATTAAATGTGATAAATCTCTCAACTTCAGTTAAGAACATGATAGCATTAAATGTCACAGAAATCCCTTCTCTATGCTACTTATGTCATTATGAAGTTTAAAGTAGAATTGAAGGTCTTTTATTTTAATGTCATAGAGTTGATGAACAATGCTTCCAGAAAGATGAGGAAAGATCTATATTACCAGAACTGGTAATCAGTCGCCATGCATAGATACCCAGTGCGGGTTTTCTCTCTTTTGAGCCTGTATTCACTCTGATTGGCAAAACAGTTTGTTTAATTTGGGGTAACCAATTTATCCCTGATTGCCTGGAACTTCTCCCACTTTAGCACTGAAAGTCTCTCATTCCCTCCCAGTACTAGGAAAACTGGGACAGTTGACCACCCTAATTAACCCTTTCAGTAAAACCCAACATTACTAATTTAAAAGCACCTCAAGTCTACATTTTATAAACAACTGTGTCCCTCTCCAGGTTTGTGATATATGCCAGAAAAAATGCCTTTAATATACCCTATTTAAAACACATTTAAGACCAGAATGGAAATTACATGAGTATTATGTCAGAAGAGTCTTGTAGCAGAAAGACTAATTTGCATTGGAATTTACAATGGAGAAATTTTACATATTACTTGTGAAATTAAAAATAAATATTTTAAAAAGAGGCAGAATTGGAAATCTGCCTATAAGATGTTAATCTAAGAACAGTACAGAATGGAATTTTCTTCTACAGCTCAGATTGTGTGTGTGTGTGTGGGGGGGTGTTTAGTTGTCAATGGATCTTTTATTTTATTTATTTGTATACAGTGGATCGAACCCAGGGACTCACACATGCCAGGCAAGCACTGTATCACTGAGCCACAACTCCAGCCCTGTGTCGGTGTTTTTAAGTCTGAATAGTATTTATTAGAATAGGTAATAAACATATAGATTATGAAAGTTCAAAAGAAACACTTTGTATGCACTATGAATTATCTCCCTTCCACCCCATCCCTTAGCCATTCAACCACTTAAACGATTGTTGACTTTTAGGATTCGTTCAGATGTGATTTAAGCAAATATAAACAACTGGAATTTTTGGAGATTAAAATGATATTTACTGAATGTGGAATTGGATTTTTACAAAGGGCCTAACCTGGAGAAAAGGTTGGGGAAACCTGCCCTACAGGCTTGCTTTAGAGTTGAAGGGCAGGAATTGCCAAACTGGAAGGGAAAAGGGGTGAAGAGGCACAGTATGCAGGCAGCTTTGAAGACTGCAGGGAACCACTTTGGGTTCAGAAGGGTCACAGCAATGGGTACAAAAGCAGTGGGGGCAGTGAGCAATTAATCTGGAGAGACAGGAAGGGCCAGCAAATACTCTTTCCTTTGGTAGGAAACAGTTTTTGTTTTAAATGAATGTGAGCCAAAGAAAAGCAGTCTAAGTCTCCAGCAGGGGAGGAAAAGCAACAAAAGTCTTGAGAGACAGTTCTATTATCAGTTTGGACCAACCTCTGCACGATGGGTCAAATGGCAGAGTGTGAAGGAGGGAAGAAAGGTATCCACATTCAAGAGGGTGTCTACATTGACATGAAATGGAAACACCATTTCACCAAGCTAACCCACTCCTCATTTTTTGTGCAGATTCAAGTGCTTAACTAGGTGGTTTTTGACTCAGGATTTCTCATGGGGTTAGTTAGTCAAGGGACTTAAAATCAGAGTGCTACAGGGACACAGCCACATCAATATTTATAGCAGCACAATTCACAATAGCTAAACTGTGGAACCAACCTAGATGCTCTTCAGTAGATAAATGGATAAAAAATGTGGCCTATATACACAATGGAATATTACTCAGCAATAAAAGAGAACAAAATGATGGCGTTTGTAGGTAAATGGATGGAATAAGCTAATCCCAAGAAACCAAAAGCCAAATGTTTTCTCTAATATGTGGATGCTGATCCATAATGGGGGGGCAGAAACATGGAAGGAATGGAGGAACTTTGGATAGGTCAAAGGGGAGAGAGAAGAAGGGAGGGGGCATAGGGGTAGGAAAGAGAGGTGGAATGAGATGGACAATCATTACCCTAAATACATGTATAAAAAACACGAATGGTGTGACTCTACTTTGTGTACAACCAGAGAAATGAAAAATTGTGATCTATATGTGTACTATAAACTGAAATGCATTTTGCTGTCATATATTACAACTTAGAATAAATAAATAATGTTAAATTAAAAAAAATAATAGAGGTATCTACATTGCAGACCAGGCTGAGTTGCCTCCAAGATTGGTGTCCATCTCCATGAAATGAGCCACAAGAAAAACTCTGAAAAAGGTAGGTGACAGAGTTGTTTCAGTAAGGGCCTCCACTTCTCCCAGGACCTCTGGGACACGCATGTGGGTGGTAAGGACTGCTTTAAATGGGTCTCATCAGTGCTGTGTCCTTCAATCAGGGTTCAGCTGAAATCAGGGCTGCAAACTTCCTAGGGTATTCACCATAGGAGAAACAACTGGAAAAGCTTAAGAAACACAGTCTTTCTGTGCACATTCCTCTGCCTATCAATAGGCTTCTGGCAACTGTGTGCATGTTCTTGTTGCTAAGTCAATAAACAGGGACTTCTGTTCTAGAGAGAATGACCTGCAATACTGCATAGTAATTTCCAAGTCAAGAGAATTCTCAAGCAAAGCAAGGCTGTATAATTCCTTGACCTGGCTCTGTATTGAGGCATCTTGATAACTTGTAAAAATAAAAGGTTCAGGATCCCAGCCTAGATGTACTAGGTCAGAAGAGGGGAGGGATGATAAAGGAGTTTGTCTTAAAAAAAAAAAAAACTGTGAGTATCATGATAGATTAGATTTGGGACATTCCATCTGCCAATGCAGAATTGGACAAAATCCGCAACTTGCCAATCATTTGTAAAAATAGAACTTGCTTTGAATGGGCATGGAGGCTGTAGGAAGGTTTCTGATGAGAGTTTGAAGTACTCTTTAACACCCTGGCAATTTGCCAGCTTCTACAGCAGAAAAGATACTAACAGTGGAGAAGAAGATACTAACAGAAACCCATTGGTGGTGAGTCATTTAACCACACTGGTGTACCTTAATGCAGATGTGCTCCAGAAACAGGAGTGACTAATCAAATATTTCAAAAGGAATATTTTTTTAATTATATGGGCAAACTAGAGATTTAAAGGGATTTTATGGGGCATTTTTCAAAAATTTTTTTTTGGCAGGGATTGAACTCAGGGACACTCGTCCACTGAGCCACATCCCCAGCCCTATTTTATATTTTATTTAGACACAGGGTCTCACTGAGTTGCTTAGGGCCTCACTTTTGCTGAGGCTGGCTTTGAACTCACAATCCTGGTGCCTCCCAAGTTGCTGGGATTACAGACATACACCACCATGCCCTGCCAGTATTTTATTTTAAATGTTAAAATTTACAGAAGTAGAGGAAGAAAATAATATGAGAGGTTAAAGTCACTTCTGCCCCTTCTCATTCCTTCAAAATAATCAGTTTTAATCCTTTCTTATTTCCTAGGCATTTTTAAAAATATTTTTTAGTTGTCGATAAAACTTTATTTATTTTATGAGGTGTTGAGAATTGAACCCAGTGCCTTGCACATGCTAGGCAAGCGCTCTTCCACTGAGTTACAATCCCAGCCCTTCCCAGCCATTTTAAGTGCATGTACCATCATGATTTTATCTTTTATTTTCCCCACCTATAAATACATGATGAGCATCATTTCATGTTAGGAGATATAGCCCACCATTCTCCTTTCTTTCAGTGACAGAATGAATGCATCATAGTATCTATGGTCTGTGTAACTTGGATCTCTCTTTCTCTTTCTCTCTCTCTCTCTCTCTCTCTCTCTCTCTCTCTCTCTCACACACACACACACACACACACACACCCACACACACCCACACACAAATGTTCCAATGAACATCTTGGTGAATAACACCCTGTGAATATATCTTTATACATATATTAAAATGTATTAGTCTATTTTCTGTTGCTAAAAACACAATACCACAGACTGGTAAGTCATAAAGAAAAGAAGTTTATTTTGATCCATGCTTTTGGTTCAAGGTCATATCTGTCAACAGTCTTCTTGCTTGGCAGAGTCTTGAGGTGGCCTAGAGCATCACATGGTTAGAGAAAGAGCACACACCCACTTTATATATATTGTCCTAATCTCCCTCTGTCTTCTTATTAGGACACCAGAATTTAATCATGGGGACGTTATCCTGATGATCTCCTTTAATCTAAATATCTCTCAAAGGGCCCCATAGATGGATTAAGTTTCCACCTTCTCAATACCCCTTATTGGGGATTACATTTTAATATAGTTTCAGAGGGGGCAAACCATACTCACAACATATATGCATATATCTATAGGATGATATATAGTATACTCACCGGATAATTTTCCAAAAGTAAAATTGCTAGGTAAACTATGTGCACATCAAATGCAGCAGACATTTTCTAAGTGTATTCTTCCCAAAAGTGCTCGCACTTCCACTCCCAACAGGATGGGTGACAGTGGCCGCCTGCCCACTTTCTCACCACCTGTCTGTCCTATCACACTATTTCCTCTTGGTCAATCTTATCAGCAAAAACGGCGTCTCATTCTTCCTCAAATTTGTGCTTACTTTACATGGAGGCCAAGTGTATTTTTCTGTGTGTACCAGCCACTTTTATTCTATGGAGAATTCTCTTGCAAAAGAGAGTCATTTTTCAAAGTGATCCTTCAGCTGCCATGAATTATTCTTTTCTAAGTTTGGGCTGTCACAAATCAGCCAGAACAAGTCATTTCCAAGGGGTAACCATGCACAGGTCACACTTATTTTGAAAAAGCCATCGCTGGATCTGCTCCTGTCCCAGTTCTGCCTTGCCTCGCTGCCAAGAGGTTGATGCTCGTTTCCTCCCGCCCACACCTTCCTTAGTGACCAAGCCCTGGCATCTGTCCCCACCACTCTCATGAAAGGGCCTTCTGGAAGGTCACCAAGTGCCACCTTATTGCTAGATCCCTTGACTTCTGCTCTGTAATGATTCCCCTCTGTCTGTGGGAAGCCCTTAAGGGTCTCAGCCATTCCCTAACCTCTCCTGGAATAACTCCAGAGACACTAATAAGAATACCCTTCTTGTCTTGGGTTTGATGGGAGTTTTAAAAGAAAGAATATTAGTGTACTTTGTAAGTTATAAAACACTACATAAACACAAATTGTCACCATTGTTCACCTGGACCCCCACAGTTCCCAGGACAGGGTTAGGCTTGAAGGAGACAGTTCATTCTTATTGGTCAGCTGATGAACTGCCACTCTTTAGTGTACTATCTCTCTGAAGAAGTTTTTATTGAGTACCTACTATGTGCCAGGTAGCATACCAGGGGAATAGCAGTAACCACTTTCAGGAATACAATCAGTATGCCCCACTGTGTCTAGCAAGCCCCCGGGATGAAGATGTTTAAGCCCCATATTAATTATCAGAGGCAAGTGTTTTTAACTGTGTTTTAAAAATAGGAATCTGAAGCCAGCCATGGTGGTACACACCAGTAATCCCAGATAATTAGGGAGGCCAACAAAGGGGGATTGCATGTTTGAGGCCACTGTGGGCCACTGGCCAAGACTCCATCTGAAAATAAAAAATAAAAAATGGGTCAGGATGTAGCTCAGTGGTAGAGCAACACAGATGACGGTTACCTTGAGTCCTTGTTTCCCCAACACCAGAGAAGAACACCCAGGCAAGCGGAAAATAGAAACCAACTTCTCCCCAGAGGAAGAAGGGGACCCTTCTCTATGGTATGAGGAAGTCCTTCCCATTTATATTTGAGGTTTTCTTTGTCCTTCTAAATTGCTGTCTTTATCTTACTTGGGTTCAGGGATGTAGGAGGGAAGGCCAAAGATGGGAAACAGGTGGGCCCATGCAGCTGGGGAGGAGTGATGGGGAAGGAAGGGCATGGGGTGAACTGATTAGCACCTCTCTATCTGCTGGGAGCTGCTTCATTAACAGTTCTTTAGGACGGGCCAGGGGGCCTTGGGGACATTAACATTTCAATCTTCCAGATGCAGTTTCTGATTTCTTGGACTCACATCAGACTCCATTTTCTTTATTAGACTGACTCCTTTTTTTCTCTATTAGACTGGATAGCAGACCTGAATTACCTAGCTACACTAACTACCTCTCTTTAAATCTGGCTTCACAGGGTTCAATCCCCAGTACTGCCAAAAATACAATAAAAAACTGAAACTCAGAAAGGTTATGTCATTTATCCAAAGTCACACAGCTAGTAAGCAGAGAAGCTGAAATTTGAACACAGGTCTTGAAACCTGCTTCTTCACAAAATGCTTATGACATGGTACATACACCTGCCTTATAAGGCTGGTAGGAGAGTTGAGTGAGACATGGTAGGTGCTCAATGAGATGATGTAGCCAAAGAGGTGCTTAATAAAGTTCAAGCTCCAGGACCAAGAATGTCAACATGGATAACTCAGGAACACTCAGGTCCTAGACTGGATGGATGTGAGCCAGCACACAGGACAAGGGCCACTTTGGTTTTCCAAGTGAGTACAATAATGGATCTGCATGGTGATCAGCCTGTTTCACATCCAATTACCCAAACACTCCTCCTGCCACAGAGGCCCAGGTCTGCTTCTGCTTTCTCTCTCTATGGCCTGTTCTTAGAGAGCAATGTGGGCTCAGGTTTCATGCTGTCTGGTAAAGCCTGGAGAAGAGCCTTAGACTCAGGTCCCTGCAGGCAATGAGAACAGTCGGCTTATAATGGGAGAGGAACCAATGCACTCCTTAAGAATGAGAATAATATTTTCTTGAATAGGGTACCTAAATTAGTGATCATTCTGCCACCTGCCAAAAGAAGACATGAGGACAACAGGATGCAGAAGCTGAGTCTGGCTCCCTGAATGGTTTCAGCAAGATCATCTAACATCAAAGAACAGGAGAAAAGTTAAAGGCAAGTTCTGGAATGGAGTGTACCACCATGCCATCATTTATCTCCTGTAGCAAGCTGACCTAGGGAGGGTGACGGGAAGCACAGTGGAAGGGACTCCTCCTGCCCGCTTCTCTTCACCTCATGTGGTTTCATTCTGGAAAGTTGCCTGTGCCCAGAAAAGGCTGGCTGGCCCAGTCAGAAACAGAAGAGCCCCTTTTAGGCATTTTCTCTGAGAAACCTCTAATGAACATTCAAGAAACACTAGTATTAGTCATATGCTCTTTGATTATTAAATGCCTATTATCAGCCATAGCTGCTTAACCTCCTCACACCCCTGACCAAGGCCAGCTTATTCCCATCTTCAACAATGGTGAGCAGGAGCAAACACAAGGTCAGACAGGTAGAGGTCAAGTTCAAATAAAAAAGCCACCCCACCCTGCTCTATCCCATTCAAACCAGTTTGCCTCAGCTAAATATTTTTACGAGGAATTGTTAGCCAGCTTTTTGTTGCTATGACCAAAATACTTTGACAAAAACAACTGACAAGAGAGAAAGTTTATTTTGGATCAAGATTTCAGAGGTTCAGTCCATGGTCAGCTGACTCCCTGTTGCTCTAGGCCTAAGGTGAGGCAGAAGATCATGACAGAAGGGCATGGAACAGGGAAGCTGCTCTACTCAAGGCAGCTAGAAAGCAGAGATAGGGAAGGGGGATGAGCTATGGGGGAGATGCATCTTTCCAGGACACGCCCCCAGGAACCTCCTCCTCCAGCCAGGCCCCACCTGCCTCCAGTTACCATCCTGCCCTTCCATTCAAACTAGGAGGGAAGGATTAGGTTACAGCTCTCATATTCTAATCATTTCACCTCTGAATATTCCTGCATTGACACAAGAGCTTTGCGGAAACACCTCGGTTCCAAATCATAACACAAGGGAAATTAATTTTTGTGACTAATAAGGGACAACAATGTCCTCCAGTGACATTCTCAACAGATAAGGCTTTCCTGAGGACTCTCATTAAAACAAGGAATCCTGCCTCTTTTCCCAGGATAGGATATATATTTGTATTCTAGATGTAGAATTTGTGTGGGGGTTTTGTTGTTGTTGTTTGTTTGTTTGTTTGTTTTAAGCACTCTTGGTGAGTCTTCTGAACAGGGAAGTTTGAAAAGCTCTGAACCGCAGGTACTTCTTGTTTCAATGGCTAAAAAGCCACAGAAACAGGGGGCACTTGGGTTAGCAAGTTGCTGAAATGCAAATTCACTTTCTGAGACAAACATGTAATTGGAAGAGTCCTGGTTCTTATTGTTGTCTTTAAGAAAAAAAGTTCTCCCAGCTATTTCCTGACGTTGATGGAGATGACTTGTGCTCTTAGTGGCTACAGCACAAAATGGAAACTCAACTGCAGTTCAGGGACCATAAATTTCATGGCTACTGTTAAACTTCTTGAAGGCAAGCATAGGTGTGCCCTGTTATTTTTCCCATTTCACAAGATGAAGATTCCAAAGTGCAAAGAGTTTAACAGCCTGCACAAGGAGTCAAATAGTAGGAGAGCTAATGGGAGCTGAAGAGATAGGAAGAAGTCTAAGCTTAAAACTGTCATTTAGGTAAATCTAATCTCTCAATCTGGAAATGTCACTTTAGGCCTTTTAAAAATCATTAGATTTTAAGATATGGAGTCAAGCTGGGCACGTGGGCTCATACCTGTAATCTGTGACTCAGGAGGTGGAGGATGGAGGATGGCAAGTTCAAAGCCAGCCTCAGCAATTTAGGGAGATTTTCTGCAACTTGGTGAGATCTTGGCCAAAAATAAATAATAAAAAGGGCTGGGGATGTAGCTCTATGCTAAAACACCCTGAGTTCAATCCCCAGTAAACACACACACACACACACACACACACACACACACACAAATAAAGAAATAAAAGTAAATAAATAAATAAATAAATAAATAAATAGAATAGGAAGGGAAGGAGTGGGAAAAAAGTTGGTTAATGAGTACAAAATTACAGTTGGATAGGAGGAATAAACTCTAGTATTCTATGGCACAATCAGTCGATGATAGCTAACTTACTCATTTTTTTTTAATTTCTATTTTTTTTCCTTTGGTACCAGGGATTCAACCCAGGGGCATTTACTGCTGAGCCACATCCCCAGAGCTTTTTATTTTGTATTTTTGAGACAGGGTCTCATTAAATTTCTTAGAGCCTTGTTAAGTTGCTGAGGCTGGACTCCAAATTGTGACCTTTCTGCCACAGCCTCCCAAGTTGCTGGGATCACAGGCCTGTGCCACCACCTCTGGCGAAACCCATTTTTAAAAATAATGATGGGGAAATGTTTATTGTACTTCAGTTGCACCCATTCATGGTTCTAATTGTAAAAGGTCAGATTTACAAAAGTGGCCTTTAATTTTGTAGAAATGCAAACAAAACTTCTCTCTCTTTGTGCTATTAAAATAATTCCTTAGCTCTGTGATGGAATGTCAGTGTGCAGAACACATATTGCAGCTTGTTTGCAGGGAAGAATCAACTCAAGAGATTAGGTCTAGGGTGAGACTGAGACATGTGCATATTAAGAAAAAGCCCATTTGAATCCCACGATGGGGATCCACCTATAAGACTCTACATTAGCAAAACTTCTTGGTAACTGCTTTTCATTCTTACTGTCTTCTTTTGCTCCTAGAAAAACAATTCTTTCTTTCTTTCTTTCTTTCTTTCTTTCTTTCTTTCTTTCTTTCTTTCTTTTCATTCAATACAGAATTCTCAGAGGTGGCTGAGTTTCAAAAAAACAGGTGAATTACCAGCAGTGATTTATGAAATGAAATGGCTCACTCATTTAGGCAAATGGGCTCCCCCTGGTGGAACATCTTCTATGGCAGGTATTGGCCTCCATTAAGAAACCACAGGTCTTGATACTGAGCTTCCCGACAGAGCTCCACCAAGAATATTCTTGTGGTTGTAGAAGCTGAAATTCTGGAAACTCCATTTTGTTTTTTGCCTCCTCCCTCACTTGACTTTTTGCATCTCATCTGATGGTCACAGTTCCTGTCGCACTGATGGTATGAATAGAAATGAATGGACTTACCCTGGGTCCAATTTTTCATTTGCACAAACCCACTTAGAATTTAATTCTACTGTGTCTGCTTTGCTCCAAGCCCTCTCTTTCAGAGGTAAAATCCCTAGACAAAAAAACCACCAACAAAAAAAGTTTTCCCCTTGGCTATTCCCAAAAATAGATAAGCTAAATAAATTTTACATAATAGCTTCCATCTACATTTCTGAAACAAACATTTTTTTTAAAAAATCTCTTAATTCTATTATAATCTCTTCTAATGTGTGTTTGCCATATTATTTAAGATTATTCAATTCTGCAGTAGAAAATAAGAGACACAAAAAGAAGAGATGAAGTTAAACATAAAAGCAAGTAGCTTATGATACTCATTAGATATAAACAAAGTAGAGAAAAACACAGGTTTAACATACATAGGAGGGGACAGAAAGATCAACAAATACCAAGTATAAAGTACTCCTTCAACAGTAGAAGTTAGAGACAAGTTTTTTTTATTATTGTTTTGGTTTGCTTTTTTTTGGGGGGGGTGTCTACTATTTTAAACCAGCGGTGCTCTACCATTAGCTACAATCCCACCCCTTTTTATTTTGAGAAAGGGTCTCCCTAAGTTGCCCAGTTTGGCTGTGAACTTGCCATCCTCCTGTCTCTGAAGTCACTGGAATTACAGGTATATACCACTGTACCCAGCGTTAGAGATGAGCTTTTTAAAAGAGATATTGTGCAAAAAATTACATTCATACAATTGGACCCCAGGGAGAGGAGGCGTTCATTATTCAACCTATGGGGTCATAAGTGGGCTGCCATGGGTGACATCCTTTCTAGTCACAAGGTGTATGACCAATAAATATCAATGGCTGCTCCCCAAGATTTTTGGCAACCTACAGGTGTTGGCCAGGGTTACTTCCAAGTGTGTTGCATTTTCATTATTATTATTGGTTTTTTTTTAGCTATACATAATAATAGAAAATTCTGTGACACAATTATAACAACATGGAATATAATTTGTTCTAATTCAGTCTCTACTATTTCCCCTCCCCTTTACTTCTTTCCTCCCATTCCCTATCCTCTCCTCTAGTGATCTTTTTGTTCTTATAGTTTTTTTTTTAATTAGTGTTTGTGGGTGTACATATGGTGAGATTCACTGTGGTACACTCCTATACGAACACAGGAAACAGGTCAGATTTATTCCACTGAATTTCCCTATACCATCCCCTCCCTTTCTTTCACTCCCCTTGATATACTTCTCTGACCTTAGTCTTATTCTTTCTTTATATACTCCTCTTATTTGAATTAGCTTCTGTGTGTCAAACATTTGACATTTAATTTGGCGGACTAGATAATTTGGGACTTAGCATGATAGTCTGCAGTTCCATCCATTTACCAAAAGATAGTATAAATTCATTCTTCTTTATAGCTAAGTAATATTCCATTTTGTATAAATACCACAATTTTTTTTATCCATTAAGCTGCTATAAACATTGATGTGTTTGTGTCACTGTAGTATGCTGATTTTAACTCCTTTGGACATATAATAAGGAGTGGGGAAATCTGGGTCATATGGGGGTGATTTCATTCCTAGTTTGTTTGTTTGTTTGTTTTAGTTGAAGATGAATACAATACCTTTATTTTTTATTTATTTTTATGCAGTGCTGAGGATCAAACCCAGTGCCTCACACATACTAGGCAAGTGTTCTACCACTGAGCCACAACCCCAGGCCCTTCATTTCTAATTTTTTTGGGCATCTCCATACTGCTTTCCAGAGTGGTTGTACTAATTTGCCATTCTATCAACAGTGTTCAAGTGTATGCTTTTCACAATATCCTTTCCAACATTTATTATTAATTGTATTCTTGATAATTGCCATTCTGACTAGAATAAGATGAAATCTAAATATAGTTTTAATTTTCATTTCTCTAATTGCTAGAGGTGTTGAACATTTTTTTTCATGTTTGATTACCATTCACATTTCTTTTTTTGAGAAGTGTCTGTTAGCATTTGTGAATTAAGCTCCTCTATCCATTTCTTGTTTGGGTTATTAGTGTTTTGGGTGTTGAGTTTTTGAGCTCTTTGTATATCCTGGATATTCATGCTCTATCTGAGGTGCATGTGGCAAAGATTTACTCCTGTCCTGTAGGCTCTCTCTTCACGCTCTTCATTGTCTCCTTTGCTGAGAAAACATTTTGATGTCATTCCATTTATTGATTTTTAATTTTACTTCTTGCACTTTAGGGGTCTTGTTAAAGAAGTCAGTCCTTGAGCTGACATGTTGGAGTGCTGGGTCTACATTTTCTTCTAGAAGATGCAGTGTTTCTGGTCTAATCCCTAGGTCTTTGGTCCACTTTGAGTTGAGTTTTTTGCAGGGTGAGAGATAGGGGTTAAAGTTCATCTGACTACATATGGATTTCCAGTTATCCCAGCACCAGTTGTTGAAGAGGCCATCATTCCTCCAGCATATATTTTGATGCCTTTGTCTAATATGAGATAACTATATGTATGTGGGTTTGTTTCTGTCTGTTCTATTGGATTCCATTGGTCTTTATGCCTGTTTTGGTGTCACTACCATGCTGTTTTGTCACTATACCTCTGCATTATAATTTGAGGTCTGATATTGTGATGTGTCCTGCTTTACTTTTCTCACTAAGAACTGCTTTGTGTGTACTGACCTCTTATTTTTCCAAAAAAATTCATGACTGCTCTTTCTATTTTAGTGAACAACATTATTGGAACTGTGATGGGAATTTTATTGAATATGTATTGTCTTTTTGTAGCATGGCCATTTTGACAATAGTGATTCTTCCTATCCAAGAACATGAGAGGTCTTTCCATCTTCTAAAGTCTGAAATTAATTTCTTTCTTTCTTTCTTTCTTTCTTTCTTTCTTTCTTTCTTTCTTTCTTTCTTTCTTTCTTTCTTCCCTTCTTTCTTTCTTTCTTCCCTTTTTCTTTTTATTTTTCATAGTTGTAGATGGACAGGATGCCTTTATTTTATTTGCTTATTTTTTGTGGTGCTTAGGATCAAATCCAGTGCCCCATACATGCTAAACAAGTGCTCTACCACTGAGCTACAGCCCCAGCCCTACAATTTCTTTCTTTAGTGTTCTATTTTTTCAATGTAGACATCATTTTGCCTCTTTTATTAGATTGGGTCCCCAGTAATATTTTTTTGGTGAGGCAATTGTGAATGGGGTAGTTTTGTAATTTCTTTTTTAAGCAGATTAATCACTGGAGCTTAAGAGCACGATTGATTTATAGGTGTTTATTTCATAGTTTGCTACTTTGTGAAATTCATTTATGAGCTCTAGAACTCTTCTGGTGGAGTTTTTTAGGGTCTCCTACATTATCCCCTACAGAGAAGATAATGTCACAGGCAAACAGAGATAATGTGAGCTCATTTATTTTTACTATTTGTATCCCTTTAATTTCTTTCTCTTGCCAAATTGCTTGTGCAATTTGTTAAATAGGAGAGGTAAAAGTGGGCAACCTTGTCTTGTTCCTGTTTTTAGAGAAACAGCTTTCAGTTTTTCTCTGTTCAAAATAATTTTGGCCTTAAGTTTGTCATATACAGCCTGTCATATATAGATGTTGAGGTAGCTTTCTTCTATCCCTAGTTTTTCTAATGTTTTAAACATAAATGGGTTCCAACTTCATCAAATGCTTCTTCTGCACTTGTTGAGATAATCATTGCTTCTTGTCTTTAAGTCTATTTATGTGATGAATTACATTTATTGATTTCTGCATGTTGAACCAACCTTACATCCCTGGGCTCAATCCCACATGCTCATGTGAACTATCTTCTAAATGTTTTTTGTATGCACTTTGCTACTATTAAGAATTTTTGTGGCTGAGTAGGGTGATGCTCACCTGAAATTTCAGCAGCTCTGGAGGCAGAGATAGGTGGTTCTTGAGTTCAAAGCCAGCCTCAGCAAAATTGAGGTGCTAAAAGCAACTCAGTGAGACCCTGTGTCTAAATAGAATACAAAAAAATAGGGCTGGGGATGTGACTCAGCGGTCGAGGGCCCCTGAGTTCAATCCTCATCCCCTAAAAAATAAAAATGTTTTTTTTTTGCATCTATATTCCTCAAAGATTTTGATCTGAAATTTTCTTTCCTTCATATGTCTTCATCTTGGCATCAGATTTTTGGTGTCAGTGTGATACTGGCTTCATAGAATGAGTTTGGGTGAAACTCTGCTGAGAATCCATCTGGTTCTGGGTTTTTCTCTGTTGGAAGGCTTCTGATGGCTGCTTTGATTTCATTACTAGAAATTGATCTGTGTAAGTTTTCTACGTTCTTCTGGTTCAATTAGGGTAGGTCATGCATCTCAAGGAATTTGTCCATACTTTGATGCTTTTCTAGATTGGCATATAAATCCTCAAAATAGCTTCTGATGATCCTTTGAATTTCAGTAGTGTCTGTCATGATATTTTCTTTTTCATTTTGGATTTGGATGATTTGAGGGTTTTCTCTCTCTCTTCATTAGTTTAGCTAAGGGTTTATCAGTTTTGTTTATTCTTTCAAAAAACCAAAAATTCCTTGTTTCACTAGTCACTTGTATTTCATTTTTTAAATCTCAGTTTCTTTGATTTTGTCTCTGATTTTAATTATTACCTATCTTCTACTAATTTTGGTGTTGTAGTTTCCTTCTTTTTTTTCTAAGGCCTTGAGCAGTCATGTTAGGTTATTTATTTGCTCATTCCATTTTTGTATTAGCTCAATGCTATAAAATTTCCTCTCACTACTACCTTCATACTGTCCCAGATTTTGATAAATTGTATCAAAGACCTCAGTTACCTCTAAGCATTTTTTTTTATTTTGCCCTAATTTATTCTGCTATCCATTCATCATTCAAGAGTGTATTGTTTTGTCTCCAGGTGTTAGAGTGCTTTCTATTTTTTATCTTATTGTTGATTTTTAATTTCATTCCATTATGATCTGAAAGAAGTCAAGGTATTACCTCTATTTGTTTGTATTTGCTAAGATTTGATTTGTGAACTCAAATATGGTCTACTTTAGAAAATGTTCCATGTGCTGATGGGAAGAAAGAGAATTCAGTCACTGATGAATAAATTATTTGAAAGATGTCTGCTAGGTTCAAATTAGTAATTGTATTTTTTTAATTCTAAAAATAATCTTTATTTAATGTTTGTTTGGATGATCTACCAAGGGATAAGGGAGGCATGCTAAAGTCACCTAGAATTATTTTATTGTGGCCTATTTGATTGTTAATAATGAGAAGGGCTTGTTTGATGTATGTAGATACTCCATTGTTTGGGGCATGAATATTTATAATCATTATAGCTTGTTGATGTGTGATTCCTCTAAGCAATATCAAATGACCTTCTTTGTCTCTTCTGATTAATTTTGTCTTGAAGTCCACTTTATCTGGATTGAGAATATTGACCCCTCATTGTTTATATGGGTTGTATTTTTTTTCTTTTTCTCCTCATTCTTTCACCTTCAATCTGTGGATGTCTTTTCCTATGAAGTGAGTGTCTCATAGATAACATATTGTTGAGTCTTGTTTTAGACTCAATCTGTCAAAAATCAAAAGACATATCTTTTGATTTAAGAGTTTAGACAATTACATTCAATATTATTATTGAGAGAGATTACTATTTCTCCTGCCATGATGATTTATTTATAGTGTTTACATTGGGTTTCATTCTCCCTTGATTGACTATTCTTCTAATGTAATGCCTCCCTAAGCTGGTTTTTATTTATTCTTTATGAAATGTTTTCTGGAGTATGTTTTGTAGAGCAGATATTCTAGTTATGAATTCTATTAGCTTTAGTTTATCATGAAAGGTTTTAATTTCATCTTCAGTTTTGAAGTTTAATTTTTCTGGAGTAGCATTCATGGATGGTATCCATTATCTTTTGAAGCTTGGTATATATTTTTCCAAGCCCTCTGTACTTTCATGGTCTGGATTCAGAAACCAGTTAAAATCAGGATTGATTGATCTCTAAATATGACCAGTCATTTTGTCTTGCAGCTTATAGAATTTGATCCTTATTCTACATGTTAGGCCTTTTCATAATTATGTGGCTTGGAGAAGATCTGTGGTGATTTTGTAGATTTGGAGTCCTATATGCCTCTTGTATTTAAATTTCCATTTCATTGATAAGTTCTAAAAATTTTTTTGACCTTACTTTATTGAAAAGATTGTGTACTCCCTAGTTTGTGTTTTTCAGTCATCATCTATCCCAAAGAATCTTAAATTTGGCCTCTTAAGGTAATCCCAGAATTCTTGAATATTCTCTTAATATCTTTTCTCCATGGTCAATTTTATTTTCAGGATTATATACTCTGTCCTCAAAGTGGTCTAATCTCTTGGAGATGCCTTCCACTGAATTTGTAGCATGATTAATTGATTTCTTCATTTTGAGGATTTCTATCAGATTCTTTTACAGAATCTCTATCTCTTTATTTAAGTTATCTTTTACTTTGTGTATTTTTTTTTGATTAAACTCCCTATATTATCTTTGAGCTCATAGAAGAGTTGAACTATGAATTCCATCTCTGATATTTCTTTTACTGTCCTGCTGATGCAGTCTGTTGTTGAAGCATTATGGGTTGTTTGGGGTAGTTTGTTCCCTTGCTTTTTCCATACACTCATCTATCAGTATAGTTCTGACTTCTTCTTTTAAGTGAAAGGCTACTATGTGAGCTACTTATTCTTGAGAGCCCTGTATTGGGTGGATCTCTAGACTAGAATATTTGAATCAATGTATGACCTCTGCTGACCCCAGCATTAGCTCCACTTGGAGAGACACCACTGAGTCCTGTTTACTGTAATCACTTCTGAGCCAAGCCTCATACTCTTCAACCTTGTAAGAACAAAAACTGGTTGCAGGTGTTGTCTGCAGTCCCTCAAATTTTGGCATCATAAAGTTCTGGAACAGGTCAGAAAATTAGTAGTTAAATTTAGTAAGCTTAAACTATAAAATTTAAATGAGTGTTTAAAAGGGACAGGAAGAACGTTTGGGCTAATGGGGAGGAAAAAAGAAAGAAAGAAACAGACAGATTGAGATAGAGGGAGAGAGAAGGTATAAAAGGGTAATTTACAACAAGGTAGAGAGGAGAAATAGATGAATGGGGTTACCTAAGGTTGTAGCAGGATTATGCAAGAGGATGAGTTGGAGTAAGAGAGGCAGGTAAAACTAGAGTAAGGAAAACAAAGATAGGAAGATTCATTCCAATTAATGCTTTAAACCATTAGATGAAGTACATTCAAATCGGTTGGAGACACACACTGATGGCTATTGAGTTCACGATTATTATTCAAGTTAAGGAGTTATTTAGATGATCAAAACTGACATTAGAGTTGTGTATAGTCTTGCAGCGCAGTGAGTTGGTGGATTCTAATGTTGCAATATCTGGGATGCAGACTCTTAAGTGCCCCTTAGTTCGCTGTGGGTGGGGGGTATACCTCTTCTGCTCTACCAAATTCTTTTCATGGTAGTGAAGAAACTGGTAGCTGTACAGGAATGGTGGCTATGGGTTTTCCCACAGTCATTCTAGTTTTGCCCCTGCTGCCTCCTCTGTCTGAGGTGCTGTAGGGAAGGGTTTCTACTGGTTCACCCAGATTCTAGTTTCCACTGCCCCAGGTTATGAATGGTGGATGTTGATTCCCTATGCTTAATAAGTCTGGTGCAAGGTCCCACAAGTATCTAAACAATGTCCTGTCACTTGCCAGTTGCAATGACTTTCTAGGCTGGTATCCAACCCACTCTGCTGAACAGCTATGGCAACTTCCCAATGGGCCTGTATGTCACTGAGTATCAGGGAGTTCCACACTGGAATGGAGCTGCAATCCCAGAATCCCATGGTGCCTCTCCAGCAGTGCCAGTGGTTGGGACCTGGTGACACAACTTTCCTTCATTCTGGTTCAAAGTTGCTTCATTGTGGCTTCTGAGTTAAGGGAACCTGTGCTGAACTTTCCACCCTCAGCTGGTGCTCAGAGGCTGAGGGGCACTAGCCCTGTACTTCCTTGGCCCAGGTTCCCACCTGCCCATTCTGTTACCCTGGTTCCTGGTGAGGGGGCTGGTGGACAGGGATTTGCAAGATTTACAGCTAGTAGTGGTCCTTCTGAGATAGGAAAGAACTGGCAGTAGAGATAGGGAAGGGACAGTAAAGGTGGACAAGCGGGAAGCACCGGGACACCCATTGTAATGTGCCCAATATGTTATAAAATAGTTCTTCAGAAAGGGTGTCAAATGCTATCCCGCCAAAAGTGAGCACACAATCCATCCTCCATCCTCCATCCCGCACCCACCTAGGGACAATTGAATTATCAAAACCAAACAAGAGCAGCTTATCAATCTCCCCTCACTTGCCTTTCTAAGGAGGACCACTGCAAGACATACCCAGCTCCCTCAGCCCTCGAAGGCATGCTGGCCTAGGCTTCTGGATCTTTCTCTCACTTTAATTCTTAGTAAAATTCCCACTCACTCGTGTTTGCGATGTATGTCCTTTGATTAATGGAACCAAATCTGACTCCTGACAGTCACACTTCAAGATGGTCTTCCTGGCTACATTCTCAAGAACTACCACTGCAAAGGGCTTCTCTCTGGTTTCAAGTGTGGCTGTCCAGGTGTAGGAAGATGCCCAGATGATTTAAAAGGTTGACTGGTGGGCTGTAGCCTGAGGGCCACCTGCTCAACTTTCTCATCACAATTTGTTTTTCAGCAGTTTGTGTTCTTTTTTTACTTATTTATTTATTTAATGTGGTGCTGAGGATTGAACCCAGTGACTCACACATGCTAGGCAAGTGCTCTGCCATTGAGCCACCACCTCAGCCCCCAGTGTGTGCTGTTTTAAGGAACCTTCAGCATTTTATTTTTTTTATTATTTTTTTAATATTTATTTATTTATTAGTTCTCGGCAGACACAACATCTTTGTTTGTATGGGGTGCTGAGGATCGAACCCGGGCCGCACGTATGCCAGGCCAGGCGAGTGCGCTACTGCTTGAGCCACATCCCCAGTCCACCTTTGGCATTTTAAATGTTGCTGTCTTTGCAACACTTTTCCGACAATTTTTAAGTGGGTGAGCTTAAGAGAATGTCCACTCCCCCCACTTTCTTTTTCTCTCTCGGATGCCCTCCCCCATATCCACAGGTTCAGGATAGGGCACTCTGAGTTTTATTTCCTCCTCTGGTAACCTATTTTCTAGTCTTTCCAGATCTCCAACTATGTAGCATCGAATCCCAGATCATTTATTTTATCACACACCTCTCAATTTCGCTTTTATTTGCTGCCTCCTCTCCACTGTGGGCAGAGATCTGGACTTGCTGCCTAGTTTGCTTCCACCATCTTCTGAGAGGAAGAAAAAGGCGAATATTTGAATCAATAATTTGAAGCAGAAAACTCATATTCTAACCAATACCCTCTTGGTTCGAATCCTGTGATTATATCTACAAAAGTCATTTACTTTCTGAAGCTATAAAAGCCATTTCACTTCCCACACCAACTCTGTCTCTTGTAAAAAATGTCAGTCATCACGATGAGTTCTTTTTTATTTAAACTTAAAAGCATGGTGGATCCAATCTTTTTCACTTCAAAAGTTTATGTTATTAAGGCAGTACGTGTGACAGTGCCATTTCTGTTTCTCAACTGTAAACTTCCAACTGAAAACAGAATAAATAGTTCAGGGCATGAGGAATAAATGACCAATTAAGAATATTGAAGCTTATTTGTTTATTTATGGCACTAGAATTGAATCCAGGGCTTTACACTTGCTGGGCAACTGAGGGCTCTCTACTGCTGTACTGCATCTCCAGCCTAGTAGTTTTGGGTTTTGTTTTGTTTTGTTTCACTGCTAGGGATTAAATCCAGGGGCACTCTACCACTGAACACTGAGCTATATCCCCAGCTCTTTTTATTTTGAGACAGGGTCTGACAATGGTTCTGTAAGGCCTTGCTAAGTTGCTGAGGCTGGCCTCCAACTTTCGATCCTCCTGCCTCAGCCTTAGAGCAACTGGTATTACTGGTGTTTGCCACCACACCCAGCTTAGTTCTTACTTCTTAATCACCAAATGCAACAAGCTAGGTTTAGGACATAAATATACCTCCAGTTCTCTTTTGGTATTTTATTCACCATAATTGGTTCTCCTTCTCTCCTTTCCTTCCTCCATCCTTCAGTCCTGTTTTCTTCTAATGAGTCAGAACAAAATGTAATTCAGGATATTGCCCACCTGATTGTGAACTCACTTTACTTAAGTGAAGACTGTCCTAATTTCCTCCACTATACCATTTTTTCTACTCTAATTTTTTTAGAGATCTTTCTTCTTACACTTTACTAAAAATACTAATATTATTTTAAAACATAGAAATCAATTAGAATTCAAGTTTCTCAGTAGTACTGAGATAATACAGTTTTTTTAAGGGGGGGTGCATATCAGGGATTGAACTCAGGGTCCCTCAACCACTGAGCCACATCCCCGGCCCTATTTTGTATTTTATTTAGAGACAGGGTCTCAATGACTTGCTTAGGGCCTTGCTTTTGCTGAGGCTGGCTTTGAACTCATCATCCTCCTGCCTCAGCCTCCCGAGCCACTGGAATTACAGGCATGTGCCACCACACCCAGCTAATACAGCTCTTAAAGGAATTTTTACCTGAGCTTTTATTAATTTATATGAACACTTTATTTGATGTTTGTGTGCAAGGTGTCATCTTTCAGTCCTTAGCTAAGTGTTACCTTACCACTTAGACTTGCTAACAGTTCTGTTATTTTTGCTCACATCATTCTGAAATCTAAGCTTTTAAGTTTAGACACAGTAAAATAGAAAACTTTGGTTAAATTGAGCCTGAAGATTTTTCCCCCCTCATACTGTTTTTGTAAAAATTTGAATTAATTGCTAACTTAAAACTAGGGAAATTTTGCATATTTGTATATATTTGTACCTTCTCATAAAAAATCAGAAGTCCTGGAAATGTGCCAGGCCTGTCTCCTCCATCCTGTCCATCCTCAGGCTCATCTGCTTTGCTGAGAGCTGCATTCCTAATATCCATCACAAGGCCTGGCATGTAAGAAACACTTAGTAAGAGTATTTACAGCAAGAATATGGATGGAATGGGAACAATTCCTTTTAACTTATAAAAGAATCAAAGAATCAAGTAAGTGTTTTATGGATTTTTTTTTTTGTACCATGCATAAAACCCCACGGTTCTTAACCACTGAGCCACATCCCCAGGCCTTCTTATATTTTATTTAGAGACAGGGTCTCACTGAGTTTCTTCAAGCCTCACCAAGTTGCTGAGGCTGGCTTTGAATTCCCAATCCTCCTGCCTCAGCCTCCCGAGTTTTTAGGATTACAAGCTTGTACCACTGCACTCAACTTCTTATGGATGCTTTTAAATATCACCACAAATTCCATGGCACTTCTTCCTATAAAAAGTGGAAACCAATCCTCGTCCCCTTGAGTATGCATCACTCCCTGCTAATGAGTTGAATTTGGTCACTACAGTGTC
This sequence comes from Callospermophilus lateralis, assembly GCF_048772815.1. NCBI lineage: Eukaryota > Metazoa > Chordata > Mammalia > Rodentia > Sciuridae > Callospermophilus > Callospermophilus lateralis. The sequence continues at coordinate 4,216,841 of NW_027514713.1, read as the reverse complement.
TGTGATTCTTGCGTCTATACCAAAACAGATATTAATACTTTTACCTTGCTACCTTGGCTGGACGAAAGGCAGGCTCAGTATCCTGAGGATTGCTTATGTGGGCCTTTAGAGAGATTCACATGGTAGGGAGCTAAGGTCTCCTGCCTCCAACAGCACCATCCTGCTAGGCCTTAGAGTGGTCTGCCTTGGAAGCATCTCTGCACCAAATTAAAACCTTCAGGTGACTGTGGACATGGCTGCAGCCACCTGACTCTAAGCCAGGACCTTCCCATGCTCCAGCCACTTATGAATCCCAGATATTGATTCTGTGAGAGAATCAAGGCTTATTGTCCAAACTGTAGTTTGAGGATACTTTGCAAAAAGCAATAAATAACTACTCTCTCTCAAGATAATCTAAGTAAATTTGATTGTTCACAATTCATGGGTTGTGTTTGATGGACATATGTCCTAATAGTCTGGATAGGGGGAGGACTAGCAGTTCTTCCTGACATAATTACTGATTGGAAACAACAAAAAATGAGGCTCCAGTTTGATTTTTCCAAGCAAACAAGCAGATACAAAACTGTCACGCATTCAAGTGTTCAAACTCAGCTGTAGCCCTGTTTTCTGTCATTATAGGCACCCTGACAGCGTCTTGCATGAAAGGTTTATTCAGAAACAAACTGGACCCTGTTATGACCAGGTGAAAGTTGGATCAGATGAAAGAGTCTTCCAGTCAGTAAGCAGACATGAAATGGAACTGAATTGAGTCCTAACCTCAAGATGATACCCAGGAGGCATTAGGCTTCTGGGCTAAACAGGTAATAGTACCTCAGCCATGCCAGAGTAAAAATGCTGGGGCAGAGTAAATATCCTGCCAACTTCACATCATTCCACAAAAGAAAATTTATTTTTAATACTTCTTGTGTTAATGAATAAAACTTCTGGTGCTGATTCAGATAGGAATATTTGAAGCTCTTGGTGTGCTAATTCCTGATGAGAAGTCTCAGATGCCAACTGCTTGTAGATTCTTGATCAGGACACTCTATTAACATTTAATAGGGTGATAGAGTAATGTTAATGTGCACATATATTACATGTTGGCTTGCTTTATTGATTGATTGATTGATTGATTGATTGATTGCAGTGCTAGGGATTGAACCAGGGTCTCTCACATGCTCCGTATCTCTCTGCTAGTGGGAAGCGGAGAGGCCGGCAGAGTTGTTCAGTTGGACTGTAAGCATGAGTACAATTAAGAGGTGGGTGTCTTTGCACCCTTTGCAGCCCTCAAGGACTGAAGGTAGGTAAAGCAGAAGACACCCTAGGCCCGCCCAGCGGCGTCACAGCTTTGGGGCCAGGGAGGCTAGGCTGGGACGCCTCCCTCTACCCCCTCTCCATCCCCTCCTCCCCCCCTCCACCCCCCAACCCCCCCTTGCCTGTGAAGGGGCTGTAGGTGAGTGTGCCACCTGTTAACCTGGCGCTCTGGTACCCCGAGTGTTACCACCCCTGCTAGGCAGAGAGTCCTGGGTCTCTTCCCTTTTGGAGCCCTGAGGGGCTTGATGAGTAAGTGCCACTTTTTGAGAAGCCCTCATACTTGAGACCCACGTTGGAGAGGTAACCTAGCTCCAGGTTTGCCAAGGTCGGGCCTGGAAGGCATTCGCCCGCAGAGCTGTGGAGGAATTCTGACTGGCGGAAACCTGCTTTCCTGGGACGCTTGCGCAGTGCAGAGACCCAAGGCTGAAGATCTTCTGAGGGTCTTCAAAAATATGTATTTTGTTTTTTGGGCAGGTTCCCAGTGGGCTGGAGAATTGGCTGACATGGGTGAGGGAAGGCGAGCGTTATTTGCAGGGTTCTCAGTCTCGCTGCTCCTTTCTTTGTATCTTAAAAAAGCAAACAAAAATGACTGATCCTGGCTAGGAAAGCCGAGGCACGCCGAGGCCCTTTCACAGCGGTTTCTCGGAATTGGGGCAAGGGTGTGATGGCGGAGCCACAGATCTCTTACGCTCTGATGCTGTTGTCTTCGCAGTGATCTGAAAGAGTTACCTGGGATTCGTATTCTGCATAAAGAAACTCAGAGTCGACTCGGATGCGATAGGACTGAAGAACAAGCATCAGGGATTCTTATGCCGATTTTCCAAGGAATGGGGTTCGCAGCGTTGAGTAGAAGAAAAGGCTGGTTCCTCAATTGTCCAACAGCATTTAAGACCTAGAAATCTCAGGATTGCCCAAATTGCCGTGGATCAGCAACTTTCCTATCGTACACTTTTTCAAAGAAAATATTTTCTGTTCTCTGCGCTGTCCTTTTACTCCCAGCACTACATTCCCTGGTGCAGACTTCAGCCTCATCATTTAAAGTATGTCTTATATTTTTGCCAAGTATGATATCTAATTGAAAACTAATTTTTGGTTTTGGATGAATCTGTAGAGCTCACGTTGTAAGAAGAAAGGAGGAATGAGACACAATGAAAGAGAAGTCCAAAAATGCTGCCCGGACTAGGAGGGAGAAGAAAAACAGTGAGTTTTATGAACTGACTAACTTACTGACTTTGCCCTCAGCTATCACCTCACAGCTGTACAAAACATCCATAATCAGACTCACAACCAGCTATCTCAAAATGAGAGTGGTGTTCCCAGAAGGTAAGTGACTTTTACTAGAAGGAATTTCAAAGCAAAGGGGGTAGGAACTTGCCAGACAATGAGCCTACCCCAGTGAGGGAGGTACACCCATATTTACTACATTTGTATGCTATGCAAAGGGAATTTTAGCCTAACTACTTGATTCAGGTCCTTTATAAATTCAAGATTGCTATTCCTTTTCCTAGCTCCCTCTACTTCCCCATTAATACTTCATGTTCAGTCCATTTGATGTGTCTGGTTGGGAAGCAGCCCAACAGTGCTTTTGTCAGCAATTCAGATACTGGGCTCAATTGAAAGTACTACTAATCCAAACATGACCTTCTTTTTTATTCCACTTGTTTGAATTATATCCAGTAGAAAGTAGGAACACTGCTAGATTCTGCATATTTGCTAGATATGGATAGATCTACTTATGTGTAACTAAATCAGATAATAATTCCTCTATATGTCTCTGGTTCTGCAAGTGAGAAGGTATATTCATACAAATACATCCTGAATTGACCCAGTCCCTTGGCTGCCTATAGTAAATTTGTTCTGCATTTTCAAGATATTCTCAAATTAGGAAACTAATTCTGGAACTTGGTGATTTGCAACTCTGGCCTTTATATTATCTGTAAGATACTAAGCTAGTTTCAAAATATATCAGATTGGACTAAGATGGGTAGCCCACTTAGAAAATATTTTCTGGGTGGCAGGTTGGCCAATGGATCCTGGGAAAATTGTTTTATAAGGCTGGGAAATCAGAGTAGTTGAGTCGTTGGCATGATTTAAAACTTATACTTAGTTCATCGACATTCACTATGTGAGGCAGAGCAGCCTTCATATAACACTGTGCTGTAAAAAACTGTTTATACTCACTAGGGAAAGGACACTTCTCTCTTCCATTTACCCATTTACTCAATCAAATTAAATCAGGTTTACAAAATATTTTAAATATGTTTTTACTACAAGAAGAAGATTTGAAAAAGTAAAGGAGAGATTACTAGTCAAGCAAACAAAAATCTAGCAGAAAAAAAAAACCCTGTTAATTTACAAACAAAACTTCTTATTTGACCTCTGAAAGTTTATGTTGAATCATTATTTTGAATGTTTGGCATTTGTTGTTTTAAAGAAATAGTGGTGGGCAAGGAAATAGTCATTATTGGATTTGGAGTTTCACTTTGCTTGATCTTGATGCAAAAGCTTGCAAAAATATGCGTCAAATTAGTCAGGGACACTACAGGAAAACTTCCAAATTATAGTTCAATTCTACCCTCAAACTACATGGTGTGTTCCTCTTAAAGTGGTTCCTTGAAAAGTTCTCCTCATTTGTCTCTAGAAACCACAGGAGGAGGGGAATCAAAGCTTTAAGTATCTGTAAAGTTTTTTAAAAGAAAAAAAAATATTTAGAAAGAGGGAGGAACTTTATGCTAAAAACCACATTTCCCATTCAAACTGTGCTGATAATTGCTGATGGGAAACTGATCGTTATACCACACTGTCTTCTGTTTAAAATAGAGATCTTGTTGTCTTTTATACTGTGAGCACCTACTTGATAAAAATAAAGCTATTGCCAACTCCGCTACCACGCAGTTCCTAACAGGATTACTAGCAGTGATTTGCCAGCCCCTGCGGTCTCAGTGGGTTCCCTTTCTGCATGATTTCTAGCCGACTCGACAGTTATCAATGCCAATGTCGCTGGCTGTTTGATCAGAAGCAGCCTATGATGCTGCCTATGGGGATGAGAGTGATCTCAGGAGGAGAAGAACAGCGGGTAGGCGTTCCCAGGCGGCCAGCAGCCGGCACTGAGAGCCCAGGGAATCGCCCAGGCCAGGGATACTCGCCTGCTTGGGACAGACCCTGGGCAGGGGCAAGCTCCACCAGAAGGAGCTTGGGACTGTTTTGGGGTGACTGTTTTTGTTTTGTAAGAGAACAACTTTCTTGTTTAATTAAGTCCTACCTCCACAAATTATAAATCACGTTATAAGTAAATAGGAGGGACAAAAAGTAAATTCCCATAGGCAACTTCTCGTTATTTATTTTATTTTATTTTTTTAAGAGAACGCAGGCGAAGTCTCCCACTGGAATACCCTTGGTGACAAGGCCAGTCCCCTCTGGCTACTTTAAAGGGCAATTGTGCTTTCTGCAGCCAACCCCCCTCTCCTCCTCCAGAGTCCCGCCCGGCCCCTCCCACCTCTCCCTTCTGTGGGTGAGTGTGAGTTTATGGGGAGGAGGGGACGGAGGATGTGTGAACTCTTGGTACATCATTGATTTCTCCAGCTACTGTGGAGCTCATAACTCCCCCCCACAGCTTCCACGGATGAGTTAAGATAGGGTCATAGGAACAGCTGAATCCTAGGGATGAGGTTTTAATTCTGAGAGTGTATGAGCTTCAAAAACTCAAATGCGGCCCTTCAAAACGTTAAAAAAAAAGAAAAACAACAATAAATAACAACAACAACATATCAGCTTTCAAAGGAATAAAATAGTGAAAAGCCTTAGAATCTGGCACAACCTGCAGGGGGTGCCCAATTTGGGTTCTTTCTTGCCTCAGAGAAGCTGGGAGGACTAGACTGAGGTCCCAGGCAGTGAAGGAATCCCAAGTCCTTTTCATCTTTGTATGGTTGCAGGCTTTTTTTTGTACTAGTGACTATACACAGTGGCAGCTTTACCACTAACCTACACCCAGTCCTCATCCTGGAACTTGTGATCCTCCTTCCTCAGCCTCTCAGTCCCTGGGATCACTGACTTGCGTCTCCATACCCAGTTGGTTGCAGTCTTCTTTAGTGAGACTAAATGGAATTTGAAGATTAAATTCATCCTTCTTATATCAGTCTTGAAGCCATTCTAGCACACAATAGACCCTCAATAAATTTTGTTTTAGGGATAGCTATTTTATCATGGTAAATATTCCATTACACATAGATTTTTGTAAGACATTCTCAAATAATTATAAATCTGGTGACATAGCTATAGGCATAATGATATTGTAAAATTTGTTTTTTTTTTGTTCATATCAAATTCATCTATATTACCCTACAATGCAAAAAGCTATAAACTAAATGAACAAATAAAATTCCCCCATACTTATTTTTTAAAGGAGAAAAATAATTAAAATATAGGTCATTTCCTTTCCAATCTTCCCTGCTAAGTATAGTTTTTCACTCAAGAGTCTATTAGCTTTTATTTGGTGGCATGTTTCAGCTTTTAAACTTATTTTACCTGAGTAGAGAATAATAAACTAATGAGGGAGAAATGATAGAGAAAAGAGGATGGGATATGGATATTCCAAATAATTAAGAATAAGCATTAGATTCCCATGTTGAATTTGAGATTTAATAGTAAAAAAAGTAAAGTAAAAAAGAAATTCTGATAACATTATTGTGAAATCATTAAAAGCACATATCTTCTGACTGATAATAGTCTTTTCTAAATAGTCTAGAAAAGGAAAGATTGAGGCATGTAGAAATATATAAATCTTAGGTGCTATCAAAGCTGGAAAGACAGGATAAAAAAAGAGAAGTCTTGACCTTGTTTGGGTGCTAAATAGGACAAATTCATCTAAAAATAAATACATATTAATTATCCTTCTATAATGCAATTATACTGGGCATAGTGGTATGTGGAATGAACTTTGAAAGAATCAGATATGTTTTCAAGTCTATAGCTGTTCAGTCTTGGTAATATCACCCTGCCATTTTGTTGTCAAAACATCTTTCAAAAATAAAAATAATCACAATTGAAATTAGTGAGTGTTCAGGAAAGAGAAGATGAATAAGCAAACCTCCACAGACCCTTTCTATAATATTCATCTCTAGATTGAAATCCCTAATTGTATTATATTTTTTAAAGCAGAGAACTGAAGAAAAGAAAGAGGCCCCCATTTCCCACATGCATCCGTGATTTAAGACTGTTTTTCTTGCTGTTCAAGGAAATGATTAAGCATTAAGTTTCCATGTTTATTTTCTTACAGAAGTTTTTCTCATTTAAAAGCCTTTAAGCACAGTTTATGCTCTACAATAAATTTCTCCATTTGATTCTAGTTTTGATGTGGACTTAAAGTGTGGAGTGAAGAACTAAATTTTGTAGAGCATTTGCAAGGCAGATTTTTTTGCTAGAAATTGTAGGTCTAGCCACTGGGGTGGGGGGAACACTTTTTTTCTTAAGGAGACAGATCATTACCAAAAAATTACAACATGAAAAAAATATAAAAAAACAGGTATTAAAAGCTATGGTGATGATTTCAAATAAGGAATGATCACGTACTTGAAGCTAAAACAATACTAAACTTACAGAGTATAAAACCTGATTTCTACAACAGTTGTTTTTCAGTTCTAGGGAATCCCAGCAGCTTGAAACTTTTCCTGACAAATGGTGACACAGAATACAAAGCCACGGATTCTTGCTGCATTTCTCTATAGGTCCAGGAATTTCTCAAAAAAAAAAAAAAAGAGGTTCAGACTCTTATAATATTAATGATTTTAGTGGGTTATTCATTGCCAGTCTTTGACCCATAAAAATTTAAATTTTATGTGAGGAAGAGGAACCCCAATTATTTAGAAATGGTCCTTCTCTTCGGAGAATGCTAAAAGAATGTCCTCAATGAAACAAATTTTCCTCCTCAGGTACCCCCACACAGTGGGCGACTACTGTGCCTTTGTGGCTCAGGCGAGGCTAGGGACAGCTACTATATTACAGTCTCAAGTTCATTTCGCCTGTGTCAAGGTCTGAAGGCTCAAGGCCAATGAAGTTGGCACAGTGAGTCCCATTCTCTCTGCAGTGTCCCAGTTGCCCCATTCCCCGTGCCGGGTCAGGTGTGTGGAAAGCCCAGAATGTCTCCGCTGGGTGTCTGCAGCAGAGGCTGCGGTTCTACTGGAACTGAGATCCTCTACAAGCGCATGGAATCTTCCCTCCTGGAAACAGACAGGATGGACATGATTTCTATTTCAGATCTAGACAACCGCCGGTCAGGAGGGTTCAATCTGCACGAGGGAGAGAGAGGAGTCCGTCGCAAGAGGGGACATCAGTGTTTACAGAGCGGTGGGGAAATTGGTAGATTTATTTAGATGTTCAAACACCCAGAAAGACCCTATTTGAGCTTAAGGGGCGTTCAGTGTCACTTGTTGCCAAGATTTTGATCGCTTGCTTAGGAAGCAGCTTTAAAAAAACCTAACACCTTGTTTTATTGTGAATGATTTTTCCCAGTGCCACATTTAGAGTGTTTTGTCATTGTGCATTTTAAAGAAGAAGGTCATCTAAAAAAAAAAAAAGATGACATGTTGAACCTTGTACAATGATGTAAGAATGGAAGGACTTCACTATCTAGATGATATAATTCCACAAGCAGCCCCATTAGAAATATTATCTATAACACGTTTAACATAGCTCTACCCAAGTTTCTTCTGCCTTTTTATTTCTTTCTATACACAGGTAATATAGTAGACTAATATTAATATTTAAAAAATCAACCATGAGAGTCTTCAAGGTTTGCTGTTTTAGGCATCACCATAAAAACTGGCAAAGCCTCAAAAGTTCTTAACGTTGTAATGTAGAGGAGATGAATGGACTGTCTTTGTTAATAGGAGATGGTACCTGACAAGTAGAGAATGGAATTACTTTCTATGTCAAGAATGCAATAAAAATATTGCTAAGAAATTGTTAGCACCTCAAAGTAACCAACTTCAGGAAAGTCCCCCCACACCCTTTTGGAGGCAGAGGGGACAGGACTAGGGTGTGTCAAGCTGGGGCTCCCAGGGAAAAGGAAGATGAAGGATTTCAAAGGGGTGCTGGTAAGCGTCAGACTGAAAGTCAACCGCAAGCTAAAGGATTTTTTTTCCGAAGGGGATTAAAGACAGATCCAGGGGAGGAGAATGTCTAGAAAGTCCTGTAGCCAATCAGAGAGGACACCAGGTACCAGATGAATCTGGCCAGTTGTTTCGGGCCACTTTGGGGGCAGAGGTTTGCTATGTGGGGGGACATCCTCCGCCTCTTGATAAGGACGATGATGAAAACTTTGGGCGAGAAATGAGTGTCTCTCCTCTCCTTAAACAAACTAGTGAAACTACACAAAAGTGATCGCTAGTGTGTGATTTCGGGGGCTTCTCTAATGCAGAGGCCCCTTGAGGTCCAGCCAGGAGAGCACTCCAGGAGAGTCTGTCCTTGCGAGAAGCCCGGTTCCCTCAGAGCCAGAGGTTGGCTTCTGTTCGGAACCCAGGAGGTGCCAAAATTTATACTCTGGCATGACCTCTTCCCAACTGTGCAGGTTGCGTGGGGGTGACTGGGAAATAATATCAGGGGGTTCTTCCTCTTGTACTAATGTGTTACAAAGCACAAAAAATGCGAACTAGTCCCAAACTGACACTCGGGCTGAGATTCTGATACTAAAGTTTGTTTCTAGGTCTTCCCAGGACTCATTAGGCGGGGGGCCACTCAAGTCAGACCAGCTCCCTGGACCACGTTTGCCAGGAACTGGGCTCCCATCTACTCCAGGTACGGACCCACATCTCCCAGTGGCTCACATCCTTCGAGGTCCTGGTTTCCTGGATGGGCCTCTGCTTTCTTAAAAACTAACTAAAAAAAAAAAAAAAATTAAAGATCCATTATGGACATGGCTCTCTCAGCCTAACAGCATCTCCAAAGTTAGAACTAAAGCTCTTAACTGGATGAGGGTGGGCGGATGGAGCCTCACCAGGCTGAAAGGGAGGCAAAGTGGCAACCAAGGCTTTGGGTTTGGAAAACAACCCTGCAAAGCTCCATCAGGGTGCTGAGACCAAGGCAGGGGGCATTTTTTTCATCTTTCCGTTGCTGGTACTGGAAGCCCAGGGCCAAGCCGCCAAGACAGAGCTGCAGAACCATCTGAAATAAAGGATTTCCCAAGGAGATATCAGGAATCTGGTAGAAATGCCCGTCTGTGCTTTAACCTACACTTTGCGGTTCCAGCTGGGTCTGCAAATAACTTCATCTCTTCCTTGTAGTTCCCTGGCTCCCCCTCACCTCAGGCCAGCGCAGGCTCTGGGCTACACGCATACACACCCCCAGGTATTGAGATGAACCAATGTGAGGTGCACATTACACTGTTGTTTGCAGTGCACACTGTTTTAAACTGCCTGTTGCCGGCTCAAGTCGCAGAACAAATATTTTAAATAATAAAACTCCTGATGGCATTTTTAGGTTTGACACTTGTCCCCTACCCCACACCCTCTTTATTATTATTCAAGTCCACTGGGAGTGGTAGCTTGGAACCTAAGAAGTTTAAGGGAAGCCTGCAATTCTTCCTCCAGGACCCGCATGAACAGTAATCTCTCTGCAGCGTCCCACAACCTTCCTGTTCCACTAGTATCCAAACTCTTTTTCCTCAGGAAACAAGAGGTTTTAGTTGCACTGAATAAAGAAAGGGTAAGAGCTTTTCTTTGCTGGCCTGGCTCCCATACTTTCGAATTTATCTAGAAAAGGTGCTTATTTCAACACCTTTCATCAGATGTCTCTCAGCTGCCCCCACCCCCCGCATCTTTTCATAATCCCAGTCAATATCTTCTGGCAATATAAACAAGATAATGAAACCCCCAAACAATCCCTCACCCCTTCTAGCTCTTGCCCAATCTCTCCTTTTTTTTTTTCCCCCAAACTTCTGGTAGGATTGACTTCCATTCCTTATTTCAGTGGCTCACTCCCTTCCCCATTTTCTCCCACATCCCTGCAGTCTGTCATCTCTTCTACCCATTAGGCATTTACAAAGGCCCCACCACATTTTGACATTAAGAATTAGATGCCCATTTTTTTTATCCTCCCTCAACTTGTTCATCCTAGAAAATAGGAGGCTCAGGGCTGGGGCTATAGCTCAGAGGCAGAGCGCTTGCCTAGCATGTGTGAGGCACTGGGTTCTATCTTCAGCACCACATAAAAATAGACAAAATAAAGGCATTCTGTCCATCTACAACTACAATTTTTTTTTAAATATAGGAGGGTCAATTGTATGTCATCAGAAAGCCCTTTCCTCATAGACTTTACATTCTAAGAGGAGCCTTAGAAACCCACACAGGTGTACTGCATAGTGTGCCAGGTGACAGGTACTGTGGAGAAAAATGGAGGAGGGCTCTGTTTTGGGGTCACAGTTTAAAATGGAGATGATTGAAGTGGAACTAAGAAGGTGACATTTGGGCAAAGACCTTTAAGGGGGTAACACTGAAGAGGTAACATTCTCCTTTTTTCTACAATGTCTGTAGTAGCTTGATTTCCCAGGTTTCTCTCCCTCTCTGACTGTTCCTCTTTGATTTTTCCCACCACTGTCTCTTTCACAAATGATGTAGTTTTCAGAAGGTTCTACTGTTTCTTCTCTCAATGCTCCACAGCCTCCTGGGTGATTTTAACCAACACCACTGCTTCAACTCTTCCCTCCACATGGCCCTGCCTATTTTATCCAGATCTAGAGCCCCTCCTGAATTCTAGACCTTTATTTCCTACTAACAACTAGACACATTTAAGAGGAAATTGTAATGTCCATGAAGCATCTCCAAGACAAAAATGCATATTCCTCTGGCCCAAACTTCTTTTTAAAAAAAAATATTTAATTTTTTTTAGTTGGGCACAATACCTTTATTTATTTGTTTTTATATGGTGCTGAGGATCAAACCCAGGGCCTCGCACCTGCGAGGCCAGTGCTCAACCGCAGGGCCACAATCCCAGCCCTCTGGCCCAAACTTCTGCTTGTACAAAATTCACTGTTGCTCCAAATTTCAGTCTTGGTTAATGGCATCACCCTCTACTTAATGTCCTTACTGAAACTTGAAAGTCAACCTGAACTCTCTTTCTGCCATCAATTAGCATGAAGTTCACAGCCAGCATCATCTTTAAATTAGATTCTCTTCTTTCTTCATATCTTTTTTGATCACTCAGTTTCAGACTTGACCCATCTCCACTGCAGCTATCTGCTCTGATCTCTTCACCCCAATTTCTTCCTTCCTTCTGTAGGTCATTTCCAAGATTAAAATAATACATCTTGGGTTGGGGATGTGGCTCAAGCAGTAGCGCGCTCGCCTGGCATGCATGCGGCCCAGGTTCGATCCTCAGCACCACATACAGACAAAGATGTTGTGTCCGCCAAATACTAAAAAAATAAATATTAAAACTCTCTCTCTTTCTCTCCAAATCTCTCAATCTCTCTCACTCTTTCTTTAAATAATAATAATAATAATAATAATAATAATAATAATAATAATACATCTAAGTATGTTATGTTCCTGCTTAGGAAACCTCTCTTGGAATCCTAATGCCTATAAGAACAACTTCAGATTCCTCAAATTGACATTACAAATTTCAAAAATTCATTGTGGGTGTACACCTATAGTACACCAAACACATCACTTCAGAATACATCTGATTCATCCTCCCGCAAAGTCCCTGCCTTTGCCACATTATTCCTTCTGCCTAGGATGCTCTTCTTTCCTTCTCTAGCCCAACATTCCTTTCCAAAGTTCTGCTCAAACATCAGCCCCTGTAAGGCATCTTTGACTCCCCTTCTCTAATCTCCTAAATCCCCCTTTCCTATACACTTTCTAGTGCCATTGGTCAGCTTTATTTTCTCTATAGATTTCAGACTGTAGGGTCGTCCATGTTGACCAGTGCAGTAGGGATTGGATATTTCCCAAACCCTGCTATTATTCTTTTTATGATATAACAACGTCCCTACAGAGCCCTTCAAACCTGACACAGAAAACCTCTGGTTCTTTCAGTGACTATCACCCCAAGAACATAATCTATTTCTGTGATTTATCTCCAGAATTTTTGTGCATGTCTATTACAAACACTTTTTCTTTGTCACCTTTGGTAAATCCTGAGCCTATGGGGCATGAGCATTTTCCACAACTTCCTCTGCATCTCTTCTAGTGTGCTACATGCTTCAGATGCTTACAACATTGGAATGAATGGAAAAAAAGAGGAGCTCTTGTGACTGGTTCTATGTCCTGTTTCCCAACAGTCTTTCTCTTCTCTATCTCTCTGCATTTCTGACTGAATGTTTCTAACTTTTGCTTTCCCCCACCCCTGCATTTCAACAGATGGTCTAGAAGCCTCTCCATTCACTCTATTTCTGCCTCCCCAGACCCTGGATGGCTTCATCTTTGTGGTGACCCCAGATGGGAAGATCATTTACACATCAGAGATAGCCTCAGTTTACCTAGGTCTTTCTCAGGTAGGTGAGTGGTCTACACTTCCAACCTGCAGTGTTTACATCCAGAGTTGGAAGCAGGAGGGGTGGGGCTTCCCCAATTCTTTTATGTCTGCATTTCTGGGCTAGAGACTTCTCACCTGATGGAGGGATTCATTAAACAGGTCTGGATCTTCTCATTCCTAGACTTTCCTTATCCATTAGCTTCCACCCAAAGCCCAAGCAATTGCTACTTTTTTGAGGCTTTACAATAAGCCAGATACTGTGGGAAGAGATTATATGCTTATCTTTACCAGAGCTGCTACTACTACTACTACTACAACAACAACAACTACTACTACTAGTTATTGTATTATCTCATAGATAAGGAAGCTGAGGTGTATGTAGGATGCAATAGGTAGCAAGGGGCAGAAATGAAATCAAACTCAGGGCCAGTTGCTGGCTCCTGTTTTCATGGCCCAACAGACCCCCCCACGACCACCAAGCTTTCAGCTTCTTCACGGGACATTCTACTACTGCACAGACGATGATACTCTCGTCTTTACAGGTAGAACTGACCGGAAACAACATTTATGAATACATCCACCCTGCCGACCATGATGAGATGACCGCAGTGCTCACTGCCCACCAACCCTACCACTCTCACGTTGTACAGGGTAAGGCAGACATATGTCTGCCATGCTTAAGCTCATGACGGTCAGCTTGTGGTTTTCTCCAAGTTTGTCGTGGCTGGAACTGCCCAGTCGCATGTCTCATGTCCTGATCTTCCCTCTGCTCCTCTCTCTCTCAGAGCACGAGATGGAGTGCTCCTTCTTCCTGAGGATGAAGTGTGTCTTAGCCAAGCAGACTGCTGGCCTCACCTGCGGGGCTACAAGGTAAGTAGCTGAGGTGAAAGATTGACACCCAGCAGCGGTTGGGTGTCTTTGGATGGGGCGGGACACAGGGATCTGCAGCATCTGAGGGTCATTTCCACATCAGGGACCAGTCCTCTGTGAGCCCTACATAGTACGTAGTTCCTTTGTTTCAAAGAGCAGCAGGTCCAGATGCTCCATTAGTCCCCGAACTGTATGAACTGCTGGGAATGAAGCCTAAAGACTAGGTCTGACTGGCCTAGTATTCCACAGCCACGGGGCCTCTCAGAGATGGGTCTGAAGAATCCTGAAAACCTCTGCAGTGGTGGGTAACCCTTGGTGGATTCCTAGGAGTTTAAACCCGGCGCCAGATTTGGACCTGCAAAGAGGTAAAGAATCAGAGCTTCAGCTCAAAGCTGTGGTTCTCAGGTTGAATGCAATTGAATGTCCTAAGACGTGTTAGGGTTGGTGAAGGTCCAGGCGTCTTCATTTTTACAAGCTTCCATGTGAGTTCAGTCTGACCTGCAGTCACTATCTTGAGACACTTTAGGGTCCTATCACTTTGGACCCCTTCCCAGAAGGGCGTGGCCCAGACAATGTTTCTGGCTGAGTAGTTTCAACAGGTTTCAACCCCCTCCTCATCTTTCTGGGGTTCTTCCTGAGTGTGGCTGAGTCTCCCGCCCTCCCACTCTGCCACCGGTCATTCACTGCAGTGGCTACCTGAAGATCTGCCAATACTGCTTGGACATGTCCCCCTTTGAAGGCTGTTACCAGAATGTGGACCTTGTGGCCGGTGGGTCACTCGCTGCCTCCTAGCGCTGTCATGAAGATCAAGCTGCACAGTAACAGCTTCATGTTCATGTTTCTAGCTAGCCTGGGCATGAAGCTCATCTTTCTGGACTCTAGGTGGGTGGGCAGGACCAAAAAGGACTGTTTCTAGTGTAATGGCAACCCTTCTTAGCCAGGTATAGATTCTCCTTGATCTGAATGAGCTCATTCTGCAGATGAGGTGACTAACCAGGTTCTGCGAACTGAGGGCCGGCACCCAGGTCTGAGACTGTGTTTGGTCGGAAGTTGAGGGCACCAGGCACTCATCCCACCCAAAATCCTCTCCACAGGGTGGTGGAGCTGATGGGATTTGAACCTCAGGACCTGATTGAGAAGACCTTGTACCACCACGTGCACGGCTGTGACACTTTCCACATGCGCTGCGCTCACCACCTGTGTAAGGAAGACTCTGCTATGCATGCAAACAACCTTGGCGGCTCCCCAGGGTGGTGGAGAGTGGGAAACTAAGCACACGCAAACGGACTGATGGAAACCCTCATCCTGGTAATGGCCCTGGTGGTGCATGAGGCCCCAGAGGGGGCCAGTTGGCACACTGGGCCTCATCTTGTTTCTCTACCTTACACCCGTCCTAGCACTGGTGAAAGAGGCACTTCTAGTTGAAATATCTTCTATTGTTATGCTTCACCACCTGCAAACATCACTGAAGTTGTGAACAAAAACCAAAGCTGTTAACTTTCCTAACCTGACTCTTACAGAAATTTCCTGCTATTTAGGGTTGATCCCAGGACCTTGAGGTTGCTATGTAAGCAAGTGCTCTATCACTGAGATAAATTCCCAGTTCACATCTGGGCTTTTCATATAGTTTTGTTTGAGCTTAATTTCCCCGGACTCTTCCTTCCATAGTTAGGCGAATTCAGGGAAACTCCCAACTTTATATGTTCCCCCCATTGCTAAAGGTGCAGACATCCACCCAGAGACATGCCATGCACTAGCATGCCTATAAAGAGTACCCAGGGTCTTGATTGATTTAACAGGGCCATCAATTGGGAATTGGCCTGTAGTTTTTCCCTCCTGCCAGGCGCAGTTATTAAGGCCCACAGGGGGTCTGCATTCTCACCACCTGGCATTTGGGATAAGTCTGGGCCACACTGATTCACCACCATTTTCCTGTGTCTTTCCATCAGTGCTGGTGAAGGGGCAGTTGACCACCAAGTAGTCAGGTCGAGCACTTTCATCTTCCTGAAGAGGCTTTCTTGTTCTTTTCTAGAAAAATATTTAGAGGTTCTTCCATTGCACTCCATATTTGCTTTCTTTTCTTTCTCTTAACCTTTTAAGTGAACTCTGCATTAAATAAAACTTAATGCAGCAGAAAGAAAAAAGAGAGAAAGAGGACAGGATCCAACGTTTAGAGCCATTTATAGTTAAAAAACAGGAAATCTGTTTCACTTTTTCAGATCTAGAGTTTGAAGTTCTTAATTTTAACTGGAGTCTCCAATCAAAGTTAGAGTTCTGAGAGAGTGTTTCTTTCCCTGAACCACAAAGGGGGCTTAAGTGACCAAAAGGATATGACTTTAAATTTCATGAAGTCAAGAGAGCCAATCATAAGCTGTAGGTCTTGGTGGGGCACCCCTCCTGGTCCTGACCACTTCAATGGGTGAGGAGCTAAGCTCTGGGTGCCACCTACGTGTGCAACCCATTGGGCAACTGCAACAGCCTCTTTTCAATCTATTCTTATTAGAAACCATAATCCTTTCTGGTTGCTGGTGTGGCCCTTCAATCTGATCATGTGGCGGGGTGTGCACCTCCTGAGGAAAGCATGTTATGTTCTGTATAATGTTTGTGAAAGTGGAATTGCTTAGGGTTGAAGCCTTTATAAAGAACCCTTTTGTGTACGCAGTTGTTGAATATTGTTTTTGTTATTGTTGTTGTTTGGTTTTGTTTTGGTAGACCTTGAAATTCTTGTGATTTTTAGGGGATCTCAGAAGTTCTCTACTTGAGAGTGTTGACACCAGATAGTAAAAATGCTGTTTTGTCTTTGTGGTGGGTTAAGGGGTGCTTTTTGGAATCCAATGAGTGAGAATTGGATTCATTCCACATTGTTTTGGATTGCCAAATTAAAAATGTAGTAGTTGGAAATATTATGCTTGCATTTAAACTATTTGCTTGGTGCCCTGTTTAATAAGAAAAGTCAATTCAATAGACTTAGAAAATGAATCTGGTGTAGGTGAGGTTTCAGTATTCAAGAATAATAGCTTGTAATTAAGAAGACTCTTTTAATTTCTCTCATTTTAGTAAATATTTATCAAACAGCAGGGTATATAGTCACACAGACCCCTATAA
Source organism: Callospermophilus lateralis (assembly GCF_048772815.1). Classification (NCBI taxonomy): domain Eukaryota; kingdom Metazoa; phylum Chordata; class Mammalia; order Rodentia; family Sciuridae; genus Callospermophilus; species Callospermophilus lateralis. The sequence continues at coordinate 4,200,104 of NW_027514713.1, read as the reverse complement.
ATGATCTGAATGCAAGTTAGACTTCCCAATGGGTAAACTTAATTTATGTTTGGAGTCATTTTGAAATATTCTGTTTTGTTTTTCCAGTGGGTAAGTGTTCTTTTTTCTTCTGTTGACTGTGTCATTCTTTACACATTTCCTCAGAGCTGCAGAATTATACAATCAACTTTATATCAGATTAAAAAATATATAATGAGGACAAATAAATGATTTATGGAAGGAAAAATAGTATGGCACACATTTATTTTTTGAACATTCTGTATCTTTGAAAGAAATAGAAATAAACACACAGAAGCATGTATACACAAGCCTACAAGATGATAAGCTGAAATTGATTACTCTTTATGAGTCTCAGCCTCAATTCCTTGTATAAAAATTCTTAGAACATTTTTTTTTTATGGCTGTAAATGCAGAAACTGCTGTGGATGAAATGTCATCAAGTGGCTCTGTTGACAGGATTTTCATAATGAGCAGATTGCAGTATGTTGGATGTGTACATCACACATCTGGCTGGAAGTTACTAATTTACATTGTCTTAGCAAATTAAATAGATGGCTATTGATTCTCTATGGTACTAGCAAACTACCACATACATTTGTTTCTAGGAATACTGCTCTATGAAGTTAGAGAATGAAAAGTAAATTCTTTTCAAATACACCACCTCAAACAATGTGCTTAAAACTGCCAACTTCTAAATACTTTGACATACAAAATGTTTCCATATTTAAGCATTTTAATAGCACACATTTTGAAGGAAGTATTCATGACATGAAAGTGGAGGGTATTTTAAATAATCATCATTCAAATGAAGAAGATGTGATGTTTTGGTAGAAACTACATTCATAAGAAACCCTTTTTTTATAACTTCCTGAGGATAAATTTATTGTTGAAGTCAATATGTGTGTAAGAAAATTAGGATTATTATTTAACAAAAGCAGTAATGATTAGAAATATTTAGTAGCCATTTTTTTTAGTGAGCAACTGGATTAGTGCATATAGGAAAATGATGATTTTAGAGGCAAGTGGTGATTGCCCTAGTGCTTTTTAATTCCTCTTCCTCCCCCCTTTTTCCTCCTCTCCCTCCTCCTCCTCCTCCTCCTCCTCTTCTTCTTCTTCTTCATCTTCTTCATCTTCTTCATCTTCATCTTCTTCACCATAATATATATTAAGAATCTGGAGAGGAGAGACAAGTCACTATAATGAATTTTCTAAAATCCTCTTAGTTTCTGTGAAGCTTCTGTAGCTCTTCATTAATGCCTCTCCCACATGCCCTGGCCCCCCCTGCAATCTAAGCAAAAAGACTGACCAGCTCATGATTTTCAATAAGACACACATATTCTGGTAGCATTATCTTTCACATAGAAAATCTTCTTGTAAATTAGGAGTGCCTACAAGTTTTGAAGTGTTAAATATGATAGGGCCTTCTCTCATTTTTAAGAGGACAGGTGATAGAGACTGATTAGCAGTTGATGTTGGGGAAAGTCCAGAGAGTGTGGAGAGTAAAAGGAAGGTATAACATGTAAAGACCTGAGTGATTTTCTTGAATCCATATTTTCTCGATTTTAATTTGAGTAGTAATTGTTCATAAACAGCTCAGATGGAAAATACTAGTATTTAACATGAAGAAAATTGAAAATAAACTATGAAAAATAATTTCTAGGAAAATAAGTGTATTAGTTTTCTTTATGCTTTTGGAGTTTATATGTGTATATAATTTACATACATTATCTATCTATCTATATAGTTTATTTTTGGTATAGGGGATTGAACTCAGTGTACTTTGACTCTGAGCTATACCCCTAGTTCTTTTTATTTTGAAGTGGAGTCTCACTTTGAGTTTGGCTTCAAACTTGAGATCTTCCTGCCTCAGCCTCCCAAGTGGATGGAGTTACAAGTGTGCACAGGAGTTTCATGTTTTTCTGGCTCAGACTTCATACATTTTAAAAATAAGAAATATTCCTACATTATTTTTTCAGGATAACCCAAAACTTCTATTTTAAATTATCTTAAAAGTTATACATCTTTAAATATAAAAGTTGAAAGTCTAGTACAAAGAATATCCATGTACGTATCATCTAGTTTCAACAAATGTTAATGTTGGCTGTATTTGTTTTGTCTCTACCTATATGTATATCTATTTTATGTTTATTTTTCCCTGCTAAATAATTCTAAAGTAAGCCACAGACATCATGGTACTTTCTGCTTACATAGCATTCTCCTGTGTAGTCACTGTATCATTTATGATGACATATTTATTGTATTCAAAATTACTGTGTGTAGAAGCTTGCAAAAACTACAGATGAGAGCTAGTTTACTGATGACATTAAAAACAATCTGTCACTAATATTCATCAAGTACTCATTTGTGTATGACCTCAATAAGTTTGATTGATATATGATATTCTGTGAGGGAACTTCTGTAGAAGGTAGTCCTAAATATTAACATATTTTAAACTAGAATTCTAATGAGAATTATCAATAAGTACAATTTTGATATTTTACTTGGAATGTAAGAGAGTAGGTTTAGTGAGTAATTTGTAATTGTGGAATCAGACAGAGTTAATATTTTCAACCACTTTTTGCTGGTAAGGAGAGCTTTTTTGCTTATTTAATTCAGTTTAGATGAAATACTGATTTGGTGGGAAATCTCACATGATGTTTTACATTTAAAGTGATTTACAGAGCATGTAGGAGGAAAAATAGTTTTCCATGTTAAAATTTCTATTACTGTACTACTAAAAACAGAACAGATAGAAAAAATACTTATTAGTGTTATATACCATGCTTATTGTTTTCTAAATACCTCCTTTAAATTTGTAGAACAGGGCTGGGGATGTGGTTCAAGCAATAGCATGCTTGCCTGGCATGCATGCACCCTGGGTTCGATCCTCACACCACATACAAACAAAGATGGTGTGTATGCCGAAAACTAAAAAATAAATATTAAAAAAAATCTGTCTCTCGAACAGTTAGGGCAAATGCCAGATAAACATCCTTCCTTCATATCAAAGGGAGAAAAGGCCCACATGATAATGGCTCCATATTTTTTATTCTTGTTTGAATACTATTACATGTTCTCACAGTTAACCATTATGAAAACCATGTGTTTTCACAATTAGAATTTTAAATGTTAAAATATTCTGTGGTTATAAAACTTTATAAACCTCTTTAAAGAAGCAAACATAAAATATGCTCATACTGGTTTGTTCTTTCAAATACATAAATGGTGCTGAATTCATTGGGGTGCTCAAATTAAAATTTATTAGAATTTATTTAAAGGCCAATGATATTGTCATTAGTAGTAAATTTTAGGATATGCTTCTTAAGACTTGGCTAATAATTATATACAATTATCAAAATAGATTTTATTTTGCTGTTAGCAAAACCACTCTTTTATATTATAAGTGATGTCAGATGAAGCACATTTTGACTTACCAAGTTACAGCAGATATAAAATAATTTACTTTCATTCCTCAGATCTATGGAGAACTCATTGCCTAAGTCTAATAATCTTTTTGGCAATTCAAAATAACAATAATTTCTAGAACTGCAAAAATATTATACCCTAATGTATACCAACAAATTAGATTTGATTCATAATTGTGTTTAATCTTTATTATGATAATATTGAATAGCAAAGTTCTAGTTGTCCTTTTCAGATGATCTTTTATGTACCTTAATGAATACAGAAACAAATTGGAGACACATTGGTATTAATAGTAATTTTTTAAATACCAAAACATTTTATTAAAATGAATAGCTGGGAGATTTAATCCCTTTTGACATCCACAGTACCATTACTCAATTTAATCTTATCCTTCATATAGTCTTTATAGTAATTTATTAACAAAATAATGTATATTTGGTTTTGAATTCATTTTTTATAAGCTTATAAACTTTTAATATTTTAAAAAGCAATTGCTGACTGTGTATTTCTTTCAAAGTACTATCACCTAATTTGTTTCTTGAACACTCTGCGTGATGTTTGGTTTAGAGAGATCACACTTCTTATTTTCCAGGTTAGGAAACCGAGGCTCAGAGATGATGAGTGATGAAACCAGAATATTTTTAAAACTTTTTTATAATCAGCCTAGAATTGTACTGTTGTATTTATGGCTACAGTGTGTTGTTTTAGTAAATGTTATGAAATGATTGAATCAGGGTAATTAGCATATCCTTTACCTTATTCACGATTTCTTTGTGCTAAGACCACTTAAAATCATGTAGTTTTTGTTTTAAATTTTTTTTAGTTGCACATGGACACAATATTTTCATTTTACTTATTTTTTATGTGGTGCTGAGGCTCGAACCCAGTGCTTCACAAATGCTAGGTAAGCACTCTACCACTAAACCACAACCCCAGCCCCCAAATCCTCTGTTTTGAAATATGTTACATTATTCTACCCTACTGTGTAATAGAACATTGAACTCATTTCTATTACATAATTATAGCTTTATACCCATTGATTCACCTACCTTCAATCCCCTCATCCTCCGAAAGCCAGAATTAAAGGCTTTTGTGTCAACTGTGGCATCCTTTCCTTCTCTGTGTTTGAGAATGAGAGGTTGTGTGGTTTCAAGGAAGAAAAAGTCAGGGAAAGAGGAATGGATTTAAATGAATAAAGCCTGTAGTGTTCAGCTTATGAAGCTTCAAGATAAGCTTTGATCTGAATTCAAGATTTAAAAAGCTACCTCTGTGTTGCTGCTTAGTGTATACATTTCACTAGCTAATATGTAGCAGTGATGTCTTCTCCATTATAATCAATTAGGAATATATAATTTTCAGTTGATTGGCATGCTATAAGCTGATAATTTCAGTGACTCAGGAGGCGAGGCAGGAGGATTCCATGTTCAAGTTCAGCCTTAGAAATTTGTTAGACTTTCAGCAACTTAGCAAGACCCTGTCTTAAAATTATAACTAAAAAAGTACTAGAGATGTATCTTAGTGGTAAAGCTCCCTTCCGTTAAATCCCCAGAAGCCAAATACACACACACACACACACACACACACACACTCACACACACACACACACACACACACACACACACACACACACAGACGTATGTGGATTAGTAAGAGGAGTCATCCTTTTTTGTCAGATTTGACATGATTTACCTGTTGTATCAGTGGGGTATTTCCTAGATGGTGTGTGTGTGTGTGTGTGTTTTGACTCTTTTCTTCCTTTGGGGGAAATGGGGAAGATTTGATGATAGCTGACATTCTCCTCTAGGGGTTCTATTCAAGAGCTGGAATGGAGAACTCTCCAGCATTCTCTGGGCTGCTGTACCATCCTCTGGCCCCTTGGCAAGGCAGCTTCCTGGCTGCTTCCTTTTCCTCAGGCCATTCTGACCTCCAGTCTTTCCTTTGTAGTTACCTTGACCTAGTGACTCACAGAACCATCCTGTTAGTTCCTAGGTGTTGGCTGCTTGGTATGTGCTCAATGACCTGCCTGTCCACCCTCTTCTGGTTTTCTTGGAGTCCAGCTGTTGGGAGGAAAGTGTTCTCTTCTTTGAGTCACATCCTGGGAAAACATGGATCATTGCCTTATTTGAAGGCAGGGACTCATGCATGGAATTGTGAATAGGTGGAGAAATTCAAGGAAGGCTTTACTTGAACCCTCCAAAAGCATGTCTTTGTTTCCTACTTAGTCTACTCATTTGAGGAATGCTGTTATGTTTGGTTCAAGGTATGTGCATGTTTAATGGGGGAGTATATGTCTATCTTTATAATTTTAGCAAATTATATTTACTGCTATTGCTTTCCCTTTATCTGGTGCTTACCTCTCTGTTCTCATTGGTTTGTGATGTCTTTCCAGACAATTAAATGGTGATCAAAAATTCTTTGGGTTAAAGTGCTGGTATCTATGCATAAGTGCCATACAAATAAAGATTGTCTGGAATTTAGACAAATTGGAATACCTGAATCCCTATCAATTGGGAAATTTAATGTTGCACCTTGCTTGAAGGAGTGACTGCCCCAACCTCAGTTCCCTTTCTCCTATCTCAGGCCATGGAGAGTGATTGTCCATGGTGATGACAGAGCTGAGAAGGATGTGTGGTGACTTTCTCTTTGTAGAGGATTCACGTTTGGGGTTTGTCTGAGCCTAACCCATCTGTTTGCCATCTATGAATTTTGCTCCAGGAAGTGATATTGCAGTGAGCTTGTGATTTTTTTTTGTTGTAAAGACCCTGTATCATTCTAAGCAACCAGGCAGGGTAGCCATGGGTCTTGGTATCAGGTGGGTCTGGATGAGAATCAAAACTGTTCCATAATAACTGTGAGATCTTGAGTAGGTCATGCTACCCCTTTAACCCTTGTTTTTCCTTTTGTGAAAGGAGATACTTGTTCCCATCTTTTAGAGATTTACAGAGAACTACAGGCTGATTTTTTGTTTTGCTTTGAAAAGGAATTTTCAATATTTGGGGGACTGAATAGTATTATGACTCTCAGTGAATTTTAATCATTCTAGATTCAAAATAATCTTTGCAGATATACTACATTTAAAAATGTTGCTAATTATTTTAGGTTTTGCAACATTTTTATTTATTTATTTTTCTTTGTAAGGGGTAATTCCCAGGCATTGCTGCTCTCTCTGGGAGAAGCTGGATGATGATAATTAGCTCTAAGCTGAAGGAGGGTGGCAAGTTGCTCTATTCATTATCTTGCTTAGGAAGCTTAAGGAGTAAGGATTCACATCTGAGGTCCTGCTACTTTGTGCAAGAGGCTCAGTCAGTGGGGTTGAGTGACTTAGCTGATATAAAACAGCTAGTGAGTGGTCCAGCAGGCATATAAACCCAGGGCCTGGATTCCAGTGCTCACCAATGTCCTCTTTGACTTGCTGTCTTTAAATGGTCATATTGTTTTAGGGTGAACTATGTAAAATTGTCATTTCTATGTTTTAAAACAGTCTAATATTGGCAATTTCATATGATTCCACTTAATATTTATGAAATAATTTTTAACTTTTTGAAGATGTGTTGCAAAAGTCCATGGAGAGTTTACTCTTTGTTTACTATGGGGTCTCCACAAAGTGACTCATTTTCTTCACTCTTTGGGTGTACTTGGTACCTACTCAACTGCGTGCAATAATTACCTCACCCCTAGGCCCAATTCCATTTCCTCTTTACCAATTTAATATCAACAGTGATGATGTTTTCACAAAATAGGCATCAATAAGTGTGTCCCATAGAATATTATTTTATTTAGAACATCTAACATTTTCCTAGGATTCAAATAGGAGCTACTGTCTTTACCAGAAAAATATTTTCCCTTTGATTGATTGCTAAATGAATAGAGCCTGTGAAAGGATCTTTTTTTTTTCCCCCAGGGATTTTTTTGTTCAAACAGAATTTGCTGTATCCACATCAGTAAACCTGTCCTAATTCGGGCTGCTGGCCAGATCTTGGAAATAGCTTTATTATATTGAACTGCATATCATAATGGTACCCATTAAGGTGGGATTCTCTTGTGTTTGTACTTTTAAACCCAAGTCCCTTGCCACTTTTTTGCATCTTGCTAAGAATAGCAACATTTTCTGGTAATGCAACCTTTGAATGTGCTGTCTCTTCCTACTATAACCATCACAAAAGTAGAATCCTGGGTTTTGAGCATTTGGGGAGTCTGTGCATTTTTGCTGCTCTCCAGTCATTAATTCTATTCTCAGGGGTGGTGATAACTATAGTAAGTTCTGGTGACTGGAGGTAAGAATCCATGAGATTCACTTCTTTCAACACTTGCATTGATATTGCTGTCCAAATAGGTGGCTGGGAAAGAGCTGCTTTTTTTTTCCAGATCTAACAAAATTCAACACAAGTTTCTTCATTTTATTTTCACACGTCATTAAGAGACTACTAGATTGGAACTCACAGCATTTATACTTACTGTCAATGCTACCATCCTGGCAAGGTGAAGCATTTGTTGTGCTGTTATTGGGTAGTGGATCCCTTCAGTGTTACAGCTCAGGAATGCTACAGGAATGCAGCCCACAAAGGGGAAGGCAGGGTGGATGTCAACTTCATTCCTCCAGTCAGAACAATTAAAGATCAGAGCAAAGTTCAGGGTAGCACTTTTTTTGTGAATGTTGTTTGAACACCAAGGGGAACTATTTAGAGACATTACATATTTTAGAATATAATTTCTGTCTTCTCTGTCCACTCAATAGGACTTACTTTATAAACAAATTTTTATCATTAGAATCACCTTAATTTCTGTTGCTATAATTAAAGAGATGGTAAGAAATTTTTTAGAGTGGAGTCCTCTCTATGGCAATTGGGGGAAGATTTGTGCATTCATTCAGCAATTATTTCCCCAGTGCCTTCTGTGTGCTGGACTTTGTGATAGGGCTACAGTGTGACCAAGGGAGACACAAGTCCCTGGCCTCATGGAGCATCCACTTTAGTGGGAAAAAAAATGGTACTTACAAATAAACTGTCATAAAATATCAGGAAGTGATAGAAAAATAAATTAAGTAGGTCAAAGAGATGGGAGTGGTCTGGTAAGGCTTCATTAGAAACTCATGAATGGGAGCCAGCCATGGTCACACCCACAGGGAGAACATTCCAAAAACACATGCAAAGGTCGTGAGGTGGATGCCATCTGGGCATGTTGAAGAATGGAGAAGGTCACTTGTGGCTGCCACAGAGTAATGGGGGAGGAGAAGGGAAGGAGGTGATGCAACAAGAATGGGCAGGGTCAGATCATGTTGGGTCTGGAAGGCTTTGGGAAGCCAATGGACCCTTTGAACAAAGGCATGGCATAGTCTAATGTATGATATGAAAGTTCCTCTGGCCAGTGTGGATCACAGCTTTGTGGATGGTAGACAATGGAGGCAGGGAAAACAGTTTTGTAATTATTATAATTAACTAAGTGAGAGAAGATGATGGTCTGCAAGGGACGGAGGGGAAGGGTCAGATTCAGGGTAAGGATTGGATATGGGTGGTCAGTAAAAGAGAGCAGTCAAGAAGAGTACCCAGATTTGAGCCTGAGGGAACTGTCTGAATGGTGGGAAAAAGCAGTTTTGCAGGCAGTGGCTGCATTCAATGTTGTGTGGTTGTATCTACTTTAAGATGCTTGCCATCCATCAGCTGGGAAATGTCACATAGTAGGTGGCACTTGGGGGAAGGTCTGGGAAAGTGATTGGGAGTCATCAGTGTATGGAATTTAAAGCTAATGGAGTAATAGAAGAGAAGCAGCCTGAAGACCATGTCTTGCAGCTTTCCAATGTTGGGGATCTGCAGGAAGAGGAGGTTAGGAGGGAGCAGTCATTCCAGTCATTTGCAGGGTCCAGGAGTCGGGAAGAAGTGTTTCAGTGGTCTCTGCAGTCAGGTTAAGTTCTGTAGAAAGTGTGAAGGTTGGATTTTATCTTTGGAATGTTCTCTCACTTTTCAGTGTTTTTTTTTTTTTTAATCTTCTCTGTGATCCCTTTCACCTGAGACTATTGCAGTCCCCTTCACATGAGACCATTGGTTTTTCTCATCCAAGATATCAACTGTTCAAATTCTCAAAGGATGGTGTTCTGACTGGCAGCCTCAGAACTACTGGGGACCTTGTTAAAAATGCCAATTGTTGGGCTCCACCCTAAACCTGTCAATCAGATGCTCTGAGGGGTGGAGGCAATGAGTTGTCTTTTTTTCTTTTTAGTTGTCAATGGACCTTTTTTATTATTATTGTTTTTACGTGGTGCTGAGAATTGAACCCAGTGACTCACATATGCCTAGCAAGTGTTCTACTACCGAGCCAAAACCCCGGCCCCAGTGAATTGTGTTTTAACAAACTTATGATGCATGCTGAAATTTGGGAATCACGGCTTTAAGAGAAGGAGAAAAACTGAATCAAGAAAAAATAACAGATGAAAATACACTCTTATTTCTCTCTGGACCAGCTTTCTGAAGCCAAAGAAATGAATACATTTTTAAGTCTCAGCCAGTAGTAGACCGCTATTGAGACATCTTCATTCTGGCCACGAAGCTCTCAAGGCCTAAAAATCATAACAATAGGAAGATATATATCCTGTTTTTTATATGGGTTCTACTGATAACTCTTCTAAATAGTATTATAAATGTTCTCTGATCCTAACTACAGTCACAATGAAAATTTTGGCATTTTAGTGGGCAATCCAAAATCACTAGCAACCATTCAGAACTTATTTTGTTTAACCACAACTTATCTACCAGGCAGTTTTAAATAATTCCTGAGGCTAATAATAATAGAAATAATAATAATAATAATAATAATAATAATAATAATAATAATAGAACATTTGTTGAGTTGTGAATTTTATTCATAAAATATATTTCAAATTTATTTTAGCCTTTTAAATAATAGAGATTAGTGTATATATAGTCAGGCATTATAGTAGTAAGGGCTCAAGAAGATTAGAAATAAATGAATCCAATTAAAGAACATGTCTCTGAGATTTGATATGTCATAGATATGAATGAACTGTTTGCACAGCAATGTAAAGAAACCATTAATGAATAACTATCTAGAAGAGGTTTAATCAAGAATAAATGTAATAGGACATATTTTTAAATATTTAAACTAAACAAATGAAGATTTATGCATTTGAAAACATTGCATTATGCCATTGTTTTTGCTGTGTCTTTTCCCGTGGAGTTCAAAGTCTGAGATTCTACTCTGCTTTGATTCACAAAAATTCCAGTGTGTTGGTATTATGCAGAGCAAGGCAGAGCTTCTAATCATGTTCTGAGTGTTTACTTTGTTGGATCTCCCTACCTGAGGCCCGAGGACCTGTGGGAGAATTCAGGGACACTGTGCCCTTGAATTTGGGGTCCAAATTTCTTAGTTTACAATGATTTAATGTTGACTAAAGTTTTTTTTTTTTTCTATTCCTGAGTTTGTGTGGAGTTCCTGCCATAGTGGAAGATATTTTTAGAGTTTAGAAATTAGCTTTGCTCAGTATCAGAATAATTAGGTGAGAAAGCCGTTCCTGTGAGGTTGAGTCTCAAACAAATATAAGGTATTAGGTGATGAGATCCCCATTGCTTTTCTTTCCTAGGGACTAAAAGAGTTCTAAAAGGAACTTGAAAAACATCAGGTTAATAGTGAGAGTGAAGTGCATGTGAGGTATGAGGAATGCACACAGAGGGTGGGGCAGGTTGGAAGGAGTGGAAGAAGATAGGGAAGAGGGGGCACAATAAGGTGTGCATTTTGTTTACTTTTTGTTTGAGAATTTTTAAAAAGACAAACCTGATTGACATTGTATTATTTTTTCTTTTGATTGATATTATTAAGACATTTTCTGATTAATTTATTTTGTTCTGATTTTTAAAGACCCAAATCCTCCTTACCTCTCCCAAATATAAGAAATAGAAAAACTATAAGAGCAATATCATTTGGAACTTAGATCTGAAAGATTTGCAATGTGTCGAAAACTTTAGTACCTAAAGAGTGGTTTTCTGATCATAAAAATTAAGTTCCTTATCCAAATATATGCCCACCACCCCCAAAGTGGGACTTCATTTGAACAATGATAAATATGCCATTTTTAATTCACACAAATCTAAATTGTTATAGGAAACCACATAAAAAGAGTATTTTCCCCCTCAGTTGTAGTAATAATTTAAGTTCTATTCTCCAAAGAAAGAGACATAAAAACCATATAGTTCATATGAAAGTCTTTAGAGACAGATGACTCTGTAAACTTTTAAAGATGAAAAATAAATCAGAAAGTAGGGGAAACAAACAGATACTGAGAGAGCTTTTGAACATTTGGATATTTAAGTTGTAATTATTATTCCTCATAAGGTAGCATGTGGGAAAGATTTTGTAGTGTTTTTTCTTTTGTATTTAGTATGTGCAAAGATAAAACCCTACAAATAAAAAAAAACTTGGGGAACCATTTCAATATGAGGTGGGGATGCCTGAAAATTGCCTCAATTAATGTTTTTCTAAAGAAATATTATTTCTGATTATACATACATGCCTATTATAAAGAATTAAGGTAATAGAGACACGTAAAAGAGGAAACATATTTTCATCTATTTGACAGATATCTGCACATAACATTTTATTTCATTGCCTATCACTGTCCATATGTAATACATGCTAATTTAAATAGAAAAATGTCACTTCCTTATGTTTTTTTGTATCACTGTAATTGAAATATTTAATGACTATATAACATTTTCTCACATGGATACATTTAACTTAGTAATTCCTTTATTTATAGTTCTTATTTCATTATTTCTGATTAAAAATAGAAATTATCTGATAAGCACTGTCATATATATTTTTGATGCTTATATTTGATTATTTTCTAGGAATGTTTTAATCCTCCTAGTTGATATTCCTGGATTTACAGTATGCCTATTTTTAAGCTGCTTTATAAACACTACTCTCTTACCAGTAGCATATACAAATGCTCATTTATTTCATCTTCTTTCATTGAGATTCATTGTCACTCAGAAAACTTTGCCAATGTGAAAAGGAAAATGGCCTCTGTTAGCTGCTTTAATTTCTATAGGTTATCATACATGAGGCTAAAGCTCTTAAAAATATTTTTCAGCAATTTGTTCATTGTTCATATTCTTTTTAAATTTTTGTATGTGGAGATATTATATTCATTATTGATTTCTAGGAGTTATTTCTCTGGGGGTTAAAGCACTGTTCCTAGTGCGGCATCGCAGTGCATGCCTGTAATCCCAGTGGCTTGGGGGCTGAGGTGGGAGGATCTCAAGTTCAAAGCTAGCCTCTACAACTTAGCAAGGCCATAAGCAATTTATCAATACCCTGTCCCAAAATTAAAAAAAAAATATTACAAGGGCTGGGGAAGTAGTTCAGTGGTAGAGTGCTCCTGGGTTAAATCCCTAGTCCCAAACAAACAAGCAAACAAACAAGCAACACTCTTCCTTCTAATTCCTTCAGTATAATTGCAATAGTTCCAAATGGTTCAGGATGAAATTAATTTAGTATTTTATTATGCCCAAGTATCACATATGCTGTGCCTGAATTGCAATTTGCCAAAATCAGTGCATTTAATCAATGTGCATAACACTGAAATAGTAAGATAGGATTGGCTTCTTTGATTTAGGTTCTTACAGAATTTCAGAATGATTATGAATTATAATCTGAGAATTTAAAAAAACTCACATGAACTTGCTTACCTAGTAGACATCTCTCATTTGTATGGAAAGGTTTGACAGTTTTTGAGTTTTGGATTTGAGATGAGTCAAAATTTATTGAAATTAGAATCATTTTGTTAATCACTCGCAAAGTGAGCATCTGTTCTCTATGAGATGTTGTGTTGGACAGTAAATAAAGGATGTTATACAAGAAGGAATTCAAGAGGTGGTTGTCAGGGTACAACTTTGGCCACACTGTAAGATGGAATGTTGAACCAAATGAGCAGTAGAGGCAGTGAGTGGTGGAGGAACTCAGAAGACAGAGCAAGGAGAAATCACTGGAAGGGCAGGGACACAAATTCAGAGGCAGTGTGGTGGCAGATGTGGATAGAGCTGCATCCCAGCTTGTTTCATGAACTAGTAGGAAGGAATAACTTGATTCACCTTATGAGCACAGAGAGCTTGGCCACAACTTGTCAACATATTACTGATTTTACCTTTAATTTTTGGTTGTTATTATTTGCCTATTAATTAGAGTCATGTCATTCCTTCTCAAAATCACAGTGTGGTACTAAACCTTATGTCTAAGGCATTCCTTACCTTTTGGTGCCATCCACTGCAGAGTGTGTTGGAGGAAACTTCAAAATGGAGAAAGACATAGGCACTATTTATGTAAAAGAAAAGATTTTGGGAACCAACCTCAAATCCACTTATTGAGTGTGAGACTATTACATTTTTACTATTCACATCAGGAAAAAAATCAGTGCACACTTTCAACATTTTTGCTTTAAAAATCACATCAGCTAAATGTCTTATAAAAATGTTTTTAGGTTCTGATTTTCACTTAACTGCAGGGCACAATCTGCTAAACTGTCCATCACTATATAATTAGGATTCTCTTTCCTACTATTTATGATAAGGAATTCCTCATTTCCTATTCAGCCCTCATCAGCAGTGTCCTTAACAAACATATTCCTATCAGCAGATGATTTGAGTATTGGGTTTAGTGAAGTGTGTTCTGAACCATGATCCTCATTTCCTACTGAAGAGTCTCTAGCAGAACTGCTAACATCCTTGTCTCTCTTCATAGTCTTTTCAAACAATCTGAGTCTTTTCTATCTCGCTTTTCAAAACTGCCTTGTCTCTGCCTACCACCCAATTCCAAAGCTATACCCACTTTTTAAGGTGTTTGTTATCAAAATACTTCACATTCAGGTGACAGAATCTGTGTACTAATGGCATGTAAGTGACCAAAAACAATGGCTTAAAATAGCACAAGTGTATCATAATGCTCCATAGGTCAGACATCTTAGGCAGGTCTCACTAATCTGAAATCAAGTTATAAATAGAGCTTTATCCCTTTCAGGTGTGTAAAGATGCAATTTTCCTTGCCTCTTCCAAATTAATTGGTTCCCTTTCAACATCTTTAAAGAAAAAAAATGCTGCTTATCTCTGTATATCCTTCTAACTCTCTACTTTTGTCTCCCTTTCCACCTTTTCAGGACCATGATGATTGCATTGGGCATGTGCAGATAATCCAGGGTGATACCCCTGTCTCAAGTTCCTTAAATTCAAAGTCCCTGTCTCAGGTAAAGTTGTATATTCATGGGTTCTTGTGTTTAGGACAGGATAAGCATATGTAGGAGATTATTATTCTGTCTACTATAGCTTCTTAAAATGTGTCTATGTATATATAAAAACATGTATATAGATAGAGATAAACAGAAGTCTCCAGAATTAGTATATCCTCTATTATTACTCTGTTCAAAACATAATCATCCCTTTCACAGAATACTACTTTCAGAGTAGACCCCCAAATAGTCTCTGTGTTACTATCCTTGTTCATATAAGCTGTATTCTCAACAAGTCAAACACAATTAAATATTTCTTAAATGTAACATCATGTTATTTTGCTCCAAAAATTCTAATATCTGCCTATTATAGTCAAAACTAATGTCATTAAACTGGTATATACACTGTCAAATGGCATTTTTATATTTCATACCCAGATATTTATTACTACTATATACCCCTTATTACAATGGCAAGATTATCATCCTTTAATATCTTTGCCTTGAAATCCTTTGTGCAGGGAACATTCTCCTTTTTATCACTCTCCATATCTGAGTTTCTCACTCCCTTGCATTTTGTTAATCATCTAAATGTCATTTCCTAACAGTGATGACTTCTTTGGTCACTTTTACTTGCAATAGTTCCCTTTATTACTCTCTGAGGAAGATTTTTTCTTCATATCACTTACCCTCCCCTTTTAAGTATATCTGTTGGTTCCTTAATTGTTTACATTGCATCTCCTATCACTAAAAGTAGGTTTGTGGCTATAGATATTATTTAGTATTTTGTTCAATACTTTATCCACAACAGATTTGACAGTGTCCAGCCTATAACAGATGTTACATAAATATTTGAGAAATAATGGCATGAATAAATGAATGAAGTTCAAGTTCCATTACATCGTAACAGCACTGTAACTTTCTGGAGTTTGCCACTTCAGGGCAGTTTTTATTTCCTACTTTCACATAGAGTTATATCATGTCTGCTACAATCTAGAATCTCTATACTCATATATAGTCCAGAAAAGCATAGCATTCTATATCATTGTATAATGTGGTTTTCTCCCAAAGACAAATTTGCTGTAAGATACACTTCTTTAGATAATATACATATCCATTGAGAGATTTGATTATTTGATTAGCTTCCAGAAATTTTATAAAGTATTTGTACCTGCTGCAATTGTTGTATGATTTAAATTACAGGATACATAAGAGAACAAAAATTATTTTAGTTTCTACATGACATATTTATAACAAACAGACTATAGCCAATAGAAAAAAATATATTTATATCATTTTAAAATATCTAAACATATAGATTGATAATGTTCACTATAATTCTAGCAAAAACCACAAAATTAAAATCCTTTTGACTATTAAGAAAAGAAGATAAATATCTGGTGAGAAAAATAAACACAAAACCAAAATAAAACATTTTGTAAGTATTTGCTATAATGTTAAAAAATTACAAACAATGTGAAATGCAAATTCTTATTCAGAGATCCTGAGCTGAGGCACAAAAATCTTCATATCTATTGTGATAACAATGCTTTTTTTTGTTGTTGTTGACCACACTACATAGTAAGCAAATGGAGCAACAAAACATAAATACAGGTCAGTATCTGAAGCTGTACGTTCTGCATCAACCAAGCATAGATCAAAATCATTTTAAAGAAACTGCATTTGTTCTGAATATGTAAATTATGTCATTATGCACTAAATGATACAGAGTATCCATGTTTCCATAATATTAAGATTTTGTTAACATAAGTAAACTAGACATAATTCCTAGTATATGAAAAAATATGTATAAGTTGTATGTTAATGCTATGTATTTTTTATATTAAGAACTTATGATTCCATATATTTTGCTATCTGGGAGGGGGTAGTCATGGAAATAAGCCCCTATGCATTCTGAAGAATGATTATATATAAATACAAAAGAAAGATATTGTAAGATTGAAAATTAAATAAACATTATTCTTGCCTAATAAAGAAAAAGTAAAAGCTGTGAAAAGGAAATCCCATGGGTTTTTGAGTTATAGGGAGAAATATAGATGGAATCAGCGGAGGGGACACAAGACACATGGTAGACTACCTCCACCAAGAGACACACCAAGTAAACATCTCACTATAGATTGTCAGAGACCAGCTGAGAAACTCTGAACCACCAATCAATTGAGAAAATACATGTCAAGTAAATAATAAAAGCTAAAGCATCCTTGGACCCAGACTGTATTCTTGTCACTGTGCCATGATGAGAATCCCCAGCATTCAACTTCACCACATGGAGAGAAATGTTTGACCTCAATCATGTACCTAATGCTAAAGTTTCCCACAATTTAAATCTTACTTTATCAACTCTGGGCTGGAAAGGGATTAGAAACACACTAGACCACAGATCAACGTGGCAATGTTATACAAGAATCACAGCACATTCAGGCACTTCATTTTCCAGGAGTACTTTAGAGATGCAATTTTAAAATGCAGCCCCTTGTTTCTCTCTGGAAGAGAAAGTCATCATCTCCCAGTCTTTCCTTGGTGGTATGGTTCTGACTAACTTGTATCTAGCAATTAAAGAGGTAGACAACTAGTATCCTGTGCCCATCTTGGCGTAGGATGACATGCACTTCCAAACTTTCTGCCTCAGCTCACCCCAGTGGTAACTCCAGGTCTATTAATACCCCCCTGAAGGAGTTTGTCAAGGCATTGATCACTCCAATCTTACAGTTTTAACAGGATTGTATCCTAAACTTACTAATGCTGGAAGCACAAGAAACTAATTATACGTAACTGTATCCAAATCCCCAAAAAGTTTTTATGGGCTTGTGTGCACTTCCAGTGGTTCATAGCCCCAGTAGTAGAGCAGGGAAGGGTTTTAAAATATTTACCTCTCCATTTTTTTCCTGAAATTGGCTTATTTCATGACTTGAATGCTCCATCTTTTATAACCACCTTTCCAAGTACTTCATCATGAACCACTTAGCTTGGCATCATAAAGGGCAAGGTGTATGATTTAATATCCCTAGATCACAGAAAAAAGACATACTTTTAAACAGGTATGTGAACATTTCCCTGGACTATAACCTATTGGAGTACCAGAGGAAGGGGGCAAAAATGTAGAGCTCCTATTTAATCTCTAAAGGGAATTTATAGAACATATTTTCAGTGGCTACTAACTTCTAACAAGCATGCATTTGGAAGCAAGCAGAAATAACTAATTGTTGCCCTCTGGAAAACTGGGTCAGACCTTGGCATGACTTCTTGGTATTTTCTCTCAGCTCACCCCAGTGACATAGCCGAGTCTATCAATTTTCCTGTTATACATTTGGTTCTTCAATGGATGTCACAATTTCCATACCTTTCATTCAAAGAGTTCTCTTAAAGAATAAAACTAGGAATTAATGATACTTTGTACTCTTTAGTGATACTAGACCACAGAAAACAAGGAGCATGAGAAGTAAAGAGCTAACTTTAAGTATCTACTTTCCCAGGACTAACAAACTCAGCCTGAATGTCATCTCAGAATTACCTATGGATCCTTTTGTGACTTGCTGCAGAGATAGGGAGAAACAAAAATGCCTCTGCTTAGTTTCATTGTGAAAAAAGAAGAAACCACAATGCGTATCCAACACTCCAACTTTTCTAGTTACATCTAGAATGTCTCATTTCTAATTTTTCAGTTTAAGAAATTAACAGGATGTAGCATATCAGAAGCTCCAGTGGGCAACCACAAAAGAGACAGCACTCTGGAAAAGAATAAAGATATGATAGATAGCTTGAAATCTTTGGGTGGATAAATTAGTGAACTACATATATATGAGTCTATTCTGACAAGATTGAGAAGTAGTTGTCTGATCTAATGCATAGAGTACAACAGAGAGAGTGAAATAAAATGAAAATATGGGGGAATATATTCCAAGTAAAGTATTAAAATAAATCCTAGGAACTAAGTGGAGATATTTGATTTATGAAGAATTAGAAGAAACACAAAGATACTCACTGAGGTCAGGAAAACAATGCAAGAAAAATGATGAGATTTTAAGTGAAAGATACAAAGTAGCAGATGTATCACATAATCAAGCTGAAGAATCTTATAACTGAAATTAAAAATCTCATAGAGGAATTAAAATGATTAGATGATATGGAAGAAAATATTAGGAGACTCAAAGACAGGTCACTTAATGTCATCAATCCAATGGAGCAGTGTGACACTTTGTAAAAAAATTCTGTGAATTAAGTTATAAAACAAGGTTGGAGAATTGATGCCCCTGAAAAAAGACATTAAAATTGTATTACTGGCTTTGACAGATGAAAGGAAATTACTACTAATAAACCCTGTGAATAGGTGTGGATCAAAAGGCATTTGCCAGATCAATAGCTACTTACCAGGTAGTAGGAGATGTATTAATCTGCTCAAGAAAATAAACTACATTTTATTTTGGTTTTGGTGTCACTACCTTATTATGCTAATGAAAATTAACTGTTATTCTCCAAGATCCATCTACCTTTGGCACAGGTAAAACAGGGGAGTTAAATAGGACTGTAGTAGGAACTACCACACCTGTATCCTTCAGGTTGTTGGTGGTCACACTTATCTATGTAATCCCATCAGTGATGCAACATTGTTTTTGATTTACTATTCTCCTAAGCAAAGGAAGTTCTACCAGCTTCAATTTAGCCTTTCCTTCACCACAATAAACCATCAATCCACATGTTAGAAAGCCAATATTCTAAGTATTTCTTTCCCGAATGTGCATGCTGGGAGTGGGGAAACAACCACAAGATGCATTATGGGACCCACTAGACATACTCCCAGTCAAATCTTGGCTAATGTCCCATAAATCACTGACCTTTCTAAGTCCCTATTTTGACTAGAGGGTAACAGTGACATTTTGAATCTCCCAGGATCAATGTCAATTCAGAGATGGTATTAAATAGTCCCCCAAAAGACTAGATCATTGCCTTTTCCCTGATGTACATTTATCCTGGTTAAAGTCCATAGGCCCCTTAGGGGAGGAATGGGATAAAGATTAACATTTTAACTTTTTGATACTGTACCAAAGTCCTTCTTCAAAAGTAACTTGCCTTCCCTTAACTTATTCCCTTGAGACTTAAACTGACTAAAGTCTTGGTATTGGCTGAGAAACCATGATTTTCTGCTATTGCACATTTGCTCTGAAATTTTTCTGCTTATATAAATTGAGTATGCACTTTAATTTTCCATCATATTAACTTCTGAAAATGCCATGCCTGATTAGCAAAAGTCTTAGATGTACATAAGTCAGAAGATTCTAGTCATTGCTTCAACTTTGCTATGCATTATGGTATGAACCAATTTGCCTGTGGTTGTTGAGTGCTATCACTTGGTCTCTGATACTTTGAAATCCAATAATACTCATTGCATTTCAGTTTTCTAATTGGGTAATTTCAGCTCTCATGAAAAGATATGACATATAAAGAAGAGCAATGAAAGAGCTCATCAAGGATACTGATTCTCCCCTCATTAATCTTTCTTAAAGTAGTAATGAATGCACATCTTCTAGACCTTTATATTGTGGAGAAGAAGGTCTTATTTGGAAAATCCAGCAATCCAGTTTCTCTGAAAATTTGAGTCCCATAATCAACAGTAAACCAAGAAATATAAGGCATTTCCAGCTCATTCACAATTACAATTTGATCCTTAATTAAGACAACCCACTGAATAAATTATTAGTAAATTTTTTAGCAATTTAAACTGCTACATTAAATTCAGAATATCTGCTTAACCAGCCAATATTAATAGGTTCAGCCTAATCTAATTTTATGTTTCTTCTACCATTATCCCACATGCTTAAAATCCATTCACACACATGTTCCTCAGACCTCTGTTTGTATAAATTGTAAAACTCAGGAAGTTCCTTTGGTGTAATGCACTTCCTCATTGTTCACACTTTATAACTCTCCTTCAGGAACCTGCTTAGATATGGGTCTAGTTATAGGTCTAGAAGTAAAAGTAGGTGGTAAATGTGGGTCCTAAGGAGTACCAGCATTTTCTGGCTGGGCAATATCATTAAGAAAGATTCTTGTTTTTTTCCACAGGCAATGAAGAATCCATTCTTTCAGAGAGACAAAGAGATCAATACCAGAGTATGTAGCTGGGGATGGAGATGACACTGGCAATAAGGATTGGAAAGTCGCTTCCTCTAAAACCCAACAGAATGTATGAATTTCCCCAGCCTATTCAGTGTCCTCTCAACTGTTCTCAAAATTATAGAATGTCCTTTTTTTCCTAGCAGTAACTTTACTTTCATTGCAGACACTGTTTATGGATAAGAGATAAAATTGCATTGTAATTCAATATATGATAGGTTGGGGGTTTATGGTCAATTTTCATTGACTGAAAGAGAGAAGTTTCTCTTTCAGTACACACTAAGAAGACTTTAGATTGCATATGCACACCTGGAGATGAAAAATTTAAAAATGAGTTCTTGAGCTACTTTTGTTGTTGCTGTTGTTGTTCAGTGAAGAAGTATCCAGGGAACATTATTATATTCCTTAGTTTTCCAGAACTGTTAAAAATATCATTTATAGAGTCACTAAACATTTTGACTCTTACAAGTGGCATATTATGAGTATCAAATGCATTCACCATGTATATGGCTTTAAAGAGTTCATGACATGAACTACCAGCTTTAGGAACATTAGGTCTATCCAATGTAGACAATTAACTCCAGAAACCACAAAATCAACAAAGAAAATATCAACTTACAATTTTATTTCTCTAGAACCACTTCTAGTCCCAATAGGATATCTCCATGTAAGATTATAAAAGGGGATTTCCTGGATTTGTTTACATGTTCACATTACATTTGTTTACATGTTCAGAAGGTGAATCATAATGTCCATCTGCACTCTGGAGAGCTGGGGGAACCAGCAGCTGCTCAGTCCAAGGAGATGCAGCCTTGAACCAACAATGTGGTCCAAGTATGTGACTGAAGCCTAGAAACTACCTGGAGGATAACTGCTCAGATTTCATGTTAGAAAAGTGAAGGAGTTGAAGTCTGCTGTCCTTTGATGATGGCTGCAGCAATCTATGAACCCATTCAAGAATCATGCTTGCCTCAGTCTGGGCTCCCTCCTTTTTCAACCCTTTGCTCCATCTGGGATCCCAGTTTATTGGACACTGTTGCCCATACCTGCCCTTGTCTCCCTCTTTATTTTGATGTCCCAAATACCAATTTTCTCTGGAAACACCCTCATTGGCACACCCAGGAATCTCTTAATTCTAGACATTTCTTAATTAAATAAAATTGATATTCCAATGTAATCATAACACATTTGTATTATCATGTATTTGTGTGTTTCTGTGTGTGTGTGTGTGTGTGAGTGTGCACCTATTTAAAGTATTAGTGGAGAAATGCTTCTCACAAAATGACTTTTTATTCCTAAATACATTAGTATGCATTTCATAAGCACATGGGATTTCTCCTATAAGAATTCATTTTTATTAAACTTAAAGTAATAATAAATCTACATTTCTTAATATTTAATGTTACTTAAACTCTCTAAACTTTTCTCAAAATGTTATATATTTTAATCAAATATCCAGTTATATGTCTTGTTACTTGATATTATAAACATTTTTTTTTTAAATTTAGAAGTATGACACTTTTTACCCATTAACTTTTTGATTATATATATATATATATATATATATATATATATATATATATCTTATAAAACGTTTCATTTCATAAATTTCATGTAGATCAGAACCTATACCAAAAGAATTAAATTTAGCTAAAGTAATATTTCAATACCAGTAAATAATGTTAAGAAATTCATATTGAATCACATCAGAAGACTTACAATTATTGATCCCAAGCTTGATTACATATGCAATTTGCAATTCATCTATTATGAATAATGTCACATTATGGAAATACTCCATTTATCACCATATCATATCTAATATTTAGTGGTTATTGGTGACTTTTTTCAGAATATGTACTTGCTTAAAGTTAGAAACAAATTATATGTTAATTTTATCCCTTCTCCTCATTTATTATTTGGGATTCCTCTATAAAATAGACTTTTCTTCATCAGTTGTAATTTATCAAACATAAAATGAAGGAAAGGATGTTTATAGCTTTTCCTCTAATGACAGTACTCAATCTTCTATACAAATAGCATATATTTGCTTCATTAACACATTTCAAGTAATTTTATGTTCTTTTTTCCCCTAACTTTTGTTTTAGTTAGCATTTTTGCTGCCATGACCAAAAGACCTGATAAAGGAAATGTAGAACAAGAAAGTTTATTTGAGACTCAAAATTTTAGAGGTCTCAATTCATAGAGAGCCAATTCCATTGCTCTGGACCCAAATGAGGCAGCAGAAGGAAAAGACAGAGGAAAGTAGCTCAGAACATGGAAACAGAAAAGAAAGAGAAAGAGAGAGAGAGAGAGACAGAGAGAGAGAGAGAGAGAGAGAGAGAGAGAGAGAGAGAGAGAGAGACAGAGAGAGAGAGAGCAAGCACAAGAATTCAGCTCACAGAGATAAAAATATATACCTCAAAACAAACACCTTCTGGTACCTCTTTCTGCAGCCACATCCTACCTGCCAACACTTTCCTCCCAGTTAATCCATATCAGTAGGTAAAGCCAGTTTTTTAGTTACAACTCTCATCATCTAATCATTTCACCTCTGAACTTTATTGGATTATCTATCTCACATGAGCTTTTGGGAGAGACCCCATATCTAAACCAAAAACTCTTTGACTGTCTTTTCTAACACAAAGCAAAACAAGGTAAGCAAGTAACATTTATAATATTCCTGTAATGTAAATAAATATTCAACCTAAATAGGAAAAAATGTTTTTTAAGGCTTTTGCACCAATCATTTCTACATGTCTCATGTTTCTTAAATACTATCTTGTCTGATAACACAATGTAAAGAGCAATTTTGAATAGCATGTACTTATACAGTTGATCCCACATAACTCCAGAATTGAAAAGAGTTGGAGAAAATGCTGTGTCTGCAATGAACATGTAAAATTTTCGTGTGCCATTATTCCCTGAAAAATACATTATAACAAGTAAATATGTAGCATTTCTATTATATTAGATGTTACAGGTAAGTTAGAGATCATTTAAAGTATACATGAGGATTTTTGTAGGTTATACACAAATACTACCAATTTATATAAGAGAGTTGAGGATTCATGGAATTCAGTATCTACTGGGGTTCCAAGCACCAGTCGCAGGTATTGAGGGCAAACTATATCTCTATTTTTATCTAAAGTTCTATTTTAGAGATTTCTTAATTTTTTCCCTAGGGGCATTATATAATGAGTCATCTGCACAGCTGAAGTAGGACTGTATATATATGCCTATTATTTCATGCGAATGGGCATACCTGGAATATTACTTCCATTTTGCTAAATGCTATAGAAATCATTATGTAAGTCCCCATTGGACCAGGAAATTAAATCAAGTTTTAGATTAACTAGTTGATATGTAGTATATACCAGTGACAAATATAATTCCAAATTGTTCTTTAGTAGCAATTTGGCTTCTTGGATTTTTATTTATCCAGTGCTTGAAATCAAGTAACACAATTATCACTATTAACATTCCAATAGTCTTTAATTTGATGATTGGCAATCTGTTTATTTCACCACCTCTAATCTTTAAATACATTTTTGGCATAAAGCATTCCAAAGTTATTTAGTACTTGACTAGCTCCACACATATGGTAGCCGTTTCTTCTGATAAAAAAAAAAAGTTATTTTTAAATTGCCATATAACAATACTTTTTTAAGTAGGTGTAGGCAATAGGAGTCCTATTCTCAACCTGTGTATCATTGTTGTCAAGTTTATTAATAAAAAGAGTGGCAATTCATTTTTCCCCATTTTTTAATGTTGCAAAATACATGAAAGAATCTACCAATTTAAACAATTCTAAGTATACAGTTTAATATTATTAGACACAATCATAATGTTATATAACCATAAGTGTCATCAACCTCTATACTGCTTTCAATTTTAAAAAATAAATTCTTCTCAATTATGCAATACTTTTCTATTTCCCCTGACTTCAGACCTAGAATCAAGCATTTTACTTTCTGTATCTATTATTTTGTCTACTTTTATAAGTGAAATCATACAGTAATTGTCCTTTTTTGTGACTCATTTCCCTTGGCATAATGTCAAGATTTACACATATTGTGTCATATGTAAGAATTGCTTTTTCTGAGATTGATTATTATCCTTTGTACATTTGAATGTGTGTGTGTATATATATATATATATATATATATTATACAACATATTTTAGATATGTATGTATACATACTATATATCATATTTTTGTTAAAATTCATCTATTGATATTTAGTTTATCTGTACATTTTAGCTGCTGTGAATAATGCTGCTACGAACATAGATGTACTACTATTGACTTGAGAATTGCTTTCAAATATTTTGGTTATATATACTCAGAACATAATTCATAAGAATCCTACTTTTTTAGGAAGGATATGACATACTTTTCTCATAGTAGCTATAACATTGCAGTTTCCTAACAGTAGTGCACAAAATGTTCCCTGTTTCGATACTTGCGAAGTTTGATATAATTTTTTCTTATATTAGCATCCTGATTGCTATAAAAATATCTTACTGTAGTATTGTTTTATATTTACTGAATGATTAGTGATGTTGAACATCTATTAGTGTGCTTGTTGGCCATCTGTATACCTATAGGGAGGAAATAACTGGATAATCATTATCCAAATATTAATCTCCTTTCAATATTCATAGGTTGAAATCTAGCCAATTAGGTGATAATATTAGGAGCTGAACAACTCAAAGTACATCAACAATGAAGGCATTAGACCAGAGACCCTATACCTGCTAGAAGAAAAATTAGGCCCAAATCTCCATCCTATCTGCGTAGGAACCAAATTCCTCAACAGGACTCCTAAAGCACAAGAAGCAAAATGAAGAATCAATAAATGAGATAGTATTAAAGTAAAAAGATTCTTCACAGCAAAGGAGACAGTCAAGATCATGAACAGAGAGCCTACAGAATGGGAGAAAAATCTTTGCCATTTGTACCAAAACAAAACAAATTAAAACCTAAATAACCCAATCAATAAATGGGCTAAGGAACAGAACGGGTATTTCACAGAAGAGATATGATCAGTAAACAAATATATTTTAAAAAGTTCAACATCTCTAGAAGTTTAAAAACACAAATTAAAACTACATTGAGAAGTATTTGTTTAGCTCCTTGGCCCATTTATTGATTGGGTTATTTGATTTTATTATTGTTAAGATTTTTTACTTTTTTATGTATCCTAGAGATTAGTGATCTATCTTGATGTGCAAGTGGTAAAAATCTCCCATTCTATAGGCTATCTATTCACCTTCTTGATTGTTTCTTTTGCTGAGAAGCTTTTTTGTTTGAATCCAACCCATTTATTAATTCTTGATTTTAATTTTTGCTCTATAGGAATCTTACAAAGAAAGTTGGGGCCTAATCCAACATGATGGATATTTGGGCCTACTTTTCCTTTTGTTAGGTGCAGGGTCTCTGATTTAATTTCTAGGTCCTTGATGTACTTTGAGCTTAGTTTTGTTCATGGTGAGAGATAGGGGCTTAATTTCATTTTGTTTCATATGAATTTCCAGTTTTCCCAGCACCATTTGTTGAAGAGACTAACTTTTATTCAATATGTTTTCGGTGCCTTTGTCTAACATAAGATAACTGTAATTATGTAGGTTTGTCTCTGTGTCCTCTATTCTGTACCACTGGTCTACAAATCTATTTTGGTTCCAATACCATGTCATTTTTATTACTATTTCACTGTAGTATAGTTTAAGGTCTGGTATAGTGATGCCACCTGCTTCACTCTTCTTGTAAAGAATGGCTTTAGCTATTATGGGTCTCTTATTTTTCCAGATCTCCAAAGATGATATACAATCAATCAACAAATATATGAAAAAAAAAATGTTCAATATCTCTAGCAATTAGAGAAATACATATCAAAATCACTCTAATATTTCATCTTACTCCAGTAAGAATGGCAGCTATTAAAAATACAAACAACAAATAAGTGTTGGAGAGGATGTGGGAGGAAAGGCACATTCATACATTGCTGGTGGGACTGCAAATTGGTGCAGCCAATATGAAAAGCAGTACAGTGATTCCTTAGAAAACTGCACAATTACAACCACAAAAGTAGATATTAGAAAAATTTCCAAAATATTTCTTAAAATTTAGGTGTATTGGTGGGTCTGAAATTGGTATAGCAACATTTTATTAGAGATTCCTTAGGATTATTATATTATCTTTTTCTCTGTTTCCTGTATGTGTTAGTGTACCAGTTTCCATGTGTGTAATTGAATGTAAATTTTATTAAGGGAAAAATTAGCTTAAGTAACCAAACTAAAATTTATTCTGAATAAAGAAAACAAACAAACAAACAAAAAAACTAGTAACATGAAAGATAATCTTCCTAGTCTAAGATATTTTTAAGTAATGGACAGGGAATTAATATTGTGTATACATGTAGGTATACGTATGTATAGAAATTTTAGTATGTAAATTTGTGTATAGAAATTTCTGTGTGAATCTACTTATAACTTCAAATACTCAACCAGATTGGAGATATTGTTGATATATATTAATTTATTGACTTATTTTGTTAAAATTATTTTGAAGTAAGAGCATCTTTTTGATCTGATTATGTATAGATCTTTATTAGAAATTTATTCCATTATTTTTGCTTAGATTTTAACCAATATTTTTACATAATCAATAGTCCAGTTAATCACCGTGATTGGATTTAAATAAACCAACTGTTCATTTCTATAAAGCCTTATATAGACACCTTAGAAAACAAATTAAAGATTAGGTAGTCAAGGATATCAGAGAACAATTATTGCTTTTCCTCTATTAATACTTTAATTTAATGATAGAATGTTGATAATAGGCACTGGATATGGACAAAGTAAATAAAACAGAAATATTCTTGATGAAAAAATAGAAACATATCATTTACCTCTTATTTCACATAGACTGATTATAGTTCATGAAAAATAAATTATGAATCCACAAACATATAGATAGTTAAAAACAGAACTAGGGATAAAGTCAGTTCTTTGCCTTTATATCTCATGTACTACTTCAATTTTAATAATTCTGTACTTCAGTCTTTCAAATCTCTTGTGTCATAATCCCAAAGATCAAAATTCAAAATTTATGATACATGTTTGTACTCTTTAGGCTTTTTTGGTGCCAAAAATAAATATTGGTTTTGTTCCTGCTTAAAACATCCTGAAATATGTCCTACTCATAAAAATTAAGTGCACGTTTACTTTGGAGTTATTTTAACAAATGCAAGTGTGTATTTAAAAGCATTTATTTTAAAACTCATATGTTTTCATTCAAATCATTAATTAAAAATTATCATTTCTGTAGTTCCTATTTTCCTGAAACTTCAAGCCACAGTTTTTTCAATTTTCATGATAGTCAAAAGTTCTCATTTTTACTTCCTATTGGAAATCTTGTTTTATGATATAAAAATATTTTACAAGTATTAATTTTAAAATTATAGGCTAATCAGGGACTGGATTTGTGGCTCAGTAGTAGGGCATTGTACCACATATAAATAAATAAATAAAGGTTCACCAACATCTAAAAAATAGTTTTAAAAAATTGTAGGCTAATCAAAGGACTATTTTATTGTACATATTTAGTAAATATCTATTAAAATATCTTTTATGTAGAAAAATATTTATCATGATAAAAACTGTTTATGAGAATATAACAAAGTTAAATACATGTGAGATGTAATGGAAATTCCATTATATCTCAAACAATATAAGCATGCATTGCTGCTATCATTCAACTATTTGCAGGGACTTTAGCTAATGTATAATACAGAAGAAAATATGAGAGTTAACTATAAGGAAAGAGAGGAAAAATATTAATTATTTGCAAGTGATATGATAACCTCAAAATTCCAATAAATTCAATGAACAAAGGATTAAAATTAATAGAAGAATCCATCAAAGTACATAGATTCAAGCTCAATGTACTCATGAATACTCTTACTTCATAACAACAATAGCCAGCTAAAAATAATAGAAAAATAATCTCACCTAAAATAGCAATATTAAAACACTTCTAGGGGCTGGGGTTGTGGCTCAGTGGTAGAATTCTCACCTAGCACGTGTGAGGCACTGCATCGGATCCTCAGCACCACATAAAAATAAATAAATAAATGTAATGTGTCCAACCACAACTAAAAAAAAATTTAAAAACCCAAAACACATCTAATGAGAAATCCACAAAAAAACAGTTACTAAACCAGGAGTAGTACTGGAAAACTATTATTTATCTGTAATAACAACATAGACTAACTGCCAAGAAATGATGGATACTTGTTCCAAAAATATTGCTTTAAAATGCAAATTTCGAAATTAAATCATATTTTCCCTTTGACTTTATTTATTTTTTATTTTTTTAAAGAGAGAGAGAGAGAGAGAGAGAGAGAGAATTTTTTAATATTTATTTTTTAGTTTTTGGTGGACACAACATCTTTTTTTTGTATGTGGTGCTGAGGATGGACCCCAGCCACATGCCAGTCACGCACGCGCGCTATGGCTTGAGCCACATCGCAGCCCCTCCCTTTGACTTTAGGTGAAATATGTGATGAAGTTTCTGTATTAAAATATTCTTTTCCAGCATATTTTCTATTAAAATATTTCTCCCAATTAAAAAAAAACCCTGAAAATGAAAATTGCAATGTTCCTTATTAGTCTTGGACCATCCCAAGGTTTATTTACAAGGAGTGATTACAGCACAATCTATGTATGTTAGGTATGCATACAAATGACCTGTTTGTGTCTATATATGTATGTGTGCATATCACAATCCTGTATGTATTTCAACCAAACATAGAAAACTCGTATCAATATTAACTCATTATATCAGATGTGTCACCTATATTTACTTAACTTAAACAGGAGCTAGGCATTCAATACATAGTGAATATTTGATCAGTGCAACATTGTCAATAAAAATGACCTTGACATTGAAGGCCAAGCAGGAAAGATGTTGTACCACCTTTAGAGCATTCCTAACTGGCCAGTTTCTTTTGGATCTTTCTGAGGATGCATGTGAATAGAGGTAATTTATAGCCTCTGAATAAGTCACAGTTGACAGTCATGATCAATCTGAATGTTACTATAGAGGCTTTTATTCACTACTTTATTTATCCAATCTAAACGTAAGTACTACCTTCAATATTTTGGTGCATTGATGAAGTTGTGAGTAATACAGTCCAATGTAAAACTGAAAAAATGCAGTTTATTTGTATGTGGTATTGAAATGTAGTAAGACTTTTTGTTGTAATTTTATTGCTTCTTTGTTGATTTGCTTAAGTGTGGACTTTTGTTTCTTCAGAATCATACAGTACAAACAACAGAAACATAAATCTTCGTGTAGAACCTTTTGATTTTTTAGAACACAATTTAAAGATTAAAAAAAGAAACATGATATCAGGTGGACCTCTCTCTCTCTCTCTCTCTTTCTCTCTCTCTCTCTCTCACACACACACAAACACACAAACACACACACACTACATATCTGGATAGCTGTTCCAAATGCAAAACTAGTTTCCATATTTCTAGTCTATTGCAATGGTAAATAACTTCTAATTTTTTTAAACCAAAATAAATCTTGGACAATCAAAATCATCATTTAATATCCTGATGTTGAGGGCCACAGCCTAGTCAGAATGAAACCTGGCATTTCGCCAGAGGGAATGGTTGAAAGGTGCCAATAGAGAGCCATTGAATGATGATGGTTAGTTAAGCTGTGTATTCAGTTGTATATTAGACCTTTGTTGTCCGACAATAGGGCATCTCTTGCTGCCTCGGGCACCGGGCTACTTTGGAGTTGAGTTCTCCTGGGGTTCGGAGAGAGTTGGGGCGGAGCCCGGTGGAGAGCTGGAAGAGTAAGTGTGGAGTGTGCGTGGAGTGCTGGTGGAGTTTGGGCAATAAAGCTTCCTGTTTGATATACAAGTGCTTTGTGGCTGCTGGGTGATTTGTGCCCAGCCAGATTTCAGCATCCTGACTTCACATTTTTTGGAAAAAAGTTCACTCATAAGTGCTTTTTTTGCTAGAGAATGATAGACTTGAAAAAGAAAGAAAACTAAATGAAAAACAGTCTAACATTTTCCATCATTCTTTTTTTGCCATTATTAATAGCACCAGTAACTAAGCATACGTGATTCCTAAAATCATTTTGCATATATTCTTTTATTCTAATTTTCAATTAAGGTGGAAATATTCCATTTAAGACAAACTGGAAATACTTAAAAGACACAGCCTTTTAAATAATTGGGTTTATTAAAAATCTAATTATTTAATAAACTCCCAATGAGTTATATAATTCTATAAATAACTTGATTATAAAATTATTTTAAAATTAAATCTCAAACGGATGAATAACATCAGAAATTCACAGGTAGTATTTAAGTATAATATTCATTTTTATTTACTATAAATTGATTAAGTGTTATGGCCTATTCATTTAAATTGAGGCATCACTTAGGAATTGAACGGTATAAATATTCAACATTTTAAATTTTCTGAAAAGTAAGAAAAAGTTGTACAGAATATTTGAGAACATACTAATAACAAAATATTTAGTATACTTTTATTGTCTGATTTAAATTCCATATGTATTTAGAAGCACATACTGTGGTTTACTTTAATCTTGTACTATTAAATAAGGCTTTTCAATTTTCTTATATATCTGCAATGTTAATTGAAGAAAAGAAATTTTAAAATGTTTGTTTTTTACCTTCCAAAGCAAAGCTAATTTAACTCTGAATCATGGAGAATACATATAATATTTCTATCAAACTTCAATAAGCTTTTGGTGGAAATTTAATTATATTAAATCTTTTAAACTAATAACTTAAATTATTTTAGTTGCCTTGATTTAAACTAATTCCCTCTAAATTGGGATACATGCTTTCTGAATTTAATCTCCAATGTTTCAAAGCAAGAAAAAAACGATTTTTAAAAAGTCTTAAGTGTGATAGCAAACAGAGCAGATTTTAGAAATAGCCAATATTATGTACTAAATGTCATAGACAAAGTCACATATTAGATGACATAAGACTTACCATCAAACTTGTATAATTTGAAACATTCAAGAATTTAGATCATAGAACAAGATAAAGCTATACATTTAAGTCATAAGTTAGGACATAAGCAAAGAATGAATAACAGTATAATCCTTCAGTGGGCTCTTTTATTCTAGTTGGCCTTTTAAAGAAATCAATGAGGTGCCTTCAGGATAAAGGGAATTATACTGAGGTGGACTATTTTATTAATATTTTAGAATGGAGTAAACTTTTTTTAAAAAATAGTCAATTATCTGAAGATAAGTACAGGAGTTCCACCTTGACAAGCAGAATGTCTTAAAATAAATACTGGGGGTGTAGTAAAACTCATTAGAAAATGCATGGAAAAAAATTTCCTGTTTCACTTGACAGCTCACTCTAACACATTAGCAACTTCCTCCTGGGTGTTGGAATTAATTCTGCCACAAATATATTTAGTATGTTTCATGTCCTCTCCCCAGTAGGTCCCATGCCTCATTCCTCAAGATATTGCTGCTTTTCTGCATCTCATGCTGTGTTGAGAACTGACAAGATATTGAAGGAAAGCCAATTACTTTGGATAGTAGACATAATCTGTTCAATTGTTTTTGGTACAGTTGCTTCTTTTCCCCAAGGAATTTTTCAGAGAGTTTTTTGCCTTTGTTAACCTTGCTCTAGGAAGCAAATTTGTATCAACTGTTATGCATTCTGTTGCCAGTATGAAATGCAGTAGGACTAATATTGCTGTTGTCACTCATGTTCCAAAGAGTACTTATTTCATACAAATAAGAATTATATTTTTAAAATGTTTTTTAATGGACAATATTGGGAAAAAATTTTTTTAAATGTGTGAATTACATGATTTTCACATAGACATTCTTGTTTACAATTTTGGTCAAGAATGTTCCAGGGTTTTATTTTCCCTTCTGTGGTTATGTAATTTTTTCTTGATAGGATTTTTTACTTATGCTTAATGAAGACAAAATGGAATCTTATGTATACAAAATAACAAAGTCGGCTTTCAGATGTTTTATCCTGAACTATAATTTGTAGGGGCTAAAGAGACTTATTTAGTTGGTGATCATGCCATTTTTTCTTAATATTTCCTCCTTTTTGTCTATTTTTTTAATAAAGAGAAAGATATCTGCTTTTTTTTTTTGAGAATGCCTTTCTTTCCATTTCAAAAACTTTGGAGAAATAATAATTTTAGGGAGTATTTAGACAATGACTGTGATATATTCGATTACTTGTTGCTTATACTAGACCACATTGAAACAGCTGTATCATTTCTCTCTGCTGGATGATTGGATAATAGATTGCTGCTTTCCTAGCAAGATGGAATACAAGTTCCACTCTTTTAATTAGAAGATTATCTTTCAGGGCTGCAGTTATGGCTCAGTGTTAGAGCACTTACAGAACATGTGTGAGGCACTGGGTTTGATTCTCAGCACAACATATAAATAAATTAATAAAATAAAGGTCCATCAATATCTAAAAAAGTATTTTTTAAAAAAGATTGTCTTTTAAAAATTTGACAGGATGTGTACAGAACATTTTCTTGTTGCCAGTGTGCCTCCCGTGTTGCACATTATTAACCAAATGCATTTTCAGCAGTGTACTCTTCTGTCCACAGTATCTTATCAAAGACATATGGAACACATTAAAAAGGATATTTGGAAATTATCCTTATCACTACAGAAAACAAGCGTTTTAATTAAATTGCATCAGACAACACGGGTTGCCAAATTCCTTTTTTTATACACAATACTAAATTTTTCATTGCTTCATGAATTAGTAAACTTTTATTTATCATAAAAATAAACAGGACAATGCAAGTTCTAATTTCAAGAAACTTTCTCTGATATTATCTTCATATGATTAGTGTATAATTCAGGTATTTTAAATTTATTTGATAAAGATCTATTGAACAGAATCAAGTTGACGCCATGTTAAAATTTCAAAAAATACTATAATGCTAGCATACAATGAGTTATTCTGTTTCATTTTAAAATCTAGTTAGTTGATATTTTATTTTCAACTTAAAATTACTTTAATTGGATCTTGATAATCAAGGTCTAACTCCTATTAATTAACTGTTTCTCTCTTTTGTAATCGTTTTTCTTTCTGGTGCCTAGATTTCTCATGTATAAAATAAATATATTAAATAGAATATCTTAAATGCACCTTCATACTATAAACTTTGATATATAACTGAGATTATAAACTGTACTAAGCTCATAATTAACATTTATTCTCTTTGCTCTCTCAAAGATGATTTCAAAGTTTTTGAAGATTTATACAAGACTCTTTCTTTTATAGTCTCTGCAGAATCCAAAATTACTAAATGCTGATTGACTTAAAAATTAATTTTGTATATATAAAATCATACACTAATATTAGTTGTTGATAGACCCTTTTATTAATTTATATATATTCAGTGCTGAGAATTGAATCCAGTGCCTCAAATATACCAGGCAAATGCTTTACCATTGAGCAACATTCCCAGCCCTAAAAGTTGATTTTGAAGCTGTTCTGTCACTCATCCCTTCATACAGCAGATATGTATAATAAATTCTGGCCATCTTCATAAGAAGATTTTTTGCAGAGAAATCAACTTTAGTTGTGTGTTCTACAGAATGGGACCCAGAACTTTGCCCCACCCCCACACACAGATATACATACATACATACATACACATCCCCCCACAATTTATATATCATCCTTTTACTGAAACTATAGCAACACTTTTTTAGTACCCATTCCAGTGCCATGCAGTGTTCTGGGGGTAGGTAAATAAGCATTGAAAGGTCAGCCATGTTTTACTCTCTTTGAGATTTCTTGGAAGTATGTATACATGGATGAGGGTGGGAGTGGGACTAGACATTCAACAAGTAATTGAGCAACTAAGCAGGAAAATGCAACAATGAAGGGGGGAACAACTTAAGAGACAGGGTAATTGTCAGAGTACTTTGCATATGGTAGTCTGTGTAGTAAACTCTGAAAATGTGGTCTTGATCACACTTATCGAAAACTGGAAATGTCACTGTCCCTGAAACATAGATGGTACAGTTATCAAGAAATGACCATGTCAAAAACATTTTGGCTTTCTATTGCTGATGAGTTGCAGAAGTTCCTTCCCAGTCTGACTAACCATTAGAAATCATAGGTGGGTCAGAACCACAGGTAGGGATGATGGAACCATGGACTATGTACTTTTAAAAATTTCAGAAAATGACTTGATAGACAATCATATTTGGACATCCCATAAGTTGTTGAATGATGTTTGACTTTATAACATGGCACTGCCTGTCTTCCTACTCTGCTGTGTACAGGAATCCTACATGTGCTCCTGCACAAAAACACACACTAGTAATGCAAACATGTACTACCCACATATCTCCACCAGGCAGTAGAATGCTCTTTTGACTGTCTGTCATGTCAGCAAAAATATTTTTCTCATTTTTCTTTTCTTCCCCTGTTGTTCACTCTCCCTTCTACTACCTCACTATTACCCTGGTTGAATCTCATTGTCTGTCCCAAGTCCAGATATCTTTAATCCTCTTGTCATGTCTTACATAGTGGCACAGGAGTTCAAATTCCTTCATGCTCCTGTAGCATTATTGGTATGTTTTAATTGCAATATTTATCTTCTATTATTTAAATTTTGCCTTTGTTTAAAATAAGATTTAGTAACTCTAATTGAACAGTCAAGTTAATGAAATTAGAGAACATAGAAGTGGATCATAGATATTTTGGCTGGGTAAGCATTGAGAATACCAAACTCAAAGATTAAAAATAATTAAAATAAGTTCTAGAACAACATGATTATTTATTATACTCACTTTAACTTATGTTAGACCTCAGTCATAACTACATTTAATTTTTTTCTAAATTGTTTTCACCCATCAGTTTTATTAATGGCCCTGAGTAAACAACAATAGCACTACTACTAAATGTTCTAAAAAGGAAAATGGTGAATATAAATATGATGTATTTGTTGATTTCTTTTTAATTCACTTTTTCATATCATCTTTTTTATTAATTGAACAGAGTGTCTCCTTGATATTTTATTTAAATCTAAGAAGCTTCATGGGATCCCTAAAGTCACTCTTCACCCTACATTAAATTGCAGAATATTGTTCTCTACTATAATAGTAGCTACTTTCTATTATTTATCTTCAAGGTAACAGGCTTATAATTTACACAGTCCTATCACTAAAATTTTGCTGCAATAGTTCATCATAAAGTTGTTGCAGTGCCTTCAGAAATCCAACCTCTCAAAAAGTTCAATGTTACAGCTAGGTTTTTATCACAACCCAGTTAAGCTGAATTGCCTATATTGGTTTATTTTTTATTAAAGCTATTGATACAGTTTTTAAGGTAAGTAAGCAAATACTCTGGAAATTTTCTTAATGAGTTTTACCTAGTGATATATTTTTGCATAATATGTCATTCTTCCTATGACATCAAATACTTGTCTCTTCTGTGTCATATTGTCTCTCATTTCCTTGAGATATTGCAGTACTATAGGAAAATATTATTTCTTTTTCATAGGTTTTCATTAGTACTATTTGCATATTTATGATGAAATATTAATCATTTTATATAATTAGTATGTAAGAAAGCTCAAGAACCATTTTTTAGATGCTGTTTACATCTTTTAATTAGAATGCAAGGTTACATATATTGTTAAATTTTGTTCTCTGATGGCATTTATATGGTTGAATTTTCTCCTAAGAACAGTGTACACCTGAATTTTTACTGTAGTAATTTTTAAAAGTATTTTCTTTAGTTGTAGATGAACACAATACCTTTATTTTGTTTTATTTTTATGTGGTGCTAGGGATCAAACCCAATGCCTCATGCATGCTAGGCAAGCACTCTACCACTGATCCACAACCCCAGCCCACTGTAATAAATATTTTTTTAAAAGTGCCACAGATTTTAGGAAAGTGAAAAGTTTTATTGGTGTTAACTGAAACTGTTTAGAATTAATGTATATCTAATTTAATGTGTGAATGTGTATGTATTTGTTAGTGTTCTGAGAGAGATGTGTTCTAAAGTCACACTTTCTAAGCATTGGCTTTGATTTTAATGTGAATTATTAGAATCCTACTTCAGTTTTATTTTGCCAGCTTTGATAGGAACTTTTATTTCATGTCTTCTTGGAAGTTTGTAGAATACATTCATAAGTCTCTGCTTTCATTAAGAACATGTAATGAGAAAGAGTCCCTGAATGGTTTTCTCAGAGAAATGGGAATAGTGTGACATCTTGCAGCAGGAGGGACCATTTTAGTTTTTTTAGGAAGCTATTGTTACCTCTACAGAAGCAACATTACTACCCAATCACCAGAGAATCTTTCTTTTGTTTTCCTTATGCAAATCTGTCAATCGATTTCCTTTTGAATTTTCTATCATTTTCAGATGTTTGTATCAATAGATTATTTTTTATCTAAGGAAACCATCTTCTGCCCTGTGGACTGCATTATTCTCCATTGCCTTTTATTTTTAAATACTTATTTACATGATTACTTTCTCAAAAAAATTAGTTACTATAATTTTCATTAAATTTAGAAGTAAATAAGGTACACGTGAGCCATCTCTGGGCATAAGGCAATGTAATATTCATGGTCAGGGACTATTTATTTAGTCATGTTTACAACCAAATACTTTCTTGAGGATTATGTGTATTCCTTTTCTTTTCATTTTTCATTTTTCTTTCCTTTTACTTTTTTTTCTGAGGAGTGGAATTGGAAGTAGGAGAATTAATTCAGAATGGTATATTCCCAAAGTAAATCACTGAAGCTCAAGGAAAAAGGACATTTTATTTGCTTTTAAAAATAAATTTTTAATTAGATTTTAAAGAATTGTCTTTATGGCTAGATATTGAGGTGTGTGTGTGTGTGTGTGTGTATATTGTTGTTTGAACCTGGGGAACTTAACCACTGAGCCACACCCCATCCCTATTTTGTATTCTATTTAGAAACAGGGTCTCACTTAATTGCTTTGTGCCTCACTGTTGCTGAGGCTGGCTTTGAACTCACCATATTCCTGCCTCAACTTCCCAAAAAGGGATTACCGTCTTGTGCCACTGTTCCCAATTCAATTATAATATTGTTTTAAATTTCAGTTTAACTGGTGAAATTTTAGTAAAATATGTTCTTACACATTAACTGAAATAAGTCTACTTATACACTGACTACCTCTCTAAACTAAAAATAGGTTAATATTTATTAACCTGTCCATGAATCCCAACTTTCATCTATCTATCCTGTCTCCACCCAAGGGTCAGGAAATGCACACTATTGAAGTTGGAGGAACTGGGAGAGGACCACAAAAATGGTATCCTCCAGAACACAAACCTGGGACTTTATAAGGTATAGGAACTGTCCATGTCACTTGGAGGGTTCCATATGTTGGGTTAGACCTGGAGGCTGAATTTTAACAGGGAAAGAAAAGTAAGAATTCAGAACTCTAAGGAAAAAAATATAATTCCAGTGGAACATTTAGTGAAAAAAACAAATGGAAAATAATATTCCTCAAATGTTTCTAATGAACTGAATAATCTCTTCATCATATTTGTAATCTCTTGTACACACATCCTGATATAATGGTTCAAGAACCATTTGTTCAATAATCTCATTTTATAATTACAAGTATTTAAAATGTTTGGCCAACACCTATAAGATACAGGATACATACTTCAAATAAGTGGTATTTTTTGTTGTTTGTTTGTTTTTTAGTTTCTTTGGTAAGCTGGACTTATTTTTTGTAACCAGCATTTGTTGAAAGATCTCTTAATATTGAGACAGACATTAACTGAGAATACCATATCATTTTATGAAGATTGTTCGATGGTAATGAATTAGTCATTTCCATGTAAGCTGGACTCAAGCCAGTGATTTGGAGTAATAGAATCTTTGTCTCATCAATCTCATGAACAATTTAGTCCTCATTCCAAGAGCAGTTTTAAGTCTCTTTCTAAATGTGCATTCTGCATTCTATTTTTATATTATGCCAATCAAATATGCTCTCAAAGAAAAGCTGAGTGAATGGTGTAATTATGGCCGTTGATGTCTTTCCCCTCTATTTCAGGACCAGTGCTTCTAAATTACTGTGGACAAAACTTGAAAATTCCCTGGGGTGGGTGAGAATAATGGAAGAGGGGAAAAAAAGAGATCTGATACTCTAGATTTAGAGTTCAGTATTTTAGATTTAATCCTTATTCCCTTGACTACATATATGGAATCATTGTGTTATTTATTTGTTACTTACCTACAATTTTAGGACAATGTATTTTTTGTGTGTGCATCAAAAAAATTTGTTTGTGCTAAAAGCCTAAGTTTTTTGTAAAAAATCTCACACACTTTTGCAGAATATACATCATGTAATTTTAAAAAACAATACATTAAATAACAATAATCAACATGAAATTTTTGTGCAAGAGATAAAACAACCTTTTAAGCATGAGTTAAATATGAGGTGTTTTCTCTTTTTGCTGTTTTAAGCTTTCTACTAAGCATAAAATGTTTCCTTTGGTAATAATTTTTTATGAAAAAACTAGAAAATAAATCCTGAATTAAAATGTTTAGTTGTCATAGCTATTTACAATTTTCACTCTATATGTTTCATCTACAGATAGGAGCTATACCAAGGAAATAGATATCAATGATACTTCCATAAAATATTCCTCTGTAAAAGCCAGGAAGTAAAACTGTACATGAGTGTGTGACCTATGTACCATTTTTCTTAATGATCAGACATGACGCAATCATTAGCACTATTTTACGTTTTTGACTGTGAGCACGTCTGAATCAGTTGATGTGATTCTCCTGAATCTGATGATGGCTGCTGTAACCTGAGCTGTGGGTTGCTATTTCTTCCCAGATGTTTGGTTTAATCATCTGTATTTTCTCCCAAATTTAACAGTTTCATATTTTTTTGATAACAGTGTTCTCATACCTTCACATTCCAGTGTTTTCCCTTTAAACTTCTCAAAATTATTGTATTTCCATTTTTGCAATAATCATTTTTTTTCTAAAAGTATTTTACAGACATAAATGTTCACAAAATATTAAATAGTGACATTTTAACTATCTTTTAAATTATGCATCCTATATTATTTCATCACCTGGTACTCTTTTCCTTCCTCTCCCCACTAAACAATGCCATTTATTTAGAAATGTGGTGATTATGTGATCTAAAATCATTGATTTTTCAACATAAGCTGAAAACTTGAATGTGAAATGTAAACAAACTAGAAAAATCAGTGTGAAATTCTCTTGGATTCATTCAAGACATCTTCCAAAATGTGTAGCATGGCTGTAATTCAAAACACATTGTTCTCATGGAAAAATTAAATTCAATTCCTCTAGGTGGTCTAGGACTTTCCTTTAAACATCATTAAATGGAAAAAATAGTTTTATTTCTTATCTTCTAAAGACTGTACCATAAGAAAAAGCAAAGTTTAGATTACTATTTTAAGAGTGACAGTTTTCAAATAAAAAGTTACTTCTATGCCACCACAAAATAAATAAATAAATAAAAAATCTTTATTTTTTCTCATTCTATTTTGAGCTATAAAATGAAGCAATGTTAAGGGGGAAAAAATACAGGAAGTATACCATTCCCTCTTATTGATATTAAATGCCAAAGATATATATTCCCAAGGTGTTGTTTATTAACAAAAATATAATTTAATTCATAAAGTTTTTAAAAAGTTTATAAATCACAGCATGAGATGTGGTTTTAAAAACAGATTGTATTAGATTGTTCTCAGATTCCTAGATGGAATGAGCATGCACCTGACTTAATATAAAAATCTTACTTACTAATTAACACTTTCATAGTTTTTTCATTATCAGTTTTCAGGAGAAAAACTTTTTGTTTTAGGATGCCTTCTATAGTTTGTGATAGCATCATAGCATGATAATTACATGGGTTGGAGTCATAGTATATTGGGGTCTAATCTTCACCCTTCTGTTTAACAAGTTACTTAAGATCTCTGTGTCTCAGTGATGAGTGTAAATAGAGACAATGTTAGTTTCATCCTCATTAAGTTTTTGTTTTTAAAAAATATTTTAAGGCACTTAAAATATATTGTAGAGTCAGTAGCATAAACTCCCTAAAAGAAATGTCATATAATTATCATTTACAAAATACTTTTTAAAAGCTTTTGGTAATGAAAGTTATTCATTATGTATTAATATAATAACTTATTTAACCATAATTTTGTTTACATCCACTGGCTATCTCCTACACTGTGTCCATTGGAAAAAGAAAAAAAAACTGTCACAGAAAAATGGAGAGGGATCTAGGAAAGCAAAATTCTGTTCTCAGCTCTGTCACTAACCTAAGATAAACAAAGTCACATATTCAGGTTTGAAATATTTTGAACTCTGTATTATGAAGAAGATGGAATGAACATCAATGACTTTCCTCCATTTCTACAATTCCCTCTTTGAGCAAGTCTTCTCTAAACAGCAACAAAAAACTTACAAAAAAGTTTGAAAAAATCCATCCACTGGGATCAAAATGCAATTTGGCATAGCTCAGTAAACAATATGATGCTACACAAATTTGCAAGGTTCTGCACTCCAGTGAGCACCATAAAAGCAGAGCACATGATGGGGAAACAATGAACAAATAAATGAGAGGAAATTGGCATAGCCAATATTTGAGATAATAAATAGAGAACTTAGGTGGTAAAGAGCTCCTGTACTGAGAGAGATGGTGGTGAAATATTTTATAGTAGTTCTAATTTACTGACCAGGCTTAAGCAGTTTTTTTTAATATCATAAGAGGTTATAAAATAATTTGAACAAGTAGAAATATAGCAAGCCTTGGAATGATATAACCTGCTATATTTGATTTTCTTCTTTAAATAATTGACATCTATATGTCATGGAAAATATGAAAATAGTTATCTGAAATTAGGGTGCTTTTAACTGGGAGGGGAACATTTTAAGTGGCAATATAACACATATAGTGAAAAATTTTTAAATGAACATACAGTTTTTTTCAGGATGGCAGAGATAGGAGAGACTATGCAAACACAACACATCCAGTAAAGCCTCACTTGAGAGATGTTGAAAGGGCATTTTATCTTGTATCTGTTAACTTTCTATTCCCACTTTCTTTGATTCTTAATGTTGTTTTACTATTTCTCATATTTAATACTAAATATAACAATGTTATAATTGTGTGCATTATATGTCTTTAATTGTCATTTGTATTCATATTACAAACTATATATTGGAAACTAATAATAAGTGATATCTCTGATCTTTTGTTAAACAGAGGGTGATAGTTCTTTTCTTGAAGGGATAAAAACA
The DNA here is from genome assembly GCF_048772815.1 of Callospermophilus lateralis. NCBI lineage: Eukaryota > Metazoa > Chordata > Mammalia > Rodentia > Sciuridae > Callospermophilus > Callospermophilus lateralis. Next base: position 4,157,952 of record NW_027514713.1, on the reverse strand, counting down.
TTGATTGATTAATCAAAGTGCTTTAACAGTGCTTTTTATTATAAAGCTAATCAATTATTAGGTAACTTTAAAAAGTATTTTAGGGAAGCATGATTATCTGGTTGAAGGTGACTTTATGATACGGTAAAATTACTAAATATTCCATACAGTTCATACTTCAAATTTTAAATTTTGATCTTTTCTTTGAGTAGTGATTTGTGGTACACAATATTCTTTTTAAAAAATATTCAATTGATTCTATTTTGCAAATACATGACAGTGGAATGCATTACAATTCTTATTACACTTACAGAGCACAATTTTTCATATCTCTGTATATAAAGTATGTTCACACCAATTCATGTCTTCATACATGTACTTTGGATGATGATGTCTATCACATATTCTTTGGAGGTGCTGAGTAATAACAGTGAGCAGCAGCTGAGAGTAGCACCAGACCAACCACACAATCAAAATAATAAATAGCCATTACTTTGCAGTGAAGCATTTTGATGAGTTACAATGTATTGTAGGCTAGGTTATTGAGTGCCATTTAGACTTACTTCTTTTTATTTATGTAAAGTATTTTCAAATTATGATTTTTGAGGGGAAAGGTAACCTCAAGTAATAGAGAATCTGTAGAAAGACTTTCTAATCCATCTTGCCTCTGTAGGAAGACAAGATAAGAACTTATGGAAAAAAAATATTTTCCAGTATATAGGAGTTATTCTCATGGCAACTGTGTATTTGCTGTTGTTATGCTTGCTGTTGTTTTGTTCTGGGTCCTAATTTTGTAAATGAATTCCTTTAAGAAAGCATAATAGTATTCATTATGGAAAAAGTAGAAAGATTATTTGAAGGAAAAACTATCATTACTTAGGCAAGTATGACTTGTAATGAACTTTAAAATATACGTTGAATCAGGAATTTTAAGCTATGGTGGAATTTAATCTTACCAAAAGTAAAAATATTTCTTAGGACAAAATGTTGTATTATAACATAATAGGCTAATTCTGTCAAAATATAACTCAACTATTGAATTAAAATTTATTAAATTCTTGAGAGCTTATTATATACCAGCAGTACTTTTCCACATACCTAATTAGATAATAAAAGATATATTTTAAAATGCAGTTTCATATAAAAACACATTAGGATTAACTTTAATTACCACAATAATAGTTGCAATGCTTAACAATGAAGGCAGAATATATTGTTTAATTTGTGTACAAAGAAAAAAAATATGACCCCTGACATTATTTAGAAGAAAAAGTCAAGATTCTCTTGCCTTCAGAAAAATATTGAAGTGTTACTGTGTGCCAAGTACTTTTGTGATGTTCACCATACATTACTTCATTTTATCATTACATAAATCATCTGGAACACATTCTATTATTATGCTTCCCAAGTAACTTAACAGAAAATTGAGGTACTTAGAATTCAAACGGAATGTTTATGCAAGTGATGTGGCCAGGTTTTAACTTAAGAAATTTGATTCTTGCCACTTAGTTATTAACCATCACACTACAAAAAAGAAAAAAAAAAGAAAAGGAAACACGTAAGAAAAGTTCAATAAAAGTAGATTTTAAATTTACCAACAATTTTATAAGATATTCTTTATGTTTTAATGAAAACATTGCATTCTAAACACCTTAGGAAAACATATATAAGCCTCCTAATATTGCCTCTATTTTTGTATACCAGAGGACATTTCAGAATCAAAGTTCTTTACCTGAGTTTATTCATGGTATCTGGTCAAGGTCAAAAGGGATTAAAATTGATTGGCATGGTTAGTGCTTACTAGTTAAAGTTTGTTTGTAATATTTCTGTATTAGAAAGCATTTCATTTTTCCAGAAACTGTTATTGGGAAGGGTTATTAAGGTTTTTATAGTTAGAAATTCTTAAAAGATGGTGCTTTTTGTTTTTCTTATTTGACAAAAATTTTGTCTTTGGAGAATAAAATTGTGTCCAGAGAGCTTATTTTTCTTTTCCCACATAGCCCTACCATGACTGTTAAAATGAAAGACTGAGTTGCTTAGTGTATTTCATCTTACATGTGCAATATTGCCCTTACAATCATGGCTCATTTATTTGGAGATGATGAAGAATATTTTATAAATTTAAGTTACAATATGAATATGTTCATTGATATATTTAACAGGTATATATTAATTATTGTTCCTTTTTAGAGTACAATCAGATATCTAATATAAAATGATCAAGCAATTTCATAATATAATTATGAAAAAATATACTTTGTTTAACACTGAAAAATGCTTTTTCCAAACAAAAGTAAATGAGGTTACAGTGGACCCTTCATATTTATATCCATGGGTTCCACACCCAGGTATTCAACCAACCATACATAGAAAATATTTGAAAAATAAATTATGTCTGTCTGAACATGTAGAAATATTTTTCTTGTCACTATACCATAAACAATGCAGCATTACAGTTATTTGCATAACATTTGCATTGAATTAGGTATTATATAAATAAATGGAGATATTTTAAAGTATATATATATATATATATATATATATATATATATATATATATATATATAATTATATGCAAATTTTACTTGATTTTATATATGGGACTTAAGCATTTGGAGATTTTGGTATCCACAGGGAGTCCTGGAACTAATCTCCTGAATATTTACTCAATAAATCATGTAGAGAAGAAATTTTTGGTTAATTGCTATATTTTTGTTTATAAAATACAACTTATCTGATAATAATAATTTAATATCTAATAAAAGTTAAGAGTAAAAAACATTACATTCAAAATAACATGTTCAGTAAAGCACCACTAAGCTATTTAATATTACATGGTCTGATTCTCACTATTGTATTGAAGTAAAACCTTGGCTTCTTGTTTGACGCACACAAACCCTACCAAGAAAAAAAAAAATTACCTTTACAACTTTTGGATCCATTGACAGTTTTCAATGTTTAATTTTTAATGCAGATTTATGTGCATTAAAATTTATATGGAATATGTATGAAAATATCATTCAAAATAACATTGTCAGTGATCTTAGAGGGAGAAAGCCACTTAGCAAGGGATAAATGCCCGGTAGCTATCCTCTAAGCATTTTTAGCTCTTTACATCACTGTATTTCTTTAAATGATCCTATTTTAAAAAGTTGCCTTGCAGGAAGGGAAAGAATAGAAAATCCATATTTAGTAGTTAACCCATAATATTTTCTTTGTGTTTTTGGATATCACAGAAAATAAATCTTATTGAACTACACAGCATTAATACAAATAAATTACTCCTTCTACACCTAGGAGGCTGTGATTGTGATTTAAGATCATCCCATAGATTTTCAGAGCTAAGAACAAAGGAAAGATGTTCAATTTTAGGTTAACATGGCATCATAAAGAATAAATTTGTATATAGTTATATATAATACCATGGTGAAGACACTTTAGTACCATTACATCATCAATGTAAAGTTTTACAGCAATGAATCATTTAAACACAAAGCATTCATATGCAGATATCTTATCTGCAGAAAGCCCAGAAACTGTCTTCTGATTTACATTCATACCTTTAATTCACAAGAGTAAATAGATGTTTCCTGAAATGCCCCATTCTTTCTTTCTTTCTTAAAATGAGCCTTCTGCTATCTATCAGGGGAAGTTACAGCCATTTTTCCCCCTTGGGCATGTTGAAGTGTATGCAGGTCATAACCTAATGTAACCCCATGTTTTTCTTTCCTGTCCAAAGAATTTCTTTCATTTTCACTTTTGCCATAGGGCTTTAAAAATAAACTTACTATAGTCTGCACTTCTAGAGTGTCTAACATAACACAGAAATGGTAACAATGTATTTTGGCATTATCACTGTTATAAACACCTATATAAAAGGAGAATGTTTTAAGTGTTCTGATTTTACCACAATAGATTTCTGTTTAATGGTTATATTGTGTTACTAATCTGAGAAAGTGCAGTGATTGTGAATAGGCTTAGTTTAAATTTGATTTTTAGGTATAATTTGATTTTTATAATCCAAAATTAAAAAAATGCTATTAATGATAATTAATCTTTTGTTAATCTGTTACCATAAAATTACAGAAGTTTATATTAAAACATCCATAATTTAATAAACTAAAGCAATTTAAATGAATACATAATACTATTTTATATGCATCAGACATTCACATAGAAAGGCTAAGGTGTTTCCTGGATTGCCCCTCCTTGTCACAGATAAGTCTTATGTTTACATAAGATTTTACTTGTGGTCTTATGATGTTTACATGGTCATATAGACACAATCTATACTGAGAAAGAAATATTTCTTAATTCTATTATTTGCATAATGATTGCTTAAAATATAAAAACCTGTAGAATATATTTTCGTTTCTAGGGTTATTGAAAAGAGACACTGTACACATCCATCTTTGTAGTTAAAAATAAGGTTACAAATATAAAGATGAAAAATTAAAGGAATATAGTGCTACTTAAAAATATACATGTAAAAAATATCTAAAGACAATGCTGATTTCAATATGATTGTTCTTCCCAGGGTACCTAATTTCAATTTCAGCAGTTCCTTTTCCTTTCATTTTTTAAATTTTGGGTCCAAAATGCAACATCAACTTGGCAAACAATAGACCATCATATTTAACAAAGGTATCTATGAATTTTATCCATATCTGCCATATAAAGGATTAGTGTTTCAAATAGTAGTCTTTCAGCAAATGTAAAAACCATGAAATAGAATGACCATATTACTATCATGCAAGCCATTCAGACTTTGCACCTGGGAAGGAAGCGTGATGAAGAGTGTACATATCTCTTGTTTCTACTCTTCACTGAAAAATAATTGAGAAGCAAAATACAAAATTTTAGAGGTAATTGTAAATACTGAAGAAAAGAAAATGTTTAACATTCCAAAAAAATCATAATACTATTTTTTGTCAAATCTTGGATGGGCTTTGTAGATGCTTGAAAATGGAATGTGAAATCAAGTACATCAATTAACTTCCTCAATGCCCTTACTCATGCCTTGATGTGTCCTAGAGCTGTTCAAACCAATTATGACAGTCTTATACAAAGACAGGAAGTTAGCTTCCTTTAGAAATTTCATTACATGCCTCTTAACTCCTATTTCGTGTGAGCATTTCTCTGTGAAGTCACTTTAGCAGACCATGGATTCATGCTTGTTCAACATCCTAGCAAATACATCTTTTTTGTTTAGCTGAGCTTTCAGAGTTAAGAGCTAAAAGAGGAGTAGAATTCAATAAAAGTTGAATAATATCTCATGCCAGATAATTGTGAGGACATCACATAAATTTTCATACCCATCTGTGAAATTATACATCATATAATCAAAGAGATTAACAACAAAGTTCAGTATTGTCAGTAGCAAGATCAAAATCATAATCTTAATTCAAAGTTACTTCCATTTTCTTTCTCAATGAATATAATAATTTTTTGTAATATGATATATTGTCATTGGACTTTCTTTATATTGATGATACATTAAATAAAATTTTCATCATACATTTGGGTATTAATATTTTTCAGATAACCTCTCACTTGTTCACTTAAATTCAGGTACACCTAACCTTTTATTATGACTCTTATTCCAGATGTTTTCATCTTATAGTTTAAAAATCTTCAAGTAGTTTAAATTACATTCTATTTTAAAAAATTTAAAATATTTAAAAATAATACTTGTGTGTCTAAAATTCATATTTTATGTTCTTCACATAGTGAAATTAAAACTGTTATGACAAAAATTGAGAGATTGCATTATATGTGTGTGACAAATAAATTAGAATATTTCCTAATAATGAGGAAAAGTAGAAAATTTCTTAAGGACTTTGAGTCATAATCCACACTTTATCTTATATATGACACATCTCATTAAAATTCTTGTTATGTTTGGATCTGGACTTTTCCCACCCAAAGCTCGTGTATTAGGAACTGCAGCAATCCTGAGAGATAAAATGATTAGTCTCTTAGGACTGTGATCCCATCACTGGATTAGTCCATTTGATGGATTAATCATTGTAATTTGAACAGGCTGCTGGATGATAAGTGAAAGCAGTTGGGGCCTGGCTTGAGGAAATAGGTCATGGTGAGTGTGGCCCAAGTGTACTTATATTTTCTCCTGACTTCTTTCATTCTCCCTCTATTTCCTGGCTGCTGTGAAGTGAACAGTCTTCTTCTGTTTCATCTTTCTGTCATAAGATTTTTGCCTCACCGCAGGCCTCAAGTAATCCTACCAGGAATTGAGATATCTGAAACTGTGAGTTCAAAATAAACTTTTCTTCCTCGAAGTTGTTCTTATCAGGTATTTTGGAAACAGCAGTGAAAAGCTGACCAACATGATGGTCATCCCAAGTACAATATCGAGTTTTTACTTTCTTTTAAAAGTTTCAATGCAGGTTGAAGGCTGTGGCCCTTACCTAAAGTCCCAGCTATTTGGGAGACTGAGATAGAAGGATTGCAGATTAAAGAGCAGCCTCAGAAAATTAACAAAACCTCTACTCCAAATAAAAAAAATAAAAATGGCTAGGGATATACTGCAGTGGTAAAGCACACCTGTCTTCAATTCCAATATTGCCAAAAAAAGGTCAGTGTGTGACTGGGAGTGTATCTCAGTGGTAGAGGACTTGTTTGACTCTGTGTGTGTGTGTGTGTCTGTGTGTGTGTGTGTGTGTGTGTGTGTGTGTGTGTGTGTGTCTTGGTTCCAATCCCTAGCACTACAAAAAACAAAAACACAATGCAATGTATATTATGATCAATGAAAGTGTTTTTAACATTTATTGGATTGCATTTTATTTTAGGTTTATTTTACATCTAACCATTTGCTTTTTCATTAAGTTTGTATCCATTCCCTCAAACAAATGTAAGTGGAATCACCAAGTCATAAACACACAATGAGGTCATGGGAAAGTTTCAAAATTCCCTGGGCCTAGTTTCTTTATGTCTAAAACTAAAATTGGCTACCACATGCACAGGCCTATTCACAGTATATATCACCCAGTAAGGACATAGTTTGTGGTATGTCCTCTACATTATGATTTCATTTTGAATATTTAAAATATTCTCTAAAATACTCCTAGTGAATACCAGGTATAAGATTTATCAAATTTGCCTTTTTCAAAAAGCATAAAATACAAATTTTCTACATTTTTTGCAGCTAACTATTTTCTAGAAAAATGAAGGATTATGAAGCGACTCTTCCAAGTTTAAATATCTCAATGATCCCTTTTGTTTTGGGGAAGATAAGTGTGTCCCACTGTGGGGCACAAAGGAAGACTCATCTGCTCCTGGACTTCCTCCAGTTCCTCAGCATCAGTCTACTAGCTCCTCTCCAGGCAATAAAGAAGCCCATGTCTCTTCCCTGTGCTTACATAGCTGGCATGTGAGATGATCATTATCAGAGTAGATACCACTGTCTAAAATGCAGATATGTCTTGTTACAAAAAAAGGAATCTTTTCAAATATTTAAAAAAAAACTCAAAAGGAAGCTTGAGCATGTGGCAAAAATACTTCCTTTTCTCTTTATATCATTGTAAAGTATTTGTCAGCTCCATGTAGAATGGTTGTGAGAGATTTGTGATAATATCACATGCAAACTTTCCTAAATATCACCTCATTTTTTCTCACAAACATTTCTGAGATGTTATTGGGATGCATATATTGTCCACATTTAATAGACAAGGAAAGGAGGTACAGAAAATTTAGATGCTTTGCTAAAATTTGTGCAGTTAGTAAAGGATAAATTAAGATCACAGTCAGGTTTTTGTCATCTGGTAGATGTTTAGCTCATGTTTATATTGTCAGTGAAACTAGTTTACTCTCTTGAGAATCCAAAGCAGAAGGGAAATATTGTATAGAGGAAAAGGAAAAAATAGTCACATTCAATAACTTAACATGTACTTTGCTTAGGGTCTTATTCAATATCATGTCATATATTTTGGCAAGATCAATTAAACTGTACATACGCTTTCCGAAGAGCTTGAGAAATTCTTGTTTGCACTCCAGTGCACAAGGCATATTACTTTGCAATACATGGACATAATGCAGCTCTTTATGAAGGACAAAGTTATTTCACAGTTCCAAAGGCCACACTCTTTCTTTAGAACAGTGACTACAGATTGAAAAATGCAAAGACTTTGCTCTTCATAGTTATTTTTCCTCTCAGTTAATGGCATAAATCGCTGAACTCTTCTGAAACTCAACCCATTTCTTGACCTATGACATAGAAGTGACTCAAAAACAAGGTATCTGGAGGCTTGAATACATAACAATGTTCTTATAGAGGTGCAGACTTTAGGGCACATGGGTAGAAATCTTTCTGCACAGGTGCAATGTTTAATTTTTCAGCAAAAGCCTGAACAGGGCACATTACATTACAAGTGGTCAGGAAAAAACATATTCATAAAGAAAAAAGGCATGTTTGATGGTGGGGCTGTGTGTAGCAATGTTGCCAGCAAGTGTGCTTACCTACCCCTTACTGAAACTCATGTTAGCTATTCAGTGGAATCCAACTAACTGCATATGTTCGAAATAATATTTTTTAAAAGCTGTTTACACAAAAATTTTCAAGTTTCAGTTGTTTGGTTTAAAATATAATTTTATAACTTTGAAAATGCCATATTTGGTAGATTTTGGCCATCTGTGTTTCCATATCATAAATTCATATATATATATACATGATTTGTTATAGACACATATATACATATCAAGTCTTTCTTAAGATTATCAAAGCTTATTTGTCAGACACTTGGAAAATATGTGTCAATTCTCAAACTCAATAAGGACAAAATGGCTAAAATTACCATCACAGGCGAAATGGTATTGGCCAAAGAATGAGAAGGAAATCTCCATCCTTCAATTTTCTTTCTGCCTTCAGGGAACCTCTGATTTGATTTCAATCAAGAACATAACATTCAGAATAGACTTATTCCATGTAACAAACCTCAAATTTCCCCTTCCTATCTCTTTCACCTAGTTGTGACTAAGAATTGGGATACTATAATTGCTTTTAAAATTCTGTCTTTTCCTCTTACATATATGATCCTGAAAGTAAAGGGTATTTATCTTTAAAAGAGATCATTCTTGATCAAATGCTTCATTTCTTTGCTTCTGAATATCTGACTAAGGATGTTTTACTCTAGAATTACTCATCAGGTACCGTATGGCATACTGTTTGGGGGGAAATTAAAGCTAACAACAAAATAATTAAAATGTTTTTCTGGCCCTCCAAAAATTTAGACTTAAAAAAAAAAACCTCCCTTCTCCTTTTTTTCCTTTTGTATTTCATGTTGATCCTTAAATATTATGACTAAAATATTGAGCAAGTAAAATGAAGACATGTAAACACAAACTTCCAGAAATCTATTGATCATAGAGTGGTAAGATATGCATACTATAGAAACAGAGTGCTGTTGGCATTAAATAGAAATTTCAGTGAAAAAAAAATAGCATACTAAAAATAAAACTCTAATGATCGATCATATCTCTGCCTACCTTTCATAATTTTACAGATATACTGAGTCATTAGCATATAATGAATTACCCAATTATTATGTGTACTGCTGTTTTCAACTTTTGCAGATGTCACTTTGCAGTTTTGAAATAAGCTGCATGATGTGAAAGGCTCTTCCTGTGACTGGTCTGCTAAACTGATATGCTTCCTGACTTACTTAGGCTTTTCTTCTGTTGCAACTCAATGCTAATAGCATGATCCATGCTTTTGCTTTTAAAAACCATTTACAGAGCAAAAGGATTCTTTCAAGTGTTTCTTTATGTATGCCAGTTTATTTATTTTCTATTTTCCATAAAGGATTTCTAATGTGCTTACACTAACATTTGCTTTTAGCCCAAAGAAAATTTTGTTTTTGTTTTGTTTTAAAAAGGGAACTGCCTTACTGCACAATAGGATATGAATGGCACCTGATTTCATTTTGATTCAATATCCAACTATCATCTTAAAGGATTTGTTTCTAAAAGAGCAAACAAACTTCAGGATAGGAACATATTAAATGGATGCTGTCCAGTATATCAGCCACTAGCCAAATGAATGATTCAGCTGCTGCTATTCCATACTGGGAAATTGAAGACTTAATATGAAATGAAGGATGTATAGTTTTTTTTCTTAACTTGTATATTGATTATATGATGGAAATTCACTATTTTGAACATGTTGACTTAACTGAAATATTTTACTGAAAGTAAGTTTATCTTTTTCTTTTTATTTTTTTTAAAATGTGGCTACTAGAAAATGATGTATGTGGTCTCCATTCTACTTTGATTAGATAGTTGTGTTTTGACAATAGATCAACCTATGATATCTTTTACATATATCATCTGATATTATGTTTATTTTAGATTTTTTTAGAATGATGCTATTTATTCTTTATATTTTTAATTATGAAAAACTCTTGGAATAATTTCTAGCTTTTTAAAATATGTACCACTCCAGCTGTATTAAAGTTGAAATGACATATAAAATTGTAAATTTTTATGGTGTAAAACAGTATTTTGATGTGTGTATACATTATAAGATGACTAAGTGAAGATACTTAACACATTATTTAGCTCACTCTTTTGATAAAATAATTAAGATCTACATAGCAATTTTCAGCTATACATCGCATTATCAACTATAGTCTGCATGCTGTACAATAGATTCCAGAACTTATATTCTAATAAAAACTTTCTTCTTTTGAGAATATCACTCCCATTTCCCCCACCTCCTACCTTCTAGAAACAACCATCCTATTCTCTGCTTCCATGACTCTTATTATTTTATATTCCACATACAAATGAGATCATGCTGTATTTATCTTTTTTTTTTAAATTTCACGTAATGTAATGTCCTCCATTTTGTTGTCACAAAAGGAAAGGGTTAGTTTATTTTTTTGAAGTCAAATAATATTCCATAGTGTGTATGTATCTTTATAGCTATTGATCTGTTTATGCCATATTTTCTGTAGCTATTTGTCCTTGTGATGAACATTTGCATTAATCTCACTTCAATTATTCTTGGGACATTTGAAAAACTATTTTGAGAATAATGACTAATAGGGAACTAATAGGGCAGGAGAGATACTATTTTGCTACATAGAATTTTTAATTAATTTTTCTTTAATAATATTTCTTTTCTCTCATTAACTGCTTCATCCTTCCTTAGATTTTTCCATATCTTCATATCCATATGCTGTATGGTCTTAAAACAAAAAACTATATAATAGTTTAAGCATAGTAAGTATCAAAAGCAGATTCCCAGGCATATTCAATGTTCCAGCAATTAAATCCCTAAACTGTATAATCCTATTTATCTGCTGTTTCCTGCTTTTTGTCCACATGCCTGTGGGCAGAACATAACAATTACTTGGAAAGATTAATGCAAAGTTATTCCCAGGTCAGGTGTCAGGATGAGCCTGGTGACTGGAACATCATTGTAGTGCTAATAGTCTAGATTTGTATCTTTTTTTTTCAATAAAAAATGTGCACAGAAAACTTTTCTTCTTTCTACAGAGAACACTTAGAAGAATATACTATCTGTCTGTAGCCAAATTTTAATGAAAGTTTTAACTTAAAAAATAGCAAATAGACAATACCAAATAGGAAAGTATTAAGAAGGGATACTTGTCATTTATCTTTAAAATTCCCAAGACTGGGCCTGATACGTTAGAAATAGCTCAAAGAGGACAAATAATCAGTTAAATGTCTATGTTCATTATTTTCTCTAGCAGGCAAATGTATTCTGTATCTCCACACAGACTCTGATCAAGAGTATAAAAGGAAGTTAGAGTCTCTCACAGAATAAATTCCATGACTCTCTGTGTACCACCCTGTCATTACATAATTGGAAAACATGACTAGGAGTATGATATCCAGGGTAGTATTATTATATGATATGTTAAGTGGTATTTTTTGGAGAAACATGCAATTATTAATAAAATATCAACACAGGAAGGAAAACTTTATAAAAAAATATGCCAAATCTTCATTTTCTCAGATCATATCCAAAGTCAGATCTATATTAAAGACATTACATCTGGTGTAGATATCTGCTTTTATAGCAAATTTTGGTCTGTGTTTGAAAGCATTGTAAATGTTTTTCCAACTTCCTAAGATTCAAAAATATACAAAATTTGCAAACCAGGAAAGGAAAGGTGCTTCAGTAAAAGGGAAAAAAAGAGTTCGTGAATTATACACTTAAAATATAAAGATAAAATTGGAATTCTAGACCAGTTTCTTGAGGGGGGAAACAGAAAGGTCAAAAACTTCTGATGACACCAGAAAAAGGCAATCCTTTTTGTAAGATCTAAAAGACGATCCTTGCATCCATGAATCTCAGTTAACAGAAAGGTCAGTGGGTAGTTTATGACTGTCTCAAGGGTTTTAGCTACATCATGGCAGACATCCACGTTTCAAGATATTTTTAGAATTGGTATAGGATAGAAAAAACTTCCAAATTAATTATAGATTATTTCTCTTTCCATCTGGATAACTGTGGCATCATGAAAACAAATATTATATAACAGACATACTTCCACCATGAGTTTTTGTACTCATATCTTTGCAAGAAAGTAAAATTATTCTGTTTCAAATAAAGTTAGTTGAGTGAAGGTTATTAATTTTAGCTTATCTTCCCAGAACACCATTCTAAATGCACTATAGAGCTAGAAGTTTATTTTTGTCCCAATTAAGTTCCTTTTAGACATTGATTACTAAGAGTTTTCTTTTCTAAATAAAGCAAATGATGTCAAGTCATCTTCTTGAAGACATTATTTGGATCCCCCAATCTAATTAACTTGCATTTTTTTGATAAACATCTTTATATCTCTCAGATATTTAAAAAGTATTTACAAAAATATTTACATATTTGGTGAATATTTGTTCAATGTACACATATTCATGATAGAATTATTCTAATTGATAGAATAATATCAATTATTTGATATTATTCATATCAAAGGGAAAATTTTGATGACTCCTCTTATATTCTTATATTTCCTAAAAGATAGTCAAGTACAAATAGCAACTAGGCCTTCTGTATATTTTCCCCAAATTTCCTTACTATTCTCTACATATTTCTGCCATGGCATTTGTTACATAATTTTATTTACTGTTAATGCCTGTTTAACTGTGAAAAATGTGTCTTATTCCATTTTATATCTTCATTGCACACCATGGTGCTCAGTAAATATTTGTAAATTGAACAATAATTACTCCATAATAAAACAGAATACTGAAGACTGAGTAGAAGAAATTTTGTCTACCTCTGAGTAAGGTTCTTTGTATCTAGTAGTCTATTCTGACAGTTTTGTCTATAAATGCTGAATACTTTTTCAATTTGATGGACTCTGCTTCCTGATCCAAGTGCTAAATTCATATTGATTCTTGCTACTTTCCTTACACACAAAAGAATGACCCAACCCCTAAAACAGGCTGGGACACATGTATATAAGAAATGGATTCCTTTGGAAACCTTTAATTTTAAAATTCTTTAGGATACCAAAAAACCAACTATACAAATTTCAACACTGTGGGTTACTATACACAACATTCTAGTGTGATAAACTGTTAAACATAGTATTTGTAATTAGCCAAATTTAAAAATTTTTAAGAATCCAAATAACTTCTTTTTTGGTGTTGTCTGAAATCATTTATTTTTATTGTTACATAAGATAATATCCTTAGAGTCAGAAGAGTAGAAACGGAATAATTAATCTTTATTGTGGAGTAGGCTCCTGAAATAACAGCAAATATGTCTGTATCTGTATCAAATGAATAGAAAAGGTAAAAAAGAGGTTTTGTGATTATAGATAAGGAGCATGTCAGATAACCTGAAGAAGATAGAGTATACAATGGTAAACAAAACTGAGACAAACTGATTTGATTTAAAATTTCCTTAATAATAAACATAGCCCTGTATTATATTATAATTATGGATCTATTAAAAGATAAAATTGACAGATAATTATTCTCTGTATTGATGATTTTGTGATTAGGATATATTTCAGTTGTCTTCTCAGATGGATTAAAAATGTGTGCTTCCATAGCATCTTAATCCCAAAGTCATTATTGTCAGATATATTTAGTAAGCATGAGAGATGTATAAGACAACAAGGAAAACTTGGTGTGAGATAGAATTTAAATGAAGACTTGATGTTGAATTTAAATGAAGACTTATAATACACAGTCCTAAACTATCTGAAACACCAGTCTTAAAGCTGAATATTTTCTTCATAATTACATTTAATAATTATTTATTGAAGTTTTAGACAGCACCAGTTGAACAGTCTTCTGCCTAATCTGATCAATTAATCCTGTGGAGTTTCTCTATACTCTGAAGAAATCTGATGATGCAGAATGTTAGATTTTGAAAATGTGGTTAGTTCTTCTAGGATGATTTTCATAGTAAGAAAGAAGTTTAAGTAAATTTGGCATTAAATTCTCTCCTCCTACAATTAAAGACTAGGCATGGTTCTCTGGTAAATCACTCCATTTTTTTCCTCTCTTGAATATTTTGCAACAGAACTAAAATGAAGTAATTTGAGCATTTAAGAACTTGATATAATGCCTCATTCCTCATATCCAAGTCATTTAAATTCCTTCCTCAGTGCCTGTTTCTCACCAGATTGTGTCCAAGTTTAGCAGTTTAGTCCAAAAGTTCAGTTGGTCAACTGAACTTTTGGCTCACATAAATGATTTTCAGTAAATGTAATTAAATTTATATTAGCAGATTAAACCAGGTCAGAGACATTTCCATTTCAATTAATAGAAAATAATATTTGGGTCTAATGATTGAAAAAATATTTCCACCTTTTAACTAGAACATTTTTTGGTCTTAATTGGAGTACATCAATTTACTTTTAGGCTTCCAGACTATCTGTACTGAAAACAGCTTCAGGTTTGAATTTTTAATCCCCTAAAGAAAACAGAGTAAAATAGGATAGCATGGGTTGTTCTTGCCCACAGTTCTTTTCTGTTTGTACTATGTTTATCTTCATATATTGAAACTGTTCCCTTTCCTGCATTGAAATGTTGATGTGCGAAACAAATTGAATTTCTCTTTCTTCCACGTCCCTATTGCTTGGGACTAGAGGTTTCTCCTAATTTCTGTGTTCCTGTTGTTTATAAGTACATTTTTGACTTGAGGGAATTATATAACATTGCTAAATGCTAATATTTTAACATTTTTTTGTTTATTTCCAAGTTTATTCCATATATATTTTGAGTTGATATTTAAGTAGATTTATGTAAAAAGTGGCTGGATATATGAGTTTATATTTTTATATTTTTAGTTCATATTTTTTAAAAATAACCTCAAAAAATTTTTCATTTTTTTTTAGTGTGCCAAATAATATATGTGGATACTTAAAAAGTCACAGTGCACGTATTCAATTAATGTGAACAAATTGCTGGATGCATAAATTACATAAGTATATTTTCCAAACTTGGTTCTTTATATGCTAATAAAATGCAATCTTTTAAATGCTGATTTCAGATGTGTCAAAATTGACAATGATCATTTAGAAGTGATTTTGTATTGAAAAATACAGTTCCATGTTTCTTGTTTTTGGTTTTGTTTGTCCTTGCATTTGCTTTATTGGGGGATGCTTAAGTCATAAATTAATAGTGAGCTTTTGTATACTAACAAAGAAAAGCAAAATAACTTTTGTTAGCTGGTGGGCATATTTGATTTTACTAACATCTGCCTTCATTTCTGGTCATTTCTCTGCTCTCCAACCATGTGCTCTCCTTACATTTGATCTTAGAGGACTCCACACTCAGCCTAGGGCAGCAGTATTTCTAAAACAAGGATTTACACCACTACCAGCTAATTAACCTGGGCAGCTTGTTAAAATGCAGGTTTCAGGGATAAACACAGACTTAATCAACCTACAATTCTTTTAAATCTATAGGTTACTCTTACATATGTAAAGATTTAAAATACCAGTCTTTAGGCATCAAAAGGATGAGGGAGAGATTTGTTACTGGGATAACAAAGAAGTTGAGCAACAGTCAAAAATTCAATGACTTTTAAAAAGGGCACCATGAATATTTGAAGTCAAATATCCTTCACATGCAAACCTGTAAAAATATTTAATGGAAATTAAGTGATGTAGTTATATGTAATTTGTGAAGAAAACCTATGGCATTATAGGAAACATATCTGTAGTTTTTAAACCTATACCACATATCAAATGTAACATGTTTTATTATATATTAAATAAAATATAGACAGCATAATAACTGAAAGTTATGTGTAAGAATTATTATGCAGAAGACTTTTAAAAGATTTCAAATATTTCAAATATTGGGTGCTATTTTGAAGATAAAAATATTCTTACTAATTTAAAGAAATTTATGTGAAATAAAATTTTAAACCATACTCTCTAAAATACACATGCTAAATTGCTTTTGAGCTTATGTATTAAAATAGATTTATTATGAACTCTTCTGAACTAAGTTACTTACTTAAAAATGAATTTTGGAAATATATGTGGAAAAAGTTTTCCCTGTGTCTGTCTTCACTGCAATCATGTTGGTTATAAGCACCTAGTCCCCCTCTACTTTTATTATTGTGTGCCTACATTTTTGCTCTCCCCATCTTTTCTATACAGTGCAATGATCTTAAACACACAAAAGACAAAAATCTTGTAAAACAGATCACATTGTATTTTATTGATTAAAATTGTTATTTTTTATTATGGTATTCTTCCAAATTTATAACTTTTACATTTTTCAAAAGACTATCTCTTTTGATATGTACATTTTTAACTATATATAAATATGTACAAATATGAACAAAAATATATACATATACACATAAATATATACAGTTGTTTTTTTAACTTTTTAATAGAGCTAAAAAAATATGAATTCAGTAGAAACTACACCACAAATTTTGAATATTGATATTTTTCCAATAATGTGCATCAGGATGCACTTGTGATACTATGTGTGGCAGGAAGCTTCACCTCCAGTAAGCTGTACAATCATAAGGTAAACAACAGGTACTGCACAGGGGCTGTGCTGCCAGTGTGTTTTGGATACAGGTATGCAATACTTTGATATAAAATAGGCTTCCATTAGATGATTATTTCCAACTGCAGGCTAATGTAAATGTTCTTAGAATATTCAAGGTAGATTAGACAAAGCTATGGTGTTTGGTAGATTTGGTATATTAATATGCATTTTGACATATTTTCAGATTATAATAGCTTCATTGGGATTTAGCTCTATCATAAGTTGAGGAGCATCTTTCTTGTATGCACGAATGTAAATATCTATCTCTGTCTATCATCTTTCTATCTATATTTTATGTTCACAACCATATTCTCAGCATTTAGCATTGCTATTAAAGCATGGTGACTGTCTATGTGTGAATGAATGTGAGAATTATTACTTTAGATATACAGGTGCAGAGCTATAGATAGCATATAAGTTTAACCTTATCAGTTTGGCATTTTAGTCTTTTGACTCAATGTTTTCACTTTTTCTTTCTTTTTTTTTGTAGTATAGCTTGGTTTTATTTATGTTCACAAATATTTCAAAAAAATTACAAAATACTTAAATGGAGAGAACACAGAAGTCACGATTTCTGGGTGTCTACTCTGTATACACTGTGTTATCTCATGGCAAACTACTCATATATACATTTAGCTTCAAGATATATATAATCGTAGCAAATCAGAATATACACTCTGTTCTGCTTCTGCTGCAGTGAAATGTGAAGCTCAACCTTGGCGACATTGAATAAGACACATGCAAAACACAAAAAGCAAAACCGAACTTCAAATGAAAGGAAGGAAAATCCAAAAGAAAACCAAGTGGTCGGGCTTCAAAGACACCACACAGGTCTGGGGCCTCCTAAACAAACTCTAGGTGATCGGGCAAGGGCTTCAGATTGTGGGTTTTAATGGAAGAATCGCAGTGCTCCACCTTGGGATATGGGGAGAAACCCGAAAGATAACAAGAAAACACCTTCAGACAGTTTTCAAGTACAGACTTCAAAGTATTTCACTCTTTCTCTTCTTTGGAAAAATGGGAAATACAGGAGATAAACAAGTTAAACCAAATGGTAGGAGTTAGGTTCTACCAAAGAAAGGAGGGGGTGGGGGAGACAAGAGCAAAAGAGGAGTGTCAAGGGAAGGGGAGGGCACCCAGCAGGAAGAGGCCTCTCAGAGCCAGAGGAAGCCCGCAAGGCAGAGCGCCTGGGTGGTGTGTCACCCACCCAAGAAGGAATAATGCCTGCATAGCAGCCAGTCATTTGATGGCAAAGGGTTAATTTGAGTTTGCCTCCCCCTAAGGAACTAAAATTGAGGCAGAAATGGAATGAGAGAATATGAAACAAAAAAACTACAAATATTTATCAGTTAAAACAATCCTATCTGTCCTGACTCAACACCCAACAGGGTTTTTGATAGAAACTGGAGAGGGCCTTGCTGCAAGTCTCAGTCAAGCCCCTGACTTGCCCCTTGTGGCCTGGGTTCTGGGTGCACATTGTCCACTGACCCACCGGCAATTCTGAGATGTGCACCACACAATGGGCCTCCAGAGTTTGAGAGGATGGGAAGGGGTCCTGTCCTGGCAGAGGTGTGGTCCACAGATGCAGGTCTCCCACCCTCTGTCTTGCAGGGATGGCTCTGCTTTGGAAGGGGCCAACCTCCTACCAGTGGTACCTCCAGGCGGAAGCCTACTTTCCCAGTCATATGTGAGTCACCCTGCATGGGGCCAAAAGAGGCAGGCTGCCACTCATAATCATGTTAAGGGCCCCCAGTGTTCCTCACTCAAGCAGCCTCAGTTTGCAGTAATGACGACTTGACTGGGTCCTTGCAAGGACATCCAAATGGTGATGTCACAAAAGGGCAGATTTTGAATAGATCCCGTTGGGAGGCATATGTCCTGGCTCTTTCATGTGCTAAGTTATATGGAATCATTTTCTTGGAGTTTTCTAGAATGTTTTTGTAATCTTCAAAGTATTAAAAAGGCAATTTATCCAAAACAAATGTGTGTGCATAGAACTCTGTAAGGAAATCTACCATCAGACACATGTAAACATGTGCTTTCTATCCCACAGAGACTGGACAATGATGACACCAGGGAACAGAAAGCCAACACAGAACTCCCACACTCCTGTACACAATGAAAGAGGCTCGCTGTCAGATGTCTGCACCGCTGGCAAAGCACGTGCGGGAAAAAGACGGAAGTGAAAATCAAAGCAGCAAAATAGTCTGTAACATTGTCCCTGCAAACCCCTGGACGCTCACTGCTGTGACCAAACCTAGTCCAAGCTTCTGCCTGTTTGTAATTAGTTAACGCTCATCTGCTCCCTTTAATTAAAGGGATAATTATATATAACTTTTTATTAAAAAATCAACTCTGTATTCTGTCAATTGCTGGTAGGAATTCACAATTAGTGACATGGCTGGAAAAAATAGATCAGAATAGTAGTTTGTGGAAGGAAAAAAAGGCTGTTCTAAAATTATTTATTTACAGACATAAAAAGCCATGCTGCAGAGCTTTCTCAAATTATGAAAATTTCCTACAATGTATTAAAATAAAAGATTTTTTAAAAATTATAGCTCTTGGATTCCAAACTCATATGCCACCTCTCTGCAAGCCCCATGGGTTCTGGCACCCACGTGTCCATCGTGTCTGCACACAGTGAATGGTGTGAACGGATTCTAGCACCTACTGAGAAATCAAGGGAAGAAAACTAAAGCCAAACCCCAGGACTGCAGGGAAGCTCTCTGGACGCTCAGTCCAGTCCAGGACTCACTAAGTTAGGGGGTGCCAAACACTAGATGGCACAGCATCTCATGCTCATGGGGAGGCTGTCCCAGCAGGGG
This sequence comes from Callospermophilus lateralis, assembly GCF_048772815.1. NCBI lineage: Eukaryota > Metazoa > Chordata > Mammalia > Rodentia > Sciuridae > Callospermophilus > Callospermophilus lateralis. The sequence continues at coordinate 4,138,126 of NW_027514713.1, read as the reverse complement.
GTTGGGGAGGGTGCGGGGGGGGGGGGGGTAGGGGAAACCAGCCAGGTGAGGGCCAGCAGTCAGGGGGTCAACCAGGGGGTGAACTGGACCTGCCGAACCTTGGTGGAGGGGGTCCTGCTGGTGGAGGTGGAGGTGGGAGTGGATGTGTGAGTGCTGGTGATGGTGTGGAGTCACATTGAACATCTGAAGTCGTGCCAGGGGGTCGCTGGTCGGTGATGCCATGCGCTCAGCATGGATGCACTCGGCTGCCAATCTGTCAGGGTAGCTCATCTCGGGCCGCAGCTGGGGGCCTGCCAGGGCCAGTCTCTCCTGCTCCAACGGGTTCAGGCCGGGGTGGAAAAAGGCAAAAGGGTGGGGACAGGCAGCAGGGGGGATGGTGAGGGCACTGTGCCGGGGGACGTGCTCCATGGGGTTGGTGGCAGGGTGCAAGGGGTCCAGCTCTGGGGGCTTCACCTCAAAGCCTGGCTTCATTCTCTCACACAACTCGCGCTCCCGGATTTCCCGCTCCCAGAGCTCGCGCTCCCGGATGGTGGGGTCCACATTGTAGAGGCCGGGCATGTGGTAGGCCAGCAACGGGTCAGTAGGGTTGAGGGGCATGTAGAAGGGGTGGTTGCGGTTGGTGGGTGACATCAAGTGGGGGCGAGCATACTCGCTCAGTGTCCGGAGAGCAGGTGTGTCGGGACCAATGTATGGGGGTACGGCAGCTATGGTAGTCGGTGGTGGTTCAAAGGAGGGCCGCATGTGGCCAGGACCACTGAGCTGGGGGTCGCCAAGGCGGCTTTCATGTGCTGAGTTGGGTGCCTTAGCAGCTCGATCCGCCTCCCGCTCCCGTTCCCGCTTGCGCTCTCGCTCCTGCTCTTTCTCCTTCTCCCGCTCATGCTCCTCCCGGGCTTTCTGTTCAGCCTCCCTCTTGGCCTTCTCGATGGCCTCCTCCCTCTTCTTGGCCAGTTTGGACCCAGCCAGGGGCATGAAGTACAAGTCTGTCCATGCACATGAATTGTAACCTCGGTCCAGGTGTTTGTAGAACCTGGCAGACTGGCTGGCATGGCTGGGGGTGTCCACCACAGTGGGCTCAGGGGACGGACTTCTTGGGGGAGGTGGGGGGCTCTCAGGCTCCTCAGCATCATTGAGAGCCTCCTCTTTGATCTGGACAGTGGGAAGTGAGCAGGGCGCCCCTCCTGGCACACTGCCTCCTGAAGAAACTGTAGCAGGGCAGGGTGGCTGGGTGGACGTACTGGGTCCTGCAGGTGGGGTTGAGGTGGTGGGGCAGGTAGGTGGGGTAATGGGAGGAGGGCCTCCAGGGAAAAAGGGATGCTGAGCAAAGGGGGCTGGGTGGTCACCTGGTGGAGGCTGGCAGGGGGGTGAGCAGCAGCAGGAGGGGGCAAGCTCTGGCTCTGGGTCAGCCCAGGGGGCTGGGCAGGAGAAGAGGGCAAGGGCTGGCTCTGAGGCATGAGCTGCAGGGGTGGGGGGGTGGGCTGAGGTTGGGTGGTGTGTGGACAAGGAGCTGAGGGGCTTCAGAGCCGGTGGTGGTGGCAGGTTGGCATTCAAAGAGAAGGGTGAGGGCCCTGAGAGGTGAGGTGGGTGCTTGTGGGCCTGTGGGGCTGGAAGCTGGGGGATGGGTGTGGTAGGTGGGGGCTTGATGTGAGGCATGGCCAAGGGTGCTGATGGCAGAGGCTGTTCCCTTGGGGGCTGCTGAGGTTGCAGTGCTGACTGAGAGGCTGGGAGCTGCAGGGTGGTGTGAGGGTGAGCTGCTGCTGGGGAGGTCCCCAGAGGTGTTTGTCCTTGGGAGGCCTGAGGAGGGAGGCCAAAAAGCTGAGGAGGGCCTGGGTGCTGTAACAGGGATCCAGCCTGCAGGCTGTGAGGGCCAGGCGGACCCTGACTGTGCAGGGGGGGGCTCGGTATGAGGTGGTGCAGAAGCCTGGCCGGCCGGCCCATCAAAGGCTGCAGTGTGGGATGTGGTGAGGGCAGCCGTGGCGGGTGCAGGAAAGGCGCCTGCTGGATGTGGGCATGGGCCACAGGTGCTGCTGGAGCCTGTGGCTGGTTAGGAGGCTGCGAGGCTGCAGGGGAGCCCTGTGGAGGAAGCGCAGTGGCAGAGGGTGTGGGCCCTGCGGCAGGAAGCTGGGGTGCTCCTGGAGGGGCTGTGGGGGTGGCCCCACCAGGCGCCTGCAAGGCTGGAGCCTGAGCCTGCAGCATCTGGGGCTGGGCTGATGAGTCCGAGTCACTCTCATTGTCCTGAGGGCTGGGGATGCTGGGGGACGTACTGCGATTGTCCTGGTAGATGTCTTTGGGGTCACTGCTGCCCTCATCATTGACGCTGTGGCTGTCTGAACTCTCTCCCTCACCCTCAGAGGGCGAATTAGGCCGGCTGATCTCCTGTGTTTTTGTCTTCTTGGAGCTGGTCCTCTCGGCCTCCTCCGTGTCAGAGGCCACCTTTTCCCGCTGGCGCTTGGCACTCTTCAGAGGGGACGATGCTTCTTCCTTTACCTTCTTGGCTGACTTCTTTACTGTTTCTGCTTTGCTGTCATTGCTGGAGGTGCTGGCAGCGCTGGGAGAGTTCCGGCCACTGGAGCGAATGTCTTCATTGATGGGCGAGGCAAGACCATCAGGGCTGGCTGGCTGCTTCTTCCGACCACTGCGTAGTGTAGACATGGAGCCCCGACTCCGTCGCATCCTCATGCTATGCTTCCCGCTGAGCCCATTGTCCTCCTCCTTGACGGGTTTGAACATGAATGGTGGGGGGTCCATGGGCTTCTCAATGGGTGGTAACTCACCGTACTTCTTGAAGTGGATGCGGCACTCAGTGCAGAGCAGGATGTTCTCCCGGCCCCTGTGGTGCCAATCTTTGGATGTGGTGGTGAAGCAGTGGCGGCAGGCGTATCCCTTCAGCTCCTGTTCACTGTCCTCACTGTCGAAGTCATCCTCACTGGCTGAGCTTAGGTCCAAGAATTCACTGGATGGGGGTCTGGAGGGTGTGTTGACTGGGGTGGATGCAGTGCGAGTCTTGATCCTCCTGAACACAGCCTGCCTACGGTGGCGACGATGGGCTCCGGAGCTGGCTGCTTCAGGGGTTTTCTTCCAGTAATAATAGAAGGTGATCAGCTCCCCTGTTTACTTATTGGGAAGCAGCTTCTTTCTAATTCTGAAGAAGTTCTTGCCTTACTGCCTGAGTCCCTTAACGAAGCGCTTCTCAGGGCTCCGAGTCGGTCCCGCGCGGCCGACCCCGCAGCCACAGGTAAGCGCACGGGGCCGGGGGCGGCAAGGGGCCGCTGCCTGTCACTCCGCGCGGCTCCACAAAGCGCAGGGCGGAGGCGGCCGCGGGCTGCTCGGCCTGTGACCGTGGCGGGGCCGCGCGGCGCGGGGCGCGGAGGGCGCGGGGCTGGGGCCACTGCCGCTGCCGCTGACGCCGCCACCACCACCCTTCTGTTTTTATTAAACATGTTATCTCACTCTTTACAGATTATTTTAACAGTTTGATCTCCTTAATTACATGTCTTCCTTTTCTACCAATGCCACTCAAAAGTGATTCAACACATAGGTGCAGTATATATTATGTCACTCATTATTTAAACTTCCTATTGTCTTCATTTTGCCTTTAAAACTAATCTATACTTTATAACATAGTCTGTATTCCAATGTTTCCTTTATGCTTCAAATTCACCCCATTATTTTCTTTCTTGAAATCTACAGTTATGTCAAGATTTATTTTCCTGTTTCATGTGAACTATGTGTAAAAAAATCACCAGACTTTTTCCAAATTTGCAGTCCTCTTCCTTGTCTAACTTCTCCTTACTTTATGTGTTAGACTTTATTATGTTCCCAAATTTTCCCAGAGAAAACTCACAGGTCCAGTATTGTTGTTATATAGATCTCAATACTGTACCAGTATCACGGTGACTATGAAATCATAGGTGCTGACTTAAACATACTTCCATCATCTCATAAGAAGCTAGATCTCAGGTGAAGGTTTAGACGTGTAGGCAGTATATCTTCACTTGGATGGTTACATTTGATGATAACTCAAATATAAATATAATTTATTTAATATTACATTAGCAATTAAAGGAATAAAAACATGTCATGTGAGTTTAGTGACTTACTGATGAAAGGGAAATCATAGACTCACATTTAGAAAAGATTTCATTTTTTTATTTCTATAAATAATGTTTCTAAGCACTTACCCCAAAGCATTACTCATATGGTGATTACAAACTCTATTAAATGAAAAATTCTGCACATCAACTATTGCATTAAGTCCTACCCCCACTAAGTTCTATTTCTATGAAGATGAAGGTGTTATTATTTTTAAAATTTGACAAGTTTTCCAGGAAGTGTTTTTTACCTCAGGTAGCCTAAGTGTTCTGGGAGAGGAGTGGATGACTTGGGAGGGTAGGAAGGAGTGCTTTGCTGCAGGATGGCTGATGGGTAAAAGATTGAAGGCAAAGTAATTAGGAAAAGTAGGTGGGAGGAGAGGTGCTCCTAGGGCAGTCTTGAGATGAATCTCTTAGTGCTATCCTCATTTGTACACTGCATAATGGATTTGTATTTACAATGAAATTAATATACAATGAAGCAAATTTGATGTCTTCCAAGTTTGTTAAAATAGAGTCCCGCATTTACTCACACTTCTCACCTAAGTTGATGCAATGTAGAAATGCAAGAAAATTAGTGTAGGCTTATATTTTCTCATTGAATTTCAATAGGAAACAAAGAAATAAATTATATGTGTGTGGGGGGGTAGGGAGTATATATATATACTCACAACTAAGTTTTTTCTAATGATTAGCATAATCTGAAGATTATAGATAATAACTAGCAATAATAATTACATAAGAAAGAATTTTAATGAGTTTAAAGCAGTGAGTTAAAGCCTAAGTTTGACTAGTAGTATTTTTCTGTCATGGCCCTAAATTAATCCCTTCATGTTTGCCAACTATTTTATATATTTATGATTTATGTCTGTGCATACATATATACACACATAACCACATACCTGCATGTATAAAGTAGAAATAGGAGATGATAGAGATAAGTATTCCTATGGTTTATTGCAAGAAAAATGTACCAGGAAGAAAAATCAAACACTTTAAAGGAAATTTTCTTACAAATCATAGGTCAATCATTTCATTGAATTTTCTTTAAAATCAGGGTAAATTTTAAGCTAAGATTGAGAATTATGAAGCAAGGCCAAATTAGTCAAAAAATATTGATCAAAAACATTATTTTGAAATTTTTATTTTGCATGCAATCACTGACTTCTAGGGGTTATAGTTTGATTTTCAGAACCTTTGATGAAATGCATATGTTTTCTCACAAATATATTTAAATAATAAGATTATACTAAGTTATGCAAGGTCGGAATGCCATATTAACTGCTTTTTCAAATGTATTATGTAGAATGCTTGCAACTAGTTCTTGACTATTGAAAGAAGGTAGTGAGGATATTCATGAACAAATGTTTTTAATGTACATCCCCTTCTAAATGTACATTTAGCCTTCTTAATGGAGATTGTTTAGAAGAAAGAAAATTGTGCAATGGGTAAAAATTAATATCTTTACAATCTATACATGATTTTCAAATAATTGTTTAAAATTTTTTATTTGTAAATGGAAAAACAGGAAAGATGGGCTTCTATTCTTTTACAATCTTGAAAAATCCAGAGATGTATGTGCCTATCAAAATTTAACACCTTCAATCATTCAAAAAGCCCTCAGTGAAACCCTCAGATACAGAGAGAAAAATGGTCTGGAGCAGGTCCAATTTTTTGGAACTGGACAGTTACATTTATTAGTTAACATAAATGAGTCCTATTTGTCTAGTAGGCTCACAAAACACCTCTATGACATTCTCTTATTGTTGTGGTTTTAAACACATAGACATCTGGAATGTTTGTATGATTTGATAAATGCTTGATAATATAATATATTAATGACCCTTTAAAAATGACTTATGAAACTCATTACTAGGTATTATGGGGACTGAATAGTTGTCACTTGGAAGGAATTCATGGTGAAACTAGAAAAACAAAACTCTTAGAATGGTAATTTCCACAAAGCCATGTTAATATGTATCTATTCACTTAAATCTTCTTTTGCTCAAGAAATTTCCTTGAAAACTCCTAATAAATTTGATTAATAAAGTTTTACAAAATAGAATGAACATACTTTTTTTCTCTAAACATATTTTACCATGCTTAGCAGTACTAGTTCTTGAACACAGCTGGGAAGGCCTGGGAAGGCAGACATTATTACCTCACAGCTCCACCTACAAAATTGTACAATAATCTTATGTAGCACAATTGGGATGGATGCTTCTAAAGAATTCCCAAACTTAATGTCTCCATCATTTCAGATGGAGACTGGCTAGTAAACTTCATGCTGTCATTATTGAGCTAGAACTGAAAGAAGAAATATAAATGTGGATTGTTGCACATTTGTTTAATTAGATGTGTCTACCAGATGACAACTTCCTAGTCAACATTTCTAATGTTGTTCATAATAGGATATCCCATAAATTTTTATCTGATTTGTAAGTTTGGTTAAAATTCTAATTTATCTCTATTTAAATGATTAGAATATTAAATATCTATTATAATGTTAGTTCAGTGAGTTCACATGTTTTTGAAAAAATAATTTTATATCCTTATTACTCTATAGTAGCATAACATTCCTATCAAATATAGATATGATTCATGCAATTTTCCAGTTAAATGGATTGGTATAAATCTAAACATTTCAGTGAATACTTTCTTCCTTAAGCCATCATCTGATAATACATAATATTTATAAATCATGATCTCTACCAAGTAATATAAACTTCATATTAATTTTGTTTCATATTTACTTCACTGTATTTTTTAATATTCAGATAATTTAGATTGCCACATTTTTTTCTGCTGTTACTTTTACTTCATATGTTTGGAATGATAGAAAAGATTTTTCAAAAGCTAATAGTATGCCGGTATCTTTGTGTGGAGTCTTGGTTAGATTTTAAGGAGTTTTTTTTAATGAATCTTTGATTTGTATGTATAGCAACAATTGGCAATTTTTGTCTTATACCAATAATCCTTCCTCCCCCAGCAGATACAAACTCCTTGTGATCTCTTCATTATCTGCTCTGTCAAATAGACATACCAGAAGGATAATCTTAAAATGGAACACTCTTTTGTCTTGTCCTTTCATCCATTTTGCCTCTTGTTCTTATTTATAATAACCCCAAGTTAATAGTCCTTATGTCTTATTTTCCATTTGACTCACATAATGTCTTATTTAAAGTTTTTATAGGGAGATCCAACATGGCGGCAGGCGTGGAGAGATCAAGTCTCTGACTTCTTCAGCTGTGCGGGCATAGGGTGTCATAAACCATCTAAATGCTGTTTGTTCAACATCACTAGGCAATGCTGAGCTGACGTGGATCTGGGGCGAACTGTCTGTGCCTCTCAGAACACACACCGAGCCCGGATCCGCTGAATTCAAGCTCCCGTTCGCCTGCTTCTCACAGACAAACTGCTGTGACTCAGCACTAAACAACCCCGCTGAAACAACTGGTTGGCCCTTCTGCACCCACGGAGGTAAACGCCAACCAAGCCTTCATAGGCAGTGGCCACAGGATTGAAACGGGGCTTGGGAGAGCCAGTCAGGACCCCCCCATTGCATTGGTCACCTGGTATAGAGGTTCAAACCAAGGGAATGAACAACCTGTTGAATGAAATAATTAATAATTAAATAAAAAGATCGACAGAACCTTAGCCATGCTAACGAAGAGAAGAAGAGAGAAAACTCAAATTACTAACATATGGGATGAAAAATACAATATCACAACAGATGCTACAGAAATACAGAAGACAATTAGAAATTATTTTGAAAACCTATATTCCAATAAAATAGAAGATAGTGAAGACATCAATAAATTTCTTAAGTCATATGATTTGCCAAGACTGAGTCAGGAGGATACACACAATTTGAACAGACCAATATCAATGGATGAAATAGAAGAAGCAATCAAAAGACTACCAACCAAGAAAAGCCCAGGACCAGATGGGTATACAGCGGAGTTTTACAAAACCTTTAATGAAGAATTAATACCAATACTTTTCAATTTATTTCAGGAAATAGAAAAAGAGGGAGCTCTTCCAAATTCATTCTATGAGGCCAACATCATCCTGATTCTGAAACCTGACAAAGACACCTCAAAGAAAGAAAACTATAGACCAATATCTCTAATGAACCTAGATGCAAAAATCCTCAATAATATTCTGGTGAATCGGATACAAAAACACATCAAAAAAATTGTGCACCATGATCAAGTAGGAATCATCCCTGGCATACAAGGATGGATCAATATAGGGAAATCAATAAATGTTTTTCACCACATCAATAGACTTAAAGATAAGAACCATATGATCATCTCGATAGACACAGAAAAAGGGTTTGACAAACTACAGCATCCCTTTATGTTCAAAACATTAGAAAAACTAGGGATAACAGGAACTAACCTCAACATTGTAAAAGCTATCTGTGCTAAGCCTCAGGCTAGCATCATTCTAAATGGAGAAAAATTGAAAGCATTCCCTCTAAAATCTGGAACAAGACAGGGATGACCTCTATCACCACTTCTATTCAATATAGTTCTCGAAACACTGGCCAGAGCAATTAGACAGACAAAAGAAATTAAAGGCATAAAAATATGAAAAGAAGAACTTAAATTATCACTATTTGCAGATGACATGATTCTATACCTAGAAGACCCAAAAGGGTCTACAAAAACATTACTAGAACTAATAAATGAATTCAGCAAAGTGGCAGGATATAAAATCAACATGCATAAATCAAAGGCATTTCTGTATATCAGCGACAAAACTTCTGAAACGGAAATGAGAAAAAACACTCCAATCACAATATCCTCAAAAAAAAAAAAAAAATGAAATACTTGGGAATCAACCTAACAAAAGAGGTGAAAGATTTATACAATTGAAACTACAGAACCCTAAAAAGAGAAGTAGAAGAAGATCTTAGAAGATGGAAAAATATACCTTGTTCATGGATAGGCAGAACTAGCATCATCAAAATGGTGATATTACCAAAAGTTCTCTATAGGTTTAATGCAATGCCAATCAAAATTCCAATGGAATTTCTTGTAGAAATAGATAAAGCAATCATAAAATTAATATGGAAAAATAAAAGACCCAGAATAGCAAAAACAATTCTAAGCAGGAAATGTGAATCAGGCGGTATAGCGATACCGGATTTCAAACTATATTACAGAGCAATAGTAACAAAAACAGCATGGTACTGGTACCAAAACAGGCAGGTTGACCCATGGTACAGAATATAGGACACAGAGACTAATCCACAAAGTTACAACTATCTTATATTTGATAAAGGGGCTAAAAGCATGCAATGGAGGAAGGATAGCATCTTCAACAAATGGTGTTGGGAAAACTGGAAATCCATATGCAACAAAATGAAACTGAATTCCCTCCTCTCGCCATGCACAAAAGTTAACTCAAATAGATCAAGGAGCTTGATATCAAATCAGAGACTCTGTGTCTGATAGAAGAAATAGTTGGCTCCGATCTACATATTGTGGGGTTGGGCTCCAAATTTCTTAATAGGACACCTATAGCACAAGAGTTAATAACAAGAATCAACAAATGGGACTTACTTAAACTAAAAAGTTTTTTCTCAGCAAGAGAAACAATAAGAGAGGTAAATAGGGAGCCTACATCATGGGAACAAATTTTTACTCCTCACACTTCAAATAGAGCCCTAATATCCAGAGTATACAAAGAACTCAAAAAATTAGACAATAAGTTAACAAATAATCCAATCAACAAATGGGCCAAGGACCTGAACAGACACTTCTCAGAGGAGGACATACAATCAATTAAGAAGTACATGAAAAAATGCTCACCATCTCTAGCAGTCAGAGAAATGCAAATCAAAACCACCCTAAGATACCATCTCACTCCAGTAAGATTGGCAGCCATTATGAAGTCAGACAACAACAAGTGCTGGTGAGGATGTGGGGAAAAGGGTACTCTTGTACATTGATGGTGGGACTGCAAATTGGTGCAGCCAATTTGGAAATCAGTATGGAGATTCCTGGGAAAGCTGGGAATGGAAGCACCATTTGACCCAAGTATTGCCCTTCTCAGACTATTCCCTGAAGACCTTAAAAGAGCATACTACAGGGATACTGCCACATCAATGTTCATAGCAGCACAATTCACAATAGCTAGACTGTGTAACCAACCCAGATGCCCTTCAATAGATGAATGGATAAAAAAAAATGTGGCATTTATACACCATGGAGTATTACGCAGCACTAAAAAATGACAAAATCATGGAATTTGCAGGGAAAAGGATGGCACTAGTGCAGATTATGCTAAGTGAAGCTAGCCAATCCCTAAAAAACAAATGCCAAATGTCTTCTTTGATATAATGAGAGCAACTAAGAACAGAGCAGGGAGGAAGAGCAGGAAGAAAAGATTAACATTAAACAGGGATGAGAGGTGGGAGGGAAAGGGAGAGAAAAGGGAAATTGCATGGAAATGGAAGGAGATCCTCATTGTTATACAAAATTACATATAAGAGGCGGTGAGGGGAATGGGAAAATAAAGAAGGAAAGAAATGAATTACAGTAGATGGGGTAGAGAGAGAAGATGGGAGGGGAGGGGAGTGGGGATAGTTGAGGATAGGAAAGGTAGCAGAATACAGCAGTCACTAATATGGCATTATGTAAAATGTGGATGTGTAACCAATGTAATTCTGCAATCTGTATTTGGGATAAAAGTGGGAGTTCATAACCCACTTGAATCTAATATATGAAATATGATATGTCAAAAGCTCTGTAATGTTTTGAACAACCAATAAAAGAAATAAATAAAGTTTTTATATACAGGCTTCAGTGACAAATATTCCAACTTAGTAGAATTTAAATGGTTCCCTGGAATAAAATCACTTTTAGAAAAAAAAAGTTGGGGATGTGGGACTTGTCAATAATTGAAGAGTGAGTGGGCCAAAGGTGAGTAGGGTGGACATGATGGGAGAGCTCCCAGCACCATTGTGATCACCATTACCATTTGTGTTCATGAGAGAAGTATCTACCAGGCATTCTGTAGTGAACTTTCTGTAGCAATCTATTTTTTGTTTTGTGAAATTTTCATATTCCTAAATTCCTTATCCATTCATACTAGACATCATTTTCCAAAACACAAAATCATTTTTACTCTAGATTTTATCCTAAATATATATATAGAGAGAGAGGTTAAAAGTAAGAAGAAGCCAGGCACAATTTTTCATGCCTGTAATTTCAGCTACTCAGAGGCTGAGGCAAGAGGATTGAAGTTGGAGTCTAGCCTCAACAATTTAGTGACAGTCTCTCAAAATAAAAACATAAAGGGCTCCTAGAGGTCTTTAGGTTTCAATTCCTAGTACTATGAAGAAAAATAAACAAAAAAAAATATGACGTGGGAAGAAAATTTTCAGAAAGAGATCGAGGAATCTGTTAACTTCTGCAATTAATCTGCCACTCACCCAGTTCTATAACATTGTATAAGTTACTTCAACATTTTGAATAGATTTTGTTGGGGAAGGAGGTTCCTGAGGATTGAACCCAGTGGCACTTTACCATGAGCTACATACCCTGTCCTTTTGTATTTTGGGATACTTTCTCACTAAGTTGATTAGGGCCTCATTAATTTGCTGAGGCTGTCCCTGAACTTGAAATTTTCCTTCCTCAGCCTCCTAAGTCACTGAGATTATAGGTGTGTACCACCATATCAAGCTATTCATCTGAATATAGAAAACCCAAATTTGATAATCATAACTTGACCTGTTATGGAGGCAGTATTATTGAGAAGGAAGAAGCCAAATGACAAAGTAGGACACCCAGAGGCTTGCAGTTTATGAAGAAGAAAGAATCAAGTTTGACTCAGTGATTTAAAAGTCAAAGACAACAACTGTGGTGGTACACCCCTGTAATCTCAGTGACTCAAAAGGCCGATGCAGAAGTATTACAAATTTGTGGCTAGCCTGAGCAACTTAGCCAGATGCTGTCTCAAAATAAAAAGTAAATAAAAAGGGCTAGGGATGTAGCTCAGGGGAAAAGCCCTCTAAGTTCTTGCTTCTATGCCTAAACAAACAAACAAATTAATAAATGTATGATGAAGATTCAGGCAACACAGCCCTATTGACAGAAGAAAAGTTGGGAGGGAATATTTTTGTTTGGGTTAACATTGGATAACATTTTGACCAAGACAGGATAATTCAGTTTTTGAAGATAGAGGCTTAGGTTTCTATGGTAGTGGGTTTATATCCTCAGGGAAAATTGGGTTGTCTTTTGTTATCTCACCAGTGTTCCTGTCTATCACCTCATTCTGTTATGTTTCATAGGAAAGAAAGCTGGAATCCAATTTTTCAGATTTTTTCCTTGGGTGATTTCAGGATATATTGTTCTAACAGGAAGCCCTTTCATGGAGTTCAGAAGGCTAAGTACTTACTTCTCCCTGGGCAGCTACAGTCTTGAGTTCTCACTGCTGTCTTCCCTGCTGGGAGCTCTAATTTTTACACTCTGACTATCTTCTAGACTAACTTTTGCTTCCACAAGTCCTATAGGCATGTACTCTTATAATTTCTTGTACTGAACCCCATTCTACAAAAAATTCCTAACGTGCAATGTTCTTGAATCCTGAGACTAAAGCATCTTCCATGTGAACATGATATGAATAATGACTGAGACAGTGTGTGTGTGTGTGTGTGTGTGTGTGTGTGTGTGTGAGAGAGAGAGAGAGAGAGAGAGAGAGAGAGAGAGAGAGAGAGAGAGAGTTGGAGAGTAAGTCAAACCAGTAAAAGACATAGAAGAGAAATGACCAGAAACTTAAGGGGAAAAAGGAGCAGATCCTGTAAAGCAAGGCAAATGAGTCAAACTGTGAGGCCAGAGATAATTTTTTTCAAGTAAAGGGACAAAATAGAGAAAAGGAGAATGTACATTGAATGAAAGGTATAATATTTATCATGGTGAATGACAACTTGCAGGGGTTCAGTTGTAGTGTACTGATATTCCTACACATTTAACTCCAGATGCAACTACAATGATGTTACCAGAACAGTGGCCTAACATCCCAGTGGTGGGCTGGTTAGATGATCCACATTCCTGGAATTTGGTTATGACAAAGAACCAGACTTGGCAAAATCCCTGAGTTGATAGAGGGAACCCCCAAAACATTCTCTGACATATAAAGCAAATTTTTATGTGGTCTTGAGAAAAGGCATTTGCCAAATTTACTAGTGGTCATACCAGGCTTTTAGCAGGAGATAATATCTTGAATAAATGTGCAAGGCAACATCACCCACTTATAGGTGATTAAATTTATATTAATCTGCATAATTCTGTAAGATCTCTTTTTTTAAAGAGAGAGAGAGAGAGAGAGAGAGAGAGAGAGAGAGAGAGAGAAAGAGAGAGAAATTTTTAGTATTTATTTTTGGCAGACACAACATCTTTGTTTGTATGTGGTGATGAGGATTGAACCCAGGCCGCACGCATGCCAGGCGAGCGCACTACCACTTGAGTCACATCCCCAGCCCAAGATTTATCTTTTGTGGCATAGTTACATAGTTAAATGGAGAGATGACATATTTCTACTTTTTCAAATTTGATCTCTGAAGTATTATTTTGATTTTGTAATTTTTAAATGGAGGGGCTGATATAGAAACTTTCACTTGGAAGTTCATACCTAACTGCCCTTACTCCATAGATCTAAGAGATAAAGTGGATTTGCTTCCCATTGTTGAATGTAGTGTTTGCATCCACAGACCTCTTAGCTAATCATAGGTGTGTTTACAAACCCCCTAAGTCTACTGCAAGAGTGACTCTTACTCCCTCTGCCTTATAACATAGAGCTATTTCTTTCTCAGGACCACACACCCACTCTCAGGACCATACTGAAACCATCCTGCCATGAAAACTATGGAAAGTTTTGTTAAGCTCCAAGTTAGTCTAATCATCTGTGAAGAATCCATTTTCCATATTCTGTACACAGCTACAAGAGATTATGACTTTCACTGGAATTCAAAGAATAAGACTTAAATGTCCTTATTGTGGTAGTGTGTTGGAGATATTCTTGAGGCTATCTGGTCTACCTTTTATTGAGGATCTCTTGTCTGTGAAGTGGCTCAATTCATGGAACTGAGTAAGTTGTGATTCTCTACTGTATTGATAAGTTAAGACTGCTCACAAGAAAGTTTCTTACTTTTTAAAAAAATATGATAGTCCAAATATCTAGAAATACCATAATTAATTAACTGCTAGTAGTTATATCTGTGGATAGAGCTCTTTTGGTTAGTGCTCTAGTCATGCTGCCTATTCTGATAATCACCTCTAGCTCTCCCTGATAATTGGGAAATCACTGAGCCCATTTTGAAGGAATGATCTCTAAGTATCATTACTGCCCTGAAATACATTGAGCTTTTCTAAGATGTTGGCTCTTTCCTCTCAAGTAAATTTCTCAATGTACTGCTGAAAGAGTGTTCTCTGGGCATACACAAGGGTGGGTAAGTGGGTAACTTCGATAAGAAATATATATTAGTCTTGGCCCCTACTTCCTGAGACAGAGCTCCTAATACCCTCGTAGATAGAGACACTAGAAGAATCTTTTGTTCTTATAGTTGGTCTTGGCCCTGGTTCCGGGCATATAACTCCTCAAATCCTTGACATCGCCGAAGTGTTTTCTTTTTGTATGCTATTGAGATGACTAAGAGCCAAGGGCTCCTGGATACCTAGATGGGAGGCTGGTTGTCAGGGGACGTAACCATGTGATCAGAATTGGCAGTTTCTGTCTTACCTCTCTGTATCCTCCAGGGGAGGGCACAAGACTGAAAGCTGAGTTCATCAACATCACTTGATGACTTAATCAATTATTCCTACATAAGAAAGCCTCCATAGAAATGCCCAAGTATTGAGTCGGGGGAGCCTCTGGATTGCTGATTATTCAAGGTGCCTGGAGGGTGTGCACTGAGAGAAGGCATGGGAGCTCTGCCCTTCTCCCATATCTTGCCCTCCTAGTCTTCCATCCAGCTGAACATCTATGTCATTTGTGAGACCCTTTATAATAAACAATTAAACAGAAGGAAAGTGTTTACCTGAGTTCTATAAGCCATAGGAGGGCATTGTGGGTAACCCTGATTTAAAAGCATGTGAAACATCCTGGGCCTGGTGACTGGCATCTGAAATAGGGTGGTGTGTGGGACCGAGGCCCTCACTTGTAAGACTAATGCTTACTTCAACCACATTGAGGTAAAGTGTAGGGTACCCTGACAGTGCCCATTAAGAATTGTTTGGTTTCTCAAATTTTCTGTAGTTTGAAAAAGTGTGGGGATTGAAACCCCCCAAATTTAGTGCCCAGAGATAAGGTCTTCCACAGAGAGTGAGAATTTAATTTTTAAGTGTATATTTTTTCTTCAGTCTACATGATTATCTCACTCCAGATTTCTATTTCCCCAAGTCTTTAAATCCCTTCATCTATAATATACCAAAGATGTTCTGAAATTCAACTTTATTCAATTTGTATACATACGTGCATAGAAAAAATAATAAGACATACATGAAAATTATAACATAGAAATTTCAGGACAAAGTGTGCAAAAGGGAGAATGGGGAACTGGGATCAGAAAAGCTTTGGTTATAATTATGATTCTTCATTTCTGAAAATAATAGACATATCTGAAACAAAGGCAGTAACATTTGTTGGATCTTGATGGTGTGAACACAAATGTTTGTTTATTCTTTGACTTTTCTATGTTTGCAAAATATTTCATATTAAAATATTTTATGATCTTAAACAATTGATGAATCTAACAGTTGTAAGTAAATATGCTCATAATATGGATCATATTACAAAATTTGCTGAAATTTGAAAAAGTCATTTTAAAAATAAATACCCTTGCAAAGATTGTTTTTTAAAAAAGGTGATTTACCACTGAGTGTAGCTCAGTGATACACCATTTGAGTAAAATGAGTGAGACCCTGAGTTTGATTTCCACCAAAACAAACACACACACACACACACACACACACACACACAAACACAAACACACACACACAGAGAAACACAAATTTCTAGGAAGACAAAAACAAAGGGAAATGAAAACAAATAAATAAAATTTGTTTCTCAATTAATTATTTATTAATAGATCCTTATTATGTGGGTTTTTTGATGACTAGTTAGGCCAGCCTGATAATTTTAATCAGCTCTTTCTGGAAACCTGCAGATTCCTGAGTTCCCTTCTTCCTAACATATACTAAAAGTAGGGAGGGGAAGAAGCACAAGAATGGAAAAACTACAGTCTACCATTAAAGTTATCTCAATAACTAACACTGAGCACATATGTTTTGTTTAACAGTTTTCACTTGCAAAGGGTTTCTCAAAGCATGAGTTCTATGTCAAAAAGTCACCTCTACTTTGATCATCTTACACTGGCAGCTGTGATTAGTATTGTCCTTTTCAGTGGTTGCAATAGAGTGAAATGAGAGGAGGAGCTACTGAAGTTAAAAATGCTAGCTATCCTGATTTGGGTTCATATATTCTATGGGATTTTCTGTATCTTTAATTCAGAAAGAGTTTAAACCAAGAATCATCAAAGAGGAGAAAGGTGCAGCTCTTAATAATCACTTATATTATTAATAATAATAGAAGAATAACTGATCAGGCAAATCAGCTAGATGGAGATACCTAGGTAGTATTTTGTGGTTTGGAATCAGATGCGCTGAGTTCATACAGTATGACAGTAATTTGAAAAGGGGACATTTAGGAATGCCGGAGTAAATGCATTCTCTCCTCAAACTGAAGTATTGGGCTCCACCCACTTTCCCCTTCCAGGTTCCATAAGGGAAGGAATGGACCAAGACAACCTTGGTGATGGTCCTAAAGCTTTGGAAGTTCAAAGGACTTCAACGAGGCCTGTTTTTATTTAACCCTCTCATTCACATGCAATGTAGAACTTCATCATCGGGTGCAGACACCAAGGCCTAACAGGATGGATACAGTTCCAAGGTCTCACAGCCAGGTAATAGAGCCTGGCCTCCAGTACCTCTCCTTGACACTTAATAGATTCTTCATTCTTTTTCTCTACATGTTCCCTTGGTCTTAACCTTATAATTCCAGGGAGCACGGGGGGAAATCTAAGGTAATCCTCTCTTGTAATTTTTTATCAATTTAATAAATCATTAGAAATGACCTCTAGTGGTGGTTGTTTCATTACCATAAAACTAACAAAGGTTGTCTGCTTTGACTAAAGTAGCTGATTGTGGAAGATGCTAACCACATATGTATCCATACCAAAAGCTCTCATTTTGTATAGAAAATAGTCATATCAATACCAGTGTCTCTTAATATATAGCCAGATTTTTTTTTCTTTTAGGAGTAAAGCAATAAGTAGAGTGGGGAAGGCTTTTTATACAAAGTTACATGACATTTTCTGTTTTTGTTATACTGATAAATTCATCATCTACTGCTTCCTAACATATCACCCCCAAAACTTAAAAGCATCAAACAACACACATTATCTCAAACTTTCTGACAGCCATTTGACTGGAAGGCTCTGACTCAGGATTGTAAGGAAGGTGTAGGGAACATTTTGAATGGGGCTGTGGTCATCGAGAGCCTAACAGATCCCCTTCAGGGTTAGTTCACTCACATGGTGAGAAAGTTGATCTTGGCTGTTAGAACCCTCAACTCTTCTCTACACAGAACATTTCTCTATAGAGTACCTTGCTCCCCTCAGAGCAAATGATACTGGAGAGCAAGACAGAGCAAGGAAGATCTTCTGAGATGGAAGATGCAGTCTTTTTATAATGGAATCTAGAGTAACGCTTCATTCTACTGCCATATCCAGTGAGTTACAAGTGAGTCATTAAATGTAACCCACATACAATGGAAGGGAAATTGGGCTGCATTTCTTGGATGAAAGCATATCCAAGAATTTGTGGACATGGCTTTACAACCTTGCTTTGACCAAATGCTCAGCGTTTGCAAGAGAAAGTACATAAAGTGAATTTATTTCTTTTCAGAGGGTTCACACGCTGGTAAAACTGATAAAAACAGATAAAAGCTCTCTTGCTATTTCATTGATACTTCCTTCTATTTTCTTTGCAGCTCCCCCTTCTCTGCGGGCCTTGGAAGGCTGGATGTTTCCAGCTGCTCAGCCTCAACTTTATGGACACTCTTACCTTACAACTTCATCCCAAACTGTGCTTTATATACCATCTCTACTCCATCACTCTCATATTTCTATCTTCATCCCTGATCTCTCCTTTCAATTTCCATTTTATATATCCAGCTGCTCCTTGACATCTCCACACAGACCGCATCAATTTAAAATGTACCATGGCTAACAGAGAACCCTCAGTTCCTTCCACTTCTTTCCCAGCCTTCTCATTTTTAGTAAATCTACCCACATGTTTAAACTCTTCTTATTACGTATCTAATCCCTGAGCAAGTCTTGTCAGCACTTCTTTATAAATATTTTGCTCAAATCTACCAAACTTTCTCCACCTCCACTGCCACCACTCTGGCCCAACCTACCTTTCTTTCTCACCTGGACTACTGTAATAGCCTAAAGAGAGCCTTCTTCCTGCTTCTCTCCTTCCTCTTCTCCCTTCCTCCCTCCTTTCCTTCTTTATTCCTCCATTTCTTTCTTCTTTCTTCCTAGTTCCTGTAACTATTTTTCATTACAGCAGTGGTGGTATTGTGAAAATTTTGTCAGTTCATGTTACTCCGCCATTTAAAATTCCGTGTGGCTTTTTATTTCACTTAGAGCAATAAGTCTCAACTCTTTGGGCAGACTTACAATCTTTTACCTGTCCCTTGTCTTTGCCAACTTTCCACCCACATTGATCTTCACTATTAGTATATACCGTGTGTGTGTGTGTGTGTGTGTGTGTGTGTATGTGTGTGTGTTGGTGGGTGTTTGCATGTATACGTGTGTTATGTGCATGCTGCGTGAATTACTGTATTAGTGTGTGTGTCTGGGAATGTGTCTGTGTGAATTGTGTTTGTGTGTGTGTGTGTGTGTGTGCACAAGGGGGTGTATCTGGCATGCTCTTGTCTACACAAGCCATCCTGATTGATAGGCAGTTTACATGGAATAGAATAGAGAGCACCCTGGAGAATACTCAGAGACCACAGACATCCTCTTTCTCAATATTTATATTTCTCTGGAGATTCGTTAAGTTTAAGGGGTCTCTTGTCAATTGCATCTTGCTCTAAACAATGCATCTTGCTCTAAACTTGGGTTGTTTAATTATATTTCTGCCTGTTTAGAGTCTATGTCAACAAGTAAACTGCAAATACCACAGAAGACTGGATCTTGCTATCATTCACTTAGCTCAGTGCCAGAAATGTACAATGTACTCACAAAGAAAATGAATGAATACACCTATTTCACAGCTTGCATTTCATTGTGACCTTTTGGTGTACTGTTTTTACCATAGTCAAAGTACCATGCAATTGTCATTCCTTAAAAAGGATCTCTTTGCTTTTAGAAAATCTCTTGGAATTTGTGTAATTTTAAGCTTCAGGCATTATGCTGTCCCTTAGGGGAAGCTGTGCAATGTTCTTGTGTTGCACCTCACTGTTAAATATACAGGGTACACCGAGCATTGCCATCATGTGAGAAAGTTTTGCCTCCTTTTTCTTGGAGTGTCCCAGTTCTTCATGTGGTAGGTATAATGATTAGTATGAACCAGAAGATGTGGGTTTGTATACATCTGGGATCTTTATAAATTACAAAGCCAAAGTCAGCAGCTTAGTCCTTTGGAGAAACAGAAAATAGATTAGAAGCTCAAACATATAGATTGAAAACAAGAATTTAAAATTCTTGGTATCCCCTTTAAGGTCATGATCAAAAAAGAAGATAGTTTTTTCACAGCATCCCCATCAGACACAGTTATGTTAAGGTCTAAAACAAATTTACCTAAGAAACAAATTGCATTTTGAGAAAAAATCTATCTGTTGTTTTTTTTTTTTTTTTAGTTGTAGTTGGATGCAATAACTTTATTTTACTTACCTATTTATATGTGATGCTGAGGATCAAATCCAGCAACCTGCATGTGCTAGGCAAGCACTCTGCCACTGAACCACAATGCCAGTCCCTATGTTGCTTTTCTTAAGGTATCCTAAAGAAGCATAGGTTTTCAATAAATTTGTAAGTGAATAAACAATGAGTTTCTCTTTCACAAGTGAGTGCCCCAAATCACCAACTCATAGTTTACCTTTTTCTTCCTTGTGCTAGTGTGAGTTCAGTTATTCTATAGTATTTAAGCTTTAGAAACAGATAATGCTGTATGGAAATGCCAAGAATGCTACTTCTGATGATTTCCTTTAGGAAGATTTATTTAAAAACCTATATATTTCTACATTATAATTTTCTACAATCAACAAAAAGAAAAAAAACAACTTGAAGTTCTAGTGATCACTGGGAAAGAAAAATTTTTGTTCTGGATTTCTTTCAAACTTTGTTTTCAACAGGGGGTAAGATAGATAGAACTTCACATTCTGCCTATCTTCAAACCTGTGTGTGGTGTGTGTATATGAGCACATCCATGTGGACAATCTTATCTCAAAATTTCTCTCCTAAGTTTGATTTGAGAGGTTTTAGTCAGATCTGGCATCACCATGACCAAAAAGCAAGAGAAAATCAAGGTAGAGGAGGACAAGTTTATTTGGGGCTCATAGTTTCAGAAGTTAAATCCATGGTCAGCCAGTTCCATAGCTCTGAGCCCAAGATGAGGCAGGATATTATGGCAGAAGGCTGTGGCAGAGGACAGCAGCTCAGGACATAGCAATGAAGAAGCAGAGTACTTTGCTTGCCAGGGAAAAAGTGTAAACTGCCAAGTCACATCCCTGAGACCTGTCTTCTCTAGTCACACCCTACCTGCCTACCAGTTAATTCATATCAGTGGATTAATGCCCTCATCACGTCACAATTCTCATCATCTAAACATTTCACCTCGGACCATCCTTGAGTTGTCTCACACATGAGCTTTTGGGGGACAACACATAACCACACCATAACAGAGATATGATAAAGATATTTAATTGCAAAACATCTACATAAGTTGTATGACAATTTATGATTACAAACACAAATGGACATAGAAGAAATTACCCAAGAACTGTGTTTTTATTGTATTGCTTTACCTGTAAATGCACTGTGTGTTTAAGTTAGTTTGTTTGGTTTTCTCTTAAATTAAGAAAAAGCATTTGTTAGGGCTGAGATTTTAGGATACATTTTGCGCATTGAATATATTTTCCTCTTATTTATGAGAAGACACAGAGAAATGTGGCAAATTAAACACAAATGCTAGTGATTCTAAAGCTCATTTGAGTTTAAATTTTTACTACAGTCAGGAATAATTATAAAAATATTTTATTAGAATCGGGAGTACTCCACAGAAACTGAAGATATCCTCACTTTTAAAATTGTGGTCTTATTCTTACTCTTCTAATTTAGTTCATTATACTCATTTTAGCATTCAGGATAAATTTAAGTTGAAGTACTTATAATTTGGGGATGTATATGATAGGGAGAATGCCCTGAATTAATTTTGGTTAACCCTTCAAAACTCACAAGTTTATATCTAACAGAAAATAATTGCATTAAAATATAATTATATTCTCATAGTCTTTACCAATAAAGTGAATTCTAGGCAAACTAGTTATAGAAACTGACATGATGTTGAATTCTTCTGGTCTTCCAAACTTCATGTCTCCCAAATGATATCTGGTTTCCAGTTCTTCCACTCACTCATGGCTTTCTCACTCTCATTAGTTAGCTCTTGCCCATTTGGATGAATAAGCGCACTTCATTTTAGATAGTGGAGCAGTCTGTTATATAAAAACATGCTCCTTATTCATAGTGTGGTGTGATTTTTAAATTAATTTACAAGCTATATAGTCCTAGCTTGGGAGGGAATGAAAACACCCAGAAAAACAGATTTTAATCCTTCCATGAGGCAATTTGGAGAAGTTGTATTATTTTACAATAATTCTTAAAAATTAGAACTTATCATATAGAATTAAATAAAATATAAAACTTCTGTAATTTATTATCAGGATTTGACAATAATGAGCTGTATGTAATACATTTGTGTTTTACACTTTAATTTTTCATGTAAAAGAATTTTTGTATATAACATTAATTCAGTGAATAACACATTTACTATTCAAGTCCTAGAAAGGGGAAGACTGAAGTGGAAGGTAAAGAGATATTATTAATAAAGCAGAGTTATTTTGGAGCATAAAACAAGCAAACTATGAAACCCAAAGAAGAAGTTTTATGGCAAGTAGTTATATCCAAGTACCATTTTAAAAGGTACATTAAATTTTCTACAGTTCCATATAAATCAAATGTCGGTATTTACACCTTTATTGAAGCTTTTTATTTTGGGGGGTACAAATAAAAAATATCAATGACAGACAGAAAAAAATTTGGAATTCTTTATGAGGATGAAAAAATCCAGGAATATCTTTAATTGTACCATATTAATTTGAAATACTGAATTATGCAGTTATTTTGCCAATTTGAATCTCGCTGCACCTTATTTTGCATGTGGTATTAAATGCCAATAGACATTTTGCTGTCACTTTCTGAAATGTTTGCCTGCAACAATTTAGATAGATACAAAAGATAATCAAGAACGGGAATTATGGTTACTGACATTAATTCCAAAGCATTTCTGTTCCATTATCATTAGCCTCTAGGAGTTGAACTGTGAGTCAACTAGATATACAAGCTTAAACTATAGCCCTGACCATCAACTTTGAAAGGTTTAGCAGGCTTTGTTTAGATAGGGGAGTGAGACAGGGAGGATACTCTAACACACAATTCTGTCTGTTGCTGTAAAAAAAAAAAAAAAAAAAAACAAACAAACAAAAAAAAAAAAACTCAATGTGTATGCTGTACCAAGATGGAGTTGTTGGAAAAATCTTTGTCAATTAGACCAGCAATATATTTCCTAGTTGTTTTCCATTTTTTTTAACTTACCAATAGTTAACCATGAAATTATTAGTACATTTTTCAAGGTAAGAAAGAAATTATGGACACAATGGGAAGACAAACTGATTGTCTTTTGTAATGACTTTGCAACCACTAGATTATGACTATAACCAGCCTCCCTCTGGGTCTCCCAACATTTCCTTTAGTTTCTGTTCTAGTCTCCAAGAAGCAATAGCGTCAACATTTTTATACAATAGAATTCTATCACCTAAATACAGGATTTCATTTAAAATGTTTTATTATCTAAATTAGGAAAATCCGGACTCATTATTTTTCATTGTTCAAGTTTTCTCCAAAGAAAATGTGAAATACAATTACCAAATGGAATGGTATATGTGAAGTGATTATCACGGTGTCTGGCATATATTTAAGACCCAATGAAGTTAGCAGGAATTATTATTGTTTTTATCTTTTCATGGTTATTTTAATCATCATTATTTTGTGCTCACTGTGAATGTATTGAAGAAACTGCATACTGAAAAGGATGCAATAGGATTTTTTTTTCATGAGAAGTCAAAGCCTGTGAAATTTTATTTATACAAAAGAATAAAAATATCTATTTTAAAATAACTGATTTTAACTTGTGTTTTTCCAATTTTCCTGTTCCTTGAACATGAAACTGCTTTCAACTCAAAGATTTGAGATAGGTAATTTTTAAATAAACACTCTTTACCTTCCTCCTGCAAGAAAACAAAGAGCCAAGTTTCCCATTTTACTATGGTAAGTCACATTATTTTCAGTTGGAATATTGGCAACTGCATTAAATAGATTACCAGATATGTTGGCAGGAAGGTATGAGCTGTACAAAGGCATTACAAAAAATCCCCAAAGAAAATGAGATGGTAAAATAACAACAGAAAATAAAACACAACAAATTAAGAGAATGCCAGATATTTACAGCCTACATCATTGTGACTTGTGTTCTACTTAGCATAAAAGAAAACCAGAGAATATTTCTCATCAGGGATCACGGATGTGGCTGGCAGTAGCCAGTTTGGGAAAAAATGTTCATTCTAAGAAGGGAGAAATGCACAGTTAACAACTTGCTGTGATTATAAGCATGTCTTGGTCTTCCTGCAGCTCTGTTACTAAAAATGACACAAAGCAAATGATCCGATGTCTTACAGAAATGACATGTTTGTCACAACATCTAGAACAAACTACTCAGAGTCACAGGCACTGGGTCTGGGAGAGCAGAGGTGGATGGCCACGCACTCAGGTGAAGGATGTTTATCTTTATCTGTATGAAGTCTTAGAAGGGAAGCAGAGCTCTACAGCCTGGAGGCTTCTGCACTAATAAATCTTCTAATAGTCCTGTGCCAGTTTTTATTCTTCCGTTTTTTATGGCTGCTGTGATGACTCCCTGAGGAAGTAGAAGAAGCAGCCTTCTGAGGTTTCACTCCCTGAACAGATCCATCAAGATCCTCAGGGTCCTCCTGGCTGGGCTCATTTTCCTGATTGTGGAAGTCTGGAGAAGTATCACTTTCTGTCCCACTTCCTGGCTCCCTCTTTTCAATGAGCTGGTTCTGAACTCCTGCCAATGCACTTACTACAGCTGCCTACGTAACTGAGGATTTACTGAAGATTTACTGAAGAGCCGCTCAGCTTCCTTAAACTTCCGATTCCTTCTATCATTTTTGCTATTGGAGTTTTTTTGGTTGGTCAGATACCGATCCCAGCCACGAATAATATTGGCATACATCTCAGTGTCTTCCGGGTAGCTTCCTTCAAAAGCATAGATCTGTCTCTCCAAGTTTGCCAGTGTTTCCGCCAGCTCCTGCTTCCGCTTCAGGAGCTCTGCCAGCTCCCGCGGATCTGCGGTGGCGCCACCTTGTTTTGCATCGCCGTGTTGGGCTGAGGCGGCGGCGGCTCGAGGCTGGGGGCGGTCCCTGCGCGCCGCTGCCGCCCGCCTGCAATAAGATTTTAATTCTATGGTTTGTACATTGGTTTCTTATCAGGTTAACTGAGGATGACACTATTATAAATTTAGATTGAGTCCTATGTAAAATTGTGATGTACATGATATTTTTACTTTTAAAAGGTTTATATCTTCTTCTTTTTAAAAAATTCTTAATACCTTTTTGATTGTAGATGGACACAATATCTTTACTTTTATTTATTTATTCTTATGTGGTGCTAAGGATCAAACACAGGGCCCCACGAATGTGAGGCAAGCGCTCTGCCACTGAGCTACAACCCCATCCCTGTTTATATCTTCTTATACAAAGTCTATCAAGTCTTCTGTCTCTCCAAGCAGGTATTTCTGATTGGGAAATTAAACAGGTTCATTTATTCAATTCACAGTCCATTCAACATCAATTCTTTGTATTTCTTTTTGTCGTTTCTTAGCCCTAGTTTCTTATTCTGCTGTGTTAGGGTCCTGTTCTCTGTTGTACAGGGAGTCTGAGAGATATCTGAGCAATCTAATAGTGAATGATTATTAAAAATTGATAATAGGTTAATCTACCTTTGGAGCTGCTATTCACAGCTCTAAGAAAGCAATTAAAAGGATTTAAACCATATTTTAAAATGTTTACCTGTCAATGAGAATCTCCTCCTTTGTATCCCTTGTCAAGAGGTTTATCATTGTCACCCAGGGTTGCTCCAAATCTCTCTGTAGATCTTTAGCACATTCATTCAATACCCTCCTTCAACCATTCCCATGTTTTGGAATTGACATAAACCCCTAAAGCCTACTTTGTGGTGAGTTCTCCTCATAAGAAAGAAACTTACCTTTCTTCTCAGATGTACTATTTTGTTGCCTCATTCTTTCAGATATTTCAATAGAGCTTATGATGTTAGGATTCACAGATGCATTGTTACTCCTGCAAAACTATTTTAACAGCTTTCTTCACTTTCTCTCACATTGCAGTAGGAATGGTAGAGTGCATACTTGGTAAAGGTTAGTTTTTGTTTTCATTTTTTAAAAACATGTTCAACTCTTACATGTAAAGCTTTGCCTCTCTTATCTTTTGTTTTATTTTGTTTTTCCTTTCTTATTTTTCCTCCAAGATTCATTTGGTGGCTCCTCACCCCCATAATAATAGAACTATTGCTACCAGAAAGAGGATTTGAATAGCATGATGGAAAAAGTTGAGAAAACACTTTGAAGAACACTGTCCTCCTATAACACCTGTTGAATAGATGTCTTCAGGAGACTGAGGCAGAAGACTGCCTGTCACTATGGCTGAAAGGACACTGCCTTCTAAGAGTGTGAGTAGCAGGGTGAAGCATAGAGGACTTTGAGTTATTTTTCTATGTAATCCCTTGAGGAGGTTTGGTCTGGTTTCTTTTTTCTTTTTTTGGTGCCAGGGATTAAACTCAGGGGCACTTGACCACTGAGGCACATCCCCAGCCATATTTTGTATTTTATTTAGAGACAAGGTTTCACTGAGTTGCTTAGCACCTCGCTTTTGCTGATGCTGGCTTTGAACTCTCGATCCTCCTGCCTTGGCCTCTTAAGCCTCTGGGATTGCAGACTTGTGCCACCGTGCCTGGCCTGGTCTGGTTTCTTAATCTCTGTTTCTCTAGCATCAGCACAACATCTAGCCCCTCCCAAGTATTCAATGAATGGAGTTTCATGTAGAATACACAGTGGGTACCTAATGGACTTCCACAGAGAAACCACAGTTACAAATCATGAGGGACAAGAGGCGCCTGCCAAAGAAATTATTAGTGTTGAGGAGAAAAGAGGGTAAAGGCCACGTGACAAACCAACCATTAGAAGCCATGGATCCCACAGTATTTCAAACAGAAAACCTTTGACAACAAAATAAGTTTTATAATTGTCTTAGGGTAACTTGTTCAAAAATTAACTCTTTGGATAAAGTTTTACTGTCTCAAACACAATTAGGTGAGGTAAAATCAGTTTAAACCCTCATTTTAAAAATAACTAGGTGTGCCTACACAATTGTGTTGAAAATTCTGATGATATTTATACAGTGCAATAAACAATGTTGTACTTGTGTGTTAATAAAACAAATACCCTAATAACATCCTATTCAAGAGAACATGCTTTTTTTTTTTTTAACAAGATTCTGCAGATCATCTATCTGACATCAAGAACCCTTTATATTCTTTTGAGAAATGTTGCTGGCATTGATTAATATCACTCCTGGAGGCTATTTCCAAGCCAATGTTGTAACTAAGTTGAAGGAGCAGGCAGGTGTGTTGGACCTTTTTAATGCAGGATTGACACCTCAATAAATCAAAGGCAATAAAGGAAAATAATTAACAAGAAAATACAGAAACTATTCACTCAAAAAATCATACACAGCACTAGCTAAATCAGTTCCTATTAAACTGATTTAGATTTATTTTGTATTTTTCCTTCTTTTACTAATAAACACTTAACATTTTCTTGCTCTTTTTTCTCAGGGTATTAAAAAGAAACCATCAATATGTGCACATTATTAAAATGAATGTAAGCCTATAAATATATATTATTCATACATATACATAAGCTTATATTCATTTTTTAGAATATATATATATATATATATATATATATATATATATACATTAAATATTCACACATATAGCTAGACAAATCTCTGTTTTCATATATAGGAAAAAAATCTTTTGAAAACTTAATGGAATTCTGATCAAAACTACTATCTCATAGCTTAAATATATATATTTTTTACTTATTTTCTTTCGTTATTTTTTTGGTAGCAGGAATTAAACCTAGGGGTGCTTAACTACTGAGCAGTCCCAGGCCCTTTTTTATTTTTTATTTTGAGACAGGGTCTCGCTAAGTTGCTTAGGGCCTCAATAAATTACCTGAGGCTGGCGTTGAACTTGAGATCCTCATGCCTCAGCAACTGGGATAACAGGCATGTGCCACCACGCCCATCTCAGAGTTTATTTTGCCCAATCCAAGTGGTAGTAATGAAGAAGTTTATAAGATTCAGGAACTGGCCTTACTTAAATGACCCTAATTTTTCTGTTGAAGTTTCTTCCTACATTCCCATTGTTGATGTAAGGCTGCTGTGTCCACCAGTTCAGACTAGGTTTAAGTGTTGAGTTCTAGTCCATTCGTGTCACAGGCTTCCCCCAGGTATGAGTGCTGTGCATCTTAGATTTTGTAAAGGAATGAAGTCTAAGGAAAAAGGGCAACAGTCAACCACATTGTCCTGTTCAAGCATGCACATGTTTTATTTAAGTATGCTCTAAAGGTCTATTTTTTTCCAGCATAATGCAGGTATTATGCTATCCTTTGAAATAAGATATATGAACTTCAAACAAAATTGTCAAAACAATGACCTTAGTTACTCCATATGGTACACAGAAATAATTACATTTCACTTACAATACAGATGCACTTAACACAGCCATCAATAGTCACTCACCACCAACACAGTATATTTTTTAAATCACCTAAAATATCAAAAAGTTTTTTATTTTCCAAATATATAAAGAAATTAGTATTTTGGATAAGTGATAAATGAAAAGAGGAGGCAGAATTGTCAACTAAAATAACCTAACTGCATTTTCCTTGATATATCACCAAGAACTTGAAAATAGAACTTCTTGTTGGGAATCAAAAGACATTAAGTATACCTGATTGTAATTCCTTTGTCTAGTTTTTAAAAAGGTTCTCAATAAATGCCATCAAAGAAGTTTCACTATATATTTGCTCTAGAAGCATGAAGTGACAAGAGGCAGGTGTTAATATAATTGTAATATTCACACTGCTGGAAGATTAGTAGCTTTTTAAAAGACATACTAGGAATAAGGCCAATTCTTCCCATGAGACAGTAGTTTATCTTACTTTCACTCAGCAAATGTTTATTAAGAGCCACTGTGTGCACAGCACAGTTCTAGAAGCTATTCTAGAAATGGGAAGCAAGAATTTCTGACTTCACTCAAAAATGATTGGATTAATTAATTTTTATAAGTTATGATAAGCATTTGAAGATCTCTATAATAGAGAGATAATTATTAACCCTTTCCATGTATAGAAACTAAGCTTTATTCCTTACAGTGGTGGGTGGCTCGGAATGAACAAAACATTATTTGACATAAAACTTTTTTTACATTCACGTCTGCTGATGTATTTTAAGGGTGTAAAGTTATAAAGACTTTTCACTTAAATGTACACAGAAATCAGTCTTGCATCACCAAGCTCCTGTCCTCCCAATTTCGTGGAGAATGCAGCACCTTGCCAGCACCTTTCTGAGATAAATTGGTGCCGCCTTCATGAATGGCATTGGCAGAATGTTTTCATCAAATACTGCAACATGAAGCACTCCCGTTTATCTCTGCATTCCAATTCATATTAGATATTCTCAACATGTATTCGAGATCTAAAGCAAAATAAATAATACATCAAGTAAGATTCTGAGATCGTCGATTCTGTGATATTAGTCCCAGTCAACTCTTCAGGAAACACATCCCAATATATCTAGTATCTGGGCTTTTCCATAAACAGCAAAGACATTAGAGATAATTCATAGAAGTCAACTCCTTTTCTCTAGCTTTTGACAAGGGGATTGATGACAATCTACTTAGAAGATAATTTATTGGGGAATACAAAAGTAGGAAAGTCACTTGAACTACAGTGAATGCTAGTTTCTCTGATGATAATGAACCCAATACAAAGGTACCCTAGAAATAGAGAATGCACTGGGTCACAGCAATACAGTGGACCAAAGAATACTACTGAAAAACATGGATGACATGGTATTTTTGGATTAAAAAGTCACCTAAACCTTTCAACACCAGAAGTTTTTCTATGGATGTGGCTCTTACTGTACCTATAATCTGGAAAGTACAACCACCAAAAAAACCTGATTCCTGATACAACATGTGTGCAGTGAATTATTGCAGTTGTAACAGTCACGAGGTGCAAGGTTAAATGATAATACTGAACTATCTGAACACTTCAGATTTACTAGTGAGCATCCCCATGAGAAATGCTGCAGTTCTAAAAGGAGTTTATTTGCACAGCCCACCATGGAACAATCAGCTTGTTGTAAGTGCACAGAAATTCCCCTTTATACAATTATGATTTATCATGCCTATTCTGAAGACAATATAAGAAAACAGAGATCACTGCTCCAAAGAATTCTAGCATGCATTATGATGGTTTCCTTCAGTCAATACAAATGTGTTGTATGAGTTTTTTCCCATATGTAATAATCTTCATTATAGCCAATGTTCATGGTTTTAACAGAAAAAAATTTTATCAAAATGTTTTCCGTGTTTTTTTTTTGTTTTGCATTCAACTGGAACATTTTGTTCAAAGATTTATTTTATTTGTTTTGTGCTCATTCATAAAGTCAAAGGGCCACAGAATATTCCTCTATATAACAGGTCAAACTCTGTCTAGAAATGCCATTGGTGGTTTTATTCACATCCTCGAGTTTGGAAGATTTATTTTGTTTCACTATCAGCCTTCTTGTTTTGCTGTCTTAATCTGCAAAACGTTTATTTATTTATTTTTTATTTATTTTTTTTATTTATTTTTCTTCTTTCATCTACATTGAGATTCTTTCCACAGCCAGGGCTCAAATTCTCTTGTAATACAATTGTCTTACAAGGCAGACACCCTGACAATATTTCCTCCTGAGTACTCGGGAGACTCTGGCCTGTCATCTGCTTCTGGTGTGGTTACTGGAGGTGTTGGGATGCTTATTATTGCTGTAGTCACGTAAGGTTGTTCACAGTTTAGTTTAACACAGTCTTCCATTTTGGCATTTAAGCTGGATCGACTGATGAGGAAAAAAAATAGATTTAAGAAAAGAAGATATTTATTTAATTTTTATCATAAAGCTGAAAAATGTACATTTTAATGATTGTAAGTAGCATTTTAAATGTTCAGGAAAATTATCACGTAAAAATGAAACATCAAAACGTAATATGAAACATCAAAACTTAATATATATTATCTTGAACATTAACCAGTTCATTAACATTAAAGACAATTCTTAAAGCCAGATCAACTCTTTCTCATACAAACTGCATTATAAATGTAAGGAAGAAAAAGGACCAGGTAAGATCTGGACAACCTGAACTGAGCAAAGTAAAATAACTTTAAGATAGAGACTCAGAGTTTGATATGCCATGTGATTTCTCAATTCCTTTGTCCACAATCTCCTTTCATTATTATGTCTTTTTGAAGTATATAATGCAAATAAGCCCTCAATTTATTGATGATCATATCTTAAGAAGCCAAAAAAGTTAGCTGTTCCCATTTAGTAATTGAAGGTTTTCTAAAAAGATATTCTTAACCAGTATGTTATACTCTTTGGGAGAAGGAGGAAGGAAAAGGATCAAGAAGAGTATAAACAGGAATTAAAACTATTTTCATGGAAAATGGCTAAAATGTTTATGTCATAATATTTTCTTCTTAAAACTGTCACCGTTTTCTACTTTGTTTTATGATGGATGTAAAATATCTTAAAGACAAAAAATCTTCATTGTCCTAAATTTTAACATTGTGGTCCAATTTTTATAAATCAACATAGTCTGAATTCAGAATCTCATCTTGGTTTTCAACATAGCTTCTTTTTTTTTTATCTTAAAATGCATTTTATTTCAGTAGCCAAAGACCATCAATCAAAGAAAGGAAAGAACACTAATTTCATGAAGACAGACAAATCCATGGAGAGGTTTAAAGGAAGTGAAGAATAAGATGGCTCATCTAAAGCAACTTGGAATCATTAACTACAAAAACTAAATGCAAGACATATGTCAAAATGGGACATTTAAGCAGTTTTGCAAAGTTTCACATCTTTTTTTAGCTTTTGTTATTTTTCAAAGTTATATGTAAAAGTTATACAAATCATAGTAACAGCTAAAAATACTAATCTATGAAAGTAGTGATTTATAGCTTAAAGTTCTAGTTTGATATTTTCCCATCTTCAAATAGGTTGCCATCATTTGGGATACTCAGTTAAGTTGTGGTTGGAACTTCCTCAACTTGACAAGAAAAGCTGTATGACCAGCTTGCCAATGTATAGGTCTGGCAACATAGGGAAATGATCCATATGGAAAATCAGAATGTGAACCTTCATGTTCATTCTCTTGAAAACAAATCTCACTTTCAACTCCAGTTTCCTTTTGGATATGTAATTGTAAATCTTTGTTGATTTTAGGTTCTACTTTTTTAACTAAAATTCCATTTTTTCTGTTTTGCAAGGCAAACCAACCAATCTCTGACAATGACTTCACTTATCTTTTCACATGAGAGAGCAAGTTCACAGATGCGAATTCCATCTAAAAGTTCAATGACCTGTGTGATGTTTGCTAGATATACAGCACATATACCACCCTGTTTAAGATTTGGATATAAAAACAGGCAAAGCAACTTGAGGGTTTAACATATCCAATGCTACGGCATCAAATGTTAAAGATTTGATATCTTCAGTTGCTCCAGAAATATCCTTATGAATAAAATTCACATTGTCTGGCCATTCTTCAATGTGACTTAATTTCCATGAATCACGCCAGTGCTTGTAATTCTTCTTGGCTAGATAATGGTGGTCTTTCCGTATCTCAAAACTTATGACTTGTCCTTGTAATCCAACTGCTTTTGATAAAACAAGCTCATTCCACCAGAACCCGAACCAGCTTCCAAAACAGTATCACCTGGGCCGATGTCCATCATTGATAGTATCATATTCATATCCTTTGGATATGTGATGGCAGGCCCTCTTTTCATCATTAATACATAATCTTCCAATGCCGGCCTCATCAGCATGAAACTCTTACCACAGGAACTCGTCAGTACCTGGCTTGGGAACTTCCCCACGATCTCGCTGTGTGGTACTGACCCCCAGCTACTATTTAAGTGCCCGACATTGCTCAACCTAAATAATTTTCTATATTGTGTTTCTCTTTTCCCAGTCGCAGCTAAAATCAGCTCCCCAGCCCGAAAGGGTCCCTCTCTGGAAGTTGAGCAGGAAGAGGAGTCGTGAAGCTCTGTGGTCTCAAAAGTGGACTGAAGCACGGGGGTCAGCGGAAGATTCCCGGATTCCGAATATGCGGGACCAAATTGAGCCCGCTCTTCGCTTGATCTCGAGGGGGTGACTCGTCCCTCGGCGTCTCCAGTGACGAAAGACACGTGTTCCCAGTGCCTGGGACGCGGAGAGGGAGAGGTGGAGACGAGTCTGCGTCGGGGGCTTTTCGCCTCTG
The DNA here is from genome assembly GCF_048772815.1 of Callospermophilus lateralis. Lineage (NCBI taxonomy): Eukaryota > Metazoa > Chordata > Mammalia > Rodentia > Sciuridae > Callospermophilus > Callospermophilus lateralis. The sequence goes on along the minus strand of NW_027514713.1, from coordinate 4,104,934 downwards.
GCTCTCTGTCTGGATCTCGCACTTCTCTAGGCGAGGACTCGCAACACAGTAACTGCGCTTCTTGGAAAGGCGGTCGGCCAAGGCCGCACAGGGTCGAATCGACCCCGAGCCACAGAAGCCTACCCAGGCGCCGCAGCTCCAGCAAGCCCTGACTTCGAAGAACTCAACATAGCTTCTTAAATGCCAACAAAGAAGCAAGACTGAACTTATAGAGCGTCACTCTAAGAATATATGCTCTTCAAATAAAAGAATGAAGTACAAAACATTTTGGCAGAAGTTGATCTTTCTAATGTATAATTTAAATGTATTACTTTTTATTAGATATTTATGGTAAAAAAATAGTAAATAATGAAAAGTAAAGGGAAAATGAGTGTAAAAGTTTCACATAAATTTTCCATAAATTAACTGGTAAACAATTTTAGAATTTAACTTATCTTTTTGATATCAGATTGACTTTTGTATTTGATGTGGCCAAAAAATATCTTTTGGATCAAAAGTATAGGTTAATAAAAGATTTGTGTAGGCATAGTTTTAATTTTCACTGTTACATTGAATATGTTAGTATATTTTAGGTACTATTGAATAACTTTCAATCATATCGATGTCAGTTTCACTTGTCTTTTTAGTAGTTTTGACTGTCATTTCAGGCTCTTTGAGTTTACATATGGGGCTCCTGGGTATAGAGGTCCTTGCTCAAACAAACAAAAAATTGTAGAGTTGAAGCAATAAAAACATTGTTAGTCATCTTTTCTTCTTCCTGTTGTGAATACTGACATAATTACTATTTTTGACCCCGAGGGATATGCCTGTGGACTCCTTCTCCTACTTGCTGCACAGTTTTGTCCCTTTCTCAGCCCTAGGAGCTGGGACTTCCCTGCTTATAGGTGGCAATGTAACAGCAGGGACAGAGCCTGTGAACCAGTAGGTTCATCCAGGTACCTGTTAGATAGAGGAGTTCTGTCCACACACCTGATTATAATCTTGCTGAGCTCCTGCACGCTGCCTCGATGACTCCCAGATAAGTTGGCATTTGGGATGCGGAAAGTTTTTTTGTGTGTTGACGTGAACAGCAAGTGCTGGTGACTCCTTGTTGTGAAGAGAGAGATGGGCTGTGACTTGAAGGATGGTTAACGGTGGTAACTTCCATGCAGCTTTCTTCAAAGACTTGTTCATCCATGAATTCATGATTCTATTTCAGAGTTGGAAGAAAACGTGAAGAGAGCAGAGAAGCACATTTGAAATTAAAATAAACAAAATGTATAGCTTTCTTTTAGTAACACCATTTTCCAACAGATTAGAATATTAGAACCACTTTTCTTTGACACTTGTGTGGAAATAAAATCTCTCTAGTTAGACTGAGGGATTGATGGTGCCGGTGGATCCAGTGTTCATTGACAAATTAACTTTATCTTAGAATATAATTTATGAATTTAAGGATAAAATCAGAAAGTCAGAAATTAGAAGGGAAAAACCCTGGAAATGAATATAGATAATATCTACAGGAAATTTAAAAATTTACATTGACTTTATTTTTTAAACAAATTGAAATCATGAAAAGAGGTTATTTTATAGAACACCACAAGTAATACTGTTAAATAGTAGCAAATACCTTCATATGGGATTGAAAAAAAATTTAACCTGAAAATAAGATATTGAAGACACTTCTGATTTCTTTATATAATTTCTGGTATATAAGAAAATATAACTTATTAGCTAAGAAAATAAAATGTTTATCTGTAAAATGGGTCACTGTGCTTGACTCAGAATGAATGAGCACTGAACTTTCATGGCCTCTTTTCTTTGTGATATATTACAGGGAGAACTCATGACCTCAGTCTTTGTTCAGGGTGTGTGTGTGTGTGTGTGTGTGTGTGTGTGTGCACATGGATGTGCATAGTGCTGGGGATTGAACCTTGGTAGAGAGCACTGCTCTACCATTCAACTACATTCCAGCCTTCTTATTTTTTTATTTTGAGACAGAGTCTTGCTAAATTGCCCTTGCTGCCCTCCAACTTGCAATCCTCCTGCATCAGCTTTGGGATAAACTGAGATTGCAGGCTTGCACCACACTACCCCAGCTGTTCTCCATCCACTACCTTCTAGCCCATAGGCAATCAGTAATGGGCATCATTTCACACACCCTATTTTATAGATGCACAGTGTCAATTTTACTTTTAAAATGTTTAGCAAAGAATTGCTTCCTAAAATGCCTATGCAAGAATTTTACCTTAGATATAGAAGGGAAACATTTTGGTCTGAATTGCTAGAGAATAACTTCAATTACTGTTTTTCCTTTGTGTCCTCAGAAATGGCCTTCTAATGGAATACTTTGCACATACCGAATTTCACTTAACCATCTCTCATCCTAAAATATTAGTAAAACAATTGAAGCAATTCACTGGCTAATAGGAAATAGATTGTTTCGGTTACTCATTGGTCATCTCTTTGCTGAGAAAAGCATTTGAAACCCATGGAATTTAACATTCTACTGTTTAGAGTCCAGAGAATAATTTGATTAGATAAGGCAAAATTTCATGTTAAGTATTACATTTTAGAGGAAAAAAAGTGCACAAAAGATTCATAATCTGATTTCTCCTTTTACAATGTACATTTCACACACATAATGCAAGTTATCCTGAATGAGATTTTAATTTATCTCCTAGCAATTAGAATTGAAGAAGTCATTCTGTTATTGGTTACCCTATATTTTTATAGGTGGTGTTGAAAGTAATTTTTTATTTAAAAAAAAAAAGTTTTCATTGGTAAAGTAATTGAAAAAAGGAAACAAGAGGAAAATGACAAAATGAATTCTACCATTATCATTTAAGTTCATCTAATATCATATAAGCTACAAAGTATCATTCTTTAAAACTTAATACTAAGTAAGTACTAAGAAAGTACTAATAGGTATTAGACTTGTCCATATCTTTGTTTAAAAATTCAAATAAAATTTTGTATTACCTTGTTAAAACACTTAACTGATTTCCATCTATCAGGACACAAAAATCAAAATTGCTCACTTGATTCCAAAGACTGACATTATCCAGCCACTGTCTCTGCTTCCACTTGGGCCATACTACACTTGCTTCTTTGAGTCACCCTCAAATTCTTTTGCCTTCCCTTAGGCCAAGTTCCTCTTTCTTCATTCCCTTGGTTTCTTTGACTACCAGCCTTCCTGCCTACCTCTCCATCTTCCTTCCTTCCTTCCTTCCTTCCCTTTCTTCCTTTTGCAACTACTATATATATATATATATATATATATATATATATATATATATATATAATATCACTTTTATCATAGTCACCTATGTCATTCTTTCATTAATGAGACATGTATATTAACCAAAAATGTTACCCAGCAAAAAAAGATGACATATAGTTCTCTTCATATAATTGCAAATCTACATACAGTAGCCAACACTACTATAGAAGTGGTTTTAACCTTAGAGAAAAATAAGTTGTTTTAGAGACAGCATGGTCATTTATGCTAGATTCATACAGTGCATTAGCAAAAGAATCTCTCATCTTTGTTCAGCCTCTTTTGTCTTACTTTGACACGATATTGTTTCATTGGTGGTACATGCCAAATATCTGTTGAATGTTTTCAAGACCCCTTTGAGGTCCTTAATTACTTTGGTTCCAGCAGGTAATTGATGGAAATTATTTTATAAAAATACTTTAGAAAATGATTTTACTTATGACCTTTTCAGTACAACCATCTTGGCAAGTCCAGTTTGTATAATTGAGAGGTTAAAAAAAATTCTTCCAATCCTCTTCTCTACCCTGGAAGGAAATGAGAACTTCATGTCATGGCAAATTGCCAGCAACAAAAATGGAAATCAGGGTGAAGTTTCAGTAAATAATTAATTGTGGTCGATTGGAAAGTAGAAGGTTTCCAAAGTGTTAATTAAAAATAGAGTTTGTATTGTCAGTTTTAGAATAAATGCTTGGTAGTTATTTTTGAACTATTTATCTGCTTTAAGAAATACTGATGGTGTTTGGGAAAAGCTGTTCATCTCCTAAGCACATTTCTCCTATTCATCCCAATTTCTCAGAAATTCAGTTTTTCCTAATCCTCTAATCTCAGCAGGATTTCTCAGTCAGTTGCAAGGAATGATAAGTGTAATGCATAAAATCCAAATGAAACAAATAAAGCAAATCACTGGTTCTGTGGACAAGACAAGTTTGGGGAATGTTGAGATGTCAGGCAGGTTTTCTCCAAAGCTCGGTTCTTCATGACATATGTAAAGGTAAAAGGAGGATACAGTGTACAATTTTTCTTAAATTAATTTGACATGGAACAGACTTCCATGCAGACAAAGCATTCAGAAACTAGTATGCAGGGTAACACAATAGCTTTTAGCAAGTAGATGATTCCTAGTTATGATAAATAATATTATTTAAATTTATAATGTATTTTCTGGAACAGAGGCTAAGCACCAATCAGAGAAAGATCCCTAAAAAATACCTTTGAGTTAGGAATTCACTTAAATGAATAGCTACTTTCTAATAAGATGTGCTGCAGATTTAGGGATGTTCCTGGACCATTTTGTCATCAAATCACAAACTAGTCTATTTAATTAATTTTGAAGAATTAACGTATCCCAGGCAGCTTAAGGGAGAAAAAACAGAAAATCTCTTTACTTGGTAATCTCAGCCAATTACTTATTCCTCAGATATCAGCCCACCATACTTCCCGTAACATGTGTTCTGGAAATTTAATGTTTGGTTGTTTCTTTCATTTATGGTTTAGTAAAAAGCTTCATGTGAATTTAACACATTAAGCTTTCTCAGCTTTTAAAAATTTAAAGAGTTTATTGGAATCTTTCCATTTGCTAAGGAAAGTAGCTGCCCTATAAATGAGACAAATTTTTAGTACCAAACAATAATAAAAAAGTGAGAGTGGAAGGAAGTCAGTGGAAGGCAGTAGAATATTCTTTGCCTGGTGAATCCTGGGATGGCAGTGCTGGGCAGAAACAGTCAGGGAATTGGGTCAGCTGAAGAAATGACAGGATGGTAAGAGGACTCTGGGTAGGGAAAGGTAAGAATTGAAAGAAGATGTAGAAAGGCATCAGAAGCAAAATAATGCTTCCTATTTATTTATGTTTTGTGCCAAGTATTGAACTCAGGACCTCTCACAGATACCAGTGCTATTTTGTGCCACACATTTACTGCACTATACTTTTTATGGTGGAGGAGAGGGACAATACAGTTTAATACATGATAATAGATTATACACACTATTGTGGGAGAAAAAAGGGAGAAATTAAGGTTGCCTACAATAGCCAGAAGAATTTTGATGGAAGCAGTGATATGTGACCTAAGTGTTGTACCCTGAATGGGAATTTGCCAGGTGGCTACATTAGGTAGTGTGGACAGGAGTGAAGAGCTAAGAGCAGAGGTGATTCAACAAGGCTAAACCTAGAGTAGGTAGGGAGTAGTATGTAATCCAAAATTCCTATATGAGTGATCATTAGAATATAGACAAATTAACAAAACTTAGATTATTCACAGAAACTTGGGTAGAAATTGATTAAATTTGTTTTTAGTAGTGGATAATATAAACGAGATTTTTCTCAGGCTCCAACAAGGATTTATTTCTTGTCTATGCGTTATCTAGAATTATGTTTAAAAAATTTTCTGATTTGGACCTTGCTGAGTACACTTGGCAATGGTTCTTAGAGTGTGATAGCAGTAGCCGTATCACTGAGAACTTGTTGGAAATGCAAATTTTTAGGCTGCAACTGAAAACTACAGAATCAGAAGCTTTGGGAACAGGGTTCAATTTGCTTTTTAACAACAGGATCCAATTTGTGTTTTAACAACAGGATCCAATTTGTGTTTTAACATGCTCTCCGGATGCTTCAAATTAATCTAAAGTCTGAGAAGTACCATAGCAGGATGTGATAAAAGACAGAGTATCAGTAACATCTATCTGTATGAATGTAAAAAATCTTTTCCATGTGAGAATAAGATATTCATATATATTGCACAATAGCTCATTGATTCTAAATTTCTCACTGTATTTTGAGTTCCTTACAGGAAAATCCCTTAGGTAACAGAGACTTCACAGTGTGAACAATGTAGACTTTTCTGGTCTTGGACTTTAATCAACAAATGTGTGCTTGTGTGCAAGTTAGCTGTAAAATGGAAATAATAATATCACCCTCTTTGTAAGTTGATTGTGAATATTATAAAGTACCTGGGACATACTAGACAGCCTAGAAAGTGTTTGTTGTTGTTACTAGTATTTGTAAATTACAGTTATAATCACCATTGTTTCTATTACATGATGAACAAAGGTTACCTGTTGAATCTGCAAATTATGTATGACCTCATTCATATTTCAAAGTAAGGTGTACCACTTGCTTTAAAATATCAACCCTACCACCTGTTGGAAGGTATTCAATAAACACGTATTGAATAGCTGAGTGGAAAAATAAATCTATTAAAATACAATTGCACAGAGTGGGGGCATGGGAAATGTCTCATTAAAAACCTACATTTATGCACATGTCCATGTGCAGATCAGATTATGAAGGATTGATAAAAATGGGGGTAAACAATACATTCCCTTTAAAAGGCAGCAGTGTGTAGTGAAATCAGAGAAAATATATGCTGCGGGGAAAGAGCCTAGAAAGAAAGTATTCCTGACAGTGAAGGTGGAATTTTCTCAAAGGCTTGATATTATGCACATTCAAGATTTTTCTAGAGTTTGGAGCTGGCAATTGGACTAAACGCCAAAAAATTTGATCTAAGAAACCATCTTACCATATTAAGTTAATTGGTCAGCTTGAATAATGTTTCTATTGAGCAGACTGCTTGCTTGACTGAATCAGCTGGTTAGTTTTGCCTAAACTTAATATCTGTCAAATCACTCCAGCCCAGATAAATGCAAACTTTCTTAACCTAATGAATTCTTTTCTTTTTTTTTATCTTCTGGGAAGGAAAGTAGGAAATGTCCCTTGTTAAGTTATTTTGTTGAATACCTAAGTTCTTAGAGGATTATGCTTAGCTTATTGGGCATAGACTATTAACTGAATATATTATATTAGGTTATTATATTTGGCTTATTAGGCCAATTTTTCTAGTGCTCATATGTAAAATTCAATGTATTGTTACAGAAATTTAAAATACAGATGATACTTTTTAAATGCCAAAGTCATTCTTAAAACACACCTTTTAATTTGTATACTTTATAACATCACTTTTACTTTGGCTCTTAAAATTTAGTTAGCCAAAAGGCTTCTAAAATATTCTAAGATTTCTTTATTGTTGTACATGACAAATTACAAAAAACACAGATATTTTGGGAATTGGATATTTGATAATCACATTTGTGCTTCTTATAGTTTTCATACAGTGGTTCTTACATTAAAAGAAAACATTCCTAGAATGGAGATAGGTGGGTGGTGCAAGGTAGCTTTCATGGGAGACATGTGATATTTCAGAGACATGTGATATTTCAGAGGATGTATTCCCAGTAGGGGATCAAAGTATGGCAGGACCAAGAATCCTACACAAAGTGCCCTGGAAGAGTGGCCTTAAGTCCTCCTAATGCTGCTCTGAAGGTGTGTCCTGAATCCTGCATAAGGTCACCATCGCCCAGAGGGTGCCTTTTAAATTTCTCCCTGTTTATTGGATGATCAGTTCTCTGCATTCATGTTATCTAGGATATTTATTATTCTTATCATTACGAGTTAAAACTAGTTATTAGTCCAAAAATGGGATAGAGTGGGAGATTTGTCTATTAAGTAATCAACTCCAAAGTTGAAACAGTGATCTTTGCTGAAGGAAGAGGACCACTGACAATAGATATAAAATGAATTCTCCGGACAACACACTGTATGACCATAGTGATTAACCTGAACTTTCCAAAGAGTTCACACTATATGAGATTTTATACTTTACTAAAGAGACAAAAAATTGCTCAAAAGTAGATTTAAAATTCATTCTGTAATTACCTATAAAGCCAGTTATGAACTGCACCAAATCACTCATGATATCTTATAGTTATACCACATTATCCAAATTGTGCATCTGCTTTAGAAAATGTTTATAAATGGTTTCTAAAAGATATTTTTGAAGGACAAAGATACAGTGATCATGAAGGATACTGGAAATAGAGCAGTGTTAGTATTGAGAAAACTACAGAAGAGACTTCTATCTTTATTTTAATTTTTGGTACTGAGGATTCAACCCAGGGGTGCTAATCTGCTGAGTCTCATCCTTAGCTCTTTTTATTTTTTTTATTTTGAGATAGGGTATTGCTAAGTTATCTAGGGCCTTGCTAAACTGGTGAGGCTGGATTTGAACTTGTGATCCTCCTCCCTCAGCCTCCTGAGTCACTATGCCCAAACCTAGAATTATTTTCAAGCTGAAAGGGCCCTGCCTTTCCAGGTGACTATTTTTACACAGAATGGGGAAGAGGAGTATGATAATAATCAATCAGTGTTTCTGAGACACAACTGATGGTAATGTTTAAGTTGTGTGAAACTGAGAGCCAGCCTGGCTTGGGTTGAATGGTGGCTCTCCAACTCATCAGGTATGTGACATTAGAATTGCTCAATTCCTGAATACCTTAGGATTCCCATCCATAAAGTTGAAAGAATAAAGTAACCAACTTCTAGAGTTGCTGTGAAGATTCTATTAGTTATATTTCTAAAAATGTTAGTCCAATGCCTGGAATAATCTTAATATTATTGTTTTCCCATTTTACAAATAGGTATTCGGTGTGTACTTAGGAGAATTAAGTAACTGGCGAAAAGATCAGAGAAACAGGAAACCGCTGGGTCCGAAGTAAAAATTAGTTACAATTCATAATATATATCCTACTTCCTGTGTTGTCAAATAAACAAAATGTCTGTGACACACTTTATTCAAGCTAGTGGAACCAGCTTGATCCCTCGTAGAGATTAAATAAATCAGATCTAGAAACTCGATTTTAATAAAATTTGCCAAGAATCTTTCTTTGAATTTACTGCTGTAATTGGTGCTCTCCATCAATTATTATTTACTTTCTGCATCCAGCCCCATAGTAGGTTTGTTTCCTGCTGATTTTGAAGTTAGACATGGTTATGTAACTTGCTTTGGCTAATTCAATAGTCATGGGCCACTTCCAGGAAAGGCTTGGAGAGGCAGTGGTTGATCATGATACTCTTTACCAGGCTTGAACGACTGGAAGTACATTGTCAAGATGAAGTTTCATCTCTAAACCAGTAATGAACCTGTAGCATATTTATTTCAGAAATATTCCTTGCTTCGAGTCACTGATGTTCAATTTCTGTTTAGCATAGAACAATTTGGCACTGAATAGCCAATAGGAAATTCTGAAGCTCATTAGAAACAGCAAGAGATGCCAGTTCTTGGTTTCTCAGAGCTGAATACACCTTTTGTGCCCTTCGTTTGTCTGCTCATTGATTCTGGTGGTAGATACGATTGAAGTTGGAAACAATCACCGGAACAGGTAGAGCAATGACCAAGACACCACTCAGTGAACAGATGGAACAAAAATTATTCCCTGCTATGGTTTTTGGCACCATGTCACCATACCTGAAGTACAGGGGAAAAAATGTCTATCATTTCAAGTCATGGAAAAGACACTTACACCTGTTACAAATAGATTTTTGATTTAAGTTAAATGATTTTTGGGGATACCTCTCTATTTCTACTTAATAACTATAATGCACATGGATTGCTTATAAAATTGATGTAAAAAAAGTAGGACAAGAATAATGTTGTTTGTTTTTAAGCTTTGACTGTTTCCTCATTAACATAATCTTTAGATTATTATAACTTCCCAGTTAGAATACAGAAAAAAAAACTTGTTTAATATGGACCCCATATTCTGGTTCTTAAGTTATTATTATTATTGCAGTACCATCATTAAAGCAGTACCATCATTCTTTGTCCAAAATCTTGTGGGAATTATAGTTACAGAGTGGAATATTACTCAGCCATAAAGAAACCTAGAAAGTGAGTTAAAAGGATTCGAGGACATTCTTACAATGGAGATATGTCTGTGGGCTTTAGAAGGTCAGCTCCTTCTTATACAATACTGTGTGCCCATGAGCATCTACTTTCTCTTTTCACTGACTGTGTAATAGACCCTAGAGAAGATGTGCCCCACTCTACTCCCACCTTTAAGAGACGGGATTTGATTTGAATGCCTACCAATTAAATTTTAGGAAGTATTTATCAAAATACTTTATCAAAAGAAAAGTAAATAAAACCCATTTATTTGTCATAGGCAGAGAAGACAAGCAATAAAGTCCATGTGATCCAAGTTAACCTTTAAAAATATAAATATATAAAACAAAGAGATAAAATGAATAGTAACGAATGCATCCCATAGTTTCTCCTGCCCATCTCTATAAGATTATTTTAAATTAGTTTTTTACTAACTTGTTTTGTAATCTATGTGCATTATGTCATAGAGTAGGCAAACCCAGAAAACCTGTTAATTATTTTGGCAAATTTTACAAAGTAAAAAGAAGTCATGGTTTAGATGTGAGGTGTCTCCCAAGAGCTCATATGTGAGACAATGCAAGAAAGTTTGTAGGTGAAATGATTGGGTTATGAGGACCTTAATCTAATCAGTGCATTAATGCACTAACCAGGATTAATTGGACAGTAAGTAGGCAGGTAGGGTGTGACTATAGAAGGCAGATCACTGGTTGCATGACTTTTGTGGTTTATACTTTATTCTTATGAGTAGAACTCTCTGCTTCCTGATTATAGTGAATTGATGCATTCATCTTTGATTCCCTTCCACCATGATGTTCTGCTTACTTTGGGCCCAGAGCAATGGAGTTGGCCATCTATGGACTTTGACCCCTGAAACCCTGAGCCGCAAATCAACTTTTCTGTGATAATTGTTCTTTTCTGATCTTTTGGTTACAGTGAAAATGAAGCTGACTAAAACAGGAAATGATGCAGTTTGTTAAAAAGCAGCCAATTTATGGGCCCCAAAAATCCATAAAGTAAAAACAGATGATGAATATACAGGGATGGTTTAGGTAATAAAGCTATGCTAATCTGAAACAAATAAAATGATATTTCTTATATACCTTTACCACATTTGTTTTACAATCCAAATTCCTTTGGCATCCAGAAAGTGTAGGTAAGCATTTGAGATGACTGGGTGGGAAATGAGAAATAGTGGGAAGAGGAGGGAACACATTGATCATTGGTGGGTAAATCTCTCATCTTTTGACTCCAGTAGAGAGACAGAATGTTCCCACATGGTAGCCAACTCATGTGATCCCCAAGGCTCTGCTGTTGTGTGACAGGGCAGTGGGAGATGGTGCAAGAGCACAGGAAGCAGAGCAGACAGGGTGCAAGATAGTCCAGGTTGTCCTGTGATTACTGACATGTGAGGACAGCCTGTGCTGGTGCCCTCTCCTAAGGTGCATCAGCAGCCTCCTTCTGCACCCCCTCCATACTGCACAGAGGGCCCACAGGCTCTTCTTGCTGCTCCCTTTGCTTTCTAGAGACTGGAGTGCTGTTGATGTTTGTAAGATGTTAAGTATGTTTTGCTCATTTGAATATGTTGGAGGATAAATGAAAAAAATATAGTGTGACTTCCATTTTGTCTCTCTCCTCAGTTAGGACTGATCTGGAGAAATGGAAATCGGGAGTTTTTTTCTGAAAAAACTTGTCATTGGGCATAGAATATGCTGGGGATGAGAAATATCTTTCTGACAAAAACAGCTGCTGTCCTTTGTTTAGCAAAGGATTTGTTTTTTAAAACCAATATTCAGACTCATAGCAAGAAGCACAATAGCCTTATTCACTTCTGAAATTAGATCCCTCTGAAACCCAGTGAAGGACATGCTTGGAACACAATGCTTTATCATGAGAAGTGACACTTATGTCAAAAGGATCATTTAAAGTTTAAAGCGTTCCTGAAATATCACCATCTTTTAATGATTAATTTCTACCTTAGGCAACTTAGCTACCTATTGATATATTATTCTTTATATTCCATAAAGCACATGTCAATTTTTTTCCTGACTTAAAATTAGACTAAGCCTGGTAGTATTATACATTTCATTTTTTCCTGTTTTTCTTCAGAACTTAATATTATATCTTCAGCCTTCAAAAATTCTCCAAAGCATTACACTAAAATATTAGGTGGATGTGTTTATTTTCATATATTTAACAAAATTAATTATAAGACTACGCATAGTCCCAAAGATCAAAAAAATATAAATATTGAGTTCTTAAAAAATAGAAGGAAGTAAGAAGACGATACTATAATGAGAGAAAAACTACCCAAAAGTTTTACATAATAAAGCGACTTGCACTTTGTTATTGAAATAAAGCTCTTCACATCCCCTTACTTTTCTTTGCTTCTTCTACATTCTTCCTCCTGTAGTCCCAATGTTGCTACAGCCGCCCAGGTTTCATTCTGCTCCTTCCCACACTGGACATCTGTCAGCTTATTGCTTTTTTCTTCCTCATATAAGTAAAAAGTTACACTATGAAGTCGTGTTTCACAAAACTAAATGTTAATTCTAAATTTGCATGTTCAAATACACTTGGCTACAATGAAAACTTATGCTCTACATTAAAAATCATATTTGTGGAAGACCAAATCCTCAGAAAATGATTTCTGTTTTTTTGCAGAGTTCAATTTCAAATATTGTTCAAAGATTTTATGTAAAAATCCTTAAATTCTGGCATGTACTCTACTTACTTAATGCCAAAAAAGTAGTACAAACTGGTTAACTCAGGCAAACAACTTAAAGTGAATTTATCTATCTATCTAATTTATCCATCTGTTCATTCATTCATTCATCCATCTATCTATCCATCTTCCCAATTTATCAAGTAATATAAAAATAGGAAATATGCCTAGTTTTTAAACATATTCCAAACCAAATTTTATAAATACCTACTCAATTTCCCTAAATACAAATTCTTCTGAGATCATATGGCTAGAGTGTGGTTGTCTTTAGATCTCAAGCAGAAATATTGCCTTGAATTTTCTTCCATAGTCTATGAACTCAGTACTGTTAGATTCCTGGCTTTTTTTTCATACATGTTAATTTTTCTACTCTTATTATTTGAAGAATTTGTAGGTTCATCTGATAAAGGAGAAATGTTATATAAAATAAACCTCCCCAGCTAAGGCATGACTTTCCATCTATAAAATTATTTCCCATGGATACTCAGAGAGGAAAAAAAATAATGTATTTTATAAACAATCACAAAGTTGCAAGAAATTCACATATAGCAGGAAGAAAATGTGATGTTAAAATAAACCTTGATGTTTAGTGTAACTCAATCTCTCTCTCTCTCTCTCTCTCTCTCTCTCTTTCTGCAATGAAAAGTCATAAATTGCCACATATAAGAAATAAAATGGATGGATCCTGTGTGGGTGCACAGAAGCCTCAGAGCATCCTGAAGGTTATATGGGGCAGGTGCTGAGTCCATACTGTAACTCAACATGTATAATAGTTAAAAAAAAAAAAAAAAAAAAACTTCAGATGGGTCATAAATCAGTATTGGATGGTATATCTGAAAAACAGGTACCCTTAAAAAAGTCAGATGAAGGCAAGTAGGTGCACAATATCCTGGGGAAAGTCATTAGCTGATAGTGTGTGTTTATGTACTTTTATTATTGATTTTGTGTTATAATCTTCTTTTGAACCAGAGTGTTAGTCCAAGAATTCTAAGAAACAATTTTTTCTGACCTGGAAACTGGATCACTTCTTAACCAATAATTCTACCCCTTAGGGTCTCATGGATTTTCTGCCATCAGTTTGTTATTCTAGAAGGATCAGGGTTTGATGAATAATTTTTATAGTAGATGAAATGTATGCAAATAGCAAATGACTCTTTTAAGTGTTTCTGTATGACACCTGCCTGTGGTATAAAACTTGTTTGCCAAAGGTGTGCTGATTTTACTTCCATAAGACAGATTCCTTTTTGACATTTAAAATAAGCGTTTGCCTAAAAAATGACAGATTTTGGATCTGTCTCCTTTGCCTGGAGGATCAATTCTAGAATTTGTTGACCAAATGGCCATTTTTCCTATTAAGTATGATAAACATATGTAAAGGGGCCTTATGTTCATTGCTCTACCTGTGAATTTCTGCACTGTCAGATGTCTGTAAATGCTCTTATGTTTGCCCTCTGATTGTATCTATATAAAAACACTATTGCAAAACAAAAACATAACTTGCATTTGTTCATATGTGAATACAAGACCAGTGAAACTCCATATCATTTACAACTAAAAGAATGGGATCATAATTAGAATAAGAAATACTCCATGTATGTATAATTTGTCAAAACACACTCGACTATCACATATATCTAAAAAGAACAAATAAAATCAACCAAAAAAAAGCACACCTGCTTGCACATAAACCAACTGAAAAAAAGAATCTTCTACAAAAATTATTTTCCTCAGATTTCATTTTAAGGAAAAAGAGGAGAAAGGTTATGTGAAAGCTAGAAATTATTATTTTTTTTAAACCCTGAATATATCTTAAGCAAATTCAATGTATATGTTTCACATGTCTTTGCATGTTCCTATCTACACAAAATGTTCTGGAAATGAGATTAAAAAATAAGCACCTTACTTTTAAAATAATAAAGTTTGTGTTCAGGGTCTGGGGAGGAATACAGAAACCACTTCAAGCACTTTCACAGAATGAATTTACTGTACAGAATTTTCATCACTCAGGCAATGGAGTTGCTGAGGCTTTGGGATAAAGGAGTTGCCAATAGCAAGAAACCACCACCCATCAGGAGGCTGGAGGGAAGAGAGATGAGAAAATTGGGGGGCTCAAGAGAAGAATCTTGAATGAAAGGTGGAACCATTCCAAGACTTTACTATGGAAAGAACTAGAATCACAAAGCAGGGTTAGCAATGGCCTTGGGACATGCTGCAGTCTGGCTGCAGCAAAATAACTGGGGAGGGGGAGGGGTGACGAGCAACTTGTGTAGATTGATACAGCAGGAGTGGGAGCCATTTATTGTAGGGCAGGAGGAGTATATATACATTCCACACAGTTTATCTTTATTAACATAAACTAGATACAGCAGTCAACCAATAAGTAATCTCCACACTTAATGGCTCACTGGTGTTACTTCACAAACCACTCCCTCTGGCAAAATGCCAGGCACCATCTTGACTTGTTTATAGACCCTAACATTTCCCCCTTTTGTTTAATTTAAATAACGACAACAGGTGTTTTTACACAAACACCACAAACAATCTGCTACAAGCAGAAGGGGAGGATACAAAATGCCACAATACCAAGCCAATTGATGGCTCCATGCAAGAAGACCTTGGAAAAATTATATCACTAATGACACCGTTAGCAAAGATACCGAGTTACAATTTGTTGTAGATTACATTTTGTTGTCTCAGTCAGGTAAAGCAGTGTCTCAATAGATTAACTCACAGTCCAGGTAAATCACAGTCCAGGTAAGTTCTGCAGGCAGCTAGCTTGATCCGAAGTTTCGTCCGGTTCTCAGCAACACTGGAAATTCTTCCACCCTCGTCCTCACCGGCACTGGGATGAAGGCAGAAACTCCAGCAGTGATGCTAAAGAAAATCTTGCAGCATTCCACTAAGTAAACAACCTTCTGAATAATTTAGTTCATTATCTCAAGGTTTTTTACATTTGAAATAAGCCTTAATAGTGCTCACTACTCATTAGCTTCCAGGTGTGGGAGAACCATTGTAGTTACTGGCCTTGGAAATGATCAAACTTTAGGGACACAGCCATCTTCCACCTACAGCATCCCAGGCAGCCCCAGATGGGCCTGAGGTGAGTCCGGGGAGTGTTCTGGACTCAAACTGCCACTGGGCACAGGGAGCAAGAGCCTGCGAGACTGTGCCTCTGGGTCAGCTTTGGATTTGGGCTCTCGCAGTGTCATCCTGCTCCCCAGGCAGGGGGCGAGGAAGAGCCCACTGCCACTGCTTGGAAAGTCTTTGCTGCGCCATGACTGGCTCGCACAAGTGGCAGCAGCTGATTCACGCACCCTCCTGTAATGAAAAGTATTCAGTAATAGCCTTTTGCTCCAACTTTTTTCCTGATAATTCTTCCTCCTCTGAACTTTCTTTTTCTTTCTGACTAGAGTTCCTGGGCTTCCATCAACACATGCCCTAACTATTCTTGGTTCCACTGGTGTGCCTTCTTCCCTTAGTAATTTACTTCTCACCCCTTCCTTATTTTCATCACAAAGACAATACAATACACTGAGACAAAACAAGACACAAACATACTGTATCAATCTTTTCCATTTTTCTCAAAATGGCCATTTTTTCTCTCACCCTATCTGCCTAGAGACAAGCAGATTTGCTCCCATCCTATCTAGGGACAGGCAGCTTCTTTTTATCACTTACCCCTGAGTGTCCCAGGGCTCCACGGATGGGCCACCATCTGCCACAGTTTCCAACTGCCTTCCATTGACAGAACTAGCAGAAAATCAGGATATGCCTGCCCTGGAAAAGCAGCCAGATGGCATCTGGACAGCTAGTAACAGGCACAGTGCATTTGGAAGCCCGAGGCACTTCCTCCAAAGCTGTGCTCTGCCTACCTCACCACAGCTCATGGCTTAGGTCCACCCTAATTCCAAGTTGTTAGGGCCCAGACAGAAAGCTGTTATTTATCTTGTTGATTCCAACCTTCCTACCCTAAAAGGCAGAAAATTCTGTTTTCCCAGCATTAGAGACTGATAGGCCTTCTCTGGATACCAGCATTCTATGTCACTCCACCCTGTTCTTAAACTATTAAAAGCAATCCAGCCCTTCCACCAAAAAACTAAGGGAAGGTCAGACATCCTATTAGGGCAGGCTTGAGGCTTTTCAGTTTTTGTCAAACATGTCCATCTCAATCAAAGATCGAGCTAAAGAACCAAAATATCTGTTTTGACAGAGTGTATGGGGGTGGGGCTGGGGGGCAGAGTTAAACACAAAGCAATATTATTGAGATGTAAACAAACTCTGATGATTATAAAATGTTCCACTTGTATCTAGTGTTTGATGAGAACTAGTCCCTAGAGCTTCCATGCCTCCTGGAGACTAGGTGTCCACAGGGCCTCTGCATAGAGGAAGGTCATCCCTCGTAACTTAGAGCCTTTACTTAAGAGCAGGTGAATATATGTGAAACCAAGTCACCATTAAAAAAAATACAGTTCTACAATTAGTTCAGTTGCTCATGAGTCTTTTTATTGCAGAAGTTTTGTTTGGTATGTTGTTATTTTTGTTGTTGGTTTTTATTATGGTGATGAAAGTCTATAGCTAAACATGCCAGGGACTGGCTGTCAGTTATAAATTTAAATAAAAACAAAATATTCCTATGTTTAAAGGAGAATCTAAAAGATTGCTGATGAGGGTTTTTGCAATAAATTAAAAATATACGATATGCACTTTAAATTAAATACAAGAAAGAACATAATGATTCTATTATAGGTGTCATTAACATGAATAGCTAGAATACCCTTAAAATTATGTTTGACAACGTGATGTTTCTACCACTAATGAGGGCTTATGAAAATGGTTTATTTACAGTTGTTGGGTAAAGCCTGTTGGGTTTTTTAGTACTTCACTAACCTCTGATCAATGGGATCAAAATGATTGATGTCCCTATGGAATCAGTGGTGGTTGATTTTCATTATGAGAATAGGCTTTTAAAACGTAAAACAATAAATGTGTGTCTCTAGAAATGTATGCTAGTGGCTTTACAAATATAATAAAATTGTCTGCTTACGGGAATTGCACCTGAATTCATGAACTTCCACAAACAAGAAGATAAAATACAATAAAACAAATATTTCTTAAGTATATTTTTCCCCCTTCTTTTCCACCCTCAAAAATTTATCTAGTTCCTATAAGGAGTAGGTTCCTTGATAATGATAAATTATACACTTGGTTCTTCCTTTAACAAAAAATCTCCTACCTTCTTTCAAGTTAAAACAATACACAAGTAATTGAACTCTTATTTTTTGGTCTCTAAATGTTGATATAAATTTTTTCTTACACCTTCAAGATACAAGGTCATTGCTTGCATTCTGGGCTACACTGGGTCTAACTTCTGCAGGAACCAGTTGTTAATGATTTCATGTACACCTCTGCTATTCACCCTGAAGAGAACCTGCACAATGACTTTCTCTCAAGTCTCAGCAAGCCACTTTTTCTAATTCTCAGTTTTTTCTCAACTATGTTTTAAAAGATGTAAACAATGTCATTAGGTTGCCTACATTGTTCCTAATACCCTAATTTAGAGCTCTCTTTTTATAAAGGTCAAGGTGTTATGGTTTTGACTCACTGTTTTTGCTATAAGTACTCACCTTTATTATTATAGAAGAGGAAAACAACCTACATAATCCATAGATGAATAAGGGTGATCCTAATCTAGTAAACATTTATGGACACTACCATTTGAATTCCATATTAATTTTAAATGTCCAGAGATCCAACATGGCGGCGGGCGCGGAGAGATCAAGTCTCTGACCTCTGCAGCTGCGCGGGCATAGGGAGTCGTAAACTGTCTAAATGATGTTTGCTCAGGATCACTAGGCAATGCTGAGCTGACATGGATCTGGGGTGAACAGTCTGGGCCTCTCAGAACACACACCAAGCCCGGATCTGCTGCATTCAAGTTCCGGTTCACCTGCTTCCCGTGACTCAGCACCAATGATCCCGCTGAAATGACTGATCGGCCCCTCTGAACTTACAGAGGTAGAAGCCAACCCAGCCTTCATAGGCTGTGGCCACAGGATTGAAATGGGGCTTGGGAGAGACAGTCAGGACCCACCCGTTGCATTGGTCACCCGGCAAAGGTCACCATTTGCATGGGATACCACCATGGCAGAGAACTGACGTCACTCGGTGGAGGAGATAACTTCATTGGGAACAGTGGCGACAGGTGTGTAATCCCCTAGCCATCACTCTCCACACAGAGGCTAAACCTTAAGGGCCCCTCGCAGCTCTCCCGTGAGTGCAATAGCCAGACCCAGGGAATCAGGAGTGGCATGGAAAAAAATAAAAATAATGATGGGAAACACATCAATGTTTGTCAGGGTAGGCAGGGTATGACTTTAAAAGAATACTATGAGAGTTTTGCAGGAGTGAAGACACTCTTCTTAATTCCAGTGGTGATAATAGTTAAATAAATATAAATGTAGCAAAATTTGTAAAATTGAACATACCTTCCAAAAAGTCAGTTTTACTATAGGAGAATTTTTAAATTTAAAAAAGGAAAAATGTGAACTAAGGTACAGTTGTATATAGCTAGGTATCACTGGGTAAGGCTATATTAAAAATCTACCTGATAATTTATGAGAGTGACCCTCTAAATCAGTTTGGTTTTCTAAGTTTTTTTTTAAGATATTGATGAGCATTTATTTATATGTGGTGTTGAGGATTGAACCCAGTGCCTTACATGCTAGGCAAGTGCTCTACCACTGAGCCACAACCTCAGCTTCCTAAATCAGTTTTATTGATATATATTACATAATGGCAAAATTAATCCTTTTTGACCACAATTCTATGAAAGGACTGTGAAAAGAATTTCCATCATCGCATAATCTTCCTTCAAGTTAATCACATAGTCAACTGTTAGTCCTGGCAACCAGTGATCAAATTTCAGTTAATATAGTTTTTGCCTTTTTCTAAAATGTCATTACTTAGGTAGCTTTTTGAGTCTGGCTTTTTTTTTAATATTTCTTTTTTAGGTGTAGATGAACACAATACAATGCCTTTTATTTTTATGTGGTGCTGAGGATCAAAACTGGGTCCCGCCCAATAAAGTCACAACATTCACATACATGTTGTATGGACATACTTTGTGATGCTGGGGATCCAATTCAGGGCCTCATGCGTGCTTGACAACTGCTCCAACATGCAGCTACTACCCCAGCCCAAGTGCATAGTTTTTTTGTGTGTGTTTTTTTTAATTTTTATTGTTGATTGTTCAAAACATTACATAGTTCTTGATATATTATATTTCACACTTTGATTCAAGTGGGATATGAACTCCCATTTTTACCCCGTATACAGATTGCAGAATCACATCAGTTACACATCTATTGAATTACATATTGCCATACTAGTGTCTGTTGTATTCTGCTGCCTTTCCTATATGCATAGTGCTTTAATTTTTTCTTAAATGTGATGGGTTGTTTGTAAAAATGGTCACAAGGAATCTTACCATTCCTCTACATTAAACCAGTGATCCACAAACAGGAAGTTACAGAAAAAGCAGTGGGTTTTTTGTTTTGTTTTGTTTTTACTTTGAGTTCTGAGAGGTCCAACCAAGGAACCACTGGTTTTGGTGATGGCCTTGCCATCCTAGTGTAGAGGTGGTACAGGGTATCACATGGTTGGGGGATGCACACAGGTATGTGTTCTGGTCTCTTCCAACCCCTCTGTGTTATGTGCTGTTGAAGATCCAGCAAAGGCCCCACACAGGCTAGGCAAGCCCTCTGCCATTGAACTATGGCCCAGCCTTCCCTCTTCCTACAATACCACCAGTATTTAATTTGGATTTTTTAAATTTTTTATTTGTTCTTTTTAGTTATACATGACAATATAATATTTTGACATATATACATGGAGTAGAACTTCCCATTCTTGTGGTTGTACATGATGTGAAGTTACACTAGTTGTGTATTCATATATGAATATAGGAAAGTTATGTCTGATTATTCTACTGTCTTTCCTTTTCCTATCCTTCCTCCCTTCCCTGCATTCCCCCTTTGTCTAATCCAGTGAACTTCTATTCTTCCCTCTCCCCACCCCCCCACCCCCTTATTGTGTGTTATCACAATATCAGAGAGAACATTTGGCCTTTGGTTTCTTGGATTGGCTTATTTCACAGAGCATGATATTCTCCAGTTCCATCCATTTATTGGCAAATGCCATAATTTCATTATATATATATATATATATATATATATATATATATATATATATATATAAAAGTTGTTGATAGAAATTTTTTTTAATTTATTTATTCATGCTGCTGAAATTCGAACCCAGTGCCTCATACATACTAGGCAAGTGCGCTACCACTGAGCCTCAGCCGAGCCTCATTTCTTTTTAATAGCTTGGTAATATAACATTGTGAGACTTTATTCTAATCACTTTCCCTAAACACCATAATTGCCCAAGCTGGCTACCAAGTTAGAATCCTCTTGCCTAAGCCTCCCAAGTTATAGATTAAAGGTGAGTGCCACTAAACTCAGCTGTTTCCATTTCACCCTCTTTTTTGGGGGGGCGGGGGAATACCGGGGATTGAACTCAGGGACACTCAACCACCAAACCACATCCCTAGCCTATTATGTATTTTATTTTGAGACAGGGCCTCACTGAGTTAAGAGTAGTTGCTTAGCACCTCACTTTTGCTAAGGCTGGCTTTGAACTTGAGATCTTCAGGATCAGCCTCCTGAGCTGCTGGGATTAAAGGCGTGAGCCAGTGTGCCAGGCCATTTCACTCTCTTAATTCCTCACAATGGGTATTAAACTAAAACATGAGTTTTATTTTGATTTGGGGTACTGGGGATTGACTCCACAGGTGCTTTACCACTGAGCTACATCCCTAGTCCTTTTTGAGACAGGATCTTGCTAATTGCTTAGGGCCTTGCTAATTTGTTGAGGCTGGCCTTGAAGATGTGATCCTCCTGCCTCAGGCTCCCTGGTCACTGGGATTATAGGTGTGCACCACTGCACTCAGTCTTACTGTTTTTCCCAGCCTGATCTCATATTCCTGGGCTCAAATTGGTCCTCCTACTTCAGCCTCCTGAGTAACTAAAACTATAATCATAGACTTTTGTACTTGGCTTACATTTTATTTATTTGTAGTAATAGGGATGGAACTCAGCGGTGCTTTACCACTGAGCTATATCCTCCAGTACTTTAATTTTTTTTTTCTTTCTTTTTCTTTTTCTTTTCTTTTTTTTTTTTTTTTTTTTTTTTTTTTTTTTGAGCTGGTCTTGCTAAATTGCAGAGACTGGCCTTGAACTTGTTATCCTCTTGTCTTTGCCTCTGGAGTTGCTGGGATTACAGGCATGGACAACCTTGCCTGGCTTATGTACAGTTTTAGAAATACATGGGAATACACATACATAAGCCAAAAGTTAAAACGGAATACAATTTACACAAATGAGTTTTGAAACATTCACACAAAAACCTACACACAAATGTTTTTAGAAACCTTACTCATAACTGCCAAAACTTGCAAGCAACCAAGATGTCCTTCAACAGGTGAATGCATAAACAAACTGGTACATCCATATAATGAAATATTTAGTGATTTAAAAAAGTGAGCTATCAAGTCATATTCTGAGGAACCTTAGATACATATTGCTGAGGGAAAGAAACAAAACTGAGAAAGATCCATATTTTATGAGTCAAAATATATGACATCCAGGCGGGGATGTAGCTCAGTGGTATAGTGCTTGCCTAGCATGTGCAAAGCCCTGAGTTAATCCCCAGTACCACAACAAGAATCATCATCATCATCATAATAAAAATAAAAATTTAGAACTAATTCTTTGAGATCGTAAAAAAAACAAGTGAAACTAGGATGATAAGAACAGTAGTTGCTGGAGATTGGGGATAAGGGATAGAAATGAACAGCAGGGATAAATATTTAGTGATAAACAGTGGGTAAATTATATTGTATGATACCATAATGGTAGATGTATGTCATAGATTTGTCAAAAAACATAGACTATACATAACAAATAGCTCTGATGTCAACTATAGACTTTAGTAATAAGTCAGTATTTGCTCATCAATTAAAATAAAGATGCCACACTGAGATACTAATTATAGAGAAAATGGGGAATTGTGAAAAGTATATAAGAACTCTGTACCTCCTACTGAATTTTTCTGTAAATCTAAAACCACTCAGAAATTAATGTCTTGCTGGACATGGTGGCAGATGCCTTTTTTCCCAGTGGCTTGGGAGGCTGAGGCAGGGGGATCTCAAAGCCAGCCTCAGTAATTTAGTGAGGCCCTAAGCAACTTAGACCCCATCCCAAAATAAAAAAAAGGGGGGTGGGGTTTGTGGCTCAGTGGTTAAACACCCCTGGGTTCAATCCCTGGTTCAAATAATTTTTTAAAGTCTATTGGGTTAGGGATATAGCTCAGTGGCAGAGCTCATGCTTGGTATGCATAAGACCCTGGGTTTGAGGGCCCCCCCCCAGACACACATACAATCAGAGTCTATGTCTAATCCCCTCCCCAAAAGTGGCTGGAAGTGTCCTTAATTCTCTTCCAGAATTGAGACCTGTACCCTGGAGTTACAGATGGGGAAAGCAAGTCCAGAGAGGCTAAGATTTATCCAAGGTCCCCAGCAGACTTAGTAATGGCTCAGGACTAGAGACCGTGATTCCTGCAGTGCTGCTTTGTATCCAACACCAGGCAGGAAAAGCACAGAGAAATTAGTGTTTGATGACTTTGAAAATGAGAATAGTCTGAGATAAAGAAGAGCCTGGAGGGAGATGGACCCAGCTTTTTCCACTGGAAATCTGAAGAACTTCAACCGTCAAACATGGCTGGGGTGGGGGGCAGGTGAGCAGATGCATTGCGAAGGTAGTGAGGGGATGGCTCTCTCACCTTGCCAGAAAAAGATTGTAAATTTTAAAAAATCTGTTTCTACTTAATATTATGTTCTCATGACTCTCAAGCATCCCTTTGAAAGGGATTCTGTATACAGTGTATATTTGGAATTTTATTACCGTTTATATTATAGATATAGTTGTTAATTTTTTGAAAATTTTTTATTTGTTCTAATTAGTTATACAGGACAGTGGAATACATTTATGCTCTTTGGCATACTTTACATAAGTGGAGAAATTAATTTTAAACTACAAAAAATTCAAAATCTATTAGTTTAAAAAATATATATATGGAAGTGGGATTGTAGCTCAGACATAGAGCATGCGCCTAGCAATGTGCTGTGTTTGATTCCCAAAACCAGAAAACAATAAAGCAAAAAACCACCTGTAATCCCAGCTACTCTTAAGGCTGAGGCAGGAAGATCATTTGAGCCCGGCAGTTAAGGCAAACCTGGACAACATGATGTGATCTCAATCAATCAATGAATAAATTCAAAATGAAAATAATTTTTTGCAGCTCAATTGGAAATGGCATAGGATTGAAGTTTTGCTTCGGGGGCCAGATGGACTTGTATTAAAAATCTGACTTGGCTGCCTACTGGTTCATTTTTGTGATAATCGGTATGTAACAATGATGGCAAATGCTGTGATCCCGACTACAGGCAAAGCACCTAAGTAAATCATCCACAAAGCTTTTTATTTTCATTTTGAGACAGGGTCTCACTAAGTTGTTGAAGGCTTGGCTAAGTTGCTGAGACTGGCCTTGAACTTGAGATCCTACTACCTCAGTCTCCTCAGTCCTCAGAAGTGTGCCACTATGCCAGGCTCTGCGATAATTTTTAAAGAACTTTTATTGTGTGGGACATGGTGGTACACACCACCATCACAGTGGCTGGGAAGGCAGAGGCAGGAGGATCACAAGTTGAAAGCCAGCCTCTGGGGAGGTGGCTTAGTGATTAAGTGCCCCTGGGTTGAGTCCCCAGTACCAAAAAGAAAATAATTTTTATTGAGGCAATATACGGAATATATAAAATTTACCATTTCATATGGTGTAGTTGGGTGGTATTAAGTATATGCAGATTGGGCTGGGGATGTGGCTCAAGCGGTAGCGCGGTCGCCTGGCATGCGTGTGGCCCCAGTTCGATCCTCAGCACCACATACAAACAAACATGTTGTGTCCACTGAAAAACTAAAAATAAATATTAAAAATTCTCTCTCTGTGTCTCTCTCTCACTCTCTCTTTAAAAAAAAAAGTATATGCAGATTCCTGCATAACCATCACCAGCATCTCTGAACATCCCCCCCACCCACCCCCAGTATTGGGGATTGAACCCAGGACCTCACACATACTAGGAGAGCACTCTGCTATTGAGCTGCACCCCCAGCTTCATCTCTAGAACTTTTTCATCATCCCAAACTGAAATGCCCCCCATTAAAAATTAAGTCCCCAAGCCAGGCATGTTGGCGCACACCTGTAATCCCAGTGGCTTGGGAGGCTGAAGCAGGAGGATCTAGGGTTCAGAGCCAACCTCAGCAACTTAGTGAGGCATTTAGCAATTCAGTGAGACCCTGTCTCCAAATAAAATACAAAACAGGGCTGAGGATGTGGCTCAGTGATTGAGCATCCCTGGGTTCAATCCTCGGTACCAAAAAAAAAAAAAATTAAGTCCCTATTCCCTTCAACCCCACCCCAGTCCCCAGTTATCACTATTCTATTTAAGAAACAAATTATATGTTGATGGAGCTTTATTTTATTTACTTATTTATATGCAGTGCTGAGAATTGAACCCAGTGCCTCACACATGCTAGGCAGGTGCTCTCCCACTGAGCCCTAGACCCAGCCCCCCTATTCTACTTTCCATATCTCTTTTTTTATTTTTTGGTACAGGGGATTGAACTCAGGGGCACTTAGCCACTGAGCCATATCCCCAGCCCCCCTGACCTTTTTTAAATTTCATTTAGAAACAGGGTTTCACTGAGTTGCTTAGGGTCTCACTAAGTTGCTGAGGCTGGCTTTGAACCTGTGAACCCCCTGCCTCAGTCTCTGGGCTTACAAGAGTACGCTGATCTACCCGGCCCATAAGGAGACTCATCTATGAGGAAACTAAAACCTGAAGGATGAGTAGGAGCTGGCCAAACCTAACAGGTAGGGAAAGGCCTTCCAGGCAAGGAGAACAGCAAGTTCCAAAGTCTAGGGAAAAGAAAAATCATACAATCATTTAACAAAAAAATGGACAAGGCCAAGGTGATTGTCTGAGATCAAGAAGGGCACTGGCCTGAGATGAGACAAAGAGGCAGGTGACAAGCAGGGAGCAGAGGATGCCTGAAGTGCACCCAAAAGGTGGAAGAACATGATGGCTTAACATTTGAACTTCTCTAGCAAGGCATCTTCAAATTTATTTAGTGCTAAAAGCCTTTACTAAGCTGCTGCTTTATTCTAAGCACCATGCCAAGCATTCGGAACTAAAGGATTAAACCACAGAAATCTCAGTGGCTGACAATATTAAACATGAATTGCACCTTTCCTGGGTCTGTGGTTGACTGGTGTGTCCCTGCTCCCAAGCTTCGACGTTAGGGCTTGGCTCGAGGCCCAGTAGTCATGTAACAAAACACATGCATGTATAATCTTTTTTTTTTTTTAATGGGGGGACTAAACTCAGTGGCACTTGACCACTGAGCTACATCCCCAGTCCTATTTTGGATTTTATTTAGAGACAGGGTCTCACTGAGTTGTTTAGTGCCTTGCCATTGCTGATGGCTGGCTTTGAACTCACAATCCTCCTGCCTCAGCTTCCCGAGTCACTGGGATTACAGCCAGGAGCTGTATAATCTTAATAAGGGAGAAAATGAAGAGTGGAGAATTAGTATTTCCAGTTGCCACAGAGCTACAAACAACGCTCAGGAAAGGGAATGGTTCAATGCAGTCTGTGGGCAGCAGGTACTTTGGTATATTAGGTGGAGGAGGGAGAGGACTGTCTGAGAAGTGACACACTATGCATGATGGTTTCCAGCTCATGTTTATGTTTCATAACTGTGATCCCAGTGACTCAGGCAGCTGAGGTAGGAGGATCACAAGTTCGAGGCCAGCCTCAGCAACTTAGTGAGAACCTGTCTCAAAAATAATAATAATAATAATTTTTAAAAAGGGCTGTGGTTAGTCTGGGGTTGTGGCTCAGTGGTAGATCGCTTGCCTAGCATGTGCAAGACCCTGGGTTCAATCCTCAGCACCACCTAAAAATAAATAAATAGAATAAAGTTAAAAAAATAAAATAAATTAAATTAAAAAGGGGGGCTGTGGTAGAATGTGGGTCAGTGGTAAAATGCCTCTGGGTTCAATCCTCAGAACTCCACTCCCCCTAAAATCACTCTATATGAAGTCTGGAATAGAGAAAACACTGGGAAAAATGAAAAAGTGCTGGTAATATAGACAGATCCTGAAATCTGATTGACATTGATTTTTATTTTATTTTGAAAAAGTTTTTTTTCTTTTTTTGTGGTGCTGGAGATTAAACCTAGAACCAAGGGCTTCACTCCTGAGCCATACCCCAAGCCATTATTTTTATTAATTAGAACCTTAAACGAATTTTTATAAAAAATGGATGTAAAAATAAGTTCCAGGACAGTGTGAGACAAAAAAAATTCCAAAATTTGTGAAGAAAAAGAATTTAAAAAGCTGGGAGGGGGGCTGGGGATGTGGCTCAAGTGGTAGCGCGCTCACCTGCCATGTGTGCAGCCTGGGTTCGATTCTCAGCACCACGTACAAACAAAGATGTTGTGTCTGCCAATAACTAAAAAATAAAATATTAAAATTATCTCTCTCTCTCTCTCTTCTCTCTCACTCTCTCTTTAAAAAAAAAAGCTGGGAGGGATGGTGCATACCTATAATCCCAACAACTCAGGAAGTTGAAACAGGAGGATCACAAATTTAAGGCCAGTCTCAGCAATTTAGCAAGGCCCTAAGCAACTTTGCAATCTCACAATAAAAATTTAAAAAGTCTAAGGATGTAGCTCAGTGGTAAAGTACCCCTGGGT
Source organism: Callospermophilus lateralis (assembly GCF_048772815.1). Lineage (NCBI taxonomy): Eukaryota > Metazoa > Chordata > Mammalia > Rodentia > Sciuridae > Callospermophilus > Callospermophilus lateralis. The sequence goes on along the minus strand of NW_027514713.1, from coordinate 4,077,310 downwards.
TCCATCCCTACTACCACGCACACAAATCATACGTTAGGTTGAAAAAAATTCACGTTGGGTTGGGGTGTAGCTCAATGGTACAGCACTTGCCTAGCATGCTTGAGGCCCTGGGTTCCATACCCACTGTTGAAAAAAAAAATTCATGCACTGATGTCCTAACCCCTAGATACCTTAGACTATAACCCTGTTTGGAAATAGGGTCTTTACATAGAACATCAAATTAAAATGAGGTCATTAGGCTGAGCCTTGAACCAACAGACTGATGTCCTTATAAGAAGAAATTTGTAAGAGAACATAATCTTGTAAAACAAAGTCTGGACAGACAGAGGGGAAACAGTACTGTCTACAAGCCAAGAATAGAGGTCTGGAATGAACCCTACCTTCACAGCCCTCAGAAGGAACCAACCCTGCTTGGTTTTAAAGGTAGGTACTCTCATCCCTTTAATTTCTTTCTTTCCGGTTTGTGGTACTGGGGATTAAACCCAGGGCCTTTCAAACACTAGGCAAGTCTACTGAGCTACATCCCCAGCTGTCATCCATTTAAAGATGTGAATCTAGGGCACAGACAGGTGATAAAACTTGTTCATCATCGGAACATGCGAAGGAGTTGGGACCAAACCCAGGCGGTTAATGATCCAAATACCACATACATTTAGTGAATGTTAACCTGTCAATTATCAGCTTTAACCACAGCATCCCACTGATCCAACTAGGTCCCCTTAGAGAACTTGACCTCAGGCTCAGGCCGTGGCTCAGTTGGAGAGTGCTTGCCCAGCATTAGCAAGGCCCTGGTTCCATCCCTAGCAGAGAGAGAGAGAGAGAGAGAGAGAGAGAGAGAGAGAGAGAGAGAGAGAGAGAGAGAGAGATATGCAGGTTGGACTCCCATACAAAGAAGGCACTCAGTGAATACCAAATCAGTGGGATTAGTTTTGCCCACTTTTCCTTTGTAGAATGACCTTTATTTTTCTTTTCTTTTTAAATTTTCTGGTGCTGGGGATTGATCCCAAGGTCTTGTGCATGCTGGGCCAGGCCCCTACCATCGCGTTACACCCCCAACTCGGTCCTTTCCTTAACCTGTTTTTGTAGCAGGGAATGTTTGCAATATTCCAAACCAGAACTGGAATTTCTGGCGCAGCAGTGCCTTCTATGTCCACAAGAGGGAGCCGGAGGACGCAGCTCCTCTCAGATCTCCCCTGGCTGATTTCTGGAGCGGAGAAGGCTGCAGTTGCTGCGGCTTCCTCCTTGGGCTTTTTCCCATCAATGTGGAGCACTGTTCCTTAGTTTTGGCAATTCAGCGGAGCTCCAAGGAGGATTTCTTCTTCCTCGTTTTTGAATAGCTCTTTCATCTGATTTTCTTTCCCTGCACCCTCATAGACCCACCCAAGAGCCAAAAGAGTCTCCCTTGACATGAGACCCTGGGGAGCCTACAGAACTGCTCAGAAAGAAGATTCGGAGTAGGTGTGTGCATTTCCTCCTTGAGCTGGTGATTAAGGGATGGGAACAATCTCCCCCGCAGGTTCTGTCAACTGTGTGTGTGTGTGTGTGTGTGTGTGTGTATGTGTGTGTGTGTTCACCAGATGTTCATTTGTGGTTTATTTCCTTGGTGTTTTTCAAAGGCCTTAAAGATGAACACGGCTGCTTCATCTAAAACCATCCTTCAGTTTCTATTAAGGTTTATCGAGGGCCACTTATCTCCTTGCCACACGCACATATTTGTGGGTCCAGTAAAGGATTACACACTCATTTTAAGACAGTCAGCTGGTACAGCAAATCAACAGAAGGGAAAAAGATATCACAAAATCCCAGAGGGGCCCAGCTTAGCCATGGCCAGTGACTATCACGTCAGCAGCTGGGGCAGAGGGAGATGGTCTCCCTGGACCAGCCCACACCCTCTTGGGGAGATGCCTCCTAGGGGTGATGAGGTCCAACCTGCTAATTCTTTCTGATTTTCCTATGCTTCCTCTTAGCTTCTAGCTTAGAGTCGCCGGGCCAACAAATTCCCTCGATCCTTTCCCCATCTTAATTCTCTTATTTTCAAGTGGAAGAGTAGAAAGGACAATTCCAAACAAGTCAGAAGTCACAGCCCTTTCTTGTGTATCTGTGGGTGTTTCCTGTGTGTGTGTGTGTGTGTTGTCTTGACTAAATATGGGTTCCCTGGTTGACAAAGGGCTTTCTTTGTCTTCCTGATCCATTCTAAAAATTCCCACTCAAAGACGATATTTCCAGAGGGAGGGTCTGTAAATATTAATTCACCAGCTGCCTCATGGAGATCCTGCAGTCCTTGGACTAATTACTGTTGTTAAATATTAAATAACTAGCTAGGTGCAATGTCCCACACCTGTAATCCCAGAGCCTGAGGAGGCTGAGGCTAGAGGATCGCAAGTTCAAAGCCAGCCTCAGTAATGGTGAGGCCCTAAGCAGCTCAGTGAGACCCTTTCTCTAAATAAAATCCAAAATAGGGCTGGGGATGCAGCTCAGTGGTCGAGTGCCCCTGAGTTCATTCTCTGGTACCAAAATTAATTAATTAATTAATTAAATAACTAAGGCTGGGGTTGTGGCTCAGTGGTAGAGAGCTTGGCTAGCATGTGTGAGGCACTGGGTTTGAACCTCAGCACCACATGAAATTAAATAAATAAATTGTATAGAAAATATTAAATAGCTATTCATTATGTAGTCTGAGGACCTTAAGACCTAAATGTGTGTTGTTTTCATTAATTTAAGTGAAAGACAATAGTTCCTGGGCATCTTGACTCCTGATCTTTAAATATAAAATTAAGTATACCAAGCCAGGTGCAGTGCCTATAATTTCAGTGACTCAGGAGGCTGAGGAAGGATGATCTCAAGTTTGAGGCCAGCCCCGACAATTTAGTGAGACCCTTTCTCAAAATAAAATTTAAGGGGCTAGGGTTGTGGTTCAGTGGTAGAACACTCACCTAGCATGTATGAGACACTGTGTTCAATCCTCAGTACCACATATAAATAAAATACAGGTATTGTGTCCACCTACATCTAAAAATATATTTAAAATAAAATAAAACAAAATTTAAGGAATAAAACAAAGTTTAATGTTCTTTTTTTATTTTTTAAAATTTTATTTATGTATTTGTGGTACTGAGGATTGAAACCCAGGGGCATTTTACCACTGAACATCCCCAGTCTTTTTTTTTTTTTTTTTTTTCCTTTCCTGAGACACGATCTAACTAAATTGCCCAGGTTGACCTCAAAGTTACTATCCTCTTGCCTCAGCCTCCCAAGTAGCTGGGACTGCAGACTTGCATCCCTGCACCAGAGTCCTGAAAACAAAAGTTTTTAAAGACCTTTATGTTATTTATTTTTATTATAAAAATTGTGGTGCTGAGTATTAAACCCAGTGCCGAACACGTGCTAGGCATGTGCTCTATCACTGAGCTACAATCCCAGCCCTGAAAATAAAATTTTTTAAAGGGCTGGGGGTGTAGCTCAGTGATAAAACACCGAGGTTCAATCCCCAGTAACAGAAAAAAAAATAGTACTAGAGCTTTCCTTTGAGCTACTTTTTAAAATTGTGAGCAAAGGGAATTAAGGTGTTTTCTTACAGCAAAAATAAGGAAACTGGGGTTGCCGAATCAGGTAGCCCTGGCTGGGTTCAAATCTGAGCTTTGATGTTTACTATTTTGCGGCCCTGAGCAAAGTGATTCTGGGTGGTTTCCCAGCTGAAAATGGGGAGAATTGATGCTACCTGTCTAGGGTTATTGTGAAGATTTGATGAACCAGCCATTCCATTGTGCGCATGCGCTAGGAATTGCTAAGCAAGGACTCCACCGCTGCTTGCACCCCAGCCGCGGGCCCATCACATTGGCCTGTGTTATTGTTTTCTCGGCACTGATCTGCTCCAAACTGCTGGATTTGAGGTTTGCTTGCTTCTTGTCTCTTTCCCCCCATCAGGCTATCAGTTCCATAAGAGAAGACTTTTCTACCTTGCTCATCCTTGGAAACCCAAACCACGAACTATGTCAAATAGCAATATGTTGCTAGACTTGGTGGCGCAAGTTGGAATCCCAGAGATTCAGGAGGCTGAGGCAGGGGGATTGCAAGTTCAAGGCCGGCCTCAGAAACATAAGGAGACCCTGTCTCAAAACAGGGCAGAGTGGGTGGGGGGTGGGGAGTACTGGGGATGTGGCTCAGTGGTAAAGTGCCCTGATATTAATCCCCTATGCAACAAAACAAAACAAAACAAACAACCCTATATATCTATGTATATCATATAAATAGATCTATCTATCTATCTATCTAATCTAATCTATCTATTTATCTATAGTTGAATGTATAAGAGGAATACCATGTCATTTTGGAGCATTTTCTACATATATTGGAATAGCTCTCTAGTTCTTTTTTCTTTCTTTCTTTCTTTCTTTCTTTCTTTCTTTCTTTCTTTCTTTCTTTTTTTTTGTGGGGGGAGGGGGTGCCAGGGGTTGAACTCAGGGGCACTCGACCACTGAGCCACATCCCCAGCCCTAGTTTTTTTTTTTTTTTTTGTATTTTGTTTGGAGACAGGGTCTCACTGAGTTGTTTAGTGCCTTGCTTTTTGCTGAGGCTGGCTTTGAACTTGCGATTCTCCTGTCTCAGCCTCCTGAGCCGCTGGGAATACACGGGCATGCGCAACTGCGTCCAGCAACTCTCGTTTTTTGAGGGTCAGGAGTAAATTTTTCATATATTATTTCAGATATTTGATTATCTTCATCCTATATGCCACCCTAGGCTTTGACATCTGGGGGGGGGCGGCTAAACAAATAATTGTGAAAATAATATCATGACAATAAAATAAACAATTGTTGTAAGGAGCATGAGACTGTGATAACAGTACATCTTGTAAGATTTATTTAGTTGGGAGGGAGGCCGTGCAGGGTGGAGGAAGCAGTAAGTTTGAATCTTGTTTCTGCAACTTAGTAGCCAGATCTAAAGCTGTGTCATTCTGAGCCTCAGTTCTTTAAACTATAGGACTTTCTGTGAATATGCTCTGAAGGGCATTACATTTCCTTATGAATGGTTGGGTAAATGACTCCCAGGTGCTACATAGATTTTTAAATTAAAAAAAAAATCTGCTTTTATTTTTTTCAAAAGCCATACATGCTCTAAGACAAAACTTAAAAAAAAAAAATTTTTTTCAAAGTAAAAACCACAAGTCCCCAGGCACCTTTAAACATACTGTTTAGACTCACCCAAGTGTTATCAGCATGATACTTAGTCTTTTATTCTATACCTGTACTCATATATGCATGTGATTTTTTTTAAAAAAGGCAATCATCCTATAAAGCTTATTTTCTATGTAGCAGGAGCAGTGACACAGGCTGAGGCCGGAGGACCACAATCTCAGGCCAGCTTTATCAATTTAGTGAGATTCCGTGTCACAATAAAAAACAAAAACATCTGGGAATATAGCTCAATAGGAAACATCCCCCAGGTTCAATCTCTAGTACTGCCATATATATATATATATATATATATATATATATATATATATATATATATATATATATATATATTGTTGTTGTTGTTGTTGTTGTTTAAAGATAGGGTCTCAAAAACTATGTTACCCAGGCTGTGTTACCCAGACTCCGGGGCCAGGCGGGCGGGCGGAGCCTGTATTGTCCGCTCCGCGGGGCATGCCGGGAGCCCCGCCCCCAACATGGCGTCTCACTGACAGTTGGCTGCTGAGCGGCAGAGGCGGATCCTGCTCCTCAGGGCGGCGGCGGCTGTGGCAGCAGCAGGGCCTGGGTCTCCGGGGCCAGGGTGGGAGGATGGCAGCTCGGGCCGCCTAGGGCGGAGCTACGCGGGGCGGGCGAGGCGGCCGGTGGGGCGCTGCGGGCGGGCGCGGCGGCCGCTGCCGTGGGCTGGTGAGCGCTGCAGCTCCTGCTCGCGTCTCCCGGGCCGGGCGTCTCTCCTCAGCGCCAACCCCTCAGCCCGGCCATGGGCTCGTTGGCTGCAGCGGCGGCGGCGGCGGCCGCGGACTCGGCGCAGTGGCTCTCGGTGAAGGAGGAGACCATCTTCCTGCACGACAGGCTAATCCGGGTCACCGACCTGGCCGAGCTGCCCAGCGAGATCCTGGGGGCCCCGGAGGCCGCCGACCCCGGCCCCGCTGTGTGGCCCACCTGGGGCGCGGGCCGGTCCCCGCGAGCCGCCGCTGGCTGACCTGCAGGTGTGTGGGGGCCGGGCCGCAGGTCTGCAGACCGCACGCCGCCCGCCGCCTGGCGGCCCCGCGCCCGCCGGGGATCTCATTTGTGGTTTCCTTCTGAACGTCCCGGCACCCGGCATTTTATTAGACCATCCCTCTGCACGGCCTGGATGCCCCGGAGGAGCCGCCGCTGCCTCCCGGGCCCTCTCTCCCCTCCCCCACAAGCCCCCTGCACTCACTTCCAGGGCACACCCAGGTTGCTCAGCTTTGGGGACGTTTTTATTTAAACATTGCACACCCTCCCCCTGCTCTCCTTCCCGAGTTCTGTGTCGGGGTATTTGTGTATGTGTTCGGGAGAGGGTAGTGGCAGCTGCCGGTCCTCGATGGGCAATTCAACAACTTCTCTGTGTCGTGCCTCGGATTGACACCCGGCCTTTGTCAGGGAAGCGGGGTGTAGACAGCGAGAGGGATGATACCGCGGCCCTCCCTGCGTTCACGGTGGAGGTTCACAGGCTTCTTAGGCCGCAGGGCCTTTTTGTGTGCCCAGGGGTCGCGGAGAAGCCCAGGCTTAGGGAGCCACGGCAGGTGCAAAAGCGGATCTCAGCAGTTGTGCTGCTGGGGTTGGGGGCAGAAGGAAACCAAATATGCCTGGTGAATGGAAAATTTCCACCGGCTTCGCTCGGTTTGATGTTTGCCTAGAGGTGGGAAAACTAGCAGTATCTTTTTATCCGCGCCAGCAGATGCTGACGCGGCTGCCATTCCACTTTGTGGGATGACATTTTGGTGTGTAGGTAGCCTGGGGTGTCATGAAATTCTTATTGTCTTAAGGAGGGCCCTCTGGGTAAGGCACAGAGAGGATGGTCTGTCTTCTGGCTATAAACGGAATGCGAGGAATCTTTTGTGTTTTGTGGTTTTCCATGCACTTTGGCTTTCAGCACAAGGAACATTTTATAGAAATGGATTAAAACCCATTAATGTGTGTTTCTGGAAATGGCAGTGATCTGTTCGCGTTGGCTGAGACATTTGGACATACGTGCTTGAGATGCGAATACGTTCCACTGTATTTGTCTGGTTTTGAGGTTGCTTCAGCATTTCCGTTTTGAACTCTTAATTGACTTATTTTACAATTTGGCTACCAAAACTGTGAAGATATAAGTTGGTAGGGAATTCCTAACAGGAAATTATAATTTTATTTTATTTGGAACTGTTCTATAAAAAGCAAGGTGTGTCTGAGTATCTTATCTGTCTGAAAACTCAAGGAGTATTATGCTATGATGGTGGAATCTCAATTTAATTGGCTCTGTTATATGTGAAAGGTGGGGGTTGGATGCTCTTTGTGTCTTGGAGATTAATCTAAGTTCATGGAAGCAAATATAAATATGTATATACATATATAGAGATATGGATGTGTATGAATTATTTGCAGGATCAGAACGAATAAGATTAGCTAAAATACCTGTGCCATTAAGTTGGCTTTCCTAAAATGTTTACCATATATATTGTGTGAACTTGTCAGCTGTTTCACCCAAAGAACGATTTTAAAAGGATTCTCTGACCTGGTAGGTTTATTTATTTTTTTCTTTTAATTTGTGGTATAGCCTCTCAGAAACTAACATGTGAATGAATGATAAATATTTGTGACTGGCAGTAGTGAAGAATTTTTTTTTCATTTCTTTCCAGGTGTTATATGGGCTACATAGCATCAGAAGATAGACAGCTAAGAAAAGCTTTTGTGGCTATTAGATTTGTTTGTGAGGGTATACTCACATTTAATTATTTAATAATGATTATGATTAAATATATCCTATGTGTCAGGTATTATTTTTTTAAATTCTCAAAATACCTTGGGAGCTAAATCTTGTTACACATTGTAAGAGTTGTATATAGTATACTGTACAATTCTTGTATGTACAGGTGAGACAAGTAAACATTAACAGGTATACAGCTTGCTCCAGGTTACATAGTTAGAGAGCCTGGAAATTAACCCAGTTCTGTTCATTTCAAATACATTTGCTTCTAATCAATACTTTACTCCTCCATGCATGTATGAATCCCCGCCCCCCCCCCCCCAGTGAAACCCAGGGCCTCACCCACGCTGAACATGTACTTTCTCACTGAGCAAATATTCCAGCCCTATTTGTAATTATTATTTTTTTTAAAAGAGAGAGAATTTTTTTAACATTTTTTTTTTTAGTTATTGGTGGACACAACATCTTTTGTTTGTATGTGGTGCTGAGGATCGAACCTGGGCCGCACGCATGCCAGGTGAGCTCGCTACCACTTGAGCCACATCCCCAGCCCTATTTGTAATTATTTTAATCTCATAACTGGCTATGGTTGGTGTAATAAACAAGTATCTTTATTTCCTTCCTAGCAACTGTTTCTTTTTCATATTTGAGGAAAATTAGAAATTTATCAGTTGTTTACAGATAACTTTTTTTGTGTGGGGGGGTACCAGGGATTGAACTCAGAGGCATTCAATCACAGAGCCATATCCCCAGCCCTATTTTGTATTTTATTTTGTATTATTTGAGTTGCTTAGTGCCTCGCCATTTCTGAGCCTGGCTTTGAACTCCAGATCCTCCTGCCTCAGCCTCCTGAGCTGTTGGGATTACAGGCATGTGCCACCATTCCTGGCTACCATCCTAATCAAATGCACTCTTCTAAGCTTCGATTTCCAATGCACATGTGGTTGAAAATGGCTATTCTTTATTGGATCCTCAGTTAACAATTTGATTATGAGGGGTGGAACCCAAACTAGTTTGAGTAATTTGTGACTGGCAACCATAACGCTTAAGACTGTAACGGATCACAGTTTTAGAGCATGAAAGGAACTTAGAATGACCCCCTTAGATAATTGTTTCCCTCATTTTAGAAAGAAATTATTCTAGATGGTTGGGAGAGATTATGACTTCTTGGTGGTTATAGCATCACTAGTTATGGCAGGGCAACAAATAGACCTGGGCTTTTCTGCCTTTGAATTCTGGTGGTTTTTCCACTCTATAAGTGCTATGTAAAGTTAAATATCAATCTGAAAAAAAGAATCCACTCTAAGAAGTCAATTAGCATTGACTTAGGGTTTTTTTTTTTTTAAAGAAATAGTGAGAGAAAGGAGAGAGAGGGAGAGAGAATTTTAACATTTATTTTTTAGTATTTGGCGGACACAACTTGATCTTTGTCTGTATGTGGTGCTGAGGATCGAACCCGGGCCGCACGCACACCAGTGAGCCACATCTCCAGCCCTTTTTTTTTTTTTGTATCAGTGATTGAACCCAGGGGCACTTATCCATGGAGCCATATCTCTAGCCCTCATTTTTTATTTTTTATTTTGAGACAAGGTCTTGCTAAGTTGCTTAGGGCTTCATTAAATTGCTGAGGCTAGCTTGAAATTGTAATCCTTCTGTCTCAGCCTCCTAAACTGCTGGGATTACAGGTGTGTGCCACCATGCTTGTCTTGAGTTAGTATTTTCATTTAAACAAGAGCAAAATGTTTGAATTAAAAATTTTCTTCCCAGTTAATTTTAGATAAGTTTTTGAAAAAGATAAATAATATTAGATTAATATAGAGCTGGAGTTATAGCTCAGTGGTAGAGCACTTGCCTAGCACATGTGAGGAACTGGGTTGTATCCTCAGCACCACATTAAAAAAAAAAATAAAGGGTATTGTGTCCATCTGCATCTAAAAAATAAAAAAAAATTCATACAAATATTTGTGGACTTCAGAAGTGAGCTCTTTCACTCTCCTGGATGTTGAGGTTATAGCAATTGATGAAATAAAATCCTTGTCATTAAAAAGCTTATATTTAGGGGCTGGGGTTGTGGCTCAGTGGTAGAGCACTTGCCTAGCACATGTAAGGCCCTGGGTTCAATCCTCAGCACCACATAAAAATAAATAAATAAAGTAAAGTTATTATGTCCATCTATATATATACATATATATATGTATTAAAGCTTGTATTTAGTAGGAGAATATAGATAATAACAAAAGTATGTGACATGTACAGTCATCCCTCAGTGTGTACTTGGGGGAATTGGTTGCAAGACCCCCTTGAATAAAGTGGTGTGGTGTTTGCATATAACAGAGGCACATTCGCCAACATTCTTTAAATAGTTTACTTATAATACTTAAAACAATGTGAATGGCAGGCAAATAGTTGTTATACTGTATGGTTTAGGGAAAATGATGAGAAGAAAAGGTTTGTACATGTTCTAGGTCTATCTGTGTGGTTCATAAATGACTGGCAGGGGAACCCTGCTCAAACAGTGAGTGCTGGAGCAAGACTCAGGGTCTTTGAAATGGCGGGAGGCTGCTGAGGGCATGCTTACACATCACTTCCTTTGTGTGGATTCAACATAATGCTTGGTGCAAGGCAAATTCAGGTTTTGTGTTTTGGAACTCTCTGTTTATTTTTCCTGAATATTTTCTATCTGTGGTTGGTTGAAACTGCAGATATGGAGGACCAGTTCATGTGTGTGCGTCCATGCAAGTGTTATGGTAGATGACAAGTGTTGTGGGAAAAGAATATCTGGCTAAAGAGATGGAGAGTAATGTGGGAGGACTCTGTTTTATATCAGGTAAACAGGAAAGGAAAGCCTAGGATGGCATTTGGGTGGAGACTTGAAGGATGTGAGTATAGCATGTGGCTGCTGAAGAAAGAGCAGCCCATGCAGAGAAGAGGTCCTTAGCATGTTTGGAGCTCCTAGCCCTTGTCCAGTAAGCAGAGGGGAGAGGAGAGTGATGTGAGTACAGAGTGCAGATCAAGTAGGGCCTTGTATGTAAGGTTCTTGGATATTAGTTGAGTGGATCAAGTATGCAGAGCAAGGCATTTTCTTCTCCTGTAAAAGTAGCTATCATTCTTACTTTTTGTATTGGGGGTTGAACTCAGAGGTGCTTTACCACTGAGATAGATCCTCAACTCCTTTTGTTTTTGGTGAGACAAGGTCTTACTAAACTGCCTTGAACTTGTGAGCCTCCTGCCTCAGCCTCTTGAGTGTGCACTACTGTGCCTGGCTAGAACATTAGTGTTTTTATAATAAAGGAAAAATTTAAAAACAAAATAATGGCTTATTGGTGAAGTTCCAAAAGGTTTCTGTTTTCTATTTCATATTTCTTTACAAATTCCAGTTTGGCTTAGGCATTAGATAGATAGCTAGGTAGATAAGTTGATTGCATCCCGGCTAAGATATGACTGGGCTACATCCCCAGCCCTTGTTCTCAGTCTTCATTGTTTGCTTATAAGGACCTCCCATTCCCTGCCACATATACATCCCCCAAATTAAGACTTGAACTTGAATGTTCAAATCAACTTTATTTGTGACTTCCCCAAACTGGAAACATTTTGGCTATATAGTGAATTAAATAAACAAATAAATAAATAAATGGGTGATACATCCATACAATGCAATACTACTCAGCAACAAAAAGCAACAAACTGTTAATACTCACAGCATGGATTTATGCTGAGTGGAAGAAGCCAGACAAACAAGAATAAATATTTTTAAGATTTCATTTATATGAAATTCTAGAAAATACAAATGAATCTGTAGTCATTGCCGGGAGATAAAGGTGGGCAGGAAGGGATTGGAGGGAGGGATTATAGAGGAACATGAGATTTTTGGGGTGTACACTTTAAATATGTGCAGTTTATTGTAGCAGCTTATTACTTGAATAAACAAAACCCACAAATGCCCAGAGTGTTTTATGGATACACTTAGGACTTGAAAAAGGCTAAGCAGTGTTTTTTTGTTTTTCATAAGTTTCTTGGATATTAGTTAAGTGAATTAAGTGGGCAGAGCAAAGCATTTTCTTGTCCTGTAAAAATAGCTTTCTTTCTTTCTTTCTTTCTTTCTTTCTTTCTTTCTTTCTTTCTTTCTTTCTTTCTTTCTTTCTTTCTTTCTTTTTGTACTGGGGGTTGAACTCAGTTGTCATGGAAGGGCAAAAGCATTTGGATTTGGAGCTGATCAGCTGAAGTAGCCAAGGCTTTGGGAACTTATGTGAAATCTTTGAGATGATATGTAGATATTTGTTGATCTGTTGTCCTAGAAGAATATCACTATCCTTTTTATCTTTAGGGCAAAATCCTTGGGAAAGTGTATGCATACTTTATGGAATTCCAAATTTTAGATTTGGAAAAATTGAGGAATAAATTAATAAATTGCTCTTGTTGATTGGTAGCATTCTTTATCATGCAGTCAATGAGCACTGGAGTAAGAGTCCCTGAATTTTGTGCAGTGTTCTATGAGATTGGGCAAAAGCTCAACCAGCTCTTAGGCACATTTGGTAGCACTGAAATGTGAGAAGGAAGCATCTGAAGCCCTTGTGAGGTAGTATGGCCTGGAGTTAAAGTCACATTTAAAGAATCAGACTGGAATTGAAATTCTAGATCTGACCCTTGCTGGCTGTGTGACCTTGGGCAAATTCCACACCTTTCATTATCTCTGTTTCTTCTTCTGGTGTAACATGTTTTTCATCATTGTTACCATCACCATGACACCAGCACAGCATAGTTCATGCCAGTGTCTATGCTGAACCTCCACACCCATTATCTTGTTTAACCTTCATGAAAACCTTATAAACTTGTAAAACTATGTAACCTTCATGAAAACATTATCTTTTGAAAAATATATGTGTATACATAAAAAACTAGGGCACTCTGGCACATACAGAAGTAACTTGAAGAATATCATATACATAGTGGCAAAGCTCAGGCTGAAATCCGTTATTCCAGCCCAGGGTTCATATTCTTAAACTTAGTGTAAAGATTAATAATAATAATGCTTATAATAATAACAAATAGGGTTAATGTAAGAAATAAAAATGGAAGTGATTTTTTTTTATTTTTTTTAAGTTTTTTTTTTTTTTTTAGTCATAGATGGACACAATATCTTTATTTATTTATTTTTATGTGGTGCTGAGGACCAAACCCAGTGCCTCACGCATGCGAAGCAAGTGCTCTACCACTGAGCTACAACCCTAGTCCTGGACGTGATTATGTATTTGAAGTGTATTGACTCTTTATTTTTTTTAAATTTTTATTTATTTATTTATTTATTTTTTTTAGTTGTTGATAGTCTTTCTTTATTTTACGTGGTGCTGAGAATTGAACCCAGTGCCTCACATGTGCCAGGCAAGTGTGCTACCACTGAGCCCCAGCCCCAGCCCTTGACTCTTTTTATAAAGTACTATGTTGTTTTATGCATATTAGTCAGCTGCTTTTTATAAATGAAAGCAAAATTCTTATTAACAAATTAAAAAAAAAGATTTCTCTGGAATTTTCTTCCTTCCCAACTGGGTTTGCATTAGCTAGGCAGATGAGATAATAGCCTTCATTTCAGTTTTTCTCTAATTGTATTTCTAAAGTCTTGCTAAATAAATCAGCTTTGATTATTATCTGCCTTCTTGGCTTCCATATTGACTGTTACAAAATACCTTCTGTTGGCTAAGGCTACTGGGTAGGTTGTCGTGCACCTGTTCTTTCATAGGTTATAAAGTGCCTGTGGTGATAATTATGAAAGGGATGTAGATTTCTGAAAGTTTCCCATGCTTTCTCTTCCCTCCTCTTCTTTACATTTTCTATAACAGTGGTCATAGGGTGGACACAAGGAGTGTAATCTGCTTTGCAAGAAATTTAGTCAATAGTGATAGACAAACGTAGATAACAGCAGATGAAGCCAGGTTTGGTGGCACAATTGTAATCCCAGCTACTTGGAGGCTGAGGTAGGAAGATCAAAAGTTCAAGACCTGCCTGGGCAATTTAGTAAGACTTTGTCTAAAAATAAAAAGGACTGGAATATAGTTCAATGGTACAGTGTCCCTGGGTTCAATCCCCAGTAGTCCCCCAAAACAAAACAACAACAGCAAACCCAGCAGGTAGTCAAGTATGGGACAAGTACAGCTATTTCAAAAGGAGAGAAGACTGCAGAAATTGTATAAGTATTATTTTTTTGTGTTTTTGGTTATGCAGGGGATTGAACTTAGAACCTGAGCATGCTAGGCAAGTGCTCTACCCCTGAATAACATCCCCATCCCTTTTTATCTTTTATTTAGAGACAGGGTCTCACTGAACTGCTTAGGACTTTCAAAGTTAGGTTGCTGAGGCTTGCTTTGAACTTGTGATCCTCCTGCCTCAGCCTCCTTAGCTATTGAGATTACAGGCAGGTACCACCTTGCAGGTTCCCTCATCCTTTTAAAAAAATATTTATTTTTACTTGTAGTTGGACACAATACCTTTGTTTTATTTATTTATTTTTTATGTGGTGCTGAGGATGGAACTGGCATGTGCTGAGCGAGTGCTCTACCACTGAGCCACAACCCCGGCCCCTCCCTCATCCTTTTTATAAGGACACTGGTGATTACATTTAATTCATGGCCCACTCAGATTATGGAAATCCCCATCCCCAAATCCTTAATCACATCTGCAAAGTCCTTTTTGCCATCAAAGCTCCTGTTTATAGTTCCAGAGATCAGATGTGGAAGGTGTCATTTTTAGTTAGGTGTTGTAGGTGTTTTGGGAGTTTTCAGTTTTTCTTTTGCAAACCAGTTCTTCAGTGCACATCATTGCATGTCCATGGGTGCACATGTGATAGTATTTCTCTAGGGTAGATCCTTAGAGGTAGAACTGCTGGGTCCTAGGTGACCATTTTAATAAATACTACCAAATTGTTCTCCCAAATGGCTGTGCCAGTTTCTACTCCCAGTATCAGTGTTTCACGGGACCGCTTTTCCTCACACCCTTGTGGAGACCATTTTAGAATTCAAGAGTTTGCTTAAAATTTTTCATTTTACTTAAGCCAGTGGCTCTCACACCATAGATGACATATATCACTGCTATTTCTTCAAATCTGCTATTTTTACAGTAGGCATAATTGGGTATCTGGAAATGCATGCCAAACCCTGGTCAGCTGTAAGAGCCAGAGTTTTCCCTTGGTGCCATCCAGCTCTTATCAGTTCACTTCAGGACCTCTCTTCTTGATCTCCTTCAGCTCCTGGCATAACCTCATTTGGGTCAGTAATCCAGTTAATACAGTCCATGTCCATATATAGGCAGGAAAGAAGATGACTTCTTAGTCTGTGATGTTTGGGGACGCTGCCAGAGGCCAGCAGAGCCAGGGAGCTGCACTCACCAGGCTGAGATGCCTTGGTTTTTGAAGTATGCTCAGAGTGCACAGCACTTGTTTTAACAATTTGGACTCAGATTCCCTTAAAAGTTTCTCTGTTCCGTATTAATATAATGAGTAATTCCACATTTTTGAACCTGATATTAAGTGAATTGTATTTTGTGATATGCGAAACTTTGTGTGGGGGATGGGGACAGTACTGGGAATTAACCCAAGGCCTTGAGATGCTAGACAGATCTCCATCAGCCCTTTTTCATTTTTTGTTTTGAGACAGGGTCTCATTCAGTTGCCATCCTCTTGCTGCAGCTTCCCGTGTAGCTGGGCTTACAGGTGTGTGCCACCATGCCCAGCTGCAAAATCTTTTTGATTATAAAAAATAATACATGAATACTGTAGAAAATATTAAAAAGTATTAGAGACACTGTTTAAATAGCCTGGAATTGCATCAGCTAGAAAAAAATATTATTTTTAAAATTTTGAACCCAATACCTTTATTTTAGTTATTTAGTTTTATGTGATGCTGAGAATTGAACCCAGTGCCTTGCACGTGCTAGGCACATGCTAGGCAAGTGCTTTACTGTTGAGCCACAACCCCAACCCCCAAAATTAATTTTTAATTATGTTCTTCAAATCATTCTTTAGTATACCAAACTGGCATTATATACTATGTATTGTATTCTTACTGGATACATTTTGTTGGATTCTATTTAAAACAATTTTTAATGGCTATATAGTAGTGTCGTGCACCCCCCATCCCCCAGTTTCAGAACTTGGGGTAATGGGGCTCTACCAGTGAGCTGTATCCCCAACTCTTTGTGTTTTCTATTTTTGGAAAAGGGTCTCATTGGATTGCCCAGGCTGCCCTGGAACTTGCCATTCTCCTGCTTCAGCCTCTAGACTAGCTGGGATTATGGGCAAGCACCACCATGCTTGGCTACACAATAGCTTTTGGATGACTATGATTGTTTTTTATATTACTACTATTACTTTAAGTCTGTTATTATAAAGATAATACCAATTTATAGAAAGTTAAATGATTTTTAGTGCTTAGAGTCATTGTTTGATAAAAAAGCTTGGTGAATTTTAAATTTGTAGTTAATAAAGTGTGTTTCTGCAACCTAATAATGTTGACAAGTTACAGTATAAAGGTCTTTAAATAGTACTATATAATTCCTCTCCTAATAACATTGAACATATATGTGGAGCTTTGAGTTTAGAAAGTGCTATTAAATACATATGTGGGATAATTAATGTTCCATGATGGGACACATCAGAGTGCACAAATTTTAATCCCTAGTGTTTCTACTAAAACCCGCAGTTGGATGAATTACTAGGTCAGAGCACAGTATGTAGCAATTTTAGATTAACAATAAGGAGATACATAATTTGCAAACTATTTTATGCAAAAATTGTTTATTTAGTAATGCTAATAACTACAGATGCTTTAAGTAGTGGTTTTATACCAACAAAATATTAACATTCAGCTTGTATTTGTAATGGATCTTTTCTGTGTTTACTGTGCTTGCTTTATGCTCTGTAGTTTGCATTACTGATTTCATATGAACAATAGGTGTAGCTATTTACTGGACTGAGTAGAAAATCAGGACCTTTGTCTTTGTTGATATATTTGGTTTTCTTACTGCTGAAATGAAATGAGAATAGAAGAAGAATCTGTGTCAACATATTTGCATTTAAACAGCGGTACATAATAGAACTAACTATCGTTATTTCTTTTTTTTTTTAATTTGTTCTTTTTAGTTATACATTACAGTAGAATGTATTTTGGCAAATTATACGTACATAGAGTACATAACTTATTCTATTTAGGATCCCATTCTTGTGGTTGTACATGATGTGGAGTTACCCTGGCTATGTATTCAAATACAAGGCTAGGGAAGTTATGTCTGATTAATTCTACTGTCTTTCCTATTCCCCTCCCTCCTCCCTTACTTCATTCCCCTTTGTCTAATCCAGTGGATTTCTATTCTTCTCCTCCACATCCTCCCTTGTTTGGGTCAGCATCCACATATCAGAGATAACATTTGGCCTTTGGTTTTGGGAGATTGGCTTATTTCACTTAGCATGATAGTTTCCAGTTCCATCCATTTACTGACAAATGCCATTATTTCTTTCTTCTTTACAACTGAGTAATATTCCATTGTGTATTTATACCATACTTTCTTTTTTTTAAAATTTTTTAATTGCTCAAAACATTGCAATGATCTTGACATATCATACATTTGATTCAAATGGGGTACATAATCTTATTTTTCCACGTGTACAGATTGCAGGATCACATTGGTTATACAGTCACGTTTATACATAAGGCCATACTAGTGTCTATTGTATTGTGCTGCCCTTCTTCTTCTTTTTTTTTTTAAGAGAGAGAGAGAGAGGAGAGAGGAGAGAGGAGAGAGGAGAGAGGGGAGAGAGAGAGAGAGAGAGAGAGAGAGAGAGAGAGAGAGAGAGAATTTTTTTGTAAAGAGAGAGTGGAGAGAGAGAGAGAGAGAGAAAATTTTTTAATATTTATTTTTTAGTTATCAGTGGATACAACATCTTTGTTTGTATGTGGTGCTGAGAATCGAACCCGGGCCGCACGCATGCCAGGTGAGCGTTCTACCACTTGAGCCTCATCCCCAGCCCGCCCTTCTTCTTTTTTTTTTTAAAGAGAGAGAGAGAGAGAGAGAATTTTTTTTTAATATTTATTTTTTAGTTTTCGGTGGACACAACATCCTTGTTTGTATGTGGTGCTGAGGATCAAACCCGGGCCACACGCATGCCAGGCGAGCGCGCTACCACTTGAGCCACATCCCCAGCCCCGGCCCTTCTTCTTTATCCAGTCATTTGTTGAAGGACACTATGTTGCTTCCATCCTTAGCTATTGTGAGTTGAGCTGCTATAAACATTGATGTAGGTGTGTCACTATAGTATGCTGTTTTTAAGTCCTTTGGGTATAGACTGAGGAATTGGGTAACTGGGTCAAATGGTGGTTCCATTCCAAGTTTTCTAAGGAATCTCCATACTGCTTTCTATAGTGGTTGTACCAATTTGCAGTCCCACCAACAATGTATGAGAGTACCTTTCTCCCCACACTCTCACTAATATTTATTATTACTTGTATTCTTTATAATTGTCATTCTGACTGGGGTGAAATGGAATCTCAGTGTAGTTTTAATTTGCATTTCTCTAATTGCTGGAAATGTTGAGCATTTTTTCATGTATTTTTTGACCATTTGATCTCTTCTAAGAAGAATTTGTTCAGATCCTTTGCTCATTTTTGATTGCATTATCGATTTTTCAGGTGTTGAGTTTTTTGAGTTGTTTGTATAATCTGGAGGGTAATGCTCTTTCTGAGGTACAGGTGGTAAAAATTTTCTCCCATTCTGTAGGCTCTCTGTTCATGTTCTTGATTGTTTCCTTTTTTTTTTTGTGAAGAAGCTTTTCAGTTTGATGCCATCCCATTTATTGATTCTTGATTTTACTTCTTGAACTTTAGGAGTCTTATTGAGGAAGTTGATCCCTAAGCCATTATGACGGAGAGTTGGGCCTACTTTTTCTTCTCTTGAGTGCAGGGTCACTGGTCTAATGCCTA
This sequence comes from Callospermophilus lateralis, assembly GCF_048772815.1. Classification (NCBI taxonomy): domain Eukaryota; kingdom Metazoa; phylum Chordata; class Mammalia; order Rodentia; family Sciuridae; genus Callospermophilus; species Callospermophilus lateralis. The sequence continues at coordinate 4,058,450 of NW_027514713.1, read as the reverse complement.
GGTCCTTAATCTACTTAGAGTTGAGTTTTGTGCAGGGTGAGAAATAAGGGTTCAATTTTTCATTCTATTACATATGGATTTCCAGTTTTCTCAATACCATTTGTTGAAGAGGCTATCTTTTTTCCAATGTAAGTTTATGGAAAAAATGTTATGTCTGATTAATTCTACTGTTCATCCTATTTCCCTCCCTCGTCCCCTCCCTTCCCTTCATTCCCCACTGTATGTCTAGGATGAGATAACTGTATTTATGTGGATGTGTCTTTGTGTCTTCTATTCTGTTCCATTGGTCTTCATGTCTGTTTTGGTGCCAATACCATGCTGTTTTTGTTACTATAGCTCTGTTCTTTATTTCTTGATATCAGTTCCTCCCAAATCATTAAGTCATAGTGTAATTGTAAAACAGTTTATAGGTTATTTAATCTAAAAAGAGGAAATATGGGTAAAAAGTTCAAAATATGTTTAGAGTCTTTGGGGAAAGGGTGTTTTGATGAACTTATAATAAAGAAAAGTTTATTTTCCCAAGGGGATATTCCCTACCCCCAAGACTTTATGGTTGGTAAACTTTAAAATAAATTTTTTCTTAAATTTTTGTAGTGCTAGGGATTGAACCCAAGACCTCACACATGCCAGTGAAGCACTTTACCATAGAACTACATTTCTAGCTCCCAGTAGAGATTCTTTTTTAAATTTTTTTAGTTGTCAAAGGATATTTTTTTATTTATACGTGGTGCTGAGAATCAAACCCAATGCTTCACACATGCTAGGCAAGTGCTCTACCACTGAGCCCCAACCCCAGTGCCCCTGGAGGGATTCTTATCCTGAATAGAATTCCCAGGGTTTATGAACTTGGATGGGAAAAATGTATTTTTACTTTCACATACTTTTAGCTGAAATTCAGCATTTCCTCCAGTTATGAATGTAGTCAACAATCCTTCATAGAATTGGCAGAACCTGTGACTTTGCAACAAGCATTTATAGGTATTATTTTATTATATTGCAGTTGTTGAACTGTCTTAAAGTATGGTTTATGCTCACCATTGCTTAGGAAATATGGTAATTATTAGATCTTGTTATCCAATGTGCTGATAAATGAAGCTCCTATGTTATGATGTCACAGGTTTGTTGAAATATTTTGGTAACTGTATTTCAGGGTACTATGACAGGTTTCTTATAATCCCATATTTTGGTTTTGGTTTTGACTTTTGTTGTTGCTGAGGTGGGGGAGGTGCTGGGGAGCAGGAGGTGCTGGGGAGCAAATGCAGGGCCTTGAGTATGTTAGGCAAGTGGGTGTTCTGATTTTGCCCATTTGTTAAATATCCTGTCATTTACAATGAAGTTTTTTTTTTTTTTTTTTTTTTTTTTGTGTGTGTGTGTGTGTGTGTGTGGTGCTGGGAATTGAACCCAGGACCTTGTGCATGTGAGGCAAGTACTCTACCAACTGAGCTATATCCCCAGCCATGAAGCTGGGTTTTTTAAGAAAATAAAATATCTGTTAAAATTACTTTTTTTTAAAAGCCCAATTTTCTCCTCTCCCCTTTGTCTGAAGAGAATGTTGGTCAGCTGAAGGTATGTGAAAAAAATTTCAGTAACATACTTTATATTGGTGTCTTATACTTCTAATTGAAAACCATTTTAAACAGGTGGCCCCAGGCAGTAACAGTTGCTATCCCCAGAGAAACATTGTTTTTAAAGTCGGAAGTTCATTTTACTTTCATCTTCTCTATAGAGTACAATTATACTCTTGTGGTTTCTTTTATTGTTCCGATTGTTACTTTACATTTGCTGCTGACAGGTTTCAGGAGTTTTGCTTAAACAGTCTCCAGAATTGCGCCGTTCAGTTGGTTGCCATTGCCCACACGTGGCTGCTGGGTACCTGTAACATGGCTAGTCAGAAATGAAATGTGCTGAAAATGTAATGCATAGAATACTTGGACGACATCATGCCAAAAAAAGGAGAAAGATCCCATTAATATCAATATTACTTTATATTAGTTAAATGTTGAAATGATAATATATTGGATGTGATGGGTTAAGTAAAATATGATTTAAATTTTAAAACATCAAAATTAATTTTATATCTATCTATCTGTCTATCTATCTATTTATGCAGTGCTGGGGATTGAATCCAGGGGTGCTCTACCACTGGGTTACATTCCCAGCCCTGTAATTTTTTTTTTTTTTTTGAGACAGGGTCTCACCAAGTTGCCCAGGCTGGCTTCAAGCTTTGGATTCTTCTGCCTCAGCTTCCCAAGAACTGGGATTGTCGGAGTGGAGGGGAGGGGAGGGGTTATAGTAGAGGATGGGAAAGGCAGCAAAATACAACAGACACTAGTATGGCAATATGTAAATCAATGGATGTGTAACTGATGTGAGTCTGCAATCTGTATATGGGGTAAAAATGGGAGTTCATAACCCACTTGAATCAAAGTGTGAAATATGATATATCAAGAACTATGTAATGTTTTGAACAACCAACAATAGAAATTAAAAAAGAAAAAAGAAAAAATTTAAAAAAATTAAAAAAAAATAAAAAAGTAAAACATAAATTAACCACACGAAAAAAAAAAAAAAAGAGAGAGAAAACAATATCATGAAAACTGAGAACAAAAGTAGACCAGAGATGCATTCCACTGCACAGTAAAGTTCTGGATTTTTCCAGTGATGCTCTTGGATTATCTGACTAGATGAACAGGAGCGCCTATAGAGTATTTTAGAAAAATCTCCATTAAAAGTTACTTCTTAAACATTACGTATTTGAATCAGTAAAATTCAGATGTCCTGAAAATGTGTTTTAATAAAGGTGTTATATTTTGAAAAAAAAAAAAAAGAACTGGGATTGTCACTGGAGAGAAATGTCTTTGGAGAAGGGTCCAAGGAGTTCTGGAGGGAAGGGGGAATTTGACTCAGAATCGGCTGAGTTCTTGGCCTATTTGATGGGAAAGAATTTCAGCACATCCCAGACAAAGGCATAGACAGAGGTTTATTTAGGAGGTAGATACATATTCAAGGGGGGTTGCAGGGTGTCTCAAGAGTGGAAAGCCTCTCCTTGGGGGGGGTGCAGTATTTACAGAGGGCTGTACTTAGGGGCTACACTGGAGGTGGAGCTAGGGTGGAGTGGCAGTTTCCCCTATAGCTTACGTATTTCCCACATTTTAAAAGCTCTGCTTTATGCATTTCAGTGACTTTTGGGAGTTTCCTTTGAGACTTAGCATATCTCTCTCTCTTTATCCTAAATCCTTATCCCAGGATTATATCTGAGCCCATTGGGTAGGTTTGTTATCTTTATTAATGTGACTACTAAAAAATATTAATTTTTTTCTTTTTTTAATTGATTTTATTATTTTTTAAATACACGACAACAGTGGAATGCATTACAATCCTTATTACACGTATAGATCACAATTTTTCGTATCTCTGTATATAAAATATGTTCACGTCAATTTATGCCACTATACATGAACTAAAAAATATTAAATTTTTGTATGTGTTTTATATATTTCTTTTGGATGGTGTTCCTTTAGACAGATTGGCCAACTTGTCCTTAGGGCCATATCAAGATAACTTTTTCTCAATAAAAAGCTCTTTAGTTGTTGTTTGGTTTGTTTTGGTATTGGGTATTGAATGTGGGGTGCTTTACTACTGAGCTGTTTCCCTGTCTTTTTTTTTTTTTTTTTGTAGACAGGATCTCGATAAGTTGTTGAGGCTGGCCTCAAGCTTGTGATTGTCCTGCGTCAGTGCCCCAAGTTTCTGGGATTACAGGTGTGAACCACCACACCTGCTTAGAGAAATAGTTTTAATAAACAGAGAAGCTGGGCATGATGGTGCATGTCTATAATCCCAGCTACTCAGGAGGCTACAGAAGGAGGATTGCCAAATTTGGGGTCAGCCTGGGCAACTTAGACCCCTGTCTCAATATAAAAAACAATTAAAAAGGTCTGGAGAAATTATTCAGTGTTAAAGCACCTCTGGGTTCCAACCCCAGTGCTGGGGTGGTGGTGGAGGTGGGAAATAGTGGGAATATTCTCTTTAAAAATGCTATAGTAGGGGCTGGGGTTGTATCTCAGTGGTAGAGCACTTAGCTGGCACATGTAAGGCACTGGGTTTGATCCTCAGCATCACATAAAAATAAAAAAATAATATAAAGATATTGTGTCCATCTACAACTAAAAAAATATGGGGGGAGAGAATGCTATAGTACACATCTGTAACCATCTAGCTTTATTTATCATAAATCAGAATGAGAGACTTTAGAGACTTTGTTTAAATTGATGGGATTATTTTGCTGTTTGTGTTATACGCATAATTAAAATCATATTTATGGCCATGTGTAATGTAGTATATAAATTATCTGTATATTTAGAAATTTTAGACAGCATATGATTCAAAATTTCTAAGGTTTTCTACAGATGCAGCTCAGTGATAGAATACTTTTGTAGCATGCCTGAGGCCCTGAGTTTGATCCCTAGCTTCAAAAAACAAAACAAACAAAATTGAAAGTTTGAAAAGGGAATACAGGGGCAAGGCTTCACATCCTTCCCACTCCCAATCCCAATAACAGCCAGCATTACTAGCTGCCTAGGTCCCCCAGGGACAGTTAGTGCGCACACAAGTGATACATTAGCCTGATTTGCTGGTCTCCCCTTTCCTCCGTGCTAACCACCTTAGCCTGTTGGTGTTGTAATAGCAGGACTGAAAGGCTCCCATCCTCAGGGCCTTCCTCTTCCCTCTGGATGAAATTAGCTTCCGTAAAGCCACCACCAGGTGGGTAATAGAGCTGGCATTTTTGAGACTATTAAAGAATGAAATTATTTTTATTTATTTATTTATTAGATGTAAATGGACACAACATAATGCCTTTATTTTTATGTGGTGCTGGGGATCAAACCCGGGCCCTGCCGGTGCTAGGCGAGCACTCTACCGCTGAGCCACAATCCCAGCCCAAGAATGAAATTCTTAAAACTTAGCATGTTGGGAAAAAAAGTGAAAAACAGTGACATTACTCAGGAAAACTTAAGCCTTGTTTGCAGATAAGTGGGGAAGTTTTGAAACAACTGGAACAGTGACTCTTTTCAAATAAATACATACAGTTGTTTTAGCACAGTCCCAGTGAGTACAGATAGATCTTTCAGGGACCATAGCAAAAGAGACAGGGGACCTTTAGCTCAAAGGCTTACTGATTGCAAGACTGTTTGGTAATTCTTTAATAATTGGGGTTACACCATGTTAACTGGACCTAGAACAATTCTCCTAAATTTTGATATGGCAGGTTCATCTCCTCTTTCTCCAAGCAATTATGTCAGTACTAAAAAAGTCACCCTTCCTACTTCTGGAGTTAGGCACTTGTAGGTAAAATAAGTATTTAACATATTTGATACAACATTAGTGTTTTTTTTTTTGTGTGTGTATGTGTGTGATGTTGGGGACTGAACCCAAGGCCTTGTGCATGCAAGGTAAGCACTCTACCAACTAAGCTATACCCCCAGCCCAACAATAGTTTTTAAATATGTATAAAATGCTGTATTACATGGTTCTTTGCTTTGCCTATAATTTTTGGAATGCTTCTTAACACGTGGAGTCATACAGAATATCATGCCCTCTGGGACTCAGAAGGATAGTGTGCTGAGTCAGTGACAAATAACCTGCTACTCCAAAACGCTGCGCCTCTGGCAGATATATACAGATATAGAGAGGGAGCCCAAGCCTAGGTGGCAACACATCTAGCCAGCTTTTAGCCCAGCTCTGTCACCTATCAATGAGAAGACTTAAAGGAAATATATGAGGTAACATACTCAGAACAGCGACTGGCACTTGGCATTTAAAAATGAAAAAAAAAATGTCTGTGAGATACAAGTTTTGCTATTAAATGCTCATTATAGTTCAGATATTGGACTTCTCAAGTTTTGTTGGCATGGTGCATTCTAAAATCATGTGTCATCACGGATAAATAGATAATATCCCTAAAGTTCTTTAAAACCTGGAAAAAAGAGATCCTTATTTTTATTTACATATAGTTGAATAAAAGTAGATATTGGTCTTGATCTTGTTTTCAACAGGAATAATATTGTTGGTTATTTTGCTGGGAACAGATGAGACTAAATGTAATTTCTCCAAATTGCATTGAAACAATTCTTATGATTTTTATAATTTTCTCTTATACATTCTTTTTTATATAGGCTTCTCTCTTTTATTCTTTCATATATTGGGCATAAAAGGTCAAGGTATTTCCTTATTGAGAGTTGCCCCTCAGAACATTATTCTTGGGCTGGGTGTGGTGGTGCTGCTCATCCAGGTGGTACACACCTGTAATCCCAGAAGTTTGGGAGGCTGAGGCAGGAGGATCACAAGTTCAAAGCCAACCTCAGCAACTTAGCAAGGCCTTAAACAACTAAGTGAGACTGTCTCAAAAATAAAAAATAAAAGGGCTGGGAAGTTAGCTCAGTGGTAAAAGCACCCAAGGGCTCACCCCAGCACCACAATAAATGAATGAATAAATAAATAAGTAAACAAAACAAGCAAGCAGAAATCATTTCTAGTTCATAAGTCAAGAAAAAACTATTGTTGCACTTGTGTACAGCAGCATGTGCATACCACCTGAGGTTCTTGTTAAATTTTAGTTTGGTTCAGTGATTCTAGGGTGGGACCTGACATTTTACATTTCTAAGGAGCTCCCAGGTAATGCCAGTGCTCAGGACCCAGGACCACACTTAGAGAAGCAGTTTTGTTTTGTGTTTGCAATGCTTAGAACTGTGAACCTAGACAGAGCCTTCCACATTCTAGGCAAGCACTCTACCACTGACCCATACCCTAGCCTATAATGTTTTATTTTATGTATGAACCATATTTTGTTTAACTGACCGCCTTATTTTGTTCCTTTATAAATAATCTTGTGAAATAGACAGTATAGGAATTATCTTTTAGAGATGAGAACACTGAGGCTTTGCAGTTAAAAAATAAAATAGATTTTTATTTTAAAAAATAAAATAAAATAGTAGATGTTTATTGAGTTGGAGGCCTAGAATTATAATGATGCCATCCATACCATATGCCAGCATTTTGTAAGTGACAAGTAATATGATAGGGTTCTTGAAACAGTGAATCTGGGAGTCTTTGAATACTATTTAATGTTTTGTTGTTTTGTTTGTTTGTTTGGGGGTTTTGGTACTGGGTTTGATTCCTGAAGTGCTCTACCATTCAGCTATGCCCCTAGCCCTTTTTATTTATTTATTTATTTATTTATTTTTGAGACAGGGTCTCCTTACATTGCTGACCTTGAATTTATGATCCTTGTGCCTCAGCCTCCCTCCTGAGTCACTAAGATTACAGGCAGGCTCCCTGCATCCTGCAGTGTTTAATCTTTTTATCTTTGTTACATAGGTCTCTACTTTGGTAAAGAATGTTTTGTATTGTTTTTGGTACTGTGAATTGAACCTAGGACAGCTTTACCAATGAGCTAAGTCACCAGCCATTGTTTAAAATTTTTATTTTGAGACAGGGTCTTGCTGAGTTGCTTAGAGCCTCACCAAGGTGCTGAGGTTGGCTTTGAACTTGGGATCCTCCTGTCTCAGCTAACTAGTAGCTGGGATTACAGGCATGAACTACCATGCCTGGTTAAGAATGTCTAAAAATTTATTTAACCATTTTTTTTTAAAATCACATGGACTTAATGTCCAATTTTCAGAGATTAATATATAAGAAAATTACATCCCCATCCTGAATGCTCCCAAATAACTACGGTGGTAATTGGTGTTCATTTTTTCTTCTTTTGAGATGGAGTCCTTGTATTATCTAGGTTGGTCTTCAACGCCTTCCTGGGGCAGAGGTGCTCCTCCTGCCTAAACCTCCCAAGTAGTTAGGCCTATAGGCACGGGCCACCATGTCTGATTACTAATGGTATTTCTTACTTGGCTATATTTCCTCAGTGACAGTATTTGCTTCTCAGTTAAATTCTGATTCCTCTTCTCTGAGCTTATTTTTCCCATTCTTTCTTTCTTTTTTTTAAATCAGTTTTCCTCTTACTCTATTTGTGTGAAGAGAATGGGTACCATTAGGAATGTGGATTTTACTTTCCAGTCACATCACATCTTAAGCTTTTATAGTCATAGAACTTGTAAAGCTGAAAATGTCTTGAGATCATTTAATCCAGCTTTTTGTTCAGAAGATACTGAGTTCCTTTGGTCTATCATGGTCGATACTGAGAAGTTGGTGGCTTTCAAAATTTCTCTGGAATATTCAATAGGTTACATAGAGCAGAGCTTCTCAAAGTGTGATCCATGTACTGGGAACCATTTGTTACTCTGGTGACAAGACATATACAAAGATGGAGAGGAAATACTTAGAAACTTCAAAGTTTGCTATCTGTGCAGCCTAATAATAAAACTTAAGACTTATATTTTTTATGTCCTATTTTTCACTTTTTAAAAAATGATTGATTTTTTTACATTGTATAAAAATATTATTCTACATCAGATTGAAAGAAAATAAGACAAATAAAAAACTTGATTCTTTAGCATAGTGTGTGAAGCACTGATGTAGAATATCCAACACAGTGTCATGTAGAAGTCTCTTCTGCCAGTTTTCAAGTACAAATAACTGTGTTTTTTTTCTTTTTTCTTAAAAAATATTAGTTTTGCTGTAATTTGAAGAGAGATTTACACATGGTAGAAATGTAATACATATTTATTCTGATCTTGGAGATACTCATTTAATGTGTTACTATACCCCCAGCTCAGTAAGGTTGGAAAAACTTAAGCTAGTAAGCTATATCCAAAATATTTGAACATGTCATGGCAATATTTGTATGTTACCATCTTGGATAAGAGAAGGAAACGCCCTAGTGAGAGAAGTATTGGGACTGGGGTCAGATTTCTTGTCATTTAGCTTTTGGAAAACACATCGTTGTAACATTATTTAGTGTTCATTTCTATTTTAATGTAATTTTGTGTCATTTGTAATGCCTCTTTTAGTTTTAGCAATCATCCCTTGTTCTTTGGAATTAGAGTAGCCTTCTCCTGGTTTCTTTTTTTGGGGTGGGGATAACCAGGGATTGAACTCAGGAATATTCAACCACTGATCCACATCCCTAGCCCTGATCCTTCTATTTGTATTTTATTTAGAGTCTAGGCCTCACTGAGTTGCTTAGTGCCTCGCTGTTGCTGAGGCTAGCTTTGAACTGGCGATCCTCCTGCCTCAGCCTCCCAAACTCCTGGGATTACAGGAGTGCATCGACACATGGCCTCCTGATTTCTTAATCAAATTGTAGGTGAGCATATTTGTGACATAATAGACATAGACTATCAGAGGCTGTGAACTTAAGTGGTGTTTACAGGTTTGAGGGACATAACTTCATACTACTCAGGATCATGAAATTGTCACTCCCTATTTAATGATAGAAAGGTCAGTGATGAAGCAAGTGACTATCCATCCCCTAAAAGGCACCTTCTTTTAGAATTCTGTTTACAATCTAAGAATCCTTAAAAATAAGATTCCTTTTGGCAAATTTTAAATCCTCTACTTGAACATTCTATGTGATGTCTACTTAATATGATTAATCTTTTTCCATATGATGAAATGGAATGACACGTTTTATTTTTCAAAATTTTATTTGGCAAATCCTTCTTCTTCCTTTTTGGTGGTACTGGGGATTGAAACCAGGGCCTTGTGCATGCTAGGCAAGCACTCTACCAACTGAACTATATCCTCAGTCCCCAAATCCTTCATCTTATGTTTATTTAAATATAGGTGAATATTTTATCTGTAGGGCAGCTATTCACCTTTGTTTTGAAACTAGTTTTTGTTTTTTTTAATGGTACCAGGGATTGAACCCAGGGGTGCTTAACCACTGAGCCACATCCCTATCCCTTTTTATTTATTTTTTTTCCTTTTTATTTTGAGACAGAGTCAGCTAAGTTGCTGAGGCTGGCTTTGAACTTGCAGTCCTCCTGCCTCAGCGTCCCAAGTCACTGGGATTACAGGGTGTGCCACCACATCTGGGTTGAAACTAATTTTTATCTGTACAAAGCTCAAATTTTTAAGGTATATGATGTTTGAAATTGAGTTAGGATTTGAGATAACCAACACATAGTCTCCTTCGTGGCTATTAAATTATATGTTTTTCTTTTTTTGACACTGGGATTAAACCTAGGGGTGCCCTACTGCTGAATTACATCTCCAGCCCTTTTTATTTATATTTATTTATTTATTCATTCATTAATTTTTTCTTTTTTGGGGGTGGGGTGGGGAGTACCAGGGATTAATTTCAGGGATCACTCAACCACTAAGCCACATCCCCAAGTTGCTTAGCACCTGGCTTTTGCTGAGGCTGCCTTTAAATCTTTGATCCTCCTGCCTCAGCCACTGGGATTACAGGTGTGTGCCATAGCCCAGGATCTCATTTTGTTAAAGAGACCAGGTTTTATTGTGTTGCTCAGGCAAGCAGTGATCCTCCTGCCTTAGCTTACTGAGTATCTGGGACCACCAGTGTGTACCATCACACCTGACTAAAATTGATAGTTTTTTTTCTTTTTAGATATACATGACAGTAGAGTATATTTTGACATATTATACATACATGGAGTATAATTTATAAATCATTTTTTAAAAACTGTTCTTTGCTTCCTATATTTGCAGAGGCATAAGTAGAGCAGGGAGATTTTTGTTAAGTGTCTAAGTGTTATTTTAAAGCCCAATGAGACTTTCTGCATTATATTATAGTGACCCACACGAAGTTCTTCTTTACACAGGAGTGGGTTGGACTGCTTGTTTTTCTCTCCATCCTGACCTTCTTTTCCTATCCTTTAGAAATGTCTTTAAAAAGCCATGAGGAAGGCGATGTGATGTTAGTGTTTGCACTGCTTTAAAGCCCACTTCTCCAACTTGTATTTATACCTGGATTATTTCTGCCTAGGGTGAAATGTTAGAAAATGGACATGAAAATTTTCCTAAGAAACCTCTGCTTTCCTTTCTTTGATAGGTTATGCAGATGGTCATTTTTCTCTTACTTTCTAAACTAAATTCACCCATACTCCAATTTATGTAAAAACAAACCTTCAAACTGAACATCGATGTTGTCATATGTGCCCACACACATACGATATAGTTCTGGTCAGTGCTCTTTTTTTTTTAAGAGAGAGAGAGAGAGAGAATTTTTTAATATTTATTTTTTAGTTTTTGGCAGACACAACATCTTTATTTGTATGTGGTGTTGAGATTGAACCCAGTGCCCCACGCATGCCAGGCAAGCATGCTACCACTTTCTTTTTTTTTTTGTTACTGGGATTGAACTCAGGAGTGCTGTGCTGCTGAGCCATATCCCCAGCCATTAATTAATTAATTTATTTATTTTTGAGACAGGATCTTGCTAAGTTGCTGAGGGTTTCACTAATTTGCTGGGGGTTCTTGCTCAATTATTGAGACTGGCCCTGAATTTGTCATCCTCCTGCCCAGCTTTCCCAGCTGCTTAGATTACAGGTGTGTGCCACTGCACCTGACTGTGCTTTTTCATTCTGTGGCCCAATTCTTAACCTCCAAAAAAGAGATGAAATTGTGTTCTTATGATATGGTGAGGAAAATCCCAGCTTTTTGATCAAATCAATTTAGTATTGTAAAACATAAGAAATAGAGCTTTTTTTCTCTTCAAAAACCTGTGGTTTTAGAAGATTCAGTGTAAGATTGCACAAAGCTTTTAGATTGCAGAAAAGAAAAGCAGTGTTCTTGCATGTGCAGTGGTGCACACCTGTAATCCCAGTGGCTCAGGAGGCTGAGGCAGGAGGATCCAGACTTCAAAGCCAGCCTCAGCAAAAGCAAGGCCCTAAGCAACCCAGTAAGAACCTGTCTCTAAATAAAATACAAAATAGGGCTGGGGATGCTGCTCAGTGGTCAAGAGTTCCTGAGTTCAATCCCTTGCACCTCTGCCACCCAAAACAAAACAAAACAAAACAAAACCTGAAAGCAGTGTTCTTAAAGAAACTCAGTTTCTGGGGCTGGGATTGTGGCTCAGTGGTAGAGCGCTTGCCTAGCATGCGTGAGGCACTGGGTTCGATTCTCAGCACCAAGTACAAAACTAAATAAAATAAATGTCCATCAACAACTAAAAAAAAATTTTAAAAAATAAAGAAACTCAGTTTCTTAAAGAAATAAAAGCATAGAAAAAGATTGGAGCAAAGTAGAAGACAGGAGACCTCAAAACTTGGGCAAAAGGGAAAGTGTGGCTCTCCAGCTTCTTATTTCTTATTCGTCAAATTGTGCTCTTGGATATTAAGGAAAGACTGGCTGATAGTTAAATTTCACTAGCAAGGAGAAAGATTTTTGCTTTCCTTTTTTTGATTAAAAAATTTTTGAGGGACTGATGTTGTGGCCAGTGGTACAGCACTTGTCTAGCATGGGCGCTGGGTTCCATCCTTAGAACCAAATAAAAAATAAATAAATAAAATAAAGGCATTGTGTCCATCTACAACTAAAAAAATATTAAAAAAAATTTTTTTCAGTGCAGATCAAACCCAGGGCAAATGTTCTACCACTGACCTATACCTCCAGCCCTAGATTTCTGATTCTTAGTGTTTTGATTCTAGGATGTTAAGTTTTCTTGGTGTGTTTTGTCTCTTTCTCTGTCCAGTTCGTATTTCACAGCATGATTCCAAAATGTATAACTTGGAAAAATATGTGTGTGTATATAAATATTTATATATATATATATAAACAAACATATGTAGATATATATATATGTGTGTGTGTAAATTAAAATTTTTTTGCAGTGCTGGGAATTGAACCCATGGTCTCATGCAAGCTAGGCAAGCACTCGACCCACCCAGCCCTCGATATATATGTATGTATATATATACACACACACACAGACACACACACACTCACACACACAAGCTTTTTATATTTACAAGCTTTTTCTTTCTTAAGTAATGTAATATTCAAAGATGGTAATCTGTTCCCCTGCTATGGTAAGTTTCTTTTGGATGTTTCTGTTTCAGTACTTCTATCCTTAGGGAAGGTTTAATACTGATGGCTAATGATCTTATTTTGGATTATTTTTCCTCATGTTTTTATTTTTAATTATTTTTGGTACCAGGCATCAAACCAGGGGAACTTAATCACTAAGCCACATCTCCAGACCTTTTTACTTATTTATTTATTTATTGATTGATTGATTGATTTAAAAGATGGAAGGATTAAAGCACAAGGCTAGTTAGCTAGGAACAATGGCTAATTAGCATTTCAAATTTTTCTTTTTTCTTTTTCTTTTTTTTTAAGAGAGAGAGAGAATTTTAATATTTATTTTTTAGTTATCGGGGGACACAACATCTTTGTTTGTATGTGGTGCTGAGGATTGAACCTGGGCCGCATGCATGCCAGGCAAGCGCCCTACCACTTGAGCCACATCTGCAGCCCCCAGACCTTTTTATTTTTTATTTTGAGACAAGGTCTCACTGAGTTGCTTGGGGTCTCACTCAGTTGGTGAGGCTGGTCTCAAACTTGTGATCCTCCTGCCTTAGCATCCCAAGTTGCTAGGCTTATAGAAATGTGCTCCTGGGCCCAGCCCATGTTATTTATTTATTTGTTTAAAAATATTTTTAGTTGTAGATGGACACATTATTTTTATGTGGTGCTGAGGATCGAACCCAGTGCCTCACTCATGGGAGACAGGTGCTCTACCACTGAGCTATAGCCCCAGCCCCTCATGTTTTGTATTTTGAGCTACCTAATGTGACTTAAACTAAATAGATATCTTATGTATGTAACTTTATTATCGTAATCTTTATAATTTTGGTTGTTGTTGGTGTTATTATTAATATTATTATTATTTTGATGTTAGGGATTGATGCTAGGGCCTCACATGTGGTAAGTGAGCTACACCCCCATCCCTAGAGAGCTTGTATTTATTAATCATTTTTCTACCTCCAGATGATATCGAAACTATCCTGATATATTTTAAGAACTAGGCATTCTGTAAAATAAAAGCCAAAAAGCTTCTGAATGGGAAAAGCTCTCAATATCCCCAAAACTGCATGTGCTCCTGAGCCCTCTTATTATGCAATCTGGTAGTTTTATTGAATACTTGTTAAATTGAATGAAAGCACCAAAATATGAAAGTAAATGGTCAAGGTAGGCATGTACCTTATTTATTCACATTTCTGAGAGTTAGCTAGTTATTGGTCATTTTGTCCTTTTTTTTTTTTTGGTGTGTGTGTGTGTGTGTGTGTGTGTGTGTGTGTGTGTGTTTTCTTCTGTGGTAATAGGACTTGAACACAGGGCCTAATGCATGGTAGGCTGTAACCCTGCCACTGAGTTGCACCCCAGCAGTCTTTGTTTTAAAGACTCGAAAACAGAGGAAGAGAAACACAAATGAGCGAAATACGGTTGATTAGAATTTTTCCTTTAAACACTCCAAGCAGTATTACATCTGTTAGTCTACATTACTAAATAGGTATGATGAAATTCTTAGCAATGAAATCTTTCTTATGTCACTAAGTGTAGCATTTTTAAAAATTTAAATTAATGTATTATGATCATCCATGATGTATCTACTGCTTTAAAGGTGCATTGGGGTACAACTAAACACGCTAAATCAGCACCTTTCACTCTTGCCTAGAAATTTCTATTTACTAAAGCAAGAGATTCATTTTTATCTGCCCAGCTACTATGAATAGTTTTTTTGACAGACAAGGAATCTCTAGAGTTCTCTTTATGGGGATACCTGCTTAGCCCTATTTCCTAAGCCATTCTCTAGTTTTCTACTATTAAAAAACTATTCAAATTGGTAACCTGGAGAAGATGTCCATGTTTTGAGCCATCTTCTGAGATAGCAGAAATAAGGCCACCCATACTCCCTTATCTGCGCCCTGGCAGACACTGAACACACTCCACCCTGATGTTTGGGTAGAGGTGATAGTGTCAAGCCACCCCTTCTGACCTGATGATGAGACTGATCCCCTTCACACACTGGGGACCTTTCTATTTACAGTAAGCACCTATTACCTTGTAAGCAAGAAAACTTGAATTCTTTGTAAACACTAATAAGGCAGGTCAGGAAGGGTGTGCAGGGCTAGCTACTTGATGTACCTACGCAAAAAGATAGATGCAGCTCTTCAGGTCTCTTAAGATGTAGAAAATAAACCCTTACCCAAATAAAACTGATGATTTCATCCATAAAATAGGAAGCAAGGTAACCAATGACCAAGTCACCTGCACATTTTGAATTGAGGAGATGATTTTGCTGTCATTCACATTCTGGTGGATATCTGACATAGAGTCCAACACTTGCTTAGGGGAGACAAATTGGCCCTTCATGTAGATCAAGACACTCTTAATATTTGGTTCTAATTTGCTGAGTTAGCCATGTTGGCCTGAAGAGTTTGTCTAGCCCTCTCACTGAAAGACTTAATAACCAGCAGAGCACAGGGTGGTATGGTGTGTGGCCAGAAGTACTGCATCATAAGTCACAGCAGGTTGTGAGTGGAGAATAAAAATTCAGGCTGTGTCTTGCCAGTAGCTTATTTTAAAAAAAATGGATTATCTTTCTTATGAGACAGAGTCTTATCCACTTGAGGGACGCTGCAAAGATGCTTGATTCTGTGAAGACTAGAAAAACGAATTCATCTGAGAATACTAAAACATAAAGCTTATAAGGTAAAAATATGTTAGGAGATTGGGGAGGGTCTGTCTTACTTCATTGGCTTTGTGGGTAGCAGTAACACGTGTCTTTGATAAAGAGAAGCAAGATAGGTCCTTCTGAGTTTCCTCAGAAGCAAACTCTTGAGTTTCTATTAGCATGCTTGTATGCTTGGGAGAGCATGACGGTGCTGCTCTGGAAATCTGTGAAACCAAAACAGGAGAGGTTGTGTAAAATAATACTAACAAGCTACTTCCCCAGAAATGATCATTGCCTTCTTTGTTTGGGCATATTATAAGAATAGCATGTTTATTTTGGACTTTTGAGTTCTAAGAAGATATTTGATGCTAAAATAAAAAGTTCTTTATTATATTTTTATATTTTGTATTGTATTCTTATTTCTAATAGTCTTTCCAAAAATATAAAAATTTTCTGAAATATTAGATTATTCAAGGTATTCCCAACCTACATTTTTAGAATTAAATAGGCTTCTTTAATCAAATTCAGTTTTCTCCCTTTTCCTCAGCTTTTGCCAAAAATAAAATCCTCCTACACCTGCTCACCCATTTTTTCTGTGTAACACTCCAGGCACTGTTTCTAGGAAAAGGTTAAAATTAAGAATAAGGCATTTCCTGCTGACGACCATATTTGTACTTCCATAGCTGCATTTTGGGCCAATTTCTTTTGCCATCTGTTCTCAGCATGGATAAGTTGAGATTCATCTATCAACAAGAGAAAAGCAAAACTACATATTTTCATCTAACTTCTTCCCCAGAAGCATGGCTTAGCTTTGCCTATTAGACTCTTCACTGGCAAATAATTTGACATGGAAATGCCATATAAATTTTTTTTTAAACTTTATTTTTTTATTTAGTTCTCTGTTTTTAATGTGGTGCTGGGGAGCAAACCCAGTGCCTCACATGTGCTAGGCAAGTGTTCTACCACTGAGCTACAGCCCCAGCCCCCATACAGTTTTTTTAAAATGTCAATTTTGCTTTATGTATAATTTTAAAAATAGTAGAAATATTCTATTTTAATTTTATACCCTTCTTTATTTCCTAATGTAGTATTTTAAGTATTTTCCCATGATCATATGTATGTTGCTCATCCCTGCCCCTTTTAAAGGTAATTGCTATTTATCGTACATACTTGGGAATTAAAAAAAAAATCAACCATAAGTGCTGGGGATGTAGCTCAGTGGTAGAATGTTTGCCTAGCATGCAAGAATTCCAGGGTTCAATCCCCATACCTTAAACAGAGAGAAAGAGAATTAGCCATAATTCCTGTTAATCCACTGTTAAAATTTTGAACCTGTCCCTCCTCTCTCCCTTTCTTACATATATAAATATCAGTTTATATACACATATATAAAGCATATATATGCATATTTTAAAATAAGAACTAGGGTTATACTTTATATAATTTTTTAGTGAATATAATTTTTTTCATCCATATTTCCCTTTGACAAGGCATTTCAGGAGCATTATAGAACCCTTTTTCAGGGGCATCCTAGAATCTGTTTGTTAGGACTTATTTCTTTTTAACATTAAAATTGATCAGTGGGCTAGGGATGTGGCTCAAGCGGTAGCACGCTTGCCTGGCATGCATGCGGCCTGGGTTCGATCCTCAGCACCACATACAAACAAAGATGTTGTGTCCGCCAAATACTCAAAAATAAATATTAAAATTCTCTCTCTCCCCTCCCCTCTCTCCCTCTCTCTTTAAAAATAAAATAAAATAAAATAGATTAGTTCCTTAACTCTTGCTCTAAAGTTGCTTTCACAAATGGAAAGGTGTTAGGGTCACCCAGATGAAGTGTAGGTCCTGTCCTCCTAATGCACCCCCCTTGTAGAGCAACTCCTGTGTTGATCTAGTTTTTCTTAATATCAAAGCAACTGTAGCTTTCCTCTGTGCTTAGTGATTTGATTAAGTAAAAAATTTAATTTTTTTTTTTACACTTGCAATTAGAATTCTTGGTCTTTAAAATGTTCAACTTTAACACTTCACTGTGTTCCACCATTTCATGGCCTGTCATCTCTATGGCTTGTTAAACTAAGGAAAGAAGTATTTCTGTTCAAGCTTGGGGTAGGGACACTAGCAGAGCCTATGAGGTGACAGCCTGAAAAAACTCAAGCTTGGAATCCTGCATATTGCCTTATTACACGTCATCCATATAAATGGAATGTGTTTATAATTCATCTGGCAAGCAGTTGGCATGAGAACAAACACAGCTTGGGCCACCATACTGTCCTTATGTTCTAAATCGGCAGTTCTTAACACCTGCTGCAGGGCCCCTTCTCCTGCCTGAGCATCTGTGCTTTAGGGAACCAGAGTGTGATGTATCTCTGAGATGTATTTTTTATTTATGAGATTTGTTTTATTATGAGATTTGTTGAAAGAGAAGAAAGGGTGTGAACCACAGCTCCAAGTTCTGTCCACTAGGAGTTCAATGTATGATATATGCATATTGAGATTAGTATTGGAAATGGAAATGCAAGTAAATTCCTTAAGTTTACCTGTTTTTGTTTTTGTTTTCTTTTAATCACTGGATTATTTCCAGTTCTGGAGTCTCATTTTTTAAAGAACTTAACTGATAGATGCCAACTCATTTATCATCATTTTTTAAATTGGACATTATTCCCCTTCCTGTGAAATATAAATATATATTTTACATAATAAATGTATATATTTGTGGGGAAAGATGTTGAGGTATGAAATATTAGAGCCCATAGGGATTGTGAGCAGTAGTTGGAATGCTAAATTTAATCCACAGATAGGTTTTGTTTGGCATGCAGAGGTTTTAAAATATATATGAATTTAGCCAGGCATGGTGGTACACACTTGTAATCTCAGCTATTTGGGGTGCTGAAGTGGAGAATTGCAAGTTCAAGGCCGTCAGGAGCAACTTAACAAGATCCTGTCTCTGAAAAAAAGGTAGAGTGTCCCTGAGTTCGGTGTTCAGTACTGCAAAAGAAAATTCCAGGCTTGATCTTGAGTGCTTTGAGAGATGCACATCCTCCACGTGACCCTGGGCATCACCATCTCCCCTACGTATAGGTATATGAACTACCAATGCAAATAAGTGATAACCTGTTTCTACTAGGAAAGATCTTATTTAGGGATGTGAAATTCCATGTCTCCTTTTCTCCCACTTAAAAAAAAAATGAGAGCAACCAAGTAGAACAGTCACTGAACACATTGTCCTGCTCCCTTCCTCACCTTTAAATTCATGATTAGGGGAAAAGAAGAGCAATTGTTAAGACTGTAGAAATCAAGGAACTTTGGCAGCCTCATACAAAAGCTTTATTTCCTACTTCTTGTTATGAAGTGGTTGCTTCTCTATGGAAACCCAAACGTAGCTTCAATCATTAGATTGCCTTAGTTTTGTCTTTGAGAATGCATGATCTGGTATTTAAATAGCTCATTTTAGCAAAATTTTTTAAAAAGAGAAGCAGGGTGCAGTGGTGCACACTTGTAATCCCAGCAGCTCTGGAGGCTGAGTCGGGAGTTTCATGAATTCAAAATCAGCTTCAACAACTTAGCAAGGCCCTGAGCAACTTACCAAGCCACTATCTCAAAAAATAAAAAGGGTTGGGGATGTGGCTCAGTTGTTAAGCAACCCTGGATTCAATCTCTGGTATCCAAAGAATAAAAAATTTAAAAAAATAAATGAAGAGGGTGCATTGTCTACTCAACATAAGATGGCAGTGGTTAGCCTTATTGCACACTCTCTATCAAGTGCTCACCACAAACTAGGATTCTCAACCTTGGTACTGTTGATGCTTTGAGCCAGATAATGTTTTGTTGTGGAGCTGACCTGTGCACTGATGGACGTTTAGCAGCACCCCCAGCACTAGATACCAGTAGTACCTCTGTACTGTGACAACCAAAACTATCTCTAGACCTTGCCAGATGTCTCCCTGGAGGCAGTCTCCACCACCAATTCTCTGCTCTAGACTTTAGTCTCCCCCAGACAACCAGCAGCTCTTTCCAGAGTCAGAGCTAATAACACCTTGACCCCAAGCCTAACTTGTGTATCAGCTGCTACTGCTCCTGAAGGCACAAAATACCTGGACACAAATACCTCATATTGGAAATATTTTCATTATACAATCATAGAGCTACATTTCTAGAGAAACCTTTAAATGCTTATCAGCTGTAAGAATTGTGATATTGTTCTGCTTTTTAGGGCTGGAATGATAAGAATTACAATATTTTAAATTATTTATTTAAAAGTGTGTGTGTGTGTGTGTGTGTGTCTCCCAAAGCTAGAAGAGGCAAGAAGTAGATCCTTTCCTAGAGCCTTTGGAGGGTGTGGAGCTCTGTGAGCACTTGGATTTCAGTTCCAGGGTACCAATTTAGGACTTCATCCTCCAGAACAGTACAAGAATAAGTATCTATTGTTTTAAGCTAAGAGAATTGTGGCGATTGTTGCAGAGTTATTGGAAATTAGAGTGCTCTTTTTTTTCTTTCTCTCTCTCCCTCTGTCTCCCCCTACCCTATGCACACCTTTTTTAGTAGTGGCAATTAAACTGAAGGACATGGCACCAATGAGCTACATCCTAAGCCCTTTGTATTTTTTATTTTGAGACAGGGTCTCACTAAATTGCCCAGGCTGGCCGTGAATTTGGGATCCTCCTGCCCCAGCCTCCCAAGTAGCTGGGATTAAGGGAGGCACCACTGTGCTTGGCAACATATTGCATTTTCATTTTTACTATATAATGCCACGTTGTTTATAAAGTTTTTGTAGCAATTTCTTTTTTCTTCCTTTTTTTTTGTATTAGGGATTGAATCCAGGGGCTCTTAACCACTGAACCACATCCTTAGCCCTTTTTATTTTTTATTTTGAGACAGAGTTTCATTAATTGTTTAGGCTGGCTTTGAAGTTTCAATCCTTCTGCCTCAGCCTCCCAAGCCACTGAGACTTGTGCCACTGTGCCCTACTGTAGCAATTTATATTTCTATTAGGAATGTCTGAGGATTTCTACTGCTTCACATTCTTGTCAACATTTGGTACTTCTACATTTTACAAGGAATTTTTATTAATTCTGAATGTAAAACTAGTGCAAATTTAAAAACATGTAGTTAGAGAGAGAGAGAAACGAACACGAGAACACACAGGGCAGGGGCAGGGGCAGAGAAGGGACCAGAGATAAGATATAGTCTCCAAGGGCTTGCCTCCAATGACCTGCTTCTTCCAACCCCTCCAACCTGGCCCCAGTTGCCTGTAGCTTCCACTCAGTAGTATGTTAAAATTATTAACCCAGCCAGGCATGGTTGCTCATGTCTGTAATCCCAGCAGTTTGGCAGTCTGAGGCAGGAGTATTGCAAGTTCAAAGCCATCCTCTTAGCAATTTAGCAAAATAAAAAATAAAAAGGGCTGGGGATGTGCATCAGTGGTTAAGCACCCCTGGGTTAAATCTCAGTTACCAAAAGAAAAAAAAAAGTATAAATCTCTCAAGTAGATTAATCCACTAATGAAATAGCCCTTGTGAATCAATCATTTCCTAAAAGCTTCACCTTAGATATTGCTGCATTGTTTTCATCACATTAGCTTTTGGGGGACATTCCAGATTCAAACCATAATACTCCATCCCTAGTCCCACTTCACAATGTAAATGCATTAAGTCTGTCTCCTGGAGTCCCCACAGTCTTAACAATTTCAATATTAGTCAGAAGTTCAAGTCCAAAGTCTTCTCTGAGACTCAAGGCATAGTGAGTTTCTGTAATAAAACAAACAAACAAACAAAAAAAACAAAAAAAAGAAGAAAAACTAAAAAAAAAATTAAATAAATAAAGTTACATGCTTCCAACATAAAATGGCACAGTGTATACATTCCCAATCCAAAAGGGAGCATTAGGGGCATAGAAAGAAGGGGTGGGACCAAAGACAGAAACCTTGCAGAGCAGACATTAAGTCCTGAAGTTCCATACCTGGCATCCAGGGCTTGTGGTGGCAGGCATGGGCCCCTGAGGGCTGGGGCACCCCATCCCTCTGGCCTTGCCAGTTGCAGACCATATGGACTCTTTCTTGGGCTGGCTCTGCCCGCTGCTTGCCGCTGTCTTCCACAGCTGCTCCATGTTCATGTCCCTTGCATCTATAACTTCCTGGGCCCTCCATTAATGTTTTGGCTTCAGTTTTAAAGCTGCACACATTTCCCTCTCAGGGGCTGTTACAGGAATTCTACCCCTGCCACACACAGTGTGGCCCCCCAGGCCAGTCTTTGAAATCTCAGTGGAAATGCCAGGATTTTGCATTTCTGCAAAACCAGCACTACATGGATGATGCCAAAAGGCCTGCATAGAAGCAATACATTCCCCTTGGACTTTGCAAACTTTGCTAAATGAGAGAGGCCAGTCAAAAAAGACCTTATATAGTCCCAATTACATTTATATGAAATGTGAAAAAATTTTTTTAAAAAAAACTGTATACAGGTAAAAATTAAATTGGGGGTTTCCTAGGGCTGGGGTATTTGGGAAAATAGAGAGTGGCTGTTAATGGGTACAGGGTTTATTTTGGGGGTTATGAAAATGTTCTGAAATGTGAATACACTGAAAGTTGTTAAATTGTATACTTTTAAGTAGATGAATTTTAAAGTATATAAATTATAGTATACCTTTTTTTTAAGAGAGAGAGGGAGGAGAGTGAATTTTTTTTTAAAAAGAGAGAGAGAAAATTTTTTAATATTTATTTTTTAGTATTTGGCGGACACAACATCTTTGTTTGTATGTGGTGTGAGGATCGAACCCGGGCTGCACGCCTGCCAGGCGAGCGCGCTACCATTGAGCCACATCCTCAGCCCTATAGTATACCTTTAATAAAGATTGTATCACTTAAATTTTAAAATGACTACCCAGAGTCCCCTGAGAAGCCTGCTTAAAGGTACATTCCAGTGCTTCATCCTAGACCTTTCAAGACAATCTTTAGAAGTGGATCTTTAAGGCATTCTTGATCTAAAGTAAACATTCAAGGATTCTGATGCACACTGTGAATCACTGTCAAAGTTCTTTATTATACTGCACATCCCAGTAACTTCCAGTTTCTGCTTTTGGAGTGATAGAGAATAGCTCTTCTTCCATGTGATAGTTCTTCAATTTTATGAAGGCTGCTGCCCCTTCTGACTCGTTTTCTTTTGTAGCCTTCGCCTCCTCAATTCTTTAACCATTTCTCATGTGACACAATTTCTATATTAGTCAAATCACCATCTTCTGGACACACTCTGTAGTCTGTCAATTACTTCTTAAAATGAGATATTTGGAACTGAAGAAGATAATCCAGTTAGAGTTTTATTGTAGAATATAAAAGGAATTATTACTTCTCTTGCTTCTGACACTGAAATTCTACAGATGCATTTTAAGATTGTGTTAGCATTTCTAAAACAATGTTGGCTCACGTGAAGCTTGGGTTTAATTCAAACCTCATTTTGTTCATCCCACCTCTCCTAGCTTTTTTCTAGTCAAATCTTCCTTCTGTAGGGTCATCTGGAAAAAAATCCTTTCTTATTGGTGCGCTAGTTTAAAATACAGAAGCATTTTAATGTCTTAATAATTGATTATTAGTTTTTTTTTTCTTTCTTTGTTTCTTTTTTTGGGGGGTGCGGTGTTAGGGATTGAACCCAGGGCTTTGTTCATGCAAGGCAAGCACTCTACCAGCCTTACTATTTTTTTTTTCCTTTGGTGGGGATGGTACCAGGGATTAAACTCAGGGCACTTGACCACTGAGCCACATCCCCAGCCTTATTTTGTATTTTATTTAGAGACAGGATCTCACTGAGTTGCTTAGTTTCTCACTTTTGCTGAGGGTGGCTTTGAACTTGAGACCCTCCTGCATTGGCATTCTGAGCTGCTGGGATTACAGGGGTGTGCCACTGTACTGGGCTCCTAGTAGTTTTAACAATTGATTAGTTGTTTCAACTTTTTCAGAACTCTACCTGTACATGACCCTGATTTTTACAGCTGTAGGGATGAACACACACTGAGAATATAAAAGGAGAGTTATCTGCAGAAGGTAGGGTAGAACCTAGTTCTCCTACCTCGGTGGTTGGAAACTGGCTGCTCATTGCATTCACCTCTATAAGTTAACAGACAGTTTGAATTAATGGGGCTGAGGTGGGGCTCACTCTTTAGTTTAAAGAAAGCTCTCTATAGAATCACTATCTTCCACCCCACCCCAGTCTGGAGGTCAAGTCAGTACCTTGCATATTCTAGGCAAATGCTCTATCACTGACTCCCCCAGCTCATAAAATCAATTCAAATGTTCAGCCAGAGTTGAGAACAACTGCCCTAACTCATATTCTAATGTCTACTTCCTGCAACACATGTATACTCACCTGATTAAAAGCCTCTTAATATGGGAGAGAATTATTGTCCATTGTTCCAGAAGGCAGAAATTAGAAGTAGTCCAAATGGGAAAGGGTTTCTCAGATGTATAGTGGAAAACAGATGTAAGTCCTAAGAGGATTATTCATGAGATTTATATACTTCTCATTCATTCAATTAACAAGCATCTGTGTGACAGCCAGTGTGTTAAACTCCAGCAATACTAACACAAGTAAGGCATAGTTTCCCCCTTTTGGAGATCAGAGTTGGAATGGAAGACAGTATAAAGAAAACTTACAGTTCAGTGTGGTGGGTGTTACCTGTTGGAGCTATGTATGTGTGTATGTGTGTGTGTGTATGGTTCTGGGGATTGAACTCAGGACCTTGTGCATGCTAGGCAAGCACTCTACCATTGAGCTACACTCCCATTCCAGTTTTATTTATTTATTTATTTATTTATTAAAAACTGTCGATTCAGGGCTGCGGATGTGGCTCAAGCGGTAGCGCTCTCGCCTGGCATACGTGCGGCCCGGGTTCGATCCTCAGCACCACAGACAAACAAAGATGTTGTGTCCTCCAAAAAGTGAAAAATAAATATTAAAAATAAAAAAAATAAAACTGTCGATTCAATAGATGAATTGGCACACACTTATTTTCCTCAGCTACACAGGAGGCTGAGGAAGGAGGATAACACATTTGAGACCAGTCTGGGCAACCAAAGCAAGACTCTGTCTCAAAATAAAATAAAAATTTTAAAAAGGGCTAAGGTTATAGACTTTCCTAATATACAGAAAGGTCTGCATTCATTCCTCAGTTACTGCAAAATTTAAAAAATGATTTTCTTACTATATTTATTCTAAATATCTGATGAATATATCACATTACAGTAGTCTTTACATTGAATATATAATTAAAGCAACTAATAAAGTTAGTCTTTGCAGAGATATCTTTTTTTCTTTAAATTCTCCCAATAATAACATTTATAATAGTATCAAACCATTTTGAGAAGTTCATTCCTACAATTTTCTTTAATTTGATTCTGTTGATTATTAAGTATAGAAAGATGATCTGTATTGGTTAAGATTTTATGTTAATGATAAAATGATTATATAGAGAAATTTTAGAAGTTGTCATGGCAAGAGAAAAATCACAGCTGGCCTGCTGTGTCCAGCATAAGAACCAGAGAACAGGTTGGTTTCTAACATACTGTACTTGGCAATTAAAAGTTGTCACATAACATGGAGAAATTTTAAAATGTAGATTTGATGCAGTGGATCAACTTTACAGAGCTCCTCTGCATCATCCACTGTTTCCTTTGTGGACATCGTTTTTAAAAACCTCGTTATTGATCCATTCTTGAGATTGCAGAAACATTTTTTAATGTAGTTTGTAGCTGACCCTTTGATTAAGGAATGTGTAGAATATTATGGAAACACAGGAAAGCTATTCTGGAAAGTTGGTGGTGGAGAGAGAGGAAATCAGAATTTCTGAAAGTAGACAGTGATAAAACTAAGCTAAATTTTGAAGGATAGATAGGATGTATACTGAAGGGGGTGGATTCAGGCACAAAAAGCAGAAAGATGGAAAAATAGGACCCTGCTCATGGGGATGTGAGAAAAGTTGAAAACTGGGTGGGGATCAGGACCATAGGGAGCTTTCCTGTAGAGAGACTTTGAACGGAGGATTCTTATGTGTGAAGTCTTAACAATTTTGACAGCCCTGCTATCAACAGCAGTTATGTGAAGCTCTGGGAAATTCATGGAGTGCTAGAGAAAGTTTTCCAGGACTTAGCCAGAGCCAAACGATCTAGTGACAACTGGGGTCCATTCCAGGTTTGGCACCAAGCTAGCAGCTAAAACTCAGTGTGGAATTTAATATGGTGGTTATCAGTTAAATGGAAGACTCTTTAAAAAAAAAGAGAGAGAGAGAGAGAGATGTTGAAAGTGAGTTTGAATGAGCACATTTCCAAGATTGGATAAAGGTTATTCAGCTTCAGGTCTACTTTCATTGATTGGTGATCCATTTTTGGTTTCAGCTTCATGATTAGAGGTAGAGTTTTCTCCTTCCATTCATGAGTCATTCACTTGTTTCACAAGAGATCTTTCTGGTCTCTTTGAAATGCCATATGTCATTCAATTTGGCCATGATTACCATCTTCACAGTGTGTGAACAATGGTAGAAAAATCATAGATGGGTTTAAAATTCCACACTAACATTTGTGAAGTTTTGGTATTCTGCTTTATTAAAATGTTTTATATTGAGGTTGCAAATCTGGTCAGTTAATCTTCTTTGAAATAATCCAAATATAAATTCCTTTTATGCTGACAAATTCATATAATGAATTGGTTAATGTACTGTACTATAATTAATCTCATGAGAACTTGAATGATTTAGTTTTCAACTTCTTCTTCTTTTTTTTTTTTTTGGTGGTGGTGCTGAAAATTCAACCCAGGGCCTCTTGCATGCTAGGAACTGTGAATAATTTTTTGCTTTATTTTGAGAGAGAGTCTTACTAACTTGTCCAGGGTGGTCACCAACTTGAGATCCTCCTGCTTCAGTCTTCCTAAGTATCTGGAATTATGGGCTTGTAAAGCCACCAACCCTGGCCTTAAATATTTATTTCATTTTGGAGATTGAAAGATTTTAATAATCATTGACAGTTTCCAATATTTGGTGGTTTTTCCCATCCCACCACCAGGTCATTTTTCCTAACTGGGAACATAATCAGCCCTATATTATTTGAGATAAAACTGCTGCCAGAGTACAACAGATAGGATTTAGGGAAAGCAATACCTACGATAACTTGTGATTATTCTTTGTCAGATATGTCCACTAAATTTTAAATATATTGTGTCAACATTTGTTTGACTACCAGTTATTGATTGATCCATTGATTGATTGATTGATCTGTACTGGGGATGGAACTCAGGGGCGCTCTACCACAGAGCTATACCCCGTTTCTTTTTATTTATTTTTTTAAAATTTTTGTAGTTCTTGATGAACCTTTATTTATTTTTATGAGGTGCTGAGGATGGAACCCAGTGCCTCACATATGCAAGGCAATCACTCTACCACTGAGCCATAGCCCCAGCCTTTATTTTTTGTTTTGAGACAAGATTTTGCTAAGTTTCTGAGGCTGGCCTTGAATTTATGATTCTCCTGCCTCAGTCGCTGGGATTACAGGCATGTGTCACCATGCCCCACCCAGTTATTTAAAGATAGCACTGGTGTGTAAAAAATATCAGTTCTATTACGACTCTTATATAGAAGCAATTTAAGTTGTCATTGCTCCATTTTTTTTTAACTGAGAAAAAAAGAGCATCTGTTTTTCCATAAACACTACTGAAAATTAAAAATAAGTGTTATTTACTTACTTACTTTTTGAGATAGTGTCTTGCCCATTTGCTCAGATTGGCCCCAAACTCCTGCCTCAGTTCTGTCCCACAACTGGAACTACAGGCACAGGCCACCATGCCCAGCTGATATAATTTTAAATTTATTACATAATATTTTGTTTTGATATAGTATGATTTAAACATTTTCTTCTTGGACATTAAGATTGCTTTTACGGGACTGGGGCTGTAGCTCAGTGGTAGAGTGCTTGCCTGGCACCTGTGAGTCACTGGGTTCAATCCTCAGCACCACATAAAAACAAACAAACAAACAAATAAATAAAATGAAGATATTGTGTGCATCTACAACTAAAAATTTTAAAAGGACGGATTGCTTTTACTTTTTTCACTGTTATTAATAAGACTAAAGTGAACTGCTCTATGCATTTCTTATTTCTAGAACATTTATTTCTTCAGGATAAATTCTTAGAATAGAATTACTTTCTACTTGATGTAAACATTACACAGTGTATGCATGTATCAAAACATCACATAGTACCCCAGTACAACTTTTTAAACATCAGTTTAAAAAGAAAGCCAAATAATTTTTTTTCTATTTCTTTGGGATTCTGTAATATAAGAAAAGGTAATTTTAGGTTCGTTCTTAACTGTTTTAGAGAATTGCCTCTCTATTATTCTGAATAGCAAAGCTGGTGGAAATTGATATTTACATTTAGAGTATTATAGTAGTTTATGCCCAAATCCTTGGTTTCTGACTTTCCTGGTAACAATTAGTCTAGTCACTGTCTTTCTATGTTCATATAATATTCTCTATCATTGCAAAAGTCTATCTGTGCTCACCCTCACTGCCATATTTACTTTAAATACAGATTGGCACTTCACATTTCACATCATAGCTCTTCTGTATTTTCCCAGTTATAAAGTATAAATAAGTTATCTAAAATGTTTTGATTTTCTTTAACTGATCTATGTCAACTATTGAAGTTTTGGTCAAAGCCAAATTTGGCCAGCAAAGACTATTTTGCCTACCTTCTATTAGACTTTCCAGAATGACTTTTTGTTGTTGTAGCATAAAAATACAAGATATGTATCACCAAAAATGTTACATTGAGCTGAGTTACTTTGCAGTCACTCCCTAACTGGGATGATTTCAGCATTTATCACAAAAATACAATTAGTGGCCCTTCTCATTAAGGATGACAGGGATCTTCCCTTTTCTTTAAATAGCTCTCCCCCTTTTTTTAGTTGTTGATAGGCCTTCATTTTATTTATTTATATGTGGTGCTGAGAATCCAACCCAGTGCCTCACACATGCCAGGCAAGTGCACTACCCCTGAGCCTCAACCCCAGCCCCAGTTTTCCCCCTTTTTAAAGAGAAAAATATTAATTTTCTAATGACATTTTGGTCAGGAGCAGTTTCTGTGAGCAGTGGTTTTACATAAGGTCTGAGACAAGTCATTCAATATTCATAAGTACCAGAATAGATCCCTATAACTAACTTACTAAAAGCCAAGGTATGATGTCTTTATAAAATGATTTAGACTGTGACCTTCAAACTTCAGAATTCTGAAACTCAGCAGCAGCACAGCCTGTAGCCATGAATTTTTGTAAGGGCCCTGGAATGGGAGTGGCTGAGTAGTCCCAAGCCCTGTTTTATGTTTTATTTAGAGACAGTTCTCACTGAGTTGCTTAGGACATCACCATTGCTGAGGCTGACTTTGAACTTGAGATCCTTCTGTCTCAGCCTCCCAAGCTGCTAGGATCACAGGCTTGTGCTGTCACACCCAGCTCAAAGGGTTTTATTGGGTGAAGAAATCACAAAATTAGGATTGGAAAACTTTTTTAAAAATATAACTTTTCTTATTTGTTTAGACATTTATAACTGTGAAGATCAGAGTTTATATTTTTTGGATTTTTAAATATCATTAAAAATATCTCAATAATCTTGGTTTATTGAGTATCCTGTTGGAAGCTGGTTACTGATTTTTGCTTGGGAAGAGGCACTAAAAAACAAAGTTTGTGTGTCTGTGTCTGTCTGTCTCTCTCTCTCTCTCTCTTTCTCCTCCTCTTCCCCCACCACTCAGAATTGAACCTAGGGGTACTCTAGTATTGAGCTAGATCCCCAGCCCTTTTTATTTTTTTATTTTTTTAAAGGTTACTTATGATCTTTTAAAAATTTACTCATTTATTAATTTTTATGTGGTGCAAAGGATTGACCCCAGTGCATCACACATGCTAAGCAAACCCCCTACCCCTGAGCTACAGCCCCAGTCTCCCTTTTTATGTTTTATTTGGAGGCAGGGTCTTGCTAAGTTGCTCAGAACTGGACTTGAACTTAGAATTTCCAGTGTCACTGGGTTTACAGGCCTGCACCCATGGGCCCTTTGTCTCTCACTCTTGAAATAGCTCATATTCTCTCTTGAATACTTATCTGCTTTCCCATATAAATCTGTATCTGAAAAAAAAACAAACAAACTGGGCTGGGGATGTGTCTCAAGTGGTAGCGTGCTCGCCCAGCGTGTGTGAGGCACTGGGTTCGATTAAAAATAAAATAAAATAAAGATATTGAAAAAAAAAGTTTAAAAAAAAAACCCAAACAAACAAACAAAAAAAGAACATTCTCTCAGTACAAATGTCCCTAGTTCTTCTTTTAATAATCTGATTATCAGGCTACCGCTCCCACCAGTGCTGACAATTGAGGTCTCTTGCACCAGCTACCGGGGGCGTGGCTACCAGAGGGCAAGCAAATTCGCTGGGGGTTCTCAGCCCCAAGCTCTACAAACTTAGGGTCTGAGGGAGGCAAACCAGGAGACTGTGCCCAGGCATTCATGAAAACAGGGCTCCCAGGAGCAGCAGACCTGGCGTGTAGCCAGTATTGTGGTGAGCGTCACAGGTGGGTGGGGCCTGGCTTGAGGAAACACAAGAGAAGGCCCTAGGCACTCAGGACTGGAGACCCTCCCAGTCTGGGAGGAAGAGCTGCTGCACAGTGATTGGCTCCCACTTACTGAGAGAAGAAGCTTGGCCTAGTGGGCACAGCTCCACCTACTGGAAAAGAAGTTAATCGAACTCCATGACTGCATTTATTATCATTATTATTATTTTTTTTTAATTTGGGTTTTTTTCATCCATTCTCATTTTGTTGTTGTTGTTGTTCTTTAACCCTTTTTTAATGTTTTTAATTTTTTAAATTTTATTATTATTATTATTATTATTTTAAATTTCAATTTTCTTTTTTATCATTATTATTTTTAATTTTTTTTCTTTCTTTCTTTTCTATTTTTTTTCTTTTGTCTTTTCATTTCTTTTCAATTTTCTTATTCCCCCTTCCTTGAATTCTACCTGCCTACTCTCATTCTCGTTAGTGACTTCTTCCCTTACCTTCTAATATCTTTCCTCCCAAGCATCAAATAAATTTATAAGAGTAAACAGTAACTCAGCAGTCAAACAGAACAAGAAGTAACATGAGCAGCATAAAAAAGCAAGGAAGAAAAGGAGTACAAACAAAGAAGGACAGCCTAAATATTCAGGAGGAACTAGAGTAATCAGAAAAATGGTCATATAAAGAACTCAAGTAATACCTTAGACAGATGGAATGGAACCTTAAAGAGGATACCAGACAGCAAATCCAAGCAGTGAAAGAACACATTGAAAATGAATTACATAAACAGATAAAAGAAGAAGTTAAGCATCTTTATCAGGAGATAGAGATTATAAAAAAAATCAAACAATAATTCTAGAAATGAAGGAAACGATAAACCAAATTAAAAACTCAATTGAGAGTATCAATAACAGAGTGGAGTAAGTAGAAGCCAGAATGTTAGATAATGAAGACAAAATATATCATCTTGAAAAGAGTCTAGCCAACTAAGAAAGACTGGTAAAAAATCACAAGAAAAACATCCAAGAGATATGGGATAACATAAAAAAAAGCAAACTTATGAGTCATCAGGATAGAGGAAGGTACAGAGATTCAAACCAAGGGAATGAGTTACCTGCTGAAGGAAATAATTACAGAAAACCTACCAGAAATAAAAAAGGAAACGGATATACAAATTGTAGATGCATACAGGACACTGAGCACACAAAATCACAGTAGACCAATGCCAAGACACATTGTTATGAAGATATCCA
Source organism: Callospermophilus lateralis (assembly GCF_048772815.1). Classification (NCBI taxonomy): domain Eukaryota; kingdom Metazoa; phylum Chordata; class Mammalia; order Rodentia; family Sciuridae; genus Callospermophilus; species Callospermophilus lateralis. The sequence goes on along the minus strand of NW_027514713.1, from coordinate 4,027,031 downwards.
ATATACAGAACAAAGAGAAAATATTAAAAGCTACAAGAGAAAGGAGACAGATTACATTCAGGGGTAAACCAATAAGGTTAACAACGGATTTTTCATCATAGACACTGAAAGCGAGAAGATCCTGGAACAATGTATTTCAAACACTGAAAGACAATGGATGCCAACCAAGAATTATCTATCCAGCAAAATTCAGCTTCAGGTATGACAATGAAATAAAAGTCTTTCATGATAAACAAAAGCTAAAAGAATTTGCAGCCAGAAAACCAGCATTGCAAAGCGTCTTGAGCAAAACACTACAAGAGGAAGAAATGAAAAACAACAACCAAAACCATCAGTGGGAAGTGCCTCAGTAATGACAGAGGGTGGGGGAAAGCTAATCATGGAGAAACAAACTAAATTAAAATAAAAAAAGATAAATAATCAAACATGGCAGGAAGTACAAACCATATATCAATAGTAACTCTAAACGTTAATAGCTTAAACTCTCCAATAAAGTGACATAGGCTGGTAACATAGATTAAAAAAACAAATCCAACAATATGCTGCCTCCCGGAGACACATCTGATTGTAAAAGACATCCACAGGATGATGGTGAAAGGTTGGGAAAAAATATACCACGCACACGGTCCTCGTAAGCAAGCAGTGGTGGCCATTCTCATATCGAATAAAATCAACTTCAAGACAAATTAATCAAAAGGGATAATAAAGGACATTATATACTGTTAAAAGGAACCATTCACCAACAAGACATAAAAATTATCAATATTTTTGCACCAAATAATGGTGCTGTGACGTTCATAAAACAAATTCTCCTCAAGTTCAAGAATCAAAGAGACCACAACACAATAATTATGGGTGACTTCAACACACCTCTCTCACCATTGGACAGATACTCCAAACAAAAGTTGAATACAGAAACTATAGAACTCAATATCACAATCCATAACCTAGACTTAACTGACATATATAGAATATATCAACCATCATCAAGTGGATATACTGAGCAGCACATGGAACCTTCTCAAAAATAGACCATATATTATGCCATAGGGCAACCTTCAGTAAATATAAAGGTGTGGAGATATTACCATGCATTATATCTGACCATAATGGAATGAAACTGGAAATCAATGATAAAAGAAGGAAGGAAAAATCCTACATCACATGGAAAATGAACAATCTGTTACTGAATGATCAATGGGTTACAGAAGACATAAAGGAGGAAATCAAAAAATTCTTAGAGATAAATGAAAATGCAGACACAACATATCGGAATCTATGGTACACAATGAAAGCATTTTTAAGAGGGAAATTCATTGCCTGGAAGTCATTCCTCAAAAAAAGGAAAAACCAACAAATAAATGAGCTCACACTTCATCTCAAAGCCCTAGAAAAGGAAGAGCAAAACAACAGCAAATGTAGCAGAAGGCAAGAAATAATTAAAATCAGAGCGGAAATCAACAAAATTGAAACAAAAGAAACTATTGAAAAAATTAACAAAACTAAAAGTTGGTTCTTCAAAAAAATAAATAAGATTGACAGACCCTTAGCCATGCTAATGAAGAGAAGAAGAGAGAGAAATCAAATTACTAACATATGGGATGAAAAAGGCAATATCACAACAGATGCTACAGAAATACAGAAGACAATTAGAAATTATTTTGAAAAACTATATTCCAATAAAATAGAAGATAGTGAAGACATCGATAAATTTCTTAAGTCATATGATTTGCCCAGACTGAGTCAGGAGGATATACACAATTTGAACAGACCAATATCAGTGGATGAAATAGAAGAAGCAATCAAAAGACTACCAACCAAGAAAAGCCCAGGACCGGATGGGTATACAGCGGAGTTTTACAAAACCTTTAAAGAAAAATTAATACCAATACTTTTCAAGTTATTTCAGGAAATAGAAAAAGAGGGAGCTCTTCCAAATTCATTCTATGAGGTCAACATCACCCTGATTCTGAAACCAGACAAAGACACCTCAAAGACAGAAAACCACAGACCAATATCTCTGATGAACCTAGATGCAAAAATCCTCAATAAAATTCTGGCGAATCGGATTTCAAAGGCACATTAAAAAAAAATTGTGCACGATGATCAAGTAGGATTCATCCCTGGGATGCAAGGATGGTTCAATATACGAACATCAATAAATGTTATTCACCACATCAATAGACTTAAAGATAAGAACCATATGATCATCTTGATAGATGCAGAAAAAGCATTTGACAAAGTACAGCATCCCTTTATGTTCAAAACATTAGAAAAACTAGGGATAATAGGAACTTACTTCAACATTGTAAAAGCTATCTATGCTAATCCTCAGGCTAGCATCATTCTGAATGAAGAAAAATTGAAGGCATTCCCTCTAAAATCTGGAACAAGACAGGGATGCCCTCTATCACCACTTCTATTCAATATAGTTCTCAAAACACTGGCCAGAGCAATTAGACAGATGAAAGAAATTAAAGGCATAAAAATAGGAAAAGAAGAACTTAAATTATCACTGTTTGCAGATGACATGATTCTATTAATAGAAGACCCAAAAGGGTCTACAAAAAAAGTACTAGAACTAATAAATGAATTCAGCAAAGTGGCAGGATATAAAATCAACACACATGAATCAATGGCATTTCTGTATATCAGCGACAAAACTTCTGAAACGGAAATGAAGAAAAACACTCCATTCACAATATCCTCAAAAAAATAAAATACTTGGGAATCAATCTAACAAAAGAGGTGAAAAATTTATACAATGAAAACTACATAACCCTAAAAAGAGAAGTGGAAGAAGATCTTAGAAGATGGAAAAATATACCCTGTTCATGGATAGGCAGAACTAACACCATCAAAATGGCGATATTACCAAAAGTTCTCTATAGGTTTAATGCAATGTCAATCAAAATCCCAATGGCATTTCTTTTAGAAATAGATAAAGCAATCATGAAATTCATATGGAAAAATAAAAGACCCAGAATAGCAAAAGTGACTCTAAGCAGGAAGTGTGAATCAGGAGGTATAGTGATACCAGATTTCAAACTATTTTACAGAGCAATAGTAACAAAAACAGCATGGTACTGGTACCAAAAAGGTGGGTGGGCCAATGGTACAGAATAGAGGAAACAGAGACTAATCCACAAAGCTACAACTATCTTATATTTGATAAAGGAGCTAAAAGCATGCAATGGAGGAAGGATAGCATCTTCAACAAATGGTGTTGGGAATATTAGAAATCCATATGCAACAAAATGAAACTGAATCTCCTCCTATCATCATGCACAAAAGTTACCTCAACGTGGATCAAGGAGCTAGATATCAAATCAGAGACTCTGCATCTGATAGAAGAAAAAGTTGGCTCCGATCTACATGCTGTGGGGTCGGGCTCCAAATTCTTTAATAGGACACCCATAGCACAAGAGTTAATAACAAGAATCAACAAATGGGACTTACTTAAACTGAAAAGTTTTTTGTCATCAAGAGAAACAATAGGAGAGGTAAATAGGGAGCCTACATCGTGGAAACAAATTTTTTCTCCTCACACTTCAGATAGGGCCCTAATATGCAGAGTATACAAAGAACTCAAAAAACTAGACAATAAGATAACAAATAACCCAATCAACAGATGGGCCAAGGACCTGAACAGACACTTCTCAGAGGAGGACATACAATCAATCAACAAGTACATGAAAAAATGCTCACCATCTCTAGCAGTCAGAGAAATGCAAATCAAAACCACCCTAAGATACCATCTCACTCCAGTAAGATTGGCAGCCATTATGAAGTCAAACAACAACAAGTGCTGGTGAGGATGTGGGGGAAAGGGTACTCTTGTACATTGATGGTGGGACTGCAAACTGGTGCGGCCAATTTGGAAAGCAATATGGAGATTCCTGGGAAAGCTGGGAATGGAACCACCATTTGACCCAGCCATTGCCCTTCTCAGACTATTCCCTGAAGACCTTAAAAGAGCATACTACAGGGATACTGCCACATGAATGTTCATAGCAGCACAATTCACAATTGCTAGACTGTGGAGCCAACCCAGATGCCCTTCAGTAGATGAATGGATAAAAAAAATGTGGCATTTATACACCATGGAGTATTACGCAGCACTAAAAAATGACAAAATCATGGAATTTGCAGGGAAATGGATGGCACTAGTGCAGATTATGCTTAGTGAAGGTAGCCAATCCCTAAAAAACAAATATCAAATGTCTTCTTTGATATAATGAGAGCAGCTAAGAACAGAGCAGGGAGGAAGAGCAGGAAGAAAAGATTAACATTAAACAGAGACATGAGGTGGGAGGGAAAGGGAGAGAAAAGGGAAATTGCATGGAAATGGAGGGAGACCCTCATTGTTATACAAAATTACATATAAGAGGTTGTGAGGGGAATGGAAAATAAACAAGGAGAGAAATGAACTACAGTAAATGGGGTAGAGAGATAAGATGGGAGGGGAGTGGAGGGGGGATTGTAGAGGATAGGAAAGGTAGCAGAATACAACAGTTACTAATAGGGCATTATATAAAAATGTGGATGTGTAACCGATGTGATTCTACAATCTGTATTTGTGTAAAAATGGGAGTGCATAACCCACTTGAATCTAATGTATGAAATATGATATGTCAAGAGCTTTGTAATGTTTTGAACAACCAATAAAAAAATTTTAAAAAAATTTAAATGTCCAGAAATATCATTCTTCTTTTGACATTTTTCCAACCACTTAAATGTAAAAATTTTTTCTAAGTTTTCAAGCAGCATGGAAACAGTAGGTGGGCTGCACTTGATCTGTGGGCCACAGTTGGCCTAACCTTGACTTCAAAGAGCTATTCTTTGTGTAATCAACTTTGGAAGATTAAGAACTATTTCTTCTAGAAGGGTTTAAAACCATGCAGTGAAATAAGGTTCGATAGTGTTAAACATTTTTTTCCCAGACATTTTCTGTTTCTTGACTTTAGGAAATGAACATTTTGTGAAAATAGAATGGAGGTACCTACATATCCCACTTATCTGTCTCTTCCCATTATTGCCCTGATCCACCATTACTGGAGGCATTCTGTGAACAGGTTTGCCTCTGATGAATGGGACAATAAGCTGTCTGCCCTGCTTGCTCTCTTGTATTTATCTAACACTGGTGCAGAAGGTAGGGGGAGGCAGTATCATGTTCCAAACTCTGTGCTAAGTGTGAGAAGGCAGAAATTAACAGCAACAGTCCTTGCTCTTAGTGACCTCTAGAAGGGAGAGAAGAAGTGCAAGAAATAAAAAGAAAGTGTAATAACTGCTGTAGTAGATACGATTGTGGATTTTTTGAGAGTTGAGTGCACTTGGAAAATGCTCTATGAGAAGGCAAGATTTGAATTGAATCTAGAAAAAAAGAGCTAGTCGAGCAATAAATAGAAGGGCTATGTTGTTGAGAGGCTTCTGGACAACTCCTAGAAACAGGTTGTCTTCTGACCAAGTGGAGTGCCTTGCTCTATGATACAGAGATGGCTTCTATTCAGGTTTATCTCAGACGCCTGTTTGGACTACTTAAATTCAAGAATAAGAGACTTATTCTAAGAATTCTATTAATAAAAAATACAATTGTTCTTAAGAGCAGTAGCACATTCAGCCTTTGAATTCATATGTGCATCTCTGAGATTTGATCTGTGCATCAGTTTGTTTTTTGAAGACCGGTTTTTAATGTGTAGAAGTTAGAGAAAATCAAAAATGAGGAGGACAGGCCCAGAAATGAAGCTTGGAACACAGAAATTCAAACTTGTGTTATTTGAAAGTTTTAGCCAGGGCTGGTTGTGCCTAGAAAAAGCTTCTTTTCCATGAACTGACTTTGAAAAGGATATATGTTTGCCTAGCAAGAGCGAGAGGAGCCGGCCATTATGCCTTAGAGACCCTGTATTGATCTTAGCAGACAAACCACTAAATAGGACTTGACTGCTACCCAATGGAGGAATAATTCTCCCATCAGCATAAGCCCATGGTGGGCATGTTAATACCCATTTATGAAAGCACCCTCTGTGTGTGCAGAGACCAGAACCTAATAAACAAATTAATGCAGGGAATTCAAACAGGAAAATGACCATTTTTTCTTTATATTAAACTCAATGAAATCAGAAAAAAATAACCTTTTTAAAAACATAACTTCCTGACTTTATTTATCACTGTTTATACACAGTATAGCATTGATTTTTATTTTTTTAATTGTGGAAGAAATAAAATATGGGCAAAAAAGTTTTTCTTTCCCTTGGTGAAAAATTCTTATTGAGCTTTCTCAAAAAATTACAGAAGATTTGAAATCAGAGTGAAGCTAGGTAAGTAGGAACTCTGGATCACTGAGGAAAGTGAGCATCTTGAATGGAATTGTGCTTACTGAGTGCAAAAGGAAAAAAGCTCAGTATTTGTCTCAATGATCTCCAACTAATTTCATATTTCAAAAAAGAAATAAATGATTGTTTTCTTAACTTGATTGAATAAGGATGGATGCAAGTTTAACTCTTTCCTTTGCAATTAATGACACAAGTCAGTTCTACAAGTGGCTTTCAGAAAGGCAGGAGAGTGAAGAAATTGCACACAGAGTTGTATGTTGGTTTTAACATCAAGTCAGATAACATTTTGGGTCCTATGAGGTGTGTCACTCTGTACTTACTAACACTTTAAAGACAGGATGTGAAACCATGTGGTACATTTTCATTTTAAAATGTATTCTTCTTTTCATGATATGTGTGACATTCTATTTTATCTTCCCCTCCATTTTCCTACTTACAAAAACAAAACAACAACCTCAAAAAAACAAAACAGTGATGTTGCAGTAATTGTAATTCTTGGGTCCTGACATAGTAAATAGCTTTGAAAATAGATGTAATGATTTGGTTTTAGCCTTGTTCGTACCTCTGCATACACAGCATCTACCCTTCAGGTAGGGATGTCTTCAGAGAGCTGAAGCATCTTCCTCTCTTGGAGTCAAGGATCCAGATAAGAGTACCCAGCAGTTAAGGGTTCTTATTGACAGCAAAGGGTAAGTGTAGCAGTATTTCCCTTTCTTTCATAAATTGGATATTTAAGACCAACTAGTTTTAGGTGGATTGGACCATGCTTGAATAATTTCTTATCTTAATTGGTTATACAAGTGATAGTGGTTTTTTTGAAAAATTAGTGATTATATATATATATATATATATATATATATATGTGTGTGTGTGTGTGTGTGTGTGTGTGTGTGTGTGTGTGTGTGTGTATAAATATAGATATAGATAGATATAGATATAGATAGATAGTCTTACCTTAAACACTGCCAAATCTCTGCCATGTATAAGCAGAAAGATGTGAGTTATCCACAGAGGCTGCCTCTCCCAGCCAGCAGTCTCCTTAATCAACTCTGGTCAATAACGATTGCTATTTCTTTAATGCTTCAGAAAGTGGATGCCAAGGTGTCAGAGAAGTGAGTGAGAAGCACACTTGATATATTTGGTTTGTCTATGTTTAGACTATGGATTCTTGATTTCCAAAAACTGATTTTTGATATCCCAATATATCTTTGACTGTCTCCAAGGTTATTTAATATTTACAACAAAGTATATTTTGGTGATTTTTAAAAATTTTAATTCACTTGAAAACTCTTTTTTGTAATTTTCAAAAAGTGGCATGTGGTAAAATGAAAAGAAAATGGGAAGGCTCTTTCCATTCCCAAAATCTAGGAATGGCTACTATAATAAGATTTCCCATTTTTGTGTCTTATTTCATTATGCCATGCTTACTCCAGGGGAAGGTAAATGCCACACATATTATGTATAAGGAAACAGGATGATACAGAAAGAAGAGACAAATGTATCTGAATACTGCTGAATTCTTAGGAGCCCAGATAAATATATAGTACTGAGAAGAAGAGTTCAGAGATTAATTGTTTCTATGGATAGATATTTGCAAGTGTCATCTTGAATTGTAGTACAAACTACTCCATAAATACTTTTTCATGTTAGTTGCTTTGTGCTGTATAATCAACACATGTTTTTACTTACATAATCAGATAAAAACAGTAATTTATTTTCTTTTTCAGAACTTCCTTATTATCTAACAGAAGTTTTACCTGATCAGCTTTAGTTGGTAAATTAAAATTTTTGATGATTAAGTACCATTCTCAATGGAAGCATGTAGGGAGGAAATGCTTTTTTCTGAGAAAAAAAATAGTGAGCTTATTTAGGAAGATTGATGGACTGCAGGACTCAGAACTAGATAGCAAATGTTTAATTGTTTTGTATTAATTGTGTAGTGTATCTATTATCATAAGAGACTAGATAATAATTAAGCACCATAAAAGATATACTACTCCCCAGATATAAATAAAATTTCTTTTTCTCATTAGTTCTCCTTGAATAAGTAATTATAGAAGAAAATATTTATCATCAAACTTATATTATTATTGAGTTTGTTTATATTTACTGTCTGAATTTACTCCTTATATTCCAGAAAATTCAGCCAAATCAAAACAAAGATAGTGTGTCATATAATCCAGGCCTTCTGAATGCTCTTTCCTTTACATTTGCAGCTCACCTAAATAATTGAGTAATGGCAAAAACTCCCAATGTCAATGAAGTCTGCAGGTTCAGGTGCCACTTTAGTTTGTTTCAGGAAAAATATGATACAATTAAATTGCAGAATAGCAAGGGATAATGGGATTGTTTGAATCTAGGTTTTATGTGAAGGTGCTTGTCACTGTTCAAGTCTATCTCTGATGGCACATTTACCCAGATTTGTAACCTACATGGTGTTTACTAAAAAACAGAGCCTACTTTTAGATTGCTAAGCACTAGGGTATTATGCCCTTGTTACTATTTGCATTTTTTTTTTCATTTTATGTGAAGCAGCGTGGGTTATTTTTATGTGAAAAGACATGAAATCAGTAGATGGGTTCAGCAGTGGCTCCCAGGAGTTGTGTAACATTGTATCCACTGATCTACTCTCTCTGAGACTGTTTCCTCATCTGTAAAATATCAGGATGACAATGTTCACTTTCATTTCCCAATGTGTGATGGAGATTATCACTCCAAATTCCCATGTCCAGGTGAATTCTGCTATTGAATGCTGAACTGGTACAGGTGGTTTACAGACTGCCAAAAGATTCTCTTATAAAGGGCTGAGTTTTAGTCTCCCTAAGGTGCAGGATGGAAATCAGAATCCTGGTATTTAGGATATCACAGTTGAAATAAATGTCTTTCATGAAGCAAACTGGGATAGAGGTGTTTCTGGAGTCTGTTCCAGAAACCTAGACAAGACATCACTTCAGGAACCTGTAGTTATTTTTTTGAAATTCCAATTTAAGATTACAATTTATTTTAGTCCCCTTCTATTTTAAAATCAAATATGATTCATTTTCTTAGGTGGAAATGTTTTGCTCTTTTCATTATAGGTTTCTGTTTGTATGTGGTGCTGAGGATCGAACCCGGGCTGTATGCATGCCAGGCGAGCGCACTACCGCTTGAGCCACATCCCCAGCCCCTCTAAAATTCATTTATTCATTTGTATTCTTCCTTGACTACAATGCTTACTCAAAAGATACATTTCAGAAGTCCAAAATTCAAAGGTCACCCACAAAAAGTCTTAAAGCATTAAATTGATTCCCCACATAGAAGGATACATTAAACCCACCATGCCAAAAAGAACCAGCTTCATTATCTCCATTCTCTTAGGGTCCATGTTGACAGAGACTGCAGCAAGAAATCTCAACTGAGCCTAACCACATCAGCTTCATCTGGCTTTTTAAATTGGAAGGAGTACCTAGTCATCATCCATCCATTGCACCATATATATTTAGTCATCTTAATTTTCTTTAAAATTATTTAGAGTCTTTTACACAATAAGCTCTTTTGTGGGCTACTTTAGCTTGTATATTTTGATTTGGTCATCTATTTACTGACCTGATTATCACCTGGTATGTAAACAAACCAGATTAGGACTCTAACTATAACTATGGATGGTGGTGCACCCTCATATTAAGATGAACCAAACAAAGAGACATCATTCCTATAAATCAGGTAGGAACTGCTTTTGCCCAGTCACAAAGCCTCAAAAATAGAAACAGAATTGTCTCTGAGCTAAATCTGAACTGAACTTCTATAAAATACAAAAGCCATGTAAAGTCTTTTTCTTGTTCCTAAAGAAATCCTCAGCGATAAGAAAGACTATTTCCCCATGTGATCTAACACAGGGAACCCTGTGGGTTCTTTTTAGTGGCTGGACATTTCCAGGGGCTCTTTAGTTCTGCTGGTTTTCATAAAGAACATAGTTTCTGATAACATGGACTTTTGGAGTTTCTCAAATTAAGTTCAGAAAAGGACACCTTCATAACTCTTAAACATGAAACTGTTTGAGGCATTTTAATAAAGGGAAGATAAGCCATTGCAAATACAATGTTGAACTATCTGCTTTGCCTATACAGCCTCCAGTTTTGGTAAAGAAAAAAAATAAATGTAATAGAGAATGTAGTATATAAACTCAGATACCTAATGTGCACAGGCACTATAATGATAAGCTTTAGTATCTTTGCATATTTGATGAAATCCTGAAGTCAAGGTTTTTGATCTGAGGATGTGACATCTCATAGACTATCCATGATTCTATTTTTTTTTATTTAAACACTTATATATAAAATGTATATAAAATGTAACATCTACAATTTATGTTTCTGTATCATATACAATTTTAATGTGGTCTATCTAGGTTAAGGAAATGCACTTTTAACTTTATATCTTCAAATAAATCATGGCAGAAAAGTAGAAAATATATGAGAAGCTGTGTAGTCAGACTAAAAAATGGGAACTCTACTATATAACAAAAATATAAGAGAGTTAACTCACTAATGCAAATTTAAAAACACTGGACAACAGTTCTAGTTTGGTAAGATCCTAAAGTCATTGTTAATACTTTATTTTTGGTTTCAGTGATCTTGGTAGGAATGAATTCTGGAAACATATCTGCCTTTACCAACCCTGAGTGCCAGTCCTAATTTTGCCATTTACTAGCTCTATGAGTTTCTTAACCTTAAGGAGTCAAAATTCTCATCTGTCAAGTGTACCTGAAAAACCTATTTAATTTTCCTGAAGCAGTCTAAATACCAATCTCAGAGTGGCTCCTTAGGCCAAGGAAGTCTTAAGCTATGGTGGGAAATAAGACAAACTTGCCATTGGTATAGCTGCTGACCACACACCCTCAGAACTGGGATTGTCAGGAGAAAAAACACAAATCAACTCAGACCCAAAGAAGTGTGAAGATAGTCATCCTTGTTAAGGGTCGTCCCTCTCTTCAAAAAAGGCTGAGAGGACATCTTCCTCTCTAAAATTGTTGCAATTGCATTATTGTATAATTTGACTTTTGTGCAGCTTCAATAATGAACCAGGGGAGAAAAATATTGCTGCACTAAATTACCTGCTCCCTGCTCAGATCTGAATATTTAATAGCTCAGTCAATGGCAAAGCAATTATAAATGTCTACAAATGAAAATAATTCCTTATTCCTGGAATGCCAACATATGTATCTATCTCCTTTACCAGTTACAATAGAAGTTGAAAAGAGATTTGGGATCTATTTTGTCATCTTTCCTTGTCCTCATAGTGCCCTGAAATCAGGCATCTTTTATATCTGTGTACTATGGTTCATTATGGTGGGAGTTTGGATCTAGTGTCACCAGGGTATGAGCTTAACATTGAGTATACAGTGATAGAGGGTAACTGGTTGGATTTATGCATGTGTGACACAGGCCCACAAGCTCACAATGGCCCTGTCCTTGATCTAATACTCAATTGAGACTCTCTTGAAGTTGATTTTTAAAAATTTGTGTATTTTAATTGCACACAGTAAGGGGTTTCTGTGGTATATTCATACATATAACATACTTTCATCACATCCATGCCTGCATTGGAATTCTTAATAATTTTATCTTTGATCTTATGCTTTGCAAATCCAGTGGTATAGGGGAATATGAGCAATGGCATACCACTCTTTGCTGCCCCATTTGCACTCACAATGTCAAGTAAGCAAAGAACTCTGGTGGACCCAGGTATTGTAGGATCATAGCAAGGCTCAAAGTATTAATACCACATAAGCATGTAATATCTTCCCTGAGCCAGTGGGGGGTGCTCACAGCCCTAGAGAGCCACTCTGTCCTCTTGAACCAGAATTTACTTCAAATAGAAAGAAGAAATGGCATTCTAAGAAACATGAATAACAAAAACACGAATACCACATCCTTTCTTATTCATGTTACCTTCTTCTACTAGCCAACCACTTAGACTGAAATGATGACATAGAGTCAAGAGGAAGGATAATGCTATCCTTAGTAGCTCCTGTTTTTTGTTTGTTTGTTTGTTTGTTTATTTGTTTGTTTTTTTTCTTCTCCAACTCTTCCTTGCTAGTTAGCAAGCTGAAGGTAGAGTATATTCCTATAATATGTGCAAAGTCAAGAATTTATTCTGTGGAGTGATTTTACTATTTGGTAAGAACAAAATACATATGCATGTAGGAGCTGCAAAATATGAATTTTGTAATTGTGATGATTCTTCATACAAATTAAATACTCATATTTGCATTTAAAATTGGTATTAACATGAAGATGAATTGCAGAATTCACTGTAATAATTTAAAGTTTTATTTATTTATTTATTTTACTTTGAAACATTTTAACAAATATAAAATACTACAAGTAAAGAGAAACCAGAAGAAAGGGTAAAATTTAATATTTTAGTAACTGTAATGACACTTTCTCCAACTTTTGAACAGGAGCTTAAATTTTTATTTTATAGTGGGCCCTGCAAATTGTAGATCCTACCTAGCATGGATAGGGTAATATAGTGGTTAATTCCAAGGGATTTGAATACATGTCATGACTTGCCACAAATGTAGAAATATACATCATGATATATGCTATCAAGAAAGACCAAAAGGTTTGAAGAAAGATAATTAAGGAAGGTGTTGAGACCTAATTTATTTTGGGGAGTAAAATATTTAAATTGAGACAAAGAAGATAAGTAGGAGATGATTAGGAACAAAGTTGGAAAAGGAAAGATGTATAAATCCCTGTCCTACAAGTAGTCTATGAAGGTTATAAGATTGATACATATAAAAAAGTGTAATCTTAGCATTAGTAAACAGTGAATACACAATAACTTTCATCACGTTTGAATAACATCATTAGTCAGTCTGATTTTTATTCTTATCTTCATCATCCATCCATATGAAGCAATGTGTGTGGTATTTAGCCAAATCATCGCTACATAAGACAGTCCTCCTGCATTAATCCTCCCCCTTGGTACAGCCCTTCCTAGTATGAATATATCAGTTTCTAATGAAGTTACCCAGGAGGTCTGCAATTCATGGTTGTCTGGCCCAGTTATATTTCATTGCTTTGTGGTAGCATGATAACTCTTGAACATAATAGCATTTCATTTAAAGAAAGTTTGGGTGAAGGTATTTCCTTCCTATCTTTCATTTTCTTCTGCTTGTCACTGATAATAACAACTGTTATGAAAATGAAAAAAAAACTGTCTTTCTTCTTTGAATTTTCAATTGTCTCTCACTTTCTGCCAATCATAGTTTTGATGCCTCTTTATCTGAAACTACCTCTGGTATCATCTTGTTTGATGGAGCCCAGGTTGTGAGGTCAGGTTGTCTAGTTTCCTGCTGAAGCAGAGGCATGGGGAGAGGCTAGCAAATGCAGAATGATCTGTAGGTTAACAGTAGTAACAGTTGAAGCTGTCCATTGCTGTCACTTTCCCTACTGTAATAGTGGCTCTCTTATAGCCTTGATTTCTTGGCCACTCAAAGCCCTTAAGCAGGCCTCTCAGGAATAGTGTCACTTCACTTCAGCCTGGCTTGTACTCCCTCAGCAGAATCCTGGGTGCTTGACTTATCCCAGTTTCTCCTTTAATCAACCAGAGGCAGATCCACACTGAACTTAGCTAAATTTATGCATCAGACTCCCTCTGAGAGGGAATATAATAATGTGTTAATAGTTTTATATAATTGATTTTTTCAAAAGAAGAAGTTACAACCATTTTCAGTTTTTACTGGTATCTCTTTCCACTTCAAATTTTACTTCTTATTTCTCCTATGGACAGAGAGAATTGGAACTTTTTTTGGTGGAGTGCCAGAAATTGAACCCAGGAGTGCTTCACCATTGAGCCACATCCCCAGTCCTTTTTTTCTATTTTTTTTTTTAATTTAGACACAGATTCTCACTGAGTTGCTTAGGGCCTCACTTAGTTGCTGAACTTGGCTTCGAAATCCTAATCTTTCTTCCTCAGTCTCCTGAACTGCTTGGGATCACAGGCATGTGCTACTGTGCCTAGCCAATATTGGAGCATTTTGAGATCTAACAAACAGTTCAAGCTAGGCAAACAGGAAGCTCCAATTTATTGTTTGTGCTTCCCCAGCCATTCTTAATAACTATTCACTTTCTGCAACATAATATAATCATAACTGCTATTCTTTGAATGTGTCCTTTCTAAAATTCAGATGTTGAAACTTAATGACTAATGTCATAGTAATTAAAAGGTGGAATCTTGTTATCATTTGGATCTGAAAAGTCCCTCAAAAGCTCATGTGTTGAAGGCTTGGTTCCCAATGCAAAAGTGTTAAGAGGTGGAGCCTTTCAGAGGCGATGGGGTCATGAAGGCTCTGATCTCATTATTGAATTAATCCATTGATGGATTCATAGTTCAGTGACTTATTAGGAGGTGGTGGAAACTTATGACGTGGGGTCTACATGGAGGAAGAAGGTCCTTGGGCAGGTGCTCTTGGAAGCTGTACCTTGCACAGGCCCCTTCTATTTTTCTCTCTCTCAGTGGCCATGGGGTGAGCAGACTTGCTTTACCACATGCTCCTCAATATGATATTCAGCCTCACTACAGGCCCAGAAACAACCAAGAAAAGGGACCATGAGCTGAAACTTCTGGAATGATGAACCCCAATAAATCTTTTCTTCTTTATGCTAATTTTCTCAGTTATTTTTTCATAGTGATGGAAATCACAAAAACATAATTAGGCCATGAGGCCTCCTCACTTGTGAATAAGACTACAGGAAACATTTAGCTGGTCTGTCTTTCTGCTTTTGCCATTTCAGGATATAAAGCTCCTCCTGCTCTGGAGAATGCAGCCCTCACCAGATATTCAGATGAACAGGCATCTTGATCTTGGACTTCCTAGCCTCCAGAACTGTGAGAAGTAAATTTCTGTTCTTTATAAATTACCCACTCTTGTGGTATGCTGTTATAGAAATAAAAAACTAATTCAATAACTTCATTTTTTGATCTAAAAGAGGGTTCTCAGAATATATAACCCTCAGGCTCTACAAATGTCATATTCATTCCTGATTCTATATATCCTATCATCAGAACATTTCAGTTAAGGTGGCAACAAGCACCTTACATGACCCTTAGAACCAGTTTGAGATCCGTGGAACTCAGAATTTCCTTATGACACTTCTGTCCCATGTCTGTCATTTAAATGAGTTTTTTTTAATGAACTTTGTTTTACTTATTTAGTTTTTGATGTGGTGCTGAGGATCAAACCCAGTGCCTCAAAATGCTAGGTAAGTATTCTACCACTGAGCCACAATACCAGCCCTTAACTGAGTTTTGAGTGACTTTTTTTCTGGCAACAAGAAACGTTCTGCCAAATCATCCTCTTCAGCAAATCACCATTTTATTGAAGGACTCTGAAATTATTTGTATGATTAATTGACTGGCAGCCAAATTATTGAATACCTACAATATCTTTAACCTTCATAATATCTCCAGCAGATAGTTATTATTATTGACGTTTTACAAGGGAGAAGATGGAGAAGGACCTTTGTTAAAGGTCAAATAACTAGAAAGTGAGGCTGGATTGGAAATCAGCTTTGTCTGATTTCAAACAGAGTTCTTCATTTACTGTGCTGCCTGCTGACGTTGAAAGCCAAGGGAATTAATTTCTGATGGTGGAATTTTATGCATGATATTTAGCACATGATTATCAAGTGTTAGAACAGGGAGAAGCTACACAGATCATCCAATTCAACTCCTCATTTTTACATTAAGATCATTGTAGTCTTAGAAAAATGTACCTCACACTTCCAGAGTAAGTGCTGGAGTAGAGCTGTGGGTCTCCTGGCTTGCTTTCATTAAATATGACCTATACTGATAGTTTTTATAGCCTGATACTATTCTTGCTTTAATAAAAATGATATGCTTCATATATATTCCTATCTAATAATACACATTTTTATTTCAAAAGGAATCTTAGTAGTAATATTAAAGTAATTCAAGTGTGAATTCCTTTAAAAATGTATTTAAATTTTATTCCACATGTTTATTTGCTGTAAATGATTTACTCTTTAAATCCTGTTGTATGTTAGTGTCAAGCACTTGCTGAACTTTAAATAAATTTTCTGCCAATCCATATACACTTTCGTATGGAATTTATAGGGACAATGAAATTTAAAGTAATGTACACAATGTTGTCTAAATGATAAGGGGTAAAACAGGATTTTTTTAAAACCTAGATTATGTTTCCTGCAAATAGCAAATATTTTACCAGTTTTTATGAAGTTTTAACATACATAAGCTTCAAAATGTGGGCATTAAGACACAGCTTATATTATGTCCTAGTATTTTGTGTTTCTTTTCTTACTCTGCATAAAATGGTTTTGGATTCCACTGAAAGCAGTGATCTGGTCAATAGCTTTTAAGTATTCTTTGAACAGAAACATTGGTACATAAATACTCAGGGGATGTAGATTTTCTCATTGAGCAGGAATAATCTTTGAAGGAAAGATTATTATAAGAAAAACAACTCAGCTGGTCAGAGCTTAAAGATTTAAAAATCATTTCTGTATTTTAAATGGAAGTTCAGGGCTTTAAAAGATTTACTTAAACCTGTAGGGAAAAAATCCTGGAAATTGTTCCATACTGAATAATGTAGCATCCAAAAATAAATTGGAATTTATTATGAAATCCTGATATTTCAGAAATCTCCCTTTCTAAAATTATTCTTGGCTATGCTATGGTTGATTACGCTGATATTGATTTTTGTTCTCTTGAATAAACAGATAGAGGTTAAGAAAGGTAATATTCTTTACTGAGACTTTTTCACTTAAGATTCTATTAGAAGGAAAGTAGACATAATTTGATGGTGTTTGGCCAATAGCCATGATCATGTGAGATCAAATGAATATAAATTCAGTATAGTAAAGCTCAGTAAGTGTTAGCTATTGCTATTTTTATTATTGGCTGTAGAAAGATGACAGAGAAACCATCAGAAACATGGATGACTTCCTAAAATGAATAGAGCATCTTGTCAAATGTTCCATGAGACATTCAGGTGTTAGAGGTTGGCAGTGAAATAAAGCAGCTCTGTGTAGTGACAAGATGGAATTTGTCTCTCACTTGGCACTATGCCAGCTGCATCAGGCCCTTGTTGATTGCCATGGAAGGTTGATCTGACCTGCTGGTGTGACATTGCTGACACCACAGTCCAGCCAGAGGCACCTGCAATGTATCAGCACTTTTCTACCTGCAAGTGCCACATATGTCTAATAAATATTCAATTTCTCACTCTGGGGAGGTACTTTCTATGCTTTTCTTCATGAACTTAGGGCCCCAATTCAGATCCTAGGGCTGTGTGATAACTGTTCTGAAAATTACAGCAGATGACCAGGCTCAAATAACTTTTCTACCAGTATTTATCTAAAAGGGGAATCTGGTAGGCCAAATACCCTGTTAGCATAGTAACACAATGCTTGATTATTTTAACTATAAAGGTTGAAAAAAATCAGTTCTATATCCTGATAATTATTCTTAACTAGGGTTCACAACCTTTGAAGGGCAGTTTACCAAGGTTCTGAACATCAACATCTGGAGGGTGATGGCTAAATTCTGACTCCTGTCAGGAAACAGTAAAAATGGAGGAGCACTGACCTTGGAGAATTCTCCAAGGAGCTTGCTTATGAAGGTTAGGCTTAGCAATGATTTTTGTTAATTTAATAGGAAGGCGGTTGCCAAGTATCCAGCTCATGTGCCAGTGAGAACTGACTTTTGTGAAGTTCACCACATTGTTCTGATTGGTTCTCTTTGAAATCAGCCATATGAGAGTTTCTAAGTAATGCCCACATAGCTTGTCAATCTCTGGACCACTTAGGACATCTAGAGTATATGTTTATTAGTTTAACTTCATGTGTTTTCCTCCTTTTTTTTAAGTGCTCAAAGTTTATATTGCAAGAAGCCATCATGTGCTGTTTATGATTTATATCATAGTTATATCATTCCATCCAAATGGAATATTGACTCCAAATGAAGAAAAAACTAAGAGAAGACAATTTATCATGTCATAGACTTGTATTATGGCCACAATAAAAACCTGGGTTTGGAAATTGAGCAGGCTGTCACTCAGTTGGTGTAATGTGTCTCACATATGCTTCAGTAAGGTGGAGTGATGCTTAGGGGGAAGAGTCTGCATGAATTTTTTACAAGTGTACTTTTTAAAAGAAAAGTATAATTAGCCTTACACGAATTAGCCATGTGAAATGTCTTCTTTTCTACTGGACCATTATTTGCAATAAATACTCATGATCAAAATATTTCCATTGCCACCCCCACAAACCTTCCTACCACTCAGTGTCCTTCTACTTTGTTGTCCTATTTACATCCTTTCCTTTAGAGATAAGCTTAGTGAAAGATTCGTCTAATCCTCCATGAGACTTTTCTGATGTAATTTGTCTTGACTAATCTGTGGCATTTCCCACTATTGTCAAAATCATCTCTCTTAATAAATCTCAGTTTTCATGCATGTTATTTTCCTCGTGCTCTCAGTGTTTCCCTTTGTTCTCAATCATCTGTGCATTTTCTTCCATGCTTAAAATATTGTTTTTCTTGGGAGTTCTCTCTTGTGTCTCTTTCTCAATTTCACAAGTTTATCAAGGCTTCATATACCATGTATTTTCTGATGACTCATAATTATACATTCTATCTTTGGAAATTCAGGGTTGTACTTCTATATTCACTAAAAAAACCTGCCAACCTAAGCCTCAACTTATCCACTGGAATGCCAAGCTGCTGTTGCCTCTTTCTTTAGGAATGACAATAGCATTTTCCTTCTCTCTTTTTAAGTTGGAATACTCATCCATCTTTAGGGTTAAGAACAAGTCCCACGTTGTCCTTGGAGATTTTCCTATTCTGCACTTCTGCTCTTTGTTCCTGTAATACCAAGGTCTCCTCAGTGTTTAATACTTTCATCATGTGTTATTATTAATTTATTTATGAGACAACTCCACTGTTTAGTTCTGTTTGAGCAGGGCTTCAGATTGTTTATCTCCATGTCATTGAACCAAGTAACTCATACCAATGAAGAAATCAAGAAATGATTCTGGATAAATGAGTGAAAATTTCTTTAATATTTGCAAATAGGGCCACAGTTTGGATACATTATTCATTGATTTTGTCCCACTTTCATTTGCTGAAATTTAATTATTTCCTCTCTTGACTAGATTTCTTTTTCATAACTTAAATTCCTAATACTTTTAAAGATTTTTTTTAATACATAACCAAAACAACTAAATGTGGAGACAAAAATTTAGAAGGATCATAGTTTAAGTTTTTACTTTTCCATCTTTTCTATCCAAAGAACACAGTTGCTTTTTTGTGGTAATAAAAGGATACATATCAGAATCCAATACCAAATTCTTTTCATAGAGTAATTGGGATTGGACAGCTGGTCTACCTTTTGGGTCTAACATTAGAATGTACTATAAAGTCTACTCATCTTGAGCTGATAGTAGTGGCCTGGCTTATAGCTCACAGCAATCATGAAGAGTGACATTGCTGAGAGAATGTGTGCTAATCACTGCTTCCTACTTTTGTCTGTGTTGTATCATCTACATTAATCCTCATAGTAACAGTATAAGGGAGACATCATCATCATTATTACTATTTCTATTTAACACATTAGGAAACTGAGTCCTAGAGTATTTTAGAAAATTATCCAGTATCTCATTATTAGGAAGAAGGAGAGCAGCAGAGCAGTAAGCTCAGCATTCTGACTTTAGCCTGTGTGCTCTTCAGTGATCTGCTGTAACTGTCCTGCCAGAGACAAAGGGGCTCCAAATATATTAATCAGAACAAATTTATATGCCCAAATATGCTTCCATAAAACATGAGAGTTATGGATAATCTAAATAATTATGCTGTGACATTTTTTCAAGAAATAGACTCAGTGATATTTAGAAATGTAGGACCACAGTTGTGTGGACAATAAATAAAATCTCTTTATTGTTTTCTAAAATGTGTAGTAATTTTATTTGAGAACAGTTTATAAATGGTGCTAAAAATATTTCCCCCATCTCAGGCCCTGCTGACTGTATTTTTCTGAGCAGTGACAGGCTACCTCCACTTCAGCTATCTGTCACAGCTCTGTTAATTGTTGTTCTTACTATTATCCCGTCATTAGCCCCTCAGCTTCTAATTTTCATTTTCTTGCCATTGTTCCACTTGGGGCAGACTTACTTCTTTTTCACTCATGTGCATTTTACATGCTCTCACGTTTTTATGAAACCTCTATAAAGGGTAATTTGTAATCACCACTTGCATGACTTTCATATTAAAGTATACAGCAAAAAAAAATACTCTATAAAAAGTCATTAAGTCCTGTTTAGAATATCAGACTAGGGACTCTTTATTATGAGGCATTTTGGTATTTTAAAAAATATCCTCAAGCTCTCCTTTTACTTTTAAAACAAATAATTATAATAAAAATTTCCTCACATACCCAGATAAATCTAAAAGGGAATTCTTTTACCCAACTAGGCAGAAAAAAAAAATATATTAACCTTTAAGAGGTTGGCATTTTAGAAATCAACAGTGGAAAAATGCTTAGTTAAGTAATGCAAAAATTATCAGCTGCAGTATAAAAAGTTCTCTTCTGATTACTTTACCTTATAGTAATCTCATTCAAAAGGAGAAAACACATAAACCATATCTGTAATTAGAATGCAAACTCACTCATTTATCAGTGCTCAGGGAAGACTGATGCCCTCAACATTTT
Source organism: Callospermophilus lateralis (assembly GCF_048772815.1). Lineage (NCBI taxonomy): Eukaryota > Metazoa > Chordata > Mammalia > Rodentia > Sciuridae > Callospermophilus > Callospermophilus lateralis. Next base: position 4,005,965 of record NW_027514713.1, on the reverse strand, counting down.
TCCTGGGTGAAAAATGGTATCACTTTCACTGGTTCAGCTGTACAAAAACTGTGTAAAATAGAATGTTCTCTGGATTAAAGAAAAAAAAGATAATACCATTATTTATGAAGAAATATAGCCTAGGCTTTTAAAATATGAAACTAATTACATGTACCTGATAATCTATAAACATTTGACCTACTGATGAAGCAATGCACCTTAGGGTTTAGGCCCAGCCCACATGGTTTTGTGACATGGCCAATTTTAATATGGAAAAATGACTGAGAGGTCACAAAAGGTTTTCATCAAAGGAATACACATTGGGTGGGGCCTTTGCAGGCCACTCCGAATTAGCAATGGGAATGCCTAAATTAAACTTGGCCTTGGCATTCTTAGCAAAATGCTAATTTAGCCTTTACCTAAGCCAATTTTTTTTTCTGTTGAGGAAAAAAAAGTAATATTTAAATATAGTGAAATTATTTCTTTTCACATATTCACTACCAACAAAGAATGTTTGACTGCAACCTATTTGGAGAGTAACATCGTATTGGATCATTCGAGAAGAATATAACTAGCTTTGAAAAATAAATAACTTATGATTTGAGTTAGGTAGCTGTATGCAAGAGAAACGTTGCTTGGACTAATGACATTTCTGGCTGGTTGCCTTGTTTGATGCTCCAGAAATGGTTTCCATTGAGATGATTAAATAAAAGGATTGATGTGAGATGGAATATGTGACAGTGGTGCCCCTTGTATGAGGATTAGTTGATTCTTTGATTCACTTTGGCATTTCTTTTTACACCTCATTTTGAAATCAACTCCTGGACATGTGGTCAATCTATTTCCTTCTATAAACTACTCAGTGTACTTTCACTTTGATACTTTATATGCATTCTGATTAGTGTTGCAACATCTCAAACTTCCCTAAAAGTAAGTTGCTAAGTAAGACTCAGGGGCTTTAAATGCAGAAGCGAGGAAGTGGAAGGCCAGGTGGATAAGAAGAAGAAAATGAAATTCCCATGTCTCCTGTCTTCACCAACATCATCAATGTTATTGTCAATAAACACATTAAATTCACATACGCATTTATCATTTTAGGCATTTTCTTTAGTACAGTCTCACAACATGGAGCATACAGTTGAAAATTATTAAAAACATGCTAATTTAAACTTGGCTTAATTCTTCTTCTTAAAGAGCAGCAGATAGTATGGCAGACTAGCATACATGACAATTCACTGACACTCTCTCGCAAAACATGTCTGATGTAAAGTGAGAAATCTCAAAGCCTCATCAAAAGAGAAAATACAAAACACTAAACTCAGCATATGTTCCATTACCAAATATTTCTATTTTGTAATTAAGGAGAGACATACTTTTTCTGCATATGGTGGTTGTTTCTGAAAATGAAAGTAGACCAATAAGCCAGAAAATGTCTGGGATATATGTATTTTGAACTGATCTATTTTTTTTCTTTTTTATTATTGTAAAACAGAATTATGTTTCATGGTGTGTTCAGCATCATGAAGTACTTAATAGTAGGGTAAGAACTAAATCTCCAAGGAACTTGCAAACTTTGTTGGGAGACAAGGATCCAGTCATCAATCCAGATTGCATTAAGTACTAAAACCAGGGTGGTTTTAGTACTTAAATGTGGGGTGGGGAGGGATGGAGGTCCAAAATTGCCATAGTAAGCCAGACCTTGAATTTTAGGTAGGTTTTGAGGATGATGACACAGCAACTAAACAGTATTCCAGCCTAGATGAAAATCCTAAGCAATGGATGAAAAACAGAATTGCTGTAACTGCACAGGCAGGTGGTAGTTGGGAACTAGTGGTAGTCTAGGTCGTACAAAAAAATCCATGTTACTTATTATGGTTTGATTGTGGTGTGCCCAAAAACTCACATGTAAGACCATGCAAGAAGGTTCAGAGAAATGATTGAGTTATGAGAGCCTTAACCCAATAAGCTAACTAATCATCTGATGGGATCAGTTGTGTGGTAACTGAAGGCAGGTGGGGTATGACTGGAGGAGGTAGGGTATTGGGGGCGCTGCTTTGGGGTATATATTTGTATCTGGCAAGTGGAGATCTCTCTCTCTCTCTTTCTCCCCTTCCTAATTAACATTTGAGCTGCTTCAGTCTGCCATACTCTTCTGCCATGATGGAGCCAGCCTTCTATGGACTAAGACCTCTGAAACCATAAATTATCAATTACATGTTTTCTTCTCTACAATTATTCTGGTTGAATCTTTTTATTCACAGCAGTGAAAAAGCAGACTAAAATAGAAATAACTTCACAGAAGTTAATTAACCAACATGAGACAAGTGCAAACATCTCAGCATTGTAGGCATCATCATAGGTAGTAATGCCAACCTGATATGGAATTTTGCACTGGTCCTTTTTATTCTATTTAGATTTAATCTTTTTCATATTAGAAGGCTCTGCAACATTGTTCTGGAAACAATATTGATAGTTCCACTGGAAGAGAGGGAGGCTTATTCTGGACTTGTCATTATATATGGCCTGGTTCAGATTGAAAGAGAGTTGTTCTCTAAGTTGTGTCTGTATACAGCACTTCTCAATGAAAGAAAAATTTTCTAAGTAATAATTACTTATATATTTATTGTGCCTGGCTTGGTTAACCCAAGTGTCAGACTTTACAGTCTATATGGACATGATAATTCTTTGCAAGGTCCATTTAAATCTAGACATCAAATATGATGGACTGTGTTCCAGAAAATAAATCTGAGATGGGCATACTTCTCCAAAGATATATATAAGAAATAGGGTCAAAGGTTTTTTGTTTTGGGAAAAGTATATTATCATTGCACTGAGCTGGAGGCACAGATGGTCTTGGGAAAGACCATCCACATGGGCTACATGAATTATAACTGAGTGTTGATGGAGTCCGATTTCTACAATGTAGACCAAAAAGATCATTTTGGGGGCATCTTCTTAAAATATTATTTTTAGTTGTAGATGGACACAATATCTTTATTTTTATTTGTTTATTTCTCTGTGGTGCTGGGGATTGCACCCAGGGCCTCATACGTGAAAGGCAAGTGCTCTACCACTGAGCTTCAACTCCAGCCCTGGGGTGTCTTTTTGAATGTTTACTTTTTTCTTCTTCCTCTGGCTTTTCTCTGTCACATAGCTACCTTTACTGCCTCTGTGAATTATCCTATTGCAGCAGTATAGTAGAAAGTACAGAGACAGATTCTTTCAGACGCTTTGTGGAGTTAGACAAGACTGAGTTCCATTGCTGCTTGCCAGCAGTGCTAATGTAAGTGCTATGGGTCTGTTTCTCTTTGACAAAACAGGAATAATAAGAAGTATTTTTGGTGATGATTAAATGAAATAGCACATATAAAATACCTAATACAGTGTTCCACTTGCAATAATGATGCATTAAAAGCTGGTTTATTTTCTTCCTCCTTCTGCCCCTCTTTCTCTCTGACTACCCTTTCTTTGCATTTTTTCCTCTAATTCATTATTCATCCATTTTTATCTAGGAATATTTAAAAATAATTTCCAATTTGCTAAATGCTATGTTTGGGACTAAGGATGAACTGGTACCTTGAAAGGAGACAATGATCCTACCCTCATTAGATGGTAACATCTAATAAGAGAAACAAACTTTATTCATAGCTGAACATCAATGCATATAAAAAAAACTTACAACCACAAAGCATAAAGCAACATAAAGTTGTTGCAGGGTGAATAATAGGAGGATTAATATCTTTTCCTTCTCTCCATTCTATTATTATAAAACAGAAGAAGAAACTATGTTTAGTGTTGAACTCAGAAAATTAACAGAAAATATAAATATGTATGTATTGGTGAATTGAGCTTGAGATGTATGAATGTTGGTACTTCCACACTTTAGGATTCCTGGATTCAGGAGCTGATTAAGAGATGTCACAACCTCACATATTTCTACATTATGTTTCTATTTTATGCCTCTTTGGTTCCTTTTGTGTGTTGTGTGTGGGCTGAGGGGAGAGAAGTTGTTTTAATAGATGTTGAGGGTTTACTCTTTCTTTGATTAAATGAATGGAAATTTCTTTGTTCCTTTGGGGGTGGAAATGTACTCTGCTGTTTAAAGTAGTGGGCTGCCCCAAAACTGTAAGTTCAATCACATTACAACCACTCAACAGAAAGAAAGCTTCTTCCTCATAGGAGTTTCATCATAATGAATAGAGCCCAGGTAGCTTCACTGTATGGGATACCCTGGAAGGGCTACAGCTTCTCCCAGGCTCTGTGGTTTGGAGAGAATAGAGTACTCCAAGTCCCATCTCCATAAGGACTCTTGCCAGGCAGTGCCAGAAATCAGCAGTGCCAAACAGAAAGATATTCTAATATTGGATAATGATTATTTTCCTGATAATCCTAGAAGAGATGGATTCTTTGCAGGGAACCTTGGGGTCTGGATGAGATGACTTGTCATTAAAGGACTGTGCCTGGGGATATTTTTTTCTTACTCACCCTGTTTGCCAAGGCTGAGGAACTTGGGTGCTGTCATTGTGTTTATGTCACATAAACGTAATCTAGTATAATGTTTCTCTTACTATGGTAAGTGACTATGTTATAGGCAAAACTAGAGGAAAAAAATAAAGGACAGCTACCAAAAATTTGTATTGGAGAATTTAGAGTTAACTGACCTAGGGGGCCTTTGATGAGATTATTCAGCTGTGACAATCTTTGATGCACCAGGAGGTGGCCTTCATGCCATTCACCATACTCAAGTTGTATCTCCTCTTACAGTCCAGACCAGAGAGAAAAAAAGCTCCTCTTGAATCAGCTTTCTTCTTCAGCTAACTCCTCATTTCCCCTCTTTCCTCTCACAGTGATGCTCTTTGAAAGAATTGCCATCTCCCTGTCACCTTCTTTCATTCTCTCTCTTTTTGCATTCCAATGAGATTTCCTCCCCTGCACTTCACCAAAGCTACCCCTTTGCAGGTTTTCTAAGTCACTAAATCATAAGGTCAATTCACAATCATCCTCTCCCTTGATTATTTCACTACAGTTGACCCCGGCTGACTGCAATCTCCTCCTTAAACCATTTTCTTCACTTGACTTTGGAACAGTGAGCTCTCCTTGTTCTCCTCCCCCTTTACTGGCCTCTGCTTCTCAGTTTCCTAACTGTCTAAACTTTGTTCTGGAGGAGAGGGACTCTCTGAGTGTCTTGGTGCCACTCCCTCAAGTGATGCTTGGAAACAATTACATATTGAATGTTCAGACCTTTCTGGGAGTTATTTGTGCATTTTCTTTCTTTATAGGAAGTGTTACATAAAAAGGCAACAGAAACATGTGTATGTGTATTTTTATATAGAACAATAACAAAAAACATTGAAAAGCCATTCTAAAGAAGGTGTTTTTCTTATATTTGCATCATATATGAGCTCTTCAAGTACAGAATATATAATTGTTTATTGAATGCTTGGAATGAAAAATAAAACAGTTCCAGATTTTAAGACATAATTAAAGAAACAATTCTAATAAATTCTAATACCAGAATCACAGAGCAAGATTTGTGTTGTGATTTACAAGGTGCCAAGGAGAAGATCAGAAAGCTCAGTATCATCGTTGATTTAACAAAAGTACATTTCCTCTGCAGATAATAGACACTTCTCCTTAAAAAAGGAGAAAAGAATAGGGTCCCAAAAGAAACTTGGCTTGCATATATTCCATGCTACAAAGAAGCACATTATTGCAAGTTAAGGTACATTATCTGTGTTGATTTAGAGAAAGGAATAGTGATGATTTATAACTAAGTTTTCATGTAAATCATAATTACTGAACTAGAATACTGATCCAAAAATAAAAAAAAGGCAACCTGCATCATAAATTTTATGACTTGGGGTTCATTGTATGTATTTCAAGTAAATACTAGGTCTGAATTATATAAATACTAACTTTAGACTCACCATTTATAAACAAAATAGAGCTATCAGATTATTAAGCTGAAAAGACTTCAGTACAAAGATGAAAATAAACAACTATTTCAATATGCACATCTAAGGCATAAACATTTTTTAAAAAGAAAAATTAAATTTTTATTGTAGTATAATTCATGGTGATTCAAAATTGGTGACAAGCAAAAAGAAAACAATACCGACGTTTTCTGGTATTCTGTACTGTGTCTGCTGAATATTTCAATTTTGCGTCCCCTGTTGCATTTTTCTTGTTCAGGAAGTGAAAACGCAAGTGGGTGTCTGAGTTCAGCCCTCTACTGTGCATTTTTCAGTTCATAGTACTAACTCTCATAAAATTAAGTCTGCAATACAATGATACTCTGGGTATGGTGTGTCTGTGATAAGATTCTTTAAAGCACAGGAAGAGCCATCCTAAAGCAGAGAAAGCATTTGGGAAAGAGGATTCAGTACTTGAGGTCTGGTTTTGAATCCCTCCCTGAATTGCTCCATTTGCAACAATAACAACAACAATTCTTTTTTCCATTTTCATTGTCTGGTTATTGGCATATATGAGGTAAGACTCCCCTTTCTTGTGCTTAGCCTTATAGAAGATCTTCTTTGAAACATCAAAACATCAAGAAAGACAGACCAAAGTACATTTTTAAAGAGATGTAGGGTTCTCTGTTTTTGTATTTATAAACAGGCTTGAGTTTTCTTTAGAATTTTTTTTTTTCCGTTGAGGGTTATGTTGTAAAATCAGAATGCAGTCTGCAAGCAAAGGCTGCAGAAGACATGCATGGCAAGACTTTTCTCCCCAGACAGGTAAGACTGCAGCAGTCTACTCTAATAGGTCAGAGGCTTCCTCATTGGCTCTTCAGAAGCTCAAAGCCTAGGAGGACTCACTGTTTGAAGCAGGATCCCCAAGGCCTGGGGAAATCTTCTGTACACAGCAGAATTTGGCAAATTTCAGTAAATTTGGCCTGACCCATATTTTCACACAGTTTGAAAGTTAAAAAAGGTTATAAAATTTTAAAATAGCTGACACAGGAAAATGTCATGAAATTCAGATTTCAGTGTCTATAAATAAAGTTTTATTGAGACTCAGATAAATTTATTTGTCTATTTTCCGATTGCCTTCATGCTATCACAGAAGAGCTGAGTGGTGTTGACAGAGACCGTATGGCTTGTCAAGCTGAAAATATTTACTATCTGGTGCTTCACAGAAAAAGTTTGTGGACTCTGCTACAGAGCACAATTTGCATCACTCTAACCTAAAAGTGACACTTGAGGCATTTGCATCTTTTTTTACATTAGCTATAAGCTAGAGGATAAATATATCCATCTGTAGTATAGCTTTAGTTTTGCAGCCCTGGTTCTTAAGAAAGCCATATCCACCCATGTGCTTGACTGACTCTGACTCAATAATGTGCTCACCAAGTTGAGTGCAAATTCAGCCTCATCCTCCAAACCCCACACCGAGAGCTTTCCACACTTGTCTCACTTGCAATATTGGATTATCCACCCTTACTTTGCTATCCTTTGGGATTATTCAACACCTGAACTTCAGTAACAAGAGGCACACTTGAAAGAAGGGTCTGTTTTTTAAAGATCTGTGCATTTTGTTGCATATAAATGATATCAAAAACATAGCTCAATTTAAAGAAGCAGAAACAAAATAAACTATGGCCAAACCAGGAGAGATGTGAGAGAAAAAACACAGATGAGGTCCTATACTTAGGAAGTGAGAGTCCTTCCAGTTGAATCTAGAAGGGAAATATGACCAGAATCTGGCTCTTGCTGCAGAAATGTGCCCAGAAGGGTCTGTTTGAAAAGTTATACTTCAATTTCTTTTTGCTAAGTCCAAAAATTATGTGTTCATGTGACCCTATTCTTATCTCAATGCCTTGTTTAAAATATTGTTTATTATGGCTTACCGCTTAAGTTTTGATTGTGGGAAAAACACTTAACAAGAGATTTACTTTCAACAAATTTTTGTGTACAATGCAGTATTTTTTTAACTATAGGCACTATGTCCTAAAACAGAGCTCTAGAATTTACTCATCTAGCATAATTGAAAGTACACCCATTGAACAATTCCCCAATCCACCGCCCTCCCTGCGACCCCTGGCAGATACTGTTCTACAATGGGCTTCTATGAATTTGAACATTTTATATTTTAAGTACTTCATCCAAGAGGAAGCATGCAGTCTTGTCCTTTGGTATCTGGCTTGATTCACTGAGCATAACACCCTCTAGATCCATCCATGTTGCTGTGTATGGTAGGATTTCCTTTTTTTTTTAAAAAAAAAAAGCTGAACATTATTCCATTGTATTCTGTTGGCTATGTAAAATGGGATAGCCACTGAAAAAATTATTTTGAAAGTTCCTCAAAAAATTAAAAATATGACTAATTTATAACCCAGCAATCTCACTTCTGAGTAATATACCAAAGCATTGAAATTGAGATCTTAAAGAAATATTTGTACTCTCATATTTTTGCAACATTATTCACAAAAGCAAATTAAATATCTGCTCAGCACTTAGTTAGAATCTTAATTTAGAATCCAGATGTTCTTAAGGTGGGGCTCCAGAAATGCAAATGTTTTTGAGGTAAAGGTCTTTAGCTAGGTGAATCTCTTAGGGACTAATGCCTGCCTTTGCCAGAGGGAAGGCTTAATAACTGAGTTCTGTTGGGTGTGCTTGTGTCTGTGGGACAGCAAATCTTTTCAGTCTCTTGAATATCCTGATATCCAGGAACTTTTGTTTCTCTTGCCTATAAGGAACTCAGAGGAAAGGCAGAAACAGAGCCCACAAGACAACTCCTGCCCCTGTCATGTGTAGGGGGAGAGAGTGGCCATCAGAATGGTGATTCTTTCTATTTATTGGTATTAGGAGAGGCTTTTTTATTTTAATAGCCTGGTCAGAATGTTCCTAGAAACTGCTTTTTCAAAGGGCTATCTCCTTTATTTTACAAAACACATTTTACCAGGAGTCAAATTAAGCTGTATAATAAATTAAACTACTTTCATGGTAACAGATATGGAGTTAGTGCTGCCATACTGATTGAAACCAAATCCCAAGGTGACCAACTGATCTCAGAGCAGTTTTGGCCATGTTGAATGTGAATATTTCCGTCTTTGACTTTGAGTCAAGCATTTATCTCAGAATACCAAATTCTGCCTCCTGACACCATGACATCCAGTATCATCATGAACCTCCTAGAGCTACAAGGCTCTGCTTGCATCAGGTGGATATCCCTAGATAGACACTTCAGCAAGAAGCAAGTATTTGTGAGGACCTGGTCAAACTCAGGCTCTCTTGTATACATTAGAACCTGACAGGTCTAGTGACTCCTCAGCTCCTACATATCTTAGTGCTTAGGCAACAGACCCATTAATAACAATCAAATCTATAAGGGTGGTGGGAAGGAGCCCCGTCTCTAGCCTTGGTTTAGATATACAGAACATTTCCAGTTTTATTCAGACACATCTCTATGGCTACTTCTGGGCTCATTCTAAATTGCTTCTGAGCCTTAAATTCTATCTTAAATTTTACCAGAGACTATTCAAAGAGAAACTTAAGTTCCACCAGCGTATGTAACATTCTGTGTGCCACAAAGTTGTCCTGTATCACAAGATCCTCTTTCAAAATGAAACTTTCTGGGAATTGAATATTGAAAAATGTTAGCCAATTTGCTGCAGTTTTTATAAACTAAGAAGGAAATACACAAACCCCATGATAATATTCCAGGAGTGCATCTTGCAACTATTTTCTTTTGATTAATCTTTCCTTCCTTGAAAATAACTTCTATTTAGATGTAGTTGCTTAAGCTGTGAAGCCAGAGGCAGTGAAATGCAGTGTGCTACCTTGAACTTCATGAAACATATTCTACCAAAGATGAACTTGCTCTATTTGAAAGTCCCAGAAATAAGGCTACTCCAGGCTAGTGAGTACACCAAGAATTCTGACCCCTGGCAGAATTCAGACTTGTTGTAATAGGAGCTTTCCCATGTAATCCGCAATGTCCCTTTTGCTTTCAAGGTGATGCTGAATTACCCCATTTCCTCATTACAACTGTTTTACTAAATAAAGACTCTATTTGGAGATGGCTTCTATTATCCCAGTGGCTCAAGAAGGAAGCCAGAGAATCATAAAAAAAGAAAAGAGAAATAACAAAGCTGTTTTCAACATGTCATAATGGAACCATCTGTATTTATTTTACCCCTCCTGCCCTTACTTTACCAGCATTTTAAGCTTTGTGACCTCCTGTCCACAGAATCTCCTAAGAAAGGTTTAAAAAAGAAGAAAAAGAAAAAAAACAATTTATTTTTTTGATCATTCAGAAAGTGTATAGGTGATTCTCAGTTTCTATTTCACCAAGGCTTCTATATTATAGTTTGCTTTTGATATAATTTGCTAATCTGATCTGGGTGCTAATTTCTCACTTTTCATGCTTCTTGGTTGTGTGTGTGTGTGTGTGTGTGTGTGTGTGTGTGTGTGTATTTCTGGGGATTGAACCCAAGGGCACTTTACCACTGAGAGATATTCCCAGTCTTTTAAATTTTTATTTGGAGACAAGGGTCTCACTAAGTTATCCAGTTTAGTTTCAAATTAATCCTCTTGCCGCAGCCTCCCAGTAGCTGGGATTATAAGCATGTACCACCATACCTGGCAAATTTTTTATGCTTTTTAATCTCTAGGCATAGAATGTCCTGATCATGTTATACCTAATCAAGTTGTACATATCTTATATGCCATTTATCACATTATCTAAATACTTTAAATAAGTACTCTTTTTGCTAAGTGTCCTACAGAACAGAATTTTTCTTACATTTTTGGGGGAGTCTATTTCCTGAAATGCTACCAGCATCTTTCCAATTAGTTTTCTTATTGGAATTACTTTTCACTGAGGATAAAGCTCTTCTGAGCTCCTCTCATATCTTATAACACTGTACACTGCAGTGTTAGGGTCTCTAAACAAGTCAAGATGGTGCCTGACATTTTGCCAGAGGGAGTGGTTTGTGAAGTAATGCCAGCAAGCCATTAAGTGTGGATATTCCTTATTGGTTGACTGCTGTATCTAGTTTATGTTAATTAAGATAAGCTGTGTGGAATGTATATATACACCCCTCCTGTCCTACAATAAGTGGCTCCCACTCCTGCTGTATCAATGTACACAAGTTGTTCGTCACCCCCCAGTTAGTTTGCCTAGTCAGCTGGGCTGCAGCACTGCAGGGTCTCTGGGACACTCCTCTTTATGATGACATTTTCATGCTGGCTTGATTAAGAAATGCCCACTAGTTAAGGTGATAGTAGACTGGAGTACCTGATCCATCTCCATTTGCAATGTTTTCATTAGAGAAAGCAAATAAAAACCCATCAGACTTCTTTATTTATTCATTAAACATGCCCTGAGTGACAGGTATTATGGTTTTTCTTAATATACAATTGTGCTCAGATAGCTTGGATGAGGGCATCCTCTCCTCCACTAACCTTATAACTTTCAGAATTGGTTAAAAGACAGAATTTTCTTTTTACTTAAATTCAGTTTTTGTGCCAGATATTAGGTTGTTTTTCCAGAGTCATAACCACTCCTTTCTTTAAATTTTGCTCAAATATGCAATAATGCATATTGTTTTGAAAAGTGCAAGCCTACCAGAGTTTCATGAGATAAATCAATATGCTAAGAAAGTCATTTGTACCAATCCCACTTGTCTTTGCCAATAATTGGTTTAGGGAAGAAAAAAATGAAGTGCTTTTGGCCAATAGGGTCATTAGGGAATTTGCTAGAAGTCTATGATCTGAGAAACATTTGCAAGTTATTTCTGTGAAAAGTTGATGTTTACAGCCATGGATGGCATTCTAAAATCCTAAGTAGGGGTATCATCAACTCACCAAATGATCACAGGGCTGAAATGTGGAACTTATGTTATTATGCTGCTGAATCAAAAACAGAAAAGTTAAGCACCAAAAAAGCAAATAACCCAATCAATAAATGGGCCAAGGATCTGGACACTTCTTAGAAGATGATGTATAATCAATCGACAAATATATGAAAAAAGTTTCATCATCGATAGTAATGAGAAAAATGAAAATTAAAACTACTCTAGATTTTATCTCATTCTTACACTGCTGGTGGGACTGCAAAGTGGTGCAGCCAATATGGAAAGCAATATTGAGATTTCTTAGAAATTTGGGAGTGAATCCACCATTTGGCCAAGATATCCTTCTCCTCAGTCTATACTCAAAGGACTTAAAAACAGCATACTACAGGAACACAGCCACAACAATGTTTATAGCAGCACAATTCACAGTAGCTAAACTGTGGAATCAACCTGGATGCCCTTCAATAGATGAATGAATAAAAAGAATGTGGCATAAATACACAATGGAATATTACTTAGCAATAAAAGAGAATAAAATCATTGCATTTGCAGATAAATGGGTGGAGTTAGAGAAGATAATGCTAAGTGAAGTTTTCCTATCCCCCAACAAACAAATGCCAAATGTTTTCTCTGATATAAGGAGGCTGATTCATAGTTTGGTAGGGAGAGGGAGCATGGGTGAAATAGACAAACTCTAGATAGGGCAAAAGGGTTCGAAATGATGGTGGAATGTGATGGACATCATTATACCAAGTACATGTATGAAGACACGAATTGGTATAAATATACAATGATAGATATGAAAAATTGTGCTCTATATGTGTAAAAAGAATTGTAATGCATTCTGCAGTCATATATAAATAAAAAAATTAATTACAAAAAGTAAAGTGATTCCAAGGCTCAAAAAAACAAACAAACAAACAAAAAAAAACAAAAAAAAAACAAAAACAAAGCAACAACCCTACAGAATTGCCTACCTCCAAACTTCTTGTGAAGACAGACAATAAAGTACTATTCTTAGAGTTCTTTTAACTGGACACTGTATTCCCCATAGCTAAAGAATCTTAACTGACACAGAAATAATCATATTCCCCATTCAAATAATCTTGAATTATTCTTTCATTTCAAAAGTCTTCTCTCAGTGTTTACTGGATAATATCGGTGTGGAGAAAGCTTGTTTGTCATTCCATAGTCTTTAAAGTGGCTGATCAGTAGGACTAATGGTGGAGAGCTTGGAAAATTTGGGGGTGGTTTCATAAAATCTTTGTGCTTTTTGTATATATCTGTATCCATATCCATATCTGTATCTTTATCTCTGTGCATGCTTGTGTTTGTGTGTGTTTATGTGTGTGTGTTATAGATAGAACAGCACAATCAAGGAACTTCAAGATTTTTACATTCTTTTTTAACTCTTAGCATTGGCTTTCAATTTAATATGGATTCTATCAATTAGAAAATGTGGTCATTATTGAAAATATATCTGAAAGATAGCTGATTTTAAATTTTTAAACATTAGAAAAACTAGGAATAACAGGAACTTACCTCAACATTGTAAAAGCTATCTATGCTAAGCCTCAGGCTAGCATCATTCTGAATGGAGAAAAATTGAAGGCATTCCCTCTAAAATCTGGAACAAGACAGGGATGACCTCTATCACCACTTCTATTCAATATAGTTCTCAAAACACTGGCCAGAGCAATTAGACAGACGAAAGAAATTAAAGGCATAAAAATAGGAAAAGAAGAATTTAAATTATCTCTATTTGCGGATGATATGATTCTATACCTAGAAGACCCAAAAGGGTCTACAAAGAAATTACTAGAGCTAATAAATGAATTCAGCAAAGTGGCAGGATATAAAATCAACACGCATAAATCAAAGGCATTCCTGTATATCAGCAACAAATCCTCTGAAATGGAAATGAGAACAACCACTCCATTCACAATATCCTCAAAAAAAAAAAAAAATACTTGGGAATCAACCTAACAAAAGAGGTGAAAGACTTATACAATGAAAACTACAGAACCCTAAAGAGAGAAACAGAAGAAGATCTTAGAAGATGGAAAAATATACCCTGTTCATGGATAGGTAGAACTAACATCATCAAAATGGTGATGTTACCAAAAGTTCTCTATAGGTTTAATGCAATGCCAATCAAAATCCCAACGGCATTTCTTGTAGAAATAGAGAAAGCAATCATGAAATTCATGTGGAAAAATAAAAGACCCAGAATAGCAAAAACAATGCTAAACAGGAAGTGTGAATCAGGTGGTATAGCTATACCAGGCTTCAAACTATACTACAGAGCAATAGTAACAAAAACAGCATGGTACTGGTACCAAAACAGGCGGGTGGACCAATGGTACAGAATAGAGGACACAGAAACCAATCCACAAAATTACAACTATCTTATATTTGATAAAGGGGCTAAAAGCATGCAATAGAGGAAGGATAGCATCTTCAACCAATGGTGCTGGGGAAAACTGGAAATTCATATGCAACAAAATGAAACTGAATCCCTTTCTCTCGCCATGCACAAAAGTTAACTCAAAGTGGATCAAGGAACTTGATATCAAATCAGAGACATGGCATCTGATAGAAGAAAAAGTTGGCTATGATCTACATACTGTGGGGTCGGGCTCCAAATTCCTCAATAGGACACCCATAGCACAAGAGTTAATAACTAGAATCAACAAATGGGACTTACTCAAACTAAAAAGTTTTTTCTCAGCAAAAGAAACAATAAGAGAGTTAAATAGGGAGCCTACATCCTGGGAACAAATCTTTACTCCTCACACTTCAGACAGAGCCCTAATATCCAGAATATACAAAGAACTAAAAATTTAGACAATAAGATAACAAATAACCCAATCAACAAATGGGCCAAGGACCTGAACAGACATTTCTCAGAGGAGGACATACAATCAATCAACAAGTATATGAAAAAATGCTCACCATCTCTAGCAGTCAGAGAAATGCAAATCAAAACCACCCTAAGATTCCATCTCACTCCAGTAAGATTGGCAGCCATTAGGAAGTCAAACAACAACAAGTGCTGGCGGGGATGTGGGGAAAAGGGTTCACTTTACATTGCTGGTGGGACTGCAAATTGGTTCGGCCAATTTGGAAAGCAGTATGGAGATTTCTTGGAAAGCTCGGAATGGAACCACAATTTGACCCAGCTATTCCCCTACTCGGTCTATTCCCTAAAGACCTAAAAAGAGCACACTATAGGGACACTGCTACATCAATGTTCATAGTAGCACAATTCACAATATCAAGACTGTGGAACCAACCTAGATGCCCTTCAATAGACGAATGGATAAAAAAAAAAAATGTGGCATTTATACACAATGGAGTATTACTCTGCATTAAAAAATGACAAAATCATAGAATTTGCAGGGAAATGGATGGCATTAGAGCAGATTATGCTAAGTGAAGCTAGCCAATCCCTTAAAAACAAATGTCAAATGTCTTCTTTGATATAAGAAGAGTAACTAAGAACAGAGTAGGGGCGAAGAGCATGAGAAGAAGATTAACATTAAACAGGGATGAGAGGTGAGAGGGAAAGGGAGAGAGAAGGGAAATTGCATGGAAATGGAAGGAGACCCTCAGGGGTATACAAAATTACATACAAGAGGAAGTGAGGAGAAAGGGGAAAAATATATGGGGGAGAAATAAATTACACTAGAGGGGGTAGAGAGAGAAGAGAGGAGGGAAGGGGGGAGGGGGGATAGTAGAGGATAGAAAAGGCAGCAGAATACAACAGACACTAGTATGGCAATATGTAAATCAATGGATGTGCAACTGATGTGATTCTGCAATCTGTATACGGGGTCCAAATGGGAGTTCATATCCCACTTGAATCAAAGTGTGAAATATGATATATCAAGAATTATGTAATGTTTTGAACAACCAACAATAAAAATTAATTTAAAAAAAAGTTTAATGGTGCCTTTTTGGGAGTTTCATTTAATTATCTCTAAGTTAGTATTAGCTGCATAGTTAGCTTAATTATGTTTTTATAATATGAAAAAAACCTTTCATATGGATATTCAGCAAAGGTTACTTTCTCATATAGTATTAAAAATAATCCTTGATTTCTGATATGAAACCAGCATTCACATATTCCACCTGTTTCTTCTTGGCAACTCAGTTGATGAACAGGCATCTTGACATTCAAGAATGAAAATGTGAATATTTATAATCCAAGCATGCAAAAAAATTATGAAGCCCCAAACTTATTTATGTGTATGAAAATTTAGTAGTTTAGTAAGTTTCTCCTCACATCTTAATGCTTACACCTTTCTTTTATGGAGGTTGATCTAGAACTTACTTATTTGCATTTTAAGTATTTAAATTTCTATTTATAACAGAAATGTCACCAGATGTCAGTACAGGTAAAGAACTGGAGTTAGTGTTTTTCCTTAGAGTGTGATCATCACGCTCTGTTGAGGGCCACAGCCAGAGTTGGGATGACGCATGACATTTTTGCCAGAAGTAGTGGTTGAGAGGTGACACCAGCGAGTTCTCATTGAGTTCCAGTTGAGCTCTTGAGGGGATTCCTGGAGAGTTCCCATTGGTTGGGGAAGTGCCAGAGGAGGGATATTTCCGGCTGCTGGTTCCTGGACGAAGCGCCTGGCATTCGGCAGATTTTCCGGGAGCATGTGTGGAGTGTGCTGGTAAAGTTCAGAAATAAAGTTTGTTCCTGCTTCAGTGGCTCGTGATTTGTGCCTAGCCAGACTGTGGCAGTTATTTTCTGTAGTTTTGATTTAGGCCATCCTCATGGGTGGTGACGTGATAGCTCACCATGGTTTTGATTTGCATTTCTCCAATAATCATGATGTTGGAAATTTTTTTATATGCTTGCTAACCATTTGTTTATCTTCTTTGGAGAAATATCTATTCATGTTCTTTGCCCATTTCCTAATTTTTTTTTTGTCATGGTTGATGATAATATTTCCTCTGTTTCTTGAAGATCAAAAGCATCTTGTTGCTTCTGGACAGTGTACATCAGGAAGAGATCTATTGATCCAGACTGGCTCCAATGATGTGAAAAGGTCAACAGATTGGGACAAATGTCATCACAACAGACTGTGTGAAACTGACACAATGCCTTACATAACTAGGCAGAATGTGGTCTTTGTCCTTCTCACAGAGCAGCTCCCACTCCTGCTGTATCAATGTACACAAGTTGCTCATCACCCCACTGTTATTTTGCTGCAGCTGGACTGCAGCAATGATCCTTCCCCCTTGTCCTCCAATCCTCTTTCAAACCGTTCCCTACTGACAATAATAGAACTTGGAAGCAGTACAGCTGGAAGGGATTTTATAACCCTTCTCTGCAGTCACTATACCTCCTACATCTTATCTAGTGCTAGGAAAACTGAGATGCAGAAATCCAAGGCTCCTCAAATACTCAGGAGCAGAATAGATCCTGGATGTCAGTGCAGCACTCAGAAACAAGTCTCCTTGGACAGTCTCAGCTCTTCAGGGGCCATGCATCCCTTCCCAGTGCCACTTTGAAATAAGGCTGCTTTGGAGGATCACATGTTTATAGGGCTCAAGATGCACTCTAAATGAATAAATTGTTCAAAAGGTAAAAACAATCTAAGTCCTCAGATGAGAACTATAGAATTTCACCTTAAAGCACTAACTGGCATGGAATTACTGATAGTTCAACAACTATACCACCATGTAATACTACATCACTCAGGAGACCCAAGGCTATAGGGGACCTGCTTCTTCTGATTTACTATTTCGGTATTAATCAAATATATCTGGATGCTTTCTATCCAACTTATCTAAAAATGATCTTATGATCTAGTGTTTGGGTTTTCATTTAAATGTATCTGTATGCCTTAAATAGAGTTAATCTAAAATAAACAAACCATTATTCCCTAAAACCTTATTAACTCCTTTCTTTATTCAACAAATACTTACAGAATGTGACTTTGTATCAGGCAATATTCAAAAATGAAACTTTTTCATAGTAGTGAAAACAACAAATTTTCTTTTCCCAACCATTATTATAGGCCATGCTATTTACACCAAAAATAGATCAATGTTTAATATAAAAAAAAAGGTAGCAGCGAGAATTTTGTAAATGAAGCAGAGTGTGTGGTCAGAGAGTGAGAGAGCTGGGGGAAGACTGTGGATTGGGTGATTTGATCAGGGTACCATTTATGTGGCAGTTAGCTTGTGGTAATTTGCCTTATCATTTGTTCCATTCATTCACTAATTATTTGTTTTGTGCTCTCTGTTGTAATCAAGCTATTTGGTGTTATATTTGGATGAAATGATAATTGTTGCCCTTACAGGGCTCACAGTTCAGCATAAGAAATAGAACATGTAAGTGGTATTGATTACTAAAATAAGGTAGATGATGGTAAAAGTAGAAGAGACATCTCTCAGGTTCCAGGGAGAGAGAATAAACAGCATGATTTTTCTATTAATCCTGTCTTCATACCCAGGTATCCAGGAGTTAGGGATCATATATTTTCATACTTGCATCCCAAAATCAAACATAGTGACTTACCAGTTTGGATCTTGTTCATGCTGTTAGGTTTGTGGCACTTGATGACTATTACTTCTTCTATCAGCTAGTCACTGCTCTTTAAATTTTCCTGTAGGAGAGACCACTATTCTTATGCAAATTTAACCACATCTGAAACCAAATGCAACTTTCCCTTTTAATTTTCTTATCTACCTGTACTGAAGTCTAAACCATCTCTGACTTCTTCCTTTCACTAATTCTATCAGAAATATTGTGAAGCGGTGGGTGGCTCTCTGCACCTCTCTCTTTTTCTACGCAGATATTAAGGACACATGAGCAATGTATGTTTAAATGAGCAAGTATATAAATGCAAGAACCTCTTTCTGGGGATTGAATTTGGAATTATTTAGTTCAGTTATGAAATGGACTTTTCATGGCTAAAGGGAACAGAGAAATGGAAAAAAAAGTTAAGTTATAAAAGAAGCTTTTAAAAATGATCTGCAATTGGATTCCATGGTTATTTATATTGGAAAAATAGATTCCACTTCAAGTGTTTGGCTAGGTGCTCATTTTTTTTAAAAGTAGGTTCAAAAAAAACAATTAAAAGAAGTAAAATAATTATGTGCATAAAATATTCTGCCTATACATTTGAATACATGCAGGATTGTCTTCTTTTATTGATCCCTTTCAAGTCCCAAGTGTTTTATTTTAAAAGGAATCACTTCAGTTCCTTTTTCAGTCAAAAGATTAACCCATTTTAATTTTCCAAGGGAAGAAGCCCCCAAAATCACATAGAAGTTTTTAATCCTGCCCTAATATAAGCTGAATTCTTCCAAATGCCTGCCTCTGAGGTAAACACAATCCATTAAAAAGTAGTTATTAAGCCCTGAGAACAGAAAACAATATTAGAAGTCTAAAAACAATAGCTTTGGGGCAATGAAACTCATTGAAAATAGAGTATAGAATCAGGAACAGAGGAGGAAAAAAAGAAGAGATCTTTTGGTATAAAAACAAGATTATGATGAAAAATGTAACTAATTAGCATTTTCATTGTTTCTTTCAATAAAAATCTCAAGAAAATTTATGGACAAGTAGGGTGATAAAAGCAAGCCTCAGGGTAGGCTACCAGATGAAATAATATGTATGCACAATGAAAATATGCACAGATATGGAAAACTTCACACTTTATGTCAGTGGGGAACTGCCTGATCATGTTGTCTGTATACATTTGGTACCACGTTTAATACCCTGAAAGGGTTTCATGTTTAAAAGCAATATAAATATCATAGGAAGTATTATTACCTTATGTATAATTCTAAAGTCAAGAACAATTGTGTCAAGCTTCACAATTTTTATTTTGTGAATGAAAACACTCACAAATACATCCACAAACTGGATTTTTAAAAATATTTTCAATTGCTCACTATTGAGACGGAATATATGTATATATATTACAACAGAATAAGGTAAATAAAATACATAAATGCACACTCATATATATGTAAAATATATATTTTAAAATATATAATATAAATATATATTTTTTATTTAGAATATATGAATATAGGGAATGAAAATATAATATATGTGCATAGTTCTAAGTCATATATAATTGAATGCTTGCAGGGAATTGGCAATGCATGATGCTTATACCAATGCTTGTATAAATGCATGAGGCTTATTCCAATGCTTATAAACAAGTGATGTTCCTGCTAAGGTCAGATCCCCCTAACAATTTCAGAGTTAGTATTCAAGAAACATAATGAAGTTTAAATGTAACACAGTGCATGTGTTCTGTTCTGATAAGGCTTATTATTTTCAATAAATGGAGTGAAGGATTGGCCTTGGTCTCAATTCATAAAAGCCATCTATTGCACTCACAGTTCAACAAAAATGGCCCACAAATTGATGCTTATGCTCCCAATAATGGATATAGATGGAGCATTGATTAAACTCCATGGACTACTGATTAAGTTTCATGAACCCTAAAATGACACCTGCTATACATATTCCTACTGATCTAGAAATAAGCTTTAGTCTCCCTTTAAAACAGAAGACTGCAATAGGCAACTTAGGAATTAAAGAACTACTTTATGCTATGTTCTCCCACAACAAAACAAAACAAAACAACAAAACAAAATAAGACTTTGGAGTATCTGAGTATTTGGAAAGTGAAAATGAATGTACTAACATCACATGTGGTCATCAAAGGTGATGTCTCAGAGATGGACAGATTTCACATAATTTATTCTCTGTGTGTCTCTGGAAGGAAAGGTGCCTATATACTGACTACTGGATATTCAGATTTTTGTAATTTAATCTTTAGATTAGCATTGGATTTTTCCAAGTTCTCATCACCAAATACATGCATAATGCAAACTCAACAGCTGATCTACTTCTAAAAACTTTCCACAATGAGTAGCTGAATGTGAATGAAGCCTTTGGAACTCACCTTGGTGAGTTTTCTTCAGTCTTCCCTGGTTATAAAGAATTTCTTGGCTTACTGGCTTACTCATAGCTGGAATTGATTGATTCCAAGTGGTCTGACTACTCACAGGCTTTCTGATGTCAGTCATGGGAGTATTTAGTATTTCCATTTGCTCATGGAAGTCTTCTTGGTAGTACTGTTTGTACTGCACTCTCCTTAAATGCCACCAGGATTTCTACCTCTTAATCATGGCTTTATTCATCTCCAAAAATTTAATGAGAGTGATTTTCTACCCTTAAATCTTAGCAGCCTGATTATTGCCAGGGTCTCTGAGTAGAGAACATCAGTTCTCATCTTGCTGTAATCACATACTTGCTCGACTTTTTCTACACTAATTATCCATTGAACTTATGAAATACTTATCTAATTAGAACTCAACTTCAATAGCTATGCTTTTACAATCTCCATTTTCTGTGCTTCAACACAACAAATTTGATCAATTAAACTAAGTACTTTAGAAGAAAGTACTGTTCAATTCTCACATAGATTGTAGCCAAACATGCCTGTTTTCTCCTCTCTATTCTGTACCATCAAATGTTTAGATCTATAAGCATTTTAATAATTGCATTTTGAAACAGAAATGGAAGGAAAGAAAATGTGGTAAAAACACAAGAATGCTTATCATGGTCAATATAATTTAGTATTTCCCTGGAGAAATGTAAATCATTGATCTGGACTTTTGCTCCCCTCTCTACTCATGTTTGATATCTTGAAGAATATTATCTAAAAAAGGAATCAGATTATGATATTCAGCAATATATTAAAGTAATACGAGTTTATGTCCAATACAAAATTCCTTTCTAAAATGAATGAATACAGTGTTAAGCCATAGAGAGAAAATACCAACAGGTATCTCTACAACCTACAAAGACTAACCACCTTCAAATGAATAATGTTAAGTTTGAGAACCTTGACCTCATGGGCATATGTGGTTGACCATGATGCTAGAAGACATTTATAAAACTGTAGAACTAGAAATATATGCCAATAAATTTCTTTTGGATATGGCTATATATTTTAAGTAGGACTTTATTAAAATTTAATAACTAGAGGGATAAGGATATTTATCTGAAAAAAAGAGACTAATCTTAGAAAATTCACAGACTCAGAATATAACCATGGCTTCTAGTGGCTCATCCCTCTGGAAATTCTGTATAGAATTTAACATGCCTAAAACAGTACTCAAATATATTCATTCATTTCCTTATTTTCCTATCAATTTACATTTCTTGAACTCATACCAGATCCTTAGATTACAAAGACAATGGTTTTCCAAGACTTGAAATCTAATGTTTTAGCGTCACCTGTAAAGAATATATTGAAATACCAATGTAATAAGGAATTAATATATATATTATGCTCTTGGCTTTCATTAGAAGAGCAACTGGGTTTGTCTGGACTGTATCTTTAAGTAGAGCTTTCCAGAAGTGTTGTCCATGTTAACTTCTGGAGAAAAAATTAGAGTTAGGTAGGTGAGCAAGGCATGGCGCCATGTCTGCAATACCACTAGAGATGGTGACGAAGAGTTACCTGATCAATTTAGTGAAAGGTGTTTCTGGACTAGAAATTGAGATTTTGAGTAGGTTAATGGTGAGAAGTTCTTCAAGAGTTTATAAGGAGTAAATGTCTCACAAGCTGAACTTCTATCAGCTGTTGACTTCTCTCTTTCCCCCACAACCCACGGAGGGTACTAGGGATTGAAATCAGGGGCACTCAACCACTGAGCTACATACCTAGCCCTATTTTGTATTTAATTTATACAGGGTCTCACTGAGTTGCTTAGTGCCTCACTGTTGCTGAGGCTGGCTTTGAGCCTGTGATCCTCCTATCTCAGCCTCCTGAGCCACTTGGATTACAGGTGTGCAACACCACACCTGGTGAGCATTTGGCTTCTGTCAATTAGCAAAAAATGGTAAGTATTTGCATATATTTCACATCTTTATGTCTGGCTCTTAGGAATGACCTGGAAAATGAAGTTCAGACAATACTCTATGATTATGAAAAAAGTCCTAGTGCCACTGCCACCACACAAAACTCAACTTTTTGGGAAAGATTATCAGCATTTGAGGTCCCAGAGTTTTAAAATGTGGTCATTTAAAGCTCAGCATCATGAATCTTGTAAAATTAGAAGTGAAAGTCACAACAAATCATAAGTAACTATGATAGCTGTATCTATGAAGATAGCCTCATATTTCATGGGTTGTAGTCTGGACTCTTAAGATGTTAACTGGGTAAATATCCTTCTATTACTTGCTATAACTTGAACATTATAGCATAATTTACTTCTAATTATCCCTCCTACAGAATTTTCTGGCTAAGAATGATCACTGAATCAAAAATGTGATAACCAAGACATCTGGAAAACCAGAGATGAAATGGCAGATCAAAGCTTTAGGAGTGGAAGAAAACCAAGGGTTCCTGAATACTGTTTTATCACCAAAATAACTATTCTTGGCATGTGTCCTTACTGTACTTGTGCTTGAAATACACATCTTACTATCTCAAAATATGGACACTCTCATCATGACTAGGGCTAATTAGATAATTATTATGTCTTAAATGTTAATGATAAATATGCATTTATTAAGAATTATAACTCTAATTTTCCCTCCTCTTTCTTTCCTTTCCTCTCTTTTTTCTACTAAATAAGTTATTATAAACATTTTATTTAAGTGTGGCAGGGTATTCAAAATATAAAGATATAAGTTTGGATAGGTTTGAAGATTTAAAGAATATATGTAATGACTATATTTAAAGTTGCTGATGTTTGATTTATAAAGAACTTCGATAAAGACAAGAAAATGAGCAGATATGCTAAATAAATAAGCAAAAGTGGTTGTTGCTAAAGCAAAGGACATCAATGGTGGTAAGAAGGCTTAAAGGCAACCCCACATTGAAGCTGAAGTTAGAAATAACCACCCATGCTGTTCAGTGTGTTTGTGTGTGTGTGTGTGTGTGTGTGTGTGTTAGTGTGTGTGTTTGTGTGTGTGTGTCTATTGAAAAGGGGCTGATGTTGGAGGGAAGGCTACAGCAATTATTCACTAAATGTCAAGGAGACATTAATTCACATGATAGGACTTCTATTTTCTTATGCAAATTTACTAGAACTATCATTGGATTACTGAGAACAAGTGCTGTAATGTGTATATAATGGCCAGGAGACTAATCATCCACTCTTGAAGACAGGGATGAAGCTACAGATGAAAGCTGGAAGATGTTGCAAAGTGTGTGTTTTTACTACCATCTTCCTTACAAAACTTTGGAATTTAATCTGTGATATAGTATCAAGTGAGAAATGCATGTCATGTTGTAGAAAAATAATCATATTACTATATACTTGTAGTAAACATTCTTATGAGCAAAGATAAAATTGGGGAAATAAATATAGATAGGTTCATGTTGGATATCTCAGGTGGAAGAAACTGGAGTAAAATGGCAGGAGTAAATTATTGCACTGCTACTAATACATTGTATTTTTATTTGCTTGTTTTGTCCTTAAATTAAAAAAAAAAACATTAAAAAACAAAAAAGTTTAAAAACTTTGCAATGATGTTTAAATTATGTTTTTCAAAAATTAGCAAAATCACTGTGAAATTGAAGGTCTTCTTTGAGTTGTCATCTTTTTAATGATCCCATTATTTCATAAAATTTGTAAAAAATCAAGTAAGTGTAGGGATTTAAAATCACCTTATTAAATCATCACTGAATTATTATTTTGCTCTTTTTCTCTTTGCTGAGTGGTTAAATTTCATCTTAAACTAATCTTATTCTTCTTAATAAGGTTAAGTGAGGTGGAGTCAAAGTGGATTCAGGGTGTGTCTACTTCTCTAAGACAGGTCTAGAGAAACTGATGTAAGACATTAGAAGAGGAAGAAATTAAATTAACCTACCTCATAATATCACTTGTTTCAAATGTACTCATATTATACATGGGATAGTGGATGAGTGGAATCTGCTGAGATCAGGTTCAGTGGGTTTGGAGAGCTGGGTAGGACTATAGAGTGGTTCTAGTTTATTCTTGCATATAATAATGGGGTTGAGCCTTGTTCTTGGCCTGAAAACAGATGACTCCAGCAGTCAATGTTGGCAATCCTTTAGTGAGTTGAAAATTTGTGCAGTTCACTAATGAAAATGAGGAGGTGTCAGGTATTGGGATAAGGCACAGATATTGATCCTGTGCTTGCTTTCTAGTTTTCAATCTCTTTTTGTGGCTCTTTAATTTTAGTGGATGCTTTGAATAAGGTGCATTTTATTTAGGGAGTTGAGTGGATAGAAGTTAGAAGTAAAAACTGTGAAGATAATTTGAATGCATCAAAATAGCACACAAATTTTACTTTCTTTGGGAAGCATGGCTATTTGAAAAAAAAAGAACTAAGAGAAATCCAATGCCGGATCATAAAGAATGTGGTACACACCTGTAATCCCAGATGCTCAGAAGACTGAGGCAGGAGGATTGTAAGTTCTTAGCCACTCTCAGTAAGTAAGTGAGGCCCTAAGGAACTTAGTGAGACCCTAGGAATGGAATGTCTCATATTGTTGAAGAATTGTTTATCTAAGCTGGTATATAGATATGGCTTAGTTGTACAGTTTTCTGATTATTTTAATGAGACTTTTCCCTAATTAAAAGCACCACTATTCTAAATGCTTAGGGGCATTTAGTAGATTACAATGTTTAATCAATTACATTTTAGAAAGTGTGCAGAGTGTCCACTAATTTTCTTTATGGCAAGCAGAGTGTAGTGACCGAAGGATGTGTACTGCAGGAGAGGCAATATTTTTTCTCAACTCTCTTGGGGGTTTTCACCTAGGTCTGAGAATCAAACAATCCTAAACCTAAATGGGAGAAAACATAGGGGCTTATTTGATGTAAATTCTTTGTGACACAGGAGCTCTCATGAGGAAATAAAGACCCAAGGAAGTGGTTAAACTTAAAAACCGTCCTGTTGGGTTGTATAAAGAGGCGCCATTGTGGGAAAGTAACTAAATCATAGAGGGAGTCTAAAAATAGCAAAGAATTATTTTAACTGGATTTGTCTGTATTGAAGTCTCTACAGCTTTTCCTCCTTGCTGATGAGAATGTCACTTTCTTTCTGTTACAGGGAGGATATCTTCCAAATTGGAGTTTCATCTCCTGTTTTCCAGAAGACTAGTGCCATAAACCATTTTTGCACTTCCTGTTTAAGTTCCTTTAGTTAAAAAAAAATTCTTATGTCAAACTTTGGGGTGGGAGGTATTCTGCCATTCTTTAACATTGTATTGGCACTGTTCTAACCATGAACTGAAACTTAAAGAGTAGGCACAGAGTGTGCTGTCATCAAGATATCCTTCATTTTCTTATTAATTTTCTTTTCTTTTAAAAAATTTTTTAATGTTTTTACATGTTGGTGGACCTTTATTATTTTATTCATTTACTTATATGCAATGCAGAGAATTGAACCCCGTGCCTCACACATCTAAGCAAGTGCTCTACCACTGAGCACCAGCCCCAGCACACCTTATTTAATTTTCTTAGGTAATTGGATAGGTAGAGTACATCTATTGAGTGCTTGGGTATATCTCACAGATGTGCTGCTAAGCTATTCTTCTTTCTTCTGGGATGTGTTCCTTACTTTAAGCCTCAGGAGCCTGGGGATCATGAGTATTTTTATGAACAGCACTATACACACACACACACACACACACACACACACACACACACACATATAAATGCAGTGCAACTACTTTTTGACACAAATTGTTAGAGGAATGGAGTTTTGTCTTGGCTTCTAGGAAAAACGAGAATGTCCCAAGTCCATCCACCTTAATAAACTATAGCAAAGTAACAAAAAATATCACCTAAACATCATGTGGAATACTTTCCCATATAAAATTAGTTTTAAAAATATAATTAGTATTATTTTTCTTTCTCAATTGCTAAGAGAAAAAAACCTATTGGATGGTTCCTTTTCAAATACTTGTCAGGAGGAGGCCAGGAAGCCATACAATACAAAAGCATTTGTCAAAAACAAATCAATAAATCAAGTTCCTTATATTCCTTCATTAAAACTACAGAGCATAACACAGCATATTCTAAAAAAAAATTAATGACTTTACACTAATACCATTGATACTACAGTAGATAAGCAAGCTTAATTCATATAATGATCTGTGTTCTCACATTTGCATATAATGAGTTTTCAAGGCCATCCTGGCAGCCCTATCCTAATCAATAATAATGACACAGTTTATGTTTTTATAGCAAATTAAGGCTAGACAAACTTAACATAAAAGTTATCTCTATGGAAATCCAACTAACTGGAAAGAAATAGGAGGTCAAAATATATAGGGAGAATAAATGATCCGTTCTTAATTGAAGATTTCTTTACACATTTCCTTTTGCTTTATTTATTTAGAGAAAGTTTTTTTATTAAGAAGCTTTCTTCACAAGATCATTGTTTCTCTTTTGAAAATTAAAAAAGAAAGGTTGTATATATTTTAGTCATAAGATGGAATGTATGACAGCACTGCTTTTTAATGGAAGCAAGATTATAGAACTGTTGCTGAGAATTAAATCTTGCTTCTGTCTTGGACATCAGTTGCCAAGTTTTAAAAAAAAATGTAGAATCTGAATAATAAATTTACAAGCAGCAACATGTCACTTTTATAAGTTGCAGCTAGGGAAAATGTCTATAACAACACATTATTATGTTTTTTGTGGCATATCATCCATGGCCTTCCATGATACCTTACTCTCAACCAAACCTCCACCATCTCGGAGGGATGATGACTTTTCTTACTGGTCTCTGAAGCAATTAGGAAATCCAAAAATAATTTTTCTTGTTATATTTGCCTTGTAGAAATTAGTTTTCTGTTTAAATGACTCATTGGATTGACATAAAAGGACAGTTGCAAATTTACTTATTAGTTTTCCTCATTGTATGCAATCAACATTCCAACATAACATTTTTTTTTTCCTGTGGCATCCTGTTTATTTGTGACAAAAACTGAGGTCAAATATGGTCTCTATACACTGAAGTTTTTTCTTCATAGAAGATTTTGTTAATGGTGTTCTTTTTATCACTACTCAAAAATAAAAAGTTATCCACAAATATATCAACAATTTGATCGAAATCAACTTTTAGCTTTCCCTTTCCTTTTAGTCCTGATATTGCCCAAAAACCAACTTGATACAACTGTTCCATCCCAATTTGCTGTTGAGGAAAAATAAAGCAATGGTTCTGTGAACCATCTATATACATTAGAACTCACTGATTGATTGTCAGTAGGACTTTCAATAATTTTCAACCACTTGGGAGAGTTGCCTCAAGCAAATGGACAGATCCAAGAAGACCAGCAAAAAGAACTGAGTGCAAAAGTGCAATGAACATGGCTGGTTGAGTGTTTCCTCAGCAGGCAGCACCCCTGTACTAGAAAAAGACTCCACCTTCTGCCCTCTCAATTAGCCTCACTGTTCAGTAAAGAACTGATGACACGGTCTTCCTGAGAAGGAGCATTTAGGTGACCTTGGGTAGGAAGGAGTGGAAGGTACATAACAAATTAAGTACTCTTGATGAAGAAGGAAAGAAAACTAGTATAGTATATATAAAGGTCAGAGAACTTGACCCACAGAGCCTTCAGGAAAAACAAGCTACTTTGACAAAAAGGTGCCAAAAAGGTCCCACATGTCTCCAGAGAGAGAAGATAAATGTAAGGAACCAAAATATATGACCAGCCCCTCTGCTGGTCCTGGAGATGGCAATCGGGCATGTCCCAGCAACCTCATCAGAGAACACATTCCTAATTCCTGAACCATTTCTACCTAATAATTCCTGAACTATTTTGAGCGACCCTACATTGTGGCTACTCAAGAATAAAATAAGCTTTGTAAAAAACTGCATGTTTTAATTTGGGAAATGAGAAAATGTTCACAAGCAACCCAGAACAGGTGCTAGCAAGTTCATTCCCATCAGTCACACTTGTGGCAGAAGTTCAGGATCTGCAGAATCACTTTGTCCAGTGCCTCCTGAGATGCTCTTTCAACTGAGGAATGGTAGGCAGTAGCTGCTGGCACTCATGACAACGAAGGGGCAGTTTCAAGAGCTCAGACATCCCATCTCGAACAGTCACTCTGCCAGACTCTTGTACCATCTTGATCACAGCTTCTGATTCTAGGAAGTATTCTGTATTGAAAGAATTCCAATGCTTTTTGTTTTTAAGGCAAGGAGAATCAAAATCTTGGCTGATCACATGTAGGTGTACATGGCTCATGCTGGGAATGGCATGGTAGCCCATTCTGAAGCGGAGTTTGCTAGATCCAGCAAAATCTGCAATCACCTTTTCCCCAACAGTGTGCATGTGCTTGAGGAGTTCAAAGTGTTCCCTAGTCACATCCTTCAGACTGGAAATGGAGGCCCATGGTAAGACCAGCCAGTGATGACGAGCCTTAGGATATTTATCCTTAATCACCACTACCTGCTCATTTTGTAAACCTGCATTTTGGGGTCCTGCATAGAAATTTTCAAGCCTTGACTCCAATGGCCCAGTGAGTCCTTTTTGTTAGATGCATCTTTCTCCTTTTGAGGGGCCATAGAGCATGGTCTGGGGCTGCTCCCAGGTTCCACCCCTGTCCCAGGCTCAGTTTCCTGGACAGCATCCCTTTCTACAGAATTACCATTGCCTGACCTCTTTCTCTTCCTGTGTGTTTCTGGGCCAGGGTTCTTGGCCTCTTCCTCAAACTCTACAATATATGGATAAAGTTCATTCACCATGTAGAGAACCTGACCAGGCTGCAGCTTCATCTCTTGGTCCTTTCCAATTATGACTGAGTCAATGCTGGTGGGATTGACTCCAACCTACTTTACCTTGACATATCCCTTGTTACACTCTGCTTTCAACTTGCTGTCGAGAACATTTCTTATCAGTGATCTTGGTCTCTGGGCCACGCCCAATCATAACTGCTTCCAAATGTGGAAGTTTGATTCGCTGGTGCAAGTTGTCTTGTCTCACCAACCAGCACACCCGCATTATCACTGGAGTTGACGAGACCAAAACGTTCACGTTACTCCTTCCAGGCTCCTCCACTTCCCCAACATAACATTTTAATCAAAGAAAACTTTCACAATTGCAATGTAAATGTACGAGGCAACCACACATTTGCCAGTCATTTTCTACTATTGTATACACCGAATTTAAATATGTAACACCATTCCTTACACAAACACTTCTTCCCAGGTGGTGCCTTTGATTTATTGCCATGTTTGTTGGATGAAGGGCTCTGGTCAGGGGACCACGTGGTGCATCATCTGCAGCACCAGTTGTGACTTAGAGTCAAGGTTAATGAAGAATTTGGAAGAGGAAGCTCTCCTCTATCAGCTCTATTGTAGTAGGATATGTAATAGGCCAGACCCAGAGCCACTCGTTTTAGAGACAGACCCAAGACAGACCCTCTACCTACTTCTGTTCAGATAAAGATGTGACAGGTTCAAACAGAAACAGTGAAGTCTTTTAAATTTGAATGACATTTTTTATTCCCTATTCCCTTTCCCTCTGCTTGTGACTTTTTTATTTTTTCCTTTGTACTCTTCCCCCATTAGTTCCAGGTACCTAGGATTTTGCCTGTTTTCTAAATCTTTAACCTTAGCAAAAATCACTGGTAGTCTCATGCTGAGAAATATTTCATGCAAAGTTAGGAAGTTCCAAACCTTTTATACACCTTACCTTTTTACTAGCAATTAAGTTCATCTTTGTATTTTCTCAGAACTCAACACAGACCCACTATCCTGGTAGAGACCCATCCCCCAATGCCAGACACATGCCTGGTAAATATTGAACCAATGTGTCAGTGTGTAAGGAGCACAGCTCCAGAAAAAGCATTGCAGTGACTTGTTAACACAGTATTTTAATGTAAGGCATTAAGATGATTATCCCAATGATTAAGAGTGAATATCAGAGGAAAGAAAATACCAGTCCTTGGTGTATTGGGTAGAAGTCTGTCAAGGGACTATTAATTTTTCAGAGTTGGAGAATTGGGATCTTTTCTTTTAAGGTTTGAATATCAGAATATTTGATGGCACTGCTGATGTGAAAGATGACTTAGTTTCACATAATATTGTGAAAAATAGTCATGGTTGAAAATAAAGCCCAGAAAACTCAGTCAAAGGAAAGGAGAATAGCATCATAAAACAAACAAACAAAAAACAACAACAACAAAAAAAAGAAAAGGAAAAAACACCCAGGTTTTTGTTATTTAAAATAATGTTCTTTCAATCACATATGTGAATTGCTCACCATTTAGGCCTAAAACCCATGTCACCTAGTGGATTTTTATGTATCACACTTGCTAGATAAAGTTATTTGATTAAAACAATGAAATTTCTCATTTGTTTTTCTTTTAGGGTTTATTATGCATGATGATGTCCATCTTATCCTTAAAAGGGTACAGAGATTTTTATTTTAGAGGTTGGATATATAACAGGACCCATACAGACTCAATTTCTCATTCACTTGGAGCTTACAACTATCACTGTTGATAGGTCTTCCTCTGGAAAACTTTTATGTTTTGTGGAAATGTCAAAAACCCAAGTTCAATTTTCTTCAAGTGAGGGTAAATGATCAGATGTGTTGTTCAAATTCTCTTTGACATGTGGATTAGGTATTAGTCTAATAAGTGTCCAGGCCAGTTGGTTTCTTGTGATCCCAAAACAAACTGAAATAGTAATGCAAAACCCTTCAGAATGTCTTTTGTTGGTCAAGAATAAACCCAGGTAATACCAAGTCTGCATAAATTTACCATTATTTAAAACAGGCCACAAGGCATGACTAAAGGACCTTCTACATACAAAGGCCAGGTACAGAACCAAATGGGCCAAAATCATCACAGAAAATCTGACATGTGTGCTTATCACTGCCTATTTTTACATGTATTAGGAGCAAAATCCACCTGACTGTTCCTAATAATATAGTTTCAAATTGTTCTTTGCTTTTTTTGAATAAATCTTTCAAAGAGGCTTTTGTATATTTGTGATGAACAGTCTTCCTAGAATTAGCAGTAAAAATGGATTTACTTTAACTCTCTTTCTATGTATATTTGGTCCAGTAACAATGTCTCTTTTTGCTACAGGAAAAAAACTCCTAAAAATCAGATTTTTTTTCCCTTTGAGAGAGTTCTGTTAGAAAGCTATTTTCCTCTGCCTTTTTTGGCCAAAAAAAAAGTTTTCTTGGGATGTGAGTTTGCTACATTTGCATGTGTGGCCCAGAGGCCTCCTACAGTCTCAGCTGGATGGTCCCTTAGGAAGGGAAATAGCTAACATATCACATTTTATGACCAGGCTGCCAGATTGTTGTTCCCCTTTATAGACCTCCTAGTTGTTCTGCACAAGGGACTCCCTAGGGTGAAGAGGAGAGACAAATGAGGTGTTGAGGGGAATAATAATTTTGCACAAGGTGAAAGGATAAAGGAAAAGTGAAAAGCCTTTTTGCTTAGCCACAGGGATAAGTCATATTAATTAGTATGTGTGTGACACAATTCCACCAGTGGAAATGAAATTTATGAAAAGAGAACCATAAAATGGATACACCTCATAGATAAATATCACTCCAATGGTGCACTTCACAGCTTTTTCACATTGTATGGAAATTACTTCATTTTGCATGACCTTGTTAAAATACATTATGGAGATACAGTTGCATATAAATTTAAATACTTAATCTCAGTATGCTCTGTGTATTTAAAAATACAATGAAAGATCCATTTCTAATATTTTAGATTTAGACATTTGTCATATACTGACAAATTATGAAAGCAAAGCGTCTTCTATGGTACATTTAGGAAAATACCTGAGTCAAGTTTTGTCTACAGTAATGCAAAAGGTAGTGTTGTACATGTTCTAAAAAGCACAGACACACATTTGCTTCTAGAATATACACTTAAGTTTTTTTTAAAGGCACCTGAGCCTTTTTTTAAAGGGAAGAGAGAGAGAGAGGAAGAGAGAGAGAAAGAGAGAGAGAGAGAGAGAGAGAGAGAGAGAGAGAGAGAATCTTTTTTTTTACTGATATGTAAAATAATATTGTACATATTATTGGGGTTCCCTGTAATGTTTTGATAAATATATATACATTGTGCAATCAAATTACAAAAATACTGAAAATCTTTTCTCCTAGCTGTTGGAGATAAACAGTACACAATTGCTATCTGTACTTAAGGTGCTGTGCTTTCTCTTAACTGCAACTTAGTGCCCGGTGATTAACTTTCCATCCCTCCTGCCCTCCCCTCCTCTCTCTAGTATCCTCAGACAACTGCTATTCTATTCTCAATTTCTATGACACCAGTTTTTTTTAGATTTCACCTGAGTGAGATCATACGGTACTGGATTTTCTGTGCCTGGCTTCTTTCACTTCTTTCATCTCCAATTCCACCCATGTTGTCACAATGACAGAATTTCATTCTTTTCATAGTTGCATAGTATTCCATTTTGTGTATGTTCCGCATTTTCTTTAATGCATTTATCAAGTAATAAACACTTGGGTTGCTTCCATTTCTTGGCTTTTGGGAGTAGTACTGCAATAAATAAAGGAGTTCAAATGTCTCTTTGACATACTGATTTTATTTCCTTTGGATTTCTAAAAGTGGGATTTTTGGATCATATGGCAATTCTGTTTTTAATTTTTGAGACCATTCCATACTGTTTTACATAATGATGGTACTAATTTAGATTTCCACCAACAGTATGCAAGGTTCCCCTTGTCTGTATATGGTTGTCAGCACTTGTTGTATTTTGTCTTTTTTATAATAGTGATTCTTACTGGAATGAGTGATATCTCAGAGTTTGATTTGCATTTGTCTGACCATTAATGAATTTGAATATTTTTTCATAACATACCTGATGGACATTTGTATGCCTTCTTATGGGAAGTGTCTGTTTAGATCTATTACCCAATTTTAAAATGGGTTATTTGATGTTTTAGCATTCTGTTTTTTTTTTTTCAAGGTGCTTTCACAAATATCTGTTAGAAATGTAGTAGGTCATGAACATCTAGAATCAAGTTCTAAATCTATTTGGTTTATGTTCATTTTTCTAGAAATAACTGAGTATAAGAGTTTGCTGGAAACCTCAATGCTCCTTTAAGAAATGCATCTTTGTTATTAATACATTCCCCTAAAACATTGTGATATGCCTGTATCAGCATTGCTTCTCTTGTATGATGAAAGGAGTACTCACTACAGTATAATAATTATCTTTGTTTACCAAGGAGTAATTAGGAATGCAACCCTGAATATGTAGTGGTGTGTAAATTACTGCTGGCATCCCAAGGATCCAGTAGCTCATTCACTCTTCTTTTAAACATTTTTTTTTTCCTTTGATTATCATGCCTAGTTTATGCTATCAAATATAGGATTCATCTCTCTTTTATAGCTGATGCTGACTCTTTTGGAGTAATTGAAGTTTATTTACTTCCTGGGGGAGAAAGTAATTTAAAGAATTTTAAAAATATTCTCCCTGTAGAAAGACATTCAAGCTGTACATTAATATGAGAATTCGTCAACATATATAACCCATGTGAATTTACAGAAAAACTTCCTCTAAGACAGTAATTACAAATACAGCTAGGAAGAACACTATGATTTAGGTGTTTTTGTTAATTCATTTAATACATTTTTAATAGATAATGTATACACATCATATTGTGTTCAAAAAGAACAAAGGAATATAATATGAGGAAAAATATGTAATAAACAATGAATATTTGCACTTCATCTCCTCTCTATGACCACAGTGACTATTTCCTGTGCATCTATTTAGGGATGGTTTATTCTTAGACAACAATGGATAAGATTATATGAGTTTATATGTATATATCTATATTCATGGTTATATCTGTATTTATGTCCTTATATGTCTTTTCTCACTAATGACAGTTTGTTACACATGTAGGTGTGCCTTATCATTTCACTAGACATTGTATCAATACATATCATCTGTTCTTATTCTTTATTTGCTGTTGCATATTATTCCATACATATATCAAATATTTTAATAACCCAGTCACCTATCATGTTGAACATTTATGTGTTTTCTAAACTTTTTCTATTATAATCTCTACAATAAGCAACCTCCTACATACCTCACAAATGGCCAATATTTCTTCAGAATATATTCCTGGAATTCATATTGCTGAGTCAAAAATTCTGACAATTATAAATTATGATTGAACTATCTAAGTTATTCTCTGTGGAAATGTCACTGTTTAACATAAGAGACAGCAACAGATAGAAGTGTCTATCACTTCTTGAAGTTGCAAACATAATGAGGATACCATCTTTCTCCAAATACTTGCTACATTAACTGTGGCTATGAATAATGCTTAGCAGTCTATAAAAACACTTTTTTTTGTCATTGACAATATAAAATATCCTGTATTGGAGTCATATTAGGATTTGGAAAAAACTTATATCTTTAATCTCATTTCAAACCTGGGATTTATCCTACTTACCTGATATGTGTTATTATACATGTAAAAAGCAAATGTGAAACCAATATACAAAAGCTATCGAGATGTACAGAAGTAACAGAATGACATTTATTTATTATAGGCTTGTGAGTAAGCTTTGTAGGATATTTAAATCAAATATTGATTCTGAATTTTTTCCCATATTGGTAACCAATATTAAAATAAAATTAGATAAAAATGTCTAGCCGAGTAACCATAGAAATAAGTAGCCAGATCCACTGTGAAATGTATTCTCTCCCCTCATTTCCCTTCAAAATAAATTTTATGTGACCAAAGATGAACCAGACTAGAACATTACAGTTGTAAGAAATCTTGAATAAGTTCTATGGTTTCAAAAATATTTATGACCCAAAAAAATCAAATGGCTTTAATTACTCATTTTAAAATTGGCATGAAATATATGAAACCTTAGCTAAGTAAATTCTGGTGATACATTTTGCTTTATTTGATTTTTATGAACTCATAAATAAAGAATTTATTCAATCCAAGTAAAGAAAATAATTTACTTTAATTCTCAGTGAAATATATTTGCCCTTTGAGAAAAAGACCATTTTTAATGTCAGTCTCCATTTCTCTTTCCTCTCTCCTTTTTTTTCTCTTCCTGTCCGTTTCTGTTTCTTTCTCCCTTTAGCTATTTACTTAAAGCAAGCATTTCTGAACTATTGTGTTATCTTTTGACTATTGTTGTCTTATTTATTTGGGAATTTTTCTTCATTGCAGTGAATTTCTATTTTAACCATACTCATAAAGAATGCCATAGGATTAAAAAAAAACTCATCAGTGCTAATGTGTGAGTAATG
Organism: Callospermophilus lateralis; assembly: GCF_048772815.1. NCBI lineage: Eukaryota > Metazoa > Chordata > Mammalia > Rodentia > Sciuridae > Callospermophilus > Callospermophilus lateralis. Next base: position 3,969,915 of record NW_027514713.1, on the reverse strand, counting down.
GTGCATTTCTTAGATAGAAATAGAGATCAAAGTGAAAAAAAAACTCGATTATAACTGAGACTGTAAGTCTTATTTTGAGGTTCAGTCCCTAATTTTGCCAGAAATTAATTAGGTGTCCTTAGATATGTCTTCCAATAATTCTAGGCTCAATTTCCTCAACACTTAAATCAGAGATAAAGATTAGTTTGACTTTGGGATCTTTTCATTCTGTGTCAATCAATATTTGAATCGACTTGTCTTTATAATTTGTTATGCAAAAACCTCATTAATGTGATTAGATGTCTTATTAGTTCTTACATTAATATCAAGTCTTCTGATAAAATTTGACTTTTGAGGGATTACAACACAGTGTATAGTGACTTTGTAACAGATGTTAGTAAGGTTATAAGAAGCTTAGGAGCCATTTATAAGAAATGCTCTTCCAGTTAGAATACATGGCTCTGTTGTGTTTGGGGGCTGTTTCACTAGACTGTATATTCAGTGCTCTTGGAAATCTGATTATTGAGTCCTGATAATCTACATGGGTGTTTGCTGATTTAAAAAACTAGGGAGATATCAAATTTAAAATTTACAATCAACCAAAAGCCATTAGTGTACTCCATTGACATAGAGCTTGTAAGTAGCCCTGTTCCTCCTTCTTGAGTTGCAGTGTCCTCTTCATTTTTGTGCCATCTAAATTACTCTCAACTGCTAACTGCTGGCACCAGAAGATATGCCTTGTCTGTTCCTTTCAGGATTTTTCCTTTTCTTTCACCACTTTGTGGAATGTGTTTCTGCTTTATATTTTCTCACTTGTCTTCTTACAATCTACTTGCATGCCTGTAATTTCAGTGGCTTGGAAGGCCAAGGCAGGGATATCATGAGTTCAAAGCCAGCCTCAGCAAAAGTGAGTTGCTAAGCAACTCAGTGAGACCCTGTCTCTAACTAAAATACAAAATAGGGCTCGGGATGTGGCTCAGGGGTCAAATGCCCCTGAGTTCATTACCCAGTACCTTCCCCACAAACAATATTCCTCTTCTGTCTTGCTTTTTAAAAACCTGCACTTAACAAACTCATTAATTCCAACTTACAAATTATTATCATCTATATTATTCAATTTTTAAATCATAGATACTTAATTGTGCCTTTATTGTGTACAATGAAGTTTTTCTCACACTCTTCAAGAAGAAAAAAAATGTTAAGGAGCAAGACAGTTATTTTAGAAAGAAAGAAAAATATTTTTACCACATTCCTTTTTTTTCATTCAATTAAAACAAAACAAAAATAAAAACAAACCTAACTGCCATTGCTAACATTACTGCACTTGTGAATGCCTGTAAAACAAAGAAAAACTTTTGATATATTTATATGTGATAAAAAAAATTCATGTCTGTGTGCATACTTAGTCTATACCTATCCTGTAAATGAGGGTAAAATGCACATATTATGTTCAATTACACCAATTCTGTTAGAATTTGTGAGCATGCTAAGTTAGCATAACAGTATAAAACTTACATAGTATACAGAAAAAAACATATATTCAGAGGCAAATACTAAGACTAAGAAAAACTTACAGCAGTTAATTTGAAAAATAAATAATGAAGTACATTAACACTATTTTATTCAACAATAATTAGGCAATAACAATAAGCCATTCATGGAAATGAAAATAATTAACCTTTTTTTCCCTCAGCCAAATCTTTCAAAAAAAAAATCTTGCCATCTCAAATTAATTATAACAAAAAGAATCATTTTCAATATGGCAACAAATTAATTTAATTATATTATAACATTAATGTGTTTATAGAGAGAGGGGAGGGTAAGGGATCTGGATATAAAGGACCCAAAAAAGACAAACAAAGAATGGCAGTAGAGGAAGAGCAGGTTATAATAATTATCCCCTACCTTTTCCAAAGCCTGTGGCAAGTATTATTTAATTCTTTCAGAGTACTATTCTCATCCTTCTTATCAGCCACAAAGAACTGAGTTCAAGGGCACTCAGGGCAGCCAGGCAGCCTGGGGCAGGCCAACCTAGGAAAGCAAACTCTGTGGCTTACAGGTTAATATGACATTTAACTTCAGGCAAATTATGATTGTAGGTCTTTGAATTCAGATATGAATTCAGATTTGAATTCAGTTAATATGAACAAAACTATTCACAAGGGTCAGGCTGCGAATAGAAAACCTTATATGATACTGGAAAAAAAGTTGAAGACCTAGTGGTGTAGGTATTACTTCAGGATGCTTCAGGTAAAGTAAATACTCCCAAGTCAATATCATTTTCAGTGAACTCTGTATCATTTAGGTTAACTAAAAATGCTGTATATCTGAGAAATGGATCTGAATGTTTAATTAAAAAAGAAAAGAAGAATTACAGTTGCCTTTTCATAAGTTCAAATAAATATGAGTAAATAAAATCAGGAGGGAAGATTCAAAAACTAAAGTGAGGCTTATATTTTGGTTAGCAGAAAATGCACTTTTAAAATTGTCTCTCTAAAGGAATATGATTTTTACTCTTTTTTGAGATGATAAATAATTATTTCATGATTTATTTAATTTCATTCATTCCCCACTGGCATGATAATCTGTATATTACCTGACAGTTTACTTTAGATAGCTTCTTCATTTGGAAAGTAATCTTTACACTTCATTTTGTTCTTATTTTTTTTCAATAAAATGGAAGCCATGTGGTCATCTGGATAATCTGAGGGTGAGAAAGTCTTCACTGCAAGCTGCCTAATTCAGAATCAATGAAGAGAGTGATGAGATGTGAACACACACAAAACAAATGAGAGTCTGGACAGAAAAGAAATTAGCGTAAATGAAACTGGAAGACAGGATCTACTTTTAAATGAATCACAATCCACAATTGTAGACTCTGTTTCTTACAAAGATGTCTGAGAGTATGATTGCATCTCAAAGTGAAGAAAAATCTGAGCCACTGGGACAAGAGTAAAGAAGCAGCTCTTGGTGAGAAGGGAAAGGAAGCAGGAGGATTTGGGGCCATAGAGAGCAAGGATTGTGAGTGCCATAGAAAGGTTTCTGTGAGGTGAGTGCTTTTCAGATGTGTCCTCGTTGGCTCATTCTGAAACACAGCCTCACTTATTGGGCTGTGTTAAATGGGTCACATATGGTTGTGGGGAAAAAACCTTGGGACAGATTGTCATTGTGTAATCTCTGGAATACAAAATAATTCCAGCAGACTTCAGTTCAATTTCCTAGGGCTACGTTTTTGTCCTTCTAAAGAACGGAGATTTCACAGTATAAGTTTGCAGGAAAGATAACAGAATCACATCCTGGAGCCAGATCCTTAGATAGGGGTTATCTGTGTTCTCACTTTCCTAAATATGAGGGCTTCCAATTCTTCCTAAATAGAAGGAAAATAGAACTTGTAATTGTCCAGGGTTCATACCTTGAGCCAAATAAAGTTAAGGGATCTTGTCATTTGGACACATAACTGTGTATTAGCATGCCATTTACCACGTGGCCAGGACAGGCAGGCTTCTAGAGCAATAGGGCCTAGGGCCACAGTTCTGTTTAGTTTTCTCATTTGGTTGTTAGGACTAGAACTACTTCTGGACTTATATCTGTTTTACTAAACCAATTTCCTGAGTCATTTAACAATGTACAGCAAACGTCCTCTGAATGCAGATCATTGCAGTAGGCACAGAGAGACTTTAAAGGCAGACATAGGACACATAAAACATTTACAGAGAGCAAGAACAGAAAAACTGCATGGGGGAGGAGGAAGCTAGCAACACATTAAGTAGAGTAACTGTCAATCCATTCCATAAATATTAATTGTGTGCCAAGGGCCAGATACTGATAACAGCTGTGGCTACAAATTAGCTAAAATGCATTCTGATTTTAGCCTGTACATTTAGACAGGACCAAACCCTGTGCTTAAGCAGGGTTTAGAAGAATTATTAACAATAGGTTTTTCCAGTGCAGGATTTATTAGAGGGGATAAATATTAGGTCTACAAACAACTTCTGAAGACCTTGATCTTAAGTAAAAATATTCTTTCTTTTATTTTCTTTTTTGTAGGAATTAAATTCGGGGTTGCTCTACCTCTCAGCTACATTTTGAGACCTTTTGTAACTTAAATTTTGAGACAAAGTCTCCATAAATTGCTGAGGCTGACCTCAATTTTCAACCCTTCTGTATTAGCTTCTCAAACTGCTGAGATTATAGGTCTGCACCATGAAACCTGGCCTAAAGAAAAATATTCTTAGTTAAGCACCTGGCTTCTGATAGTAATGAATAGTTTACAAGGAAACAAAAACTAAAACCATCATGAAACTATGAATTAAAATTTTGTGATGTGTACAACCCAATTTTTGTGGGAATGACAAAAATATTCTGCACATAAGGAACATTTAATCTATCTGAAGCAACACAACTGGATGCAAAAGCAAATTCTTTGCTAATGGCTACTTTGCTGTATTTTATGGTGTTATGATTTAGTAGTATAGAGATTAAATATGGACATTTTCATGTACTTTGTTCTTTTCCAGGGACTTAGAAAGTTATTTTTATGCCATTTATCTTAGCAGTTTCCTTGGTAAAGTGAACAGGTCTATTTATTGCATTTACCTTTCTAGATTTTATTTGTTGGTATAGTCTGACTGGGATATCTGGGCCTCAGAAATGGAGCTGAGTTCTAGTATGTGACTGTGTATTTTCCAGTAGAGTGGAAACAGGGATTTCCCTGAAACAAACAGTTTTCCAGGCATAATGTTCATTTGACCCACTTTTCATAATCCTTTCCCTTCTCTGTAACATCCTGAAATTCCTGTCCTAGCCTATACTACAAACCTGGTAAGTTATGTCCTTATAAAGATTTCATTCAGTTCTCAAAAACTGAGATATAAGTTAACTACACTTTAAATATGTCTTACTTAAAAAATACATGTGTGTGTGTGTGTGTGTTTTAAAGTTCATGTTGAGATGATTTCTGATGAGGTAGCATGAGGAAATAAACCTAGATTAGATTTTTTTCTATTAATTACCCTGAAAATAACTATAAATAACAATATATAAAGCTATTATATAATAAGATAATTATTTTATTATGGCTATTCTTTGAATTCACATAATTAAAAATAAATATACCATACAAATATTTTCTAGGTAGCAATTATTGTTCTGATTTACTAATGGTTAATATACTTTAAGTTCTCCCAAAAGGATTCTTATACTTTAGTCATGTTGAGATGGTTATATTTTTGTGTAACTAAAGTATAAGAATTATTTTGTAACATGCTGTGTGCATATATCATAGAATAGGAATTGTATTTCAAATGCCTTTTTTATAAAAAGTCATTGTGATCCTATTTATCATCTCACAAGAATTGATGGGACCTTAAAAGGACTTTGAGACTTAATATGTTGAAATGATTTCCTTGAAGTCTGAAATACTATGACACGTATTTGCCTAAAATCTTCATAGACATTCACAATGAAGTACTATATAAGTTAACATAAATAATTTTTGCTTTGATCAGATCATATACCTGTGTGAAAAGAGCTTGCTTTTGCATTGAGAATGTTATATTTCTAGGTCAATTGTTCTGAGTATATGGAAGTTTTCTATACTGTATGATACAGTTAACTTCACAAGTTAGAATTCTTCTTATTCTGTTTTCTGTTCAGAAATTACAGCCTATCATATGCAGACTACTAATTATATACTAATGATACTCATGAAATTAAAACTGCATTCCCCAAGGCTAATAATCTTGGTTCCTTACTTAGGCACAAAGAAATACTTATATGTGGAATACTGAATGGCTTTAGAGAACAACACCTCATTTTATAAAATATTCCAATATGTACTGCTCTGAAATTGTCATTCATTTCACTAGCAAACATGTTTTCACACTTACCACGTACTAAGCTTAGTGCTGTTGTACCTGGAAGGGGTTTTGTGATAATCCTGTGGAATAACATGCTCTATAAACTGGAAAGTGCTATACAATGGCAGTTGTCAGAGAATTGAAATTTTTATTATAGAAATTATGATACATGCTCTGGAAAAAATCAGATGATTTTGGTATCAGAACACATGGTTAAGTCCTGGTTGTTTTACTTTCTAGCTGTAAATCTTCACAACGCCCTTAAGCAGTTTTAGATCCAGTTTTTCAATCTGTATTATCTGATCCATAGAAAAAGTAAGATTTAAATGAGATAATGTGTATGGAAATGCTTTTCAAACCTTCAGATAGTATATAAATATTTGACATTATAATAAAATATGGTTTCTGCCTTAAGGATGTATAACATCTAACAGAAGAGAAAAACAGCAACAAAAACAAAAAAAAATCATTAATACTGTGATATCGTTTTTTCTTTAATGTATTTATGTGTTTAATTTTATCCATATAGAATATTTCACATGATAAAAAATAGTCTACATGTCAAATGTAATGAAAAAGACAGATCTAGATTCAGATTTGTCTTTTGAGAGCAAGATCAATATTTTTGATTCTGGTATGTATTTGTAATATAAATAGCAAGTAGTAAAAAGAACTGGCAATAGTCAGATTTCACAAGGTAACAGGGAAAATGAAGCCTGATAATAGCAGCTTCTTGAGAACAAACATCAGAAAGATTTTAATTAGATTCTTATTCAATAAATTATTTTTGTTACATGAACTTAACTAGGCAGCAAAATCCCAGCCACCGAAAGGATAAGGAAGTCTTAGGAGCTCTAACTCTCTTTTCAGAGAATGCAATGACAATGGCTGGGTTTGTGGGCTATATGTTTGGAGGTGGACACAAAACTGCTATGCTTTTATTTCATTGCTTCTTTCTTCTGTTTTCATTATCTTTTATGCTTCATAATGCAGACCTCTAGTTAGACTTTCCAGGAAATTTTTTATAATTGGGTTTTAAGGTATCAATGTGCAACACACACACACACACAAACACACACACACACACACACACACACACACACACACACTGCTTAGAAAAGTTAATGATTCCCACTTAAAAAGAAATATCTAATATGAAAACATTCTCAATTTAATGATATAATACTGTCATTAATAGTGTCTATACTTTGTTTCATGCCATTGGATGGATAGTAACCAGAGAAACTTTGAAGTTTTATCTATCAGCCATTGCAACTAGGGGCCATTTTCTCCTGGGGTGCTTCTCCAAGCCCAATCAGAAGTCCAATTAAAGTCAGTGGGAGTTAGATACCCAGAGGGAAAGAAATGTAGAGACTTGGAGAAAGAAAACGTCCATTATCAATGTGATTTACACAAGGTCACAGAATCTTTTGGTCTCTAAAAGCATGCCCGTGGGCTTGGAAGCCTTGGCTGGAAATCTTCTTGGCTACCTACTTCCAGGGACTCCAGAAGTAAAGGGTCTTTTGGAAAATCCATTCTAAGAAGATCATCTTGTTTGATTTTCTCCATATGTTCTTGAGCTCAACAGTACAGAAGGAGCTAAGGGCTGCCAAAATGACAGCCCCTGAATGAGTGGATGCCTACCTACAGTCTAGCTAGTTGGATGTCCCAGGTTAACTAAGCAGCTGGTCTCAATGTAGCCAGCCCTGAGGACTTCAATCAGAGTCTGTTTTAATTCTCCAAATAATTAGGCAGACCATGTTGGTGGTGGAGATAGCAGTCCTCAGCCAGCTCTCCTTCCCTGCCTCTGTCCATAATCCTCCGATGAGGAGAATTTGTAGCAAAACCTCCAGATCATATCACCAACATGGTCCCAGTTGGATTTCTCCATTGCTGGTTGGAATCTTACAGAACAAGAAGGCAAGTGAAGAAGTCACACCGTGAACTATCAGAAGCAACCAAAGTTGCAAAACCACTAACATAAAATTATTATTCTTTTCAGATATTTTTGAAGAATTTGTGTTAGAACTTTAGCTCATTCTCTATGGAAATACACATTTATGCAAATATAAATCATTTAAATATATGGAGCTATGTAATGTTGATTAACAAGGTTTACAATGCCTTTCATGTTTATGATGTATTTTCATGCAACACAACCAATTAATGAAAGGGCTCAAGAAGCCTATTGACATTTACCTTTCTGGGTGCAATATACATATTAAGCACGAATATAACATTCACATTAACATCAAACAAATGGATGTTGTCATTTGAAATCTTCCTAATTCCATTGCTCTAAATGTTTTTAGAAATTCTTAAAGAATTGTTCTCAGAGAATTTAAGACTCTTCAAAGAATTTCAGTTTTATTCTTTTTGTTCCCCCAAACTAACAAAATGCTTTTTGTCCTTGCAACTATATTCACTGTACATATTGTTCTTAAATTTGGGTGTTTTAAAAATTCAAAAGGACATTTGAAAGTGAAATAATTGCAAAGTTAAAGACATTCCAAGGAAATTTTTATGACTGTGAATACAATTTAAAATAAAATATCAAAAGTCTTACTTATATGGAAGCCTCACTGAAATAACTGTATGCTTTAGGGAATTGATTCTGAATCAGGTAACATGAATCTGACCACGCTATCTCTGTTATTTTCAATCTTTTACATTTGAACACACAGTCTCATTCTTTCCCTTATGTCTGTCAACATCTGTGTAGTTCTTATATATGTTCTCAGAATTTTGTTGCATCTCAAGTTATAGAAAAGGAAATATTGTGTTGTTTAGCACTCAATGTTTACATAAAACACCAACATAATTGATGATTGAGGGTATCACGCATAGCCAACGCTTAGGTCTCCCATTGGGTTTTGAGTCAAAATTATATGGTGGTGGTATCCTAGTCAACCAAGTGTTTAGTATTGATATTTCCTTTCTTGATTTATTTGCTTCATGAGTCACTTTTTGAATATCAATATATTTATGACTATCACGCACCATATTGGCTTCCAGAGCTGTAGACGTGAAAATGATGGGCAAGCTTATAAAACAAGAAACATAAGTTTCATGACCATTTTCATGATGTGAGTAAAAGGAACATAGAAGGCAAAGGTTTTTAAATATTAATGTTAGTTAGTATAAATTGTGTTTGAGATGTTCAGGTTGAGATGACAAGCTACTGGTCAGAGACCTTGGGATTGTTAGGTAATGCTATCCAATCCTTATATATAATTTTCATGTGTTCACAGCATGTTTTCTCAAACCAACAAAAATTTTTGGTGTAGGAAGGGATCATAAGTATTTAATTCAATAAAAGTTTGTTGCTTGTGAACATGTTTTAGCAACTAAAGCTCAAGAAATTGAATTTTTTATTGTGCAAGGTTAAAATGTGCACTGTCCAAAGTTTACACTGTGTCAATTAGATCAATTTTGCACTGTCTAAAATGACCTGCACCTTAAATATGATGTTGGTTTTCAGGATATATAAAGAAACTAAACACACACATACACACACACACACACACACACACACACACGAACAACAACAACCTAGTCAATATACAGGTGAAGGAATTGAACACACACTTCTCAGAAGAAAAACTATGAATAGTTAACAAATATATGAAAAAAATGTTCAACATCCCTAGCAATTAGAGAACTGCAAATTAAAACTACACTAAATTTTTATCTTACTTCAGTCAGAATGGCAATTATCAAGAATACAAGTAATAATTAATTTTGGTGAGGATTTGGGTAAAAGGTACACCTTGCTGGTTGGGTTACAAGTTGATTCAACCACTCTGGAAAGCAGTATGAAGATTCCTCAAAAAAACTAGAAATGGAACCACCATTTGACCCAGCTATCACACTCCTTGGTATATATCCAAAAGATTAGAAATCCGCATACTACAGTGATGCAGCCACATCAATTTTTTAAGGAGAACAATTCACAATAGCTAAGATGTGGAGCCAACCTAGGTTACCCTCATTGTATGAATGGATAAAGAAAATGTGGTATATATACACAATGAAACATTACTCAGCCATTAAGAAGAATGACTTTATGTCTGTTTGCCAGTAAATGGATGGACCTGGAGACTATCACGCCAACTGAAATAAATCAATCCCCAAAAGGCAAACATTGAGATATATGGAGGCTAACCCACAATAAAGGGAGGCAGATGATAAAAATTAAGTAGATTAGACAAAGGTGAATTAAAGGAGGAAGTGGGTATAGGAAAGGTAAAGAGAGTGGAATGAATCTGACATAATTTTTCTATGCACAGATATGAATTCACCACAGTGAACCCTACCATTGTGTATATCCACAAGAATGGGGTCCAAATTAGAAAAAGATATATTACATGTTTGTATAATTATATCAAAAGGGATTGTACTAAAAAGAAACAATAAAAATTTAAAAATAAGAAGATCCTGAAAATGCAGAGCACAGTGGTTAATATTTAGAACAACTGACATTATCTTCATGACATTGGCGTTCATGTATATGATAGAATTCATTTTTTCTTACACTTGAGTAACTTCAAATGTATTTTGCCTCTCAGATTCTAAATCTTTGGTATCCTAACCAATTTAAAACTTGATAGATTCTCTATAGAACACAAATTTCTGATTCTCTTTTAGGCTTATATGTTTACTTAATCATAATACAATTGTTGCCAAATTTTAAGAGGCAAGGTCTTACTGCTGAAGTTTCTTGTTTGTGGGCCATGTGATGAACTCAAAATAGAAAAATGGTTGAGAACGTGGGCTACAGATTGGAATTCTGTGTTCCAATTTTGGCTTCACAAAGTTTACATGTAATTTTGATAAAGCATCTAAACTTCCTCAACTTCTGTTTCTTCACTGGGAAAGTAGGAAATTAATAGTCATGGGATTTATGGGAGAATAAAATATTATAATTCTGATAAATATGTTCATAAACTTGGCTTTTATTTCTTTAAGGAGGGTCACTATGAATCATACTTTATTGTGTGGGAAACAGCATGTGTCATTCTGAATGTGTTTTGCTCCTTGTTGACCATCCACTTTATACTGCCACATAGTTGGTTCCCCTTTCACGATCACACTGTGCTTCCAGGTTGTACCTTGATGTTCTGACCCATGCTTGAAATGTGATTTTACTGACAAAGATTCATAGTTTCTAAAATGAACTAATCTCTTCTGTTTTACCTGACAGTTTTGCCTAAACAGAAGCTTTACAACCAACAGCACTTTTCTCCTTGAACAGTCCAAGTGAAAGGGCAACTAGTTTTAGGAACAGTAGAAAATAAAAGGATATCAGTGCAATTGAAAAAACAGGCATGGTTAGCCCTAACTCCATTCAGTTCTTACTTCCTCTTAGAAGAAGAAAAGACATTTCTCTCAATACTTGAAATTGCAATAATTCAAGGTTTTATGTGTGTGATTTATAATGGGTAATCAAGCCTGTTAACTGTGCTGTTAGCAATGGAATTATTTATCTTGTAGCTTGACTAACAGTAAGGACTGCAACAGGTTTCAGAGCTCTCCTTACATGATTGAAGGTTTCCCTTCATTTAGTGAGTGAAAGTGAGCCCTGGCCACTTATGTCTCTTTGAAAACTCTAGACAGACAATGAGGAACTTATTGGCTGGTCTAACATAGAGTCCTTCTAAGGTCAAAGGCTACCTCTAATGGTAGTGGAGTAACATTTTAACCCTAGTTCTTTATTGTGGGATTTGGGACAGGCTACCCAATTTCTTCTCGCTAGATTCCTCGTCTGTGAAATGATAGATAATACCTTATGATGTTGTAAGGGTTTAACAGGTTAATTTGTGAATTGTATTTATCATGTAGAGCAATAAATAAATCTTGGTTTTCAGTGTAGTAGTCACCACATACTTACAGGTGTAGTTACTCTTGGAGAAATACAATTTAAAAATGTCAATATTTGTCTTGACTTTTTAAAGAGACACAATATTCACATAACATTTATTATGTATATTTTTATAATTATTATGTTTTATTTTCAGTTATTTCTTTTAATTTTTTACTGTGCCTAAATTAAAAATTAAACCTTAACATAGATAGGTTTATATAGGAAAAAAAATTTTAGTGTATGTGGTTTCAGGAATCCATTGAGTGTCTTGGAACAAAAACCCTGTGGATGGTGAGTACTATTGTATTTAGTAAAAGAGTCAAACAAAAAATAAAAAAAGACACGATTTAGAAAATTTGGGCCAATTGTAATTTTTTTTCACTATTTTATTTCTGGAAAGAAAAATCATTATGTGTAAGTAGTAAAAGATATACTCAGAATACTCCTCTCACTCCCCATATTACTCCAGAGAGAGCAATTTTCTTACTTTGTGTGGTGTGTATATACTTCACCTTGCTAAACAGAGTGGTAACTATATTTTACAGGTAGTTGCCTCTGATTTTCAACATTCATTTCTTTTAACTACTTTCAATTTCTTAGATGTAAGGTAAACACAAATGCAGGACAGAATTATTTATTTTCTGCAGGTATACCCTTCTTTTCTACTGTTTAGCATGTCTGTATGTATACAGCTGAAATTATATCATAATGATAGCAAATTGCAGAATTATGAGATATTCTTTTTTTGAAATAGAAAATTGGGAGACTTTAATAGCAGATGCTACATTATGAACACAATTTACTGGAATTGCTCTTCTCTAATCATATAGAAACCATGTTACATCCTAGGGAGGTTATAAAAATATACAGAAATCCATTTATCCTCTGAGGAAATTGAGGTCTTAGTTAGAATAAAGACAAGGACTTGAAATCGAGTTGGGAGACCTGACATCATGGATTGAGACAGTATACTATCGATTTCATTCTATGAAGCCACGACATACTGAATACATGAATAAAATAAGGACAATGATTATCACATGTCTATAATTTTAATATTCTCTGGACATTCCTTAGACTTTTTCAAACTGGAGCTTGTATATTTGTATAATAAAAATTATATAATCCCCATTTCCAGGTTAAACTGAGAACCAAGAAATATTTACAAGTGGTGCTTTTGTTGTAAGTTGATAAAAAGATTATATGTATATAAAATAATTTCTTTACATTTCCTGTTTACAGATAAAAAGACAACCTATTCAATAGAATATGCAGTTCAAACAATAGTCATTTCTTTTCTATATCATCCAGAATGCAAACTTCATATAATAGTTAAATATGCTCTTTTAGAAAGCATTGCATCAAATAGAATATACAATTTTATTTCTTGCCAGAGGAAAACTCTAATGTTGATTTCTCTGTGTATCCTCCTAAAAAGTGAAAAAATGTTCTTATAAAATCTTGCATTTTTAATATGGTTTTTCACATTTGCATTATTTTAAGCCTTTACAAAGTAATGAGTTTCAATAACTTTAGACTCCAGTTTTGATTTTTAATATCACTGTGATTCAAACTGCAATTCTGTGACTATCTGAATGCTGGGCTGGCTTCCTCATATAATATATTTTAATTCTGTATGAATTCTGGACAATTCTGGCATCTCAGAAAATATTTCAAAAGATAATGACTCCATAGAAAAATATTTTAAGCATTATTATTTAAACTTGCAAAAGCACTATTTTACAATACCCTACATTTGATATAATGCCACCTGAGTTAAAAAAGATCAAAATATTACCTTAAGAAAATTTGCAGGCATTTCTCAAGATAATAGTCATTCATTTCCTTTGCTATCAACAGCTTTGGAAGCAGTTGTTAGAAATACATTTAATCTCTTTTAAACTGCAGCTCCTTAAGTTTGATGTGATCACTAAACCAAAGATTTTCTAATCTACAGATTTAGTTAGCAGATGCAGTTAGCACTATTCTCACAACATTAACAGGCACATATATCTAATTTCAATTTCTTTCTTAAAAGATTGTAACAGAATGCTTCTGGCAAGAATAATTTTCATATTAACAAAACAACAAATGAAAAACTTTAACTTAAATGTTTTAAAACTCCTAGGAAACCAGATGGAGAAAAGTCTATGAACGAGTAGACATTAAGCAAGACACCACAAATCTCTCATTCTAGTTTATAACCCCATTTAAATTCTACACACCTTCAATATTACCCACAATGTTGTTAAAGTAAATCATTTGGATTGAATTTGAATCCCACTTACCAGAATTATGCAGGCTTAGCCATGTTTCTTCACCTCTTTTAGCCACAATTTTTCCATCTGTGAAATAGGCTTAAATTCAGTGTCTTACCTAAAACATTTTACAGATTTTTTTGGCAAATAGTAGACACTTAACAAATGTCTGTTCTTGGCCTTGAGAATCCTTAGATATCCTCCATTTTTCTTTTCTGTCTTTCCAGATCTCCTGGTAACCTCAATTCTACTCTCTCTATTTCTGCCACAGACAGGGTGGCTCATATACCTCTTTGACAGGATTTCAGAGTCCAGAGCTCCAGTCTGTACTTTCTCCACAGCTCATTTTCACCTGAACTTCTTACCTGGCTTCATAGTAGCACCCCAGTTAAAATGTGTTCAAGATCAAACTCATCACCTCCTTTTCAACCCACCCCTCATCAGCAAATGACAATAGCCCCCACTGTTTCTAGTAATAAGGATAAGGGTTTTCTTTGGTTACGTTGTAATTTTATAAATGCATAGTATACTAGAAGTCACATTTACACTCTGCCATGACTGGATATGAGAAATTGTTTTGAATCAGCAATCAATTGAAATTGGTGCCAATGTGGTAGAAGGTCTTATGCAGTGAACCCCCATGTATTTTCCCCCTGTACTCAGAATTATTCTTTGTCTGATAGATAGTGTGCCAAGGAGAAAGTGGATTAGAGGTGAAAGGGGATTCAGTATCTACCTAATATTAATGTAAAGTTGCTAAAAAATGTCCAGGGTTCTTTCTCAATGTACTGAAGAAGCCTTTTATTGTTAAGCCTTGAATCTCTGTAAAGGACTTCAAGGTAACATGGAAACTAAGCCATATTCTCCACTGTAGCCAAAGCCAGACTCTGGAGAGGAGCATATTAACCTTATCTGCCAGACAGACTACTATAAAGATAATTAGATAGAGTCAGTCCTTCTAGGCTCAGTCATATAAATGTACATCCTACCAGGATCTCCCAGCTTGTTTACTTAGACCACCTCCATTTTTACCTCCTATTAGTTAACACACTTCTGAAGAGTAAAATGAACTTGCCCACTGAATTGAGAAGGCCCACACCTTCCAGTTTGACCTAAGTTGCAGGATCGGATTTTGACCTTCTCTCCTGGCTTTCCTATAACTGCACACCTCTTTTGATGGACCTGTACTTTCCATCCCATGCATCTCCTTTGCCCTTCTACTACTGCCCAGTGTAGAAATCAACAACAAAAAGATCAAAGAAAATTCCTGTTAGAAAGAATGGGTTGATTTAGGATGTCTTCATCTTATCATAGAGGAACTTTAAAATAGGCATTTGTCCATTAGTTTCCACTCTGTAGCATAGTATATTAGGTACTAATATAGTAAGTAGAACATTTCATTTTACCCTCATAGAACACCTAAAAGGAAATATGATACTTTTTTGTGGGGGGGATTGTTGTTGGAGAACTCAGGTTTATGATTCCGGCATACCCAGATGAGCTAATGCTCTGAAATTCTGGACCCCAAACTGAGGTTACGTGGAACTTTTGTAGGAAATTTGATATTATTTCTTTTAACCATTACAACATTGGTTAGTTTGAATTACTGAACTGTGTGACCAAGGATCATGCACAGGAATTCTTCAATAAGTAGTACACAGATGCAGAATGAATGCAGTGAAATACCTCCAAGCGACATCACAAGTGACCTTCACCACAGGCAGCAGTTTCTCAAAAACTGTAAGCTTACATTTCTAAGAGGTATATTAAAAGAAAAAAAAACTAGCACTTAAACTACACTCTTACAAGGACCAGTAATTAAGTAACACTCTTACAAAGACCAAAACTGTAAAGTAATGTAATGTAAACCAATGTTTCTTCTTCATTTCCCCCTCTGATGCCTGTCTGTATCATATAAGGCATCAACCTTTATAAAGCTGGATATTTAAGGTATTCCTGTTCAGAAGTCAGGACCATCTTTAGTTTTGTTCCTTTTAGGCATGACGTAACAAACTGGACCAGGCAGTTTAACATGTAAGGAGTGAATCAGGCCTACAAGTGTCATAGCAAGGGGTCTTGCCAGGGGCAAGAGCCAGGCTTCCCGGCCAGGTTCACCTCTTGAATTTTTCAAGTTTCCATTGTCATGGCAACTCCAGATCACCTTCACCCATGCTGACCCATTCCAATTGGATTACAGATTTTATGGTTAGAAGGAACCTCATTTTTTTTTATCTCCCAAAGTTTCAGGATCTGTTCTTCGGCAGTTAACAGATAGTTTGCTAAAGAATGTGACATTCTGTCCACTTAGGCCAGGCAGGGCTGCAAGTATCTTGCTTCTTGGAAAAGAAAGCATGTGGAGGTGAAATATGATACCCTTCTATTAGTGAGAAGCTTAGGTTCAGTAGGGTAAAGTGATCTTCCTGAGTTATAAATGGGACAGAATTAGGATACAAATCTCTGTGTGTGTGACATCGAAACTTGTGTTTTATCTTCTGTTTTGTACAGTAAGGCAGAATTTATTATAATTCTTATAATTTTTTAACCTATATTCTTTTGTTAGTTTGTTACTGAGGATTGAACCCAGGGGTGCTTAACCACTGAGCCATATCCCCAGCCCTTTTTATTTTTTAAGACAGGGTCTTGCCAAGATGCTTAGGACCTTAATTACATTACTGAGGCTGGCTTTGAACTTAAAATCCTCCTGCCCCAGCCTCCTGAGCCACTGGGATTATAAGCATGTACCATGGGCTTTCCAGTGTTCTTTAGTAGAACAGGTATTTTTTTAGTGTTCTTTGCTAGGGCTGGAGTTATAGAAAATAATTCCAGATTCTTGCTGTCAAAGAACCTATAGTTCAAAGGACAAATGTGTAAACAAAAAGTCATGCTATAATAATGATGGCATTCCTCAAAACCAGCAAAGGCATAGAGAAAGAACTAAATCCATCTGAAAGAATCAGTGAAGGGCTGGGGATGTGGCTCAAGCGGCAGCGCACTCGCCTGGCATGCATGCAGCCCGGGTTCGATCCTCAGCACCACATACAAACAAAGATGTTGTGTCCGCCGAAAACTAAAACTAAATAAATAAATATTAAAAATTCTCTCTCTCTCTCTCTCTCTCTCTCTCTCTCTCTCTCTCTCTCTCTGAAAAAAAAAAGAATCAGTGATGTTTCATAATATCAGTAGTGTTTAAGCTAGACCCAGAGAATGAATAGGAATTTCTCAGGTGAACAAAAGGAATGATATTTGTTTTACAAAATAAATAAAAGCAAGGGTAAATGTGAAAAAAAATACCAGTAATTTTCTAGTGCTCTATGCAAGGGGATGGCCAGAGAGAAAAGTAAGGACCAGATAAATCAAGGACCAAATAGATAGTGGGGTGTTGGCCATCTCTAATGCAGAGAGACATGTTAGTTTTGTTCTCCTGACCAAATGATGGCATTGAAGAAATTTAAGCAGGGGAATGACATGACCAGTTTTACCTCTTTAAAAATTCAATTTGAAAAAATATAAAGTACAAATTAAAGGAAAATTATGAGATTGATAATAAAGGAAATTTATATAACGTTCCAGCAGAGACAAGGAGCATCAGTATCAAGTAGTGGGGAGGAGACAACAGGAGCACCAGGGCGGGGTGAGCAGAGAGAAAAGGGCAATAGCATTTGGTTCACCACACAAACCTCAAAACCTTTTATCATCCCGGATTCTTGATCTACCCACCTGCCTTTTCTGTAAACTAATAAAAGATAACAGTTTTTCAATTCGTGATATGGCCTTTCATTTACTTCACATGATAAGCACTTATTTTGCTTTTTTTTTCTAAATTTTCACATCTGGATCGTAAAATGAAAAATTCTGGGGAAGTCTCATAAATTTTATGCAATCTTTCAACATTATTGTCAAAACTTCAAAGTTAAAAACATATGGTTCATTCATTCAGCTCTCCTAGTATGTGAATTTTTGGTCTGGAATTTATTTCCAGTCAAGTTGTAATGTAAAATCACACGTAAAATTGCCATACTTACTCCGCATTACAAGTTATGATATTGAATTAGGTATAATTATTCATTTTTCCTTTTCCCTTAGCAAGTCTCAAGAGTTACAACTAGTGAACTACTTTTTTCTGTATGTAGCATATATTCATCATAAGCTGCTTGTTTCCTATACTTCACAGAAAAAGTGCATTTTTCTTCTTTGTAAAGAAAAATATAAATATATCTTCTCTGGATTCATAAATATGTACATTCATATGTGTACACACAGTCATACATGCACATAAAGACACATATATTTATTACACCAACATTCAGGCTTTATGATCTATAACTAGCAGGTTAGCAGGTACTAAAAATCATTTTGACCATCCTTTAACACTAATTAGGGTATGCAAAAACTTTATTCTATTTCCCTGTAATGTATATAAAGAGATCATAGGTTAGTTTAAACAAATGTATTAAAATAGTTTACTTTTTGTAAATTAGAAAACACAGAATTGGAAATTTGCAACTAAGAAGAAGAATGTGTCTCTATCAAAATTCTTAGAAGTACAGGAAATTGATTTTACTAGAACAGCTTAAAATTATTTCAAAATTAATAGATTTTTGTTCAATATTTTTTAAATATTTTGCTGTCAGTGAGATATTTACCATTAAAGTATCATTGTAATGCTTTGCTAGGTACATCCAAAAATAAGAGTGGAGTCTTAAAACTGTATGAAATAACTGCCTAAGATCATAATATTAACTTATGTGTCTTTAAGACAGCATTCTCCAGAATCTAATTTAATTGAAATGGCTTTGCTGTGTAAACTTCGAAGATTTCACTGTTTAAACTAATAAGATTTCACTGTTTAGTTTTGCTTTAAGCAAATGCAGCGTTTTGTTTGTTGATAAAACATTGGATTAAATGCATAGACTGATATGAATAGCTCTCCATCATTCCACATGTACCACTGGCAATTGCCCCTTTGTGTATTATTGTCATTGTGGATGTCGTGTATTATTCTCATTGAGAACAAGATTCTATTCTTAACTTGCTCTTTGGGGAAAATGAGTGTTTCACAAGAAAACCTTCTCTCTCCTTACCATCATAAATAGTTTTCAAATTTAAAACACTCTGTGAAGGGCCTGGGGTTGTACCTTAGTGGTGGAGCACTTACCTAGCATGCATAAAGCACTGGGTTCAATTCTCAGCACTGTGTATAAATAAATAAATAAAATAAAGGTTTATCAACAACTAAAAAGAATTGTTTTAAAAATGCAACTACTAGTATTCTTGATATAGTGAATTATTAAGTATTTGTTTTCAAAGTACAATGAGTTTTTACTCTTAAAATTAACTTAGGGTTTGACTTTTTTGTAGGATGTTACAAGAAATTCATTTTGCTCTCCCCATCCAACTGTAGTTTATTCTGTTTTTATTTGGATGAATAGTAATTTAGTGATAAAATGATTGATTTTTTGTTTTTGTTTGTTTTGTTAAAGCTAATGTAAGATTTCCAATGGGAGAGGGTGAATGCCTGATGTTCTTGTAACATGTGCTCTTTGCCTATTCAGGCAATGCTGGATGTGGCTGCAAAGCAAGGTTGGCTGGTGACTGCCCTGAATACCACCAACCTCGTTCAGATGTTGATCCAGGGCCGGTGGTTAAAAGATTCTTCTCTTCTTACACTACCAAACATAGAACAGCACTGTCTTCACCATTTCAGGTAATTGTCTTAATTTGCAATGTAATTTTTTAAAGTTTTTTTAATGGATTTTTTGGGGGAGGAGTGGGTATTTTTGGGAATCAGACCCAGGGCTTCATGCATGCTAGGCTTTACCATTGAGCTACACCCCCAGATTCCCCAAAATTCCCTTATTAAAATACATATAGACACTGGAATTTCATGTGGTGCCTACAATATTGATTCTTTGTCTTAAAAATGCCCCTTTCCCAGAAGGAGACCTGCCCTCAGTACCAAGATGAACCACAATTCATTTTAACCTTCTCCTACCTAAATTGTGTGTTCTCCCTTTGCAATATTAAATGTTTCTATTTTAACTGCATTTATTCCTTTACATTATCAGCTTTATTTAAGAAAACATTATTAAGGTGCTTTGTGATCTAAAACCAAGATAAATAGGCAGCTTCTGTTATGTAGAAGAGACTGAGGGATCTGAAATCCATTGTCCAAAGTAAACCATGGGGAGCTGGGGTTATGGCTTAGTGGTAGGGCTCACCTAGCACATGCAAGGCGTGGGGTTCAAGCCTCAGAACCACAGAAAAATAAATAAATAAAATAAAGATATGTGTCCTATGACAACTAAAAGAAAATGTTTTTTAAAAATAGTAAATTATGGATCTGAAATGTCCAAAACTAGATAGTCAGTGTAGTGGGAGTTCAAGATATAATCTGTACTGAGTTTATAATAGTATCGAATAATTCAACCCTTAGGTCTCACATACATGGCTGCAAATGTTTCAACAACGAAAAGAACAGTACAGCATACAAGCTAGATTGACAGTGTTTAAATGAAAATATCCTTTCACACCAATGTTTCACAGCAGTTGAGATACCTTGCAGACAGAATGTTATTTCACAGTTATGGAGATAACCAAAATAGTCTGGCTTGCCATCATTCACCCTCTACCTCTTGTCAGCTGCATGAGGATCACAGTTATTTAAACCATCCAAGTACAGATGCCAACAAGAACCTCAGGAACACCTGGGGTCCCCTAAGAAAAATCCCTAATTTGAATCAAGTGTTCTGGGTGACAGGGTGACAGGTATGCTTGAGTCTCTACCATAGGATGTCCCTGGAAACTAACAGACACATTCAGAGAGTGAGCCATAGCAGCAACAGGTGGCAGGGAGAGAAGGTAGATATATCTACAACTTGTCAGAAGCTCTTCTGGTAAGGTTCTGAAGGTTATGTGAGTTGGATTTCAGCAGTATAGAAAGCACATTAAAGGCACAACCTCACACAGCATCATCTATCAGGGAATCTGCTGGAGGGTGTAGGAGATCTGTTCCAATTTTCTTATTACCCTTAAAAATTCAATATTAATGTAATTTCGACTATATTTTCTTCTTACTATAACTTTTAGGTGGCTCATGTTCCTGTGATCTGGCACAACTTAAAATTATCTCAAAGATCTCCAAAGTGTACTTTAAATTCTGTGCTCCCCAAACTTAAAATTTAAAATTTTATTCAAGTAATTATAGTTGACACTTGCACACATTCACCAAAATCATGTCAAGGTCTCACATCAGCACTTTTATCTCCATGGAAACATTGTTTCACATCGGTGCTTCCTATAGAAAGACATCCACTGCATATGAACTCTTACGTATTTACTGAACCTGATGCATTATTTACAGTTTACAGATTTCATACAATGATAGTGATACTGCCTTAGGTTGATATAAAGAATGTTAGGCAATATTTAAAACTTAATATAATGGCCTATAAAGAGTTATATCTTAATTTTTAACAATTGTTAATATCATACACACCAATGTTATCAGAAAATCTAACTTGTGCTTTGAAAGAGTTATTTTGTTGGTGTTGATATAAGTTCTAAGGAAATGGAAACCAGTTATAAAGTGCTCACGTGCTAGGTGCCAAACTTCCATTGAGTGCCTCCCTGAACTGATTCATGCCTGTGTAGGGAAAGACCATATATTCAGCTCCATGGTCGAGAAGGAGCTACAGGCCACCAAAACAAAGCAGGTAAGGCCGCCTTACTCTGTGAAGTTGTACCAAGAGTTTTCTAACATAGGGCGTGGGTTTTGAAGTCAGTCCCACCTGTGTTTAAATTCTGTCTTTGCCATTTACTAACCATGGAAACATTATATATATCTTATGACATTCTTATGAAAGTTAAGCAAAATAGTATTATGTAAACTGCTTTATATAGTTCTTGACATAGAATAATAATTGAACAAATGATAGTAATAGTGATTAATAACATTACTGGCATTATGAGAACTTGTTCAGTATAAGGCTTTCAAGCTTGCTTTGGAAGGCTCCATTTAGCCTTTCCATCACCAGATTGCATTACCCAGGAGCCTACTCCATCTCTTCTATGGAGTTTTGCCCTTTTTATGGTAGGGTATATTTTCATCTAATTCCTTCAATTACTTGTTTATGTTCCACTCTTATTTTAATTACATTATTGTTCCTAGATTCAAAGAGATTCTTTCAAATAAACCCATTATTTGTTCACTATGTAACTTATAAGGAAAGTTAAATCTAAACAATCTTTGGAAGGCCAAAAACCAAATGAACAATGACAGATACTTGGCTTTCTAGCCTTTTAAGTCTTAAGCAGTTTTACCCTAAATGTGTCAAAAGTGAATGTTCAGGATTTATAACATGATTATATTGATTTGTATGTACACATATTAAAGAAACTTTTAAAGCATGTCTCTTTTTCTTTCCAAGTAAAACTTTTTTTTGAACAAGACTTGTTATAATTAGTTCAGGGAGAATTCACAGGTAAACTTACTTAATTTATTTGCATAAATTTCCATTCTGTTATCTTTAAAACCAAATGCAAATTGGCTCTGTCTGATATGATGATGGTGATTTTGACTCAAAAGTGCTTCAATTTTGCAGAGCAATCTGGTGTCGGCTTTGCAGTGAGGCGATCCCAGGTAACATACAAATCCTGAATTATTCCAGAAATTAGTATGTTTAAATTATCAATTTAAGTGCTAATTGCAGTAGTAATGAGAAAAAGCAGTACGACTCTGAGATTTGCATCTCCTACCCCATCAGTATACCTGGAACGGTTGCTGACAGGCAGAGGATTTGACTGCTAATTAAACAATTGTATGCATGGCAGTGCTCTTGCCTGATTCAATAGATGAAGATTAATCCTCAGATAGATTTGTTTGGCTGGTATTGAAATATCTTAGCAGTTTCTTTTAAAAAGCTCATGTTTTATATACATAAATATACCTATATACCAAATAAATATATCTGTACACATTATAAGTTAAAACATAATAATAAGTCCTACAAAAAGATGTCATATGTAAATATAAGCCAATTAGACATTTGGAAGCTTTGTAAAGAAAAATCTCAGTGAGTTGCTAATATCAGAAAACATCATATTGGTGACTAATTTAATGGTATGAGTACAAAAACATGAAGTCCTGCTTTGTGTGGTAAATATTACTTTCCTTGTTTCACAAAATTAAATGTTTTGCAGAAATTAAATATTTAAGTGTTCCCTCGACCACTTTTCTGTGTCGTCCAATATTAGAATATTAATTAGTGCCGCTTCTGAACTCAGTGACTTTTGGTTCTAGTAGGAGATAGACCATCATTTGTACTTGAAGTACATTTTATAGCTTGACAATTTCAATTTCAGAAGTCTAGTTGAAGGCATAATTTCAAATTCACAAGACAAGTTACAGGATTGGAGTTGAATTGAAATTTTGCATTGGATCTATTTTTTTATCTTTTTTTTTAAATTCCTAAGTGATAGTTTGGTTCATCAGGGCTACTGCGTTTGATTACATATACCAGCAACACTAAAGTCTTAGCAAACAGAAAATTAAAGCTTATAAGGAAATCCATACCATCTATAAAAGAACTAAAAGGAAAACGAAAATTAAACTCGTTGTGTAACTTTAAAAATGACCTTAGAAGATAACAATTGATAAAACAGCTATTAAGAAGTTGTCTTGGGCTGAGGTTGTGGCTCAGCGGTAGAGCATTTGCCTAGCTTGTGTGAGGCCCTGGGTTCGATCCTCAGCACCCCATAAAAATAAATAAAGATATTGAGTCCAACTACAATTAAAAAATAAATAAATGTTAAAAAAGAAGTTGTCTTGACCAATAGTTACATTACCACATAATTGTAAATTTTTAAAAAAAGGTTACAGTTACCTAGTCCTAAAGTTTATTGTGTTATATACTTTCCGTGGATATAAGATTCACTGTTTCATTTGTTCATTCAGCATTGTTAAGCATGTACTATTGGAATACTGATTACTCACAAATATCTTTTAATTTAAAAGGCAAGAATAAAGTTGGTAAAATATTTCTACTCTTTTAATATGTGTGATTTTAACTGGTGCTTTCAGCATGATAATGCCAAAAAAACCTATTTGTTTCCACAAGGAACCCTAGTCTTACAGGATTCCCTGTGTTATATGACAAGTGTCAATGGATTATACTGACATCAACAATTGCATCACAGATTTATTTTCAGATTTCCTTTATATCGCTAAGTAATGTTTTCTACCTTAAAAGTCACATAAATGTTAAAATAGATGCTTCTCTTTAAAAAATACAATAAAAACTTTTAGTCCCTCTTTTTTTTTTAGTATAGTCAATAACCACTCAATATGAAGAGGCATTTATAATAAGTTAAAAGTTTAGATAATAACTTTTTGGTTTATTAAAAAAAAAACTTAAAGAAGAGTTTAAAAAACACTGTTCTACATATATTCACCTATGTACAAGTACAAGAAAAACTAGGGAAACCTGAATAATCAGTGGATTGTGTCAATGTCAGTATCCTGGTATTGAAAAATGCCACCATTGCATGATACTGGGTAAATGACGCAAAAGATGTCCATTATTTCTTTCAATTGCATTTAATTCAGAATTAATCTCAAAATTAAAAGTTTGATTTTTTCTAAAATTATACTATTTCTTAGTTGATTACTCCATGTGACATTTTTTGTTGTTTTTCCTTTTTTCTTTTTAGGCATGGAATTTTTTATCTCATTTGCCAGTGATAGATGTTGGCATAAGTGTTAAAGGCTCATGGAATGACTTAGCTGAAGGACACAATGAACTCTCTGTCTCAACTCTGACTGTAGACAAACGAGATGACAACAAATGGATCAGATTGCACGCTGATCAGGAGTATGTGCTCCAAGTCAGCTTGCAGAGAGTCCACTTTGGGTTCCACAAGGTATAGTATTTGGTCTCCATTCTCAAATATTTGGCACCAACAACCAGCATGTGCCACCACACATATCTTTTCTATTACTAATGTGTCCGTGTCATTCATGAATCCTGCTTTCTCAACTGGCCTTAACCAGCAAGAGTCAGTCTTTGACAGTAGTCAGTCAGTTCTCATGTGCCATTTTTCAACCCCAGAATATCCACCTTACATAATCATATATTGCCTGGAGTACTATTCTCAAAGTGTGGTTTACACACTCAGTCTAGCAGAATTTCCTGGAGTGCCTTTATAGTATAGATTCTTGGCCCCACTACTGAATGACTGAATCAGAATCTCAGGGTATGAGGGAATCGCAAAACTGAAGCTCTTTTGGGTGCCCCACTTGATCTTTTTTTGTTTTTGTTTTTGTTTTGTTTTTTCTTGTACCTAGGATTGAATCCAGTGGCCTCACACATACTAGGTAATGCTCTACCGTCCCCAGTCCCCCCATGTACACATGATTGTTAAGGACATTAAAGTTTGAGAAGTACCGCACTAGAGGCACTTTGGTATAGAAACCACATCAGGCCAGATGCAGATGAAATTGAAGCTTTCCTTCTTAGCTCTATTGAATTTGAATAAGATGCTAAGCTTTTCTGAGACTCAGTTGCCACATCTAGCTGCTTACTTCATTATAATGCATATGAGAGAGCTTTGTCAATTTCATACAGACCAAAAATGTACAGTAGTTTTATTTTAAATTACTATGCTCTTTTCTATATCCTCTGACACCAAAATTAATTATTTAGTCCTCTAAGAATATTAGTACACATAGTGTGAGCTGATTGGTTTTTAGTACCATATTAATTGAAATAAGAAATAATTTGTCCATTTTTTTCTTTTTATCCTAGTGGATTCAGGGTTTTTAATATCTAGAGTAACCCTCTGGGATGAGTAAGCCCCTCTGTTTTCATAGAAAAGTCATGTGTATTGTTACAATGTCCTTTCATACAGGTCTCACTTCATTTCATTTCTAATACTAAATATCAGCCAATACGAACATGAACTGATAGGCCTCTAGCATTTAAGAGCTTCAATATGAGCATTTCTAGATGACTTACTAAATTCCAGCTTCCAAAAAAAATAATCAAAAACTAATCATAGAAATAGTTATAAAAATCATAATAATAAAGATAAAATCATGGAGCAAAGGTAGATTTCTTTTTTTTAACCTTGAAAATCTACTTTAAAATTAGATTTAATCATGTTCAAAAAAATTGTAGATTTTATTCCTAACTGCTATGGAACTATATTACTCTCTGGCTCTGTTTTAAAATGGTATAACTGAAGCATCTCCCCTTGGAATACAGAGTGAAATCTCAATAGGAACATGTCATTATGAATATGTTTTATGCCATAAAGTCATTGTCTTAAAAACACATTACAATAACCTTGTTTTTGTAAAAGTTGGTCCAAGATAAAGACTCCAGATTCTGTCATTACATTAGTACTAGTCTTTTGTTTTTAATTTAAAAAATATATATTTTTTAGGTATAGTTGGACACACAATCCAACTTCAAAATATATTATAAAACTATAGTGACCCAAACTATCTGTGGTGCTAGCACAAATATAGACAAAAACTAATAAAACAGGTTTTTTCAAACCGAGAAATAAATTCATGCACTTAAAATCAAATTGTTGGCAAAGACACCAAGATCATGCTTTTGGGCAATTACCCTCTTCAGTAAATGCTGTCGAGAAATCTAGATGTCCACACATAGATGTATGAGATTAGATTCCTCTCTCACACCACATTCAAAAATTAACTTGAGATGGATTAAAGGCTTACATATGTAAGATCTGATACTATAAAACTAAAAAGACCATTTTCAGCAAAATATTATAAATAAGAATGAAGAAAAAACCCAAAGAATGGGAGAAAATATTTGCAAATTCTTCACCCAACAAGATCTTAATATCAGGAACTCAAAGAAAATATCAGGAACTCAAAGAAAAAAAAAGAGAGAGAACTAAATTGAAAAGAACACAAATAAATGGAAATACATTTTATCTTCATGGATTGGAAAAATTAATATTGTTAAAATGTCCATATAACTCAAAGTGATCTACACATTTAATCATTTAATGCTGATGATTAGAACTGGGAGGGCAGGATGAAAGAGGATTCCAGTTAAAACAGTATTAGCAAGACTCTGAAATAGCCCAACCTAGAGTGTCTAGCTGGTCTGCATTTTCTTTTTCTTTTTTTTTTTTTTTCACTGAAGCAAAAGTAGAAAATTTATGGAAAATCAAACAGAAAAATAACCTCAAACAAGTAACAAAGCAAAGACTAAAAGGAAATAAGAGGGAAAATACCTAAATTAAGACAAAGCTCCAAACTATTTCAAAATGATGAAATTATATTGGATATGGTATCTAAAAGATGGAGGTGGGGGATGGGATCTGATGTGGGTGTGGCTGTCAACAGAGGACTGTGGGAAAATCCTTGGGGAAAGCAGAGGTTCCCTCATTCCTGGAGATGCAGGCAGCTGCTGCACTGGGCTGAGGACGAAGATCCCCGTAAATTAGGAAAGAGTGATAAAATTGGCTACGGGCGGGGTCAGCATTAAGGGAAGGAAATGCACCCAGGAACACCCATTCCACTCCTGGACTGGAGACTCAGACACTTCCAGGTGACTCAAATGACAGGTGGGGACAACAATTAGATGGAATAGTAACCGGAGGGAGGACCTGAGGGACCTGTGGAAGGTGGCAGGTGCAGAACTCCCATCCATTCAGAATTATGCTGGACATGATTTGTCTGGGTCTTCAAGGTCACCTTCCTCAGGCTCTGCAGTGGAGAGTCTATTCAAGGTGGCTTCTAGTTCCTCATCCTCTCCCCTGAGGGGCCAGGCACTCTCCTGGGCCTGAGTGGAGAAGCTTCTGATTCTTCTTGGGCTGAGGTAGTGGACATCTTTGCAGTATGGGCATGGACAACAGAAGCTAGACCAGGATGGGCCTGCCCAGGTGGAGTGTGCCCAGGATGAGCGCGAGGCCTCCCAAGGCATTGTGCAAATGGGTGACAGCCTCGTTCAGAGTTCGGTTATATCTTCTGTTGCACTGTAAACCAATTCTGCACCAGTTGCTCCTCTAGGCTGAGGCTGGAGGCCAGGGCCATCATGGTACCGTAGGATGGATAGGGGTCCTTCAGGAAGTGTGCCTCCAGTTCCTGCATCTGTTGCTTGCTGAGGGTCAAAATAGATCAACCCATGGTCGATGGGCCCAGCATATTGGAAGGCTTTCCATCTCATCCATGGCAGTGGAGGCTCCATTCAGAGGAAAGGGAGGTCTGCATTTTTAAAGAGTCCAGCAAACAAAAACCGAAGTCTGTGAAGTAACCTTGAGTTAGTAAAGACTGCAAACCTCATGCACATGCCATGGAATTCTTGGAAAATTCACCAGTGCTCAGGGCTTGACACTGGAGAAACTTTCTTTAGAAAATCAATCTGATGTACATGTAGGAATGGTATGACTAAGAAAGTCAAGGAAAAAACATTCTGAAAATAATTTAATACAGAGAATTCCTTAGAAAGGAGTCCTGAGGGGCCAGAGAAGGTTTTGAAAAGAATATTTTGAGAGTAGAACAGAGAACCAGTAGAAAGAGGAGACACCCAAGAGCCTAACAGGGCAAGCATCCATGTCTGTTGTGGGTAATGGGTAACAAAATGGCAAGAGGTCAAGGAAGCATGAACTAAGTCAAGGGTCTTTGAGTGTACTTGTCATTAGTGATGGTTAAGTATTTCAGCAAAACAGGAAGGCAGAAACTTTGAGAGTAGGAGGTAAGGATCTGAGTGAACAACTAGAAAGGATAGGTAATGAATAAGTAAATTATCTGGCTTCCCTCCTCAAAGATCCCATGCTATCACCTGTATTGAGGTGGGTGATGATAGGGCAGACACTAATTGGTAAGAATCAGCCTGTTTCCTTCCAATATTTTCCCTTGCCACATCCATTAATGTAAATTAATGTATTTGTATGTATACATATATCCCCATTATATATTTGTAATTTATTCCTATTACATTTTCTATTGCATGTAGGACCAACTAGAATTCAAGATCTGAAACCCTCCATTTCCTGTTCTTTCAAATTCCACAGATGGCTTTGGTGGGAAGAGGATACAGTGACATGAGATAGTTGGTCACCAAATATTACACACACAAGTAATACAACAAAGTCAAAATACAAAATCAGCCCTCCTCCTCAAATTTCAGCATGCCCTTGTAGTGAATCACTAATCAGCATCCTTGGAAAACTGCAGTCGTTTCCCAAGCACATCTTCCACATCTGTCAGCAAACCCTTTCAGCTACACCCTTGAATTCGTCCAGACACCTCCACCCCTACCACCCCTTGCACGCTACCTCCTGATGGGCTTCCCACCCATCATGCCCCTTCACAAATCTTTTCTCTACACAGTCAGCCTTTTGAAACCTAAGTCTTAACAGGAGTCTGCTTTGCTCAAGAGATTCCAATTACTTTCTCAGAAATAAAACTCAGATCCTTACAGTGCCTTCCAAGGCCCTGCCTGGTCTGCTGTCTCCTCCCTTCACCTCCTTCTCATTTATCTCCTTACTCTCCCTCCTGCTCAGTTCACATCAAACCATGGGTCACATTGCTGCTGGTTGAAAACCCTCTGCCCTTTCACTCCCTCAGTCGGAAAGCTTTTCCCTGCCTTGTTAGGCATGTCTGACCATCTTAGTTTAAGTGCCAAGCCCATCAGTCATACCCATTCTCCTGTCCTGTTTGGTTTTTCTCCATCATTTCTATCACCACTGTAAAAATATCCTTTGGTTTATTACTGAAGCAGGAGTCTCTCCTGACTAAGATTCAGGAAGGCAGGAATTTTTGTCACTTTTGTCTTTTACTGTAAAACCAGGACTGACATCATGTCCTGGCTTGTGGTAGTGTTCTAGACCACGCTATACGGGCAAAGACCAAACAGACTCCATCTTCCCCTGAGACTCCCTGTCATGTAAAAACTGCTTCTCCCATGGGAAAGCCCCACTTCTCTACCCATCAATAGTTGCTTAGCAAAGCATATTTGGCAACACAAAATGGCAATTCTTATACAATGTAAAATTGTTCTCTCTTTGGTTCTCAATTTTTTTGGACAATGTACCCTCTCCAAGACTGATTGTCTAAATGTGAGTAACCATTCAACTTGTACTCAACTAGGGACATTTTGACCCACTCCCCCTTCTACTTATGATTTTAGATCTCATGAAATTTGTTTTGAATCATAGCAACAGCTACTTATGATTAGTACGGTTTTGGATTACAAAAAGTGTACCCAAATCCCAGGAGGGAGTTAAAAGGTATAGACTTGCAGCCTACCCCTTGGCCCGCCAGCTGGTGGATCTGAACCAATGGCTGATGAATAAGGTTTTTGTCTCCTGCTTTAAGATCGACTTGGTGATTTATTGCAATCTCACCTTAACAATAGCTCAATAAATATTTCATGAATCACTAAATGTTCGTGGGCACTCAGATGAATAATAAAATACCCACACACCTCCACTTTATTCTAGAAATCACAGCTATTCTTAGAGGCTCAACAAAAACTAAGTACTAACCAGATCTTCTTATATCTTCTGTCAAGGAAAAATTTACTTAATTGGTATTTTGATGATAACAATGATGGTGATTTAAGGCAAAGGAGAGTGAATTTTTTTTATATAGCAATAGATCTTGGATATTACAAGTATTCTAAAATTTCAAATGAATAAGACCATTTTAGTTTGCCTCCTAAACGTAAGCTTCATATATCTAAATAATAAGGATTGGTAATAATTTGCGCCTTCTGCCTTTCAGAAATAATCCAAAGTGAGTAGGCAAAAAATATGTCATAAACCACCTTCTTTTCAAAAAGAAAAATGAACTTGAATTAAGTTTTTTGCTTTCAAATGAGTGTTAACTGAATATAGAAATTGGTTTCAAAGACATGCATTCGATAAGCTTTTTTTCCTGCTTTCAAAACTAAAAATTTTAGGGACTGGGGTTGTAACTCAGTGGTAGAGCACTTGCTTCTCATGCAGGGGGCCCTGGGTTTGATCCTTAGCACAACATAAAAATAAACAAATAAAAATTAAGATACTGTGTCCATCTACAACTAAAATAAATAAATAAATAATTTTTAAAGATAAATTAAAAATAAAAATTTTAAATCTAGACAACACCAGAAATAAATATTTTGAGCTTAAGAAGTTTTTTTATATTATTTCTTTCCAGGTTCTCAAAAATTCTGAGAATGATAATTGATTTTTGGTTGTCCTGAAAGCCTATTTTTTTAGATTGCTACAGCCAATTCTGGAACTCACCAAAGCCAATGACCCATTTTTCAAAATGCCCTTAAAGGTGTCAAATGTTACTCCTTTGTGGGATGAATGAAACTTCGGAAATAACCAAATAATTTCTGAGAAGGAGAAGGCTGATAACACAGAGTAATGCTGACTGCCAAAAGTGAAACTACTTTTCTCATGACTTGTGAATTGACATGAAAGACAACCAAAAAAGAGAAGTCCTAAGAGTGTTCTTCATGACAACATGTCAGGATTGGCACATATTCTCCAAAAGTAGCAACCTAAAAGGACAGAATTTCTTTGGATATATAAGTTCTAGGTTTATAACTGCCTTGGGTCAAATTGTATATATGGGTTAATTAAAAAAAACCTAAACAGAGTGAACTGACCAAAAAAAATGAGTCTCTAATAGTTCTATTATTACATGTCTTACATTTAAGCTTTTAAGCAATTTTGGGTTGATTTTTGTATTTGGTGAGCAATGAGGTCTAACTTCATTCTTCTGCAGTTTTCCCAGCACCATTTATTCAGGAGACAGTCCAGTTAAAATGGTGGAATAAGTTCTGGTGTTCTATTGCACAGTAGTGATATGGCTAGCAATATTAATCAAACATTTCAAAACAGCAATATTTATTGACTACTTCAAAATAACTAGAAGGAAAGTTTTTAATATTCTCACCACAAACAAACATATGAAGTGATGGATATGCTAAGTACCCTGATGCAATTTGTTGCATAATGGACACATGCATCAAGACCCTCATTGTACTCTATCAATATATACAATCATTTTATGTCCATGAAAAACAAGATACATTTTTAAATAAATAAAATAAAATTATAGAAGATAAATTTTGGATTAAAATGAGAAAAAAATCAAACTTCACACTATGGTTAAAAAATAATGAATAGGCAAACTATCAATGGAAATCTTCATTAATCAAACATTATCTTCCTCAACATAACTGTTTCTCTCTACCAAACTCCAGGACACACTGGAAACAAGTCATTGAATATTTCTTTAAATATCTGAAATCCATATCGCATGAAAGTGTTTAAAATTCTTAAAAAGAATGCTGATAACTTCAATTTTATCTTCAAATAAATTCTTTTAATTACAATACAAAAATGGCCTGATTATGGGCTATTTACCAAGAGTGTGCATCTTTATCTGTGTTACTTGAGCTCATTAGTATTTTCAGAAATATGCTTTACTGTCTTTCACAACATGATTTCACCAGGGATCTAGAAGGAATAGGAACAGCTTATGAAGAAAAGCTATATTTGCTATGCCAAAAGAAGCAGTTCTTGTTTGTGTGATTGATTGGTTGGTCTTTTTTTTGTTTGTTTGTTTGTTTGTTTTAGGCAAGTACAGAAATGTTTTATTATCAATTCCTTACACAATAACACCACTGTATTAAAAGATTATGCAAGACACCAAAGGGTTACTCACAACTCAAAAAAGTTTATAAAGAATTTGTTACCAAAAGTTCAGTCCTTGTCTCTGATGCCAATCCAATAATAAGGAGATCATTTTGAGAAAAAAAGAAAAAGGTTTATTGCTTTGCTAGCAAAGAAGAAGCACAGCCCTGTCCCAGAGGCTGTGATTCTGCACATCAAGGAGCAGGAGACTTAAGAGGTGAATCAAAGGCTACATTCCACCTGTTCTCTGTTGGAGTTGTAATTTACTTAGGAGATAGTCATTTCTGAGATCTGGTACCATCCCCAAAGTCATTCCTATGGTGGATGTATGCTCAAGGACATCTCCCTAGGATGGGGAAGAAAGGTAATCCTGTTTCCCCTGAGATTAGGGACAGAGAGATTAGGTAGGAGCAGGGAAAGAGGGAGAGAAAGAAACATATCCATTTTAAAAATAAATTGCAGTGACAGAGCAGCAAGGTATATTCAAAGCATAACATGGACCACTGTAAGAAATTCCATCACTTTTCTGTAATTCAGAAACCAACAAAAAGAATCCCTGAAATTCCTTGAGATTGGACATGTTTTTTTTAATGAGCTTCTGTGTTGCTACTTCACCCCATGTTGTATTTGGTGATCCAACCACATTTTGAAAGATTGAGAGTAATATATCCTATTGACTCCCCTCTGTTCCCATGTCCTCACCCATAAAAACAGAGGTAACTCTTGCTCAGGCTTCCTCTCACACAGCAAGTGTTGGATCAATTTCATTAAATGAATCATTTATGTGAAAATGCTTAGAAAATTATAAATAATTAAAAATAGCAAACAAAATGTGAATGGAAGTGTAAGTTAGTAAAACTAAGAATAATGTCATTCTCAGGGTTGATTTTATGTGTCAGTAAGGTAGTAGACCAAGAACACACTTTACCATCTCCACTTCTACCAAAAACAATAAATTTTTGTATTTGTGTTCCATTTCTCAGGAATAGGTATTCCACTTCTGAAATGCAAATGAATTTATATTTTCAGTGTAGCTCAGTACACATATGGAAACGTGAGTTACTTTATTGGAGCTTTTCTGTGGGTATTTCCTGAGACCATGTTTTGATGGGATAGTAAACAGCCCCTAGAAAGACCAGAGAGGTCTGACTGCCTCATTTCTACTCATCTGTGTTCTGGAGACAAACTTCACCACTTCGCAGACTACTAAGGGCCATTTCTGATGTCCAAATCAGCAGAAACAGGGATCTCTCTGGAGTAGAAGAACTTTTGAGAGCAGGAATATGGGGTACCTCACACTCTCATTGAGTGTATGGATCATAAGGTTTGTTACACCTAGAGTGAAATAAAATGGTTAGCAAGTTCTGTAGTGTCCTTAAAAGCATTTATGTACTCTGCTTAATATTGCAAGTCATATCACTCTGCCCAATCTTCCTTGGAGTGGTGTTCCTCCCATGCTTACATAAGCATGAAAATCAATTTAACTATATTCACTAAAAATCTAAACCCTTTCCTTCTAAAAGCAAATGTTTGATCTTTTACTTTCAGAAGCAACAATTTTTAATGATTTTATCCAACTTCTGAAACTTAATTCTAACAAAAAAAAAATAGGGAGGAACAAATTAGGCCTCTGGCTTCTAATATAGTGCTTCTGTTAGCAGAGGCAATGAGAATAATATAGACATCTTTGTAAAACCTCAATCTTATTTTCTGATCCTTTAGAAAATTCATTCCTCTAGAAACACATTACCCTATAAGTGGCCTTTGGAGAAACTGAAACATTGAAGAAATCCTTAGATTGCTGGAAAGAACATTCTCCATGGACAATTCTAATCAATTACAGAAACATAACTGTACCCAGATCATGTAATACACCACAGTGATGATCCTGGTTTCTGTCCATCTTATAAAACACTGCAACTCATAAACATCAAACCTGCTGCTGTTTGCAACAATCCTGTCCAGAAAAAAAATCACTCTCAATTGATTGTTACTTTTTCATGCTGCAAACAATTGTACATCTGCATCTTCTATTTCAGTTTTGTCCTTTTGTTATCTTTGTCCACAGTGTTAATTATTTTTGGATGTTTCATCTCATCCTCAAACAATATACTTGAAACACTCCTGGGGATGCATTGCATAAATATTGAATGTGTTAAAGACAGAGTCTGAGGTAATTCAGAATGAATTTAAGTAAGTTGACTGGAATCAGTTTTTACTTAGGAAATCTTCTAGGAACAATCCTGGCATATTTAAAATAACTGTTCACAGAGATGCAATCTGCATGTGCATTCCAGCAAATCCATGAATCAGCAATCATAAAGGAAAAACACCAATTAAAATGCAGGAAAACTGCTAAAAAGGAATTTAGAAAAACATTACCAGTTACAATAATAAAAAAATCTAGGAAAATGCTTCATAACAAAAATCTTTTAATAAGTTCAGATGAATGGGGCTGGGGATGTGGCTCAAGTGGTAGTGTGCTCGTCTGGCATGCGTGCGGCCCGGGTTCGATCCTCAGCACCACATACCAACAAAGATGTTGTGTCTGCCGATAACTAAAAAATAAATAAATAAATAAATATTAAAATAAAAAAAAAGATCAGATGAAGATAATGTGACAACAATGAGATGTTAAATGAAAAAGGAAAATGTAGAGTATACACAAGCTGCAATTACATACATGTTTTATGGATTCAGTGGACAAATTGGAGATCTGTTCCACCTGACAAACAGAGAAGTGGCAACAGTAATTAGAAGTCAAATGCCTTGCATTGGATTTGGAATAATGTCTCGGGTCTGACACCAAGGACACAGGCAATTAAAGAAAGGAAAGCAACCCACAGAAGAGAAGAAAATATTTACAAATCATATCTAGGATACATAAAGAACTCCTAAAACTCAATAACAAAAACAAACAACTTTATTTTAAAATGAACAAAAGACTTGCATAGACATTTCTCTAAAGAAAATAATCAATAAACACATGAAAAAATACTATAATGAATTATTACAGAAATGCAAATCAAAGCCACATGAGATCCACTTCATACCCATTAGGATGGCCCTAATTTAAAAAAAAAATCAGGAAATAAGTGTTGGTGAAGATGCAGAAAATGAGAGCTCTGAGGTATTGTTGATGGGATCATACATTGATGCAGCCACTCTGGAAAACAGGATGGCAGTTTCTCAAAAAATTAAAAATAAAATCACCATATGATCTAGTAATTCTATTACTTGGTATATAACCCCCCATTTGAAGGCAGGGTATTGAAGAGATACTTGTATACCTGTGTTCATAGCACCATTGTTCACAATAGCTAAACCTAAGAAGCAGCTTAAATGTCAAAGGATGAATGAAAAAGCAAAATGTGACATAGAAACATCTAATGAAATATTATTCTGACAGATGCTACAATATAGATGAACCTTGAGGATATTATACTAAATGAAAAGAGCCAGCCCCCCCAAAAAATAAAATACCATATGATTCCACTGATAAGAGGTACCTAAAATAGTCAAATGTATTGAGGCAGAAAGTACAAAGGTGGTGCCAGGGCTGCAGGGAGAATCAGGAGTTATTGTTTAATAAGTTCAAAGTTTCAGTTTTGTAAGATGAAAACTTCTGGAGTTGAAAGGATTTGATAGTTGCATAGGAATGCAAATGTACCTTATACCATCTATCTACAATGTTTAAGATGGAAAATGTTATGTTGTGTATTTTTACCTTAATACAAAAAAAGGTGTTATTAAAAATTATTCAAGTATATTTAATGAAAAACAATGAATTACAATAAGATGACAATATCATCTAAATGTTCATTTAAAGTTCATTACAAAACACTATGCGGCCAGAATTATATAAGCAAAAGCGAGTATTATAAACAGAAAAGTTTCCAGACCATTTCACCAGTTCATTTCATTGAAAATTTATTTCAGTAACCTACTAAATACTAGAGATGAAGTTGTTGTTTCTACAAATCTTTAAAAATAAAGTGCAGAAACAAATTTCCATTCATGAAAACTTAACTATGCCTTCTCCTGCCAGGATCCATATCCCTAAATTAGGGGAGAGTAGGGTTAGAGTGTGAGGGTGAGTCAGCTTCCCTATCACTCAATGTAAGACTGTCTATTACATACTAAAATGTTACTGGTTGGCTAAATAGTGGTCCTTTAGTAACACCAGAACCTCCAATAAAGTGAAACCGAAGCAAAACAGATAACCAGAGAGTCAGAGATTCCCTCTCCTTTACCTGTCACATCTCTGCCAAATATCTGAAGCCCATCCCAGTGAGCTCACAGAAAATAGATGAAGGGGTTTTAATTATTTGTATTTTGCTCATCCTTAGTATTGTGAAATATTGTAGACCTATCAAAAATACAAAAATGTTAATGTACATTTATTCACTGTCTCCCAAATTTATTGAATTATAACATTTTCCATATTCACTCTTTTTTTAAAAAAGAGAGAGAGAGAATTTTTAATATTTATTTATTTATTTATTTTTAGATTTCGGCAGACACAACATCTTTGTTTGTATGTGGTGCTGAGGATCGAACCTGGGCCGCACGCATGCCAGGCGAGCGCACTACTGCTTGAGCCAAATCCTCAGCCCCATATTCACTCTTTTAAAGAGAAATGAAACATTACAGGTACTCTTCACCCTTTCCCAATCCTGCTCCCACCTTCTATTCCAAGGGCCAATCCTCACCTAAATTTCATGTTTCTTTTAATAATATTATTATTGATGTTACTACAATTTTTTTATATTTTATACTACTTTATCATTTATTTTAATACATTAAAAATAGTAATCAGTTGTAACAGCCTCCACTTTGTTCCCTGATGGTCCCAACCTTCTGTTCTTCACACCCTTGGGGAATTTTCTCTCATTAAGTGAAAAGAATATGTAATGTGATGCCACTTAGAAGGTTAGATCATAAAATGGCTATGACTTCTATCTTGGGTGATCTCTCTTATTCTTTCTAGGATTCATCTTTTTGGAGGAAGTCAGCTGGCCATGCTATGTCATGAGGCAGCTCTGTGGAAAAAGATCTACAGAGAGGCACCAATAGTCAAGAAGTGAGTTTGAATGCAGGTTCATCAAAGATTCTGAGCCAGAATGAGCTGCTAAATCCTTCCAGGATCCCTGATTAACAGAACCTACAAGATAATAAGTGTGCATTTTGTTAAGCTAACACGTTTGGGGTTTATTACCAATAAATAACTAATACAGAAGTACCTACCAAGCTTTTAAACTTTTTTCACACAAAATTAGTTTATCTCACTGTATGAACATAGCACAGTTTGCTCTTTTTTAAGTTGATGAGCTTTTATATGCATGATACTACAAATAATTGCAGCAACAAAATTTTCCCCACTTCTGATCTTATCATTTTAATTTAATAAAAATGAACATAGCCAGGATGGAGATATAGCTCAGTGATAGAGTATGTGCTTAGCATGCATAAGGTTTTGGGTTCAATCCCTAGCAGAAAAAAAAAAATGCACATAGGTAACCAATATTCAAGTTCAAATTTTAGTTCAGGGATGAAAAGAAATCAGACAGAATAAATAATGATTTGCCTAGAGTAATATGACTTTGGGGGGGGGTGAGGTGCTGGAATTGAACTCAAAGCCTTGTGAATGCTAAGCATGTGCTGTACCACTGAGCTACACCTCCAGCCCCTATTTCTAAGCAGGTGATTCTGAAATTGTAGAATGAAGGCAGCCACAGAACATATTTCAAACCCAGATTGAGGTACACAGTGCAACAGTTTCTCACAATTACCCTAAAGATATCAAGATGACATGGTTAGCATGCTCTTTGCTTTTCTGCTGTTCTAAACTAACGTTCAACTGCAAAATTTCCCAGTAACTCCTGTGATTTTTGTGATTGGGGAGATATCCTCTGGGAGAATTTCCTGGGAATCACATGAAAAAGAGTCAAGAGCCCCCTCTTTTCCTTCTCTCCCAGTGAGACACAGCAAGCTCTGCCCAAATGTGCACAGTGAAGCCCCTGGGCTGCCCGTGTCTCTTAGTGAATCTCCTAAGCAATGGGAATGTGTCCTGCATTCTCTCTCCTAGCAAACCAGGATGGCTAAAATGCTAACATGAATTAACAGTGCTTCATGGTGTGAAAAAGGTCTTTAAGGTTCTCTTCTATTTTTGATTTACAGAATTTTAAAGCTGACATTAACAATCATTCCTCCCTTAGAGTATCTTGGATGTAAAATGGTATTCCCTGGGGTATTCATACTAACCATATTTCTTTATGTTTTTATATTTTCTATCACATGGATAGGAAAAGAAAACCCAGGAAATTATTACTTCCCAGTTTTAGCTACAACCATAGAAGCCAACTACTTCCAACATCACTACCTCCAACACCACCCTCACTGAGACATAAAAGTGCTAAATAAGAAAAGGTGGCTTTGATGAGAAATGCAAATACAGCAACACCATGCAATGAACTGCCTCGAATGGCTGCCGTTCTTATGCACACCCAAATGGGGGATCTATTTAAAGAGATGTCAGACTTGTCAAAGCACCTCAGTCACCATTTCATCACAACTTAAGATTTATTCAAGAAAAAAAAATCATGTATAAAATTCCTTCATCATTTGAATCATTTTTAGAAGCAATCCATATCCCTCTCAGAATAGATTTCACCTCATATGCATCATCAGAAGAAATACATACAAAGTCCAACCTTCCACTGAAACTGACCTGTGCAGATGCTTCAGAATAGAAAAGACAATAAGAACCGGCCCTGGATGGTTTACCTGGCCCTGTCATGCACCATTTCCACCCAGTGAGTCACCACCACCTCTGCCAGGACTGTTCTCTGTTCTCAGGCACAATTTCACCTTGTCTCCTCACCTGCACACACAGCCTTGTACAGAGGAAGTGCTTGAGAATGATCTGTGCAACGCATACAGATTTAAAATAATGGACTTAAGGAGTAAAACAGACAAACTAACAGGAGAAAATGAACATTTCAATAGAGCTTTCTCAAGCACTCCTCATGCTCATTGTCCCATCTTCTCTTCAAAGGATCAGTTGTGACTCCAGTGAAGGTAAATAGAACATAGTGAGGTTACAGAACATCCTTCCTGCCTGCAGGTCATTAGGGAGACAAATGCCTTCCTTTGGCAGGAAAGCTGACACGAAGGAGACCAAAGTACTAACAGAATCTCGGAAATTAGAGGTATTTTTCAGGCAAAGAGTTCTATGGTAAAACTTGGTCCCTGATGTCTAAAAGCCACTGCTGGATAATATTCTCC
Organism: Callospermophilus lateralis; assembly: GCF_048772815.1. Lineage (NCBI taxonomy): Eukaryota > Metazoa > Chordata > Mammalia > Rodentia > Sciuridae > Callospermophilus > Callospermophilus lateralis. Next base: position 3,929,995 of record NW_027514713.1, on the reverse strand, counting down.
AGCCTCCACCCCAGACTGCTATTCACTTAACAACATGTTCCCTACTAAGTGTGTATTGTCTAAAGAACTCAATGCTCTCCATAGAATAATTCTGGAAGGCAAACAGAAAATTTATGAGCAGTGACTTCTGAGGAGGGGACTGGAGGGAGAGACTTCATGTTTAATATATTGCACCTTTTGAATTTTTTTGTAACCTCGTGCTCACATAGTAATTTTCCATTGAAAAGAGTTGGTTTCAGGCTGGGGATCCAGCTCAGGGGCACAGCACTTGCCTAGCATGAGGCCCTAGGTTCAATAACCATCAGGACAAAAAAAAAATGTTGGTTCAAATGTTGGATAAAAGAATATGTTCAAACATGAGGGGGGAAAAGAAAAGATGGATCCCCTGAAAATAGAGCAGTGATTAGTGGAGTGAAGGAAGGGGATTGAGAAGGAGGGAGGGAGGACTTGAGAAGGGAGGAACTTCGTAATGAAATTAATGAAATCATGCTATGAACACATATGAATAGACCACAGTGAATTCCATCTTTATGCATGTCTCTAAAGCATGAATTAAAATAATAATAAATAAAAGGAAGCCCAGTAGAGGAGAAGAAGGCCAAAAGGAAGAAGGAGGAGGGGAGGGAAGAGAAAGTACTGGAGACTTAAATAGAGCAAATTGCATCCCATGAAGATATGACTCTGTCAAAATAAACCCACTATTATGTATAACCATAATGGACTAATAAAAACATTTTAAAAAAATAAAATGCTCAAAATCATAGCCTGCTTCCAACACACAAAGCCAAAAGATGAATGCAGTGTTTCCTTCACAAGCGGTTTGTGAGCTGTGTATGTGAAGGGAGAGGATTCCATGGGGAGTTGAGGGAAAAGTTTTCATTTCCTGCCAAGGACAACTTAGGGGGAAAGTGATATTCCATCCATGAAGAGGGTCCATGGGGAGACCCTCCTCTGAGGAGGCACAGGTCCTCCAAAGTGTTTGCAGTCTGGGGAAATCACCCAACTGCTGCCCAAAGCCCTCAAATCCTCCACAAAACTCTGATCCTGAGGAAGATGGTCACCAGGGATGAGTCTGTAATAGAGGATGATTAAAACAAAGGAAGACCTTCATTGTGCTTTAGGCAAAAAAAAAGTTGTGGTTTTTTTTTGGGGGGGGAGGGGGTGGTTAGGGTGGAGGGGTGTTAAAATTTATAATAATTTTACAGGATTTCTTAGGTTCTCTCTATTTACCCCGCTCCTCCCCACATGTGAAAATAATATTGTAAACAGATAATAAGAAAACTCCTAATAGATATATTAAATAACATTATTAAAATTAGACTACTGTTTATATGCCTTAATTCATTTTTTTCTTTTTGTGTTCTTTAACTCTTATCTAGAATGCATTGATTCCAGTGACCCACACCTTATGATTCACCTAATTGTTAGAGTCTGTAAACAAGTCTGGATGGCGCCTGGCCAAATGCCAGAGGGAGTGGTTTGTAAGGTAACAATAGCGAGCCATTAAGTGTGGAGATTCCTTATTCGTTGACTGCTGTATCTAGTTTATGTTAATTAAGATAAGCTGTGCAAAATGTATAAATACCTCTGTTATCCTACAATAAACGGCTTCCATTCCTGCTGCATCAACCTACACAAGCAGTTCGTCACCCCCCGGTTATTCTGCTGCAGCCGGACTGCGGCACCTAATGATTAATAAGTGACCTAGTAACTAGTGCAAAGCTAGTTCTCAGCTAGTCATCAGTCTTTTGAACATTATTTAACTCTGTTTTCAACTTTTATTTAGTTTCATTTGAACCAGTGAATTTTGATTTGGATGAGAATTGTGGGACACTAACTATCGGGCCTGGTTTTCAACCTGACATTGCCCTTTTTGCTAGAGGATTCTGTTTTTTCCTGTAGTGTTTCCCTTTTCACAGAGCACACAGTTTGGTGATGTGTGTTTCTATTACACTTGCAGTGGTCACTAATGGCACACAGACTTATTAGTAGCTTTGACTAAATTAAATAATTGAATATATCTAATGATTAACCATAACAGTTTCTCCTGGTAAATAGAAACCCATTTTCTCATATTGTAAACCCTTTAGATTTAAAATAATTAAATTTTAACCACTGTTAAATATATATGTATGTATATGTATGTGTATATATATAAAATTTGACCAAAGTAAATGTATCCTGGTTATAAAAGGTAAATATTTGTAAATTATTCTTTATTTAATTCTTCATGTAAAATTCACCTGTTAGATTGTTCAAATTTATATACTCTAATGCATATTCATGTACTCATCTCCAACATTTAACAAACTAGTGATAAATATTTAACTTTTATTAAAGTCTTTCATGGTATGATGAAATAACTTGAGGGGATTAAAGGTGGAGAATTTTAGAACAGCGAATTTGGCTTATGCAGCGGACTAAGCACAGGTTCCTGAACATTGAACACTGTTGGGTTTTAAAGTTGATCATAACTGAGATTGATTTCAGTAGGACCTGCAATGCCACTGTCACCAAAGAGAAAGGCAGTAATAAATATTTCCTTTTTTAATATCCATACTTTTCACTTTAACCTTAGTAACTATCATGTTTTTATTTTGTTGACGGAATACATTCACATGTCATGTAATAACAGCTGATAAATATGGAACATGTACTGTGTACTAGGCACCATTTTATATATGCTGAGATTATTTAAGGATCACAGGACCTTTTAACATAGATATGGTTACTTTTTATAGATGATGAAACTGAAGGTCACAGAGACAGTAAATGACATGTCTCTTGGTTCTGCCCCTAGTGTTGACACCATAGTCCATTTTGGGGATCACCATTATGGTGAGCTATCTTCCAACATAAAAAACTTCTATGAACCTCCCTCTGATTTAAAAAGATATACCTTCAGCACACTAGGTGATTGAATTCTGATCAGTGCAAAAGTACAGTTACTTGGAGACTATTGGGAGCACATCCTGAAGGACACAGGAGAATATATATTCTAAATGGAAACTTTACTTTAATAACTGTGGTAATTTAGGAAGTCTACTTTCTAGCTGTAAGTATTCCTGTGTTTGGAGCCTTTCCAATCTTTTGTATTAGTATATATATACAGTATACATATCTAAATACACCCAGCTTTCTTGGCTACAATCTAACCAAGAAATACTTAAGTGTTCTAATGTAAATACTCCATCTTTTCCTGCAGACTTTCACCCAAGAGAAGGATATGTTCAGTAGATACAGATCATCTTTTCCTCAAGACCAAGTACTCCTCCAGGTTTTCTTAGTAGTGATATTTTAGTCAACCCCCCAAAACTTCAAATTTGACTTTTAGTAACTTTCTTTGGCTGTTACCTTAGCTGACTGAAGCTCTTTTCTAAGAGTCTGTTTTTATAAAAACAACTAACCTCTTCTGTATCCCATAGGACGACTGAAAATATAAAGCTATTTTTTAAATGCTATTACTGGTGTTACATCTCAAAATTTACATTTCTATTATTAATCTTGTGTTGATTATCTAATCTCACAATTCTTATTAATTCAGAACTCCTGATTTTGAATCATCTTATACTAATTGTTACATTTATATTTTGTCTCTTTATTTAGCAAGTTTTCACTATTAATTATAAGATGGAATCTAGTTATGACAGGCACAAGTTCTACCTCATATCAATTAGTAAGAATCATGTCTCTCCTAATGTCCTTGTTCTGAGGGTCTGTGGTTCAAACTGCAACTCTAGAAATGTACACCCCTTTATACCAGTGTTTTGTAGAATGATTATACCATATATGCTTCCCAAGGTATCCATAGCTTTGCATTCCCTCAATTGTCTTCATAAATGCTATTTATTTACTCTGACAAATTTCAAATTTCTTGTTCATAGAAATATACATATTCTGTACAAAAATGCTAGCTTATTTTAGGATCTCCAGACTGATAAATATATGAATATGTGGGTATTCTGTATTTGAGTTGTGGATATGTCCACATGAATTTGTGAGTATAAAAATTCCTCTATTTTTAAAATTTCTATGCTGTCTGCTTTACTGTATTATGAAAGTCTTTAGCTCTTAAACACTATTGTCTGTGAAGTTCATATCATGACTGCTTTAAGCATGTAATAGGTGAGATCCATAAGTGACAGTGATTGAGAATATGGCCTAAGGTAAAACTATTTTTATTATATACCTCATGAAAGCAATCAGTCAAAACATGAGAAACATGAAACTAAGGAGGAAGATCAAAGATGTCATACTTGGTGTGCTTTTACTGCATTGTTACTAATAAACCAGGTCTGCAGTGAGAGTGATGCTTGGATAAGGCTAAACTGAAGTCAGTTTCTCAAGAAATAACATCTTTAGATTTTTAGACAAATATTTTAAAATGTTCTTTTAGCATTTAACCATCTCCTTGAATTTCTCTGAATTTGCTAATACTATGAGAGATCAAGTGAAAGTTTCAGACCACAGAGGCATTATAATCTACTCAAATCAGTATTTACTGCCAATTCCTCACTATGTTTCTATATCATCTGTTTATTACTGAGGATCCTTCTCTTGAATTATTTCAGAGGTCTGTTAGGGATCCATCCCATGACCTCCCGTTGGGGGATGATCACAATAGTTAATCAGAATTGACTTTAGTGGTTCAGAATCAAAATATGAGTTTGAGTGGCAGGTTTTCTTTTCTTGCTAGATTATTAGAGGTCTGAGTTCTGAAAGAAGGAACAGCGTAATATGATGGCAAGGGCTAGCTATAACAATATACCAACTGTTATGGTAGAAGTTTAATATTTTGGGGGATGATGAGATCACCAGCCACCTTATCTCTCCTTCCTTAAGAGGAATTATGAATGAGGGGTTTGTATAGTATAGAATCTGCCATGTAGTCTTGTGTTTCTGTCCCTGTAGTGATCCATAATTGTCTTTAGTATCTCACACAGTTGGCAATGATGATAGATTTTAAATCATTTTTTTTTTCTTTTGGGGCAGGTTTCTTTCCTCTGGCAGAAGTATTAGAAAGTTATGAAATAGTAAATTCGTCACTTTTTTCTGGATGTATAGCAAAGCACAAAGACAGAGAACTTCTTATGTATTGGACTATTTTGCTTGGATGTACTTACATGGTCCTGTAAGTGTGGAATGACCCAAATTTACACAAACATCTAGTCCAAGTTTATCAAGACTTCTTACCCATGAAGAAGAAAATACAGAATTCATTTTCCACTCAGTTAAATATTTATGGAGAAACTTCTGTATGCCAAACAATTGTTCCAGAATTACAGCAATGAGCAAAATAGAAAAACAAGTTCCTGCCCTTACAGCCAATTCCAGTGGAAGCAGATAATTAACCAGTAAATGAGCCAAAAGCTGTTAAAGGCTTATAGTAAAAAAAATAAAGCTTGGAAATGGGATAGAAAATTTTGGAGTCAGGGAGGAAGGCATTGAAAGGTGACATTTGAGAAATATCCAGAAGGAAATGAGTGAGGGAAACATTAAGCTATCAGAAGGAAGAATGTTGTAGGTATAGGAACAGCCAGGGTAGCCATCCCAGGAACTCTCCAGGCACCATGAGAGGCAGCAAAAAGGCCAGTGTGTCTGGAGTGAGCTCTTCTGTCCTTGCAGATGGTCAGAGACATCTAGGAACCAGGACATCAATTAAAAGGACTTAGATTTTCTGTGCCAATTGGGAAAATACTAGAAGGTTTTGAACAAAGCATCCTAAAGTGACTTACACACTTTAACAGTATCCTTTTTTTCTGCTATGTTGAGAAAAGACAGTTGGCATGCAGCGTAGAAGCAGAGCCCTGTTAGAGTGTTGTCAATGATTCAGACTCTATGGTAGAAGTCAAGCTGATGCTCGGTGTCTTTTAAGGGAGGAGTCAACAGGGTAGACTTGTAATGGATGATGAGAGAGGAGATGACAGCAAATAGAAAAATGACTTGCTTTTTGCTAAGATAAAGACCATGAGAAGTACAGAGTTTGGGGTAGAAGGAAGAAAAGGAATGACTGCTAACATTTCAGGTTTAGACGTGCTAAGTTGAAGTGGCCTTGATGTGGAGACCAAAACAGGTCATCAGATGGAGTACACATGAGTTTACAATCATCAGCATGTATATAAAACTTAAAGGTAACAAATCATCAAGAAAGTGTGAGTATAGATATTAACAAGAATATGGCCAGAGTTCTGGTGACACCAATGTTGGTCAGAAGATGAAAAGTAATGCACCAAGAAAGCAGAGCAGCCAGAGTATGGATCTGTTGAGAGTGAGAAATGTGGTGTTCTGGGTAAGAAAAAGCACTACAGAAGGGAGGTCATGTGTGTTTATTGCTGCTAACAGGTCCAAAAAAAAAAAAGAGTTCTGAGAAATGACCACTGATTTATTTGTGGTCAAGGTCATTGGTGATTTTGATAGGAAAAGTGTTAATGGGTCAAGGGTTGGTAAAAGTTTAATTGGGAAATTCAAGTGGGAAAAGAGAAATTGCAGAAATAAAATATGAACAATTCTAAGTTTTGTTATAAGTGAAAGAGCAAAGATGGTGTGGCAGTTGGCCAGGAGGCATCAATCTGCCTGAGGAGGCAGGATAGTCCTAGGTTCTGCAGACATTCACCTGCCAGGAATGTGAGCAGTAGCCATTTGTAGTCTGTGACCTCAAGGACCTTATGTTGGGTAAATATAAATTCTTGAAACATTTTCCACTGATACACTGGTGCTAATAAGAGATAGATTAACCAAGCCAGCTATTAGTGTACCAGTATTCTTCCTCTTTTTAATCCTTACTTTGCATTCAATAATTTCTCTGATTCTTCTGTAAAAATTAGTTTTTAATTGTATTTCTCAAAAGCCTTTTACATTTCAATTTGTTATTTTCATATTTGTCCCCTGTCCTAGTCTAAGTTAATTGAGGAGGGATATATTTTATTTTTCCTTAAATTTTACCTTACTTCTGCACATATTTTCTTTTGTTCCATAACTATTTTTTTAATAAATTACTATTGTGCTTCATTTTGGTAGATGATGGATTTGTTTTAAAGATCAGTGTCTTCATCAGGTTTGCAATTAATTTCTAAATATAGGATTGTGTTTGGTGGTTTTGTTTTTTACAGAGTCCCTGTGAAGCAAGCATAGTGAGAACAGGCTCACTGCAGCTCAGTAGCTCCTCCATCTGGGAACTTCATCTTTGAGGAGAACAAAGTGAAAAGCACTTTCCCCATCCTCCAAAGCAGCCCAGCGTTCAAGTGATGGAAATGGCTGAGTGACTCGTAATGTTACTTTTCCCATTAACACTATCATTTGTATTATGTTCTGCTTAATACAAACAGAAATGATATATGTTTGTCTTTTTGTTAAATAATGATATTTAGGATTTATAAATAGTCCCTGATTATTCTCACTTGACTGCTTTCTATGAATCTGCAACACAAAATAAAAATGACAAAATTATATGGCTTCATTATCCGAAAATGAGCAGATTGTAATTTGTAAACTTATTTAGAAAACATTGCCACTCCAGGATTGACTTATATAGTAAGAGGAATGAATCTAAGTGGAATTTTGTCATTTCACAGTTGGGTAGTAAAATGACTTTTAGCAAGGTCAAGGCTCAATTCTTTTTGGATTATATATAAAAAAAGCTACAGTGAAGCTGTAAAGGTGCTTTATGTATGAGGCTTGTTTATAAATTGTGTTGTTCCTTTCAGCCCTGCAGTTAGTAGATGGGATTCCTCCAGACAGTGATTTGGAAACAAGCTCTCCTGAGGGGCCATCCAGCCCAGGTATGACACCTTGACTCCACTCTGTGTCAGTACTGAAAAAGAATTTCCATGACAGTTGAGGAATGGATTTAATTAAAATGCTCTATGAAAGAGATCAGATTCTTTGACCTCATTTCCCAAATTTATTTCGTGAAATGAATTCTCCTTCCCTTACTCCCCCCAGGAGTAGAGATTAGAGTCTGAAACTGGCACACAATCAACATTTCAGTTCTGGAATTATACCTGGAGGACTTTCCCTGTTTGGTCTCTTGTTTTTCCTTATTCAATGTCAGGTTGACATTTGTTAACCTCCTTCCCAAGAGTACTGACACATCATAGTCAGAAACGTTCAGTATGTTTGGGAAAAAAATTTAGATTAAAATTTAAATTAAAGTAGGACCAGGTATCCTACCGTCATGGTAAAAATTTGTTATCCTGAAAATACTTTCTATTATATAACTTGCATTATCAGTTTTCCTCAAATAAGAAACTGAACTAAATTTTATTAAAAGCATGTACACTATGATAAAATTTTATGTGTATTTTGACTTATATGTTCAATTATCAATATTAAATTTGCATATATACTGGTATATATTGTTTATAGGATATATTCTTCATCCCCATGTTTACCAAATTTGTAATCACATGACTCACATTTTACTTATACCTGTATAAACATGTGGTTTCATATATGCTTTCATACATAATTTCACAGTATATTCTTATGAATATTGATATTTCCCAGTTCATATATTCATTCTTACACTAAAACCCTAACACAATCCAAAATTTTATATTGACCTTTATATTACTTCTATAAGAAAGGCAAATTTTACTTCAATCCTTGTACACCAATAAGAATTTTAAAGTGTATTTTGACTTTTATTTTCAATGGTCAATATTAAATTCACATACATAGCACTGTATATAATTTATAGGGTATATCCTTGAAACTCCCTATTTACAAAATGTCTCATCATATGATTCATATAGCAGTCTCCCTAATGTCATACCATGCATGTTTTTTATATATTTTTAACATATTTTCACACATTCATCTTATGAATACAGATATTTCCCAGTATACATGTTCATTCTTTAACCCTAATCCTAACTCAAACCAAAATTTTATATTATCTATACATTACCTTTTTATCTAAATCCAGTTTGACTTGAATCCATGAAGTCCAATAAATTTTAAATTGTATTTTGACTTCTATTTTAATTGTTTAATGATAAATCTGCATCTATACTAATATATGTCATTTATAGGTTATATCCTCACCTCCACTTGTATACAACATGTGTAATCACATGACTCATACTGTATTTTTCTCTATGTCATATCATGTATGTTTATATATGTTTTGGTTCATTTTTAATGTAAATTCTTAGGACTGTTCATATTTTCACATATACATGTTAATCTTTAACCCTACCACTAACTCAAACCAAAATTTCATATTAACCCTAACCTTACCTCTACATATTAACCAATTTTACATAAATCCATGTCATCAGGTGTATCAGGTGTATATATGTGCCTGTGAGTGCTAGCTGTGCTTACTGGTTCAGATATGTACGTGTGTATATATGTATATATAACTGACAGGAGACCTCAGCAGTCTTGTGCAGCCAAGCAATTGCATCATCACTACCAGGTCCCTGGATTGGCACCAGCAGGTTTCCATGTTTGGCCAGAGTTATTTAGTGCTGAGCACCGCACTGGCCAGAACTCCAGTCCTCCCACAAGTTGAAGCCAGGAGGGCTGTGAGAACTCCCTTGGCTCCAAAAAGCAAAAGTTGTGCATTGACCCCAACTTCAAGAGCAACTGCAGGGGAGGGGGGGAATAACACAACATTCCTGCGCTGCCTCCTACACTCTGGCCCAGACAAGGAACCAGCAGGCACCCTACGCCACCTCCTGGGCAAGTTCTGCAGTGCCCCCTCCTGCAACACAAGCCATCCTCCCCATCTTCCCGGGAACTCTGCTTCCCGCTCGCCCTCCCTGCACATCATGTGGCCCCACCCCTATATTGTTGGGCACAGCCCTGCCCTCAACTCATAAATAAATGCAAGACGCGTGCACGCACGCACACACGCAAGCACACACGCAACCACACACAGGCATAGACGCACTGCGAACTACTTCTGTGCAGTGGTTTCCTGTGGCCTAGAAGTTTCAGGCAGATGGTGGAGAAACACGTGTCTTCAAGTAGCTGAGGACCTACCTTTGGAAGGCTGCCTGGCCTGCTCTGCTCCTGGCCAAGAAGCTTTGTCGCCCTCTGGAATGAAGTCCCTTCCGGCTTTCCACTTTGCGGTTCCTGGTGAGGATGTGAGGCCTCCCACAAAGGCAGCCTGGCACTCACCACTGTGTTCCTGTTGGACATTGTGGATTCCAGTGGAGAGCCTCAGGTAGAGAGGGCACCAGTGTGTCCAGCAGTTTGTGGGGTGCACCACTGACTGGAGTGGCGTAATGGGACCAGAGCTGGGTAAGAAATGCATGGGGAAGAGGCAAAGTGTGTCTCTCTCCCTGTAAGGTGGTTCATGGATGCGCGGACCCTGCTGAGTCCCGTTTGGGATAGGAACCTTGCTGGATAGTTCTTAGGGAACCAGGAACAGGGTGGGGTAGGAGGTGTGAGGGGTAGGACATAGGTGAGGTAGGCTCTCCGTGGGGTAGGAGCTGGGTGGGATAGTGCAGGGGAGGGGATGCTCTGTGCTATCTCTGGAGGCAGTGACTAAAGGGGTGACCATGCTGAGGCTTGTTGGGGAAGGGTCCTGGATGGAGATCTTAGGGGACCTGAACTGAGTGGGGTAGTGTCTGGGGAGAAGGCGCACTGTGCCTGTTGCTGCTAGGCATTACCTTGTAACATTCCTGGGCAAAACCCCACCCTCAACACACAGGCGCATGAGGCACACAAGCTTGGGCGGGCATATTGCAAACTGTTTCTGTGCTCTGAGTTTCCAGGCATCCAGAAGTGGCCAGTAGACAGTGGAGAAGCATGTTCCTCAAGTACCTGAGATCCTTCCTGCTGAACCTGGGAGCAGAGCCAAGGTAGGGAGACCTCCAGTGTCCTCAGCAATGTGTGGCGTATGGCCCTGGCTGGAGAGATGTTGCGGGGGATCAGACTGGATGGGGTAGGTGCTAGGTGTGGTAGTGTGTGAGGAGGGGGCATGCTGTTTCTGTAAAGTGGTGCCTGGAGAGGAAGCTGATGCTGAGGCCTTTGGGGGCATTGCCCTGGCTGAAGAGCCTTCAGGGGAACTGAGCTGGGTGAGGTAGTTGGTGGGGAGGGGGCACACTGTGTTTCTAACTGTGAGGAGATGCCTGGAGGGGGCGCTTTTGCGGAGGCCTGTGGGTACAAGGCCCTCACTGGAGAGGTGTCAGGGCACCAGGAACTGGATGGGGTAGTACATGGGGAGGGTACTTGCTGTGCCTGTCACTGCAATGCAATGCCTACAGTGGATGCTTGTGCTGAGGCCTGTGGGGGTGCAGTCCTGGCTGGAGTATTATTGGGAGACCAGATCTGAATGGGGTGGAGCTTGGTGGGGTAGGAACTTTTGTGGAGAGAGGTGCACGGTGCCTGTTCTTGCTAGGGCGTAGCTGGAGGGGGCAGTAGTCCTGAGGCTTGTAGGGGCACAACCCTGGCTGGAGAGGTCTTAGGGGACCACAGCTGGATGAGGTAGTACCTTGGGAGGGCTGAACTGTTTCTATAACTGTGAGGTAGGGCCTGGGAACTTCCCTGCACATAGCCCTGCCCTCAACACACATGTGCATGCAGTTTGCACACATTCACTGATTCATGCAGGAACTTATCCCAAACTGCATCTGCACAGTGGATTACTGGGCAGCCTAAAAGTATACTGCAGATTGTGGAGAGGCTAGGGCCTTCAAATCACAGAGATCCTTTCTACTGATGGCTGCCTGGGCTGCTCCAGTCTTGCCCCTAGACTATGTCACCCTCTGGGAAGGTGTCCTTGCCGTCCTTTCTCATTCATGGTTCCTGGTGAGGATGTTGGGCCTCCCACAGGGGCAGCATGGCCCTCACCACCACCTCTTGTTGGTCTTTGTGGACTTATGAGGACAGTCTCAGGTAGGGAGGACTCCAGTGTCCCCAGTGGTATATGGCATATGGCCCTGGGTGGAGAGGTTTTAGGGGACCAGAGCTGGGTGGTGAAGTAGTTCGGTGGGTAATGTGTGGTGATGGGGCACACTGTGCCTGTCTCTGCGAGGCAGTTACTTGAGGGGGCGCTCATGCTGAGGCCTGGAGGGGGCGCACAGCCCTGGCTGGAGAGGCATTGGGGACTGGAGCTGGATGAGTTAGAACTGGGTGGGGTAGTGTGTGTGGAGGGGGCATGCTGTGCTGGCCCCTTGAGAGGGCCCTCTTTCTGAGGCCTGTTGGGGTTGGACCCTTGCAGGAGAGGTGTCCTGGGACCAGAGGGCTAGGTGGGGTAGTGTGTGGGGAGGGGGCACTCAGTGCCTGTGGCTGCAAGGTGATGACTGGAGCAGACACACGTCGTGAGGCCTCTGGGGGTGCAACCCTGGCTGGAGAGGTGCAGGGGGACTGGCAGCTAAGTGGGGTAGTGGGTGCCTGCTGTGAGGGAGTGCCTGGAGGGGGCACTAGTGCTAAGGCCTGTTGAGTTGGGGAAGTGTGGCATAGGAGTTAGTGTGCTGTTCCTGGGTGCTCTTGGCAGCAGCTGAGTGGGTGTGGCAGAGGTTGCAGGGCAGTGGGGCAGAGGCACTTGGGTGCTGTTCCTGGGTGTTCCTGGAGGCAGCTGAGTTTGTGTGGTGGAGGTTTTAGGTCTGGTACCTGGCTTCAATAGTGGGACCTTGTTGGGGAAGTAAGTGTGAAGGGAAACTTTGGTTGGGGGCTGACCTGAATGGGGGAATATTGAAGGGAGAAAGAGGAACACCTGGTTTAAATGGGAATACACATGTATCATTTTTAAAGTTGTGCATATGGTGTATCATTTTAAAAGCTGTGTTCTAAACTTTATCTGCCAGTGTTTTCTTTTGTTTGTCCCCCCAAAAGAGTAAATTACAAGTTTTCAGTGTAAGTCTATTCTCTGCATTCTGTACATATAATTTATGTTTTTTTCTTGTACCTTATATTTTATTACAATTAGGTGATTTATAATGATTCATTGTTTATATATCAATGACTTTCATATTTTAAATCAATCATTTTTATGGAAACCATTTTTGTAAGTCCTCATTTTCTTTGCTTTTTAGTTCACTATTTCCCAGTAAGTACAATTACTCATCCATTGGCATTTCCCTTTTTGCTGTGCAAAGGGTATATTCATTCTGAAATACTTTGATGTGTATTTTGTCCAGTGTGTCTTACTCAAGCTTCATGGAAATTTAATTATCAGTTGTTTTTGTCTTAAAATGGGAGATAAACTATTGTTAAAATGGTCAGATTTTTAAGGCATTTGTCTTATGTTGACATGACATTTTGCTCTTTTGAGACATGCATTTTGTAAGTACATGTCTTTATAGTAACACCCATATTTCATGTCAATTTTTTTGTTCATACACCCAGTTTTAGTAAAAAAAGGCTTTCTATTTTTTCACTTCATCATTCGATATGTTTGAGCCTCTGTTCATGTTCTATAGGTGGGAATTGATTATGATCACCATTCTGATAAAAGAAGCTGGTAGCAAAGTTAGGGCTAATTTTTATTTTTACCACAAGGTCATTTGTCATAATGAGTTTTTACTTAGGGGTTTTACATGTTAGCATCAACGTAGGCAATTCAGAATATTAACATTAACCAGCACTATTATAATTAATTCTTTTTTACTTTTGGGATTTCACAGTGGGATTGAGAACTATATGAGGAGTATCATTTCTTAGAAGTATTTTTAAGTGTAGCAGCTTAACAAATATGCCTAGATGCAACCAAGCTTACATATTTTAATGGAAGTATTAAGCCCTGAATTCCTGGGCTGGGGTTATGGCTACACCTAAACATATATGCGTGGTGTGTGTGTGTGTGTGTGTATGCTCTGAAATCCTGTCACTTTTGATTTTCAATTATGTAAATACCTTTCTGAGTGTTGATTATATTTGTATAAGTTAATTTCATAGTTTTTGCTATTTAGAATACCTCAAAATGCAAATGAGGGCTCTCGTGAGGAAACTAAATGTGTAAATTTTGGTTTCCCACAGCAGTTCTGTGACATACCCCAGGGTCTCCAAGCCCCGGCTAGTGGTTTGGTTTAGAATGATGATGGTTTAAATGGAGAAAAGGGATGCATACTTGATTGTTCATTTGTTCATATGAGTTATAATTGACAATAAAATGTATTTTGACATATCATACATAAATGGAGTATAACTTCTTATTCTTTTGGTTGTATATGATGTAGATTCACACTGGTCATGTAATAATATATGTATATAGGGTAATAATGTCAAATTCATTCCACTATTCTTCTTAACCTCTTACCCTCCTCCACTCCCTTCACTCCTCTCTGCCTTATCCAAATCACCTGTATTCTTCCCTAGAGGGCATCCTCCTATCTCAGTCTCTAAACTAATGGACATTAAAGGTATGCACCACAGTGCCTGGCTTTTCTTCTCATTTATTCTGACCTCCCAGGCAATATTTCTTCTCTCAAAGATTTATTTTGTTTAACACCTCATAAGTACATATTAGTATGTGCAATGTAATTACTTTGATTCCTGGGTAATATCTATCTCAACTTTTATCATTTTTTATTATAAATATATTTTAAATATCCTCCCTTCTATCTAGTTTCAGTTATTCAATGCTATATTCACCCTCCTCTGCCATAGAACACAAGAACTTATTCATCCTAACTAATGGTGTTCTGATTGACCAATTTCTCTCCATCCTCCCATCCTCTACACTCTTCCCAGCTTCTGGTAACAACCATTCTCTCAACATCTATGAGATTGACTTTTGTAGAATTCACGTATACATGGAATCAGGTAATATTTGTTTTTATGTTCCTGGATTATTTTATTAACTTAATGTCCTCCATGTTTATCTCTGTTGTTGCGTATGACAGGACTTCTTTTAATTTTGTGGTCGCATAATATTTCTTTGTATATATCACATTTTCTTTATCCATTTGTCTGTTTATGGGCACATCTGTTGTTTTCATTTCCTGGCTATTATGAACAGTGCTGCAATCAGTAGGATAGTGCAGGTGTTTCTTTGTCATGCTCATTTCATTCCTTTTTGTATACCTCCAATAGTGAAATTTCAAGATTACGTGGTAGCTCTATTTTTAGTTTTTGGAGGACTCTCCATACTTTCTTCTATAATAACTGAACTAACTACATTCCAACCATCACACTCTTCAAAAATGTTTTTTGTGTCTTGCCTACCACATGTATCCCAATATTTTCCTAATATTATGGCTTTCCAAGTATGAGAATATCTACCTAGCCAAACCGTTATCTCACTGTCCTCAATACTGTCATGTAAATAAAAACTTTTTATAACTGTTTCTCAAACACACAATGACAGTTTCTGTTTGGAAGTTTACTAAATTTTTATGCAACAATATCTTTAACTTTCTCAATAATTTACATAGTTCATTCCAGTATACTTAATTTTAAGTGTTTACTATGTTATTATAAAATTGATTTGTCATTTTTACTTTACCATATTTGTTAATAGTAGCTCAATTTTACATTTATATCCCAAGGGGATTGAATCTAGGCCCTTGTGCATGTGAGGAAAGCACCCTACCAACTGAGCTATATCCCCAGCCACAGACTATATTATAAAAATGGAGAATTTCATAGATACAGTTAAATTTATGTATTGAGATGCAAGAATAAATAAAATGGCCACACGAGTCATGAATAAAGAATAATTTGAGATTATTCAAGAATAATATCAATAATGATGATATAAATTAAGATATTACCAATAATTAAAATGTCTATTTTTCTAGCACTTAAGACATATAATCAACCTAGTCAGCAAGAAAATGAGCACATGCATTATTATCTAGGCAGTATATATATCCATGTAAGGTCTAAAAATATTTGCCTTTTATTTGGTGCTAAAGTTAAGAAAAGTCACACATCACTATTGCTGCATTATTTAAATAAAATTCTTTTTGTTAATCTTTTCTTTTTTGCTGGCATTGTAAGGATTTCTAGTAGACTTAATGTATTAATTTATTGAGGTATTCTGCATAACTTGCATCATAGACTCCTCAAGATTTACATTTAACATGCAAAAATATTCTGACATGCATAATCTATTTTTATTTCATCAACACGTTTTCTTAAGTTATGTATTTATGAACCACATAAACAAAAATATTCTACAAAGGTAATAACAAAATGAAGAGAAGTAAAACAATTCCATTAAACATATAATAATCTATGTTCACCATTGAGCATCAAATTTTTAAATTATCATATCTTGGCATTTTTCCCTTATTTCTTAACACAAATTATATTATTCAATACATCTTATACAAAAACCCTTTAATTCTTAATGTTTTCCAGCTAAAGCAGAATTTTCTGAATATTTCTCTGTGTGTGTGTGTGTATGTTTGTGTGCATAAACGTGTATGACTGTGTGTGTGTGTGTGTGTGTGTGTGTGTGTGTGTGTGTGTGTGAAGAGAGAGAGAGAGAGGGGAAAGAGAAGGGCAGAAAGACTTTCTATGTTAGGTAAATATATTTGGATACTCTGGTATAATTTTGCTATAAAATTTGAACTTAAAAATGAAATATTTGATATAAATAGTTTATAAACAGAAAAATGAAATATCTGATAATAAACAGAAAAATGAAAATTGAAAAAGTATTAATTGCTGGTACATTCTTTATTCTGTAATTGATCTTTTAATATCAGATATTGATCAGATAATATCAGCACACAGTGAGACTAATTATTTGGGATGATCATCAATATTAAATGCATTTGAGAAGTCCAAAATAACAGCTATGTTTCCATTTTGTTTTTCTTTCATTAGTTTTATCTTAGTTTTTTTCACTCTTTGCAAAGTATAAACTATCACCACCTCTTTTTCTCAGATACTATAGCTACCTAAATAAATTATTTAGAAAATTTATAATGTATTTTCCAGTATGTTACATGATCTTTAAAGTTTGAGACAAATGTTTTCAACTCTTTGTATGTTGTTTACATTGTTGTGATTTTTTTTTTATTTTATTAGAATACATGTAATGGGAGGTAATATCTCTATATTTCAATGTTGAAATTTTTAAAGGTCTTAATCACAGTACTGGTTGTAATATAGAGTTATATACATACCAGAGAATAACATTAATTTGAAAAGATAGGACATAATGGCAATTAAACAGGAGGATTGAAGGTTCAAGCGCAGCCTCAGCAACTCTGTGAGATCCTTTCTCAAAAATGGTTTCATCTGCTTCACTGAAATAAAATGTTGGGGATCTAGCTCAGTGGTAGTGCATCCCTGGGTTGAATCTCCAGTGTTAGAAAATAAATGAATAAAAATAAATGAAAAAAAAAGAACCAATTAGTTGATAACAATTTCATGAAATGAATGTGTATTTTATAAGATAACACATGAAAGGTTGTTTTTTTTTTTTTATTTAGGTAGAACAAACAAAAAGATAAGGTTATTTTGTCCTAATCATAATATTTACGACTTATGGGATTTATTTTGATAATTTTAAATTACTGAAAAATTGGTATATTACTTTAGTTATTTATATTTCTTTTTGTTAATAACTAGTTGTCAGCTAGTTATATCTAGTGTATAGTGGGCATGGTTTGGCCACCATTCTTTGATGATATAAAACATTTAATCATAAATATGGCTTAAGAATCTTAATCTGGAGGCTTACTGAAGCTGGGGTGTGAGTGGCAAATAATAAACTATGAAAATAATAAAAAGGACTTTGGAAAATGTTTATTTGTCTCTCTCTCTTTCTCTGATTGATATAAGAGTCTATCTATATGTTTATCCATTTATTTATTTACATGTTTGATTGGAGATTGAAAATGCAATTTGATATGATTTCTTTTTATATGACAAGGGAGGAAAAAGGTCACCTTGTCCTCTACAAAGGACTCCAAGATGGGTGTTCTGTCATTACAAGTCATCAAGATTTGAACCATTTGCTATTTGGGAACTGAGGCAACTTACTTTTTTTTCTGTTCCTATTTCTCTATCTAAAAGGCAGCAATAAATATAGCAGCTTGTTTATAATTTCCATTAGTTTTAAATAAATGACGTGGAGACAAGCTGCCATTTAGACAGTGCCCAACAAAAATAGCAGCAGCTCTTGCCACTGGCATCTATCTTGTGGTCCTTTGTTGTCATATCACAACAGTGTTGAAGTATCAGAGAGATATAATCCCTGACAGTATCATTAATTCTCTGTGATATAAATAGTGACAGCTAATCATAAATCAGTTGGTGACGAATGGTTCCTTTTCCACACGGGTGTTTGAAAAATTTTATGCATTGTTCATACACTGTAGGGTGACATTCTTGGAACACATTCAACTGCAGCTATTTGAAATGTTATTACTAAGAGCCCCCCCCCCAATTGTCTTCATGACACCTATCTTCTGTAGCTTTTCCCATTATTTTCACTAACATCAGAAATTTCTTTCTAAAAATATTCACTCTTGTCACATTATTTCAGATGTACCTTTAGGATAAAAATACAAACAAAAAAGAAACTAACATAAACATAATGATAATGAATTCTTTTTGTTAGTTGATAAGCTAAACATATTATAGAAGTTCTCTAATTTAGTCCTTCCAGTGATTCTTCAATATGGGTGATTGTTTTCCCAAGTTTAACTGCTGAAGAGACTGGCAGAAGTACGATGAATCATGTTTTAGTGGCATCATCTTCTCTTTGTTATTGAGACTTAATGAAGAATCTGTCAGTTATTTTCTCCTCCTTGCAACTTAGAACTTAACATGCTTTTATGCACTGAAAATAAATACTAAAAATAAAAGAAATTCATGTTGCACATCTTTGTTAAGGGAATAGTATACTAAAAATCCTCAGTATCAGCAGTCAGATATAAGGTAAAAATAAAAATTTTTAAGATATCTGAATCAGTATTTCTGAGAATAATTTGAAAAAGTGATCTAAGGTATATGAAAAAATGTTACAACACTTCACTGAAATAAATAGCACTGTTATTATTTTTGAGAAAAAAATAAACACTCAGGATATTTTTAATAAAAAATAAGTTATAAATTTAAACTATAAAGGATAATACTTAAATAGTTTAAATTTAACAAAAACATTTGTGTAGGATGCATAAGTGTGCATCAAGTATAACTAATCATAATAGAGATACCTGGAAAATAAAAATGAGTAGTTCTACAAAATATTTAACTGTATCATTATACTATAGTAAAGCATTATAGTGCAGACACAAGGTAGCAGGTCTATTATATGAGAATAAAAATGGATAACTAGAAAATTTCTAATTTTTTGAAAATAAATCTAATAAGTTAATTGTAGAACTTGAAATTTTTATACTGTTAATTTCATTTCTAAAAATCTTGTCCAAACTTAGAGAAAAAAATGTGTGATGTCTTATGGATGAGTACATGCATTGTAAGTTAAACAGTAGAACACATTGGTGTTCAAGTTCTTACAGGCATGACATTAAACACCTTGCAGCAGAAGAACAAGCTGTAGGTAAATTCTTCTCCATTACATTATCACCTGTTTCTTTAGTAAAGTTCAGAATGAATGCAAATTTAATTCAGGATGACAGTAATTTTTATGAAGTTTTTTATCTGCCATCATTAAAAATGTAATTAATATATAATTTTCCTACAATAAATATAACAGTAGAATTTCAACTCTTTTGCAGAAATATTATTCCTGTCTCATCACAGTGAAAACTTTAGTAAACTTTGTATAATCCTTAAAACATTTTTATAAATATTATGCTAATTCAATATTAATAAGAGATCAGGCTAGTTTATGTTTTTTCCTAAAAATGGCATTTTAAAACAAAATTGCATATTTATACCTACTTCCATTTTATTTTCAGATGTGCATCTATAAGAGAAAGTGGATTTTTGTGAAAAGTAATAAAAAAATACTGTTTTGTTAGCTACAATGTGTAATATGCAATTTTCAAAGAACACTGTGAATTATGTACACATTAAATACATATAATCATATATGTAAATATTTTAGTGTATATATATATACACACACACATACGCATACACACACAATATAAAGCAATGTTTTGATGTTCTAAAACAGAAGTATCAAGGGAGTTCTTTCAGATTTCCTTACACTAAATTCTAAATCAGCAAGGTAAAATGGATGTATTTCTCTCAATACAGCATAAACTAATAGAAATAAAGAAAACTATGATTTCTAAATTAATTTAAAAACTACCTGTTATGTTACAAAATGGCAAGATTGGGGCTGGGATTGTGGTTCAGCGGTAGAGTGCTTGCCTAGCATGGGCAGGACCCGGGTTCCATCCTCAGCACCACATAAAAATAAAGGCATTGTGTTGTGTCCATCTACATCTAATAAAATAAATATTTAAAAAAATAGCAAGGTATTAAAATTAGAATTCAAATTCATATCTTTATATATTTTCAAATATTTGAGCTCTTTTCATTTTTGCACATGAGTCCAAAATAACAATTAAAATACCTAAATCCACACCATACTAGCCAAAATTTTCACAATATCTAATTACATAATTATTCTATCCAGATTCCATGGTAACTCCTGGCAATAACTAAAAGTGTTTCTAGTAGTAGTAGTAATAGTAGGTAAATGTTATTTTTTTAAAATCCAAAATTACTTTTTCAATTTGTAATCTCTTTATGGTTTATTTATTATTTCTGCCCATGTGTGGTTTAGAGTTATGTGACAGAGCAGCCCTGAATGGGGCTATGTAAGTTTTCTGGAAGTTTCATAACAAAATACCGCAAACTGTGTAGCTAACAACAAACATTTATTCTCTCAAAATTCTAGCTGTCAGAATCTGAAATCAAGGTGTGAGCAAGGCTGTGCTCCTTCTGAGACTCTGGATAAAATCCATTCGTTCCTCTTCCTAGCTTTGGTGATAGCCATTAATCCTCTTCAATTTTTGTCAGCTTGCAGCTGCCTCACTCAAATCTCCTTCTGTTTTCACAGGTCCCTCACTTCCCATTATCTTATATATAAGTCCTTCAAGCATATTGGTTAAGGGGCAACATTAATTCCCTCATGTTTACTGCAAGTAATAAAAACATAATGGATTTTACCATCTTAGCCATTATTATAGACTGACAGATTAGTTTTGTTCAAATTATAATTTAAAATAAACAACTTACAAGAGTGACAGGCTTATTGCGTATTTTATTTTACAGTCCCAAGCTCTATTAAGTGTCCCATTTTGTAATGCCATTTGAACATTTTTAAGTTAGATATGTAAATAGTTGTTTTGTATTAAAATATGCTGGTATTTTAAATTGATAATTTTCAGTTAGGAATAAATTTTCTTAAATGATACTTAAAAAAATCAAATAGTAATTCCTTTAAAATAACATCTTAGCCATTTTAAGTGTGTAATAGAGTAATATTAACAATTCACATTGTTGGAACAACCTAGGTACCCTTCAACAGATGAATCCATGAAGAAAGTATGGTATATATACACAATGGAATATTACTCAGCCTCAAGGAGAATGAACATATGGCATTTGCTCATTAATTGATGGGACTGAAGCTGTCATGCTAAGTGATATAAACCAGTCTGAAAAAAACCAAAGGCCAAATGTTCTCTCTGAGATGTAGATGCTAACCCATAACAAGGGAGGGGAAGTATAGGAGTTCACTGAATTGGACAAAAGGGAATGAAAGGAGGGGTGGGATGAAGAAAGAGAGTAGAATTAATTGCACATGATTTTTCAATGTGCATATGAACACATGACCAGTATACCTGCACAAGAATGGGATAAAAATTGGAATGGTTTGCACTTTCTATATGCATAATATGTTAGAATACATCCTAGGGTCATGTTTATGTAAAAAAAAACAAATTTAAAAAAGGAGAAATAATTTTAGGTAGGTTTTGTATTCAAATTAACATATTTTATGCTGTCAGTGATGAGAAATATAATAATGTTTACTGATAAATAAAAAGAATCAGTATTTGCATATTTTCCTTTCCTAGAATGTTTATATGATCATTTGCTTTTTTGTTATACCATTCTTTTGTTTCCACTTGAAAGACTCCCTGTAGCAATTCCAAAAAGGAAGTCTAGTGGTAATTAATTCACTCAGGTTTTATTTTTTTGCCAAGAAAGTTGTTATTTTTTCTTAATTTTTAAAGGAAATTATTGCTGGTGCTCTCTTCTCAGTTGTCAAATTATTTTTAGTTTGTGTGTGGGCATCCTTTTTCTTTGAAAAATTAATACATCATATCTGACCTAAAGTTTTCTTCCAAAAAATCTGCTGATGTTTTTCTGAAAGCTTCATCTTATTAGATAAACCACTCTTAACTTCTTGTGTTCAAAATTTTTTATTTTCGTTTTATTTACTTATTTGGTTACTTATTTTCTAGTTGCTGATAGACTTTATTTATTTATTTATTTATTTATGGTGCTGAGAATTGAACAGACTTTTATTTATTTATTCATATGAGGTGACGGGAATCAAACCCAGTGCCTCACACTTGCCAGGCAAGTGTTCTTCTGCTGAGCCACAGCCCCAACCCATCAAAAATCTTTATTTTTAAATTTTGATAGTTACAATTTGCCTCACTTTGGGTCCTTTGCTCCAGCCAGAAGCACATGGAACACACAAGGTTGTAGTCACAGTGTAGCTGTAGCATTGGTCCACCTGTCCATTGAAAGAATCAAAGCCCAATAATCTTTATGATATGTGGATACTAACAAATAATCAGAAGGGAGAAGGATGAATACACCCCTGCACCTGTGTAGACATGAGACTGCTTCCCGGAAATAGTCCCAGATAGTCCCACTACAAAGGACTTCAAATCTTTTAGTAGCTGCCTCTTTGAGAATCTTAGAGCAGGAATTGATGCATAAAATAACAATGCTCAAATTTACTCATCAATTATCCCAAAAGTTACAATATTACTCTTCTAAATTTAGATTACTAGAATTTCATTGAGTATCCTATGCGGGTTTATAGTATGGAATTAAAAAAATATTTTTCTTCAGTATTTAGATATATAAATGACAGTAGAGTAAATTCTGAAATATTATATACACATAGAGTATAGTGTATAACTTATTCTAATTAGGATCCCATTCTTATGGTTGTAACATGATATGGGGCTTCACTGTGTTTGTGTATTCATAGACGAACATAGGAAAGTTATGTCTGATTCAATCTGTCTCTTCTATTCCCATTTCCCCTACCTTCTTTTATTCCCGTCTGTCTAATCCAATCAATTTATATCCTTCCTTCTCCCCACTGATTATTTGTTAGTATCCACATATCATTAAAATTATTTGGCCTTTGGTTGATAGGGTCTATTATGCTGATTTTATGTCCCTTTAGGTTTATACTGAGAAGTGGGATAACTTGGTCAAATGGCGGCTCCATTACAAGTTTTCTGAGGAATCTCCATACTGCTTTCAAGTATTGGTTGCACCAATTTGCAGTCCCACCAGCAACGTATGAGTGCACCTTTTTCCCACATCCTCTCCAACATTTATTATTACCTGTATTCTTGATAATTGTCATTCCAACTGGAATGAGACAGAATGTCCGTGTTGTTTTAATTTGCATTTTTCTAATTTGTAGTGATGTTGAACATTTATTTCATATATTTGTTGGCCATTTGCATTTCTCCTGTGATGTGCATGTTTAGTTCCTTTGCCCATTTGGTGATTGGAATATTTGTTTGTACTGTGTTAATTTTTCTGATTTCTTTATATATCCTCTAGATGAATGCTGAACCTGATGTGCAGGTGGCAACAATTTTTCTCCCATTGTAGGTTCTCTTCACATGCTTGATTGTTTTCTTTGCTGTAAAGAAGATTTGTAAGTGGGCAACTCATGTCTCTCTTGAAGTAATTCAATAATAAATGACACATGGAAATCAAAATATAAATTACATGTGTGTCATGCTCATTTAAAGAGTCATAATACCTTCAAGCGATAAAGGCAGTGATAATCCTATTTAAAATCATGAAAGTAGGTTCATAAAATGTGGGACCTTTAGCCAAATCCCAGTTTCAGTAAGTCATAGAGTACAGATATAAACCTAGTTCTGCACTGTTATTTGTGTTTTCCCTGAGCCAAGCTGTAGTAAAAGGCCCCAAAATTTAATGAATTCAGTTTGTTTGAATAGAGATAATAAGTCATTCTTATTAAAAACCAGTGGCCTAGATAATATGATGGTTTACATTATGTCCTCTTTGCCAGTATTAGATGTTGACAATTTATAATATTTTTTTTTAGGATTCATCATTGATTTTCTAAAAACAGATGTTTGGGGTGGGTAAGGTAGGGTGAGAGGCTCTGCTTGTAATAAAAAAAATTGCCTCATTCAAAAGTTGACAGATATTGGTGAAGGATGTTAGAACAGTCAGTGAAAGAACTCAAAGAACTCAGAAGTAAGCCTGTATTCTCATTTCAATTTATATATATAATGTATGTATTAATACAAACTCTCATTTGTTTTGCCTGCTTTATTCCCCCCTTTTTTTCCATTTTGATATCAGAAGAAAAAAATAAAGAAGAAAATGCATAAAAAAGACACAGGAACAGATAAGAGAAGCAAAATTGTAAGACCACAAGCATATGGAAAAGTAAGTAAAAAGGGTCTTCTCTCCTGTACCTTATATCTGGGAATGATTTTATTGTGCTTCAGAGTAACAGGTTTATAACTAGACAGGGCCTCTCCCTCTGTGAATTTCTCCAGTGATTAACTTTTCAAACAGTCACTAAATTTTAATAGAGATCAATCAGTGGGTAGTTCAATAAAAGTTTGTGGTGCATGAAGTGCCTCTTATATAAAAAGATAAGAGGTTAGGAGATGGTTAAAACACCACTATCTGAATTGTTCAACATCCTTCATTCAGAGCACATGTTGAAAACAAAGCTAGTATCCTGGGAGGCACCTGATCTTTGTCCAACAGCTGGAAAATAGTACCCTCCTAGGAGTAATAAGAATGTTGGAAGTTCATTTTCAAGTGTGAGGTTCCAGATTAGTTGGTAAAATGATCCGTTGCTTCAGGGAGAAGATAAAGATGGTCTGCTGCACCCTAGAGGTGGTGCATCAAGAGGAATGTGGGCTCATGATTCTTTACACTCTGTAAATGGTTTGTGAGCATTTTGTGAGCTTTTTGAGCACTTATGGAAGTAAATACAATGCCTTGCTGTACCTTTTGATCACTAGAACTCTGCAGAGTTGCTACAGGGTGTAAGCACTCCATAATCAGTGTTTCTTCACAAACCATTATCTGCATTAAAGGACTACTTTGAAAATAGAAAAGAATTATTTGTTGAAACATGAACCTATTGACATGATGTAAAAGGGAGTTTTTAAAAAGGAATTTGGAGTCATCATCAGTGATAGAATAGACTGGCAGACTCCAGGTGTTACCAGATCCAGGTCCAGTAATTCCTCATTACTGGAAAATGAGTAGTCAGGAGATGTGAATTAATGGGAAATAAATCAGGTTTACTGAAGATCCAGCACACTGGTAGAGGGAGGGGGCTGTCATCCTCATAGTGATCCTCTTGGGAATCTCAGGGACACAAAGGATTCTTATAGGGAGAGAAAGATGGGATTGTGAGGCAGTGGGAGAGGTTTCTCTAAGCATAACTTTTGTCATTGAGGGTGTGTTTCCTTTTCTTTCTTTCTGAATGGACCATCACAATGGAGCTTGACTTTCTGGGGCTAGTACCTATACTTTTTTTGAATCAACATATTTCTTTCTGCATGGTAAATGTCACAGAAATTTGCTTGTTTTGTGTTGGTATATAGCTAAAGACTAAGAAGAGGCATGACACATTATGATTTTATCTGAGAATCACCAGATGTTCTGGGTTTTGTAAATCTAAAGAAACATAATACAGCAGTTCACATCTTAATCAGTTAGCCACAGCTTCTTTCCAAAATTTAGAAACCTGGGTGGAAGAGAGGGTGTAACTCTGTGGGGGGTGCACAGGGAGGAAAGCTGAAGTAACTACCTAGGACAGCTCCCAGTGGTGATGTCCTCCCCGCCTTTTTCTCTTTCTTTTTTTTTTAAAGAGAGAGAGAGAATTTTTTAATATTTATTTTTTAGTTCTCGGTGGACACAACATCTTTGTTTGTATGTGGTGCTGAGGATCGAACCCGGGCCTCACAAATGCCAGGCTAGCACGCTACCGCTTGAGCCACATCCCTAGCCCCTCCCCACCTTTTTCATTGATTTTTATTAATGAAGCCAGAGGCACTTTACCATGCAACTGAACTTATATATTTTTAATTTTAAAAACATTTTTGTTCCAGTCTCTCAGTAAGTTATTGAAACTTGCCTCAAAGTTGAGATATTCTGTCATGGCCTAATGAATAGATGAGGTGACAAGTATACACCACTGCACCTGGATAAGGGTGGCAACTGTTACACAGAAGCAGTCCTTATTTTTATTTTTTAATATATTGTTATTAAAATGTTTAAACACTCACAAAAATACAAGTACATGGAATACCATCCCACCCTTTTCTGTTATCACACTGTTTAAAAACTTAGCTCTAAAGTACTAAATATGGAAGGATAACTCTTGACCAGGCCAGCATATGATGAAATGTACTGTATGGATTAAAAAAAAAAAAACTTTTAATTTAAAGAAATGTACAAGCTTTTGAATTTTTCTGAAAATGCACCTTTTTTCATATGTACTTTATTATGGATAGAAGAGGAACGATGTAAATGACAAGAAGAGCTGTTGAAAAAACAGGAGGTGAACTTTTTTTATTGGTTATTCAAAACATTACAAAGATTGCAGAATCACATCGGTTACACATCCACATTTTTACATAATACCATAATAGTAACTGTTGTATTCTGCTACCTTTCCTATCCTCTACTATCCTCCCTCCCCTCCCCTCCCATCTTCTCTCTCTACCCCATCTACTGTAATTCATTTCTCTCCTTATTTTTTTCCCATTCCCCTCACAACCTCTTATATGTAATTTTGTATAACAATGAGGGTCTCCTTCCATTTCCATGCAAATTCCCTTTTCTCTCCCTTTCCCTCCCACTTCATGACTCTGTTTAATGTTAATCTTTTCCTCCTGGTCTTCCTCCCTGCTCTGTTCTTAGTTGTTCTCATTATATCAAAGAAGACATTTGGCATTTGTTTTTTAGGGATTGGCTAGCTTCACTTAGCATAATCTGCTCTAATGTCATCCATTTCCCTGCAAATTCCATGATTTTGTCATTTCTTAGTGCTGCCTAGTACTCCATTGTGTATAAATGCCACATTTTTTTTATCCATTCATCTATTGAGGGGCATCGGGGTTGGTTCCACAGTCTAGCTATTGTGAATTGTGCTGCTATGAACATCGATGTGGCAATATCCCTGTAGTATGCTCTTTTAAGGTCTTCAGGGAATAGTCCAAGAAGGGCAATAGCTGGGTCAAATGGTGGTTCCATTCCCAGCTTTCCCAGGAATCTCCATACTGCTTTCCATTTTAGCAGATTCTGGATGGGGAGCCAAGGTAAATACAAAAAACATTTAATCTCAATTCAGTAAGAATTAAAAACTTTCTGCTTCATGTAAGCAGGGTTATATTCCCAAGAGGCTGGACTGTGGTACCTGAAGTCTTCTGTACCATCCTCGATGAAATCACCTGCTAGCCCAACCCCATCCTGGAAGGGCATCCAGCAGCAGGTACGGAAGGCTCTAGGGTGACCAGGGGTAGTGGGAGGTTTTTTATTCTTTGTCAAAAGAAGTTCCAGGGGACCAGCACAGTGTTGCTGAGGAAGGTTGGGGTGAGAAGGAAATGGGGGATGGGAGACCATTGAAGCCTGTTCAGGGGTTCTGTGCAGAGCAGAGTAAGTGGAGTCTGGGTGTTTGTTGGGGGCAGCAGCTTTTCAGAGGTGATAGCATGCCAAGCTTGGGAACTGGGAGGGCTTCAGGGTGTGGGAAGCACACTTGGACTGGAATAAAGGAGAGATTTCTTACATAAATAAGTGTTCGGAAGCGGTGTCATTTGAAGTCAAGGTTCAGAACGTGAGCTGTCAGTGGTTGTGTTTCCTCAGAAGAAGAACTTGCAGGTTTTTAGTGCAGGTCTGTACTTCACCTGATTAGTCTCAGGAGTGGTTATTTTCTTTTTCACTGATCGATCATCCCAGTTCAACTGAATGGTAGTGGTCCACTCTTTTGTATGCTAAAGATCTCCACATCCATGCACAACTTAATGTTGCCAGAAACATTTTGTGTACTTCTTTCTTGACTTTTATTTGGTCTTTCCCAATAAGCAGAGTAGCTGTCCAATGTTGTTTATTAACATGGTCGCCAGTGTCTATACAGACATTTAGACAACTGTAGATCCTTTTTGAAGTGCATGATGAGATGACTTTGAGTCCAAATAGAATTCACGCATGTGCAATTAAGTACTCAAAAGTATTTTGAGCCTGAGGGGGACCATGACATTCTCAAGTAGGAAAGAAAAAGGATGCTGCAGCATGAGCCTTCAAGATATCTCTGAACAGAAAATCATTATATGTTGAGAAAAAAAAATTAGCTATGTATTGAGATTTGTGTGTATCTTTTCTAGGTAGAAGAATCTAGAATTGTTTTAGTTTAGCCTTGATCTGACAGTACTGTAACAATGGTGAGGACATTGCCTTGTTTTTCCTTATCTTTCTTGCTTCCAGTTTCCTTCTGTATATAAACTTAAAAAAAAAGTTGAGATTGAGTGTAGTTCTTATTTTCTCTCTCCTTCTTTTGTAAATGATGTTTATATTTTGACCAGTAGAAACTTAGATGTACCAGAGTTGTACATATTTGTGATAGTTAAATATATTAACATGGTTATTTTAGCTCATTCTGTTTGTGCTCAGTTTTGATAAATGTATCCCTGTTGTCTGAATGCTTAGTAACACATTGTGGTTGGTATTAGAAGTGTATGGAAATAGCAGCACCCTTGCCTCTGATCCTTGGCCTGGTAGTTTTCAGGGCTTGCTTGCTGAGTAGGAGTTTTACGAGCCTCAAGTCAGTGAACTGGTTTCTTGTGAAGAGTATTTCCTGATAGGGTTGCACTCTAAATTCCATTTCTGTGTATGACAGGTTGTGTTTATGGGATGGGACACCAAGTATAATTGGAAGAATGGTGCTCCAATGCTAAGGGAATGACTCCTAGAAACATCAGTTCTCACACTCAAACCAAGTGTGATCTTGTAGGTGCTGGAGAGAGAATCTGAGGCTGACCATGAATCAGTGGATT
Source organism: Callospermophilus lateralis (assembly GCF_048772815.1). NCBI lineage: Eukaryota > Metazoa > Chordata > Mammalia > Rodentia > Sciuridae > Callospermophilus > Callospermophilus lateralis. The sequence goes on along the minus strand of NW_027514713.1, from coordinate 3,900,836 downwards.
GGAGACACTTGGAGACCCTGCTGCAAGCTAGGAGGCACAGGTTTGCAGTTGAGCAGAAAGGCAGTGTGGACTCTGGTTCAACATCCACTTAGCAGACACCATCACCAGTGCTTAAGGATGGAAGAGAGCCCCCCAATCTGGATTCTGCTTGACTCCAGGGGAACGACACAAATTGGAGGTTAGTTGTGGCCTACATGATGGGGAAGTGTGCTCCTGAATATTGCTACTGGGAGGAACACCTGCCTTCTACATGCACCACAGGGCTTTGGATGCCTGGAAGCCCTGGGATGTGTGTTTAGGTATTAATGAGCAGCAGGAAAGTGGGAGGCAGTGGGAGCTTCCAGAAAGGGGAATTGGTAAAATGCAGGGCCCTGTCAGGACAGGGTTCTTGTGGGGATTAGGCTGGGAGTGCTGGGAGGGGAAGCAGTGGGAGGCAGTGCAGGGGCTACTGGCTGAGGAGTAGCAGTTTGAGTCTGGACATTGGCTGATTGATCTTTGAAGAGGGTAGAGTATGCCAAGCCTGGGGACACACACCTGTAGGGATGTGTGTCCTCAAGGATGTAGGGCCTGTACCTGAGGGTGAGGTAGGGTTATTACATGGAGTAGGAAGTGTTTTATGGTGACTGATTGTGGACATTGGTTAGAGAGAAACTTCCTTTTGTTATTAAGCATATTGAAATAGCAAATATGAAATCCGGGTTCTGAAAATCATTTAGCACTTTTTTTCCTCAATGAGGAGTCTCCTGCAAACTTGTGACTTTTTCATCGTAGTCAATAGGTCATAGCTGGTTGGTAGGGTTTTATTGTTTTGTATACCAGTGACTCCTATAATTTAAAACAAGCTTACCTTGCCCAAAGCTCTTTTTGTATCTCTTCTGGTACTTTGAATTTTATTTTACCTTTGCCAATAAACAGTGTCTTTCCACTGACATTTGTCATCAAGTTGTGCAAGCTGAGTACTCAGTAACTTTGCTTTCTGTCCCATTCAATGTTTTAAGCTCATCCATCTTAAAAACTACCTTGCCACTGAAAAGCTGAATATCCAGGTGTCCTGGTGTAAATGCCAGTATTTTGCACTTTGTACCCTCAACCCCGACAACCACAGCATGCCAAGATGGAGGATCCTATCTTGGTTAGACCTACAGCTCCAGGAGCAAAGCTTCTTCCCTTTTTGTGCTTGAAGAATGCTGGCAGCTGGCTTGGATCAGGGAGGCCCAGCAATTGAGAAGCAAGATATCACAGGAGCTAGAATAGTGTCTGGATCTTCTAAGAGACCCTGCAGTGTAGGCCCCTCCCTCAAATTTCACAGGTTGATTCTTTAGGAGCTCAGGTGTATGCCTGAAGCAAGTGAGATTGATCAGTACCATGAAGTGGACCTTCTAAAAATCACAAGTAGAAAGAGAAAAAGGAAAGACCAATATCTAAGATCAGTGTTGTTAAGAAACAGATGTATAGGGGCTGGGGTTGTGGCTCGGCATTAGAGCACTCGGCTTGCACATGTGAGACCCTGGGTTCGATCCTCAGCATCACATAAAAATAAATAAGTGAAATAAAGTTATTGTGTGCAACTACAAGTAAAAAATACTTTTTTTAAAAAAACAAGAAAGAAACAGATGCTTAGTGCTAGTCTGACTTACTCATATATTGAGGTTTGGGGTTGAGAGAACAGGAAGTTGTTCTGACCAAGGAAGTACAAGCTGTGAATGGATAGGGTCTTCGTATTTTTGAAAAATTAGAATTTTCTGGTGATTGGTCTTTGGCTAACACCATGCACCCCATTTTCCAAGAACAGGCCTTATGATGATGACCCTGGTAGGTGATCACTGTGTGTGTGAGTATTGCATATCGTGACATCATCTCTGCTGCTGGTGACATCAGCATTCTGCTCATGAGCCATTATCAATGTGTGCCTCTTTGGTAGATCTGTTTGGAGATGTGGAAGTTCCTGCAGTACTGTTTACTAGTCAAGACATGATGTTGTTGGTCCTGGTGCATCAGTAGCTGATCAGAGCAGACTGTGTACTTGCATCTGTATTGGAGAACCAGCCTTTGAACATGGACTTGAGGATATTTGAGGAAGGAAGCTGTGACATACAGCAGAATTTGAGCAAAAACAAAGATGGCAAAATGGTTATGGGATAGATATTTCAAAACCCAATAATCTACTAATAGATGTGAAAACCAAGACTGACGTGAAGAAAGTGAGGAGTTCTGGGATTCTTCTGAGAGAGTGCCAGTAGCCCTCCACTCACTCACTGCACTCTGTACTGCCTTCTGGCGACTTATGAATGAACTCTCTCCATAGCCTCAGTTGATACATGTGCAATGTTTCTTTCCTCTGGCACTTAAATCATCTGATGTTTTTTAGGGCATAAATATTGTTTTTAACTTATTCCTCATTGTGAGAGAATTCTCAGAAACTTCAGGGCATTTTTATATATTCCAAAGTACATTTCTTCCTGTAGCTACTGCTTTACCCTCTTACATCTTTGTAACCAGTCAGGTGGCTCATCACTGTGTGATCTTCTTTCTATTTTTATGTGATCCCTGTTTGTTCTTCATTTTTCTCTCTAGCTTTTTCATAGGGTATAAAACATTCAACCTTTTGCATTCTGTGTCTGATTATATCACTGATCATGTCATTCCTTGTTCCATTTATAACTTTGCTGGACATAGCAGTCTTGGTTGGTAAGTATATACTTTCAAACTTTGGAATACTTTATTCCAAACCGCCTTCATTTTAGAGTCTGAAGTGAGAAGTTTGAAGTGAAGCTTATAAACGTAAATTAAATTTATACAAACAAATATAATTTTATATAAATGTGACCTAATGTTTTTGTGTGTATGTTTTACTATTTTTCTTTATTTCCATTGTTAGGTCCTTTGATTATTATATGTCTTTCAAAGCTGCTTTTTATCTTGATATTTTTTCTTTGGGATTCTGTATGTATAGTGTATGTATATGTCTATCTTATTTTTAATGTTTGAATTTTCTTTTAGTGTTATTTTATCAAAAAGGTTAACACCATTAGCCTGAATCTCTATGTTCTTCTCCACCTTTGGCCAAGATTTTCTATTTGACCTTGAGCCCAAAGCAGTGATGTTTGCCAACCATGTACTGAAAGTTTTGAAAATGTAAGCAAAAATAAACTTTCCTTCTTAAAATTGTTGTATGGTATATTAGTCATATTAATAGATAATTATTAACAGGGAAGGAGATACTTTTTAATCAAAATTTTGAGCTTTTGTTTTTTTCAGTTTATTCTTTTCCAGGTTTTAGGGCTATTTTGAAGTGGAACTTAATGTATCTCAATTTTATATATTAAGATTTACATTTTCATTTATACCGGTTTTGCTTCAATGTTGAGTTTCTCTTCAAAGTCAAATTGGAAAAAATTGATTGAGACTATAAATTTGATCCATTAGATCCTCCAGGAAATATTCTTATTTAATATGCATAAGCTTATCTCAAATGATTTGGAGAGTTCTTCAGGCTGGGCCACTTGCTTTGAAGAGAAGGAAAATTTAAATTAAAAGCTTCAAGTTATAAATGCATTTTGGAATCAACTCATATCCTTCTCAGCTATATATTGGTGTTTATATATTGTGACTTGTTAACCACCTGTGGGAAATTTCACTGAGCTGTTCCAATTATTATCTTGCAACTGTTGTTTTAATATTAAGTGATATCTTTCTCAAGACAAATCATAAGTATGTTTTCCACTGATATTTTGTAGCCATATTCACTACACAGTTTTAAATAACAGATACTTTTACCTCTAAATCTATTTTTCTGACAGGATACAGTAAGCAAATATCTTGTGGATTTGTATGGAAAACCTATTTTTTGCATTTAGCACTATTTTGGATGCTGGAAAATATATAATAGCATTTTTATTTGGTATTTAATATTTTTTACTTTTAATATTGGACAGGTTGTCTATCCCTTTCTGTTTTAGAACATGAATATATCTGTAGGGATATCAAATTGGGGTTAAAATAAATAAAGGACCCAAACAAAAAGCACTTAAGTTAGAAAGCCACAAGGCATTATATAAAGAGCATAAATCATGCTCTTTAGTTAAGTGGGTCCACATTTAGAAGGCCAGGGGCTCACCCTGCTTATGAATATGTTGAGTTCTTTTGTGAGTCTTGAGTGTCGTAATCTATCTATCTATCTATCTATATATCTATCTATCTATCTATTTATCTATCTATTTCTATGTTTAGTACAGTAATATATATATATGCAGAAACACTTACACGTACATGTTTATGTATGCAATAGGGCTTCCAAGAGACAGAGCATCATAAAATGATTATAGATATTTGTAGATTCTTAAGCTGAAACATAATCAGTTCCCACGGGCCATTATTTTTTTCAATATTTTTAAAATTTGTGCATTATAATTGTACATAACAAGGATTTGTGTTATATATTTATACATGCACAAAATTTAACAATATAATTTGGCCAATATTGCTTCCCAGCACTTCTTCCCTCCCTGCATACCTCTAAACCCTTGGTCTTTTTCTTTAATTATCTCCCTTTGATTTTCCTGAGATTATCCCCCACACCTTTCTATTTCTTTTTCCATTCTAGCTTGCACATATGAGAGAAAGCATATGATCCTTGATCTTCTAAGTTTGACTTATTTTGTTTAATATTATGGTCTCCACCCATTTTCCTGCAGATGACAAAATTTCATTTATTTTATGGCTGAATAAAGTTTCATATTATCTCACTTCTTTTTGAATTCTTAGCATTAGGCACACAGGTAAGCTAGTGTTAGTCCATCAAATTGATGATAGCAATAGCACAGCCCTCCTCTCTTGTTTGCCTCCAATTTTGGTGTTCCTCGTGTGCTTGCCATGATCCTTGTGGGTGATCTTTCATCCTTGTGGTGGAATAGTATAACTTGCTGTAAGGATGAAGGATACTAAGCCAGAGAAGGAAACAGATGGCTGTGGAGGGAACTCCATCAGTTTGACTCCATGCCCATCATCTTTTTTCCTTGAGAAGCATGGGTGCCAATTTTAAGCCATAAAATGTCTGCAGTATGAGGATTGCCTTCATCTTATAAAATTTTATTCTTCTTGTCTGTATCACAGTATTTTTCACACGTGAACTATAATTCTGTATGTAGTATAATTTTGATAATTATTTGCCTTTCTCATTTTTTTCTGGTTGGGGATATGTTAGTATTATAATAAGGTTTTTCATTAATGAAATAGGTGGACTGGATCAGGTGATTTCTAATTCTGCTTTCATCTTTGATACACCTTTTAATCTTTTACAGTTATTTGATATGTGTTTGTTTTTTTTCCTGAGCACCTAAAAACATTTTTTATTCATTCTATTTAGTTGTACATGGCATTGGAATGCTCTTTGACACATCATACATAAATGGAGTATAACTTCTCATTCTTCTGGTTGTACATGACGTAGACTCACACTGGTCATGTAGTCATATATGCACATAGGGTAATTATGTCAGATCCATTCTGCTATTCTTCCTACCTCCATTCCTTTTCCCCTCCCTTCACTCCCCTCTGCCTTATCCACAGTACCTCCGTTCATCCCTAGGAACCCCAACCCTTATTGTCAATTAGCATCTGAAATTCAGTGAAAACATTCAGCCTTTGGTTCTTTGTGATTAGTTAATTTTGTTAAGCATGGTATTCTCCAGCTCCATTCATTTACCACCAAATTCCATAATTTCATTCTTATTTAAGGCTGAGTAATATCTGGTTGTGTATGTATACCACATTTTTTTTATTCATTCATCTGTTGAAAGGCACTTAGACAGGTTTCATAGTTTAGCTATAACATTGATGTGGCTGCATCACTGTAGTATTCTGACTTTAAATCCTTTGGGTATGAACTGAGAAGTGGGATAACTGGGTCAATTCCAAGTTTTCTGAGGAATCTCCATGCTGCTTTCTCTAATGATAAATTGAAAATTTGCCTTTCCACCAGCAAGGTATGAGTGAACCTTTTTTCCTACTTCCCCCCAAGATTTATTGTTGCTTGAATTCCTGATAATGCCATTCTGACTGAAGGGAGATGAAATCTCAATGTAGATTTGACTTGCATTTTTATAATTACTAAAGATGAACATTTTTCATATATTTGTTGATTGTATTTTTTTCTTCTGTGCAGTGTCTGTTCAGATCCTTAGTCCATTTATTGATTGGGTGGCTGTTATTGTTACTGTTGTTGTTATTATTATTAGTAGCAGTAGTATAAAGTTTTTGAGTTCTTCATATATCCTGGAGATTAATGCTGTAACTGAGGTGCAGGTGGTAAAGATTTTCTCCTGTTCAGTAGGCTTTCTCTTCATATTATTGTTTCTTGAACTGAGAAGAAGTTTAAAGGCTGCTTCTTTGATTCCATCCCATTTATTGATTCTTGATTATACTTCTTGTGCTTTACAGGTGTTGTTAAGAAAGTAAGTTCCTAAACTTACATTCCTACTTTTTCTTCAGTTAGTTGCAGGGTCTCTATGTTCTAATGCCTAAGTCCCTGATCCACTTTGAGTTGTGTGCAGGGTGAGAAGTAGGGGTTTATTTTCATTTTGCTACATGTATTTCAAGTTTTCCCAGCACCATTTGTTGAAGATGCTATCTTTTCTCCAGTGTTTGTTTTTGGTGCTGTTTTATAATATTAGATAACTATACTTATGTGGGTTTTTTCCTGTGTCTTCTTTTTTTTACCATGATTCTGGTACTGATTGTGATGCCTCCTGTATCACTTTTTTTGCTAATGACTGCTTTGCCTATTCTGATTCTCTAATATTTCCAAATGAGTTTTATAGGTGATTTTTTTATTTCTACAAAGGAACTCATTGGTATTTTTATAGGAATTGCATTGAATCTGTATAGCACTTTGGGTAGTATGGTTAATTTGACAATATTAATTCTGCCTAACATAGGCAGAATTAGGGCATGGGGGATATGTCCATCTTCAAAGGTCTTTAATTTCTTTCTTCAGTATTCTGTAGTTTTCATTGTAGAACTATTTCATACCTTTTCTTATATATATTCCGAAGTATTCTATTGTTTCCTGAGGCTATTGTGAATAGGATATTTTTCTAATTCTCTTTTAGTTCCTTTGCCATTGATGTATAGGTACATAAATTATTTATGGGTGTTAATAACCCAATGAATTTTGTTGTATTGTATCCCTGTTCCCATTTATTTCTGAAATTTTTGCTCCCCTGATTGTATCTGTGATCCAGTCCTAATCCAGAGTTGTATATTTTAACCTCCATGCATTAAAAAGTTTGTTTCTTGTCATTAACTTGTTATTTCTTTCATTTATGATCCGATAGGGCGCAAGAAGTTATCTCTATTTCTTGCATTTACCTTGTACTCAAAAATATGATTTTTTTTTGGTTCAAGGAATTGAACTCAGAGGCACTTGACAATTGAGCCACATACTCAGCTTTATTTAGATACAGGATCTCACTGAATTGCTTAGCACCGTTTGTTTGCTGAGGCTGGCTTGGAACTTGCAATCCTTCTGTCTTAGATTCCTGAGCGGCTGGGATTACAGGTGTACTCCACCACGCCTGGCAATAAGAACTATTTCAAACAATGGTCATTGTTTGATGGAGAAGCAAATGAATTTATTGTTGATAGATTAAATAGTCCATAGATGTCTATTCATTCTATCTGATTAATGTTTTCTATTTAGTTCTGAAGAAGCTAGGCTGGCAAGTTTTTTTTTTTTTGGGGTGGGCATGGTACAGAAAGGTTTCCCCAAACCTCAGCAGTGCAAAGAGTATGCAGTGTGGTCCTCACAAGGCCTTTCATCTGTCACAAAAACTCTGTGTTCCATATGTGGCTCCCTCCAATTGTCACCTCATACCCCCCCCAACACCAGACCATTTTATGGTAATCTTGTTTTGTTTAAAAGCATTGACCGTGGTGTTGGGTATATGGCTTAGTGGTAGAGTGCTTTAGCATGTATGAGATCCTGAGTATGGTGCTTATCTCTTTAAAAAATGACTTACCAAAATTATTCTTGCCAATGAAAAAACTTATCAAGGGAGATTGAGGGATACTGGTTGATGTGGGCCATATGTGGAAGTCCTGACCTGAAAGCCTAGAGAAGCAGAGAGTCCATGAGTGTCTCCAAGCATCTATTCACTCATTTTGCAAATTTGACTGAGTCCTGGAGGCTAAAGTGCAAGTCAGTTATGTAGGTTAGAACAGTGTCCAAGATAGTATGTCTGGTCTCCTTCGTTTCAGTTAATATTTAGGAGTAAAACAAATTAAGCACAATAAATACAATAAAGAAGGCCCAGTAAAGGACACAAACTAGGCATTCAGTGTTCACGGTTCCAAGGCTGGCTTGCTTCTGAGTGAGGGCTTCATTATCCTGTGATGGCAGGAAAAATGGAAGCAAGTTGCTACCAGAGGCATTGGATTAAGTGCAGGGATAAGAAATAATGCCACAGGCCCTGAGGGGAGGGAGCAAGATCAAGGGAGGTACAAAGAATTACGAAGATCAGTGCCTGGCCATGGGGAGTGTGGACCATGGTGAGTATTTTGAACTTTATTCTAAGAGGAATAGGAAGTCATCTGTGCCTGAATCAGGGTGGGTGTCATGGATTGGCTCCTGGTATAAACTTTCTTCATTGAACTGATTTTGTTTTAACCCAACTGTTATGTTATTCTCCCATTTTCATTATATCCAGGTCTCTAATTTTGTTGGACCATTCATTTAATGAAGACTTTTTGTGATCCTTTTTTTTACCAAGTTTCTCTGATTCTTCTTGACCCTAGTAGCTTGAAAAGGTGCATGCACATTTGAAGAAACCATTACTTCTTCCAGAGTTAAGGACTTCTTTCAGGATTGGAAAGCTTTTTCCTGCAGAACAGTATGGGAGGGCATGCTGACCTAGTATAGCACTGGTCTAGTGGCATGGAGCAACATCGTTGTTATCTAAGGTTGAAGGATGCATTGCTTCTCTTTTAGCAGGCACAACTTTTGGTAACATGAGAATCTTCATGGTCATTGGTCGCTAGAGCTATGGGAAATCTAGAGTTGCTATGAGGGCTACCTGGGTCCTAGATAGTGCCTCTAGATCCATACAGAGAAAATTAGAAAAGGTGAAAGACATATGGACCAGGCAATGTGCACACTTTGGTGCAGTGTCAGCTGCAGGCATTTGCAATGTAGAAAGGCTACATGTGGGCAGAGAAGTAGTAAGGAAAAGCTAGGACCAAGACAGAAGCCAGGGCTGGCAAAGAGTGCCTATGAGGTGGGACCTAGTTTGTTAAAGCACAGGACGGTAGGATCAGATCTGATTGTAGACACATAGGGCTTCAGGGAAGGACCAAAAGCAGAGCTTTGCCTGCCTGCTGTGTATCTACAGCTCTGGGGCCTAATCATGGATGCATTAAGCTAGAAACCTCACCTGTGAATTCAGGTATGGTGGAAGGGACATGGAGGTGTAGAGGATGGCTGTAAACATGCACTATTTTTTTGTGAGTGGAGCTGAGGAGAAACGTGTGCAGTGGCACAGAACAACTCTCTTCAGGCAAAGCTACATGGTGGTGGTGATGGTTAATGGGACTCTGGGTGCTTACATATGTTAATATCACCATGAAACAGGCTGGTGACACATGTGTATGTAACTTCAGAGGCTGCTAAATATGGCGCACAGTGGCTCATGACAGGTGTTGAAAGTGGTATTGTGCATGTGGTATTGCAACTGTCAGTCCAACATCTGGCAGGGTGCATGGATATGGCTGCAGGTGTATACCCATCACATGGGATTGTGCCTCCAGTATGGGCTGAAGCCTTCATGTTCTCTTGCACAGGAAAAGGCTGTTTGGGGACCTTGGGTCTGGATTTGTGGCAACTATAGCTGAGGTTATCTTGGGTAGGCAGAATCTAGAGGTAGTGGTACAGGTGCTTTGAGGCTTTTTGTAGTAGGGAAAGATGCAGGGTTCCTCTGTGGCTGTTGGTTTCCTCAGTGGCAAAAACTACTGCAGTCTGTTTGGAGCAAGCACCTGAGGTATGTAATGGCAAACCCTGAGGGAACGCCAGAAATGAAGGCTAGAGTTGTTTACAGGAGGAGACAGTGCAGAGGTTGTGGGGGTTCTGGGCAGAGTAGCCACTGGGGACCATGATTTCTTCTGCTGCAAGTTGATCCATGTGTTGCACCACTTCTTCTTTGTTTCAGGTCATCTCCAAATAGCTCATCTGTTCTTCTCAGTAATCTGGGTTGGGAGAAACTGAATCAGGACATTTTGGTACTACACTGGAAAGCCTAGGGTGATGGTTGTCACACTATTCTCCTTTTGCTTTTGAGTGGAACTGGTGGGCTGCTTACTCCCTCTTTGTGTTGAGCAGAGCTATGTCAGGGACTGGATGACGCAGAAGAGTGACAATAAAATTGCTTTTGGTGCAGTTATTCTGTTGTTTTCTTCTAATCTGTTGCTTTAAATTAAATGCATTCCTGAATTTTTCCAGATTTTTTTTAATGGACATCTTAAGTCAGGGATCTCCTTTTCTGCCATTTACTGAATAAAGTAATAGGAAGAGTGCAGTATTTGTTTCCTGCTGTGGACATAGGCAGCTGTGCAATGGCAGAGAGGATGAGTCCTGCCCACCCAGGTCTGGGTGTGGGGGGTTCTCACCTGCCCGCCATTGAGGCCCACCTGATCCTGGTGGGTCATCTCACTCACTGTATGGGTATTGGGTGGTCTCAGGGGAGTCCCACCCGGTTCTTGATGGGGTCTTTACAGAATAGCCAGGCGCTGATCACAGTACAGGGGGCGGGCCATCCAGGAGCCAATCACCTAGGGCCATGCAGATTGTGGAATGTGCACTTGTGTTTATCATTGTCACCTGGCAACGACTATTTTGCCAGTTGGTTGGCAGATAGCTAATGGAAGAGGTGCTTTTGTAGGCCACTTGGCAGAGGTTGTTACCTAATTGTCTTTAGGATGGATAGAGCCTGGAGAAAGTTTGTTTATATAAGCCTGGGAGTCAAGTTTTTCGGATATAACCCTCTTGGGAAGATCCACCAGGCTGCCAAAAATTGTGAATTGGGAAGAATTAAACGTTATCTGGGACGTGGATGTCATATTGATAGCACCGATCATAAAAATAGGTAATAGGGTCTGGGAGGCCAGGGAATGAGGGGTAAGGGACCAATGGGCTGATGGAATTGAAGCCTGCACCATCCAGGCTGTGCCAATAGGAGCAGAGCAGAAAGGATACCAGTTCTCCTTTCACCAGAATATTTGACTTTAATATCCTGTGGAGTCCTCAATATCCAGGACCTGCACACCTTGGAAGTTCCGTACCCAGGACATCTAATGGGCAGCTAAACAAAACCAAATTTTTAACTGGTTTCCCAGACACTTAAAATTTCCCTATAAGGTCACTGATTTAAAAAAAAAAAAAACAAATACACACAACATCTTTTAAAGTACACATTTTCAAAAGCATTGAAAAATGTTGTGTCCTGAGAGCCTCACAAGAACTCTGAATTGGGAAGATGCCTCCATGTTCTTTCTTCTTTTTTAATTTTTAAAATTCCTTCACACTAGTATATTTAGGGGTACACTAAAATAAGATTTTACTTATTTCTCACATGCTTCACTCACTAATTTATCAAATTCTTAGGATAACTCGGTGTCATCTTGATCATCAAACCATTTTCATAACAACAGTCTTGACAAGCCCTGAATTTTCTGCAAATACTTCATTAACTTCAGTTAGTGAGGTTAACTACCTTTAACTACCTTTCCACAGAGGACACTTGAGTTCACTGGCAGCTTTCACATTTTCCAAAACAACAAACACAGCATGCTATTTCAATTTTGTTATCACTTTAGACTAAAGTAAAAAAGCATTTGCCAAAAGATTCTCGCACAAAATTCCAAAATTGCTAATTCCACTGTTCCAATATCCTTTCCTATAGTTATCCATTACTGTGTATCTGTTCAAGCATGGAGAGTAGAGCATTGGTTGAGAGCGTCTAGGCATTGCAGGCTCTCAGTCACCAGGGCCAACGGAGTAGCACACAAAGGATGCCTAGTCTGTACAGAGCTGCCTGCTGCTGCTCTAATGTAGCTTGCCCTACTCTGTTCTGAAGGGACTAAGAGTATCAAAGGTAGGCCCTGCTTGTGGTTTGTGCAATAGAATACTCATTGACCCCAAATGTGAGCGCTCTCTGTGGTTATCAGTTTCACAAAAAACAAAATATCAGTACCTTTTTTTAGTTTCACACACAGTCATTTAGGGTCATGATGACACTAAGAAAATATTTGCAATGAACAAAGACTTGCCATTCTGTGTATCAGAATACATTATTAACTTTCACAAATTACTTGTTTGCCAATGTAAGTGACTGGAACAGGATAAAAAGAATACTCAAATATCTGGAAGAAGAGTAAAATGGAATTGGTAGGTAGTGGCATGCACAGTTTTAAATGTGGCACAGAAGTTATCATTAAATCATCTATTTGAGGAGCAATAAACAGCTCAAGCCATAATCAACAGCCCAATACCACTACTCTTCATCTTCAAAATATTGTAGCTGAGAAATTTATTTCATTTGTTAGACTTAAATTCCTTCTATTGCCAAGGACATAAATATTTTTTCTATGTTCATATGTCACTATCACTTGAGCATCTGTAAAATTAGAGTATTTTATCTGATTTAAATTAGAATTCCAAGGTTGGAAATGTAGCTCAGTGTTAGAGCACTTTTTGCATGGCAAAGCAAAGGGTAAGGGTGCAATCCCCAGCAAAACAACAACAATAACATTGTCATCATCAACAACATAATAAATTTTAAAAAGAGAGGTAGGAAAAAAAGAAGTCTTCTTTCAAATTCATTATTTCTTAGAACACCTTTGCCAACATGAAGAAAGCATTTATATTTTCTTCTAGTACATTTCTATATAGATATCCTATAGTGCATTTTATCTGTTGTAGATATTACTACACATACATTTCTCATATATGTATATTTTACTTTAAATATGCAATTATAAGTTATTAATTTTGTTTTGGTGAGAATAGAAGAGAGCAAGTATAAAAGATTATTACTACTGAAAAAGTAGTGCTTTACTTTATAAAAGTTACACATAAAAATACTAAACTTCTCAACTTTAGTATTTTTAAGTGAAACTTTTATAAAGTAAAGTATTAAAGAATTATTCTTTAATTCTATTCATTTGTACTCATAAAATGAGTATGTTTTTAATGCGCAAGAAATGCACCCCTACTTATTTTATATTTGACATATTCTACTATCTCAGAGAACTCTTACATAAAAACTTTCTAGGTGTTACCAGTTAATTAAAACTGAAGTGATAGGACTCAATTTCAAATGAAACAGTTCTTCCTCCTTTTCAATCATGCATTCATGGAGGTAAGAAATTGTAAACTTCCCTTGTGAAAAATTAAGACAGTATTAAATACTGAACATTGAAAATACCTGATTCATATATAAATCCCATATATATAAATACTGAATTAATTTAACCATACTAATTCATTTAGGTTCTTTTTCCTTTGGCATTAAGTTTGCTTTCGGTTTGGCCTTTTATTGTTGTTATTCAGCCTACTTTACCTTTCATACTTTTAAAACTGAATTTAAATGCCATCCATGTCATGAGAACTGCCATAAATCTATTGTTTGTCTCACATTTCACTTAAGGTAAGGCACCATGAATTATGATGGTTCTTTATTTTGTTTATGAAGAAAAAATTAAATGCTGCCAATTATAGTTGTAATGCAGCCCAAATTATTGGTGGGATTCCATTGTCAGTGTTGTTAAAATGATAAGAAAAAAAATCATCTTAGACTCATTGAAATACATAGTTTTTAAAATATATTTTTAAAAATCACTACAATACTACTAACTTATTAATTGAAATACTCTTAGTTGATAAAAAGCAATAATATTGATTACAATAGCTACCAATTATGGAGCTGTTGCTTGTGCTACAAACTCTTCAGATGTTTTACATAGATTCTCCATTAAGCATCCTGGTAGTATCCAGGGAGATACTCAAAATTTTAATCCTTACTTTTTAGGAAATTGAGGGAGAGTAAGACTGTGGGATAACTAGTACATCACAGAGCCTAAAGTAGAATTCAAACTGAAGATGAGCTAAATCTCAAGTCCATCTTCTTTCTAGGCAAGTGGGCTACTCTGCTCTGGGGATGTGGTTCTGTGGTAGAGCCCTTCCTTACCTAGAATGTTTCAGGCCTGGGTTCCCTCCCCAGCAATATGAAAACAAAGCAAACAAAAATAAGTAAAATCAATGGAACCAGTCACAGTCGCACATACCCATGATTCCAGTTACTTAAGATGCTGAAGCAAGAGCATTGGAAGTTTAAGACCACAGTGGGCAACTTAGTGAGACCCTGCATCAAAATTGTTTATATAATAAAAATGTGCTTAGGATATGACTCAGTAGTTCAGTAACCCAGGGTGCAATCCCCAGCAGTATCAGAAACAAGAAATAAGAAGAAAATGTCAGTGGCGTAGGCTGATCATTCATTGATAAAATAAGTAATGACAGCTACTAAATAGTGTACCTTCTTCATAAGAAAACAGAGGAATTATGAGCTTTTTAATGTTTATAATTGCATAAATAGTAGTATATTTCAAAAGGTACCTTATGAATTCCTAATAAAGCTTCTTACTTGCACAGAACCCCTCTACATTATGCCTGTGCCTATGGCAATCCAGCAGTGGTGGCTCTTCTAGTGAAGAGGAAATGTAGCATCGACTTGTGTGACAGTGATGGCAACACACCATTGATGAAGGTAGATATAGCCAGTGGTTTTGCAGGAAATGAATTTGATGAAATGCTTAGAAGAAAAATTGGTTAATGCCATTTAGCTATAACTAATGAGTAAAACGTGAAATATTTTTCTTGGATTTCCAAAATTTACAATCTATTTCTTGGTTAAAACCAACAGGCCCTACAATATGAGGAAGAGGAATGTGCAATTATTCTTCTAGAACATGGTGCCAATCCAAATGTTCACAACAACAAGGGTGAAACTCTGCTCCACTATGTTATCTTTCATAGGAACACATTAATAGCAACAAAACTGCTTTCATACAATGCAGATATTGAAGCCAAAAACACGGTATATACATCAATCACCATTATTTTAAAAATATTTAAAATGTTTCTTAAAATTAACAGTAATGCATGTTAAAAAATACTGATTATAGGCAAATTTTCTTTTTATTAAAATACTAGCAAATGTTGGAAGTTCTCCTCGTATTCTTCCTCCTTATTTTGTAGCTCATGTGTGTATTTAGTTTGTCTCCATCAGTTGATGCAGAATTCTGAACTTCAAGCTTCTGTGAAAGAACCTGATGTGGTCCCCTTGAGCCATAGTACTGTGTGGTGTGGTGTGCATGGTTTGCTCCCACATGCTGGGCACACATGTTCTTCAGTTTGCTACTGGCAACTGCAGCACTTACTCCAATCACCTACTTTACCTCTATAAATGAGGTTATAACTCCTCTTTTTTAATATAGTGTGATAAAGCTTTCATGGTGGTTTCTACTGATATATAAGAATATGGACTACATAATATATTATGAATCTCTTTCAAATGGGATTAAATTTTTGAAATTAGAGATTGGCAGTTAAATAGTTTTCTATATATATACTATAAAAATCATGTTCCCACTGGAATTTTTGAAAGGCTGATTAGGTCACTCATTGCTAGAATAGATAAATTATTGCTAGAAGTAGATAACTCATGGATTTCACCAGCTGTACTATGTATCAGTCTTCAGCTTTGTTCCTTAAAAATGCCAATATTTAGTATCTTTCATGATGCTACAAGT
This sequence comes from Callospermophilus lateralis, assembly GCF_048772815.1. NCBI lineage: Eukaryota > Metazoa > Chordata > Mammalia > Rodentia > Sciuridae > Callospermophilus > Callospermophilus lateralis. The sequence continues at coordinate 3,884,978 of NW_027514713.1, read as the reverse complement.
AATCTGTGTAGATCAACATAAATCTTGATGATACACAAAATTTCTGAATTAAATTTTGCCTAAAATTATAAGTAACTTTAAGTAGCAATTAAAGTGGATGAGAGTAAAAAGAATTTTGGAAAATAAGCAAGCATTATGTTACCAGGATTGTCATTACAAGTGAGAATACATTTTCAATGTTATTTTTATTAAGAGTTTATAGTTTTACATAGTAGTTGAATTCATTCCCCCAAAATCTTAATGCATGGAATTCCAGTTGAGTCCTTGATTCCCTCTTTTCCATCTGTCTACCCCTCCTCCTCCGTTCTCCCCCTCCTATTCTCCTGGACCTCCTTTCACCTATTTATTTATATTTGGTTGATTCTTTTTACATATACATAAAGGTGCAATTCCCTGTGGTATATTTATGTTTGCATATAACATGAATTTTAAAGATTTCCTTCTTCATTGCCTTCCCTTTTTCATTCTCTCTGTGCCTCTCAATCTTCTTTTTCTTCACTAATGATCTTCTTTACATCTTTTGATATTCTGTTCTTCATTTCTTTTTCTTTAATTAACTCCAGCTTCCACATATGAAACATTTGACCTTTGAGTTTCTTATTTGACTTATTTCACTTAGCATGATATTCTTGGATACCAACTCATTTACCAACAAATGACATAATGCATTTTTATGGCTGAGTAATACTCCATTGTATGTATGTGCACCACAATTTCTTAATCCTCTCATCCATTCACAGGCACTTGGGTTAATTTCATAATTTACCTGTTGTGAATTGTGTTACTGTAAACACACATGTGACTGCATTAACATACAGTTACATGTAAAATTTTGTTTTACTAATTTTGGGAAAATACTGAGGCATGGGATAGCTGTTTTATGTTGTGGTTCCCTTCTTAGATTTTGGGGAATCTCCAAACTGTTTTCCAGGGTGGTTTTACTAGTATGTAGTCCCACCAACAGGAACCCAGGCCACATGCATGCCTGGCGAGTGTGCTACCGCTTGAGTAACATCCCCAGCCCCACATTCTTACCAGTATATATTACTGTTCGTGTTCTTGATAATTACCATTGTGGCTGGAGTAAGATAAAGTCTTAGTGTAGTTTTTATTTGCATTAACATAATTGCTAGAGATGTAGAAGACTTTTTCTTATATAGTTGGGACATTTGTGTTTCTTTTGAGAAATTTCTGTTTAGTTCTTTTGCTCAGTTATTGACTGGGTGGTTTTTTTGTTTATTTGGAGTTTTTAAAAATATTTATATTTTAATTATTATTGGACACAATACATTGATTTTATTTATTTTATGTGCTGCTGAGAATTAAACCCAGGGCCTCACATGTGCTATGTGAGTGCTCTACCACTGAGCCATAATCCCAGCTCTGTGTTAGTTTTTTTTTTTTTTTTTGAGTTGGTTATTTCTCTTTGTTAATCCCATCTCAGTGGATTAGTTGGCAAAATTTTTTCCAGTTGCATAAAAATAATATATTTTTGTATTGAACTTTCTGACATGTAAGATAAATATCTCTCATCTTATAATAAGAGAAGACACAGGAACAATTATGAAAAAGCAACATAGTTTACTCAGACTATCAATTTTAAGCAGAAATTCCTTACATTGGAATCTGGGATTCTGATTTCATAAATAAAAAAGAATCAAGTGGACTTGTATAACATGGAGAAAACTTCCATGTTGCTGGAAAGCTCTCAGAAATATATTCCTGTAACTTCAATTGTCCACATGTTTATATCTACAATGAAAAATCGATGTCAAGTAGGTGTTAAGCAATGGTAAGGCTATTTCTGTACTACTGGACATACCATGCACAGTTGTGTAAATTTTCTCTAACAGTAAAACAAGGAATCTTTTCTATGCAGTTTGGTATTTCTGGAAAAGTAGACGTTCTTCAGAATATGATTGATACACCCTACTAGTGAATTGAGAATTTGGCTTGTTAATGAAATATAATACTTATATCCTTTACTAATATGTATTAGAGAATGGGGATATTGGGATATAAAATACAGTTTATGTCCTCAAGATGCTCTTGGTTGAGGAGGGTGCATGTTACATAACTCCAAGATGCCGTGATGAATGCTTGACAGCGGCAAAGATCCATGGAAACAGTAAATGTATGAAGCAGTTTTAGAAATGCTGGAGTTCATGTGGCCACTCTAGGCAGAGGAGAGGCATCTCAAAATGAAAGAGCAGCATGTATGGAAGCAGAATGGGAAGAGAAGAGAGTGGCTACTCGTAATTTACATTATTATTATATGCTTATGTTCATACAGTATTTTGTAAGGTTAACTTCAGTTGAAAAGTAGTAATTTTGTGAATAAACTATATTTGTTGTTTTTCAGAGTGGCCAAACACCACTTTTACTCGCCATAAAGAAAAACAGACAGATGATGGTAGAATTTTTTATTAAGAATAAAGCAAACGTTCATGCAGTTGATGATAACGGAAGGTATAGTACTTTGTATTTTTTTGGAAAAATGTTAATATTGTAGTAAAATCACTCAAGTTAAAAATATTAAATTAATGGGAATGACATAATTATTGGAATAGAGTGAAATTTTTGAACATAAACTAAAATTAAGGAGAAAAGCAATTATTCAAACTGAGCAACGTAAATAAGAGTATGTAGTATGATTCATATGCCCTTATAATTATTGGCTGATGATTACTATTTGATTTTGTTGATCACATTATGTTAGCTAGAGTTTTCATGTTTTGTAAAATATAGACTTTTAGTTTGTGCTTTTATTCAGTATTGAACTTTTTAAATTTTCTGAAATATTTCATCTTCTCCTGGTATAGTTTTCTTTTGGAAATGCTGTGTTGAGTATAAATAAATATTGAAAATTATTTTTTCCTTTATATGACTATTTGATTTAAATTACTTAATTTGTAGAATATTGATTTCAGATTTTTCCTAAATGACGTCTAATTAGTCTTAACAAATTTTGAACATTTATAATGAAAAAGAGTGTAACATATGCTTGACATCTGTTTGCAAGATTATACATGTAGCATTGATTTCAATGCCTGGCAAATGCTTCTCAGAGTGAAGGACTGAAGCAACAATTATTATTATTATCACCAGTGCTGCTGTTATTATGTTATACCTGCAAATACCTTTTTTACTCCTTGACATTTGGCTGACTGTGAGTTACAATATATTACATCACCCTAAGAAAGAAATGGAGCTTTATTCATTGAAATCTTTGCCAACTTCAGATGAATGACCTCATCATAATTATTGTTCATTGAAGGATTTTAAGTTTGTAACTCTCCCCTTTTGGGACACGTGTTTATTTTTTATGTGTTTGTTTTCCTTTTAGACTTACAAATGATTTAGAAAGATAAAGATTTGATCTTCCCAGATGTATGTGTCTGTTAGTGTATGTAAAGATAAATGTCAAATTGGTAAAATGTATTACAATGGCTTTTTAACTAAACTTATTAAAATACCTAAATTTGAAGTTATCTCTCTTATTTTAGAACAGCCCTTATGTTGGCTGTGGAACATAAATCAACACAAATAGCTGAGCTGCTTCTTCATTGTGGTGTCAATGTGTCTGCTTCAGATAATTGTGGAGAGATTGCCTTGTCTTATGCCATTGCTAGAGGAAATACTGCGTAAGTATTTATATTACAATACTAATCAACATTAGATGTATATCCACAATAGTTACACCTGTTCCATCTTATATATGCATCTTATTTCATAGCATAACTATGTATGGAACCGTAGTGAGTTAGGACAGTTCATTAGTCGGAAACCCTTCGAAGTCTAGGCAAGAAACAGTGATGATACTTTGATTGGGCAAAGAGAAGGAAGGGGAGGGGTAATGGAGGCAAGAATGATGGTGGAGTGAGATAGACATTATTACCTTGGTACAGGTATGACTGCATATATGGTGCAATGGTACATCTTGTGAAATCAGAAATGAAAGTTGTTGCAGTTGTGTCAAATGAATCAAATTGCACTCTACTGTCATATACACATAATTAAAATGGATTAGTTATTTTAAAAAAATTAGTAGTGATGTGTGCATGAGTCACCTTCAAGGTTTGTTCTCTCCTCTCTCTTCCCCTTCTTTTTACTTTTTCTTCTCATGCATGCTGGGAAATTTTCCTACCACTGAGATACACCACTAGCTAATATCTTAGGACTTTGTAAACCTTTATTCTTAGGGTTTCCAGCATTATCCAATTCATTTCAAGCATATCCCCTTCTCATAGGTACAAATAGTATCACACCTATGATTTTATAATTTGCAATTTGGGTCTTGAAATTCCCTGTTTAGCTGAAGTTAGCTATTCTACCATCCCCCTTTAATTTATCAAGGACCTAATGATCTCCTTGAAGTGTAAGGAAGATAATTCTGTAGTCAGATGGAGGAAAATAAATAGATTTTTAAATTTTTCCTTTATCTCTGTCAGTTCTGTTGCTGTGGTGTTTCTGCCAGACCTGGCTCTGCAGTCTGGTAGTGAATAGCTTTTATTTCAAAATACCCTGACTGATCCAATCCCCGTCTTCATGGTAACCCTACACTTAGACTCAATAGTTACAACAATCTTTTTGGTTCTCATGCACTCATGCTTTTTTATTCAACAGTTGTTTCCAAGCAGAAGCACTCTGCTTTGACAGCTTGGCCTCTAGCTTTGGCCAACAAATACTAAGCACTCTGACCCTGTCCCCCCTTTAGGAACCTTATGTGGAATCCCCATATTAGCCTTACCCTTTGTGTGGTGCATTATCCTTTTAGGACTTTGTCTTTTCTGTCATAAAAATAAAATCATTCAAATCTATTAGAAAGCTTCAAGTAAAGCTTCAAGTAATCTCTGGAAGAGATCAGAGTTTTCTGTCATCTTGGCTAACAGATCTGTGCCCCAAACCTTCCATCCCTTGAAATAGATTTCCTTTGACTGCAGGGGGTTCCACCTCACTGTTTTCCATGGTGACTGCCAACTTTAGATTGGCACTTCTAGTAATTTTCCCAAGTAATGGCCAATTTCCAATCTGTTGGAATTGCTGTCTAAAGTTTTCAGCATTTATTAAGGTCTGCCTCAAAAGGAATAGATTAAGCAGATTCATTGAATCTAGGAGAGCTAAGCCCCATCATGACTCCTCAGTATCCATTGTGTTGAAGAAAATTTTGTGTTCCAAGTCAGTTGGAGATCAACATGGAAATGTAGCTACACTTGTCTGCTGATTCTGTTCAACTAGGTAGAGAAGAAATAGTAGTAGTCCAAATTTTTGGCATTTGTTAATTTCTTGCCTTTGTTATTATTGATTAGTCTCACAGAAGGGGATGATTATATTCTCTAATTAAAGAAGATATTTATAAATAGAGTTATAAATTAATTGTTGATTTTCTCTGAGTTATAAAGCACAAAGAAGAGCCCAATTGATCATGAAAATTAGGACTCAGGCATTTTTTAAAATAATTTTAACTTTTGAATATTAGAACCTTGAAAAATACACATTAGTTCTAGTTGAGATTGTAAGTAGTTAAGTATGCCATTATTTTACTATTTTGTTTAACATGTTTCAATATTATCTTAGTAAATCTCCATAACAACCTGGTGAACTAAAGTGATACAACCCTTATTTTTTAGAAGGCCTTAAGCCTAAGAGAAAGAAGTTGTACAAGAACAAAAAAACTATTTTTTACAGAGACAGGACATTTTCTGAGTTCAAGCTACACTAGTTAATATATTTACCTGTCTTGTTCTCAATTCATGATCGTTTCATCTTTTTTTTTTCTTTAATTATGTGTGCAGTGACACATGCATTTATTCCAGCTACTTAAGAGCCTGAGGCAGGACAATTGCTTGAGCCAGGGTATTTAAGATCAGCCTGATCATCATCATGAAATACCATCTCAAAAAACAGAAAAGAACAAACATTGTATAAATAATTTTCAAGTTAACAAAATGTTTATAGGGCATACAGATTAGGAGAGCATATGAAAAAGTTCTGATACTAGATCTAAAATATTATTAAGTATTGAATTATATTTGGTTAGTGTTTTCATATGAGTATTAAAATACCAATTTTATTACTTTTTTCAAATATAGAAACAGGAATTTAATTCTTCAATACATGAAAGCAAAATCTAGAACATCAGTAAATTTCAATCCAGGTAAGACTTAAAAAAATGAGTTACTCTTGGTGTTCATGCCCTGTGTAAATAAGAGTAAGAAAGTTTGATCAACAAAAGAAAAGTGGAAAAAAATAATGATCAAATTCCATTCATATTTTTTATATCTTTCTTGCTCATACAGAATCCAGGATATCTTAATAATTAACTATTAGAAAATTATCATCTAAATGATATTGTCTGAAGAAATTTTACATTAATTTTGACCCTGAAATTTTATGTCTTTGCAGAAGTAAGAATATTTTTAAATTATACATTCTGTTTTGTATATGGTCACATGATAGCAGATTGGACTTGTTATAAAACCAGGTGTTCTTGTCAACTGTTAATATCAGCTCCTATTGAGTTCCTACATTATGAATTTCACAGTGATATTTCTATACACACATATACAATACTTGAATCCTGACCACTCTCCATACTTCCATTTTCCCCTCTACTCCCTTTTTCATCCCCAGTTACCTACCCTCTTCCTTAATGTTTCCCTCCATCATTTTCTAGTCATTCTTATTTTCTTCCCAGATTCTACATGTTAAGGAGAGAATGTGATAATTGGGGTTTGTTCCTGATTTTTTCACCTTAACATGTTGACAACCCTTTCCATCCATTTTACAATTATTGTCTTTGTTTCTCTTTTTAACATTTTTATTTGGGGTTTGAAATATACCATTTCCTGGGCCTTAAAATTTCTACTCAGAAATCTAATATTTTTCTCATGTGTTTATAATTGCTTTGGCCCTTATTATAGATTTCAGTGTACCTTTGGTAATTTTATAGACTATGATTTGGAGAAGTTCTTTTCAGGCCATGTCCATTTGGTATTCTAAAATCTTATACCTGGCTGTCCATAACTTTCACAAGATATAAGAAATAGTTTCTTTTATTCACTGAGAAAGCTTTCATTGCCTGTAGCCTGTACCTCTTCTCCATTATGTGTACCAGTGATTCATAAAATAGTCTATGAATTGTGTCTAGTGGTTTTGTAATTTGTTTAATATTATTTTGATTGTTGTTGATATTGTCTGAATGTGATATTTCATCATCAACTTCAAGCTCTGGTATTTTTTTCTTTCACTTGATCTAGTCTATGGGTCTAACTTTATCTGGATATATTTCTTTGAAGTATTGAGCTCTTTATTTCCAAGATTTCTAATTGATTCTTTTTCAGAATCCGTATTGAATTGTTCTTTCATGCCCTGCATTGTTTTCCTTAATCTACTCAGTTTTTCTTTGCTTCATCTTTGAATTAATTCACTATTTTAGCTTTTTTTTGAATTTTATTCTGGCATTTTTGTATATTGCATTATGTTTGAAAATAGTTTCTAGGGTTATTAACTATGAAACAGTCATGCTACCTTGCTTTTTATCTTTCTTATATTTCTACATTGAAATTTGTATGTCTTCAGGGATATATATCTTTTCCACATTTATTTGAGTGTCTGCTTAGGAAACTGTTTTCCATGGATGATGTGTCTTATGTTATTGGTTAAATGTGTGATGTTGAATTATTTTCCAAATGGTGTCTCTATTGTAGTTTCCTGTGTCTTCTCTGTGACTCCTGAGTGGTGACAGCTTGCACTGTTAAGTAACAACTTTCTTTGTCAGTGTTGTGAGAGTGGAGTCATGTTAGTGAAATAGTGATATAGGCAGTAGAGTATCTGAAATGCATTTTCTGTGGTGGTTCCTCCATACTTGTCAATAATATAGTGTCTGCAAATATATGGGAGATACCTAGACTGAGAACCTGCATAAATGAAGATCTCAAACTCGCATAATTCTGTAAGAGTTTCTTCATTTATTTCTAGTCTTGCTTTAGTGTGTCCAGACCACTGAATTTTAGTCATCTCTTTCCATTACTAAATGTGTGTGTTAGGTTAAAGCTTTTTATCTCTGTTCTTATTGTTAATTTTATTTCAGCACCAGGTTTTATTTTATTTTTTTAGATATGTATGACAGTACAGTGTATTTTTTACATACATGGGCTACATCTGATTCTATTTAGGATCAGAGAGAACTTTTGGCCTTTGGTTTTTTTGGTATTGGCTTATTTCACTAAGTATAATATTCTCAAGTTCCATCCATTTACCAGCAAATGCCATAAATTTCATTCTTCTTTATGGATAAGAAATACTCCATTGTGTATATGTAGCACATTTTCTTTAACCTTTCATCTGTTGAAGCTCACCTAGGTTGTTTCCTTAGCTTAACTATTGTGAATTGGGCTGCTGTAGACATTGGTGTGGCTGTAGTATATTGACTTAAAGTCATTTGGATATATACAGGTATGTATGTATGTATGTATGTATGTATGTATATATGTATATATATATATATATGCCCAACTCTCCATCATTTCAACTTAGGAACTCATTTCCTCAACAAGACTTCTGAATTGCAACAAATAAAATCAAGATTCAACTGGGGTGATAACTAGTTGAATGGTGTTTCCATTCCAAATTTTCAGAGGAATCTCCATACTGTTTTCCAGAGTACTTGCACCGATTTGCAGTCTCACTAGCAAAGTATGAGTGTAACTTTTTTTCTCACATTCTCTCCAGCATTTATTGTTACTTGTATTCTTGATAGTTGCTATTTTGACTGGACCAAGAATGGAATATCAATGAGGTTTTAATTTGCATTTTCTAATTTCTAGAGAAATTGAGCATTTTGTGTTTTTTCTACTTTTTATTGAATTTATAATTTTTTAAGTGCATGACAATAGTGGAATGTACTATAATCCTTATTACACATATAAAGCACAATTTTATCTCTGACTATAAAGTATGTTTATGTCAATTTATGCCATTTTACATGTACTTTTTTGCACTACAATTCCTTTTTAATTTTTATTTTTTTTAGTTGCATATGACAGTACAATGACCTTGACATATCATACATTTGAACCACATGAGATACAATATCTCATTTTTGTGAGTATACAGATTGTAGATTCACATTGATCATGCATTCACATATATACACCAATAATAATAATGTCTATTTAATTCTACTATCCTTCCTATCTTTCCAACGTCTCCTCTCCCCTCCCATCACTTCTCTCTTCTTAATCTAAGGTAGCACTGTTCTTTTTTTTTTTTTCTCACATCTTCATACATGTATTTTGTATAACAGTGAGAGGCTCTCATTCCACCATCCCTGCAATTCCCTTTCTCCCTCCTTTTCCCTCCCACCCCTCTTCCCTCTGTATAGGTAATCTTCTTCCCATGCTCTTCCTCTCTTCCCCATTTTGAGTCACCCCCCTTATATCAGAGAAGACATTTGGCATTTGTTTTTGGGGGACTGGCTAAATTCACTTAGCATTATCTGCTCTTATGCCATTCTTTTCCCTGCAAATGCCATGATCTTATTATTTTTTAGTGCTGAGTAATATTCCATTATGTATATATGCTACATATTTTTATCCATTCATCCATTGAAGAGCATCTAGATTGGCTCTACAGTCTAGTTATTGTGAATTGTGCTACTATAAACATTGATGTGGCTGACTCCCTGTAGTATGCTGTTTTTAGGTCTTTTAAGTATAGTGCTAGAAGAGGAATAGCTGGTTCAAATGGTAATTACATTCCCAGTTTTCCAAGGAATCTCTATACTACTTTCCAAATTGGCTGCACCCATTTCTAATCCCACCAGCAGTGCAATTCTGATCAAAATCCCAATGACATTCCTCACAGAAATAGAAAAAGCAATTATGAAATTCATCTGGAAATATAAGAGACCCAGAATAGCAAAAGCAGTTCTAAGCAGGAAGAGTGAAACAGATGGTATCACTATACCAGATCTTAAACTATAATACTGAGCAATAGTAACAAAAACAGCATGGTACTGGCACCAAAACAGGCTGGTGGACCAATGGTACAGGATAGAGGACACAGAGACTAACCCACAAAACTACAACTACCTTGTATTAGACAAAGGTGCTAAAAGCATGCACTGGAGAAAAGATAGCATCCTCAACAAATGGTGTTGGTAAAACTGGAAATCCATATCCAACAAAATGAAATTGAATCCCTATCTCTCACCATGCACAAAAGTTAACTCAAAATGGATCAAGGGTCTAGGAATTAAACCAGGGATTCTGCATCTAATGGAAGAAAATGTAGGCTCTAATCTTCCTCATGTGGGGCTAGGCCCCAACTTCCTTAATAAGATGCCTATAGCACAAGAGTTAAAACCAAGAATTAACAAATGGGATGAATTCAAATTAAAAAGTTTTTTTCTCAGCAAGAGAAATAATATGTGAGGTGAATAGGGAGCCTACATCCTGGGAACAAATTTTTACCCCTCACGCATCAAATAGAGCTCTAATCTCTAGGGTATACAAAGAACTCAAAAAGCTAAACACACACGCACACACACACACACACACACACACACACACACACAGACACAAATAAGCCAATCAACAAATGGGCCTAGGACCTGAACAGACACTTCTCAGAAGAGGATATACAATCAATCAACAAATATATGAAAAAATGCTCACCATCTCTAGCAATCAGAGAAATGCAAATTAAAACTACCCTAAGATACTATCACACTCCAGTAAGAATGGCAGCCATGATGAAGACAAACAACAAGTGCTGGTGAGGATGCTGGAAAAGGGTACCCTCATACACTGCTGGTTGGATATTGAGCATTTAAAAAATATATTTGCTCACCAATTGTATTTCTTGTTCTGTGAACTACCGGTTTCAGTTCCTTTGCACATTTATTTACATCTTATGACCACTAGAAGAGAATATTAACTATATTGGGTTGTGTGTGTGTGTGTGTGTGTGTGTGTGTGTGTGTTAAGTTTTTTGATTTTTTTTTCATGGGAGCAAGTAGTGGGGATTCAACTCAGGGGCATTCAACCATTGAGCCACATCCCCAGCCCTGAGTTTTATTTTTATTTTTATTATTTTTGTTGTAGATGGACACAGTTTACTTATTTACTTGTTTATTATTTATTTATTTATTTTTACGTATTGCTGAAGGTTAAACCCATGGTCTTACACCTTCAAGGCTAGTTCTCTAACACTGAGCCCCATACCCAGCTCTGTTTTGCGTTTTATTTAGACATAGAGTTGCTCAGTGCCTCACCATTGTTGAAGCTGGATTTGAACATTTGATCCTCAACCTCCTGTGCTGGTTTGTTTTGAATTCTTTATATATCCAGAAGACTAACGTTCTGAGGTGCAGGTGGTAAAGATTTTCTCTCATTTTGTAGGTTTGAGTTTTGTGTAGGGATAGGGATAGGGGTTCAATTTAATTCTGCCACATTCTGCCACATGCCACATTCTGCCACATTCTGCCACATGCCATTTTGTAGCACTATAGTATAATTTGAGATCGGATCACGTCTGCTGTCTCCTTCACTTTTTTTTCACTAAGGATTGTTTTGAATATTCTGTGCCTCTTGTTTTTCCAAGTGAATTTTATGACTGCTTTTTCTATTTCTTTGTGAAATATCATTGACATTTTAATAAGAGTTGCATTAAAATTATAGCATTTTTGTAGTATGTCAATTTTGGTAACATTAATTCTGCCAATCCATGAACATTTGAAACATTCCATCTTCTACGGTCTTCCTCAATGTCTTTCTTTAGTGTTTGGTAATTTACATAATAGAGGTCTTTCACTTGTTAGATTGTTTCCTGATTATTTTATTTTTTAAATTTTTTTGAATCCATTGTGATTCATCAGCTGATGCATAATTTGGTAACAGGATCATAATTGATTTATGAGTGTTAATTCTATATCCTGGTACTATGCTGAGTGTGGTTATGAGTTTTAAAAAATTTGTTTTGTAGTTGTGTCTTCTACATATAAAATATTGTTGTCAGCAAATAGGGATATTTTGAGCTCTTCTTTTCATATTCCTATCCCTTTAATCTCTTTTTCCAAACTGCCCTGGTTAGAATTTCAATATTCATATGTTGACTAGAAGTGGGGAAAGAGGGCACCCTTGTCTTTTTCTAGTTTTTAGAAAGAACGTTTCATTTTTTCCATTTGGAATCATGTTAGTCTTGGGTTTTTTGGTATAGAGCTTTTAAATTGTTCAGTGACGGGCTGGGGATGTGGCTCAAGCAGTAGCGCGCTCGCCTGGCATGCGTGCGGCCCGGGTTCGATCCTCAGCACCACATACAGACAAAAATGTTGTGTCCGCCAAATACTGAAAAAATAAAATATTAAAATTCTCTCTCTCTCCCTCTTTCTCGCTCTCTCTCACTCTTTCTTTAAAAATAAAATAAAATAAAATAAAATGTTCAGTGACCTTTGTATTATCCCTAGTTTTTTTACCATTTTGAACATGAATGAATGCTGTATTCTGTCAAATGCTCTTTCTTCAACTATTGAGATAATTATGTTTTTTAAGTCTATTAATGAATTCTGTTTTGATTTCCATAGGTTGAACCAACCTTGTGTCCCTGAGATGAACCCCACTTGATCATGGTGCACTATGTTTTTAAAATGTTTTTATATGTATTTTTTTCAGTATTTCATTAAGAGTTGATGCATGTATGTTCATCGGGCATATTTGTCCAATTTATTTCTTTGATGTATCTCTGTCTGGTTTTGGTATCAGGGTTATTCTTCCTTCATAGACTGAGTTTGGAAGTGTTTCATCCTTTTCTATTTCATGGAATAATTTGAGAAGTATTGGTGTTAGTTCTTCTTTAAGGGTTTGGTAGGAATTGCCAGAGAATTTATCTAGTTGTGGACTTTTCTTTATTGGTAGGTCAAAATATTGACCTATGAAAAATAAGTTGCTTCAATAATGCTAGAAATCTCTGGGTTCAGTGGTACAAACCTATAATCCCAGCTGCTTTGGAGGCTGAGACAGGAGAATTGTGAGTTCAAAGCCAGCCTCAGCAATGGCTAGGTGCTAAGCAACACAGTGAGACCCTTTCTCTCAATAAAATACAAAGCAGGGATGGGATGTGGCTCAGTTGTTGAATATCCCCAAGGTCAATCCCCAGTACCAAAAAAACTACAAATGAGAAAAAGAATTATGAATATGTATAAATGTCCATGAATCATTCAGGTAACAATTAAATAGGAAAGGGAAAATATATTTGAAAAAAAATAGATCTCAGTGCTTTTGTGGTGCCAGTGATTGAACCCATAACATCATGAAATTGAGGCACATTCTCTGTGAGTGGGCTACATTTAAAGCTGTTGTCTTCCACTTTTAGTACTTTTTTACATCAGTATAGGACATGAGGGCATATAGATTGCATGCTGAAGAAGTGTGGAGTCTCTAAACATCTTCCACTTATGAGTAGGATTGAGAAAATTGACATCATATTGTATAACACAGTACTAAATGGACCATCCTGGTCTCCTGGGATCAGATAAACTCTTCTTTATGGAATTTAAAAGTCTCAATAAATAATAGTTTGGGCTGGGGTTGTGGCTCAGTAGTATAGTGCTCACGTAGCACATGATAACACTGGATTTGATCCTTAGCACCACATAAAAATAAATAAAATAAAGAAGTTGTGTCCAACTACAACTAAAAAATACTTTTTAAAAAAGTCATAGTTTATAAAAATGCCATCAAAAGGTCTTTTACATCTACCTTGCCATGTGAAATAAGACTAGAATGTGAATAGAATGCATGAATTGAAATACTCCTCTTATTTTGAATGGTGAATATAAACTCAGTCTATATAATTTTAACAGTACAAGTCTTTTGTACTCCTCCTCCTCCACATCATCATCATCATTATCACCATCATTGTCAGCATCATCATCATTATTTATTTCACTGTTGGGATTGAAGCCAGAGCTCCTTCATTCAATGCAATACATTACCACTTAGCTCTTTCCTCTGCCCTACCAGGAGATTCTCTCAGAGTAAATGCCTTGTTTGTTGTTGTTGTATTGTTTTGTTTTGCTTTATAGTTCTAATGAAGTGGGAACGAATTTCTTCTATATGGAGAGACAATGTTTGGCTCATTCTGAAAGTATGAGTGAGTTCATAGCCTATTTAAATATTTTATCATATCAGCTATTTCTACATAACAACTTGCTGCTACCTCCCTAGAGCTTCTTTCTATATTTCCCTATCACCATGTGGTATGGATAAGAGTGTATAAACTCTGAAGGTTGTCATCTTTCAACACTTTTGTCCCTAGGGGAAGTAAAGTTTTGGTTGTACCACACATAAGATAGAAAAAGTAGCTGGAAGTAAGAGATGAGCATATTTGCTGTCTTCTACACTGGAATGTCTTTGTAAGCTTTCTGTCTCTGATCTGTTTAGTGCTTTTCTCTAATTTCTGTAGATATGTTTTTTCATACATTTGTTGACCATCTGTATTTCTTCTGTGAAGTGCCTGTTGAATTTCTTTGCTCATTTATTAAATGGGTGGTGGTTGGTGATGGTGTTATTATTAGTTTTAAGCTGTTTTTGTTTTTGTTGTTGTTGTTATTATTATTATTTCTTTATCTATCCTGGAATTTAGTGTGCTTTCTGAGGTGCAGGTGGCAAAGGTATTTTTTCCTATTGTGTTGGCTCTCTTTTCATGTTCTGGGTTTTCTCTTTGCCGTGAAGAAGCTTTTTAGTTTGATGGAGCACCATTCATTGAAAATTTATTTTACTTTTTGTTGAGGGGCCTGCCCTTTCAGCATCTGCTCTTGGGAGCTTGAGGGCATACAGAAATCCCTCCAAAGACAGTTGCAGATAATCGTTTCTGCTATATTATGCAGCAAAACTAGCTTTCATAGTGTCTATGTTCCAATTTACATACAGCAGTCATGATAGACCACAGGGGATACAAAACATAATATTATGGGAGTCCTGCCACCAAGAGTCTAGTAACTGCCTTGTACCAACTGGGGAGTAATTTCTTGTCAAAGGAGCAGGTAAATGGTGCTTGCCAGTGTTCTGACAACACTCTGTTCCAAAACATAGTGTTGTATGTTAGGACATCCCTGCTGCACAATGAGAAAGATGAGCATTCCTCCATGTAGATCCAAGGTCAGGCCCACCAACAACTTCTTGTGTTTTAGAGATTTTATTAATAAGTCAATTCCTGAGCTGATATGTTGGAGTTTTGGGAATATGTAGAATACGTAGGTATTCTTCTATATGGTACAGGGATTCTGGTCTAATACCTAAGTAATTGATCCACTTTGAGTTGAGTTTTTGTGCATGGAGGGAGGATTAGTGTTCAATTTAATTCTCCTACATATGGATTTCGAATTTTCTCAGCACCATTTGTAGAAGAGACTATCTTTGCACCAGTATATGCTATTTATGCCTTTGTTTAGTATGAGGTAATTATACTTATGTGGGTTTGTCTCTGTCTTCTGTTTCATTGGTGGTCTTAACTGTTTTGTTACCAATGCCATACTGGTTTTGTCTTTATAGCTCTGTAGTGTAATTTGAAGTCTGATACTTTGATACCCCCTGCTTCATTTTTCTTGCTAGGTATTGTTTTGGGTATTCTGCCTCTCTTGTTTATCTAAGTAAATTTCATTATTGCTTTTCCTGTTTTTGTGAAGAACATCTCTCGGCTCTGGAAGGGAGTTGCATTGAAATTTTATAGCACTTTTGGTAGTATGGTAATTTTGACATTATTAATTCTGCCTATCCAAGAACATGGGAAGTCTTTCCATATCCTAGGACATTCCTCAATTTATTTCTTGAGTGTTCTGTAATTTTCATTGTAGAGGTCTTTTACCTTTTTTGTTAGATTGTTTCCCAAGTGTTTTTTATGCTATTTTGAATAGGATAATTTTCCTAATTTCTTGTTTAGCTCATCTTTTATTGGAGTATAGAAACAGGTACTTTTGTATCCTGCAATTTGATGAATTCATTTGTGTTCTAGAAGCTTTCTAGTGAGTATTTTTTGAGGGGATTTTCTTAATATAGAATCATGTTTTTTTCAAACAGTGCTCGTTTTAGCCCTTCCTTTCCTATTCATATCCTCTTAATTACATTCCTTTGCCAAATTCTCTGGCAAGAGATTAAAGGACCTGATTTGTTCAGCTCTCTATTTATCATTCAGTAATGAATTTGGTCTTCTGGAGTTTTATTCATTTATGATCCAATAGATTGCAAAGTATTATCTCTACATTTTGTATTTGCTAAGACTTGCATTGTGTACTAATAGAAGTAGTGAAAGTGGGCATCCCTGTCACATTGCAGTTTTTAGAAGAAATTCTGTAGTTGTTCTCCATTTATAATTATGTTGTCTTTCAGTGTGTCATGTATAGCTTTTACAATGTTGAGGTATGATTCTTTCATTCCTGTTTTTTCTAGTGTTTAAAGCATGAATGGATGGGGTATTATGTAAAAAATAGATGCTGCATCTATTTTGATAATCAAGCGTTCTCATCTCTATCTATTTGTGTGATGAATTACATTTATTGATTTCCATTTGTTGAATCAGTGTTGCATTCCTGGGATGAAACTTACTTGGTCATGTGCAGTATTTTTTAAAATCTATTTTTGTATAAGATTTAGCAGTATTTTATTGAAGATTTTTGCATCTGTGTTCATAAAGGATATTAGTCTGAATTTTTCTTTTTTTTTCATGAATCTTTGTCTGAACTTAGTATCAGTGTGAGATAGGCTTCATTTAATGAATTTGAAGAATTCCCTCTTTTTCAATTTCATGAAATAATTTGAGGAGGATTGGTATTGTTTCTTCTTTAAAGGTTTGGTAGAAATTGGCTGAGCATCCATCTGGTCCTAGGCTTTTCTTTGTTGATAGGGTCTTGATGACTTTTTTATTCTCATTATTTGAAATTGATATCTTTAAATTTTCTATATACTTCTGGTTAAATTTGGGTAGCTCATGTCTCCTGGAATTTACTGATGTCTTTTAGAATTTCTAGCTTATTGGGGTATAGATTTTGAAAAATAGCTTCTATTTATGCTCTGTTTGAGTGGTATCTGTGCTGATATTTCCATTTTCATCAGAGGTTTTGGTACTTTTCATTTTTCTCTGATAGCTTTGTTAATATTTATCAATTTTGTTCATTTAAAAAATTTTGATTCATTTCTTTTTCAGTTTTTACATCTTGATTTTATCAATTTCATCCTTGATTTTTATTATTTCCTTTATTTTGCTGATTTTCATGTTTTTCTCTAGGTCCTTAAGATATAATATTAGATTATTTTACGCAGTAACTTTCTATTCTTTTAATGTATGGACTCAATGCTATAAAAATTTCTCTTAGAACTGCCTTCATAGTGTCCCAAGGGTTTTTATATATTGTATCACTATTCTCATTTACATTTTTTTTTTTATTTAAACTCTGATTTGTTCATCTATCTGTACATTATTCAATAGTGAATTTAGTCTCCTAGTGTAGTTTTTTTTAAATTTTTCATCTTGTTGATTTCTAGTTTTATTCCATTATGGTCTGACAGAGTTCAAGGTATTAGCACTATTTTTGGTATTTGTGAAATGTTGCTTTATGTACTAAAATATGGTCTATTTTGGAAAATGTTCCCTGTGCAGCTAAGAAGAAAATGTATTCAGTCATTAATGAGTAAAATATTCTGTGCATTTCTGTTAAGTCTAAATTATTTATTGCAATTTTAGTTCTGTATTTAATTTTTGTTGGTATGATCTTTCTAGTGATGAGAGACACATCTTAAAGTTCCCAATATTATTGTGTTGTGATCTGTTTGATTATTGATATTGAGAAGGAGCTCTTTGATTACTTAGATTCTTCATAGTTTGGAGCATATATGTTTACCACTATTATTTCTTTCTGTTGTATTAATCTACTAAGCAGTATGAAAATGGAATTTTTTATCTGTTCTGATGAACTTTTTCTCAAAGTCCATTATGTCAGATGTGAAAATAGATACACCTTGTTTATAACATCCATGTGAATGATATGTTTTCCCCATCCTTTCACAGTTAGTCTGTGTATATATTTTTCTAAGAGGTGAGTCTCTTGGAGACAGGCTATTGTTGGGTTCTTTTTTTTTCCAATTCAATCTGCCAGTGTATATCTGTTGATGAGTTGAGTCCATTAACATTCAGTGTTATTATTGAGAGTTGATTTATGTTTCCTGTTATTTTGGTTCATTTCTAGTTATCAAGTTGAAATAGATTCTACTTTGATTAACTATTCTGTTAGTTTTAGTTTCTGTATGTTTTTTATTTGTGTATTTTATTTTTTCTTAATAAAATATTTATTGGGTTTTATAATGCCAGCTTTCTAGTTGTGATTTTTTTTAACTTTTGTTATAATAAACAAAATAGACAAATAAACAAAAACTTCCATAATAGGAAGTTTTTATCTCATATTAAAATCTGATATAATTTAGTATTCTATGCAGAATCTGTTTTCTTTCAGAGTTTAGTATATATTATTTCAAGACCTCCTAGCTTTTAGGGTCTTTGAAAAATCAGCTGAGATCTGGATCAGTTTTCCTCTGAATATGACCAATCATTTTTCACTATCAGGTTTTAAAATTCTATTATAAGTAAAATTCTATACTTATTCTGTGTGTTAGGCATTTTCATACTATTGTGGCTAGGAGTGTTGTAATTCTATATATTTGGAGTTGTATATAACTTCTGTGTTTGATTTTTCATTTCATTCTTAAGATTTTGGAAATGTTCAGTTATTTCATTGAAAAGATTGTTCATTTTTTGTTTTGAAATTCAATACCTTCATCTATCACAGTGAATCTTAAATTCGGCCTTTTCTTATTATCCCATATATATATTTTTAAATTCTGTTCATGGTTTGGTAACATCTTTTTTCCATGATGAACTTTATTTTCAAGATTATGCACTACTTCTTTATTACCTGAATATTTGTCCTATAAGTCATCTAGTGTATTGGTGATGCTTTGCATTGCATTTATAATTTGATTTGTTGATTTCTGAATTTTGAAAATTTCTGAATGGTTTTTCTTTAGAACTTCTATTTCCTTCTTGATATTTTACTTCTTGTGTCTTCTCTGTGATTTTACTTTTTACGTTATCTTTTATCTCATAGATCAGTTGTAATATAAACTTTCAAAATTCCTTCTCTGATATTTTCTTCACTGTAGTTTTTGTGGAATCTGATTTTGAGTCATTCTGGTTTGTTTGTGATGCTTTGTTCCCTTTCTTGTTCATATTGTTTGTGTGTCTATTCATGTATCAAAATGGATCTCTAGCAACAGAACTTCTATTCTGTGCATTTCTAGTGATCCTGTAGATATCTTGTGGCTCACAGGTTGTGGGGGGAGCCAAATAATTGCAACTAGCTGTGCATAAAAAAATATAGAACTAAATTGCATACTTAATTTTTATATTCACACAAAGTGACTGTATCAATTTATATCAGTAACGACAGTAAGTAATCATGACTTATATCTTTCATAAAATAAAAGAGTATGTGTTTTCTATTGCTTCAATTGTATTAATTGTTGCTTTGGCATTAGTGGTGGTGTGTGGAGTTTTATAAACCAAGAGTTCTGGGAGAAATTTAAAATAGAGTTCATTATGAAGAAAAAAGCAATGGTGATAGAAAAGGATTAGCAGTTTCAGGATGTGAGTAGGGCAGAAGCAAAGTGCTATACGATGTATTGTTTATGAGGAAGAAGGAAAAACAAGTAAAAGAAATAAAGAGTAAAGTGAGAATAATGGAATTTGACTGTTTGTAAGAGAAAAGAAATAGAAACAAAAAGAAATAAAAGGTTTGAAACAGAACACAAACTCTCCAAAACAGGCTAATTGAAAACTTTAACCCTTAACAACAGAGTAAGGAAAAATAAATATGTTTCAGGACAGTACAAATGAGAAAGCATGAACAAACATGTACAAGTGTATGAATGTCCTTCATGTATCCATCAGTACACATACTAAAACTAAAAAGTTAAAAAAAAAACAGGATTGTTACTGAAAGTATGTGCTTGCTGTCTCTTCCAAAGTGTCTTTCCATCTCTCAGTTTCCATTCTCCATGGTATGGTATGGGGAGCTGTGAAAGGTTTTGTCAGCTCCATGCCCAGGGTATAGGTCATGCTAGGTTCTACAATATGTTCTCAGGGGAGGCAGTGAGTTCCTGTCTTTGCCCCATGTGTTTCATTTCATGGGTATTTACTGGGCATAAATAAATCAATGCACACCTAGGACTTTACTCTACTTTTCTCCCCAGGGCTACATTCATGGTACAGGGAAGCCGGGCTTTACCAGTACTGTTTTTTCAGGGTACTGTTCTTTCTTACCTCCTTAGGTCTGCCCTCAAGCACCAAGGTCCATCACTTCTGCTCATTGAGATTTTGAAGCAACTGCCACTGGTCTTGGGCACAGCTATGTCAAGGGAAGAGAGGAGGACAGGCTCTCTTTGGCCTATCTGACTAGTATTACCCCCAGGAGAAATACTGTCCATGCCAGAAATTCTTCTGATTTGCTAGGCTCAGTTTATGTCTTGTGGATGGTGTCTGTCAGATTTATATATCCGACTGAGCCCCAACACATGGATCTAAATTCTCAGTCTGAGTTGGTGCAGATGTTTAAATATGTCTCCAGCTTCATCTCTCTGTACATTCCAGGCAGACCGGTTATGACTTTCATGCCACAGTTTAATGAGTAGAATAGCTTGACCTTCTGGTCCCACATTCTGCATTCCAAGACTGTCTGCAGCACTTTTCTCATATATATATATATATATATATATATATATATATATATATAAAATTAGTTTTAGGTAGACACAGTATCTTTATTGTATTTTACATGGATTGAAACCAGTGCCTCATGCATGCTAGGCAAATACTCTACCACTGAGCCATAACCCTAGCCCCTTGTCTACATCACTTTTCAGTCTTTTTTTGTCTTAATGTACTGATTTCCCCCACTCACATCAAGATCCTAAGCTCCAGCTCTGTTTCTCATCTTTTTCTGATATACCCCAAATTCCCCAGTTTTCAAGGTCTCTCTGTTCAATACTGAGTATTGAGTATCAGTGGCATGCTTTTATCTCCCACCTCACAGAGAAGCAGTTTTCTCACTCTCTGAGTCCCATATGGTGGATCTGTGAGGAAATCCACTTCCTGCTAATTCACCATCATGTCTCTCCTTGTTTGACACTTACATATTTATGCTACTTTATTTGACAATGATAATGTTTTTTTTTTTCATTTTTGCAACTTTTATTAAGGATTATGATTATGGGACCAATGATTTACTTTTAAGTATCAAAATTTTATAATTCCTGTTGTTTCTTCCTTGCATTTGATAAGTACAAAGTGGGAGACATAGGTGTTGTTAATGCATTCATTACTTACCTGTCAGAAATACAATTAATATTAATTCTAAAAATTTCTCCGAGTCTTTGTCTGGAGGAACATTTTATAACAAAATGTCAGAGTCGTAAAATTTTATATTTTATATTTCTGTTTTTGAATAATTATATATTTTACTGTTTTATTTAATAGTGAAAGAAAGTCCTAAAGATGACTCATTAAGAAGGTATGAATTTATAGATTTTAAATAAAAAATGTCTATTAACTAAGTGGAGAGTGAAGGTAGAAGGATTTGTTGAGTATTCTAGTGTGGGACAGACACCACATTCAGTTAACACTTGTTTCCTGAAGTTGTTTTATAAGCACTTTGAAAGTATCTGTGCTATTATAATCTGTTAATTACTAATTAAGAGCTGTCATTCATAGAGGTTGACCATTTGTTTCATATTTGTGTAATTAATAAGTTTCAGGCCTGTGTTTAGGCTGTAGTATTACCTAGATGACAACTCTATTGTGTTGTTCCATTTTACAGGTTGATACCAAGTGGGACCTATACAGGAAAAATCAATTTATAATTTATTTCAATGTGTCTGACAAATGTATTCTAAATAACATATATATTCACATTTTAACTTTCAAATTGCGTATCATCAATTTAGAAAGTCAAAGGCAGTTGTGTGTTAATTCTGATTTATATTTTACCTCATAAGCCAGGTTATAGTCCAAGATTTTGTCCTGATATTGACAGTTCAAACTAGTAATCAGGTTTTTTTTTAATATATCAAAAGCTTTGGTGGAAAATCTCACAGAGCTATGGCCTCATGTTTTCTAATAAACAAGAAGATCAGGCAAGTGCTGTAGAGAAATTATTTTACTGGAAATTAAGAATAACACTTTTTAGACAATGTTGTATTACTTATATTAATCCTTAGAGGGCATTCTTATTTCTCTACTTATTGATTTTCCAGTTAGATTCTCTTCAATTACTACCCCTAACAATTTTATGAAGACTTTTACTTTTTTCCTTTTTTTTCTTTTTTATGACTATAACCTTTTATTTAATTTCTATTTGTATTTTCTGTTTTGTTCTCTTTGTGTTTCTGTTTTGTCAATTGAATTTTTTTCTTTTGACAGATCAAAAGTTTAGAAATTTCAGAATTTTAAGGAATTTTGAAACCTTCTAGTCTTTCAGCATGTGTTCTACATGCCAGCCAAATGATAGTTTTGAGGATGTACCTTAAACTTAAATATATTAAAGGGAGTTTTCTGGGTACAAACAATGACAACAATGAGATTTAAACTCCAGTTTCTTAATTCTGAGCTCAGTACATTTTCTGCTTATCATTTTTAAGGTGATTTTTTAAAAAATAATAGATTGAAGATTGACTATAAGAACCCAACTAAAGAGGACAAGACTAGAATTTTTAAGTGAACATAGTGGTAGAGGATCAAAATTTAACTAGTGAAGGAAAGGGCTATATAAGTATTCACCAAGAGTAACAACACTGTGTTGGGTAGGAATAAGCATTTTTAAAAAAAGACCAAAATCTTAGGGTTTATGATTAGTTTGATGAGCACAAAACAGGAATGAAGGACACAGTATATTAAAAGCTCTCTATAATGGCATAATAACACAAAATTTAGAGGAAGTCTTAATAGCTTGTATTTTGCCTGTTTTCATCTCTGTGATACAAGAATGGATTAGAGACTAGTGAAACCGACTGTGGGAATTGTTAGAATACATGGATCTGTGGCACAAAGCAGGTTTTCATTCACCTTTACTTTCTTTCCAAATTGCTGATGTCCTTAAAATGTACATGTAGTGCTGGGCAATGGAGTGATTGACAGGGAAAGTTATTAAAAAGCTTCAGTTGAGTATTTGGAAAGGTATTCAGACAGGCCAATGATTGAGACTCCAGTTAGTTTAACCTGTGTCAGGAATCTGAATATTCAAGGGATGTAGATTTCAAGACTGCCACTGAGTTTTGCAGATGAGTGACTGGGAAATGGATTCCCAGAGGAAGGAGGATATTTACATAATAGCTAGGGAAACAGAGGTACAAATACCAAGATTCTGCTTTTCTGGAAGTCTTTCCCCCTGAGTGTCTGAGTTCCTGGAAAGGTCTTAAAGGGCTTGCTAGTTTATGAGGACCTGAATAAAGTGAGACCTATACAGGAAAAAATCAATTTTATAATTTATTTCAATGTTTCTGACAAAGGTATTCTAAATAACATATATATTCACTTTTTAACTTTCAATAATTTTTAAAGTTCCAGAGAACTCTGTGTATTATTTGTGGGTAGAGGGAATAAATAGTGTATTATTATTGGTGATTTCCATCCTGTAAAACAACATTGCTTAGTATTTGACTCCTGGATATCCATGAGAGAGAACTGTGCCTCTTGTTATCTTGTCTTGTGTTACCAGAGGTTTGTTTCAGTTCAGGTGAAAAAAAAAATATCAGCCATTACTTGGGTTTTAAATTCAGCCTTCAAGACAGGCAATTTGCAAGAACAAATTATTATCTGTTTCTGCTCATGTATTGACTATTGCTCTGAATTGGAACTAAGAGTGCCTTAATATCTATATTGAATATTTTATAGATTCACAGCAGTAGAGTCACAAAGAGGTGAATACAAGCTATTTTTTAATTAGAGGTTATATTTTAATTATATCAATCAAGAAATACCATTTAATAAGTTATACCATAAATTAAACAGAGTTTATTTTAAAAAGAAAACTATTCACCATTTTTGTTACACATTTTTGCTTTAAAGATCTATCAAAAAATCACACTCAGATGATTCCTTGTTTGCAATGGTTGGGGGCAGCTATGAAGCTCATATTAAGGTAAAGTGATCTTTTGTAAAAAACCTCATGTTCTTGCTCTGAATTTTGTGTTTTAAGATGTTACTGCTGAAAATTAAGCTATATTTTTTCTTATATTTTATATGAATATTTGCTAAGAATCCATTTCAAAGAATTATGTTGATTTTTTTAAAAAAATGCTTTTTGTATCACTATTCTCTCAAGTACTTGAGGATCGTGGGGGCTGGAAGTAACAATGGGCTGTGAAATACATAGTGAAAGACAAATTGCATTAGAAACAGCTTTCTAACTGTACAGGAAATATATTTATTGAAGGATTTTTTGTATCAGTTTTCATTACTGTGGTTTTTAAATCATTCTTAAATGACTTACAATACTCATGCCTAAATTAATTTTTATAGAATTTGGAATTTCCCTGGTGCCTTTAGTTTGGAATAAGTATACATCAGAATGCTTATTCTGTTGTATCCTATAGTAGTGGAGAAAAATAATTATTTTGTCATCTTTGGTTCTTATTATCCCTTAATTTTTTTTTCTTCCTAGAACATCCCAGAAAAAGGAGGAGAATTTATTGAAGCTTCCAGACAATCCATGAAGGATGGTAAGCAATGTGAAGACTGCCTGAAATTGTGCTGCTTATTGACTTTAAATTACAGAATTTTTATATACTCTTCATTTTGTTTTAATTGTCAGAAGTAAAATATGACACTGGGAACCAAAAGAGTGGAAATTTACCTGACAAGAGTAAACCTTCGAGTCGAAAGAAGGAAATACTTGAAACCACACTTGTGCAGGCAATCAGAATAAAGAATGATTGTCCTTCAATTCCATCACCTGAATCAAAGGTAATGGGTTAAAAAAATCTTTCCATTTTTTTAACATATCATCTTCCAGGAAGAAAAACATGCTAGAAAGAAATATGGCTACAAGGTTATAGTAGAAAACAAGGAGAGCAACAGGTGAGGTATATGTACAGAATTAACATTGCCAGAAAGTGGTGGGAATAAACAGTTCTTCAGTGTGCCCTTATAGAAGGAAAGAAATAGAAAAGAAGGAAAAAGAACAGCTTTATGAATATGAAGCTGAGAAAAGTGGATGCATACAAAGAATTCATTTATGAAGGGAAATTCAAGTACCCAGATTGAATAAGAGAGTCAAGATGGCTGATACTTAAAATAAGAAATATTGAAATTAAGAAGAGCATCAACTCAATATTAGGCCAAACATAGGAATGTTAGGGGAAGTACATGCTGGACAATTGAATAATGTGTTATATTTGTCTATTATTTACTCTTGACATCCTTGAATGACTAGGAGGCAGGGTTTGGGATTACAATCACAATCATTTGTTATTATAATGAATAGAAAAATAAACAAATAAATGTGGCATATTTTAGATGCTTAAGAAATCATTCTTTTCTTTGTGCTTCTGTTCCTATTAAAGCTTCAAGTAATTTATATTTAGTAACAATTAATACAGACTTAATATGTTGATGGTCAGTGCTTGTTGGATTATATCACAAT
This sequence comes from Callospermophilus lateralis, assembly GCF_048772815.1. Classification (NCBI taxonomy): domain Eukaryota; kingdom Metazoa; phylum Chordata; class Mammalia; order Rodentia; family Sciuridae; genus Callospermophilus; species Callospermophilus lateralis. The sequence continues at coordinate 3,859,234 of NW_027514713.1, read as the reverse complement.
GGACTCTATTGTCACGTATAACTAAAAAGAAATCAATAAAATAAATATATATGCATATATAAATAGTACTGCTATTAAAAAATACTAATCCAAACAAGTGAGTAATAGTGGTAGTGAACATTATAAATGAAAAATAAATGAACTTGTAAAAATTAAAAAAAGATGATCAGGTTTTAAAAATTGATACACATTAATTATACAGAATTTTCACAGTGGCATATTTTTACATACATATAGATCAAATATACTCCAATAATGCTATCTTTAACATTCCTTCCTCCATACTCCCAATTTTATGGATAAAATTTATTATTCATCTATTTTTATGTTGAACATTTCCACCTCTAGTTTTCCATGTGAGAGAAATATATGATACTTTTTTCCTGAGACTGGATTATATTATTTAACATTATGCTTCCCTGTTTTATACATTTTCTTAAAATTAACTTAGTTTTGTTGTTCTCTATGCATAGAAATCTTCTTTGTGTATATATACCACATTTTCTTTATCCATTCTTTTATTAACTAGCATCTAGCCTGACTCTATAACTTGCCTATTATTAATAGTGTCATGGCAAAGATGGGCATATGTATATCTCTAAAATAAGCTGACCTTAATATTTTCTGATAAGTACTGAGTAGTATATTTGAATTATAAAGTAGTTCTATGTTCAGTTTTTGAGTAGCCTTCATATGAATTTCCATAGGGATATAGTAATTTATGTTCCTGCCATTCACATATAAGAGATTTTTCTCCTCATCTTCCCAGTATTATTTGCCTTCTTGATGATTGCTTTTTTGAATAGTGGAAATGGGAGCTTGATATTGTTTTGATTTGCATATTCTCGATTGATAAAGGTATTATGGTTTTTTTTTTTTTTCCCTGAAGTGTTGGCCATTTGTATCTCTTATTTCGAGAACTAGCTGTGCATTTGCTCTTTATTGAAAAGGTTTTTGTTTTTCTGGTGTTAAGATATTTGCATTAATATTTTTAGGATATTAATCCTCTGTCAGAAGAGAGCTGGCAAAGCTTTTCTCCATTTCTGGAGGCTACCACTTCTTACCGTTTTGTGTTTCACTTACTATGCAGGAATTTTTCAGTTTGATGCACCCTCTCTTATCCATTGTTGCTCTTATTTTCTGAGCTGTAGGGGGCTCTATTCAGGAAGTTATTGCCTACATATTGAAGTGTTTTCCATATATTTTCTTCTAGCATTTGTAAACCTTCTAGTCTGGTACATATGTCTTTAGTTCTTTCTGAATAAACTCTTGTATAGTGTTAGAAAATAGGCATCTAGGTTTCTTCTTTTACATATGGTTATCTAGTTTTTCCAACACTATTTCTAAAATGTCATATTTTCTCCAAAATATATTTTTGGTGTCTTTGCCTAGTATCACATGACTGTACCTGTGTGGGTTTGCTGTCTGACTTCTCTTCTATCCATTGGTCTATGGGTCTTTCTTTACACCAGGACCGTGGTTTTTATTACTATGGCTCTGTTTTATATTTTGAAATTGGGCATTGTAGTTTATCCATTGTTATCAGTATCACTTTGTCTAAGTATTTTTTTGTTTGTTTGTTTTTCTTCCATACAAATTTAGAAGTAGTTATTTTCCCTCCATTTCTGCGAACAATACCATTTGAATTTGAATGGGAATACATGGAATCTATAACTCATTTATGGTACTATGCCCATTTTCACAATATTAATTCTGCTTATCTATGAACATAGCAGATCTTTTTACTTCCTATTGTTTTCTTATTTTCCTTTTCATCAATGTGTAATTTTACTTGAAGAGGTCATTCACTTTCTCGTTTAGGGTTATTCCTAGCTATTTTTAAAGTTATTTGAATGAGCTATTAGTCTTGCTTTATTCTCTCTAGGTTTGCTATGGTATATAGACAGTTTATTTTTATATGTTTATTTTGTGTCCTGTTACTCTGATGAATTCATTCATCAAAGTAGAATTTTCATAATATATTATTTATGGTTTCTAAGTATAGGACTACATCATTTGCATATAGAAATAATTTAACATTTTAACTTTCCTATTTGAATCCTTTTTATTTCTTTCTTTTTTTCTAAATTTTAAGTACTGTAATTAGTGAGATTGGTGGCAATGAACACCCTTGTGTGTTTCTTGATTCTAGAGAAAATGTTCTTCTTCATTTTACTATTGGCTTTGGATTTGATATACTTGGTCTTTATTATCTTTTAATAAAATTCTCCCATTTCTAATCTCTCAAGGCTTTGTCATTAGGTCCACTGAATTTGTCAAAGGATTTTCCTGCAGCTTCTTAAAAGATCAATTTGCTCTTGATTCTATATGTGGCGTATTAGTTTTATTGATTTGCATGTATTGGACCATCCTGGAGCAAAATCAGCTTTTATCGATTTTTTTTTTTTTTTTTTTTTTTTGGTATGTGACTAGAGTCTCAAACCAGGAGCATGGTACGAAGGAGCCACATCCCCAGCACCTTTTATTGTTCACTTTGATAACAGATCTCACTAAGTTTCCCAGGCTGGCTTTTAAATTACAGTGTTCCTCAAACAACCTGATGCTTTTCTGAGAGTATACACCTATACCACTATGCCTGATATGTATGTTATTTTGTAATGTGTTGTTGAATGTGGTTTGCAAAGATTTTATGAGAATTTTTATACTATGTTTCTCAAGTCTATTGATATCTAGTTTTTTCCTTGTTCTGTCCAATATTCACTTTTCCAGTCAGGGTAATACTTTGCAGAATTGCTTTGGAAGCATCTTTCCTTTGCTCTTAAATATAATGGGGGATTAATATCAGTTCTTCTTTAAATATCTGATAAAATTTAGCCATGTATTCACCTCTGAACTTCTGGTCCATAAGGCTTTTTATTATTGCTTCAACCTTCTTGCTTATTATTGAGCTATGTTTTTCTCTATCTATTTGATTCAACATTTTATGACATATTTCATTAATATCACTTAGATTTATTTATCTTTCAATTTTATTCTTTAAAATAGTCTAAATTTTTCCCATTCATTGAAATATAAATTTTCTAATAGACTCTAGAGAACTTCTGGATTTCAGTGATATCTGTTTTAATTTCACTTTTTGTTTCTAGCTTTATTCATCTGTATCTTCCAAGGCCAAATTACCATTTTAACAACGAACTATTTGTTTCATTATTACTATGTCTTTTAAAAAATTATCTATTTTATAATTTTGGCTCTGACTTTAATTAATTCTTTTCTTGTATTGGTTTTAGAACTCATTTGCTGAAGTTTTTCTTAGAACTTGGGATGCATCATGAGGTTTTTAAATTGAAATATCTTAGATTTTTAAATGGAGGTAGCCCTTAGTATAAACTGCCCTCATACAACTGCTTTTGGTGGATTAGTGGAGGGATATCAGAAGGGATAGAAAATATACTGGGCAGTAAGATTTGTCTAAATATGTTATATGCATTTCTGTATACGTTATAATGAACCCCACTATCATATATATATCATATATGTATATATAAAATGTCTCAATAAAAGAAAAAAAAACAAACAACAAAAAAGATCTGCTTTTACTTTAACCCATAAATGTATCGATGTTGTGTTTTTATTCTCATGTGGTTCTCAGGTTTATTTAAAACTTCCCTCCCCTAATTTTATTAGTGACCCGACTTTATTATTCATTGTTCAAGTGTCCATGCAATTTCTATAGTTTTACTCACTGTTTGCTTCTTTTTATTAATTAGATCATCATTTCATATATAATATTGAGGTTCATTTTTAAATAATCATACAAGCATGGTATACAATTTTCCAATTCTACTCCACTGTTCTTTCTTGTATTTATTTGTAGTTGTTTTAATTAGTGCATCATTGATATAAAGGTCAAATTCAGAGTGATATATTCTTAAGTGTACAAACGAAAATTTTTTCAGATTCATTTCACCACACTTCCTCTAGCAGTCCCTCCATACCTCCTAATCTCCTCCTCGACTCCACTGACCTCTCTTCTGTTTTTAGGGAACCCCCCCATTTTCCCTTTATTTTTATCTACCTTCTTAATAGAAGGGAAAATATTCAGCCTTTGATTTTTGAGTCTGAGCAGGATATTTACTTTCGCTTAGTGGGACATTTTCCAGTTCCATTCATTTACTAACCAATGCCATTATTTCTTTCAATTGATGACTTACTGAGTAGAGCTTCATTTTATATATATGCCACATTTTCTTTATACATTAGTCTGTTGATTGGCAACTAGGCTTCATTTGATATCCTTTCTATTTTGAATTGTGCTGCCATAAACTCTGATGTGGCTACATCCCTAAAATATGCTGATTTTAAATCTTTTGTATCTATACCAAGCAATGGAAGAGTTGGGTGTACCTTTCTTCTGCATCCTCATCAACATTTACTATTATTTGTGTTTTTGATAATTGCCATTTTGAAGAGAATGAGATAAAATCTCAATGTAGTTTTTATTTGTATTTCCAAACTGCTGGAGATGTTGAACTTTTTAAAATATATTTATTGTTCAATTGTAATTCTTTTTAGAAAGATACCTTTAGTGTTTTTCAATTTATTCTGTGAGTTATTAATTGTTTGTGACAAGTTTTTTGAGTTCTTTATATATTTTGAATATTAACTCACATTTGTGCATCAGGTGGCAAAGATCTCCATTTTTACAGCCTCTGTCTTCATGCTCTTATTTGTTTCCTTTAGTATTCAGAAGTTTTTAATTTTATGCCGTCCTACTTATTGATTCTTGGTTTTATGTCTTATGCTTTAGGAGTTTTATTAGGATAATTGATGATTGTGATAATATGTTGAAAAGTTCAGCTTACAATTTTATCTAGCAGCTGTAGAGTTTCTTGGGTAATTCCTAAATCTTTGATCCACTCTTGAGTTGCTTTTCCTCTTCATGAGTTTGGGTATTTTTTTCCCAGACCCACTTGTTAAAAAGGCTGCATGTGTTGTTTTCTAATAGCAATCCATTGTGATGTGATAAGGGATAAATGGAATTATTTTGTTTTTTGTATTTACTAAGACATGCATTGTATCCTAATATATCATCTATTATAAAGAAAGTTTTTTATTGCTAACAAATTATGAGTTCTGTTCTTGTCAGATGAAAGAGTGCGTAGACAAATATTACGTTGTCATGATAAAAAGTAAAAGTGATATATAGGAAAGTTATTGAAAGTTTCCTATATTGAATATATAGGAAAGTTTGTCCACGTAACCAGTCACTGGTGATTAGTATTAATGTCACCCACACTTCTGTTTTTATTGGGTCCTTCTGTCCCTTTAGGATGAATAGTGATTATTTTATAAAATTGGTTGCACTACCACTCACATATAAATATTTACAGCCATTTTTCTTGTTGTTGGATTTTTCCCTTTAGCTGTAGGTTGTGACCTTCTTTGCTAACTTTGAGTAATTGTTGTTTAAAGTCACCTTTATCAAATTTGCAAATAGCTACTGCTTTTTTTGGCTTCCATTTACATGGAATATCTGTCTATTCTTTCAGTTTTATTCTGTGAACATCGTTGCATGTCAGGCTGTGTTTCTTGTAGACAACATACATTTGGGTCTTGTTTGTTAATTGAGTATTTTAATCTATGTCTTTTGAGTTGATAATTAACTCGATGTGAATCCAATGTTAATGAAGTGTGTTTCTTTATAATATAGGGATCACTCTTTGTTTCTATTTGCTTATCCACTCTTCTAGTTACATTTATTCTTTTATATTCTCCCATGATTTATTTTAATCTTCTTCTTGTGTATATAGAATTCCATAGTGAATCTTCTACACTGGCAGGTTAGTTGTCATAGTTTATTTTAGTTTATTCTTGTCTTGAAAGGTGTTTATTTCTGAAGAATAACTTTGATGTAGATAACAATGTAGGCTGGCAGTACTGAAGTAAGACAGATAAGACTGGACACCAGAAGAATTAGCAAAATGCAGGTTTATTGTCTGCAGCTTGTCCAGAGGGGGCTTTCACCTGAAACAAATTCTCTCTATGAATGCTGAGTCTAGACATTTGTTGAGCTTTATACCCGGTGGTGTGGAAATGGGAGCCTGGAAGTATCCATTTTGCAGGGGTCTACATGAAAGTTTTTTTTTTTTTTCTGTGAGTACTCAGAAGTTACCTATTGTCTCATTTCTTAGAACTGTCAGGGATTTTACAGATTATACCACAAAAGCAGAGTACATTCATTAAGTCCAGGGATAAATTCAGTTTTTTCAAGACAGAGCAGATCAACAGAAAATAGGGTGTATAACAACATTTGAGTCATTTTGTAGAGATCTTAGCTAACACATTGTAAACAAGAACAATTGTGGTGAGGGTCTCTGGGGAAGCTTAATGAAGATGGGTTTGTGGAGGAGGGGGTGCCACTGTAATATTTCTATTTTAATGCTTGAAATATATTATTACATGTCCTGCTGGCCCTTAGAGTTATCCAGATGCATTGCCATTTACCAATAACTTGGTGCTTCTCTCTTGAATTTGTAAAAATCTTTCTTTGTTCTGAATTTTGGCATTTTAACCAAAATATAATGTAGACAGTTTCTTTTTGGCCATGTCTATTTGGCCTTCTAAATGCTTTCTGATGTTCTTATTTCCACAATTAAATATTTTTTTTCTGGTACAAGTTCATTGAATATGTTTCTATGCCATTAGTCTGTCTATACATTCCTTCCTTTAAGACCTTAATCTCAATTGGTCTTTTAAAGTTGCCCTAGAATACGTGGATATTCTTTTTTGTTTCCTCAGACACAATATGTGATATTTATTTATTTATTTATTTTTATTATTACATTTTATTAGATATATATGACATTACAATGATCTTGGTAATTCAAACGTTTGAATCAATTGGGGTATAATTTCTCATTTTTCTGATGGTAGAGATTGCAGAATCACACTGGTCATAGAGTCACCTATATACATACAATCATAATGTCTATTCTATTCTGCTGCCTTTCGTATCCCCCCTTTCCCTCCCCTCCCCTCCCATCATTTCTCTCTATCCAATTGAATGTTACACACTTTTTTCTCCTTTTAAAGTCTCTCATTTTTATTACATTAGGAAAGTTCTACATCATCCACCTTGTCTTCAAGACTTAACATTCTTCCATCTACCTGATGTAGTATATTTTCAGTACTTCTCATTTTGACTTTTATTTGATTTAATAAACTTATTGTTTCCAAATTTTCTGACCTTTTTTCCCCACAAACTCTTATTTCATTGTGAGGATATTCTTTCAAAACTTGGATTTTCTTCATTAGTTCTTGTTTTAGTCCTTTAATTTCTGAAATTATTTTCATAATAAATTGTTTGAATTCTTGGCTGTCCTACACATCAATGTATGTGTAGTAAGTTATTAGGGATTTAAACACTTTGGGCAATGTGTTAGTGCCTTGCACTCTCATTTTCTTGTTTTAATATACAGAGGTTTGTGCAGATATTCAAATAGATTTCTATTCTCTTAGATGTGGGCCATTTTCTTCAGCAGATTTCCCTTCAGATATTCCCCAAACTGAGTGTATGTTCTATTTTCAAAGCCCCAACTCATTGACAAACGTGCTGGGACCACTAATCCAAAGTAATTTAAGAGGAAAGAATAGCCACCAGTAATATCTAAAAGTTAGAAGCTAAGCATATGTTGACTTAAGACCAAAGCAAAAACTTTTAAAAATGATCTCTACAACTCAGGTAACCAATGAAAAAGTGGTAAGAATAAACAATATCCAACATTCAGTTGTGAGTGATTCTAAAATTAATACTAAAATACACAGAAAAAAGTAGAAGAAAAAATGAAAAAAGAAAATTAATGCAAATACAAATGAAAAATAAGAAAACAAGTACAAAGAAAATTAAACAAAAGATCATGTATGTTAGAAAGTGAAAAACAAATGATAAAAAAATGTCATTTAAAGATTCAGTGACAAGAAAAGCATGATTTCCTCATCTGATGTAATTCAAATATAGATAGTTTCTTCCCCAACTTCTACTTTTAAGATTAACCATTTTGGGGGTGTTTGTGGGGAGCAACTATAGTTCTACTTGTTTCTTCTCAATTCTAGCCTCAACAAGTCAGTACTGGTTGTGGAGTCTTGAATGTTGAAAAGTTTTCTTTGTGCCTACCAGGAAGTACTGTAGAATCATTTTTATATGAAGAGGTAAATCAATCACAGTATTGGTTTTTTATGTACCTGAGTATAGGGCTCTGGTTAGAGTAGGAGCTATCAACAAAACTCTAAGACATGGAGCCTGTGGGTCAGTCTGTGCTGAAAATTCCAATTCCACACTTCTTTCAGTGAGCTCAAGGTCATGCAAGACTTCAAGTCTCTGTGGTTGGTTTCACTTCTTTTAAGCATGGTAGAGATGGACTACATAAAGGTCTGTGCTTGGTTGGGGGAGATGCAGGGAACAAGCTTTTCAAAAGACCTTTCAAAGCATTCCAAAAATGTTCTGCCCCACAAAATCACATGCAACTCATCTTCTTTTCTTTTACTAATCTCAAAACACCAGTTTTGAAACGGAGATGTCCCCACTGCCCTCCATTCTATAATGCAGCCAACCAGCACACCATACTTCCTGCTGATCAGAGTTTTCAACATATCTCTGTTAATCTGGACCAAAAGGGTGGGTATCCACAATCCCAGTAAATACAGGCAGTCCCTGGGTCTTGGAGATAAAACATACAGGAGACCCTGATATCTCAAAGACAGAGTTCCAGCAATGGGACCTTTCTAAAGAGAGAACCCCCTTGGTGAATCACCAAGGAAATGACTATAATTGCTTCAGTTGAAGAAGTGGGGGTTCTTCCTTCACATGCCTCTAAGCACAGTGAGATAGCCAGACTCTGGAGATCGGCTCTCCTCTCTGTCGATGGTAGCAGCAAGTTGTTTTTGTTTTTGTTTTTGTTGTTGTTGTTGCTTTTTTACCAGAACCAATTCTGACTGTCTTCTTTTACATAATTCCTACAGGCACATTTAATTGAAACTCACCTCAGTTTCTATCCCTTGGATGACCATGTAACCATGACTACAGCTTTCCAGAGCTCCTTAGAGATCTGTGTCTCAGTTTCTTTTGTTGATAGAGCCTGACTTGTGTTGTTGATGACTCTTGACCTGCCAAATTCATGTCCTTGTTGGGTCCTAGAAATATAAGAACATAAAGGCCAGGGTTTCTGATCAACCATCAAGAAAGTCTAAAAAAAGGACCCCCAGTAAAGAAGTTTCTTCAGTAAGCACTCTGATTCTGCTGAGAAGAATCTGCAGTGCACCTGTCCTCCATTGACATCTCAGGCTAATCCAACTTGATGAAACTCATTACTGGAAGTTAAAATACAATTTTTTTAAGATTATAGAGGGTGTGAGCCTACCAGAGAAGAGCTTCCACCTAGCCAGTTTTCCCTGAAAACTGCTGTAGTTAAATTATTTTATTAACTATTTTATTACTCTAAAAAACATATTTTTTGGTCTAATCTGTTCATTGGCTCTCTGTAATTGCACTCCACTGCATGCCCTTACTCAGGTTTGCCAAACATACACTAGTTGATTTGACTCAAATTCAGGGTGCAGTCAGTAACCACTGTACGTATCTACATATATGTTTTTTACCATAGTATAATATTTTGTAATTTTTTCTTGTGTGGAAACTGTATTGGAAAAGAAAGAAAACTTTTTTCAAAACCAGTTTATCATTTTATTACACTAGTTTTCCTATCAGTAAAAGTTTCACCAAAATAAATTTAGATTTCTGTAAGCCCTTGCTTCCCTGAATAAAACAGTGGGAACATGGCTTCTTTTCTACTTGATGTGACATAATTCATTCTCAACAGGAAAAGCTTATAATTAGAATGTTTTAAATGTTTAATGATGTGTAGCAAATGTGTATATACATACATATGTGTGTGTATACAACTTAAACTATATACATGTTATATAGTATATATGTTATATATGGTAGAAGGTCCTCTTATTTTTAGTAGTAATTTATGAGTAGTGCTCGGTGTAATGAAGTTACTTCCTGATAGAAATATGCACATCAGTTAGTGTACTATTGGTAGTTCTCTCCCTCCCTCCCTCCCCCCCCTCCCTCCCTCCCTCCCCCCCCTCTTCTTTTAGCTGTCAATGGACCTTTGTTTTATTCATTTATATGCAGTGCTGAGACTTGAACCCAGTTCCTCACACATGCATGGCAAGCACTCTGCCACTGATCCACAACCCTAGCCCTCGTGTTGATAGTTCTCTATTGTCCTTCTATCCTGGTTTTATAGAGTTAGTAGACAAATCAATATAATATTTGGCTGATTTGCAGAGTATATATAACACTGTGATATAAAATATTTCAACTTTTAATGTGTACTTCTCTAGTTTTTAAATCTAATTTATTTCAAATCTGGAAAATTAGGTGTCTCCTTAGAATACTGATTAGGCAATCTTCATATAATTCATTGGTGATATAATTTTAGCAGACGACTCTCTCTCAGATTCTTCCTCAGAATAGTGTTGGTCATTCATTTGGTGATGCACATCAAAGAGAAAAAGATGGTATAAATGGACATACAGAAGGTAAGAACCACTCATTATAAAATCATTGGATATAATGCATGTTTAAAACATGAGCACTAGTGTGATTTAATAGTGGAAGAAATGAAAATAATAAATAGTATGGGAGTTAAAATAGTGTATCTTAACAAGTTGCAACCACAGGGTAAGTTGGAGTTGTCCTGGAGGAGCTGAGTTATTAGGTCCATTTCCAGACCTGCTTAAATCAGAGGAAAGTTGGGATATAAGAAAAGGGGAGAGAAGAATTCAGAAATGAAGAATGAGAAAAGACTATAGACAACAACAACCAAAAAGAAAAAGAAAAAATAAGAAGATGCACATTGATGATGGCCTGATAAAACATTCCTTGGAAAGATTATGACTTCTAATACATCTACAAATTAGAGTACAAATTGGGAGAATTTTAAAAATGAGAAATTCAAATATTACATGGTAAACCCAAGGAACTTAAACAGTTGGTGTGTTTTATTCTACATGTCATTTGAAACCTTGTGTAACAGTACAGAGCTCTTATTCCAGAGATCCAGCTTTGTGCTTTATTACTTAATGAAACTTCATTCTACACTGGCCCCAGGAAATGATATATCCTCTATTTTTCATGGAACATTGTTGCCATTCTGGCCTGCTTTCTTCTATTTGGCACTCCTGCCATTTTCTTATTCATTTCTGCTCATGCATATGCTCTCCATACTCATCCTATCTTCAGCATTAGGAGCCATCTAGCTAAAATGCAAATGTGACTATGAACCGCTTTAGAAGATAAAAGGCCAGCTTTTAAAATTACCCAGAAATCCTTCATGAGTTAAGCCTAACACTTTATCCTTTCCCTTAATTTTACTGTCATCTGGATGGCTCCTCACCAATCCCTATATTTTTAGACAAATACTGACCCATTTAATGCTTCAGTCTGTGTGTAGCTACAGCCTTTTAAGCTTTCCCCATTTTCTGCCTCTGACTGGTAACCTCATTCCTTTAGTCTCTGCTGAATTCTAGCTCTAGGAAAGCCACTATTCCTGGCAACTTTTTACTCTATTCTCATAGGGAACATATTAATTTTTGGTTCAAATAAACTGTTGATGCTAGGTGATGTAAAAGAGGTCTTCTCAAGTTCAGGAGCCAAAGGACTAGACAGGGGAAGGAGTAATTTACAAGTCAACTGGTAGATATCCAGTTGAACAGTGGCTGAAATGCTGAGATACCTCAAGGGGGTAAAAACAGTTTATGACAAGAAGATTGGTAATCATGCAGGACTGAACAGACTAAGTCTTAGAGAAGAACACATTTTTTAGAGTAATATAGAAAAACATTGCATATGCAAGATATTCATTGATAACAGTAGAAAGAGTCTAAGTCACTGTGGAAATGACTACTTATGAATAGTTACTTTTAAAAGTTAATGTCATGGGGAAGAGAATAGCAAATTATGTGTATCCCCACATTTCTATAGTGTTTTTAAAATTTAATTCTGGCAAATTTTTATTCATCTTGAGTGGATATACCTTTGAGATATTCTTGTTTTCTTAAACCTGGTGATACATATTGTCTCCTCAGGTAGACTGTTGAAGTTTTATACCACTAAAAACATTCCCTGAAAAAAATTCTTTGCTGGGTACAGTGGATCACCTCTAAACAAAGCTATTGGGAGATTGAGACAAGTCTGTTTGTTCTGGCAAGTCTCAGGCCAGAACAAACATTTTAGAGAGACCCAGTTTCCAAAAATAAACAAATATATAATTCTGGCAGAGCTCTTGCAATGTTGCAAAGTTCTAGGGTTAAATCACTGAGTACACACAAGTATACCCCACCAATAAACAGTTAAAGAGGTAATATCACCTAAAATTCAAGCTTATTATTACTTTTTATTTTTGGCAGACTGTCATTCTCTCTAAATATTCTAAGTAGTTTACGTAAATCTACATACATTTTTCAGCTGAACCACTTTGGTTCTCATCATCTGAAGAAGAGGAGGAAGGTCTTGATGACACCAAAAGTAAGCAGCCACAGGTGTGTTCACTCATATATATTTTTTAAAACTTCTGATTTCTTACTGTATTCCTTAGTTTAAGAAAGTCAATATGGGCAAATTTGATTACCTTTCATAAGAGTGGTTTGAAATCTAAAGGTGATAATTTAATATTCAAACCTAATAGAATTTAACTGGTTATGAATCTGAAAATAGCATTAAAATTCAGGATAATATATAGATAAATATTATCCTTGTGATTCGGGCAGAGTTTTTCTGAATATTATTTGGGTTTCCATTTTTTTAATCCCAGAAAATGATGAAGAAGTTAAAATTAGTGGTTTTGCAAATAACCATTTAATTAATGAACATTAATTGTGATGGTCATTGAGTACATTTATGGTAAAGGATGGTCCTTCCCAGTGGCTCAGTTTTAGTTACATATAAACATGGAAAATCACACCCATCTCAGGTGCTCTTTGGGTATCATAGGCAGAGTGAGTGAAAAGACACACATACATGCAGATCCTAATCAGACAGCAATTTCAGACCAGTTTTTCTCATACACTCAAATGTGCATATCTCACACACCCAGCCCATGGACAGCTGGTGAAATCCTTGAATTCATTTACTATTATAAAAGCCAAAGTTCTAGGTTTCATTTGGTCTGAGGCTCTCTACAGTGCCTCTCCAGGTTTTCTTTTTTTCCATAGCTGCTCTTTTTTCATCCAGAATGCACACAGGAGCCAATATGACTCAAGCTCTGAAAAATGGTCAGGAAGTGCTGTACATTTTTGTGCTGTCATTTTTCTTCATTGGTGTACTTTTTAGTTCTCTCTCAGAGGAACTTGTTGTTTACTCTACCCAGATCCTGTGTGTTGCTTTCTAACAGTACAATAGAAATATTTCTTCACCCTACTTTGTCATTTTATTAAACTGGATTTTCTCTCAGTGAAACACTTACTATAAGCTCCTTAGATCCTCTGAGACTGTGATGACCAAAATGAGGCAAGTCCAACAAAGTCTTATTCCTGCTCAACATCATATAATTCCAAATCTCTTATCACACTGAGTCTCATAAGTCTGTTATTTAAAACACGTAATGCAACATAATATTAATTATATTTCTCAAGAATGTTTAATTAAATATTTAATGCATTCTCATCTTGTGGGGTTGTGATATATGTTTGTTTACACTCTTAGAATACATGCATTCATGTTATTAAATTTTCAGGGAATACCTTTTCTATGATATCCATCTTGCTTTCACCAAATCAGGAGCCATTGGAAGACAAGAGTTAGCTTCATCTGAAGCACAAATTCTAGGTTGCCCTGTTGAAAATATGACTGTACTTATCTACATTTTAGTTAGCTGCTTTCAAGACCAAAATTTGGGTGATGTCTAAAAGAGTGATAGTGAAGTTTTCATGCAGCTCATTGGGGTCCTTTATTTTGCAGGTATTTTCTGAGGGTGGTCCACAGATGTGCATTTCTCACTCATCTGGAGAGAAACATTATATAGCAAAAGAGAAAGCAGATGGACATGTCCCTGGTAAGAACTACATACTCTACACAGTTCTTTGGACAGAATTTTGATTTCTAATGTGAGTGCTGATTTATTCTAATACTTGGAAAAATGAACCTAGTAAACAGGTAATAATGAAAAAGTGAGAAAGATAATGAGTTGTCTCTCTTAAGACCAAGTCCAGCAGCAGGTTATAGTGGGAGTGTCCCTCTTAGTTTCTATACAAGACATGCATAGATCATAGGGGAGTTGAAAATTGTGAGTAGAAAAAATAATGGTGAATACACATTAGGAAAGGCAGAGAGAGTGAGTGCAGCAAGTAAATGAAGGAATAAGAAACAATGAAGGCAGGTAAATTTCAGTCATTTACCAGAATAAAAAGACCACCTGTTCAAAATGTGGAAAGAAAATGGGAGTTTCCAGTTGTGCAAATGACTCAAGGTGTTAATATTTTTTTCTCACCACTCATTTCTGAGTTGTCATTAGAAAGGAATTGACATGTGAAGAACTGATCATGAAGAAAGGAAGTTTTTTTTTCTTTTTAAGTCAAATGTTCATAAATTCATGTGTCTGGTCATAAATTTATATAAAACAATATTGTAATTAAAACAAATAAAAAATAAAAATACCTATATCATAGACATTCTTGCCACTACCTGGGATGAAGCACAGATGGCAGACACAGCACTATGGGAATTGGAAAAATGTGCAAATTGTTATGAACTGATACCTAAATTCATAGGTTTTTAAAATATTCTTTGGACAATTTGGAAAGGAGAAGGGAGAATAGACATTGAGAAAAGCAGAGAGAATACAGTGAGTAAATGAAGGAGAAAGGACTTCTTCTCATCCTTCAGGTTTGGGAACATCATTGGGTGGAAACCTGGCTCTATTATTGTAAGGCATTTGAAGGCAGGGAAATGAGAAGCAGACTAAGTGCAGACCCAGACTCTCAGACTCTAATAGATCATCTGTGGGGAACCCAATTCAAAATGCATACTCTGACTTACCTGGCCTGCACATCTATGTTTTCTTCTATGTAAGGTAATTCCAATAAACACTATCTGCCAGCCACCATGTAAAGACATTAGCAAAGGATTTCCTTTTAGCCAAACTAAATGAAGAGCCACTGGAACATCAAATGTAATAAAGTTATTGCATACATCTTGTTTTTATTCTGATCTTGTCTCTTGGCAAGTGATAAGAACTCAAAGTATAGAATTTATATTTCTTAGGTCTAATCCTTAAATTGGGAATTAAGAAAGAGTGGTGGACTGGGGTTGTAGCTCAGTAGTAGAATGCTTGACTGGCATGCGTGAGGCACTGGGCTCTATCCTCAGCAAAAGAAAGAAAGAGAGAGAGAGAGAGAGAGAGAGAGAGAGAGAGAGAGAGAGAGAGAGAGAAAAGAAAAGGGAATATGTGTCCCTCTACAACTAAAAAAAAAGAAAAGAAAAGAAAAAGAAAGAGTGGGGATAATTCATAGACAAAATGGAAAATATAAAGAATCAAGACCAGAGATCACGATGTTGCTTTTGAAAAGTTCCTGGGAAGGAGAAATGTGGAAGAAACAAAATAAGTTAGCTGGGTAATCTTGGAGGGAATGATGGGGAAACTGAGAGCATGCAATTCAGGGGCTATCAGTATATCTATCTTTTACAATATGTGAGAGATTGTAACTTGTCCATCATTTGAATCATGAGGATCTTGTAAGTTGGGGAAAGATTCCAGCCATGATCATCTTTTCTCCATACCTATCAGACATACTGCTTCCTGTGGTTTAAATTGAGTCATTCTGAGGAGCAAAATTACATTTCAGAATCATTCATGGTTTTTAATGACAGCTCTGCTCTTTATCCTCTTTCCACTCTTCCTTCCTTCCTTCCTTCCTACTCCCTTCCCTCCCTCCCTGTCTTTTTTCCTTACATAATTACTTTCTGTATTTCTTTCCTATTTGCCTGAAAATAAAATTTTGACCATGGGCATTCTAGAAATTCACTTCATTACTGAGCTACATCCTCATCTTTCAAAAGCTAATTATAATTTTTTGATAGGCCTGGCCTTTTATGAATACACTTAAAACACTGGCAAGTCAACCAAACCAAACTCATTTGTAAACAGAAATCTTTATACAGTTTACTCTTTGAATACCCAAAATCTTTGTCATTTATGCATGTGTTTGTGTGTGTAATAATATATTATTGTTATCAGATAAAGCTGTGCTCTTCCATTTCAACTTTCCCTTTAAATTTTTATGTCTCAAAAGTTTAAACCAATCAAACCTTATTTCTTAGATGTGGAAACTATCTGTTCTCACACAAGGGGATCATGAAAATCTAATCCATTTAAACCAGAGAATACAGGAATAGAGAATGCACAAGAGGAACCAGCATCCCATCTGAATATAAGAAACAACCAATAGGTGTCATAGCTTTCAGAGTCAAAGTATGTATTTCAACTGACTCCTTCAGATATCTTTGTTGAGAAATGAACCTAAAATTTCCCTGGGATCTGAACAAAGCTTTGGCCTTACTAAACAAAATGAAAGGACAAATGCAGTAAATATATACATACTTAAAATTATAAAGATTAAATCTTTTCAATAGTATTTCCATAAGATAGGTTCTATGGCTTGTTTTTGTTTTGACTTCACCTTTGCCATTGACTCTCTTAGGAACCTTCTTTGCTTCTCCACTAGAGGATTGTTGGATTCTCCATCAATCTTTGCATTTGGTATATGTTCCCTTGTCTCTTTTATTTATGGTCATTGGACAAATACCCTCAGATTTGTGAAATGAACAGCATGTTTCACAAAACTTATTCACAAAATTCCTTTGGCATATTTTAGTCACATGATTGTTGTCAGCCAAACCAGCCAGCACAGAAACCCAGGAGATAGCATAATTTTTAGCACAGCTGAACCATGGACCTCAGCTGTATGTGGAGGCATCTGTAATGTATGAGTTGTTTTGTCCTCTTCACCTTTGCTTGATTATATACCCCTTTTGTTTTTCAGCCTCTAGGGATTCATCTGATTTCAGAAAGGTAATTAAATTTCTATATTTATTCTAAATTATTAACTTTGTAGTCAATGAAAAATACACTCTTTATTTACTATCTTCTTTCTAAGTGCACCAATCCCATCACAATAAAAGAGGCCCTTCCAAGGAAAGGATTAGGCAAGGTGAAAGAAAAGACAGTCAAATTGGGTAAGTTTTGCTTTACAACACTCCAGGGAACACAATGTTAAAACACTTGAAATGCTACCAGTGTTCTCACATGTAAGGTGGTTTTCCCAAAGAGGTGGGAGGATTTTCCTCACAATGTCATCAGTAGTCGCAGAAAATGATCTCGCCTCTGTGTTTCTGGGAATATCCCCTCAATTCTGAATTGTTTCCCTTCCAAATCATAGTGTTAAATTCTCCCTATTTCCAGCCTTTTTAGTGAACTAGCTACCATGCAAATGTCACCATAAGCATCTCTTTAGAATGTGAAAGGTCAACCTTCTGAAATTTCTTAGAAATATTTCCTGACATGAGCAAGCCTCATTCCATATCTTTATACCTTTCCTCTGCCTCAACTGTCCTCTGGCATTAGGCCTCACCTATCCCTTTATTCTGAGACAAATCCTGACTTATTTGATACTTTTCTCTGTGTGGGCCTACAGCAATTCATGCTCTCACCATCTCCTGCTCTCTGGCTACTCACCTCTCACCTGTCTTTTTGCGGGGTGAGTAGCCAGAAAAAACACCATCCCTAGGGGCACATTTCTCTGCTTTCTTAGTTCATTTTCTCTGACATTTCAGCTGGTCACATTAGCTTCCAGACACATAGGTTCCCCTTTGCCCTTCTCACCGGAGTCACACAGGTATGGTCTAGCCTGCACCAGTTTTTTCTACCTTCCATCAGGCACAACCTAGGTCCCTTGATAGGCACTTCCAGGATCCTCGTGTGTGTGTGTGTGTGTGTGTGTGTGTCTGTGTGTGTGTGTGTGTGTGTTGTTTAGAAGAACTGAATCAAAGAAACCACTGTTGCACTCTTTCCGAGCATGGCTATGGCTTCAGCACTCTCATCACCCATTGAGAGAAGAGCATGCTTTTTAAGCACCAGTGCATAGTGCACATTTTGGTCAGATCAGTTTAAGCAATATTTTTGATCTCAGGTTTCTCTTTAGCAGGGCACATCATGGTACAACTCAGAATGCAACTTCTTCTCTCTCCCCATTTGTCTGAGGCAGATCTGCACTGATATTTGCATGCAGGTTGTAGGCCTTTTTTGTTTATGTTACACAGATTACTGAATCTCTGGACCTTTTCAGTGTTCAGAAATTTTAGGGATTTGAATAAAATCCCTCTTTCACTCACTTTGCTGAGAAGCTCTTCACCAACTCTTTGGTCTCCATGCAATAGTGTAGCTTAGAATGCAGCTTACTCTATACCAACATTTTCCCAGAATCAGCCCTTTTTTCAATGTGGATTTTCAAGCTTGTTTCTGAGCAAATTTCATTGATCTTGAGTAGTCAAATCTTGGCAATATGGTTTGCACTGAACCTTGTCTCTATAAGGTGTGTTTTGAGGATTTGGATCAAGAAAAACTACTCCCTGAGAAATCAATGTTTGTTGGGTGCAAATGGGTACATCTTTATTCACAACTACTTGGAAGTCCAAGCCTTGAAGGATGGCTGTATTCAGTCCACTCAGAGGACTCCAGTTGCCAATTAAAGTGGCCATGGGATAGAACTAAGTGGTAGAGTATTTGACAAGAAAGCATAAGTTTGTATACACAAAGAAAGAAAAAGAAAAAAGAAAAACTGTGGAAAGTTGAAACCAGTAATTATTCACCAAATATTAAACTTAATTGAAAATCATATTTGGGAATATTAAGTTGTTTTGGTGTTACAATTACACTTTTCTATTTGGATTGATGTTTACTCTTTCTAATGCAGTTCTAAGGAATGTGAGTAAATGTATTCATTTATCAGCAGAGACCCATTTTGACATGACTTCAGAGGAAGAGCACAAAAGTTTTGATGACGGTCAGTGTACCCAGTCTCAGGTATGTCAACATATAAAGCATTTCTTCCTGTTTCCTCTTGTTTTTCTTTCTTGAAGAAAGTAAAGGAGGCCAAATGAAAATACCATTTAAATAGTCTTTTGGAATCCAGGCATTATATATTACTAATTACATCTAAAACTACTCTGAACTGATTAGAATCTGAAAATAGTATTAGTATTCCTGTCAACCTATAGCTAAATTTACTATGTAAGGGAGGCAAAACAATTCTAAATGTTGCTTGTGCTTCCACTTGCAAAAACATTTTGAAAAATAAAAAGTTGAGACTAAATTTGAGACTGACGAATAACCACCTGGGTTATGAATGGTAATGGTCACTGACTGCATTCATGTGAAAGTGTGATGTTGTCAAAGGCTCAAAATTCTATTGAAAATTAGTAGTTATTTGTTACAAGTTGAAATATATATATATATATATATAACTTTACATCCTGGTTAATGTTTATTTGTTATTTTTTGTTTATTTTTTATTGATTTTTTTAAAAAATAAATGACAGCAGAATGCATTATAATTCTTATTACACATATATAGCACAATTTTTTATACCTCTGGTTGTGTATAAAGTATTTTGACCCAATTTTTGTCTTTTTACGTGTATTAAACAATTTTTTTCTCATCCTTGCAGAAAATTCAGTCAATATGTTGAATAATCTTATCAAAATGTCTTAGTATATTAAAGAAATGTATTTGTGTGCATTAATGGGGCAATGTTGGAATTTTTTCTCACATTGCCAACATTAGCACACATCTAGATTTATTTTATTTGGCTGACATGTAGGTCCTTGGGTTTACAGCTTTCCCTTTGGGGTGTATCCTGGGTAGGGGCCATATCTCAGTGTCAAATCCCCAACTGAACACCTAAGTCTCATATTTTCAAACAAAAACTTAGTTCATTGTTTAAAAAGTGTAATTCTATTTAATATGAAACATACTCCTCAAAATTCTTTAAAATAAGACTTGACAGCCTTCTCACATTTGATGGTGAATGCAAAGTTGGATGAGTTACAATGAATATCATTCCTCCCATCCTTTGGGGTGTATACACCTTTGTTAGCATGTTGTCAAGGAATGCCTTTTCTATGAAATCCACCATGCTTTTACCAAATCAGGAGCCATTGGAAGATAAGTGTTCAGCTTCATCTGGAGCACAATGCTAAGACACCCTGTGGAAGGTATGACTGCTCAGTCTGTAGTTATCTACATGTTAGTTAGCTGCTTTCAAGACCAAAATTTGGGTGATGTCTAAAAGAGTGATAGTGAAGTCTTCATGCAGCTCATTGGGGTCCTTTATTTTGCAGGTATTTTCTGAGGATCATCCACAGATATTTGTTTCTCACTCATCTGGAGAGAAACATCATAAAGCAAAAGAGAAAGAAGATGGACATGTCCATGGTAAGAACAACATATTCTACACAGTTCTTTGGATAGAATATTGATTTATAACATGAGTGCTGATATATTCTAGTACTGGGAGAAATGAACCTAGTAAACAGGGAATAAAGAAAAAGCAAGAAAGATAAAGAGTTGTCTCTCTCAAGACCGAAGTCCAGCAGCAGGTTATAGTGGGAGTGTCTCTCTTAGTTTCTGTACAAGAGAAGTATAGACCACAGGGGAGTTGGAAAACTTGAATTTTTATGTTGGAAAGAATAATGTTCTTCACATTCTACCTGCTTTATGTTCATTTCTTAGTGTATTTTCATTTTCCTCAGGGAATCTTTTCTATAGATCAGATTTATGTATTAGATCACAAACCTCTTTTCTAATATCATCTGTCTAAAATTATAATGAACTTTTTTGTGTGTCTGTCTTCTCCTTTAGATTTTAAGCTAAAGAAAAATAGGGGTCTAATCTCATCTGCTATATCTTCAGAGTTCAGCATATTGTGTCACATGTTTTATGCACTCATTGCTTTAGTGTATAAATAATGCATGTGAAATATACAGCATTCATATATTTAAATTAGTCACATTTTATTTCTATCTTCTTTTTTCTGACAGATTCTGTTAGCCTGTCAAAAACCCAGAAAGCAGTTCTATTACTTCAAAGAATAATAAGGAGCAAAAAAAGTCACTGCACACAGTGTTCACTACATGTTAAAAAAAATGCACAACTGGAAAATGAGATTCATGAACTAAAACAGAGGGTATCAGAGTTTAAGCAAGAAAATATAGAATTCAAACAACAACTCCACAATTTGAGGTATTATATCCTAGATTGAAAGAAGGAGTGGAATCTTTTCCTTTAATCCAGTAAAATAAGAAGGACAATTTTTTTTTTAACTACTGCCTCATCTGTTAGCACTTTGCAAGAGAGAAAACGTGAATAAATTATAAAATTCTTACAATTATGATAGCATATTATTAAATGTGATTACTTCTAAAAAATAAGTTCATATTTTTCCCCATCACAATTTTAATGGCTCTATGGAACCCCATCTGCTAGTAACCTATTTATTTAACAAACATAATTTGGGATTGTTATTTGTTTATATTTTTAACTGTTTATTACAATTAATATTTCAAGAAATATCATTTATAAAAAAATCATTTCCTACTCAGATACCATGGCATGTGCCTATAATTCCAGCAGCTTGGGAGACTAAGATAGGAGGATCAAAAGTTCGAAATAATCCTCATCAACATAGCAGCAATGTCCTAAGCAAATTAATGAGACCCTGTCTCAAAAAAAAAATTTAAAAAATTTAAAAAAAGAAAAAGAAAAAAATGAAAAAGACCTTGGGATGCAGCTAAGGGATTTAGCTTTTGTGGGTTCAATCCCTGGTACCAAAGTTGGGGATGAGAAGAAAAGAAAAATAACTTTCTATATTTCTGTTTACTTTTGAAAAAAATTTCAATATAGAGTTATTTGGTTAAAGTTGTGAAACTTTAAAAAGATTACAAGATTTATTAATTTCTCTCAAGAAAGTTTGTATTCCACCAATGAGGTATTTTTCACTGCCCTGAAACATGTTATTATACATTTATAGTTTTTAGGCTGATTTTTCGGGATCAAACTCAGGGTTTTGTGTTACTAGTGTGATGTGCTAGTGATGAGCTAGACCCTTGGCTACACTTCTAACATTAACATTCATTAAAAAATGAAATGAAAACAGAGTATTTTTTATTCAAATTCATTCTCATTCATAAATTTGTTCATATTTCTATATTGAAAGGACATATACTTTTTATGTTTTTTAGGTATACATGACAGTAGACTATATGCTGACATAAATTTATTTTTGTTATGTCTTATATTCCATTGTGTGTGTACACACACACACATCATATTTTTTTTACCCATTCATCTGTTGAAGAACATTATTTTTTATTATTGGATTAAATATTAGGTCCCATCTTGTTCAAAAAAGGATTTTGACTTTTTTGTAAAATACATAATGATCAAAAAGGTAAGTTGAGAGTGTTACCATAAAAGAAACATAAAAAGTATAACAACAGGTATTAGATTATTTATCCCAATTTGGGGTTATAGTAATATGAAAGATACATATTTTTTATATCTTTATTTTATTTATATGTGGTGCTAAGGATCGAACCTAGCACCTTACCCTTGCTAGGCAAACACTCTACCACTCTGCTACAGCCCCAGCCCCAAAAGACACATATTGAAAAAAGAATGTCTGAATATGCTGTTATACTGTAAGCCAATTATAGGTATACCTGATATATTTTATGAAGATAAATGATATTACTACTGAATTCATAAGTTTGTATATAAACAATGTCTTTAAAACTTATTTGACATGAAATTATCTTTTTAACTGGGGAGGATCTATGATTGCAAAAAAAATTACCTTAATCTTGTCAATTTACCAAATCATTTCTAAATTCCTTTTCTGTGGTATCTAAAAAATTTGCTAGTAACAGAAACTTATCAAATAACAAAACAATCTTTTATTATTGACTTTCAATTATGTATGTTTTACATAAGATTAAAGGAGAAATTTAAAATGTTAAACTAGAAAAGCTTCAGAGAACATAGAATTTTTATTAAGATACTAAATCAGCATACAAAGAGCCAGAACATAAAAATACATTTTTGGTTTTTGGCAAAAATCAATTAAAAGGCATCCATATTAACTTCAGATATACCTTAAAAGAAGATGAGGTGAAGAGAAAAAATGATGATATGTTACATGAAAAAAATAAGAACCCATTAAAAGAAAAAGAAACAGAATATAACAAAGAGGATCAAGTGAGAAAGCAAGCTGAAATCTCTGTTTGTACTATAGATACAGAATTGGAGACTGCAAGAAATCATTTTAATCAGGTAAATGAACATTCAGTAAAGTTTCAAATTTTTACTGTATTTCATTTGAATTATTTATAAAATCACTTTAACTTATTGTATGTGGCCATGTTTCACTTAATGATGGCAAATGTGGTCTGAGGAATGTGCTGTTTGGCAATTTCACCAACATGCAGTCATCATGTGTTTGTACTTCCACACACTTCAGACATCTCCCACAATGCCAGGAAACACAGACTTATAGCACCTCCATTTAGATGCAGTCTGCTGTTTCCCAAAGCATGGGTATATTGTTTTGATTTAAAACACAATGTTCATTATTTGGCAATAGAAAAAAATAAAAAAAGATCTGACAAACCAGAAAAAAAACCCACAATGTTATATGACACTAAAATTAAATGATATTTATGACAAAACTAGTTACAGCAAAACTTAGCATCTGGTAGTTGTTAAGCATTGGTTCTCTGAATGAAGAAGTTTTGTTTAATCGCTGACATAAATACAAATTTAGGAGTTTTATGTTAAAATACAAACTAAATAGCTATGCAACTATTTAAAAAAATTTTTTGAAAGTGTTTCACAATTACATTTCTGTCTGCATTTAAGAAATGTTTTAACTCACCCAAATTTATCTGTCATTTGTGCAATTGAAATGTAAGACATTTACTCATAAAGAATAAATCTACCTTTTGGATATATTTTTTAATCTTGAAGGTCCCACTCTTAAATTAAGCTTTTAGACTTCTGTCACCTTCTGATATACAGCCAAAACCTTGCTGAAATAAATTTGTAGATTTTAGCAGAACAAAATGAAACCTACAGACAATTTCCATGAGACCATAATGCCAGAATTTACGATATGAAATTTCAGTAACACATCTTTGCAAACAAAAAGAGATAGACATGTGCAGAAAGGAAATGTTTCCTGAATTATTTTCTTCTGTTTTTAAATGAGTGAGTGAGAGTGTGTGTGTGTGTGTGTGTGTGTGTGTGTGTGTGTGTGTGTAACATAGTTAAACAGTAAATCTATTAATCACAGGAAAGTATAGAGGGTTTTAAATCCATATATTTATAACCATAATGTACATATTTTGGAGGTGAGGGGTGCAATTTTTGTCCCATTGAATTAAGTAATGTTCTTAATTCAACTGTATTTCTCTGCAGCAGTCCCATGAAGACTTTCAGAGTAGCCTTATAAAGAGAAAAGACTTTTAATCTTTTCCAGAGGAATAGATGATTTTTCTATGATCTCAAAACCCTTGCTTCTAATAGTAGATCTTCTAGTTTGGGGAAGTTACTTTGCTCTCTTGTTGTATTAATAGGCATTACTACTCCCACTGTTATGTAAGGAGGAAAAGTGGGGCCAGCAAATACTCTGGTTTTGTAAATCATTTTCTCACTTTTGAGAAGAGAAACAAACACTTTGCTTCAAGTAATCTCCTACTTCAGTACAAAACACCTTTGTAAAAAATGGCATACCATAATATGTTTTTAGAAATAAATCACTGGTAAGTATTTGTTCCTAATACATAAGATCTGTTTATTTCCTTTATTTTATATTGACTCATGTTTCAATCATCACTGAAATGAAACAAATGCTACTGAGTAGAAATCTCAGGATTTTCTGAGTAGAGTCTTACACATTTTGCCTTATTTGTCATTTGTATTTTGAAACACAGTCCTTCTTTGGTGTTTATCCATTCATAGGACAGAAGTAACTGGCTTTGTGGGTGTGCACTAGAAGCAGAGGCAAAAGGCTTGGAGAAAAATCATGCAATTTGCCTATGTTTTTAGCCTTGTGCTCCTTTTCAGAATTGTGATACATTGTTCATTGATATAGATCATGTGTTTAATGCTGTTCCTACATTTATCATTTATCAATAGGTGAAATTCTCATTCCCAGCTACAAAATGTTAGAAAACAGAATATGCTAGGAATATTTTTAGGAAAAGACCTTGGAGAACTTTTGTATGTCTCAGTAGATGTAGAGCTAAGGCTCTTACTATGGTCTGGTTTAATACATGAGGTGTCAGATTGCAAACTTATTCTTCTTAAAGTTAAATGTTCTTTTATTTGCCACTGAAGCCATCCCAACAGATAGGTACATAATAAAATATTTGGAATTTTTAACTGTTTAAAGGGTAGATAATATGATCCTAAAAGTGGATCAACATGAGAAATAGTGAATTCTAAATTTTATTTATTGTTTTTAGGTATACATTACAATAGAGTTCTTTTGGTGTATTACACATACATAGTATATAACTTCTTCTATTCTAGAGTTTTTCTGGTCATGTACTCATATGTGAACATAGGAATGTAATGTCAGATTCATTCTACTATATTCCCCTCCCCTCTCAGCCCTTTATTTACTTTTGCCTAACCAACAAACTTCTATTCTTTTATCCTCCATCCTTATGTGTGTTAGCAACTACATGTTAAGAAGAATATTCAGACTTTGGATTTGGAGAACTGGATTATTTCACTTGGCATGATAGTGTCCAGTTCCATTCATTTGCCAGCAAATGCCATAATTTCATTCTTCATGGCTGAATCCATTGTGTATATATGACACATTGTCTTTATCCTTCCATGTGTTGAAAGGCACCTAGGTTGGTTCCACAGCTTAACTTTTGTGAAGAGCTGCTATAAATATTTATGTGTCTCTGTCATTATAGTATCATTGGAGTATACACTGAGGAGCAGAATAACTGGGTCAAATGGTCGTTCCATTCCAGGTTTTGTGAGAAATCCATATACTGATTTCCTGAAAAATTTCTTGGTGCAATGTATGAGTGAAACTTTTCCCCACATTCTCACCAACATTTATTGTTACTTGTATTCTTTATATCTCAGTGTAGTTTTCATTTTCATTTTTCTAATTGCTAAAGATGTTAAACATTTTTTTCATATACTTGTTAACTGTTTGTACATATTTTTCTTTGAAGTGCTTGCTCAGTTTTTTGTTCGTTTATTGATTGGGTTATTTTTTTGTTTGTGAGTTATTTTTCGAGTTGTTTATATATTCTGGAGATTAATGCTCCATCTGACATGTCAGTGACAAAGATTTTCTCCCATTCTATAGGGTGTCTACTCACATTCTTGATGGTTTCCTTTGCTGTAAAGATACCACCCCATGTATTGATTCTTTATTTTATTTCTTGTACTTTAAGTGTCTTTTTGAGATATTCAGTACCTACAATGACAAGATGGAGCACTGGGCCTGTCTAGTCTTGTAATAGGTCTAGGGTCTTTTATCTATTATCTAGGTCCTTGATCCACTATGTTTTTGAGAAATAGGGGTTAAATTTCTCCTATGACATATGGGTTTTCAGTTTTCCCAGCACAATTGGTTGATGAACCTATCCTTTCCCCAATGCATGTTTTATAGTGTGTTTGTCTAGTATTAGATAACTATATGTGTGGGGTTTTCTCTGTCGCTTCTCTTCTGTTCTGCAAAGTTATTTTTTTTCTTACATTGGCAAAGTAACTAATCAATCTATTCTTTCATTCTGGTATAATGCAGATTTTTTCAATCCTTAATTTTTTTCTTTTTTTATAACCAGGAATTGAACCAGGGTGCTCAACCACTGAGATGCATCCTCAGCCATTTATTTATTTATTTATTTATTTATGAATGAGTCAGGGTCTCACTGAATTGCTGAAGACTGGCTTTGAACCTGTGATCCTCCTGCCTCAGTCTCCTGAGACACTCTTATTACAAGCATGAGCCCCTGAACCTGGCAGTTCTTACATTCTTTAAATTGTAATTTTCTTTTACTCTCATAGATCCCTCTTCTTGAATTAATTTTGAACTTTTGGGAATTTATACTTTTTTAAGCTCAGAAGTTTACATCTACTTTTTCTTCAGTGGGTATCTATTTATTGAAACCCTTTCACCATATAAATATACAGGTTTTTCTTTAATTTCAGTGAAAATTATGAAACATCATTTTATTGAGTGCTAGCTAAATGTATCCTTGGTTTTATTTAGGTTTCTCCTAGTGATGGGACAGAGAACAAGCTATTGCATAAATATCACAAGAAGAAGGATGAGGTCTCTATGAAGAGACTGGGAATGGACACAGTAAAATATCAGAACCAGGAAAAGAAGTGCTTTGAGAATACTGAAATTTTAAGAGAAAAGAATACCAGCCTTCCATGGACACAAAAATTGAGTGAGAAAACACGTATGGAAATATTCCAGGACAATGAACAGTTGGATATTTGGAAAGTTGAGAGTACATTGCAAAATTTCACACCTGAGAGTGAAAAACAAAGCACAGAAAGACCAGAAACAGATGTCAAATCTCACCCTGCCAGATCTGGTCCTGCTCCACTCCATCAAAGTGAAAGTCCAACATCAAAAGGAAATCTAGAACTTGCTTTCCAGAGAGGCAGAGATAAAGACTTTAGTTCACAGGAAGAAAAGAATATTGATGTATCTAACCTAAACGTTAGTAGTGAGATTCCTTCCCAACAGGTTCCAAAGTCTGAAGTAAAAATAAGTAAACTAGAAAATGAGCTGCATCAGTCAAGAGTAATGACTTTGGCTACAGATCAGGTAAAGGGACACCTTAAACAAAGACAGTGCCAACTGAAGGAGATGGAACACAGGTATCAAAATGAACAAAGAAAAAGGAATGAACACCTCAGAAAGCAGGAAGTTTCTAAAGAGAAGGTATCTAAACTATGAAGAGAAACTATATTGCATGAAGACCAATTGCATGACTATCAGAACAAAGGTGACAATAGAATAGATGGAGTTATTAATGTCCAAATGCAATTTTATGATGTTATAAAAAAACTTCAAGCTCGGAATGACAGGTATCGTCTCATGGTGGAAAACAAATATTTGGAGTTAATCAATGAAACTAATCATTTAAGAGAACAATTGGATCAATATGGAAAGGAGAAAGCAGAAGAAGTAAGTATCAAGCAAGATATCTCTATAAAGAGTCTTCAAATGAATACTCAAAGTGATATCTGCTTATGACTAAATGTTGATTCTTGATTAATATAAAAATGTAGATATTATGAATGTGTTTCTGTATCAACACAGAACTACAACCTGTTGTCTAGCAAAAAAAAACTTAGACATCATTTGCAGCACAACCAATTTGTGTTTGAAGTGCTAAGTATTCCTATTTCCCTGCTCTGATTCTTACACACTGTGTACATATTTTAAAATAACTATAGGTACTCATATGTCAACTAAACACAAAAGACTTAGTTAAAATGGATTTTAATATTTAAAAAGGAGGAAATTTTTGAAACTTGAGCCTGACCCTTCAATTTAAGAAATTGTTTCTTATAAAGATTTAAGAGGTTGAGTTAAGATTTTTTTGTAGGTTTATATGCTGCCATTAGTAATATAGTCTCAATAATGCTGAAACAATATCTAATTTTGGTGCCATTAATTCAACCCAAAGTTTGCACATGCTCAACACATGTTCTACCAATGAGCTACATCCCATTACTGAATAACAATTTTAGTGTCTTCTTGTTGCTATACTTGAAGATCACAATGAAACAAATAATGGAAATGCTCATACCTAGTTTCAAATAAATTAGTTACTTTTACAGTTTGTTCCAGATTTTCCAGTTGAACTGAAATGTAGATGCTGTGTTTTGTAATAGACTTTCTTCAGTATATTTTTGTATATTTCTAGTTGATAAATTAATAAGTCATTTAAGTTTAACATAAATCTGAAAATAACTGTCCTGATATTTTTTGTTTTCATTCATGTCTTGTCCACCTCTTTAAAAGCATCTATTTGTCATTATCATAAACTGGGACTAATGTGATGAATTGCAGCAAAGCCATAGTTGATTTCATCTGTAATTTGATGCATATATTCATGATAACTTGCTAATAGTTTTCTTCATTTCATGGCCTAATTCCTATTATAGAGTGACTTTCAGTACAAAGATAATTGTAGCCATCTAAAATTCATTAATTTGGCACTGAACCCCCATGTCCAGACTAATGAGGGTGGCAGGGTTTATGTAAAGCAGGAGTGGTCTGAGGATCAGTGAGAAATCTAGGAGATGTGGACAGGCAGTGAGGTGGAGACCAGGTTACCTAGCATCTCCTTTATTCTTTGTGAAAGTATATTGGAATTATTTTAGCAAAGCTTTAGAGATGTGAGGATGTGGGGTATTAATTTGAGTCTCTAATAAGAGAGGGATAATAACCTCTGTAGAATTCACCACTACCAATGAGACCTGTGTAACCATTTTTGATTGAGATTTCAGTAGTTTGTTAAACATTGCAACTTTATCAAGGGCAGTATGTAGAGATACAGGGCTCTCCCTTTTTTGTAAGGAATGTGATAGTGACTCAGCAGGAGTACACAATCTTCTATTTTCTTAAGGGAATTCAGAAATAAACAGCAGCTTACGGTTGTATGTAGTGATATTTTTTTCAGAGTAAACATCATTATATAATAATAATAATAATAATAATAATAACAATAGTAATAATAATAACAATAACAATAATAATAATAAATTTTTAAAGTGAGCTGAGTAACAAAATCATTAACAGAAATATCAGGTAGTTACGAGACATCTTGAAAAACAGCCAGCTGGTACCCTGAAACTACAATGCGTATCAGAGTCTTCTCTAGAAGATTTAGCATATTTTCACATAAATTTAAAATATAAAGACAGGATTTAATGAAGAAACTAAGACAAATGACAAGTCAAGTATGTAGAAAATTGAACATGTCATCTGTAAATCAACACCTGCTTAAGTAATAAAAGTTATTCTGGGATACTAATTTCAATGAACAGCTTTCTTTATATTTTCAATATAATTGATTTTTATTATATTTGGGGATCTTTATACTGCACTTATTTCTTACACTTAAAATTTTCTTTTAGAATTTTTCTCTTACAAAATCAGCATCTTTCATTAAAATATCTAGTCTGAGGAAAGTTGAGGCTTTTTGTATAACCCAGCAGCTTTTCATGCTGTCTCTACTTCCATGGTACAACAAGGAAAGCTAAATTAGAGGTACTATTTAATAGAATGTTTCAGGAAAATTTGTTATTTTCACTTCATTTTTGTGCATCTATTCAAAATCTGCAAGTAATTACTAAATTGACTTTAAAAATGTGTACAAATTGTTTTATGCTTTTCTCAAAATACAGATATGTTTTAGGTTTTAGTTTAATTATTGAAAAACTTAGGCTATTTCTTTATTTTTTTCATTTATTCAGATACATTATGAATCATATAAATATTTGTATTATGTCTGGACTGATATCCAAACTAGAGAATGAAAAATGTTAGCTAAGTGTTTTTTCAGTACATCTCTTAAAAGGCATTTTTATTATATATGTAATGCACCTAACATCGAAATTACCCATATAACATGTAAAATACAGTGTCTTTTAGTACAGTAACAGAGTTGTGTAACCATTTACACAGTCAATATTAGAACATTTTCATTTTCTTGAAAAGAAACCTGGAACCTCTTAGCTGTCAGTTTTCTAATCCCTACACGTCCAAAGTCCTAGAAAACTAGCAATATATTATTTTAGAAATTAACAAATGTAAACAATAGTACTTTTTTATTTATTATTTATTTTTAACTTTAGGAATGACTCTATTTTATTTTTATGTGATTTTTAATTTGTTCTAATTAGTTACCCATCACAACACAATGACCTTGACATATCATACATTTGAATCACATGGGATAAAATATCTCATTTTTCTAAGTATCCAGGTTGCAGAATCACATTGGTCATGCATTCACATATATACACATGGTAATAATAATGTCCGTTTTATTCTACTATCCTTCCTATATCCCCAGCCTTCCCCTCCCTTCCCATCACTTCTCTCTACCTAATCTAAGGTAACACTATTATTTTTTTTCTCACATGTTCACACATTTTTTGTATAACAATGAATGTCTCCTTCCACCATCCATGGAATTCTCTTTCTCACTCCTTTTCCCTTCCACCTCTCTTCCCTATGTAGAGGTAATCTTCTTCCCATGCTATTCCTCTCTTCCCCATTTTGAGTCAGCCCCCTTATATCAGAGAAGACACTCGGCATTTGTTTTTCTTGGGATTGGTTAACTTCACTTAGCATTATCTTCTCTAATGCTATTCATTTCCCTGCAAATGCCATGGTCTCATTATTTTAAGTGCTGAGTAATATTCCACTGAGTACATATGCCACATGTTTTTATCCATTCATCCATTGAAGGGCATCTAGGTTGGCTCCACAGTCTAGCTATTGTGAATTGTGCTGCAATAAACATTGATGTGGCTATGTCCCTGTAGTACACTGTTTCTTTATTGTTCTTTTTAGATATATATGGCAGTAGACTGTATTTGAATATTTACATCATAGATTATAACTTCACATTTTTATATTTGTACATAATGTGGAGTTACACTGGTCATGTATTCACATGTGAATATAGGAAAGTTGTTTCAGATTTATTCTACTGTCTTTTCTGTTTCCATTTTCATTCCCATTCCTTTTGTCTTAATTCAATGAACTTCTATTCTTTTTTCCCACATTCCTTACTGTGTGTTAGCATTCACTTATTAAAGAGAACTTCCAGCCTTTGGATTTGGAGGATTGGCTTATTTCACTTAGGATGATAATCTCCAGTTCCATCCATTTACTGGCAAATGCCAAAATTTCATTCTTTCTCACTGCTTATTAATATTCCATCCTGTGTACATGACACATTTTTTAGATCTATTCATCTATTGAAGGTTTCATAGCTTCAATATTGTGATTTGAGAAGCTTTAGACATTGTTGTGGCTGTGTCACTGTAGTATGATGATTTTAAGAATTTTGTGTGTAAATCAAGGAGTGGGAAAAGTGGGTCAAATGGCGGGTACATTCCAAGATTTATGAGGACTCTCCATACTGCTTTCAAGAGTGATTGAACCAACTTGCAGTCCCATCAGCAATGTGTAAGTCAACATTTTCCCCACACTGCCACCAACATCTATCATTATTTTATTCTTTTCAGTTGCCATTCTGATCCAAGTGAGATGGAATCTCAGTGTGGCATTTGCGTTCCTCTAATTGAAATTTTTTTCATATATTTTCTGAAAATTTGCATATGTTCTTCTGGGAAGTGCCTTTTCAGTTTCGTTGCCCATTTATTGATTGGATT
Organism: Callospermophilus lateralis; assembly: GCF_048772815.1. NCBI lineage: Eukaryota > Metazoa > Chordata > Mammalia > Rodentia > Sciuridae > Callospermophilus > Callospermophilus lateralis. Next base: position 3,826,681 of record NW_027514713.1, on the reverse strand, counting down.
ATTGGTTGGTGTTCTTTTGGTGTTAAAAAAGTTTAATTATTTATACATCCTGGTGATTAATGTTCTATCTGAGGTGCACATGGCAAAGATTTTCTCACATTTTGAAGGCTCTCTGTTCATAATGCGTGATGGTTTTCTTTGCTGTGAAAAAAGTTTTTTAGTTTGATACCAACCCATTTATTGATCCTTTTTTTTAAAAAAGCAAAATAGTTGTATATAGACCACAATATCTTTATTTTTATGTGGTGGTGAGGATCAAACACAATGCCTCACGCATGGAAGGCAAGCACTCTACCACTGAGCTACAGCCCCAGCCCCAGTCACATATTGATGCTTTTAAACAATATTTTTATTTGTAGATGGACACATTATCTTTATTTATTCATGTGTGGTGCTGAGGATCAAACCAAGAGCTGCACACATGCTAAGCAAGCACTCTACCACTGAACTACCAGCCACCAATTGCTGATTCTTGATATTAACTTTTGCTTTTTGGAAATCTTGTTTGGAAGTTGGCTTATATTTCTAACTCTAAAATTACTCTGTAATGGATATTTCATACAAGTGAATTTATACAACAGTAGGTATTTTGTTTTTTACCAGTTTCACTGACTTAGAATACTTTTTTCAAGGATCCCCTGTGTTGTAGCAAGCATCACTATTTTATTTGTTTATGTTGTATAATAGGATTTTGTTTTATGACCATGTCACCTAGCCAGTTATCAGTTGCTAAACCACAAAATGCTTCCACCTCTTGACAACTCCAGTACTACATGACTGCGGGCATCTATTTACAAGTCAATATTTGGACATGCTTTTATTAGACTTTGTAGTCTTCATGAATTGTGCTGATTGTACCATATCTCTGTCTTATTCATGCTGTACTTTCTGACTTGTCTGTTTTTATTCACTTGATCATGTTTATTCAGAGATCACATAAAATGAATTTTTATTTTTCATGCTCTTTCTCTGACTTTTCTGTCACCAAAAGTGTTTGCATGGTGATTATCTTATTGAGATATAAATTCTCCCAAGGTGGGAGTAATATCTGATATCCACACCTATTCTGGAATGAATGGAAAATATTAATGTCTAATAGTTGTTTTAACAAAATTACTATTTGATATCAATGAATTTTTTTGTTAGTAGATTGGCCTGTTAAGACTTTTATTCTAACTATATTTCAGTGACAAAATATAAAATTAAATTCACTTAATCCAATAGTAAATTCAGTATGGGAAAATTCATCTTCTATATAGATTTCCTCAACATTTATTATGTAGCCAGAATTGGGATTTATAGATGTGTAATCCTTACCAACTGAAAAGCTAATATACCTTATTATAGAAACTTAATCTACTCTTCAAAATACTGGTATAGATTATGTTTTGTTGCAATTGAAATTATGTAAAATTTGTTGTTTGAGTTTGTGTCAAATATTTTCAGTATCTTATTTTCATATTGGGTTTTTCATACTTCTTTTATTCATGCAGATGGATGATCTTACTACAAAGATGAAAAATGCATCTTCAAAGCATTTACATTTGAGAACAAACTATGACTGTTTTATGCAGAACTTGTTTTTTATAAAAAGTATGCAAGATACATTTGAAAAAATAGAAAGGAATCAAAAGAAGTTGGAAGAAAATGTAGTAAACTTTCCAAGGCACACACAGAGCACTCGAGTAGAACGAGGCCAAGGAGTATGGTGGGAATGTGACATTGAACATCGAGCAAGATGGGATTTAGAGGAGAAGCAAAAACAAGTATTTCTGATTTTACAGGCTATCTTACTTTTCTGCAATTTGCTTTAATTCATTTCATTGTAAACTGTATTTTGGATATACATATTATAGGTGTATTCTATATCTCTTGAGGAAAGATGTTGTGTAGATTTCAAAGAGAAGGAAGACATTTGATGCCCCTTCAAATACCACAATTTACATCATCCTTTCAGCTAATTTGATCTGAGTAATAATTTTCATCAGATAACTTTTGGATATTTGATAATAATAGGCATAGTAAGAGTATGAGGAGAAAAAATGTGATGCAGAAATATACTTTTGAATTGTTAAGTTAAAATTTTCAACTTTCATATTTTGAATTGATTCTATTATTCTTTAAATTGTCAGATGATCTGAGTGCTAATATGAGAATGATTCATTACTTTGAGCACAGATCAATGGTAGATAGCCTAGCCTGTGCAACATCCTGGGTTCCATTTGCAGTAGAAAGCAGGAGGAAGAGGGCAGGGAATGAGGAGGGAAAGGGGGAGAGGAAGAACTCAATTATTATTGTTTCAGATTTAATGTAATTGATACTGATGACAGAAGTTTACAGTCTAATATTTTTTTCTTCACATTTAAAATTGCTGTCTGAATTTTTTACACAGAACTAAATAAAATAACTACATAATAATTATTTGGGTTCTAATTATTTTTAAAATATATTCTTTTTTATGTTCTTTAGACACAAGAAGCAGCTCCGGAAATTACAGAGCAGTTCAGAAAGACTAATTTTACTTCAATAAGAAGTCAGGTGGAACTCAGAATTAGCCATCTGGAATCTGAACTGAAAATTCTAAGAAATGCAACTGAGAGAATATAGACACTTCCATATAGAACAATCCAGATTCCACAAGTATGTCAAAACCTAGACTGAAAGAGAGCAACTTAGTCTCCTTAATTTGTATCTACTGCATAACTTTGAGACAGGTTGATGAGATCGGTAGCATGCAAAAGCTAACTAGACCCTATAATTTGTGTAAGTAATGTTAGGAAATGAATGTACTCTTGAAATATTAGTCTAGGAAGTTTATCTTTCACTCACCTTTGCATTTTACATCTGAAGGTAAACTATTAAGCTTTCTTCCCTTAGTGTTCTCCTATATGTAATCTGGTCTATTAGACTTTTAGTTAAGTATTTTTGAAGTTTTGTGATTCACATATTAATATTGTGACTGCTTCTACAGTCACAATTTTTGAAAGATTATAACTGAAACCTTAAGTGTCCAGTGTTGCTATGACTACACTCTGAGCACATTCTGACACCTGAAAGATTAACTGATTTTTTATTTTAATTGTTTAATATTATCCTTACATGGTATCTAGAGACAAAATGTTCTATATAATTTTTTCTCTCTACATTGTCATACTTGTGATGATGGGAAGTATAACCTGCAAAGAGGTTAAAAATATTCTGATGATTCGTGTTGGGGCCTGTGAATGACAGAATGAATGGGCAGTCTCCTGAAGCCCTGGTAACAAATTTATGGGCCAACTTTCTAGGCAGCAGCTTTAATCTATCTTGATCACCCACTCACCTATCTTGTTCTGAACCAGTGGCTATTGCTCTGAATTGTCTCAGTGTCAAATGCTTAATTTATCTAGGTAAAAGGTAGAATATACATATGATGATAATAAATGCTTGACAATATCTTCAAGGAACATTCTTTAAGTGCTTGAACTGGTTCACTAAATATGAATCTTTCTAGCTTTACTAAAATTTTCTAGTTGCATATGTTTAAAGAAACCATAATGATTTAATATACTTCAACATAGTAAAATGACTTTAGTAGTCAAATAAACTAAAGTATACATCATCTGCTATATTTATCTTTAAAATACCAATATTTCTAATGGCATCCTCAAGAATCTTCCAAGGAGAGTCTTTCAAGAAGGCAGCATTGTTACTTGCAAAGTCACACATCGCTGATTTCTGTCTCTCTTCCACCAACATTGCTTTAATTGGAAGTTTGAAGCCCCCTAGAAATATGTACACTTCTTTAGAGAAGTTACAAACCCATAATTGCATACACTGTCTCTGTTCTGATTCTTTTCAGTGTTGTGCAAACATATGGAGAATTTCTACCTACTCTCTCTTTAAAATATTTTTTTTAGTTATAGATGAACAATACTTTTATTTTCTTTATTTTATGTGGTGCTGAGGATTGAACCCAGTGCCTCACATGTGTAGGCAAGTACTCTACCACTGAGCAACAATCCCTCCACTTACTCTTATGGAAAACTTAAATTATTCTTTTATTTGATGAAAATTTTGAAAGTGCATTTTGACATAAATAATATTGAGGTTAATTTTGACATAATTTAACAACATGAAATGTAATGTGCTCTAATTCAGTAACCAGTACTTCCACTTTATGCCTCCTTCTTCCTCCCTGTGTTCTCTTTCTTCTGCTCTACTTATCTTATACTTATTTGTAGTTTTTAAGTTTTTTTTAAATTATGCATTATGAATATACATGAAGGTGAAATTCACTGTGATATTTTCATATGGATTCACAAAAAACTTGATCAGATTCATTTCACTATTCCACACTGAGTGCTTTCCCCAAATCCCTGGCTTGGGTTGGGTTAGGGATAGGGTTAGAGTTGCATTGTGTAACAGGAGCCCTTCAGTACAACCAGGTGATTTCCTTCATACTAAGACTTCATTTGAGTGAGTCAAATATTAGTCCAACAATGATGAGTTATATTTTTAAGAGTTGAAAAGAAAAACAATGTCCAGCTGTTTTGAACCCATTTGAAGATATTTCTATAATGTTTGACAATTTTTTATCAGGGGTATTATTACAATAATGAAATATCTGCTTGAAAATGAACAAATAAAATATACTACCTTGCTTTCATGGCAGCTTGGTTTAGAGCTTCCATGTTTTTTTTTTCCTGGTTTTTTGTTTCTTTGTACCAGGGATTGTATTCAGGGACACTTGACCACTGAGCCACATCCCCAAACTATTCATGTTTTATTTAGAGACAGGGTCTCAATGAGTTGCTTAGGCCTCATGGTTGCTGAAGCTAGCTTTGAACTCAAGACTGTCCTGTCACAGCCTCTTAAGCCACTGTGATTACAGTGTGATTACACTGTGATTACAGGCATGATTACAGGCATCTGCTTCAATGTGTTTTGATGAACTTCTTAACACATAGTAAAGCCATGCATATCTATGTTAAATGTGACCTCAACTTTATTCTTTTATTTGGCGTTTTGACCTAAAAAATCACAGGAGAACAAATCTAAGCTTTATAAAACAATGCTGAAGTTAAATAGTTATGACAGAAAGAAATAATTTTAATTCATAAATTACAATTTAATTTAATAGCTGATATATGTTTTTTTCAGTTTCTTAGCTTACATAAATATCTTTCTGAAAAAATGAGAGAATCGGTTTTGAAGTGCTTCAGAGTCATGAAATTGGATGACTATATACAAAAAGAGAATGAAAGTTAGTTGTTATGCATGATGCAAGTATAAGTTGTTCTTATTAGTTCTTACCAGAAAAAAATGAGATAATTTGCCATTTACAAAACAATGATAAATTGTGTATGAATGTAGACACAATGCAAAGGGGATTTGGGAGGCAACTGTTTTTCCAATGTATTTCTGGGAGAAAGTGATGATTCTTTTTTATTTATGCATAAGCTAGTTTATTTAAAACTTAATGTAATGGTTCTACATTTCCTTGTGGAACATTAGTTTGCCATATCATGCTAGCCTGAATAGAAGAGTGTTTTTTAAACTCTCTCATCATGATACAAAGATATGTCTCCATAATCACTGTAGAATGCCTTCAAAGGTGAAGGGAGAAGGAGAGGAAAAAACTACTAGAGAGGAAGAGTGATCAAATTATTTTATGTGCATCTGTGAATATGTCATAACTACTTCCTCTATTATATATAGTCAAATGCACCAGTAAAAATTTTTGTTTAAAATAATTTTCTTTAAAAATAGAACATAAAGACAGGAATGGGAATTCTGTCAGTCAAAATCATTTGTTTTCACATCAAATGTGTAAAGGCATTAGACACCACCTTATTGTTATCACTACAACATACTTACTATGTTCAGTAATATATTTTAGACCCTATTTGGGGAATTAGTAATAGAAGAGTTTTATAAAAAGACCTTAAGTGTGAAACTGCTTTTTTCCCACTTCTGCCCCACTATGAAACTCTCACCCTATACACTGACATTCTTTGGTGGGAAAAAAATGGCATCACACATATTCTGTGGTTTACAGCCAAAAGCCCAGACTGACTTAGTAACAGTCTCACATTTAAAATACCCTGTCATGACTCTGTCATTAGTTTACATTTGCCTCAAGAAAAGTATGAAATTTCTTAGCCAAAAATTAAAATATCCAAATCAACTGTATTTTTGTCAGGTTACTCAGCCTATCTCATCTCACTTGCTTTACTGCCACTTTGCTCTAGATTCTAGTGACACTGGACCACTGTGATTCCACAAGTGTTCTTTCTCATCTCGGTGTCTGCATGCACCTCTTTCCTTTCTCTCACAATTTCTCCTTTTACTTAAGGTGTTAACTCATGTATCACTTCCTTTGAAGGACCTCAAACACTGACACAAATTTGGGACAGAAGTCCCTTCTAAGTGTTCCAGTAGTATCCTGTTTTATCATTGTCCTAATGCCAATGACTCTGTATAGAAATTTCCTGATTGTCTGCTTTTGAAGCTATGGTATATGACTGTTGACAGGTGTCCATTATCATCTCCATGTTGTCATCCCAGTTCTTGCCAGAATACCCTAGCATATGGTTGTCAAATTTATGCATTAGGGGTGGAAAACCCAAAGCTCTGATACTCAGTCATAATGACAACTGTGTATGAAAATATGGGCAGACTGCATTCCATAGTGATTTTGTATTGTGGACATATCTATTTTTCTTCTTATAAACAGTGAAAAGTTCTAAACTTCTTCACTGATTTATACTTATAAAATGTTTGAGAAAAAATATAATTCTTTTTCTCTTCACTTGCTGCAGAATTTGAGTCCTGACCATGGGAGCTTCTGCATTAAGAATTACTAATAAGACAAGACAAGATCTACTTTTTGAAACATCTTAAGGATATACAGAGATTTTAAGAAAAAAAAATGAAAGCTAATATTGTGTTTTTCAGATTGTTAATATAATATTTAAATTATTTATGAAATGTGATGTGATGCAAATACTTTATTTAAATGGATGTGTGTAACATATATATGATGAAATTATCAAAATATGAAAATATTTATATCTGTAAGAAAATTTGAAGTGCAAGTGCAAACCAGTTTTTATGGAGATGTGTTTTCAGACTATCTAAATGTTAGCATTTAAGCTCAATTCAGCAACCAAGTCAACACTAATTTGGTAGATCTAAATATCACATTAATGATGGATTATTTATATTATATCACTGAATATGGGTCCATAGAATTAGGCAACATTATTTTTACATGCTGGTTACTATATTCACTAATGGATTAATTATTATACTGCCATCTTTAAATTTATATTTGAAGCACTGACTTAATAATTTTTCTAATAAGAATATTTGCTTAGTGGTTTATCTATATATTTTTTTCCTTTTCTGTTTGTTTATACATTCTTGGGAAATAATAGTAAATTTACAGGTTCTAATATAAAGTACTTTTGTCTGCTGAAGCATTTTAAATTGAATTGCTTACATATGCTTCATTTATGATATTTTTAGTATTTTGTACAAGTCAGAACATGCTAGATAACTACAATTCAACATTCATTCATTATGAATATATTTTTCAAATATTAACAGGTAACAGCATAGTTGTTAATTATATCAGTTTCATTATGAAGGTTATATTGTTATCTAGCATGTTCTGACTTTTAGGAAATACTAAACCTATCATGAAAGATGGCATATGTTAACAATTCATTTTAAAGTGCTTCAGTGGGAAAAAGTACTTTGCATTAGAACCTGCAACTTCACTAGTATTTTCCAAGATTGTATAGAGAAAAAAAGCAAAAAAAAAAAAAAAAACATTAAGCAAATGCTGTTTCTCAAATCAACACTTATACATTCTATCATAATGCCTTCGACCACTTAATTCTCAGATTATTTTCATGTTTTTCTAGTAGCCTAATATTGTTCTTTATAAAAAAAATTTCATTCATAGACATGAAATGAACTTAATTGTTTTATTTTATAGATGCCTTCTGATTTAAATATTCCTTAGTCTTTTCTTAACCTTCATGACCTTGAATTTTTCAGGAGGAAAGCTTGTAGAATGTGCTTAAAATGGACTCTCTGGTTTCTTTATGATTGGAGCTAGATTACATGTTTTTGGCAAGAGTACCACAGAAATCAATTCTATGATTTTCACTTTGAATCACATCATGTGACCTATAATATCCTCATTACTGCTGATGTTAATATTGGTCATTAATGTGGTATTTGCAGGATTTTACTTTGTAATTATTATTTGTGTGAAGATAGTTTGAGACTATAAATATTAATATAAATATAATTGGGTATCATTCACCACTAAATTTTTTCATTTATTATACCTATACAGATTCATGGTTTATTGTATTGTGTTTGCTGTTACTTGTTAATATTTAAAAAATTTATTTTTCTTTCAGAAATGTTCTATTTTGATAATCTCAGATTTATAGAAGATTTAAAACAGTAGTGAAATGAATTCATAAGCAACTTTCCCCAAATGTTATTCTTCATTTCTAGATAAGTCTAGGTACATAACAGTTTTTATCTCTGAACCATTTGCAAGATGCACACAATGTCTTTTTATTTGTAAATAAAAAAAACTCACATTTTCTAAAAATGAGAGATTATCTCTGTAACTATGGTGCAATGATCAAAATAGGTAAACTATATTGTGAATATCTACTCTACAAATCTTATTCAAAATTTGACAGTTATTTTAACAGTTGTCTTTGAACCAAAATAAATCCAATTTTGGGAAATTTTAATATCAATTATTCACTGTGTCCAGTGGTCTTGTTTGTTCTTTTTTGTTGTTGTTGTTGTTGTTTGTTATGTTTTTTTTTTTAATCTGGGATGATTTCTGGGCATTTCTGGGCTATTCATGATATCTTTGATTTTGATTTTTGAATGGTGTATTTCAGTAGTAGTTCTATAGATGTTTCTTCAGTTTATAATTAAATTTTAATTTTCATAACCAGTGGATAAATGCTCAAAATATTTGACTCTCAAATTAACCTGAATGCTGCTGGTAGATTGCACACAGGAATCCCTGTTCCACCAATATGTCAATATATTTGGTGATATTAAAATTAATACCAATGGAATTTGCAAAATATTTCTTTAGAGGAGCACATGATGAAGACTTTAGGCTTTGTGCACCAGCAGTTCTCTGGTCATAGCCTAAAATCTGCAATATATAATAATTGAATGCCTGATGGCATTCCAATAAAACTATATTTTCAGGGTAAGTGGGTGAGGCTCAGTGGTAGAGTACTTGTATAGCACATATGAAGCCTGAGGACAAATCTCAGCATGGCAAAAGAAAAGAACAACAGAAACACTTTATTTACCAAAACAAGCTACATTCTGGATTTAGTCTTGATTTGGTGGTCCAATGTTCCTCTAATGCTGTGAAACTTCAGTGGTGACCTGCATGCATGTCTTTTGTATGCAGGACACACTTCATATGCACCACATCATTCTTCTACAGACTTTCTGTACAATTCAGTTTATGAAATAAGAATATTTTCTGAATTTGCTCTCAGGTTTTGTTATTGAGTTCACCATTTCAATATTAATAAGTTATTTGCATATCTGCCCTTGAGACTTATTCTGTTATCTTTTTAAAAATATTATTATTAATTATTGATAAACCTTTATTTTATTTATTTATTTATATGTGGTGCTGAATATCAAAAACACTGCCTCAACCATGCTAGAAAAATTCTCTAACACTGAAAAACAACCCCAGTCCTGTGTTATCATTAAAAATAAGAAAATTAATACTCAGTTTATCTAATAAATCAGGAAGAAATTTTCAAGGTGACTGTAGATTAAATTTTTATGAATTTATTATTTAATACATTTTTAACATTTTTCGTGTTACATATGTAATTTTTAAAATGTTCAGAGTTTTACATATGATCATAATATAAAGATTGAAAAATACAGTTAAAGAAGAACAAAGATTATTCTCCATTATTCCACTTAGATACAATGTCTTTCAAAAGGAGGGTCTGCAAACACTAAAATCAGTTTTTAATTATTTTATTTTATTTTATTGAATGATTGATGATTTTCCAATCTAATCCAGAATATGCTCTACCCTAAGCCATATCCCAAGTCTTCCATTCATTTGTGAATCTCACTCTTGTGTTTTTCTCTTCCTGCATAACTCTAAGAATTACTTTTCCCAAAGTTACCATTGAATTTTACTTTTAACACATCTATACTTAATTTCATGCACTTAATTTTACAATTACTCATTCATCAATGGAACATTTCCATTTCTAATAACAAGAACTCCCAAATGACTGAAGGGAGTTTAGACTCCACAAAAACAGCTATACAAATGATTTCTCTTTCCCACAACCACACATAAATATATATAAACAGCCTCAATACCCAGCCAAATAGTTGTAGTAAAACTAATAAGAACTGGAGATAGAGGGCAAAACCAAGAACAGCCTCACTAAATGGTAAAGGAAAACTTTTGCCTTTCTCACAGATCAGCTTTTCCCCCAAGTTGACACACCAGTATGATCAGGAGAAACTGCCCAATTCTCAGTTTTCCCCTTTTGGCATCAGAGAAAGAAGAACATAGCTCCAATATTCTGGATTTTTAGGGAACTGTTTTCTGTCTATTGTGACACAGAACTGGTGGCATATTTTGATAATTAGTCACACTGAGAAAGGGGAAAAACATTGAACATCAAAGAACCTACAGTGCAGACACCACACCAGGTGGAAGAAAAGTTTATATACTTTTGATAGAATTCCACAGCTTTCTTCCTGGAAAGCTAAGTGTCTGAAGAGAGTGTGTCCACATAAAGGGTGACAAAGCCCTTAAATACTTAACTGGGCTTGCTGGTGAAGATCTTCCCCTGTGTGCAGCCACCAGGAGAGAGAAGCTTGAAACTAAAATTCTCAACCAAAGGCAAACTAGTTCAAGGAGCACCCCAAGAAAAGCCACAACACAGAGCCATGCTATCCTGTTAAATCTGTGGGGCCTAGAAAATGAGGTTTCTTAGTGTTTCTGTTAAGAAACAAGAATGTCAAAAACTACAGTTATTAAAGTATTAAGAAATACTAAACAATGAAAAATAAATGACAATAAATTAAATATTAGGAATAAATCTATCAAATATATAATTGAAAATACAAATGATCATTAAATTTGTGGTTCTCAATCTCCCTGACCCCCAGTACTGGGGATGGAACCCAGGGTACTCCACCACTGAGCTGTACACACCATCCTTTTTAAATGACCACTTTTAATTTTGAGACACTAAGTGCCCAGGCTGGCTTCCAACTTAGGATTCTCTGCTTCCTTCCACCTCTACCATGCTGGAATTAAGGGCATGAGGCACTGTGCCAAGCTTCTAAAACTTAAATAAAGGGAAAAAATAAGGCAAGTGAAACTTTAATACTAGTATTGAGAAAGAATAATAACCACAGTCCAGTAAAGATAATTTAACAAACAAAAAGTTCAGGAGATTGACATGTATATTTTTCCAAATGATTTTACTTGGGAGGCTGAATCAGAGCACAAATTCAGGGCCAGTTGCAACAATTTAGCAAGGACCTAAGCAACAATGAGACTCTGTGTCAGATTAGTATATGAAAAAGTTTGGGATGGATCTTGGTGAAAGACTACCACTGAGTTCAATCTTCTATACCAATGAATAAATTAATCAAAATCACAAAAGAAAATGGCAGGTAATTAATAGAAATTCTCTTGAGAACCAAGAAGGAGGACTATTTTTAAAATCAATTTCAAACAAAAATAACTCAGTAAGTAACAAATATGAATGGATAAATTATATCAGAAAGGGGACTATAAGCTACCATTAAGTGGGCAAGCAGACAGTATAGGTTAATAACTGAGTTCTAGGTAAATTGAAGGATCAGATCATTATATTCTAAGGTGTTTCAATATGTTCTGGACTGCAGAATTTTATCGTGGAGTCTTGTTTTATTTTATTAATATAAAAAAAGTGAATATAAACTTAATGGCATAAAAGTTGTACAAATGAATGGAAGTGGAAAAATTTAATTAGAACATCTGTAAAGAGAATCTATAAAACAAGAAAAATACATTCTAGATATAGAAATCCATAAGTTAAAGAGATTATTCTCATGTCTAATCAACAGTTTAATGAGGAGAACAGATAAAGGTGCATCTTTGTGAGTACTTTTAATTAAAACAGCACTGAAAGTGAAAAAGAAATGAGCACCACTTCTGCAAGGAGAAGTGAGAGTACCATTTTTAGATGGCAAAACACTTAATTTTTTCAATTAAAATCTTGAACCTGAGGCATGCCAGCTAATTCTGTTTATATACTTAAATAGAAAATAGAAACATTTAAGGAAAGAAAGGAAATAAATGACATATACACAAGAAAGATTAAAAGTTTTTATTATTAATCTTATAATGTTTCAATTAGAAAACCTGATATATTGTAAAAAAAATCCTCAATATCTTAAAATCACAATGAGATATGAATAAGAGATAAATCTGGAAAATAATTTTATTTATGTTAGGAATTGGGACACAATAAATTTCTGTTGCTATTGTCTGAAATCTGTAATAGGCAATAAATGAATGGGAATGGACTCATTCCAAATCTGTTTATTACTGGAATAGTGGCAGGGTGATTGCCTACTATGAGTGTGCAAGAAAGTCCCTGAGATTGATGCCTAGCAGCTATAAAATAACAAAAAATAGTCGAGAAGATGCCTTTATTTACACATATGACCATGCTGTGGATTGTTCTACAGGCATGAATTTGATGATCTTCATGCAATATCCAACTTTTTGCTAATGTAGCAAATCACTTTAAAGGTACTTTATGTAACTCTCTTGCTCCTTTGTAAGAATATCTCAACTTGTGTCGCACAATATTTTTTATGTTACTATGTAAAATTTTCAAAAATTCAGATTTCTAAATGACATTACTTAAAATTTTTCTCCTCTTTTATTTCTGTTTTTGAATTCAATTAATCCATATGACCAATTTGTATATTTGAATAGTACAAAATATCCTGGAATAAGCTAATTTGTGTCTACAAAGAAATATTATCTTTGAAATATTTATTCTTCATGGAGCTTTTATGTGCACATATGAACAAAATGTTAAAATTAGCTTTTATAATATATTACTAAGAAATATTCAAGGGGTCTTTTAGTTAATTTATATCTGTTTGAATTTATTATTAACTACCTTGGTCTAATGTGGTTTCTGGGCCACATGCATGTAATGTTAAAAAAAATAGTGACTGGGTTTAACGGTGCAGGCCTGAAATCCCAGTAATGAGAGAATAAATCAGGAGGATCACAAAATCAAAGCCAGCCTCAGCAACTCATTAAGAACATCAGAAACTTAGACCCTGTTTCAAAATAAGAATAAATAAATAGACTGGGGGTACAGCTCAGAAGTAATGCAATCTTGGGTTCAGTCCCTAGTAGCACCCAGAAAAAATGCTATATATACACTACACTATAATTGTTATAATTGAAACATATAATCAAACAATAACAAAATGAGATCTGTCCTCATTATGACATTTTGCTATGTATTTAAAAGAAAGCCTTGTTGTCAATCTTTAGCAGTGAAAACAAATATAATATGACTCATCAATAATATGCTGAAGAGACTATAAAATGGGTACATTATATTTAATGAATAATAAAATAATGTATATTTTATGAGCTAGTTAATATAGGGGTGGGCTTAAGCAAGCAGGAAATCACTCAATAAAAGAGAGAAAAAAACCAAAAAGGAATATTTCTGAGTATTGCCTGAGTATTAAAACATAAAAAATAAATGTGAAATGGTATTATTTTATTTATATATTTATCTACTTATTTATTTCTTACATACATGACAATAGTGGAATTCATTACATTCATATTTATCCATTCACAGAACAATTTTTCATAACTCTGTATATAAAGTATATTCATGCCAAATTATGCCATTATACATGAACTCTCTTTTTTTTGCATTACAATTCTTAATACATCTTTATAACACAAATCATCATATCTCTGTTTATATATAAGATATGTTGACACCAAATTCACATCTTCATACATGTATTTTGTATAATGATGTCTGTCTCTTCCACCATCCATGTTATTCTCCTTCTTGGCAGCTGGAATAAGAACATTAATACTAATATTTGAGAATACAGAGGTTTCTTAGACCTGGAAAGGAAAAGAAGGCAAGGTGAGGCTTCCTTCTGACAGCCCAGGGAAGTGAAAGCAAAGCAGCATGGGTCAAGGGGAGCTCAGCTTCCCCTCTACAGACAAGTCTTTAAAAGACAAAGCAGCAAGGATGGCAAAGGCTTGGCTTCCTCTTCATAGCAAAGCTAAGGGCAAGGACAGGAACAGTGAGACAAATTTAGCTTCCCAATGACAGCCATCTCAAGGCAATGCATGACAAAATGCAGAAAGGCCAGGCTTGTTTCCCCCTCAGTAGCCAAGCCATAGCAATGCAAGAAAAGAAAGGTAAGGTGAGGAAGAAAAGCAAACAAGAGTTGGCTTTCCTGATACAGAAGGCAAGGTCAGGCCAGGCAAAGCCTGGCTTCCCTCATGACCAAGATTTGGCTTTTCTTAGATAGCTCAATCACAGCAAGGGACATCAAAGGAAAAAAAAATAATAAGGCAAGGCAAGTCTGGTTTTCCCCTTCATTGCTAAACCATGGTCGGTCAATGAAGCAAGCCATCAATTCAAGTTAGGGCAAGCTTTGACTTCCCCTGATGAACAAGCCATGACAAGGCTGGAAGGACAAGTCAAGGTCATGCTAGGCAAGGCCAAGCAAGTCTTAACTTCTCAGCAGTCATGCCACGAAGAGGCAAGGCAAGGCCAGATAAGGCAAGGCCAGGCAAGAGTTAGCTTCCCCCAATAATCAAATCATGGCAAGAAAGTCAAGACCAGACAATACAAGTGTCAAAGTTAAAAAAAAAAAAAAAAAACATCAGACTGTGTCTCACAACTGATTCCTCAGCTGGGTCTATCAGTGAGATCACCTAATATGACTCATTAATATGGTCTCAGCTACCTTCAGCATGTGGTATTTGGGTAGCCAGACTTTTTTATGATGGCTTGGGGTATCTCAGGATAGAAGGCAGAGGTGTGTCTATTGTCTCATTTGATTTATTCTTGGAAGTCACAAAGCTTCTTTAACACTGATGCAATTGGTCATGGTCCTGCCCATATTCAATACAGAAAACACACTACCTAATTTTTAGTGGGCAGGTAAGAAGTGGTCAAACAGACTGCTCACTCTGCTCAAAGTTGTTTTACCAGGACAAAAAGCCCTGTGACTCCACTCTTCATTACACTTTGATGTCTTCAACTATTACTATAATGTTTAAGTTTCCTGTGTATTCAAAAAGAATGAAGTTATGCATGATCCACTAATGGTCTTAAAATATCTTGGAATAAGATGTAAAATTTGTACTTTATGTATCTGCCAGAATACTTAGTTGCAGGAATTAAACATTTATTGAAGGGCAGTAGGTAGCTTACAGATTTTCTAAAGGGGTCTGAGAATCTGGGTTGGAAATTATATGGTTGGGAGAAACCATAAAGTTATACTGCATATTGCTTAGGGAAGTTTCTGATGCCACTGATACTGGGCAGACATTGCCTCTCACCCAGCACAATGTTCCAGAACCTCTGGCCATTGCCATCTCTGAAATCTCATGTCCCATGCCTTTATTCTAGCCAAGGTGGATCTGTGCAGAACCTACTTCTGAATGTTATTTGCATCCCAAGAGGTGTCTTATGCATATGTACTCAAAAGGCTGATGTTAGCCGTTTTTCTTTGTGTGAGATGCAGCCATGGGAAGAGAAACTGTGTCCCATCGTCCCAGATGTGGAACACGTATGAAAGCCTAAATACAGTATATGACATATAATTCTGTGATATGTAATGGTTATAAGACTATAAGTACATTAAAATAAATATAATATTGATTAATAGCAACATGATAATATATAAGTTCTCGATGATAAGTTCAAACCTATTTTAATGCACCTGTATTGATTTCATTGAAATAGTCATAGAATTGAGTTCTTGGGAATTTAATAGGTTAAGCCTGAAAATCTACTCCAGGTCTACAAGGGATGCATAAGGTTTTACTAGACAGAACAGAGCAGTAGGGCATTCATTTAAAAGTCATTACAGAGAAGTAGGAGGCCAAGAGAGGTCAAGAGCAAGTATTGCAGCATATAATAAAGGCCTTTGCACTGAAATTATGCAGAACATGTGTATAGTGATGGTCAAGATAGGAGGTTAGTATTGTTTTTTCATTCACTAGTGTACTTTTCACCCTTTACAATTTGTATTTTCCTTTTAACTATTTGAAGGTAGTGTATGCCATGGCAAATAAACATGCATTACTGATTTTGTTACAAGAAACAATTCCAGGTACTCAAGAGACACTAGCATAAAGGTTCAGATAAACAGGCCTTAGTTCTAAGGAAGTCTTTATAGATTTTTAGTTTCAGTTTTTGTTGCAGGACCTGACCTTGGAACTACATGAAGGAATGCTTATCTTACTCATTGTTCAACAGGGAAGTCCTAACATAGAACACTATATTTGGGGACAAAGTTCTGTCAGAACACTGCCAAGTGCAATTTCCTTGCACCTTTGACAAGGAGTCATTCCCCTGTTGGGGCAAGGTCAGCCTACATGTCAGTTTCTGGACTCTTGATGTCTGCACACCCATATGTTGTGAATCACCTCTGGCATATCATGACTGTCATATGTAAATTGGCACATACTCACTGTTAAAGCTATTTTTGCTGTGAAATAAAACATATGCTGTTCTATGAAACAATCTCTGGAGAGGTTTCTCCATGCCCTCAAGCTTCAACAGTAGATGTTGGAAGGGCAGGCCCTTCAGCATTCTGGTGCTCAAACATTGGATAATCAGGTGATTTTGCTTGAGGGATCCCTGGCATTAAGGAAACCTCAAAGCTCAAAACATAAGCAGTCAGGGCAATGGGTAATTTACCTGGTTCACATAAACATACTCATCTACTAATTACAAAACAGGTTTTAAACCTCCAGGGTATAAAAGTGAACTATGAGGAATTAGAGACTTTTTGGCAAGAATTTTTAGCTACAAATCTATGGTTTCCTTTTGAAAGAATATTCAATACCATATCTGGCAACCAGCTGGCTCTGAAAAATGCTCTTCAGCAGGAGTGGCAAATACATACACAAGCCTCAAACTTCTTTTATGCTATTTTGCTAGCTGTTATTGGCTCACTCCTGGGTGGAGAAGAGATTGCCCACTGCTGTTTTGGAGAGACAGCTATCGCAAGGGAAGATCAGAAGGAAAATGGGGGAAGCTAACAAGAAGAAAAGATAGTGAGCAAGAGGAGGGTAACACAGATATAGAAGAAAATGGGTATATTATGTGAGTTGTTGAGATTTAAGTAGAAATGGAGAAAGAAGAGGAGAAAGAATGTAGAAAGAGCAAGGAGTCTCCTCTTTGTCTATTAGCTCCTATATCCTTCTTTTTCACAGATGTTGCAACAGTGCCATCTAGAGGAGTCAACTCCTTCTGCATACATTAAATCAAGCTGTACCATGTCAGAGATGGCAATGTTAGGCTTAACATAAGGCATGAAAACCAGTTCTATTATTTGTCAATATTATATATTCCAAGCCTTGGAGCCTTTATTCAAGGTACCAGACCTCATGATTATACATTATATGGATGACATTATTTTAGCCCACCCCTCTGCCCAAGACCTTATTAACACTTAAAGAAATTGATTTAAATAGAGCTCCAGGAAATGTTCAAAAATTAGCCCATTTTCACTTTTTGTGAATCATTTATTAACTCTTGCAGAGATCTTAATACAGGCTCCCAACATTTACATAAAATCTCCCATTACATTAAATGAGTTACAAAAGATTTTAGGAAACAGAAATTGGCTTACATCATTTCAACAGGTTCTTTGAAGGGCTCTACCTCCCCTGTTCCAATGTTTGGAGAATGATCCATACGCTTTGTCTTTAAGAAGATTACCTCCTGAAGCTTACAAAGACTTATAAGAGGTTAATAATCAGCTTGCTGATTTGCATCGTACCCAATGGGATCCTGACAAGGACATTATTACTATAGTTTAGACACCTCACCTATTTCCACTGGTCTTCTTTTCCAGGAATAAAGTAGAATTTAGAATCAGTGCATCTTTCTGCAGCTTTTTCTTCCAAAATTACTCACAAATTAGTATGTTTTGTCCAATGGTATTACAACTACAAACTAGGACTCTTCAATTATTTGGGTTAAAACCTGATAAATTTGTCATGCCATTAATTAAACAGGAAGTAAACCTCAATTTGATAA
Organism: Callospermophilus lateralis; assembly: GCF_048772815.1. Lineage (NCBI taxonomy): Eukaryota > Metazoa > Chordata > Mammalia > Rodentia > Sciuridae > Callospermophilus > Callospermophilus lateralis. The sequence continues at coordinate 3,808,301 of NW_027514713.1, read as the reverse complement.
TAATATCCTGTTTCAGGATTCAATTATGACTTTTCCATTGGTTAATCATTTACCTCATTGTAAATCAATCCAAGATTTAATTGATAAAACAGTTTATTTTTAAAGATAATTTGTGATGAACAAATTCCTGGAGCTGACCTTATCTTTACTGATGCCAGGTATTCTGGTGGCCTATTAATTTTTGTTTATCATCTTACCAGGGATGAATATAAAAGCTGAACTTACAAGGAGCTACCTGCCTCACCCTAATTATTAGAGTTACAGGCCACAACTTGGGCCACTGAAGGTAAGTCACAATCTATATGTATCTTTACTGATAGTGTTTATCGTGCCCAACTTATAGCCAGGTTTCTCTGTTCCTTTATTAAAGGAAAAGCAAAATCAGCTTTAGATATACTCCTTTATTCTTCTCCAAGAGTGCTCCAAAAATTTACTAACTCACTGTTCATCACTCATATCAGAGCTCATATGATGAACCTAGAATGAAAAGCAAAGACCACTGACTTCAATTTTAAACCAAATTAAAGCAAGCTTATATTGTGTTCACAAGAGAGCTGATCAGTGAACTGCCTCACCCAAGGGTAGGATCAGAGTACAGTGCCTGGTCTAAGATCAGGGAAGTTTTTATAACATAAAAAGTTACAAAGGTAAATGTATTGGCAGCTTACAGCTGACAGCATCCTGGGAAGCATAATACAAAGGCAGATAGCAGGTTAATGATCTACATGTTTTAACATCTCAAGGTAAGGTGTAAACTCAGATTCCACCATCATAATTAATGAGAAGCAGCTGAGATTTTTAGGAAGGGTTGTTATCTGGTCAGGGAGAGCCAGGCATAAGTAAGTTCAAAGCTTTGGCAGGAGTTTCAAGCAAGTTTAAAACACCAAAGTGTGATCAGGCCAAATAGAAATATTAGTATTTTACATTAAAACATTAATGAAATTTTCATGACCTTGTGACAAATGGCTGCCAATCTTAAGATGGAATTAGGCTGGATTCATCACATACTGTTCTTCCTGGATTTCTCTCAAAGTTTAATAATTTAACAGATCAAGCTATGTGAAATGCATATGGCACTGATTGGGAATCTGCAAGAGTTACATGCTCAATTCCATCATTCAGTTCACTCCCTCAAACAGTTGTTTTCTACACTCAGTATCCTACAAACTAAACAGATAGTGAAAACTTGTAAAAGTTATGCTTCTTTTTTTTGGGGGGGGACCCTTACAACTTCAAAGAGTCATTTTATGGGATTTAAAGGCATACCCTTGTTTGGTAAATTAAACACAATTGACACATATTCTGGAATACTTACAGCTACTCTTATTGCTGGAGAAAAAACTAACAATGTCATTCAACATATGCTCAAATGCATTGTGAAAAAATATTTTCCACATAATGTCACAACACAGAATGGTTCAGCTTATACTTTCAAAATGTTTGCTCTATTCTTTGTACAATGGAACATCAAATATTTTCCTGGAATTCCTTATAACCCCCAAGGACAAGCCATTGTTGAGACAGCCCATCAAAATTTTATGGCTCAAATCACAAAAATTAGAGATGGAATCCCTTGCTAACTGATGCAATTCCTCATGTGTTAACCAATATAAGTTTATTTACCTTATTTTTTTGAAATTTAATGATGATATCCATAACCCAATACAGAAATATTAGCCATTAACAAGCCCCTCAAGTTTCAATAAGTGGTCTTGAAATATCCTCACAAACAACAATGGCAACCATCAGCCCCTTTATTAACCCTAGTGAAAGCTTTTGCTTGTGTTTTTCCAGAATATGTAGACAAATCTGGATCCCAGCAAGACTTGTGCAACACTTGATGGCTGATTCCATGGAATGCAGCAACTGACTCTCAAGATGAGAAAGCATCATCAATGACAATGAACCACAACATCCAAAACCCTGTGGTCGTGTCAAAGGGTTGGTCAAACAATCTGAACAGATGGGAGAAATTCACATCAAAATGTCTCCCAGGCTTTTATATTCTTAATATGTTCTTTAACTACTTTAATCATTAATAGCACACAGACTATTTCTTTGTGGACCTTCATGGCTCATGCTCCTTTCCTTATAGGTATAGAAAGGGATGGACAATTTCCTCAAATTTTTAGCAATAGTTCTCAACTGTTTGAAGATATTGCTCATCTAATAGTTTTCTCCAAAGTACCCTTGAACTTCTCCATTCCCTTACCATAAAGAGCTCCTTTTGTTGCTGTTTTTGTTGTTGTTGTTTGTTTGTTTAAATTGCTTTAAAATAAAAGATGACAGCAGAATGCATTACAATTCTTATTACACATACATACCACAATTTTTCATATCTCTGTTCTTACATATAGTATGGTGAAAACAAATTTGTGTCTTCATACATGTATTTTGGATAATGATGTCTATCACATTCCATCATCCTTGCTAATTCCCTGTCCTCTCCCCTTCCCTCTCACCCGCCTGCCCTATTTAGAATTCATCTGTTCCTCCCATGCTCCCCCTCCCTACCCCACTATGAGTCAGCCTCCTTATATCAGAGAAAACACTCACCATTTGTTTTTTGGAAATTGGCTAAATTCACTTAGCATTATCTTCTCAAATGCCATCCATTTACCTGCCAATGCCATGATTTTATTGACTTTTATTGCTGAATAAAATTCCATTGTGTATATATGCCACGTTGTTTTTAACCATTCATCCACTGATGGACATCTAGGTTGGCTCCACAGTTTAGCTATTGTGAATTGTGCTGCTATAAACATCAATGTGGCTGTGTCCCTGTAGTATACTGATTTTAAGTCCTTTGGATATAGACTGAGGAGAGGGAGAGGTGGGTAAAATGGTGGTTTCATTCCCACCTTCCCAAGGAATCTCCATACTCTTTGCCATATTGGCTGCACTGATTTGCAGTCCTACCAGGAATGGATGAGTGTACCTTTTCCACCCACATTCTCATCAACACTTATTGTTGTTTGTCTTCATAATAGTTGCCATCTGACTAAAGTGAGATGATATCTTAGAGTAGTTTTGATTTGCATTTCTTGAATTGCTAGAGATGATGAGCATTTTTTCATATATTTGTTGATTGATTGTATATCCTCTTCTTATATGTACCTGTTCCAGGCCTTAGCCCATGTGTTGATTGGGTTATTTGATTTTTGGTGCTCAGCATTTTGATTTCTTTATAAACCCTAGAGATTAGTGCTCTATCTGATGTGTGAGGGGTAAAAAGGTGTAGGCTTTCTGTTCACTTCACAGATTATTTCTTTTGCTGAGAAGAAATTTTTTAGTTTGATTTCATCCCATTTATTAATTCTTGGTTTAAATTCTTGAGCTATAAGAAAGTTGTGGACTAATCCCACATGAAGAAGATCAGAACCTACTTTTTCTTTAATTAGACACAGAGTCTCTGGTTTAATTCCTGGGTCCTTGTTACATTTTGAGTTAAGTTCGGCCCATGGTGAGAGATAGCTCTTTATTTTTATTTACTTTTTGCTGATAACAACATAACACAACAAATAAGAACTGATTTTGAAATTCAAAAAGAATCAATAAAAAATTACATGCTGCTATCTTGGTTCTCCTGCAACAAAATAACCTTCAAGAAGAACAAATCAACACTGGCCTGGTGGTTCCAGGCTCACAGCAGTCCCATTCCACCCTACCCTGGTGGGGCATACACCCAGCAGAGCCTAGCTTCTGGTGCAGGACCACCCCTTCTGCCCAGCAGAGTACTGTGGAAGCCAAATTTCAGCCCAGACCACCCACAGCCACCTGACTGCAAAGAGAGGTCAAGCCCAGTGACCCAGATTCACCTGTCATGTTTCTCATGATAAACACACTAAGGGTAACTCCAGAACAACCAGGCTGCATGAAATAAAAACACAAGAGACAGAGATACCTTTTTTGGGGGGCAGGGGGGGTTTCCTGTGATGCCTCCTTTGACTTTAAGTGTCTTCAGAGAGAGAGAGTGAGTGCATACTGAACCTTTTTGTTGAGAAGAAGACATTCAAATGAGGTAAGAGATCTGGTTTCAGGGATTGAGACTATCTTTCTGAACTCTGCTGTCAGCAGGTTGGCTGACATCTAAGAAGGCCACACCCAAAACCAGGGCAAGAGAAATGGACACACAAAGGGCATTTCCATGGAACTTCTATCCCAAATAGAGCAAAGGGGTAATATCACAAAAGAACAGGTGAGCATAGCTCAATCCATGGGGCAACATGCCTACCTCTGAAGATGCATCCTCAACCCCCAGGACTGGGGCAATGTCCAGGTCACATCATAATGTAGTGATGGTGAGAACCTCTCTGTTCCAGGGAGAAGAATGTGAAACATTCAAACTGGCTGCTCACATTTACCCATTCCAACTTATGCAGGACCCAGATTCAGTATGCAGAAGCATTCATTGAAGGACACCAGTAGAGTCTGGGAGCCCAACATCGAGTCAAGGTACAGACAATATGCACAGGTACTCAAGAATATAGGGAAAAAATGTAATATCTCAGATCCAGACTGCAATAAAGGAAGACACAAACACAACTTGAAAAAAATAATGGAAAAAAGTGTCCCAAACAAATAAGGATGCTATAATAGCAGAACCCATGGACAGTGAAGTTGATGAAATCTCAGAGAAGTAGTTCAAAATGTTATAATTAAAATGATCTGTAAATTTATAAATTACCTGAAGGAGCAAACACAGGCAGAAATTGATCACTTCAACAATAAGATAAGAGAGAAAATACAGGTAGCACAAGATTACTTTAAGAGAGAGATAGAGACTCTAGAAAAAAAAGTCAGAAATCCTTGAAAGGAAGGATACAATAAAGCAAATAAAAATTTCAACAGAGAGCATAACCAATAGACTATATCACTTGGAAGAAAGAATGTCAGATAATGAGGACAAAGTATACAATCTAGAGAATAAATTTGATCACACAGTGAAGATAGTTAGACATCATGAACAGAACATCCAAGAATAATGGGACAGCATCAAACGACCAGATTAAAGAGTTATAGGAATAGAGGAAGGCACAGAGTTTCAAACCAATGGAATGCACAATCTCTTCAATGAGACAATATTAGGTAATTTTTCAAGCATGAAGAATGAATTGGAAAACCAAATATGAGAGGCTTCCAGGATACCAAATGTACAAAATTACAACAGATCTACACCAAGGCACATTATAATAAAAATGCCCAGCATACCAAATAAAAATATAATTTTTAAAGTCACAAAAGAGAGAAATCAGATCACATATAGGGGGAGATCAATTCATATCTCAGCAGATTTTCCAACCCAAGCCCTCAAAACTAGGAAACTGTAGATCAACATATACCAAACTCTGAAAGAAAATGAATGCCAATGAAGAATCTTACATCCACCAAAACTAAGCTTTAGGTTTGATGATGAAATAAAAACCTTCCATGCAAACAAAAGGTAAAAGAATTTACAGTTAGAAAGCCTGTACTACACAACATCCTCAGAAAAATATTCTAAGAAGAGAAAATGAAAAACAATGATGAAAATCATCAGAGGGAGGGATTACACCAAAGAAAAATCTAATCAGAGGAGAAACCAAGTCACATTAAATATCAAAAGTAAACAAAAATGCCTGGAAACACAAATCATGTCTCAATAATAATCCTGAATGTTAATGGCCTAAACTCACCAATCAAAAGACATAGACTAGCAGATTGGATTAAGAAAAAAGACCAACAATCAGCAGCCTCCAAAAGACTCATCTCCTAGAAAAAGATATCCACAGACTGAAGGTGAAGAGTGGGGGGAAATTGTACCCTTCACGTGGACTGTGGAAGCAAGCAGAAGTTTCCATCTTCATATCAAATAAACTAGACTTCAAACTAAAGTCAATCAAAAAGGATAAAGAAGGACACTACCTTCTACTCAAGGGAACCATAGACCAATAATTAAGACTAAACAATTATAAATATATATATATACCCAAAACAATGAAGCATCTACATTCATCAAACAAACTCTTCTCAAGTTCAAGAGTCAAATAGACCACAACACAATAATTTTGGGTTACTTTGACACACCTCTTTCTTCACTAGACAGACCTTCCAAACAGAAGCCAAGCAAAGAAACTATAGAACTCAATAATATAATAAATAACTTACACTTAACTGACACATATAGAATAATTTATCCTTCAATGATAGAATATACTTTCTTCTCAACAGCATATGGATCCTTCCTAAAATAGACCATATACTATGCCACAAAGCAATCCTTAGCAAATATAAAAAAGTAGAGATATTACCCTGCATTATATCATATCATAATGGAATGAAATTAGAAATCAATGATAAAATTACAAAAAAAAAAATCCATTCCAACCCCTGGAGACTAAATAACACTCTAATAAATGTACAAAGGGTTGCCAAAGACATCAAGGAGATAATTTTTAAAAAATAGAGGTAAATTAGAATATGGACACAATATATCTAAATTTTTGGGGCACTATGAAAGCAATCCTAAGAGGAAAGTTCATTGCATGGAGGAGTTTAATCTTTAAAAGAAAAAAAAAAGTCAAGAATTAAATGACTTAACATTACATCTCAAAGCCCTAGGAAAACAAGAGCAAATTAACACCAAGAGCTGCAGAAGGCAGAAAATATTTAAAATTAAAGCTGAAATTAATAAATTTGAAACAAAAGAAATAATTGAAAAAATTGACAAAACAAAAAATTAGTTGTTTGAAAAAATAAATAAAATTGGCAGACCTTTAGTCATGCTCATGAAGAGAAGAAAAGAGAATACCCAAATCACTAACATAAGTGATGAAAATAAAAATATCACAACAGACATTATGGAAATACAGAAGATAATAAAAAAATATTTTAAAAACTTCAATTCCAAAAAATAGAAAATATTGAAGGCATCAAAAATTTTCTAGAATCATATAATTTGCCCAAACTGAATCAGGATGATATAAACAATTTAAACATATCAGTTTTGAGTGAAAAAATAGCAGATGCCTTCAAAAGTCTACTAACCAAGAAAAGTCCAGGACCAAATGGATACACAGCCAACTTCTAAAAGACCTTTAAATAAGAACTAGTCTCAATACCCTTCGGTCCATCTCAGGAAATACAAAAAGAGGCAGAACTTTCAAACTCATTCTATGAGGCCAATATCATCCTTATTTTAAAACTAGGCCAAGATGCATTAAAAAAAGAAAAAAAGAAAAAAAAAACTTCAGACCAATATCTCTTAATGAACATAGATGCAAAAATTCTCAATAAATTCTGGCAAATCAAATAAAAAACATATCAAAAAGATTGTGCATCATGATCAAGTGGGATTTATCCCAGATATGCAAAGATGATTTAACATATACAAATCAATATATGTAATTCATTACATCAATAAGCTTAAAGATAAAAATCATATGAACATCTCAATAGATGCAGAAAGGGCATTTGACAAAATACAGTGCTTCTTTATATTCAAAACACTAGAACAAATAGGGATAACAGAAATATATCTCAAAATCATAAAGACTATCTATGCTAAGCCCCAGGCCAATATCATTCTAAATGGAAAAAAAAAATTGAAGGCATTCCCTCTAAAAACTGGAACAGGTCAGGGATGCCCTTTTTCACCACTTCTATTTAACATAGTTCTTAAAACACTGGCCAGAGCAATCAGACAGATGAAATGCACATAGTAAAGAAGAAATCCAATTGGCACTATTTGCTGATGATATGATTCTATACTTAGAAGACCCTCAAAGTTCTTCCAGAAAATTTCTAGAACTAGCAAATAAATTCAGCAAAGTAGCATGATATAAAATCAACACCCATATATCAAAGGTATTTTTGAATAACAGTGATAAATACTCAGAAATCTGAAACGAGGAAAACTACCCCATTTACATTAGGCTCATAAAACATAAAATACTTGAGAATAAACTTAAAAGAAGGTGAGAAATCTATGTAATGAAAATTACAGAACCCCACAGAAGGAAGTCAAAGAAGACCTTAGAAAATTGAAAGTTCTATCTTGCTCTTGGATGGGCAGAATTAATATTATCAAAATGGCCATACTTCCAAAAGCAATATACATATTTGATGCAATTACAGTCAAAATTCCAATAGTATTTCTCATAGAAATATAAAAAGCAATCATTAAATTCATCTGGAAAAATAAGAGACCCAGAATAACTAAATAAATCCTTAGCAGAAAAAGGTGAAGCAGGTGGCATCACTATACCAGACCTTCAACTATATTATAGAGCAATAGTAACAAAAACAACATGGTATTGGCACCAAAGCAGACTGGTAGACCAATGGTACAGAATAGAGGACACAGAGTCTAGCCCACAAAATTACAATTATCTTATATTAGACAAAGGTGCCAAAAACATGCATTGGAGAAAAGATAGCCTTTTTAACAAATGATGCTGGGAAAACTGGAAATCCATATGCAACAAAATAAAATTAAATCCCTATCTTCACTATGCACAGAACTCAACTCAAAATGGATCAAGAACTTAGGAATAAAACCAGAGGTCCTGCAACTAATAGAAGAAAAAGTAGGCCCTAATCTTCATATGTGGGATTAGGCCTCAACTTCCTTAATAAAACTCCTGTGGCACAAGAAATAAAATCACGAATCAATAAATAGGATGAACTCAAATTTAAAAAAAAATTCTTCTCCACAAAAGAAACAATCTGTGAGGTGAATAGAGAGTCCACATCTTGGGAGAAAGTCTTTACTCCTCTCATATCAGATATAGCACCCTTCTCTAGAGTAAATAAAGAACTCAAAAAGCTAAACACCAAAAAAAAAAAAAAAACACAAGTAATACAATCAATAAATGGGTGAAGGACCTGGAGAGACACTTCTCAGAAGATTATGTACAATCAATCAATCCATAAAAAATGTTCATCATCACTAGCAATTAGAGAAATGCAAATGAAAACCATTCTAAGATTTCATCTCACTTCAGTCAGAATGGCAGCTATTATAAAGACAAACAACAATAAGTGTTGGCGTGAATATGGGGGGAAAAGGTACATTCATATACTGCTGGTGGGACTTAAAATTGATGTAGCCGATCTGGAAGTCAGAATGGAAAGCAGTATGGAGATTTCTTGAAAAATTGGGAAGGGATCCACCATTTGATCCAGCTATATTCTCCTTGATATATACCCAAAGGACTTAAACACAGCATACTACAGGGACACAACCACATCAATGTTTATAGCAACACAATTCAAAATAGCTAAATTTTGGAACCAACCTAGATGTCCTTCAATAGATGAATGGATAAAAAAAAATGGCATATATACACAATGGAATTTTACTCAGCAATAAAAGAGAATAAAATCAGCATTTGCAGGTAAATGGATGGAGTGAAAGAAGATAATGCTAAATGACGTTAGTCAATCCAAAATAAGCAAATGCTGAAGGTTTTCTTTGATATAAGGAGGCTGATTCATAGTGGGGTAGGGACAGGAAGCATGAGAGGAATAGTTGGACTCTAGATAGGGCAGAGGGGTTGGAGGATAATGAAGGGGGCATGGGACTATAAATGATGGTGGAATGTGATGATCATTAATATCCAAAGCACATGTATGAAGACAAAAATTGGTGTGAATATACTTTGTATACAACCAGAGATATGAAAAATTGTGCTATATATGTGTAGTAAGAATTATAATGCTTTCTGCTGTCATATATAAATAAAAAAATCAAAGCTCTACATCAAACTTAAAGACTGCTTTGTGATGTGTATTGTGTTCACATTTATTGAACTCAATTTTCCTGAAATGATTCTCTATAAAATTATACTATTTTGTCAAATTATATTCATGGACCTTGGGACAATCAATTCCAACAAAATCTCTTTAAACTAACTGCCCAAATTGTAAAAACTAATTCTATTCAAATAAACATGCCTATGGTTTTCACTTTCTTTTAAGGGTGGGCTACACACTTACTTGACCAATGACAAAAGTTAATTTCATGGTTTAATCACTACAGTCTGTTAACATATGGCATATTAGATATACTTCTCTTGTTAACCTTGTTTGTTTTCAAAAGTCTTATTAATTGTATACCTGAAGCTGAACAAAAAAAAAATTGTCTTAATAACTCAGATTGTTCAAGACTTAGAGTTGGGAACTGTTTCAGGCCCTGATCTTGGACCTACCTGGGGAGTCTTGCTTATTGTGCAGCAGGGAAATCCTAAAATAGAATGCTATGTTTTGGGACAAAATGTTGTCACAATATTGGCAAGTCCAATTTTGTTGCCTCATTGACAAGGAGTATTTTCTCTGTAGGTGTAAGTTCATCAATTTCTAGACTCTTGGTGTCTGGATTCCCATAAGATGGTATGTTATGTATCACCTCTGGTCTATTGTGACTGTTTTATGTAAATTGGCATATATCCACTATAAAAGCTATTTTTACTGTACAATAAAGCAGATGTTATTCTCTGAAACCTTCTTTGAAGGAGTTTCTCCATGCCCTCAAGTATCCACAGTCGATGCTGGACAATGGCAGGTCCCTCAGCAATTTTTTTTTTTGAATTTTTTGTTATTTTTTTATGTTTGTTTTTACTCTGTCAGACTCTCTGTATAGGTCTCTGTTTTCAAAGCCTGCCTAATCTTTAGGGAGACTACCAAGAGTTTAGCAAGATAGCTTCAAGTAGAAGTAGCACTTTCTATTTTTATGACAAACCAAGAAGCAAGTTTTATCCTAGCCATGTACTAGTATGTGATTTTGAAAATAATGTTTAACTCTCTTTGTTATGTATGGCCTCGTCCAAAAAGGAGGTCCACAGGAAAGGGTCGAGGAGAATGTGGCTTCAGAGTCACTAATCAAGACCTCCAGAGACCAAACAGAAAACAGGTCTGATTTTATTGCAGAGTTACCATGTATTTATACTCAGGCAGAGCTAAGCAGATTACAGGCAGCCACCAATGCAATGTCTGCTAACTTTTCTTGCAGCAACCAATCAATAAGTGGGCCATGGAGCAAGCACACAAACTGCAGTGTATGGCCCGGGGCTGTGCCTCTCACAAGCCAAGCCTAGCATGAGGGGAGTGGCCTGCCACTCAGAGGCTGTTAACATATGCCATGTATGCAGTAATCCATGCACTTTTTCCCACAACTCCCCACTCTGACTCTGCTGCAAAGATTTCAGCCAGCATTGCTGTTTTTCATTGGGTGGTCTTCACATGGTTACATAACCATCTCACAACAAAAGAAAATATTATCACTGTTATGAACAGTAGGGCCAGGGTAATAGCTTTATAAGGATTATTTAATTCAGCTATCAGGTTTTCCAATGTTCTGTGAATTCATGGAATCAAAAAAAGGTTTTCAAGATAGACACCTTTGTCTCATTGATTTTGACAATTGCCTTGGTAAAGTTATGCATAGTCATAAAATATTTAGCATCCCAAGCATCCTTAATATACTAAGAAAAATTGGAGAAGTGAAAGGTTACATTTGCATATTGGGTGACACAAATACTCTAAAATTTAGGGTCACAAGTGAGCCTTTGCAACATAAACAGAATATCTAGTTTTTCCTGATAGAGGTCTAGTTCTTGCTGAATGACTAAGATAGCAGCTTGGGACAGTATATTTAGTCATTTAGAATGGCATAGTCTTTTGCAATTGTAGTAGACAAATTGTTTACAGTCTGAGCAGTCTAGATGCTCTGAGTGAGTAAAGCAGCAGCAGTGGTTGTGGCATCAATGGTGGCTACCAGAGCAATAATCCCAGTGATGAAAAGGCTAATTGCCTACCTTGTCCAGTGTAGTATCTCATTCAGAAGATTCTTCATCTCCATGTCCCATGAACTCCTCCACTGGAAGGTTCACTGGAAGCCAGACTCCTGGGGACAGTTTGTTCTGAGAATAAATATACATTTAGCTTTTATAGCATGGGTTAGACAATTTGTTAGCCAATAGGATATATTGACTGCATAAGGGATCTCTGTCTTAGTGATATTTAGGCCATCAGTATCATTGATTATTAGCATGGCAAAGGGTGGTGTAGCACAAGCTTTTGCATAGTGGGTATAAGCATAATTTGGCACAAAGACAAATCCATGTACATATAATATATATAGTATATTAAGGGTGCTTGGGATGCTAACTATTTTATGACTATACATAACTTTACCAAGGCAATTGTCAAAATCCATGGTCAGTGTATGGACTCAATAGAGCTGGATGCTGCCCATTTTATGAGTCTAGCAGCTAGCAATATTGGTTTGATATCCATCATGCCACACTGATTTCCTGCATACCCATTGGTAATGGCTTGTTCTGTATAGCAGTTACTGCAGTAGCTCATGTGGTTTTTGGGCACATTAGTTACATTCCAGGGGGCTGCACCTGCCCAGGCACATAGATGTTGTTTTTCCCTAGAGAAGGTATGGCAGTAACACATTAATTCCATGGGATGTTATCATTATCAGAGAGGGACATTCCAAAAAGCATTGTTGGGTACATTGGTAGCAAGGGTTTTTTGCATTTTCCATGGGGCAGTCTATGGTTATAGGTAGAATTAACTGTAACTCTAATGTCAGTGAGAGATAACCCAGCATATGACTTCTTATAGTTATCTACAAGAGTTTCATTTGCAAGAGCAAAACAGAGAAGACTGCCTGGAATGTTGTAGGAACAGATAAAGCAAGGCCCTGAAGATATTAGGAAGCAGTTTTATTTGGCTGCAGCCAAGTTCAGAGAGCACAGCTTTTCTGTAATCAATCAATTCCGTGAACCCTGAGTTCAGGTAGTTTCAAAGTTTTATACCCAGCATGTAAGGGGAGAGGCTTACAAATTTACAGTCTACAGAAGTTCACATAAAAGCAGCATTTTCTCTCAGTGTTTTGGGCAAGTTATCCCTTCAAGTACAACACCTGAACAGTGGAGAGATTCTTTATCTCCCCTTTCTTTCCTCCCCCTGCCAGGTGAAACTATAGAGCCCAATTGGTAATTTCTCTTATCTTAAAAATGTAGAAATATCTGTGAAGCCCAGCTCAAGGACAGAGGCTTTCTTTACACATTTTTACAAACTACTATATTGGATATGTTTGTGAAAAACTAGTAAGGGGGTGTCCAGCACTTGAAGTGCTGGTATCTTCTTGGTCAGTGGCCAAGTAAACAGGGTGACACAAAAATAGAAAGTTTATCTACATTGAACTCTTTTGCTGGCAGTCCTAAAAATAGCCATGGTAAAGATTTCTGGAGAAGACCAGTTAAGGATTTTCTTTGGAGAAAGGGGGTGCAACTTCATAATCAAGGTCATAAACTTTTGGTTGTGGGGATGCACCACCTTGTTGGCAATGTGGCTTCTTTGTTTGGCCTTTATATTAAACACAAATATGGAAATGCCCCTGGGGGCTTGTTAGGGGCTATTGCCACCTCTGAATAAAGAATGACCAATATTCCCAGTGCCTTGCATCTTCTTTCAACTGATGGATTCATAAATTTTTATTCTTGGGCCTGACTCCTGCCCTCAGTCTGACACTGCAGAAAGGCCCAGTGCTGACTATGCATGAGGCACCTTGGAACATTCAAAGATTAGACTTAGCTCTTGTACTCAGTCCTTAAAAGGAAAGTCTGTAAAAAGGCATCCTTCTGTTAAATGATGCAGGTAACAGTGATATTGGAATTGGACAGCTTAAACCTAGTAGATACTAAGCCTTCTGCTTACCAACTGAACAACAAAGGATGGCAAGTGCAACCTGTGATGTAGGGAAGAAGGGTGTACCTGGGATTTGCTCATTCTTTACTCACATTCATTTCTCCTTAGTGTTCTTTGTGTGGCGCCACTTCACCTTTTTTGGGGTGTAGGCCCTCTTGTCAAGTCTGTCTTTGAGTTTCATAATTTCCTCTCTTTCTTTAGAGACAAGAGGTTGTTCTGGCCTTACCTGTAGCATCTGTGCTAATTGCAGGTACCCTCACCTGGATCAGCTCATGTCTCCTCTTGCCTACAGATTACATCAAGGTGGAAACATGGACCCATGAGATCCCAACCACAGCTCATTTCCTGTAGATTCCCCATCTCCTCTAGTGCTCAAGCTTCCAGAAATGCCAAGTAGGAGTTCCCCAAAACTGAAGAATGGAAGCAATGTAAGTATCCATTGATGAGGAATGGATAAACATGTTGTACATCCACACAATGGGACATAATTCATCCCACATTATGTTAAGTGTAGTCACACAATCACAAAAGGACACTTACTATGTAGTTCTGCTTAGATGATGTATATAGAGACATCAAACTCACAGAAACAGAAAGCAGGGGACTGGATGATGGGCAATGGTTTGTCAATATTTCATGAGTGCAGAGTTTCTGTTATGAAGATGAATTCTAGCAATAGATGGTGGTGATTGTGAATGAACTGAGCACTTCTGAATTCTATGTGCACTTAAAAATGGTAAATATGGGCTGGGATCATGGCTTAGTAATGCAGCCAATGTTTATAGCAGCTCAATTTACAATGGCTAAGCTGTGGAAGCATCGTATATGCCCTTCAATAGATGAATTGATAATGAAACTTTGGTATATATACACAATGGAATATTACTCAGCCTTAAAAGAGAATAAAATTATGGCATTTGTAGGTAAATGAATGGATCTGGAGAATATCATGCTAAGTGAAGTAAGCCAATTCAAACAACAACAACAACTACAAAGGCTGAGTGTTCTCTCTAATAACAGAATGCTGATTGATAATAGGGGAGTGGAAAAAATGGAGGAACTTTGATGGGGAAAAGGGAAGGAAGGGATGAAAGGAAGCATGTGGAGAGAAAAGATGGTGGAAAGAGATGGACATCATTAACCTAGGTACATATATGAATTCACATATAGTGCATTGTTACACCAGGTACAACCAGAGAAATGAAAATTTGTGCTGAAATTGTATAGAAGAAACCAATATGCTTTCTCCTCTCTAGTCCAGGACTACAGACTTCTTGCTATGTCTCTAGCCATAAATAACTGCTGCTTTAAAGGAGACCTGACTGCATCCATCACAACCCCTCTGTCAAGGTGTTCTAGAAGAAAACATGAAGGTGATTCCTATCACTACAGCCTCTCAGAACAAAGACGTCTCTTTACAGAATGCAGAGTGGCTTCACCCACTCCTACAGAACTAGCCTTTAAAGCCTCCTAGGTCTTCTGGGCCTTGGGCAATGGGCTGTGTGAGAGAAAGCTGATTCTGATACCAGTGGGGAAAGGAAGTGAGAAAAGTGAGTGTCTGGCACCTAGATAACCTTCATCCTCCATCAAAGACTAAGTACTATCTCAGGGAGAAAGATCCTGGGAACAAGGGAGAAATGCCTTTCTGGCAACAATTGCTAAAACTCAACCCCATAAGTAATAGCCCAAATGTGGTCTACTGGGTAGCCCTAAGGGGACTGCCTTATGTAGGTTCAAGGTCACGACAGCCTGCTAGGATGGCTGAACCTCCTGCCTGGAGAAACTCCTTCCCAATTTCAGGTACTGCAATCAAAGCCCTCAGTGAACTGGAGGCAATAGAGGTGGAAGGAATTGAAATCCTCCAAAACCCGGGCATTGAGGTGTTTGAGAAATCAACCAAGGAATGTGGAGTGAGGTGAGGGTCAGGATCAGGTCTCAAAGATTCAGATTTGGAGGCCATTCAACTTCTCTGCATCTTAGATACTGGAGATACTGACAGAAAGTTGATTAGAATAGCCAAAGAAGAAGGGAATCACCCAAGAATTCAAGTTTTCTCCCCCTTCAGACTTTTCTCCCCACTAGGAAATGGCCTACAAAGTGTTCAGCTGCCAGGCAGGAACTTAGGAACACTTGTGATTGCAGGCAGAGAGTTGCTCACGGCTAACTTCACTTGAAGTTGTTTCTTTGTTTCAGAAACTGCTCTTTAGAAAAGGCCTTAAACCAGTCAAAGATACACAGCTGCTCTTCTAAGTGTCCTAGGGTAAACTTTGCTCACTATAACTCACTATAATGCTAAATTCTCTGTCCTAAATGAAGTGCATCTGCCATTTATTTGGTTTGCTTTGGTTTGGTACTGGGAATAGAAGCCAGGGATTCTTTACCACTGAGCTACATTTTATGGTAGAGATATCTCAGAAGAAAAAGAACAAGATGCCATCTGTATCATTGTGAGCCCTCCAGAAATCAATCTTGAACATTCTTGCTATTTTGTAGTATAGAAATAGAATGTCCATCAGGAATGTGTATTACCTCATATGAAGAAAAAGACTAGTATGTAAAAGGAAACTAACTAGAATATATAAGAGATCACTTTCTACACTAAATGTTCAGCCTTCAGATAAGAATGCACTGAGGCTAGATGCACACAAATAAACACTGCTTCCTGATGAATACCCTGGTGTCTCCTGTCTGTGTGAGAATCCCATGCAACATTTAATTTTGTTTTTTCCTTCTCTTATCTTATCCTTCTATTTGCTGTATATATATAATGACCAGCTTGCTTAGAAGTGTTTATATCCTATGAGAAGTGAAAAAAACATCTGCAAAAAGATTTCAAAGAACTCTTAAATAAATAGTTGTCTACAAAAACTGACATGAAAACCAACTCAACTTCTTTTTAGAAACATTACATATCGTATACTATTTAAAAATAACTTATCAAAACTGATTTATGCCCATGTTCGCAACTCTTCTCAAATTACTTTTTAAATGTCTAACACAAGAGGTTTTCTATGGAAATAATTCAGATGACTTCTATAGAAAGTGTCAACCTGGCTGAAGATGTAGCTCAGTGGTAGAGAGCTTGCCCAGTATGTACAAGGCTCTGAAGTTTAACCCCCAACACTGAAAGAAAAGGAAAGGGAGAAAGAAGAAAGGAAGGAAGGAAAAAGAGAGGGGAGAGGAGGGGAGGGAAAGGAATGAGTCATTAAAACAAAAGGGGAAGTGGTACAAATATAAATATATGGTGTACTAGCTCTTTGAAAATTTACAGAGCTGTAGAATTTTAGTTACATCTAACTGGGTGATATTATGACTGTATAGAATGGCACATAATAAGTTCTGCCTTAGCCTGGCCTAAACCAAATCAATTGGTGGGTGACCTGGAGAGGACTTCTCTCTGGTTTGATTGAGACAGTCTTGAACCTTTCCTGGTTCAGAATTTATAGCATAGTGAAGGGACCAAGACTTCCCTGGCAGGCAGTGTAGTGTGCTAGGCCCCTGAGATACCACAACCAGGGCTGCCCATGCCCATTCCCACAGCTCCTCTCCACCACTCACTGGTTCAAAATGGTCTGCTCCATTGCCTGGTGCAGGTTTTTTTCTGACCAAAGGCCTGAGTGTTCACACCCTGTTTTTTCATTGCTGGGCATGGTATGGTTGTGGATGGAATAGCCAAAGTAGCCTTAGCATGATGGAGGGGCAAGAGCTGTATCTCAGACATACTTGGGGGTGGTCCTGGAAGAAGTAAGTAGGGTTGTGGTCTACCTTGCCTGAAGACGTGGAAACACACCCTAGTCCTTATGGCTGTCCATGGTAATTGGTGTTATGTACAGCTATTAGATTTTTGTTGTACTCTTATTTTTGTGGAGAAGTTATCAGTCTGTGAGAAGCAGGCATTACCTTAGAGGAGAGAAAAAAAACTTGCTCTAAAACTTTTTGGACTAATTCAAGAAAAATGTCAACTACTTGAAAATGTTAGTTTTATTCAAAAAGAGTATGAAGGCTTAGAGTCACCTTTAAAGGATGTCATTTTGGTGAAGGAGTAAGGAAAAGCAGAAAACTTGGAGGCAATATATGAAATACTGGAGAGGTTCATGTCTAAACTTGAGGATGAAATACTCTTTCTAGGAAAAAAGCTAAAAGAAGGGAAAACTAAATATTCTCAACAGGATGAATTGATGCTGGGTATATCAAAAAGGATTAAGTCTCTAGAAGATGAATCAAAATCCCTTAAATCACAAATACCTGAAGCTAAAACAACCTTGAGAATATTTCAAATGAATAAAGAAAGAATTACAGTAGCAATAAAAGAGGCTTTGAATGACTTCAGGAAAGTCATAAAAAGCTTTTACAAGAAGTTGAAGTATGGAAAGAAAAGGTAAATGGCCTTACTAAACAGAAAATTACATTTGAACACTCTAAAGTACATGCAGAACAAGTTCTAAGAGACAAAAAAAATCTCATTATGTCTCTGACTGAACACTTACTACCGATAAAAGATTGGGCTCCTGTGCTTGAAAAAGTCCTAAGAGATGATGGTTACTTGGAATTGGAATTGAAAAGTGAATCAGAAATTGGTGCTCACTTAGAATATCAGCCAAAAGGGTCTTGGAAGAAACTAGTTTATGATGCTAAGTTAAAGGCCTCTTTAAAAATCTTAGAAAGAGATAAAAATCAAATTTATACTTTATTATCTGAAGTAATTGAAACAAAGGAAGACCTGATAGAACATATTAAAATCTTAAGACAGAACAAGCATCTTTGCAAGCAGAAAATACACAGTTTGAAAGTGAGAATCAGAATCTTCAGCAGAAACTTAAATTCATGACGGAATTATATCAAGAAAATGTAATGAAACTCCAAAGAAAATTAATAGGAGAGGAAAATTACCAGGTAGAGAAATAAGAAAAACTTTGCAAAGAGGAAGAAAAGATCAGCCGTACAACTAAACTACTGGAGACCAATAGAAAGTGAGCCAAAGATCTTTTTTTCTAAAGAGAGAGAGAGAGGGGAGAGAGAGAGAGAGAGAGAGAGAGAGAGAGAGAGAGAGAGAGAGAGAATTTTTAATATTTATTTTTTAGTTATCGGCGGATACAACATCCTTGCTTGTATGTGGTGCTGAGGATCGAACCCGGGTCGCACGCACGCCAAGTGAGGGCACTACCGCTTAAGCCACATCCCCAGCCCCTGAGCCAAAGATCTTGAAGAAGAATTGGAGAGAACCATTTGTTTTTTATCAGGGGCACATAATTTACTAGGAGAAAAATGCTCATGGTAATGAGTTGGCAGTTTGGAATGCTGAAAGATACCTCAATAATTTAAGGAAAAAAATGCTCACACTAGACAAAAAAATTAACTGAAATAGAGTCACAATTTAAGCTTGTAGAAAAAGATCCTTCTGTGCTTGATGCTTCAAATACAGCCTTTGGCAAAGAGAATTCCCCAAATGGTCCCTCACCATTGGGTCAACCTTCATGTGGAATAAGACCTTCTCATTTGGAAAAAGGGTACATTTATACTCTCACCTTTGGTGCAAGTAGGAGGAGAAAGAGGTTTAAGGGGCCCAGAGAATCCTCTGGACCATCCAACTAGCAATGAAAGAAGAGAATCAAACTGTGATAGGTCAACTTATCTACAGAGAGCACCTTCTGACATAGGGCATCTGGAACATCCATGGGAACAGGCCCATAGGATAATGATCCCTTCACCAGGCCAACCATATTCTGACCCACATCTTCCTCTACAAAGGCAAGATGGATGTAATTCTAAATTTGGTAGATTGAATCAGCAGAACTCAGAAATTTAACTATGCTGTCTTTAGATAAAATGGATGGGCCTACATATTCAGAAATGGAATCTAGTAGAAATGATACCAAAATTGATCAAGGTGATTCCAATGTACCTGATTCATCTCTCCCTGCTGAAAATCAAACAACTGGCTCTGGCTTTTCTTATCCTTCAATCAGAGGTCCATTGTTTTCTATGGATCCACGGAGTCCGTTCATGAGAAGAGGACCTTTTCTTCCTCCACGTCCTCCAGGAAACACTTATGGAGCATCTCAAAAATATATACAATACATACTTATATGTACTCTACCTAAATAATTGGGCTGTTATTATAAAAATCAAAATTCCCACAACTAAGAAGAATCCTCTTCTTGATATTTGATCTGTCATAATTAAAGAAATAGTCTTTTTTATATGACTTATGTGGAAAAATATAGTGCAAGGGAATGAAACTGATGGGTATATGATTAAGTGTTTTATTTATAAACTTTTTTTAGTTGTTTATAGACCTGTACTTTATTCACTTATGTATATGTAGTACAGAGAATCAAACCCTGTGCCTCACACATGCTAGGCAGGAGTTCTGCCACTGAGCCACAACCTCAGCTCATGATTATGTTTTAATAACCACTAACAATAATATAAAAGAAAATGAGAATATCTCCATCATTAAACAAATACAAACCAAAAATATATAACCAATAACAATTAGATCTGAATTATTTTCTAATTTTCTATTCTTTTTTTAAAAAGAGAGAGAGAGAGAGAGAGAGAGAGAGAGAGAGAGAGAGAGTTTTTAATATTTATTTTTTAGTTTTCGGCAGACACAACATCTTTGTTTGTATGTGGTGCTGAGGATCGAAACTGAGCTGCATGCATGCCAGGCAAGCCTGCTACTGATTGAGCCACATCCCCAGCCCAAATATTCTATTCATTACAGGGATTCTTTGATTCTATAGTGGTTTTACCAAAGGCCTTAAATATTTCCTAGCACTTGGCCAGCATCTATTCTTCTACAATAGAGGAAATGGGTATGGTAGAATTTTGTTGAAATGAATTAAATTTATACACTCAGGGATATAAATATTCCTCAAATATGTTATGGATTTGAGAGTATTCATATTGGGTAAAATGATTGTATTTTTAAAAAATGAGGGCTGGGTTTGTAATTCAGTGATAGAGCACTCACTAGAACATATGAGGTCTTGGGTTCAAGCCTCAGCACCACATATAAAAAAAAAGGTATTGTGTCTATCTACAGCTAAAAAAAATCTTAAAACATGGTTAACATGGCAAATTTTATGTCATATATATATTAACCACAATCAAACATTTAAAATGGAAAATAAAAAACTCAGGGGTGCCAGTGAGGGAGCTGTGGGTCTAAAGGATAACAGGTGGGTTCTCAGTGAGGATGGCAGGTGGCCTAATTTCAATAGGTGTTTTAGATGGTTACACATCCCTGGATATGCAGCCTGGTGAGGTGTCCATTTGAGGATTCATTTGGGAAGGCTTGGTTGGTGATGGCATGCTGTTCATAAATCCTTGCCTGAATTTTTGGTTGAATGGGTCATTATTGCATTGGTATATTAATATTGGGTCAAAGGACAACATACAACTTTTTTTTTCAACATACAACTTTTTTTTCAACATATGACTTTATGAAGATAAAAATATGACAAACGTGGCCTCTTATTGTTAGAGTTTTAAAGTGACGAATTCCTGGAAATAAGAAATGACAATTTCCTTTGGAACATGTAAACCTCTGTTCAAAATATGAATATATTTTACATACCCATAGGAAAATTCTGTTATATAAATTACATGATGCACTTTTTCCTGAGTCCCCTTTCTTTCATGCCTCTAGGGAGAGCATCTTCTGAGGCTGCAGGGCCTGCTCCCTGAGAGTAGTGCACTCTGCCCTGAGGAACCTTGAAAGTGGCTCTCTGGTGAGGTGAAGAGGAAGGCAGGAATGGAGAAGTCTGGGCAGGGTAATGGCATAGCATGATAAGGAATATTCCAGGAGATGCTGCCTTCTGTCTGGAGGTCCTAGTAGATAAACAAGTGTTGAAAGGAATTGTGGCATCAAGGAACTTGGGACAGAATCCATGCAAAGCATGCTGTGAAACCTGGCTTCTCCTAGGAACATTTCAGTAAGCAAGTTTCTAACTGTGCCTGAAGAGGTGTGTGGCTGTCTGCATGGGAGACACAGTGCCAAGTGACCCTTCCTTCATCAAGGATAAAATCAGTTCCTTAAGCAACTTAGTGAGACCCTGTCTTTTGTGACTGGCTTCTTTGAGTTGGCATAATATTTTCAAGGTTCATTCATGTCATAGTATGTCATCAGTACTTCATTGCTTTCTATTGCAGAACAACATTCCATTATATGAATATGTCTTATTTATTAAACTATTTTGTTAGTTGACTTAGTCACTTGTACTTTTTGGCTATTTGAATAATGCTGCTGTGAACACTCATATAACTTTAGTTCTCTTGGATGTACATCTAGGAGTGGTATTGCTGGGTCATTTAGTAAGTCTATGTCTAACATGGAATGAGTTGCCAGACTGTGCTAGAAAGCAGGCACATCGTTTACATTTCTTCACCAGGTCACAGTATATCCTTGTCCCTGAGAACGTATGCTATTGTCCATGTCATTGATTGTAGCCATCTTTCTACTCATAAAGTGGTCTCTTGTTATGACTTTGATTTGCAATTCCTTAATGATAAATGATAAATGATGACTGCTTTTCAAACATAATGATCTTTACAGAAGTGCATATTCAAGATTTTGGATACTTTTTTATTGGATTTTCTTTGTTGTTTAGTTTTAACAGTTCTTTCTATATTTGGGATAACAATCACTTCTGAGTTAAAATCTGTGATTTGCAAATATTTTCTTCCATTCTGTGAGATGTCAATTCAATTTTTTAGTGCATTCTTTGTTGCTCAAAAGCTATAATTTTCAATAAATTTAATTTACTTATTACTTCTTTTGTTGCTTAACTGGTGCCTTAAATAAGTAACCACTTCTAAATGTAAGGCCAAACTAATGTATTCCTATTTTTTAGGAGTCTGTAATTTTAATTTTGTATTGAGTTCTGTGAAATATTTTGAAGGTGTGTGTGTGTGTGTGTGTGTGTGTGTGTGTGTGTGTGTATGAAGTAATGTAGGGAGTCTGACTCCATTCTTTTCTGTTCTCACATGCCCATTCATTCTTGGTCATGCCTCAGCACATGATAATATTGACCATACACATAAGGGTTTTCTGCAAAAATTCATACATTTTCATGGATAAGGATCCATGAAAGCCCCTCAGTGACAGGTTTGCTCTTTCCATCCTTCCTGGCTCACTGTACAGTGCCCACCTGAAGCTATAGGTTCAGCCTGTGCTTCCAGAGGCTGGGCTGTCTCTGGGCCTCATTCCCTGAGGACTCCACTTTCAGTGAGCCCTCATGCCCATTCCTCTGAGTCCACGTGAATAAATGGTGCTGGGAAAACTGGATGTGCATATGTAGAAGAATTAAACTAGACCCCTGTCTCTTACCCTGGACAAAATTCAAGTCTAAATAAACCAAAACTTGGGAATTAGAATAGAAACCTTGCAACTTCTAGAAGAAAACAGAGGGTTAACACTCCATCATGAAGATGCAAGCACCAACTTCCTCTATTTCCATTGGTTGCATTGGTACCACTCCTTTGGGAGATGAGAGGCACATTCCATTTTCACCCAATGGAGGAGGAAGTCCAGCTTTCTCATTGTAAGCTCATCACTGATAGACTTGGGTGTAATTCAAGCTGCGCACTGCATTTCCACTAGAAACACCCTCAACTGAGGGGCCGAAGTGCCTCATTTTAGCTTCACAAGTCCCCAGTGGTGCTGTGCTGTGGGATGGTATTGTCATTTCTGAGTGGGGATATATTGTTCCTGCCCCACTAGCTGTGTCTGGCAGCAACTCACTGGGAAGAGAAAAGTGCCTTGTTACCTCCAGACAGGGGGAAAGTCCAGACACCCAGGTGGTCTCTGTTGACACTGGGATTTCAGGGTCTTGTTACCACTAAATAGGATGAAAGCCCTAGTTTCCCTCCTGGTCTTCTCTGACTTAGCCATGGACAACACAATTGGGCTACTTCACCATGGAATCATGAGAGCAGAAGTCTAGGCTCCCTGCTCATATTTTTCTGGTAGGGCCACAGTTTACTGTATAGTGACCAGAGTTGAAAAGTTTTGTCTTGTTAATCCTCCTCTTCCTGTTATTTGGTGGGATGGAGTGGGCTATAGGGAGTTTTCTTTCTTTATATCTGTTAGTATTTCCATGCTGCTAGTTTCTCCAGCACGCCATTAAACATACAGAAGGCAAAGAGAAAACCCAGAAACTCACCTCATGCTATTCCTTGGTCTCCCAATCCTTAGCTTATCTCCATTATCTTCTGTTTTCTTCTCTTTGTGTTTTTCTACATTCACTTTTCTAACTTTCCAGGATGTTTAAGTAAGAGCAATAAGGAAGTACATCTATTCTATCACTCTCAAGTGGAAGTTGTCTATCTCCTTTTAATGTACTCACTCTTTATAGTAATAAGTGACTAAAATAATTTTAATTATAACTCAAACCTCTAATTCATAAATTAGAGAAAGGCAGAAGTTGTAAATAATAGACCTCAGCAAAAACAAAGGAAGGAAAGAAGGAAGGAAAAGAAGGAAGAAAGTGATTGCAAATGGAATTACAAAGGGGTCTTCCCATCTGGGGATGGAGATTTGAGAGTCTTCATTCAATGGAACAATTGAGCTACTGGTTAAAATGCTATCTTCTGCCTTTGAGAACATGGTACACAAGCCCTCGGTGGTTAAGCTTGAAGGGCATGATATTTAACCATCAGCATATTAGCATTCTCATTCCCTCTTGCAGCTTTAACAATGGGCCACACATTACAGACATGGGCATGGCTCAAGGTTCTTGTCTGGGCACAGGAGGTGTGTAAATGTCTATAAGTAACTCTGGAAGTCACATTGAGCTGCACCTGGAATGTGGGCCACCTGGAGTCTTCTGTCACCATGCCCCAAGCCACTGTAGTGGCTTAATTCACCCCGTTACATCAACTTCTAAAATCCATGGCTATCAAGGAAAGTAGACATCCTGAGCTGATGTAATAGAAGTACTTGGGATGAACAAAGTGATGTAGGGAGCTGGCCCCAACTCTCTGAGACTCTCCCTCACTTCTCACTTCATGCCTCTAGCCACATAAATGGGAAAATGCTTCTTCTCATTTTCCAGCCAGCATAGCTAGAACATGAGACAGTTTTCTGCAACAGATTAGAGCTCAAGTCCTCCTGTCTGTTATGTTTATTCCATGCTCAGTGCACTAGATTTGTTGGAGGTCTGGGTAGTTCGCAGAAATAATGAAATTACAGAGACCCCTGGTGACTCATCCCAGCTGTAACATTTAGCAATCCAAAGGATTTATATAGCAGGGCTCCACAATTTTGTAGGCTCTGAGGACTTGCCAGAATGGGTCACAGCAGCAACAGAAAGGATATATATTTGGCAATTGAAGGGTCTGGGTATTTTGGGTTTATAAGCTGCTCTTTTTCCTCCCAGAGTTGCTAAGCATAGTGCACTTCTCAGGACCAGGAACACGTTGCTTTACTAGGATATATAAACAAGGGGGTCCAGCAATCTAAGGGCACCTACTATTTACCATTGTATCCCAAAAAACAACAACAGTGTGCACCACAGCAGGAGAACCTAGATGCTCAAAGACACACCAATTAACAAAATGGATCCCATTCCTGAGGGACAGGAACCAACAGCTCAAAAGTCCACCACCAGCCATGTATCCTGGACCATGTGCTCCAAGCCAGATCAACAGCAGGAGATGGTGTACAATTTAGGTGGAAAGAGGAACACAGAGAAAGAGAGAAGGTCAAAGAGAGAGATGGAGAGCTAGGGAAAATGGGAACTGAACACATCACTACAATACTTTATGTGATTATTAATTGGTATAATGAGTTATTATGCAATCAGGACAGCTCTATGGCCATAATTTAATTACTTTCTCATGTATCCTGATGGATAGAACACAACTTTCTCTGTCTATTGCTAGTAAAATTAGTGCTATCTTTGATTAGTCTGAATCTTGGTTTCTCATTCTATGAAGAACGAGATATATAACATGTCCTCATGAATTGTGAGTAAATCCATTTTCATTGGGTTGTGGTTATCTTGGATCAGATTACAGAAGGTGTCCTTTAGAGAATTCCAGGGTGACTTGACCTGCCCCAGATCTCTGGGGTATGTTTGAGAGTTTTGCTCTGTGAAAGGAAGGGAGCACTGTTGACCATTCTGCTCTGAACCAGGAACCAAAACCCAATTTCAAAGTGCCAGATCCATGGACAGTGCTGTCAACCCTGCTCTGCTGCCCCATGTCCACCCTCTCAGGGTCCTGGTAACCCCCAGCACCTGCCGCCTCTACACTTCACCTGAGAGCTGCCCACTTACATTGCTCTGTCTGTCTGTCTGGCAGGGCATGTTGGGGACCAAATGCTAGGGGAGTGATGAAAGGAAGCCACAGTCCATGGCTTCCAGACTTGTGGACTGTGGTCTCAGCTTCCTCATGTCTGATTTACAGTGGGTCTAAGCCCCAGGTCTGAGGTGGCCAGTGGTTTGTCTGCCTCCCTTTCTCTTCTTGTTCCATGAGTCTGCTCTCTGATGGGTCTATCCTTCACCCAGATTAACATGTGCACCCCAGTCCATGCCCTGCTTCTAGGGAGCCCCACTAAGACAGCCACATTCTGAGAACACTGGAGTTCTAGATTCAGTGTGGCCAGGAGGTGATGATTGCTGAACATGACATGAAGGAAGACAAGAGAAAAGGGACACTGGAGGAAGAGAGTCAGAGAAATCACAAATTTGTGCTCTTTAAAAAAAATTTAAATTATTGGGTTCATAAATGTTTGCAGCTTTGTCAAATTCAGGACTTGGTGTTTATTTTTCCTCAGCCCAACTCTCCCATATTCTCAAAGAACTTAGACTAAGCTCAGTCTCCTACTTCCCAGCAGTCTACTTGATACATATTCTTGGGTGTTGACCATGTAGTGGGCTTTTTTCAAATGCTGGGTGTATGTTGGAGGTATGACAGTCTTTCCCTGTGGGTCTTGTGTCAGTGTGAGGAGTAGGACAATGACTTTTTAAAGCTATAAAAGAGAATCATTGGCTGGAATTCTGTAGGAATTCTGGAGCTTGGATCTAGGTCCTTAGATCAGGTCAGTAGGACATACCATCATCTCCCTGTGTTGGTGAGTCCATGAAACCTCCAAGACAAGCTTCCCTACAATATTACACATTTCAGAGTGAGACATCCTGGGCCACCCACCCACTGGTTCTGGCATCTTTGCTCATGCAGTGAATGACTTTGTGAAGATGATGTGTTTGTGTGTCCTCCCTTGTTTCCCCTCCTGACTTGTGTTCCCAGAGCCGTCATTTGTTCTCACTCCTGAGTTGTCAGTGATGCACTTTTCATTCATTTGTATGTCCTGACCATCACTTTTGGGAAACCCACTAGATCCCACATAGAAGAAACATCCTTGGGTAGTAAAGGGATGTTCTGCAACTATCACCACACATTTGACCATTCTGCTGGTGTGGATGTCACCCACACCAACATGGGGCTCAGGGTCTGCACCCATTGTTTTCTATACTTTCCATGTCCATCTTGTGAATAGATTGTCCCTATTAGACAAAGAGCAAGAGCTTATGGATCTTAATAAATTACCAGTGGTAACAAACCAGAAAGAGGTACCACTGAGAGGGGCATCAGCAGCCACCCAATACCCAAGCCTGTGCTTTTCTCTGCTTTCCTAGAACATGCTCTCTGCACACCCCTTTCATTCGTACTATTGTGTTTCTTATGAAAGCTCACATTGTAAAGTCAGTTTCAACTGAAAAATGAATTTAAAATGGAGCTATGAATCCCACAGTAACATGCATAATAGCTTAAATACTAAGAATTCAGAACTTCAAACTGCCCCTGAAATAGCCAAGTGAACAAGGAAGTAGATAAACAAACAACATAAAAGAGGATCCAGAGTCCTGGCTGTGGGTTCAGATGGATCTGGGATTGAACCCAGCTCTGCCCCTTGCTGGTTGTGTAACCAACAGCTTCTTATTTAACATCCCCAAGCCTCACTTTCCCCAGAGGATCAGGGGAGCATGGAGGCCTTGATTTTGTGGGGCCAAGGAGGACTATGATGTGATGTGAGTCACAGAGTGAGTGGTGGGTGACAAAGGATTAATAAGACAGAGCTACTCCCAGAATTATTGTGCCAGAATCAAGAAATCCAGAGAATTAAACTAAACTCCACCATGAGCCAAAGACCTCCCTTCAACAGATTCTGAAAGGTCTAAGAATACATGCAGAGCAACCAGTGGCCCCAGGGTTCCCAGAGATAAAGGACAAAGTGGAAGCACTCAGGGAAGGTGATAATGAAGCACCACAGGACCACAGGTGGTGTCAGAGAAGTCAGAGGGTCTTGGGCCCTCGTCCTCAGAGGCCAGTGGGCCAGCATTGAGCTACAGTCACCAGTGTGCACTGCCCAGATAGGGTTCCTGATGGTGGCACTGGATTTGGATTCACCTCCAGGGGTGAATCCAAACACAGAGCACATCCTGGACTCCCTTCCATGG
The DNA here is from genome assembly GCF_048772815.1 of Callospermophilus lateralis. NCBI lineage: Eukaryota > Metazoa > Chordata > Mammalia > Rodentia > Sciuridae > Callospermophilus > Callospermophilus lateralis. The sequence continues at coordinate 3,780,126 of NW_027514713.1, read as the reverse complement.
TCACAGTGGCCCTGAAATGTGCTCCAGCAGGACTAAGTCTGGTTAGTCACTGTGAGCTTCTGAGTCTGGGGGTGACCATGATAGATTCTCCCTCCCATGCTTGTGAGGTTTCTAGAAATAAAGACTGTACCACACTTAACCCAGCTCTGGCCCAGGTGATCGCTCCATCAGGCTAGCCATCACAGCTAGATCTGCTATAAGTACTACAAAAAGCACATGCAGTGCTTTGCGAATTGGCAAAATAGGGCATTAATTAAATCAAAGCCACACATAAAAAGTAAATATTTTGCATGCATTAGATGATGTTTAAGAAGAATTTGGACTAATATGTTAAATATTTATGTTTATAGTTGGGTGAAAAAACAGAATACAAAATAGTACATAAAATATATTCAAGAGAAAATATAAGAATGTACAGAAAAAAAGAGAAAAAATACTAGTCTCACATATTCATAAGCTTCACTTTTATTTTGATATTTTCCTTTATTTTGCTGTTTGTTGTTTTCTGCACTTTGGGTAAAGTTCCTATGATTAGTATCATTTTATATTGATGAAGGTAATATATATTTTGAAAAGGAAAAAAATAGTGTAGTTTCTAGCCATATCTACATGATGAAGAGTACAGATACATGGGGGGGAGCATTGTGGCCTTTTAGAATTTTCCCAAGAGTGTGAGAAAGTCATTAGTGCAAAGGGGCCATATGCAGAACCCTAGCCTCAGGCTAAAGAATAAGCATTTCAGGTGCAAGCCCAATGTCACCCTAAGGTCACTCTGAAGAACCAAGGACAAGATATCTACATAAATGTACCTTGATAACACCATTATAAAAATAACAGGGCTTTAGGTAGAAGCCATTGCAAAAATCATTTGCAGGAAGCATTTTTAAACAGAAAAAGAAAATGAGTATTATGCATCTACTGAGAAATATATATAAAGAATTACCCCTCATCCTCTTTGGCACTGAAGAGGCCTGACTTATGTCTTGGCTTCAATCAGCAAGATTAATGGAGAAAGAGCAGAGGACAGAGCCCCAGCCCTCAGTTTAGAGAAGCAAACTAGGAGTGTCTCTTGACCCTTAGCAGAAACAGAGGCCACGAGTCCTCAGACCACAGTAGTAATTTCAAATTGAGTTACAAACAAGGAGAGCCCTGTAAACCTGTAGGAAACACCTTCCTTCAGGGAATGGAGAAGCAATGTTGATCGCACATACATGAAAACCCAGACCAGTTGGATTTGTGACTACTTAATGCTGGAGTTTACACTTCTGAGAAAAGAATGAGATCATGTTCACCAAGAGTAGATGTATTGGCAGTGCTATCTCAGATAAACAAAGGCCATCCCTGGGACATAGGAAAGACACATGGGTGGTGGAAACATTAAAATGGGGAATTATTTAATCCACCTGGCCCACCCTGCTGACCTCCACATGCTTTCACTGTTGAAAAGCAATTTACCTGCCTGCCGAAGTCCACACACTGTGTCCCATTCCTCAGCAAACTACCTGTTATCTGCAGAATAAATGTAGGCTCTGAAATGCTAATATGGAGAATACTAGTCCCTGAAAGGCAGCAACTTTTGGGACCCTTATACCACTCAGATCCTGGAACTCGGGAAGATAAGGATAATTTCCTGTTATAGCAGTGGAGACTTGAAAATCGGATGTCATCCTGCTGTTAGTCAAAAGTCAAGAGCTAAACCTGAGTAAGACCCTCTGCAAATTTCCCTGGCCCCCAGTAAAGCTAGAGGGCAGGAGAAGCATGATGTCCCTCTTCTCTTGGAGGGGACTCATTGTCCCCCTTGAGAGTGTCCCTTTTTCCTTTTCCTGTTCCATCTAATGAACTCTTGAGTTTTACTCTGAGAAACATATCTGAAATCTTTCTGACTTGATAATGAGAATCAGGGTTTGAAGGGGGGCCATCATGCTGCTTCTGTCTCCCAGAAGGCCCTGTAATCTCTGGAGCTGGAAGGCAAGCTCTGGCTGATGCTGTGGAACAGGAGAATCAGAGCTGTTGGTTTCAAGCTCCTGGGTGTGGCAGGTGAATGCAGTGCTTGGGATTGGACTTGTACCAGGGATGCAGCCATATGAGTTGGAAATGACCACCCAGTTTCACAGACAGAAAATCTGAACCTTAATATAGTCATTTAATAATGGTACAGCAATCAAAATCAGGTTATAATTAAGGTCATCTAAATCTAAAGCTCTTAAAAGACATGTTTAGACCTTTTGTGAAATATGGCTTTTATGTCAAAATCTAATAATAACCATTCTGCATGGGCTGGCCCAATTAGAAGCTACATTTCAAAAATTAGTTCTCTGTGTTTGAACTGATAGAGCTGAGCAGACTTATCAGGGAGATCTAGTCCCTTTTCTTACAGACTAAGTTCTGTGGGGTGAAGTTGTAGCAGGCCCAAGTTCCCCCTCTGCCCACAGGGCCAGCAGGAGGGGAAGCTCCCAGACACTTGCCAGCCATGGGAGCTTCCCAGTCCCTGGGCATTGTAGCTGGAGTCCTCCACACTGCCATATGTAGAGCATGAGAGGCCAACCTGAAAGACCCCACAGGATTCTGGGAGCTATGTTATTAACCAACCTCCATCCAAGAATCAAGATGGGAAACTGCACTACAGGTAATGGTGCCTTCTATCAATCACTACTAAACCCTCCATTGGCACCAGGAACTGGGCTCAAAGCTTTTTTTTCCAACACAGGGCTTAGGATAATCCCACTCACCAGTGAGGAATAACACTGGTATTATTTCCACATCCCAGGAAAGAAAAATCTATGTTTATTCACTATATTTCTGTTATCTATAAGCTTTGTCTATATTGTCACTTAATACAGTATTTTATTTAGCACAAGCAATGAACTTGGCTATTGTTTTGTTCTTGTTTCCATTTAGTGCAGGCTAATTAGTTAGCACTGTGTAACAACCACCAAGATTCCAGGAAGCTTGTTACCTGGACTGGTTTGAGGACTGGCAAATCCAGCCATAAAGAAAACACCATCAAGCAAAATGCAGGACAGTGAAGGATGCAGCCTCTTGGATGAGAGAGACCCAATGCCACATGGTGAGGAACCGATGCTCATCGGCCCTGACTTCCACAGTGGACTTTCAGAAGACCCATCTTTAACCAGCATGTTTAATAGCAATGCAGGTAAGAGGGTTGTCCAGGGTCAGTGGCTCCAGTTTGATTGACAAGGAGGTAGGAACCTGGCAGCAGGAAGGTGGGAATATGCACAACATTCCTGAACAGGTAGCAAAAAAGTCATGCATTTTATCCCCCCCCCACCCCACCTCAGTCTGCACTTGTGTGCTCTCTCTCTCTCTCTCTCTCTCTCTCTCTCTCTCTCTCTCTCTCTCCTAGTTTGCTCACACCCAACAGCCCCTGGCAAACATACCTTCTCCATGAAGGAAGATTTATCCACAGGTGAAGCACTCCATTCACTCCTCACCCTGTGCCCAGCACTGAGCATTACATTTACTGCTCATCTAACTCTCCCAACAAAACCACAGATCAAGGAATTCCATTACGCTGGGTGTCTTAGCTTCCTGAAGCCTCTAATATAAGAATTCCCTGCCTTCCAATCAGACAAAATGCACATGTTCAAATCAAAGATTTGGGAGACTTTGCACAATTCACACCTGCTTCTCTGGCTGGTGTGTCAATATCCTGGAGTACCACTCGGACTCATGCCCTGCTGCCTGCACCCCATCAAAACCACTTTTCATCACCAGTCACACTCCTGGTCATCTCCACAGGCAAATAGACACACACACACAAAGGGGGCCTCTATCATAGAAGCAGATGAGCTTGCTAATAAAGGAGATGAAAACTAGAGCCACAATGAGCTACTTATCATAAATGAGTACAAATTACATTGCTGCCACTCAGCTGGTTTAGATAGTTGCTGCAAAGCCACATCATGGGGTCCTGCTGGCACATGACAAGCTGGTCAGCACTCTGTTGGGTGACCCTGGGTGCCTCTATTCTTGAAGCCAGCCACACTCAGTCCTGACTCAGGGCCCCCTCTTGGCATCTGCCTGGCTGGGCTCCCAGGCATCTTTACTCCTCAGAGGAAAGTGTGCCCACGCCCTCCCAGGGGGGCTGCCCTGCCCCTACTGTCTCAGGCAGCCCTGTCACCCACCACATCTCTCCATCTCATTACTCCATCTATTACCTTCACTGTACTTCATCCCACTGTCACCAAGGGCCACTCACATCACTGCACGGGGCACAGGTGTCATTCTCCCCAGGTACATACAGACACATCCTCTGTACCATGTGTGGAGACAGAGTTCGTAACCTGCCCCTGCTCTAAGGAGGTGTTATGCCCAGCACTCAGCCCTGAATCCAGCTCCCTGTCCTGGCAGAGCTGACCCAGAGCCAGGACATGACCAGAAAGAGAGCTGGATTTCACTGGCTGCAGAGATGTGCCTGTGGCCACTAATTTACCTGGAGGTCCTGTGACACTGGTGTGACAGCACCTGGTACACCATCCTCTCCTCCTGGGCTCCTCTGCACCTGCAGGATCTAGGCTGGTGCTGCAGCAGAAGCAGCCACCTTCAGCCACCTTGGGTGGAAATGACTGACCACAGGACCCGAGATGCCGAGTCTCCTGGGAACCCAGGGCCTCTGTTGCCAGAGATCAATCCTGGTCTGATAAACAAGGTCACAGATGCTTTGAAGCAGTCTTACATGTGTAAGATGATCCCAGCCCCAAAGGCTTGGTTGTTCTGGCCTTGACTCACTGTTTGAGGCCAGGTTGAGATGAGCACTGCCCCACTCTACACGAGCCTCCACCCAGCACAGATGCTAATGCATGAATTAATAAACTTTGCATTGATCACACTGATTAATCCCCAGCATATGCTCATTACATGAAAATCAGGGGCTGAGTTTCCGCTTCAGGGAATACAAGAGTCTCTTAAACCCGAGTGCACATTGGCACTCTGTTTGTGCCCAATGATGAAACCACTTGAGATTTCCCTTGTGTGTTTTCTTCATGGAAGCAGCATCTCCGAGGTTTGTGGGCCTGACAGGAGCTTTATTTAATCAGGCACACCTGCAGCCACAGCAAGATTCAAACCTCATTCTGAGAATGTCGCACCCAACTTAATAGGAGACATTAACCAAGGACAGACAGTGGAAATCACATTACCTGAAAAGCCAGAGATAAAAGGCTGTGTGTGTGTGTGTGTGTGTGTGTGTGTGTGTGTGTTTGTGATGGCCTTACTAGGCATCATCTATGGTAATTATTAAATATCTCTGCAGAGAAAACAGCTAATTAGTATCTATGAGTATCTGTAACACACTTCATTCAGAAGTTTGCAATTATTTTAAGGGCAAAATTTTAGGTTTTCTATAGAAAACTCACTACTCTAGGAGCTAACACCACCCTCTTTCACAGAGCAGAAAACTGAGGCACAGAGGGCTGGGGGCTGCTGACACCCCATTCTAGTGAGGGCCAGCACTTGGGGCTCAGACCCGATCTCTGGCTGTGGAGCTGAGCTCATCCTGAGCTCTGCTTAGGGTCCTGATTGTTGTCTAGTTCCCAGGTGACTGGGGGAGTCAACTTTATTCTGGACATCGTGGTGCTCCTACATTAAGTAAGACAACTTGTGGGCATCCAGATCAGTCTATAAGGGTGAAGCCATGCATTCCCAGAGGCCAGCCATTGGCTCACGTCTCCCTGTCTCTGCCCATACCTGCCACTCCAGCTGTCTGTGCCTCTCTCTCTCCACAGAGATGTGCCTGTCAGAGCATCTGTAACACACTCCATCTGTAACTCACTGCCAAGTCAGAGGTGCCTCCTCCACTGCCCCTCCACCATCACCCTGTGCAGGCAACTCCTCATCCTGCTGTCCTTCCACCTGCAGTGCCCTTTTCCATAAGGCCAGCAGATTCCACCATGCCTGTGCACCCACTGGCTCGAAGCTACACTGGCACAGTGGATGACTGCACAGTGGATGGCATGCCTTGTGTCCTGTCTGCACCTTCTGCAAGTGAAGTCTTATCTTCTCAACCAACCTGCAGATTCTCCAGAGGGCCATTAGTGGATTTTCCAAGATTGCTTTCCTGATATCCAACACACCTGCCCCAGAGCTGTGTACATGGTGAAGCCACAGAGTGTGGGTCAGACATGCTCATTATGGCTGTCACTCCTGGGTGCCCCACCAACCTGGACACATTATTTGTTCCTGTGCTAGTATAGATCTGTTGTCCCCCATGCTGCTCCTAATTTCAGTTCTTTAGGTTGTCCCCAAGGCTGGTCTGTTAGACTTAACAATGAAACCGGGGGATTAACCCACTTCTCAGCTACAGGTTGAGAGTGTGGGGCAAGACAGAGTCACAGGTACCCACTGGGCTCTTTAAGCTTTGTATACAGGAAAGGGGCTCCCTGAACACCCCTAACCATGTGCCAACTTCAAGCTGCATGGCAGGGTGGGGAATGTTTAGCTCCAGGAGGCCGAAAGTTGGGAAAGGGAACAGAGTGTTGTTTCAATGAAAATTAAGCATTTTAAAATCAATTCAATACTCAGAAAAACAGATGTGAGATTAAAGCTTTGAACTGCCCTGGGCCCTGAAACTGGAAGCATGCAGTCTCCATTCCCCAGCTGTGAAGGCAGCCAGGCACCCTCTCAAGCATTCTCTCTGCCCCCACACTTAGGATCCACTTCCCATCAGCAGATGAGATTGATGGGCCCAGCAGCCCTATCACAGAGATCAAGGGTTGGGAGCCATGGATATCAAACCCCTTTCTTCCTCTCTGAGTTCTCCACAGCTTTGTGAGGAACAGGATCCTCATCTTTCACAGTACTGTGCTTGTGACGGAGTAAATAATAAGCAGTTCTCAGGAAAAAAAAAATGGAAGTAGGTGTTAAATTCCAAATCCCCAAAACCCAGTTATTTAACATATCTAACAAACTGTGTCTATGGAAAGATTAGAAGGAGACATGAGCTTTTAATGAAGATGATGTTCATCATAAAATTATTCATTTCCTGAAAATAGAAAAGACAAGCATCCATCATAGAAAGGAGTTTTGTTCAATTTGGAACTTTTTAAAGAAAAAATCACCCAAGAAAAACTCACCAATTATAAATTCATGGTCATAACAACTTATTTGTCCCAAACGGAAACTTGTCTGAGTATCTTGCAACAGGTGGATGGTTAAACAGATGGTAATATTTTCATATCATTTAACGCACCTGGGGATTAAAAAGACCTGGAATGTTGATGCATACAGCTTGGAATCTCCAAGAAATTATATGGAGTAAAAACTCCATACACAAGTAACCATATATTTATTTTGTGATATATATATATATATATATATATATATATATATATATATATATATATATATATATAATGTTTCTTTACTTAAATTAGACAATGAATGGCTGAGAGAAACTGGGGAAGGCAAGAACAATGGGGATGGTCGAAGATGGGTGGTAAACAGACAAACGACACACATGGAGCTTGACATGGCACCAGGAGCCTACCTGGATGAGAACACTGTGACACACACACACATATATACACACAGAGAAAATTATTCCTGGCTAGCCCTAAAAAACAACAACAAACAGACCCAAATCAGAGAGGATTCTGTAAAATATCTGACTAGTATTCCTCAGAACTGTCAGAATCAGGAGTTCAATAATGGATATAGCTTGATAGAAAACTTGAGAGTCAGTCCCAGGTAAGAAGTGTGTCAAGAGACAGGGCAAACACATGCAGTGTGGTTTCCTGAGCCTCTGGACAGAAAAGGGACCTTGGATAAAGCCAAGGAAGTCTGAGTAAAGCATGGACAACAGTAAGTACTACACATCTATCTTGTGGTGGTGTAGAATAAGTCTTAATATTATAATAAAACATTAGTCAAGTTTTGCATTTTATCATTTCTCTGAATTTAATTCAATACAGTCCTGAAATATTAGCAATAATTCATTAGTGAGAACAATGTACCATAGAAATAGTAGCTGCGGATAAAAGGAGATGAAGTCTGGGGTCCAGGAAAATTCTGAATCACCTCAGCAACTTTTCTGTAAATTCTAAACTACTGTAAAATAAATAAACACATTTTTAAGATCAATCATTTTTTAGTTCATTATGAACTAAAACATTTCTCCATCCAGGGGTTATGACAAGGGGCAGGAGCAAACAGTGTTCTCACAAAGCTCCCTGAACCTCCTGAACAGAGTACCTGAAAGATTTGCAGTTTCTTCCATGGAGATGAAAGTCGGTTCCTTTAGCAAATGAGCATCACCCAGGAAGGTTTCCAGTGATGCCACTAAGCAGCACTGTGAATTTGGGTTTCAGGACAGTTGGGATCAGCTCTTCCAAAATGGCATGTGGAAGGTGCTTGGGGGTTCTTGTGTGAGCCCTAAGTTAGCAATGAGGAGCTGTAGGCTAAAGCCTTCCCTCACAGAGTCTGTGTGCTCTATTTAGCTAACATTGCCCTCAATAGCCACCCTCTGGCACTGTGTAACTTTTGCTGGGGAAGAAAATGCTCTTTTCCTTCCATTCCTAGTGACTCAGGACCTGGAAAGTGGGGAAAGACAAACAAAGGGAAGACAGAAAGGTGGTGTCAGCCCAGCTGACTTCACTCAAAGAGGAGGAGAAAGTCACAGGGTATAATTTTAAATTACCACCACAACAAATCCCAAACATGTCAGGCCCTTGGTAAATGAGCGTCCTTGGAGGATGCAGGTAACCACATTTAGATGGAGTGAGAAAGCCGTCTGAAATTTTCTGAAAACACAGAATAAAATGTAATTCATTTCTCAAGTCCTGCTCATTTCTTTGATATATTTGCTTGTTTCATCCACAATAAAATAGGACAGTTTTTAACATGCCATGAATTTTCTTTGGGAATCTATCAGCCCATGGTGAATATCTAAAATGCTATGAGTAGGAAATAGGCATAAGAACCAACTACATGTAATACTGACCTATTGATCTCTAAAACCTTTCTTCTAAAAATGTTTCTAAAACATTTCTTCATGTTTGTTCTCATATTTATCAGCCAAGGGTCAATTTATTGTGGACAAATGCAGAATCTCATGTTTGTGCTGTTAATATCCCCAAATAGGACAGCCACACTCTCTATTGTTGAAATAAATTGATGAGTCATGTTGCCACTTTTACTTCTCTGTGTCCATTTCCAAGACAAATATATTGAATCAATTAAATTAAGAAATTATCAGGGATTAGGCCAGGGCTTAACGTTCAAAGAGAAAAGAGAATGTAAATTAAACCATACCCTATTTCTTGTTTTCAGAGAATTTTTATTGTAGTTTGAAATAGAGACTACCTCCAAATAATTATATTTGATTTAACACTCTCTTTTGTTGAGTGCAAACACATGTACCCAAAACAATAAGTACTATGCATCTATCCTATGGTGGTGTAGTATAAATCTTAACATTATAATAAAATATTAGTCAAGTTTTACATTTTATGATTTCTCTTAATTTAATTCAATGCAGTCCTGAAATATCAACAATAATATTATCAATAAAGAAAATCAATAAAGATTACTAAACAAACCAGCAAGGTAATAGGTAACAGAGCACATTCATTCTGGTCAGAGACTGGACCTGGGTAAACACTCATCACGGTGTCCTGTGGAATGTGACAGAAATCACAGAAATATTTTCTCTTGCATTCTCTGCTGTCTGACACTATTTGCTCCTGGTTTTGACCCTCAGGAATACCTGGGTAATTAACTACCCTGTGATTTTAAAATACAAATACTTTTTCTCTGCTGGTTGCTTCTATCCTGGATCTCCTTTGAGTTTCATATGATGCAGTGATTGGAAGCAATAGTTTCAGGTGTGATTTCCAGTGAAGTGTAATTTCTCTGGAGCAGGATGCTGACTTCATATTAGCAGGACAGCATTTTGGAGAGCTGCAATTTAAGAAATGTCAAAGTACCTAGGAAGAAGTGAACACCATCCTCCTGGGCTGTGGGGCAGGAGCAGTGGTACAGAGCACCTCAGAGCCATAGCTTAATAGCTCAGCTTAATCCCTAAAGCCACACCACACAACACAAACCTCCCAGGATTTCTGAAAAGTAATATTTTTAAATGGATGGGTTCAAAGTCCTAATTAATGTTGGTTGCAAAAATAAAATAAAAATTACTTTATCTTTTAGCACAGAAATTACAATTATATTAACTCCTATGTCTTAATTTGCTAATGACAATAGCTATGTCTATTCTTGTTTGATTTAATTGATGGATGATTAATTGTTTCATGCAAGTCTCAGGAGACCTGTTTTTTTGCATAGCTAATCGTTCCTAATTGGATGTGAGGCACTGTGAATTTCACCTTGTTAACTGGTAGAACTTTGTGTATTCTAAAAATACTCAAGCTTTGTTCCTGGATTCAATTAAGTTGCTTAGATGCAGTTGCATCCCTGTATTTTGGGTTGCTCTTTGTGGTTTTATTTTTGGTACCAGGAATTGAACCCAGGGGCACGTAGCCACTGAGCTGCATCCTCAGCACTTTTATATATCTGTATATATCTTACAGACAGGGTCTCACTGAGTTGCTTAGGGTTTTGATAACTTGCTGAGACCAGATTTGAACCCTAGATCCTACTGCCTCAGCCTCCAGAGCTGCTGGGATTCCAGGTGTGCGCCACTCTGCCTGGCTGCAGTTGGACCTTTTGAAATGATGCTTTTAAGATTTGTTAGGCTGCACAGGAACAGCACTCAGATTAGAATTCATTATTCCCTGCTGACAAAGAGCGGCATTTCTGAGGATCTTGCCTGGTGCCCCACGCCTCTCACGGTAACAGATGCGGATGACAGAAGCAGGCGCTATTACCAGTCTGTGTGTGCACCTAGCTGTCCTGCTTCATGCTTTGTGGGGTTCTTCTCCAGGTCTGGGTAGTTTTCTCACAGTGTGAATTAATGGATACTCAGCTGAACACTGAGTATCCTTGGCCCACCCTGGAGCTCTGTCTGCACAGTTCTCTCTGACTGATCCCTGGACCCCCACACTTCCATTGCTCTGATCTTTTTCACTCTCAGCTCTGTCTCCCCAAAGCAGGCATCCACCAGGCCCCTGCTAGACTCTACAGTTGGGAATCTTCAGGTGGTGAGCCAGAGTGGGTGTGGGACTACCCTCACTATCCTACCTTTTCATCCTTTGTTGATTGTGTGTGTGTGTGTGTGTGTGTGTGTGTGTGTGTGTGTCTTACAAGTGGTCATTTTATATATTTTCATTTACTTCAGGATGTTTTTGTCATTATTATTGTTTCAGGAAGGAGGCTAAAACTGACCTCTGTAACTCCATCTTTTTCTAAAAGCAAGACATTTACTATATATGTTTTTTGAGAATCCCCTCATGTGTTGCAGAGATTTTCACTTGCAAAGAACTTCAAATGCAACACTCCCACAGAAGCCTCATTGAAAACATGCATCAAAATGAAACTCAATCACTCAATCATACATTGTAAATTCAACCACCAAGATGGAAGTGTGATTAGAAACTCATTATGGACTTCACCAAATTAGCAAATATTGTTAACAAGTACTGGCATGTAGTAGTCTATTTTTGATGCAAGTATGAGACTGTACTCTTTCAGTTATAGATGGACATAATACCTTTATTTTATTTATTTTTTTAATGTGGTGCTGAGGATCAAACTCAATGCCTCAAATGTGCTAGGCAAGCACTCTACCACTGAGCCACAACTCCAGCCCCTCAGAAAGTATTCTTGATGGAAACTCTCATGGATAACTTCTTCATATGGAAGTGCCATCTGCCTCAAAACACAAGCAAAGTATCCCTACACCAGAGCCCTTGGTACCAACAAATGCAATAATTAACATTATCAATAGTGTGTATAAAAATAGGCCAGTCATCATTGCTATGAGCTTTCAAAGCCCTTGAGAAACCTTAAAAAATGGCTTATACAGACATTTTCCCACTCACATATGGCAAAACTGGGTTCTGAAGGGGTTACCCAAGTTGTCCGTGGTCACTCAAATGTCCAGTAGCAGTGGTGGGATTTGAACGCAGATCTTTCTGGCTGCAAAGTCCACATGAGTAATCTCTCCTGCATTCCACCCCCTGCATAAAGCAAGCCTGTTAGTCTATAAAAGTGCACTTCATTCGGATTCTCTCTTAACACCAGTGTTATTCTTTGCAAATGGATGAAATAACTCCTACCTGTTTCTTTGTTGCTCTTCAAACTGCCAATGAAAATCTGTGCTAAGGATGTATAAAAAAAGCCATAGCACGATGCCAAAATTAATATTTGCTATAGATTATGCAGCATAAACACCATATAGCCTATTAGGATAAAATGTGAGCTGGCATAATCCTCATACTATGGAAAAATTATTATGGCAAAGTTGACTCCATAAATGTTTACAATGGCAACACTCAGAGCAGTGTCCATTCTATCTCAATAGCATATTAGTCAAGGTTCTCCAGAGAAACAGAACCAAGAGGAGATAAATAAGAAGATAGATAAGGTATTTATTATGGGAATTGGCTCACATGGTGGCTAAGAAGTCCCACAGGATGCCATCTACAAGCTACATAACCAAGGAGGCCTGTGGTGTAATTCAGTCTGAGTCCAAAATTCTGAGAACAGGGTTGGAGCTGGGCAGATTCTAGGGGCAGATGGAAGGGTCACCCATGTTAGTCCTGGAGTTCAAAGATCCAAAAACTAGGAGCTCCCATGTACAAGGGCAGGATACTATGCACATCCCAGCTCAAGAAGGCGGGTGGACAGAGAGAAATGGAGAAAGGGAGAGAATTTACCCTTCTGTCTCCTTTTCGCTGTATTGGGGAAATCAATAAAGCAAAAACATTTTTATGAGGCCTACGGTCAAATGCTGGTCTCATCAGATACCCACCAGGGAGAGTGTTCCACCAGCCATTTGAGTATCACTGAACCTAAGCACACACAATTAGTATCACAACCATAGTCTCTACATTCTTTCAGCTCACGCCCATCAATACCAAAGTGTGTGGCCCTTTTCCATCATATTAGAAATGCCAAGGGAAATAAGCAGGAGACTAAAGAGGAAGGAAAAGAATATTAACTTTAGATCCTTAGGAACTTTAATTCACCATACACTAGTAAGTGGGAGTAGATAATCCCTACCTCTTGTGTTCAAATTTTATGCTCTAAAGAAAAAAAAAAAAAACATCTTAAGTGTATTTTTCAAGAAAAAACTTGCTATTCACTCTTGTTATTCTCAAGATAGTATCTGGGCTCACTGCAGGCCTGGGAAGCCTCTCACCTCTTCATAGACTTCTCAGGAGACATTTCTCTGTGGTGCCCCTCCACCATCCCTGCACAGTACCTACTAAGTGTTCTAGGGCTGGCCTGCCTTTCACAATGCAAGTATTGCTCCCTGACCCAGACACACCACTTCAGCACCTCTCTAAGTCGATAGCAGCTGCTGTAGAGTAGGATTGACCATGAAAGATAGGGCCACAGTCATGTGAAATTGATGGACATACATAATAAAGTTCAATGTAGAATTCATCAATATGAAGGAATTGAGAAAATAGTTGAAGTAATGGGTCTGTTTCTTCAACAAATATTAGATCCACAAATGTTTATTTGGCACATAATGCATCCTGGTGCTATTCTGGGAACTGTGGACTCAGTGGTGACTGGAAGCAGCAGGTGCTCGCTCTCAGGGTCTCACAACCAGCAGCTACTGCTGGAAGATAGGGAACTTCTCAGGGACTGGGACAGGTCACAGGAAAGAGTGCACTATGACCATAGTGAGCTCATACAAAGTCCTCTGCCTTCTCGGCTCTGTGCTCCTTTCCCCAGCCCAACAACACACAAACATACACCTGAACACTAATACACTGTAGCTTCCACACACAGCTCACACATGATTCAAAGGATATAAAGATTATACAGGATCCACTGACGTTTCAGGTAGCTTTGTTTATGAGAAAGGTCATCATAAGTCAGTGTGAACCTCCCTTTCTGGATTGATCCCATTCTCTAAAATTTCTTATTCTTTTTAATATTCAATGGCCCTGTTCTTCATCTTCAAAATGTAAAACTACAGGCAGTTTTTTTGTAATGTCTCTGTTGCCTGGAAGATTTTTGTAGGTTGACAGGAGGGGGAAAGCAGATGCATATTGAAGACTTATTTAATCATCCACAAGCACTGGTTGAGAGGCCACCATGTGCCTGGGTATCCACTGTCCTGAGGGGCACAGGGGCTCCTCTGGAGGTTTCCTAGGAGATTAGACTGCACTAGAAGTATTCAACAGTGACATCCTGCACCCATGGGAGCATATACTGACATGTCTTTAACACAGAAGGTAAGTGTAAACAAGTGAAAATAAAAGTGGATTATTTCCATTTCTACTGTATTAGAGAGAGGTGTTGCCACAAGAATGACATTGAAGTCTAGGATTTACTTACAATGGCACTACCTGGTAAGTATTTGAGAGTACTACTAGTGCTCTCTCATGGATCCCCACCCCCGTGCTGAACATTGCATGTATTATTTTCTTTAATCCTCCCTGAGCTGGTGCAGTGGCTACTGAAACCATCACCTTTCCACAGGCAAAGACAGGAGCAAGTTCAGAGATGAAGTGCCCTGAGATCAGTCCCTGCCCTCTGCCCCAGGCACAGGCATCCTCCCACATCCCAAGACACTGGAGACAAGGCCTTGGGTTCCTCAGTATTCTTGATTAACAATGGGAAATACACATAATTGACTGTTTTTGCTGGAAACAAAGAGGAAAGAAGGCCCCTTTGTGTGCATCTTCACCCTCTTTAGATTTATTCCTATTATGTTTGAGGAAAGCCAGCCAGATTCATGGTAGGTTGTGACCCAGGAAGCCCTGTCCCCACTCTTCTCATGGGATTTTTCCCTGACTCAACAAAAGAACATTCCAGATACCTCTATTGCTGACTCTTTGACCAGTTAAGGGCTTAGCTTTTCTTAGAACAAATAGCCATTCACCATTCTATTTCTATCCATGCAGCAAAACAGGTTGGAGGCCAAAGGAGGGAGAATCATCCACAGCTGTAGGGATACATTTTCTCTTTGGTGTTCTGGGGCTTGAATTTCACAATGGAAAAAAGGTGATTCAGTCTTAATCAGCACCAGGAGCAGAGGGAGTGCCTGTCTCTCTCCCTGGCTCCCACGGATGGCATGATCTTTTGCAGAGAAATCCAAAGTGGCTGAAATGTTCATGCATCTTTCATTCAAATTGCTCTGCAGAGAGAGGACAGACCAGCTGAACTTTGGGAAGAAAATTTCAAAGTGCAATTCGATGCTTGGCACTTCCCCCACCCCCTGCCACCACCTTCTGATGACAGAGGTGGGAAATGGGGGTTTCCTGCTCATTCATTTTGCACCAGCCCTGCTGTGCCAGTCAGAAGGTCCAGCCTGAAGCACCTGGTCCAGGTAGTTTCTCTGAGGTTCCAAAATAAGGAAAGTGACTCAGAAAAAAAGGGGAGGAAAACCCAAAACTCACAAGCAATGCTGATGCTAGACCCTTTCCTTTGCAGACAATGGACAAGGGCCCCAGAAATGTGCTCACAGTGGAGTTGGTTGTTTAAAGCCATATCCAGTAAAAATGAGCTTCTCAAGGGTTCCAGAAACAAACATTAACAATACAATCTATCTACCACTCCAATGAATTTTAGCCTAAAAAACAAGAAGTAAATGACTTCATTTCAAAAGACTTCTGTGGGGTGCAATAAAACAGAATAATCTGCCATTTGTAGCCCTTGTTTCTGGATAAAGCAGATTCATCCCCAGGCTTGCCTAGCCAAACAACAACAAACCTACTCTCTGTACCTGTCCCTTTCAGAAGGAACAATCCATCCAGATAAGTCCCTGAATGCCAGGATGAAAATGAGGATATTCCTAAGGAAGAAATGTGACCAACTAATGACTTTTCCTTCATCTACCAGCCAAAAATTGTGGTTTTCAAAGCACCTCTTAATTTTACTTAATTTTACCTGCTGAGGAATGCCAGTAGGTAAACTGTACTGTGTTTAACTTAAATACTAGTGAAGTTAGCATCACTTTTATCCTCCACAATGTGGATATAAAATAGTAGAAAACAAACTGAAGATTATTTTTTCAAGTAGATGAAGTGGGGAAGAATTCCTGCTGCATAAACCCATAGAATCATCTTGTTTCAATCCATAAAGCTCTTTCATTGCCAACGCCAATACTTTCTTAAACAATAGCATACTTTTTAATGTTTTGCCCAAATAAAAGCAGTATATATTTACAGTAGAGGAAGGGGAAATAGAAAAATTATTTTCAGTCACCTTACCACCAACTGTGGCAAATGATTTTTTCCTGTTTATTTATTTATATATTTATTTATTTGTATTAATTCACTATCCATGAGAGCAGAATGGATTTGGATTCATAGTACACAAATGGAGCACAATTTTCTATTTCTCTGTTTGTACACAAAGTAGAGTCACACAATTCATGTCTTCATTCATGTACCTAGGGTAAGGATTCCATTTCATTCCACCATTTTTTCTACCCCATGTCCTGTCCTCAATTTTCCCTATCCATAATTCCTCCATTTCTCTCATGCCTCCCTCCATTATGGATAAGCATCCCCTTATCAGAGAAAACATTTAGCCTTTGGTTTTGGGGGTTGGTTTACTTCACTTATCATGATTTTCTCCAACACCGTCCATTTACCTGCAAATGCCATGATTTTTTTACCTTTTAATGCTGAGTAATATTCCATCATGTATATATACCACAATTTCTTTATCCATTTATCTTTTGAAAGACATCTAGGTTGGTTCCACAATTTAGCTATTGTGAATTGTGCTCCTATAAATAATGATGTGGCTATGTCCCCATAGTATGCTGTTTTTAAGTCCTTTGGGTATAGACTGAGGAGTATGATAACTGGATCAAATAATGGTTCCATTCCAAGTTTTCTAAGGAGTGTCCATACCGATTTCCAGAGTGGTTGCACCAATTTGCAATTCCAATAGCAATGTAAGGGTGTGCATTTTCCCCCACATTCTCGCCAACATTTATTGTTGCTTTTATTCTTAATAGCTGCCATTCTGACAAGAGTGAAATTAAATCTTAGAGTAGTTTTGATTCTCATTTCTCTAATTGCTAGAAATGAAAACTTTTTCATATATTTATGCTATAAACATTGATGTAGCTGTAGCACTATAGTATAGTTATTGTATTTCATGATTATATTTCTTATTCTTTGAAGTGTCTGTTCACTTCTTTAGCCCATTTATTGATTGGGTTATTTGTTTTTTGAGTGTTTAGCTTTATGAGTTCTTTATATATTCTGGAGATTAGTGCTCTGATGTGCATGGTAAAAATGTGGGTAACCATTTCTAAGAAAGATTTATTGATCGATTAATGTGTTTTTATTAGTGCATAATTCACTCTATTTCCCCAGGACTTTTTCTTCCCTCCCCTCCTTCTTCTCCAGACCTCCTTCCTCTAACCTACTGGTCTTCCTTCTCTTTATTCATTGTTTCTAATTGTGAACTATAGCTATACATAAAAGTAGAATTTATTGTGATATATCTGCTCATGAACATAGCATAATCAGACAGTCTCATTCTGCAGTTCCTCCTCTTTCCCATTCCTCCTTTCTTCCAATTCCCTCCATTTTCACTCCATTGTTCTCCCTTCTATTTTCATGAGATCTTTTTTATATTAATTCATTTTTGTCTTTAGCTTTTGCATATAAGATAAATCACTCAATCCTTGATTTTCTGGGTCTGGCTTGAAAATGTTAAGAAAATGTTCTCCAGTTTCATGCATTTCCGATCAAATGACACAATTTCATTCTTCTTTATGGCTGAGTAAAACTCTGTTGTGTATATCTACCGCATTTTCTTTATCCATTCGTCTGTTGACAAATATCTGGGCTAGTTCCATCACTTGGCTATTGTGAATTGCACTGCTATAAACATTGGTGTAGCTGTATCACTACAGTATAGTGATTTTAGTTCTTTAGATTAATAAGGAGGAGTGGGATAGCTGGGTCATATGGTGGTTCCATTCCTAGATCATTGAGCAATCTCCATATTGCTTTCCAGAGAGGTTATTAATTTGCAGTCCCAGCCACAATGGATGAGTGCACCTTTATTCCTACATCCTCTCCAACACTTAATGCTGTTTGTATTCTCAATGCTGGCAATCTAAGCAGAGTGAGATGAAATCTCAATGCAATTTTGATTTGATTGTCCTTGATTGCAAAGGACATTGAATATTTTCTTTGTGTATCTATAAGCCATTTGCATTTCTTCTTTTGAGAAATGTCTGTTTATCTCATTTGCCTACTTATTCATTGGGTTCCTTGTTTTTTCCCCTCTGGTGTTAAGTTTGAGTTCTTTATATAGTCTGGATATTAATCCCCTGTCAGAGGAGCAGGTGGCAGAGATCTCCCATTCTGTAGGCTCTCTCTTCACAGTTTTGTTTGCTTTGATGTGCAGAAGCTCTTTAATTTGATGCTGTCCTGCTTATTTATTATTGTTTTTTTCTCTTGAGTTTTAGGAGTCTTATGAAGGAAGCCAGTGTCTGCCTCAAGATGTTGGAGTGTTGAGTTTCTAGAACTTGTAAAGTTTCCAGCCTAATTCCCTGGTCTTTGATGCAATCTGAATTGACTTTTGGGCAGGGTGAGAGATAAAGAACTAGTTTCTTTCTTCTACAAATGGATACTCAGTTTTTCCAGCACCATTTGTTAAAAGGCTATTTTTCCCCA
Organism: Callospermophilus lateralis; assembly: GCF_048772815.1. Taxonomy (NCBI): domain Eukaryota; kingdom Metazoa; phylum Chordata; class Mammalia; order Rodentia; family Sciuridae; genus Callospermophilus; species Callospermophilus lateralis. The sequence continues at coordinate 3,761,386 of NW_027514713.1, read as the reverse complement.
TCCAGTGTATGTTTTTGGCATTTTTGTCAATGATAAGACGACTCCGTATGGGTTTGCCTCTGTGTCTTCTCTGCTATTCCATGTGTCTTTTGTCTGTTTTGGTGCCCAGTATGCAGGCCTTGTTTCTGTAGCTCTGTAATAAAATTTGAGATCAGGTATTGTGATGTTATCAGCATGGATATTATTGTTCAAGACTGCATATTTCAATGTATGTTGTTCTAGCTTCTCTCTTTCTCTCCCTCACCCTATCACTGAATGCAAATGCTGATGAAGGTGCTAAGAACCTGGATCATTCAAACATGGCAACTTCAAATGGTACAACCACTCTGGAAAAATGTTAGGTAGTTCCTTTAAAAACTAAAAATAAACTTATCATACAACATAGCCATTGCATTCTTGGGCATTAATTCCATATAAATGCAAGCTGATTTATCTGAAAAACCTTGTCCATTAATGTTGGCAGCTTTAGTCCTAATGGCCCTAAACTGAAAACTACCCACACAAATTTTATTGGGTGAATAGTTAAACTGTTTTGTAGCCACAGGCTAGAATACTAGTCAGTCATAAAAAGAAATAAATTCTTAACACATTCAACAGTTATTTAACTATCAAAAAAATTATCCTGAGTAGAAAAGCCAATCTTCAGATGTTCCAGACTGCATATGATACAGCATTTGTGAGGTAACATTGCAAAGATATGGAAAGGTAATAAAGATGAAGATGGCAACTATAGCTGGAAGAGGTCATGAATGGAGAGAGGAAGAGAGGGTGAGGAGATTTCGGCTAGGTACAGTTTCCTGCCTGGACTGTGCCTGTGGCTACTCCAAAGAACACACATGATAAGTGTGCAGACACCTGCAAACACACAGAGACACACATGGGACATGGCACAACATGCATATAAGATGCACAGTGTCATTTTCCTGATTTTGATGCTCTCTTGAGTTATGCAAGGTGTACTTATCAGGACAAATGGACTGAAGAATTATGGACCCCCTCCATGCTTCTTTGCAATTTTTAATGCACCTATAATGACTTTAAAATATATTTTAAAAAGAAAGTACCCTTGCTCTGCTAAGACACAGCACCTGCTTTTAGGAATCACTTTTTATAAAACCATCATGCTGCTCAAGTAGAACCTTAAGGTCAAGGTAAGAATGTGGTGTTTGAAGGGCCATCTCTATATTACTCAGAAACATGAATGTGGCTGTAGATTTTTAAGGCACACTGTGCAGCATGCCTTAATATTAGCTCTGCAACTGTCATTTTCCCATGTAACTACACACATTTCTGTGTTATTCCTTAAAGTACTCTCTGTTTTCCCCTATACTGGTACACTGACTTCTCTCCTACCCTGTCACTAGACATTCAGCTGTCTCATCTGCATTCCTGTCCATACTACTGGGATAAGCCTCCTTTGGGATATGAAGATTGATGACTTTTCTAATTATTGTTCAGGATAATTCCCTAGAAGCAGAATTTCTGGCTCAAAACTTTGCCCAATGCATATAATTTCTGGTGGATATTTACCATTTTCCTCGCCGGTGGCTGTAGGGTTTCCTCTCCAGGAGCATTTATTGGTCAGCTCCTCCTCTTGGTCCAGAACAGCCCCAACAGAAGTTTCCCTCCCCAGGTGCCTCCTGCTTGTAGCTGAACAGCAACTGAAAATCCACAGGCTGAAATCCCCAAATCAGGATGAACTTAGAGAAGGAGCCCCCCTGCTCCCCGTGGTCACTCACCAGAAGTGGGCCTCACCCCCAGCTGAAGCCTGGAGACCTGGTGTTCCTGCTGGGTGATGAGGCCCCTGGGACACCCTGAGCCAGACAGAACACAGGAGCAAATTCTCCATGTTTCACCCAGCAGGGGCCTTTCTTCCTGAAGTTCACTGTAATACAACCTTGGTGAGTGGTTACAAGATGATCATCTATCCCCAGAGCAAAATCCATATTTTAAGGAAGAATATGAGAAAATAAATTTAAACTACTACTTTTGATATCACTGAATTCTCAAAAAAGAAAACAGAAAAGTGAATAGTAAACTAACTTGAAGGCTACCATGGGCTCAGGACCAGGCAGAGATAAACATGATTGAACTGGGATTCGATCCTTTGTGTTCCAGCAGGGACCACTGAAATGAAAGAAGGGGTCATTAGCTCCTGAAGATTGGGTTTCAATCCATCTGTTTGTCCTCAGCTGAAACCCTGGTTACAAACAAAAGATTAACTGCACAAACAATGGGAAAATCAATAAAGTTTAGCATATTGTGGGAGCAGGGGTTTAATCTACAGTCAAGGTCATGGCTTTCCTGAGCTTGGCTTGCTGGACTCAGCCTGAGGAGTCCACACCCTGCCTCTCCCTCCTGTGGCTCAGAGTGGGCTCAGGATTGCAGGTCACACTCAAGGTCCGTTTCCTTCTAAACAACTTTGAAAATCAAAGGCTCTTACCCTTGATCAGGCCAGAATTCTGCTGTCTTCATTTAGTTTTAGAAACTAAAAACTAAAAACTAAACTTTATTTAGTTTTTAGGAAAAAAATAAAAAGAAAATGACAAACAAGACATTTAGTCTTACCAGATGTATTCCTAAGAAGCTTCTGTTTTGCCTTCCTCCTCTCCCGGCGGCGGCAGCGGCAGTGGCGGCGGCGGGGAGCAGGGCTCGGGAATCCGGCGGGCGGCGCAGCTACAGCGGGGAACCCGTGGGCCGCCAGGGCCGCTCGAGTGGGCGGACGCCGAATTCGGGGCCGAGGCCCAGCGCGCGGCGGAGGCCGAGGGGGCACCGGAGCTTGGGGCCCGCGGCTGCGAGGCGGGCGGGCGGCTGGCCGAGCGGGAGCCGTATGCTTGCATGGATCCGGGTGCCGCGCTGCAGAAGCGGGCGGGGGGGGGGGGGGGGTGGGGGGGGGGCGCGGCGGCGGCCTGGGCGCGGACTTCGCGGTGCTGACCCGCGGCCAAGCGCGTCGGAGGAAACAGGCCCCCAGGCCCACGGACTTCAAGCTGCAGGTCATCATCATCGGCTCCCGCGGGCTGGGAAAGACCAGCCTGATGGAGCGTTTCACCAACGACGCCTTCTGCGAGGCCTGCAAGTCCACCGTGGGTGTTGACTTTAAAATCAAAACTGTAGAACTAAGAGGAAAGAAAATTCGATTGCAAATCTGGTTACCCTCAGCTCTGACTGTCTGTCCACCATCTGTGTGTGTTTGCTTTCATCTTCGTTAATCGCTGCTTCATCTGTGGCATCGCCGGTCATCTAACACTTGAATGTTAGTGCCATGTCTCCATCCTTCATCCATGTCCCTGTCTGGGGCACTGCTGGAGTTGAGCCAGCACTGGTCGCCTTCCAAGTATCTGAGGGACACAGCAGGTCAGGAGAGATTCAACTGCATTACCTCAGCTTATTACAGAAGTGCCAAGGGGATCATATTAGTATATGATATCACTAAGAAGGAGACGTTTGATGATTTGCCAAAATGGATGAAGATGATTGATAAGTATGCTTCAGAAGATGCTGAACTTCTCTTAGTTGGAAATAAGATGGACTGTGAATTGGACAGAGAAATCACCAGACAGCAGATAACTGGGATGCGGTTCTGTGAAGCAAGTGCCAAGGACAACTTCAATGTGGACGAGATATTTCTGAAACTTGTTGACAATATTCTGAAAAAGATGCCTCTGGATATTTTAAGGAATGAATTGTCCAATAGCATTCTCTCATTACAACCAGAACCTGAAATCCCGCCAGAATTGCCTCCACCAAGACCGCATGTCCGATGTTGTTGATTTGCTACTTTGAAACAAGGTGGAAATGATTCCTGAAAAGGGGAAAAAACATTCTATTCTGCACTACAATCATTTTGACAATTTCCTTTCGCACTTTGTAATCCAAGTCAGAGCTATACACTAACTTGTAAATATGCAAATATGCAATCCTGGGTAAGTTTGGGTTATAAATTACATATTTCCCTCCAAATTATATGTCATTCATAGCCCCAGTGTACATAGTGTACATACACTGGGAAACATAGTACTTCTAATATGAAGAATGGGAGAGAAGAAAAGTTTAATGTTTCTTAAATAATATAATTGTCCTTGTTAATTATACTATGAGGACAGAAGATATTCTGATAAGAAGAGAGAATGTGGTGCTTTGCTTACTGTTTTAAAGAAAATTTGTAAAACTAAAGACTTTTGTGGAAAAAAAAAGCTACGTTAAGTGCTTTTTTCTTTATTTACAAGATGTTTCCCCAGCTGTAGCATCTTTGGAGTGTTTCTGCCACAAAGCAAAGCTCCACTCATAGCTGTTGAAGGTTATTTATTAGTGTTCTCTAATGATAGGATATTCCTAGCTAAAGGGTTGGATTTGACTTGGTCCTGAGGCCACAGAATCTCTCATGGTTTCCTGATAGATGTATCCTATGCTTTTAAGAAAGACAAAAATTCAATAAAGAAGTGTTTTGAAACTATAGAAAAAAAGATTTTAAAACAACACTGCTGTCCTAAACAAATCCTGTTTAAAGGAATTTTAAAGAGATTCATTTTATTATATCAAAGAACATACATGTATTAGGCTAAACATCCTGTATCTTTGTAATGATAAAACTTTTCCCCTTTATGGTGAAGCCTATTCCTATTAAGCATAGACTGTGTTCAATATTTGTTTTTTTGTTGTTGTTGTTGTTTGTTAGTTTTTTGGTTTTTTTCTTTGTCTGATAATGAATTTGTGAACTCTATCTTTGGTATATCTTTTATTAAACTGCACTGTTGTGTTTAGTCAAGGTAAATAAGTAAGTATGTATTTGAATAACTTGGCGTGTCCTGAGTATTGTGGTATGAGAAGCATTGTGGTCTTTCTACACTAATGAAGTGCAAATAAAATTTTGTATTTATGAAAAAAAAAAGAAGCTTCTGCTTTGAGGATGATTTATAAAGGTACTTTTTCCAAAAGTTGATTCTGCAGAATTATCCCAGGCAAAGCGGGTGTGCCTCACCTGCTGGGCCATTGTCTTCTGGGCCATTGTCTGCCTTGAGCTTGATGCACTCTGTTCAGGGTCTCCTGGTTTCAGCTGCCTTATGACCTCTACTGCCTGGGAATTTGTGCTCCTCACAGCTCCTCCTGCATATTTATTTCCTATTTTGCATTTTTGATTGCCTTGATCAACATGCTACATTTCAATGTCTGGCTTACTCTACAAGTACATCATTCTAATTTTTAATGTAAAGGGGATGCTTATTTTCTGAATTGGTTTCTGTCTGAATTAATACAGTAGTAATCTAGGGGGATAAGAAAAGGTACTTTGCTCTGTGGGGTGAGGGAAACCTGTGATGGATATCTATGGGCATCTTCTGTCACTCACACATTAGACTTGAGGGATGTGGTTCCATCTATACATGCCAAGTTGTTTGGATGCATAAGAACTGCCATTGTGGAAATTCCTCACCTGCTGACATCTGCAGCATGTATCAAGGCTTGAGGGCCTTTTCTCTTCTCCTTAGATGCCTAATGCTCACCTTTCCAGTGATTCAGTTATGCCTCTCATGCTCTAGACCATAGGCAAATCATCTCTAGCTGCCATATAGATTCTGGTCAATTGATTTATCTGCACAGGGTAAATTCTGAAACTTTATAGTCTCCATGTACATGTTATATGTGGCCAATCATGCATGCTCTCTGCTTCAGTGGAAAACCACAGGGGAATCTTCCAGAACTATAGGCAGAGGGAAGCACCCCCAGAGCTGGTTGGATGCAGTCTCTGCTCTCAGCATCAGTGTTACATAGCAGGAACAGGTCTTTTTTGTTGTTTGGTTAATAAGACCTAGAGTTATGGCTTCTTAACACATTTTCAGCCAAAATGGATTCATTTTGTCCTTTGTTCATTCATTCAATTCATATGTATGATGCCTATGTGGGTCCAAACACTGTCTTTGGCCATCAGTTTGCAGAAATTAATGATAAAGGCCCAAGCCAGCCCTCAGGGAACTTAGAATCAAGAGGAATGTATGAGTGTTTAGTAGGTGCTATAACAAATTAATGGAAGTGCAATGGCTTACAACATGGATTTATTATTTAGCTCTGGGAGTCAGCATTGAAACAGATCAGGGTGTAGACAGGCTATTTCCCTCTGGAGTGAGAATTAACTTCCTTGCTTTGTGCAGGTTTTGGGTGTAGCTTCATCCCTTGGCTGGTGGGCAAATCAGTCAACCTCTTTCTGGGTTATCCCAGTGTTCTCTCACCTGATCTCTCTTGACAGGAGTCTCTCTGTGGTTATGTTCCTACCTGTAAACTCTGGGGCCATCTCTTTCATCTCACAGCCCTTCACTTGCTATCACCTGTGAGCTCCCACATTGTCACAGGTTATGGGGGACAGAAGATGGACAACTCCAGGACAGCTACAAAGTGGAAGTGTGTAGCCACAGGGAAGAGCACAGAATCTGATGATCTATGGCCATGGGAAGTGCAGGGAATGAGGGGATCCAGGGGCCCTGAATCCACATGAAGGCTTATGCCAAACACCCCTTACAACATGGGTTTTGGTTTAGCTGATGCTCTAAGCCCATTTACTTCCTAGCCTTCAGTTTAATCTGACTTTTCCTGTTAATGTAATCTATTCCTCACCACTTTTGTTGAATTTATGATGCATTTTTATACTGGGTATGAATATGTAAAAGTACTGATAAACTTCATTAGGGAATTTTTAATGGCTATGATGTGATTCTTTCTGGCTAGGGACATGATGCCTCCCCATCTTCAATTGATGATGTTAATAATATCTTGACACAGTAAATCAAAGAAAACTCCTGTAAACAGCAAATATAAAGCTTAAATAAAAAACTGCCCTTTTGGTTTGTATATGGAAGGGGCCAGGGGTTTCCCTCAAGGCAAGGGAAGGCCATGGGGAAGTGGGGAGCCTCTCTATGGTACAGTGGATAAAACCCAGCCTCTGAGGCTGCATGTTTGGGGCCTCAAGGTTACTCCTTTCATTCTACCTAGCTCTATATTGATGCACCTGCATGAGCTTCCACCAGAAGCTGAAGTATCATGAAGGAATAGTACTGTCAGGGGCCACATCCAAGGCACAGGTATACATATGGTAACCATCCCAGAGGTGGCAGCAAGGTTGGGAAAGTTAGGGATGCAGGCCTTGGTCTCCCAGTTTTAATTTGCCCCTTACATGCTGTGAGAACCTGGGAAAGTTACTTAACCTCTCTGTGCTTATTTACTCAGAGCTACTGAGAGAACAAGGGTACTAACTATGTCAACCTCATGCACTGTTCTCCTGAGACATTATTTAGTCCCTGGAACAGAGTGGGTGCTGCACAATGGAGAATATTAATTCTCACGGGCAGAGTAATTCAAAGGATATTTTTGAATGTACTCACCAAAAATTTTAAAAAGTAGGGGGGGGGAATGACATGGGAGGCAGCGTATCCAAGAGGCTAATGGTGAGATTTTACTCTCTGAGCACCTCCAAATGACAAAGAAGTTCAGAGCCTGGAAATGGAGGCAGTGCTGCAGGTAGTCACACATGAGCCCAGCTCTGTAGCTGGAGGTCCTGGATTTAAATTTGCCTCCACCTGCAAAAATTACTTGTGACCTGCAAGTTGTTCCATCCTCTGTGTCTAAGTGACCTCTGAGAGGGGGATGAGAGCAACACACACAGGGATGCACGAAGGTCTCTTCATGTCTGCACGGGTCTCTAGATGTCTGCAAGATATGAATTACACATATTTCATTTGTATGGGAGTACACTACATTCATGTTACATGGGAAATACATCTACGTTTTTTAGTGTGTGTGTGTGTGTGTGTGTGTGTGTGTGTGTGTGTGCGTGCGCGCTGTACAAGTATGTCTGGAACATTGTATCTATTTTCTAAGATGTATCTATTACTGTTATCATTTTCCAACTTTTGGAAGAAGCAAAATTCAGTGAGTTCAGGGAGCCGTCTGTGGCCAGGTTGAATACTTTGCAAACTAACCCCTGGAGATCATGGGTCCTCCCAGTGGGAGCTCTGGCTCTGCCTGCATGCAACCCCAGGAATTTAGAAAGTCACTGAAAACTCTTGCATGTCCCTCCCTTGGGACATAAACCTACGCAATGGGCACAGTCAGAGATTTCCTGATGGAGCTTTAAGCCAGAGCCTGTGACTCCAAGGGGCCACACAAATCTGTTCTGGGATCTGGCAGCTATATTCAGAGGCTGCACCAGAGGTGGTATCATCCATGACACCAGGCGCCCTATCCAAGTTAGCACCCATCTCTGCCTCCCGCTAACTGCAAGGGGTTGGGGGCCAGTGGCTCTGCTTCTGCCTCAGTTCTCTCCCCTGTAAGTGGCATAATAACTGAGCCTCCTACTTAGAGCCCCAGGGTGATGGAGGGGTACCCTGGGAGGAAGGCAATCAGACAGTTTTTGGACTAGAACAAGCATGAGACCATGCTTTTATAGACCGGAAAGACCTGGCAGGAACCAAGGGAGACTGGAAGGGCACCGTGGGCTTGTTACTCACTCTGCACAATGTTTTGCAAGAGAGTTTGAGCCCTGAAGCTCTTTATCTTGTCTACAAATGACAGTGGGTTCTTCAAGCCACATCCTGGGGCTCCAGCACCAGGTCCTCCCTCCTCCACAGGTCCAGCTGGCTTTTGCTGCATGCAACCCCAGGAATCTAGAAAGTCACTGAAAACATCTATACACCTGAACTTGTCTAGAACCCAGATTATGTCAACACAGTTTGTACACAGCAAAAAAAATTAAAAATATATATATAAACACCAACACCTCCTTACCACATAGAAAAGCACTGGTGGAAAAAATTAGAGATGACTTGAACTGGTCCCTCCAAAATAAAACAAAGTACATTGTCTAAATTTCTCTCCAATAATCAGAAAATTTCCAAGTGAAAAAAAAGGACCTCTGAATTTCCTGTCTTGATACATTAATATATATATATGCAGTAGAAACCCAGCAGAGATAAAATGTTGCTATGTGTTTTTCAGGAGCTGCATTGATCTCATGTGAAGATCTCACCACCTCCAGTAGATCATTTCCAGGAACATCTGTGAGATCAGAAAACAAGTGGGTTGGGCAGTGGATAAGAGTAGTGCACTCACTTTAATTGTAGCACTTTCAGGCTAGTGATGAAATAAGAACCAGTCTCCTCACTCAGGGCTGATGTATGTGTCTAGAAGCCTTTGGTGTCACTCTTTAAGGATAGTAGCCTATTACAGTGTGTGATGGCTATCCTATTTCAAGTCTCATTCACTATGGTATTAAAAGCCAACAGTGTTACAGTGAAATCCAGCCCTATCAGAAGACTGTGCTGTAGCAAGGGTGGCCACAGCTTTGGGAACAAAGAGTCTTGCTATCTTCAAACATGAAGACTGGATGCAGTGGCTCACACTTGTAATCCCAGTGGCTCAGAAGGCTGAGACAGGAGAATCTCAGGCTTAAAGCCAGCCTCAGCAACAGAGAGGTGTTAAGCAACTCAGTGATACCCTGTCTCTAAAAACTACAAAATAGGCCTGGGGATGTGGTTCAGTGGCCATGTGTCCCTGAGTTGAACCCCCTATACCAAATAAATAAATACATAAAGAGTTTATATCTTTGCCATACTGAAACACTGAAACATGACTGTCATCCCGGCCTTGACCTTCACCTGCTGGACACCCAAGAATGGGAGCCAATTCTGCTGGCATCAGAAGACTGCATGAGCCCTACTCCCTGAGGGGTGGGCAACTTGCAGCTCAGGTCGCAGGGATCTGGCATTTGCACCATCCTGTCCACTTCATAATCTGGAAATCAGAGGAGTCCCAGCCATCCAGGCAAGGTTCTGAAGATGCTAGGTCAGGGCTCTCCAGGAGACCCCATTGCTATTTCAGGGAGTGATCAAGAGGATGCCAGTGGCCTCCACTTCAGTTTGGGAGGGAGTACGTCCCCTCTGGCCTCCGAGAAATGGATATCAGTCACCACCTGGCTGGGACAAGCTGTAGTGCTCCCACTGTGTGGCTGGGAAAAATGATGGCAGAGAGGTTTTGTGCCATTCCCAAGTCAGCACAGTTTTAGAGGGTGACATTCTGCCAGGTCTCTTCACTTCCAACCAAGGCTTTATCCACCAACCACAGAAATAATGAGGAGTAATTACTGGATAGAACTAACAGCAATAATGAGGCTGACTGATATTGATTATAAATGTCCCCACAACAGCCCTGTGGCAGCTGCATGCCAGGCTTACCTGACTGCTATTGGATCCCATGTGGTACAGCACAAGACAGGAGAAGCCCTTCAGATCCCTTGCAGGGGATAAGAAGAGACATTCTCAGTCACATGCATCACAACTAGCCAAAGTAAAATGAGCAAAATTAAGCTGATCATTGTGTTAATCTAATTCAAGTTCCATACCCAAGGCAGCACGCTAATTAAATGCATTTGGTGACAAACACAGAATTGGCCACTGAAGAAAGTAAGCTCTGAATTATGGAAGTAAAATGAGTGACAGGAAAAGGTTGAGCCTGAAAGATATAGAATCATGCCATTGTGCAGCCTTGATTGGTCACTCAAATGCCCTGAGCAAGCCTTTGCTCTCCATGGCAAAACAAAACAAAAAAAGGCTTCACATGCGGGGCCATGATGAGTGCATGATCTGCAAGTGACTGTCAGATGTTGGTGGGATAAATCCTGGGACACAGAAAGGCTCAGGTCTATGGGCTTACCCTGGGCACCCCTGATGTGGTGGAGGGAAGGATCTCTAATTTATGGAAATGCCCAACCTCTCCCAGGCTCTTCAACATCCCTTGGTTCCCAGAAACTGAATGTCAGGACACCTTCTATTTGTTGTGACAATTAGAAGTGTCCCCACACATTTACAAGTACTCCCTGGGATGCAGAGCCCTCTGTATTTGAGAATTACTGAGGTCTGTCTAGCATTCTGTGATAAACAGTCCTCCTGGGTGGCAGGAGGACACACAGGTGAGGGCAGACAATGGTGCAGGTGATCCATGGTGCTCCTGGAATGAAAAATGGCTGTCAGGTGCCAAGTAAGTTCCAGCTTTTTCTCCATCTAATGGTGGGTGGTCCCCATCTGGACAGAGCTTGGAGCACTCCCCAAAATAAAAGCTCATGCTCTCTGTAATGGCCCCACTCCCTCCCTCAGTCTATGAAAACTAACATTTTTTATCCAGTATGGGGAAGGGAGACTAAAATGACCCCAGATGCCACATCTTCTGGAATGTTCTATCTTGTTCTTTGACTAAGTAAAGCATTTGATATTTCAGTTGAGAGTTTGCTGTCTTGGTTTTCTGGATCCACAATGACTGACACCTTCAAACATTGTGCAGATTTGAGAGGGAAGTTCCCCAAGCTGCTCCCAGGAGAGGAAGGAGTGGGCAGAAGCCCCTCTGTGAACTCTGCTATTCCATCTTTCCAAGTCTTTCCTGTGTCCTAGGTTTTTAGGCCTTGAACATGAGGAAGTTAAGTAGATAAAATATCAGATAGAGCAGGATTTCTGCAGATATTTGAAATTATTGAGTAAAGACTGCCAACAGAATTTTCTAAGTAAATGCAGAAAGATGTATGGCCTTCTTGCCAAGGCTGATAAATGTTACCATGCTCTGCAAGGGACAATGTGGAGGCCAGTACTAGAGGGTAGAGGAATAGAGAGGGAGAGGTCAAAGCTTGCCAACAGAAAGAAATGATAAATTTTGAGGAGATGGATATGCTGAAAACCCTGATCTGACCATTATAAATTGGGCATATGGTATAGGTACATGAGCCTCACAGTATATGCAATTATTGTGGGTCAATTAAAAATGAAAACATGTTGAAGGAAAGATTGTCTCTTATGATAATGACATTTTCCACCCTGAAAAAATTCTAATATATACAATTGAATGTTATTCAACCTAAGAAAGAAAGAAATCCCTCCATAGGCAACACCATGAATGTATCTAGAGGTCACTATGCTGATAAGCCAGTCACAGAGGGGGCTAATACTGTCCTCTCACATGGGACATCTCAAGTGGTCAGGTTCCTAGATAAGTAAGGTATAACCAATGGTGCCAGTGGCCTCCACTTCAGTTTGGGAGGGAGAATGTCTCCTCTGGCCTGCCAGAAACAGATGTCAGTCACCACCTGACAGGGACAGCCTGCAGTGCTCCCACTGTGTGGCTGGGAAAATGAGGGTGGAGAGGCTTTGTGCCATTCCCAAATCAACAGGACTGGGGTGGGGTGGACAGACAGTTGCTGTCCAGCAGGTGTAAAGTTTCAGTTACACAAGATGAGCAAGCTGGGGACAAGTTTGACACTATGACTGCAGTTAGTGATATGTGTGGTGCCCTTAAAGTGGTGTTAGATGGGTAGATCAGGGGTGAAGTCATCTCACCACAATGAAAGAATAAGCTAATGAGCAAAGGTGCTTGTGTGAGACTTACCTTTCCAATTGGAATGCTTGGGATTTGGGTCTGTGAAGAAATTAAATGACTGCTAGATGAGAGCTTTGATTTACTTTAAGTTTTACTCTAAACTGAAAGAGCAATAGTGAATAGTAGTGAGTAAAAACAGGCTAAAATTTATAACAGTTGTCATCTGAGGTGACAAAGTCATTGCAGGAAATATATCACACACAATTTATATCCATACACAATACTTAGCCATGTGACATTGTCATCACACAGGAAGAATGAAAGGTCAGCAATCAATTGGGCCCTTCTATTAAGAGGCATTGAATCAGCCACACAGATCTCAACTAAGATCCTCATTAACTCATCTGCTGTAGACCATCTCCAAGTCAAATCCTAGCCCTCTTCATCTTCAGATACCCTCCTGGCACCTGCATTGGTGCAAGAGATGGGCCTCTCCAGATCCTCTGAACTGCCAGCTAACCCAGGGAATCCCTCCCATTCAATAACCTCATTTTCTCCATTAAGAAAATCTGAGGCTCTAGGAGATTTGTCAACAAGGTTAATTTAGAAGACTGCTTAGCTATTAGGTATTTTATTGTTTGGCAAGGCTGATATTACAGCAAGTCCCGGCAATTCCTGTAGGTAAGCCTTGAGCTCACATCATTCCACAGCGAACACAGCCAGCTGCAGGGCTCGACCCTTAGCCTCTTTCAAAATTATGCATTTTATGCTGGCTGCATTTGAACTATTTATGTAGGTGACAAGGTACACCTAGAAGGACACCTATAATGAAATACTAGCAGGAAATTGTAACATGAAATGTCAGGCAGGTTTAACACCAGAAGAGATGTAGGGTTGCAGTCTCTCTCTCTCTCTCTCTCTCTCTCTCTCTCTCTCTCTCTCTCTCTCTCTCTCTCTCTCTGTCTTTCCCTCTCTTCCTCTCCCTATCTCTCTCTTTCCCTCCCCCTCTTTTCTCCCTCCCTCCATCCCCCCGACCTACACATAAAGGCCAAGGGCTCATGTTTTTATCACCAAAAATCTCCAAAAGCTACCACATTAAAGTTAACAAGACCTGCACAGATCTGAAGAAGTTTATTTCACTTCTGCCCCCCTTCTGAAGCCCTGTCCATTTTCCTTGCATCTGTCAGCCACCCCTAATAGACTTTCACTGTTGGGATCCTGTTGTGCTTCAGGGGTTCCTCTGTACTGTCCTCACAAAGGCTCTGGCTGGTGCTATGTCCTATGTGGGAAGGTTGGTCATATGCCCATCTGCCCAGGGCAATCTTGACCTATCAATTCAACAGGGACACAATCAAAGTGTCCCTGTTGAAAAGTAAGCTACCTGGCTCCCCTGAGTCTGCCCACACCTGGTCACAGGGACACAAAGCTGCCTTATCTTCTATACACTATGGACATTTTGGACCCGGCTCACAGAGGACCCCATCAGCTCTGCCACCAGGGCAGGCAGCCAGGCCCCTCTGAGACCTGCACACCTCCTGAGTGAGTTCATGCCATCATGCAGGGACTGGTGATGAGCAGCTTGATGGGGACCTATTAGGATAAGACTTATGCTTTAAAATGTCACCCACATTTCCTCTAGAGAGAAGGGATAAGTGGCAGGAGACACACAGGAGTGAGCAGGGAGTACAGGAAGCTGGGAGATGAGGTGGGTGGGCAGGCTTTATCCAAGTTTCCTGGGTTCATAGATCATCTCCACTGCCCTTCAGAAGCCATCACAGCAGGCCCTGATATAGGTGGAGCCTCAATGAATCCAAGTGTGCCAGCTGACATAGTGGGGTGTGATATCTGGTCTCCACAGAAAGGATTCCAGGACACCCTTCCTGTTCTCCAGACTCTCACTCACAGCCAGTGAGTCTATTTTCTCAGAAACAAAGAAAGAAACCTGCCAGCTCATCCCCACACTCATGACTTGCATAAAAACATGTGTGAAAAGACTTTAATAGAATTGTGAAACACCCTGGTCCCATCCAACATCCTTTGGCTAGAAAGGGAGCCTACTTGAAACTGAAATCCAAAGACATATTTTACTATCATTATTCTCTTTACATAAACCAGTAAATGAAGATTCAGAATTCATGTGATTCTATGAAGAAAATATATAGAGTAGTCTCAATCTAGGGCATGGTGGCAATATTATTAAATTAGATATGGACATAAACCCCAAATATTCAGGAAACTCACTATCATAGTCATTTTGGGTGGCCAGGACAAAGTTTGGTAGACTATGTGTCTTAAAAAACAAAAGACATTAGTTTATCTCTCACAGTCCTGGAGGCTGAAGGTCTGAGATCAGGTGCCAGCATGGTTGGGGTCTGATGAGGGCCCTCTTCTGAGTCCCCACACTGTAGGAATAAGGTGAGAGAGTTCTCTGAGGACCCTTTCAGAAGGGTACCTATCCCACTTCTGTGGTTCTGGCACCTCCACAAAGGCCTCATCCCTGGGGTGGGGCCTTCAACATGGAAACCCAGGGTTGCAAACATCCAGCCCTCTGCACTCACAGAGTCTTGGGACCTCCCTACACACAGGCCTTTGTTTCCTCCTAGTCCCAAGTCAGATCCCAAGGTAAACTCATTGGTCTGAGCAGGTCTCATTAGTCAATTTACCAGCTTGCTGGAGAAATGGGAGAAATGTGAGCTTAAAACCAGGCAGGGCCCATAGGCAAAGGAAGGAAACTCAGCCAGGAAGGGAAGCCAACCTGAGTGGAGGGCAGTGACCACACCCTGACCTGTCAATCCTTCCCATCTCCCTGGTAGCCCCACCTGGGAAGCCCTGTTGGCCAGACCATGGCTGGGGAAGTGCAGAGAGAGAAGCCAAAGGTCAGAGTTAATGCTCCTGTGAGTACAAGTCTGACACAGCCTAAACCAACAGGGCTTTTTAATTTTGGCAGGACCCGGGGAGGCTTTGTTTCAGCAATCATGGGGTGGCAAGTACTGAGCTAGTAAAGTTGCAGCACATGGGAGACAGCAGGGCACCCCCTGAGTGCATTCTGACTGTATTCCCCAGATGTTCTCATGGAGTCCATTCCATGTGCTTTTTCCTCATACTTCTTCCTTTCAGAAGGGCTTTCTCTCTGAGTGAGAGCTGATTTGGCTCCGTGGAGGAAACAGAGTCTCTGTTGACTCACACCCTTATTTTACAGTTCAAAGTGGTTCCCAAATGCTCTCACTTATTATTTTTGATTTTTTTTCCTTTGAATACAAATATCCTCCTTGAGGCTGAACATGGGGAACCCTTTCCTGGAGATTTGTGGGGTGCATGGGAATGCCAGCTGTGCACTCCTTGCAAGTCTTCCCCAGCTCCAATCTCCAGCTCCCTTAAGTGTTTTCTTAAAGCATCTGGCTTGGAAGCCATGTGGGGCTGGAGGACAGCCCCTGAATGTCCTTTCTGTCTATCATTAGCTGTTGAGGGCTTCCCCCAGTGCATGCCCTAGGAGGGGTCAGAAAACCACTGGGGAGGCAGGAACTCTTCAGGAGGAGCCAGGGCTCAAAGGCTTCTGTCCACCCTCTTTGTCAAATCTGGCTTCGATGCTGCCCTGAAAACTGCCATCACTGAGTGTTAGAGTCTGTAAACAAGTCTGGATGGCGCCTGACAAAATGCCAGAGGGAGTGGTTTGTGAAGTAACAAAAGTGAGCCATTAAGTGTGGAGATTCCTTATTGGTTGACTGCTGTATCTATTTTATGCTAATTAGATAAGCTGTGTAAAATGTATAAATATCACTCAGATCCTACAATAAACGGCTTCCATTCCTGCTGCATCAAGATACACAAGTCACTCGTCACCCCCTGGTTATTTTGCCCAGCCAGCCAGGCTGCGGCAACTGAGGTGTTGATGGAACTCTGTGCCTTGTCTCAGAACCTCTCAGATGCAAGGGACAGAAACAAAGGAACAGCTCAGAACCTAAAGGAATCCTTGGGCACCTGTGTCTCAAGGGAATCCACTTGAAACAAGCCCCTAAGACAGAAATCATCTATGTCACATGGCTCTGCTAACCACCCTCTCCCAACGGCTCTGAGAAAGAGATTAACACTTGTTCGCTCTCAACTTGATTTTCAGCCTAGGAGATCATTTTTTTTCCTCAAATCTTGAATTTCCATTAGAATAAAGTATTCCTGTGGTTTATGGCTCATCCCTATGTTTGCTGGACATCCCATGTATAATCCAGGTGATTCTGGGCCATTGGTTCTCAGTGAGAAGCACCCACAGGTGGCCAGGCCTCAGGCCCTGCCAGAGAGCACTGCTTTAATTCACATGTGGATTTCAACAAGAATGTTCTCTGGGCATGTATGGAGAGCAAGGCCCGCTCTGAGCACTGTGCATCCCTGGCCCTGCTGGTCTGTGAATCAAACACAGTGTTCTTCCTTTCAGCAATGGATGAGTCCACTGCAGCCCTGAAAAGCTGTTGCTTGGCTCCTGTGTGGCTGCTACCTTCCACCCCTGATGTCAAGTGTCCTACTAGTGAGGCAAGCCTTCTACCCTTCCAAGGATCCTGCGGTGCCTTGGGCCTATCCAGACCCTTGATACTATAACTTCATCTCGAGATCTTCATTGGCATCTTGAAGTCACCTGCCATACAATATAATGCACTTGCAGGTTACAGAAATTAGAACCACCTGGGTAACCATTATGTGCCCACCACACCCACCCAACAGGAATCTCAGGCAGTGTCAGAAGACCCCCCCTTTTTACACATTTGGTAATTTTTAAAAATGTATATTCACGTTTGAAAATTGTTTTCCTAGTCAATATATGGAATCCTGGCCTCTGACCCAGCTTGGTTTCTGGGGTATTGCCTTTGGGTCCCTTGACATTTTTTCTGAGCCCAGATCTCAATTACAGTCATTAAATCCATCATACATAAACTAAAAACTCTGAGCTTCAAAAGGGAAGGGTCTCTCCCTAGTGGCCAGGGGTCTCAGGGTAGGGGCCTTGGTGAGCCCCTTGGCAGTGGAGGCCTGCATAAAAAATTCTGCCCTGAGACAAGTTCTTGGCTACAATGAATACTCCAAGAAGAACTACCCACTTGACTCACACAAAAAAAGGAAAAAGTGTTAATTCCTGCTTGACCAAGCCTGTTCCAAATCCTTTTCAATTAAATTTAATACCTATTTCCTGTCAGCATCAATGGCAAGCCCAGCACTGCCCACCTAGATTTCTACAGAACTGAGAAAGTTCCAGTCACCAAGTCCCTTATGAAAGAGTAGGTTGTCTTGGGATTTAAACACACACACACACACACACACACACACACACACACACCACACACACACAATTATAAACACATATGCATATCTATTTATTTCTCTAAGTATGCCTTTAAATGCATTGGCTTTGTCTGGGCATTGTTGCTCACAGATATTTAAATATAAAACAAACTGAAAGAAATGTGAGGAATCCTATGTGATTTACAGGTGTCTTCACAGCCAACAAGGAGGCTATTCTGTGCCACACTTGTGAGCATGGGTACTATGGATGTGTGTGTTATAATGTAGCGTGGTTTTTACATTATTTTGTGAACTACATTGGTAAATATTATATATATATATATATATATATATATATATATATATATATATATATATATATATATATATAATAACATGAACAATATTATTATAGTATAAAGGGAGCTAGGGATGTGCCTCTGTGACTGAGCACTTGCCTATCATGTGCAAGGTCCTGGGTTCAGTCCCAGCACCAAGAAGAAACAAAAAATAACTCATTTCCCTAAAAAATGTCTGAGTTTGACCTCACCAGCTGCATGACTCTGGTGTGGGCCCCCTGTGATGCTTGCTTTGGTCTCCAAAATCTCTATGGAGTCATTAATAAATGGCTGTATCCTCACCACCATTGTGACAGGTCAGGGCATGATGTAAGGCACAGAACTGACTCAGTTTTAGGACTCTGCTTTCTGTGTATTAAACTAAATTTGCCCTTTGGATACTTTCACACTCAAGTCTTTAAAGAACAAACTGCAACCTGACTTGGCAGGAAAACCAGCTGAAGCTTCCCTAGAGCTTTACTCTTCAAACACTGGCATCTCACCCAATTGTAACAGCAGGAGCTGGTGTGTTCCAGGAGCTGCTGGTCAGAGTGAGAGAGAGCACTAGCTGAGGCCAGTTAAACCATCCATGCTCTCTTCTGTTGTGTGTACATAATGCAGCCTGACAACCCTTGCTCAAATAAATTCTGCTAAATATAGCTTACATAAAGGTTTCTTCTAGTAGTTACTTCTCTAGAACAAAAGGTTCAAACATGGGGGAAAGTTTTCTGAGTGACTTCAGAACCATTTGGCCATGAGGCAAGGCTCAGCATCAGATTCATATTCCTTCCAGATGAACAGCCTGGAGTCAGGGTACCTAGCTTTTTTTCAGAGGGCTCAGATTCTGTTCACCTGCAAGCCATGATCACACCTCCAGAGTGTGGAGAGGACACACCCAATGGCAGCAATGCTCCTGGGAAGGAGGGTCAGCCATGTCTGTCCTTTTTAGCCAGCACAGCCTTTTCCTTCCGCTTGACTTAATGTGGGGAATCACATGCGTGGACATCTGGCATGATACTCGTGACTCCTCCTGAGTTCCTGAAATTAGTTTGTTCAGTTTCTCGAATATGAGGACAGCCAAAGACAGTATTTATGGCTTATCTGGAAAGCTGCTTCAGCAAGAATAATGATTATGCCTGTCCACCAGGACAGCCTCATATGTGGACACTGAGGAGGTGGCTGTCTGAAATTGATGTCTGTTTTTGTTGTTGTTGATTTTTTGTCAATGAAAGATGCTTCCCTCCATCTATCAAAGCTGGATCCTTCACAATTCATCAGATGGATTTCTATAAGCTACATTGTGTGCATGTCCATGTACAATGCCACACAATCTTGAAAAAGCAAGTAGTAAGACCATATATGACCATGTGCAGCCCTTACACTTCCCTCAAGGTTGATGCTAAGTACCTATGGCTCTCTTGAATTTTCTTCATCCTCAACTCCCTTGGTAAGTGATGGCTGGGATAATTGTCCAGGAGCCCAGTATCTGGGAGATAAAAAGGATCCCAGGTTCCAGATGATCCTGGGAGGAGCTTGTTGCCTGCGCCATGTTCTACACATGATTGTGGAGTTCTGCTGCAGAAAACTCCAGCTGCTGTATCTGCATTCCTAATTGTGTCTCCATATTTAACAGACCCCGTGGCCCTCCTCACCTCTGCCTCAGGCTTCCCTGTCCAGGAAAAGACTATGCACACTCCACTGGCCCCTGTTTTATGTCAGAGATGACCAAGGCTGCTCCCCATACACAGGCTCCCCAGAGATGCAGGCTCATCTCCTTGAAGGTCTGCTGTCTTCTAATGATCATGCTCTCAAGGATGGTGGCCTCTTTTAGAACCTTCATTCCAACAGTTCTGCCACTTGCAGGTACCAGAGAACCCACATAAACCAGATTTATCCAAACTCAGCTCAATATAATTAGATGCAAAAAAATATATCTGCAATTCAGGGGCCAAGTGAGCCATCGACATCATCTGTGTCTCTGCCTTTGGCAAACCTAGCTCCCATCATGTCCCCAGGCATTTATCATCTCTACCTTCCCATCTATAAAGTCAAAATATAAAACCTTTTTCTAATAATTTCTTCAAGAGACCTGAAATTCATTTAGTTTTCACCAATTTGTATCCACACCTCTGTGGCCCTAGAGCTGGTTGTCCCAAGAGGGTTCAGTGGGCTGAGCCACCAAAGCCAGACGTGAAGGCACAGGCCCACACCCAGCACATGAGTGCCTTGCTCAGGGATGCACTTCCAGAAGTTTTCACCATCTTGATCAGGATATTGGGTGCCTGGGTGTAGATCGTGGGGTACATGGGTGTAGGTTGTGTGGGAAAACAGTCATAAACAAAAATAAAAACAAACAAACAATAAACACCCTTGGTGAAAATCCTTGACTGTGACCAGACTTCCCTTCTGCCCTTCCTCCCAAATAAATCTAGGGGAAGCTCTTGGGGGAGGAACAGTTACTTACACAGCCTTTGCAGGCAGAGAAGGTCCTCAGGACTGTAGGAATGAGAATGTGGGCCAGGAGAGGAGAACAAAGTTCCCCTGCTGTGGGCATGTGCCCCCTGTTGGAGAGCACCCACCTGGGCTTGGCACAGGTGAGAGCTGAGGATGGGCAGCAGGGAAGAAATGGCTTGGCTCCTCTCAACTTCCCAGGGGGAATCTGGGTCAGCTGGACTCCTGGCTGGTCCACCCCTGACTTCAGTGTCCTCATCCATTCCTGTCTACATGCTGTATGTCCCCACCATCTACATGTACCTTGACCACAGAAGACCAGGCAGAACTTGTTCTTCTGGCCAGGGTTCCTCCACCTCCAGTGACAGCCATCCCTGGCTGTCAAGTCCTTCTTTGGTCCTAGGCAGAACCCTCTGCTAGGTTAGCTATGACCTGTGGAGGCCCCAGCAAACAACCAGCATCCAGAGGACAAGCTGCAGGGCCCCTAAATGCTGACCTCCAATCTCACCCCTTCCAACCTGTCTGGAGAAACTGAACAGGTCTTTGGTGACCTTTCCTGAAGACAGCAGCAAATGCCCAAGCCACTGTTGTGTCCTGGGGGAGGAAGGCGAGCAATGACTTGGTCAGTACATGGTCCACCCAGCAGAGGCCAGGAAGAGCAATGGCCAAAGATTTTCTACTTGAGTGAAAGAAAATGATCAAACTCATGACAAGCTCAACCTAATTCCCAAAGTCCACAGGCATCACAGGCCACCTTCCACAGAAGCCAGCTCTTTGAATGTGTTCTATGCTGTAAGTTCAGCAGCAGGAGTTAACATCTGGCTAGGCCCCTCTCTTTATGTGAGGCTAGAAGAGGCCATCTCAAAGAACAACCAGAAAGAGGGGCCTGAGCTTTCTTTTGGAACATGTTATAGGCTCACCTTTAAAGATGAATGTCAAAACCAGAAGACAAGTTCAAAGCCCTCAGACATCAAGTGCTTAAACAAAAATGCTTAAATTCCTCTTCAGAAGAGGAAAGAGCAACTTAGCAAAGCTAATGCATAATATGGATGAAAATGCTCATAACCAGGGAAGGTCTGACAATATTCTGCTCTCCTGAGAAGCTGAAGGGTGGAAGGAAAGAGAAAGGGAAATGAATGAACAGCAAAACCATCCTTGGTGTCTCCAACAAAGGCACAGTCCAAGTCCCAAATGATAAAGGTGAGTTTATTTAATCCTCTGATGGAAACAAGCAGAAAATAGCATGTGTCACACTGTCCTTCCAGAGGGTGGGGTGGTGACTGAAAAATAGGTACAGAGCAAGTTGCAATGTAGAGACACCCAACCAATGATGTAAGGCATTTTGTATCCACTGATTGCTGCTGCTAAGCTGACCACTTCTGTAAATACCCCATAAGAAGAAGGAAAGAAGATGCACAAGAAAACATCTGAAGAGAAACACATCATCAAAGCAATGTGAGATCAAATTAAAATTTTCAAATTGAGCCCACATCTATGCCATCAGAAAATGTACAATAAGAAAATAAAATTTGAAAACTTCAGCAGAATTCAAAATACCATCTGAAATCCAATAGGAAAATGTAAAGAAAAAATAAATAAATAAAAACTTCAAAGAGATTCTAGAGGAAGACTTTACCACTTAGAGAATCAAAAGACATTTTCTAAAGTACATAAAAACATCAGCTGGACCCCTAAGTACTTCTAGGTGACCAAAGGCTGGCCAAAGTACTTGAAGATAAATTTAAATGATCCACTTATTCCAACACTGTCAGATGATCCCCTATGAAGAAGAAGCTTCAGAAAAGTGGCAGAGATCAATGTCCCCTGAGAGAAAGGGCAGGCACTTAAGAAGAGGAGATGAGAAGGACCGTCACTCATCAGCTAAATAAGGTTTTGCATCTGAGCTTTTTGCAGGTGCTAGGACTGGGGCTCCCCTGGAGAACCAGGGCCTCAGATTCACCAGAAAACACCTCCTTTATGGAGAATTCTCGGGGATATCTAATTTTGTATTTTTTTTGTATTTGTTGATTGAAAAGGAAAAGCAAAACATTGTAATGAGAACTTAACACATTAAGAATCAAACCTCCCATCTTCTCTTTCACAGATTTTGAAAGGACAAGAAAGAGTAAGAGAGGGATTGAGAGACAAGAAAGGAGAGATGAAACAAGAGAGAGATGGAGGTGGGAGAGGAGAGATAAAGGGGAAGAGAAAGGGGAAAAAGAAGGGAGGGAACAAGGCAGTGAGGAGGGGGGCAGGCAGGCCAAGCAAAGCAAAGAAACAGGCTGGCAGCAAACCATGAGATTATAGCAATTTGAGGGACACTGTCTTGATTATGGCTCAACCCAAAAGCTGGTAGCTGCCTCCTCCTAACATCCAGAGAGTTACCAGAAGCTGCATGGTACAACTGAAGAATCTGGGACCAACTTTTATTGGAGAACTTGGTGCTTGCTAACCAAAGAAAGGAAGAAGAGTTGCAAGTGTCTTAAACTCAACTTAGTCTCTGAAAGAAATGGAATTTATTGGATCCTAAAGGGAAAAATTCAAATATTGGTTTCAGGTATAACTTGCTGTAGGCATCCAATCTAAGTCCATATAAATCCTTGTTTCTGTGTTGGATTTATAAATTTATAGGTGAACTTTCCATATGTCATGGGAAATTTGTTCACCCAGCTTCTCCAGTCATACCATGCAGCATGTGGGTAATATCTGCTCAGACCTCACAGTGCGCACACTCAAAAGAAACACTATTTTCCAGTGGTTCCAAGCAAAATCCTGGGATAGCTTTCAATGACTTGTGTTTGGTCACATACCCATCAGGAAAAGGATACTTGGTTATCAAGGTCAATATGATGGTGTGGATTAACATCAATGTGAACCCCAAAACTACAGATAATAAAATAGAGGTTTCCTCAAAGAAAAAGTGAGGAGAAGGTAGAATAAATGCTAAGCAAACAAAAACTCTAGGCGATGAGTATAAAGGTCCTTGAAAAACAGCATCCAGTGTTCTGGCTCATATTTAAACTACAGTCACTGCTTAAATAATCATTGTCATGTTTTGGATATAAGGTGTCCCCTAAAAGTTTCTGTGTTAATGCAAGAAATAAAATAATTAAATTCTGAGAGTTGTAAACTAATCAGTGGATTAAAGTCATTTGAGGGATTAATAATTTGAATGAACTAACTGGGTCGTAACTGTAGACAGGTACCATGGGACCACAGAAATTGAGTCACTGGGGGCATGCCCCTGGAGATTGTATCTCTTCTCTTTCCCTTTCTCTCTTTCCTGGTTGCCATGAACTTTTCAGTTTTCCTCTGCCCAACCCTCTGCCATGATGCTCCATCCACCTGGAACCTGGAGCAATGCAGCCACTCAACTGTGGACTGAACCTCTTTAAAAGAAAATGCAAGATTAAAAATTTCTCCTCTGAGTTGTTCTGGTCAGGGATTTTGGTCAAAGAAATCAAAGGTTAACTAACACAGAAATTGATACAAGAAATGGGTTTGCTGTGGTGACTAACCTGACCATGTGGTTCAGAAGCCTTTGGAGCTGTTTTGTGGGAGTAGTTGGAAAGCCAGGAGCTAAAGACTGGGGGAGTCTCAGGCTGTTGTCTGCAGAGCTTGATGGGCAATTCTGGTGGGAGTTCAGAATACCCAGACAACAGAGTTTTCTCAGGATGCAGGTCCATGTCCCATCCTTCTGCATACTCGGTGGGAAACAGTGGCCTTGACCATGGCCATCAGTAAATATCTTCAGAAGGGCCCAACTACTGCACACTTCCACAGGGGAGAGCAACTCAATAAAAAGGAAACACCTTGGCCCAGGGAGACAAGAGATGAGCCAAGTGTTTTAGTTTTCTGATGCTTAGAGTTTCAGATGTCTTAGTTCAGAGAAGGCTGGCTCCATTCCTTAAGGATCAAGGTGAGGATGAAAATCATGGCAGGAGAGGGCAGCAAAGGGAAGAAGACACATCATGGTAACCAGGAAGTAGAGAGAGAGACTCCACTTGCCAGATACAAATATATATCCAAAGCCACACCCTAATACTCACCTCCCCCAGCCACACCCCCCCACTTCAGTTGCCACTCAATTAATTCCTATCAAGGGATTAATTCACTGATTGGGTTAAGACTCTTACAACCAAGTCATTTCCCCCTTGAACCATCTTGCATTTTCACATGTGAGGTCATGGGGGACACCTCGCATCCAAACCATATCACCAAGGATGCAGGAGGGCAATGCACTGGTGATGGCCTCTGATGGTTTTGACTTCTGGTCAGGGCTACCAGCTTGCCATCCATATTTTGGCATGATGGTAGGAACAAACTTGTCTGCATCACTGAGTGCACCCTGTGCTCACATGTCCCTGGGCCCTACCAGCCTTCCATGCCTAACCTCCCTCTTCTCTTTGTTTGTCATAAAACTTGTCCCCTTCCACAGTGCATCTCCTTCTTTTCTGCCTTAGGTCTTACAGAAATTTTCTCCCTGGCCTGGGAACTTATGCTCTTTGCATGTGTGGTTTCTCTCTGTCATTCAGGTCTCTGTTCAAAACTAATGTTCATAGCTGTCTTTCCTAAACACCTGTCTGCAGTGGCACCCTGGCTGTAGTCCCTGAAACCACTCAGTTTTGCCTTCTTCACAGAACACACAAGCAGGGCATTTCCTGGTTGTTATCTGGGCTGTCATCTTGGTCTTATTGCTGGACCAAACAGTCCTGCTAAGCAGGACTGTATGTCCCATTTGACGCTGCTCTCTGGTACCTATGAAGGGGAGAAAGACTGGCCCTTTAGGTCAATGGCTTGCCCTTGATCTTACCTGAATTCCCACCATGCAACCATGGAAACAGAGGCAGAGCACGGATGTGGGGTGCACATGGCACCCTTGGAGAAAATGACAGAGATGGAGTTGAAAACAAATACAGTTTTCTATATCACTAGAACCATCTGCCTGAGCATTTGATGCTATACTCCATCCAGTTTCAGGAGAGGCAACCTCATTGTTTTGATCAATTCTAATAAGGTATAATTTATGTATTAAAAAAACATTCCAACTACATCTATGCAAAAGCCTTAGATGCCATGAGCTTTGACATAGATGCAGGTGAAACTACCACAATTAAGATATACAACCCTTTCATCTCCCCCAAAACCTCCTGTCACTCTCTGCCTGTCTCTCCAGCAGCTCCTGGCCCCAAGCTGCTAGTATTATTCTTTCTGACAGAATGCATCAGTCTTCCATTTCAAGAAAATTAAAATAAATGGAATTGTAGAACATGGATTATTTTGTGTTTGACTTCTTTCTGTCCATGGAATGATTATTGCCACATTTATTAATAGCCTCTTGCTGCGGTGGAGTGATATTATTCTGTTATATGTTTGTTTCATTTTTAATATCTATGTATACAAGTTGTCACTTATTATGTTTTTGTTACTGGTATGTGGGTGTCTCTGTTGTCCTAATTCAGCCTGAGCCCTAGGGAGGGTCTGGGAACCTAGGCAGGGAGCTACAGAGTTCTATTCTCTTCTGGTGGTGCCCAGACTCTGTCTCATTTTATGTGGAGTCTCACCCCTGTGATTTCCTAGATCTCCTGAGGAAATTTTTTATTCTGTGCTCCAACCAGCAGCAAAGAATCATTGCATGTGTCTTGGGAATCCAAGAGACACCCCCTCTCTCTTAAAAATATCAGAAGGTTGTGCTTCTACTGCTCCTGCAGGAGCAATGGGCTTGTCCATGTCCTGAGGGTGGAGGGCTTATTCCTGCTCCCCTGATGATGTCATGCTTTGGTTTAGTTGGACGAACTTCTGGGAAGCAGGGAGGGCATAGTGTCCCAACCCAAGAAACCACAGGTCCCAATATGTATGCCAGGCCACCCTAGTGAGAACTGTTCTGGCTTCAGTCTTTCCCCCAAGCATCTGTCCAAGGTTCAGTGAAGGACTTCCATGTGCATCTGGACCCCTCTGTGTCTGGGGCCTGCAGCTTCTCCAGACTGGCCTGCCCACTCACACATAGTCCTTGGCTGCTCCTGAACATCTTTACTGTCTACCCCTGGCCACCTGCAGGACAGCCACCTCTTTATCCCACATTCTGACACAGGTGAAAGCATCTGGTTGTCCTGTCTTTCTGTGAAGGTTCCCATTCTTTCTTGGGAATCAGTTTACTTGGTGGCTTCAAAATCTCAGCTCTCTGATGGATACTAAAACTTTTCTGATTTTGTAGATGACCTGGCCTTTCCTGTATTAAGTGAGGTGTTCTTAGCCCATGCCTAAATCCTAAGTAGAGGGAAAGGCTCATTCTTAGCATTTTCCCCCAATTCTTCACATTTCTATGTTTCTATTCTGGGTTCCTCTTATCACTGAAACCAGATATGTCACCCGGTTCTAATGGCAAGACTTGGGCATGTACCTAAGCATAAGACTGACCCCAGAAAGATGACAACTGCCAAGTAGGCACTTGAGCCCAGAATACTGAGCTTTAAATTTGGAATTATGTCAATTTAAAAACATCACCTAAGACATATAGTACCCTTTGGTGAGATATTACTTTATTCCAAGATTTGAGATGTCCACATCTTCAAAAACTATAGAGCTGAGACTCTTTGAGATTTCTAACATATAAAGAGCCTTAAGAATCAAAATAAAAAAATAACAAAGATTATGAAAAGATGATTCATCAAGGAACAAGTACCAATACGCAATATTGAGCAAAAATGTCTCAACTTCATCAGTAAAAATTGCATGTACAGTGTAGTCCTCCCTCTGTCTCCTCAGGGTCCTGCAGACACCAAAATCAAGGGCGCTCAAGTCCCATATACAAAGAAGTGTGACATTTGCCTAGAACCTGTGTGTGTCCTACTGTTCCTTAAATCATCTCTAGATCATTGCCTGATACAATGCAAATACTGTGTAAATGGCTGTTGTTCAGGAAACAGTGAGAGAAATGAAGGTCTGTACATGCTCAGCACAGATGGAGTTTTTAGAAATATTTGTAAACTAAGGTCATCTGAATTCTCAGATGAAGAATTCATGGATACAGAGGGCCAAGTGTACACAACAAGATATCAACTACACTGACAAAAATGTCTAAACATGTATTTCTGTAGTGTACAGCTAATGTTTGATATTATCTAATATAGAAATATTTATGAGAAGACAGAAAATTGTGCTAGATGCCAGGAAGTGTCAGAGCCATTTGCAAGGCCAGATTCACAGTGTTGTGCGTTAAGAATGTTAAAACCGGCATTTCAACCTTGACCCATCTTTCTCACATCTTAATGTGTACACTGCAGAATTTATCATGAATTGCAAAAAATGTTTTAGTTCAAATATGTTCACTCATCCACTGTTTAAGATAATGAAATGCTGAGCAGACTGAATATAATAACACAGGACTGGTTCCATTGTTACTTGTAAATGAGAAACCTGTGAGGTAAATATCAAAAGCCAACAGTTGGCTGGGGATGTAGCTCAGTTGGTAGAGTGCCTTGCATACACAAGGCCCTGGGTCCAATCCCCAGCACCACAAAAACAAAACCAAACAAAAGGGCCAATAGATTCTGCTGGTCTCACTCAGTAAGGTAAATAAACTGTAATTTCAGTGCCAATACTTACAAAAAAAATATTTCACATATAAAATTTCAGAATGAGGGTTTCTTTTCAAAGAACAGGGAATATCTGGAATTCTCTATTCCAGAATCAAACAATAATAATAGTAATAATAATAAAAATTCATCAAAAATAAAGTCATCATAATTAGTAAAACCATAAATCCAGTTGTAGCTGGTATATTGTCCCCTTCAGACTGGCCACCACTTTCCAGGTCTCTGGGATGCCCCCATCATTCATTCCACTATGTCCATTTTTTATAATTTTACTTTACCTGTCTGAATCCCATTAGCACTTACACTATGACCCTGGGATTAAAAGACAACAGCACCTCATGCACTGGAATGCTAGTCACCCATTAACCAGGTGAAAAGAGGGCTCCATGTCACTGCAAATGTGATTCCTTCACTGCATATCTCTGCATTAGATTTTTATGCTGCATCACAAATGATCATCTGTGACACAAGATCATTCTCTCATACAGGCACAGGATTACTGGGCTCTCTGCTCAAGGTCTCAAAGACAATAGGTGTCAGCCAGGTCTGGAGTCTCATTTAAGACTGGAGCTCTTCCAATTTCATGTCTGTAGGTGGAATCCCTTTTTGTGGTTGAAGAACTCATGCTGAGTTGTTACTTCAAGGCAAGCAAGGAAGTGTCCATTGCTGTGTCTAGCCTCTGAGCACAGGAAAGTCCTTAGTCTCTTTGTAAGGGCTTACCTGATTAGGGAAGGACACCATGGATGCCTCTCATTTGATTGCCTCAAAGTCAATTGATTAGAGACTTTAATTATGCCTGCAAAATTTCTTTATCTTTGTACATAGGTAAACATATCTGTAGATCTCACTCACAAGCAAATGAGCTTATCTTCCAAGGAGTAAGGTTCTTGCAGGCCAACTTAGAAGGTTAGTGGTCCCCACAGTGCTAAATGCATTTTTTTTTTTTTGCTAAGAACAAATGACTAAAAAAAATGCACCAAAATTTTAACCACAGTTTCTTCTGACTATCAAAATGATGTATCCATTTTCTTTCTTCTTTGTAGATGTCAGTATTTTCCAAATATTTTATGGGAAATGAACTTGTGTAATAAGGAGGGGAAAACACCCCAGAAGGTGACAGAATCCTGTTTATATAATTTGAGCTCCAAAAACTAGTGAAGGCTGAAACCCTGAATGTGTGCAAGGTCTGATAAATTTTCCCATGGAAAACAGAATAATAAAAAATTTCAAAGCTTTTTTTCTTTTTTTTTTTCTCTCCTCTTGCATATGTAAAGAGCAATAACCTTGGAAATCAAGCCAGTGGATTGGCTGGGGCTTCTGAATTTGATCCCCAGTATAATAAAGATGCTACAAGCAGACCAACAGATAATATTCTAATACCACAGCTGATCAGAGAGATTGGCAGCATTAATTTAAAGAAGAATGAGCCTCCACTTACCTGCCCATATAGCCTGAAGGCCAGAGTTCTTTTACTGTCTCATCTTGCTAGAATGAAAATTCCTGAGACCCTTGAAGAAGATCAGCAATTTATGCTGAAAAAAATGCCCTGCTTTGCTTCAAGAAATGGTACTATTTACTATTCAGTCAAAGAATGAAAAATTAAAGGAAGACTTAGAAAGGGAGCAACAATAGTTGGATGAACAGCAACAAATAATGGAATCTCTTAATGCACTTTACAGTGAATTGAAAAATCAGCTTGTGACATTTTCTGAAACAAGAATCTTTAGTGAGCTGAAAACTAAAATGCTCACTATAAAAGCATTCAAGGAGAAACTCTTGAGTACCTTGGGTAAGTTTCTAGAAGACCATTTTCCTCTGCCTGATGGGAATGTTAAAAAGAAAAAGAAAAACATTCAAGAATCAACCAAATAGCTGATAACACTGCATGAACTAGAGATTCTTATAAATAGATTATTTGATGTTCCACATGATCCATATGTCAAAAAAAGTGATTCCTTTTGGCCACCTTATATTGAGCTGCTGCTGCATAATGAAATTGCTTTGAGACATCCAGAAGATCCAACCCGATTGAGATTAGAAGCCTTCCATCAATAAGAGGATGTTCTTTTTTCATAACAGGAAAGAATCTTGTCATCTAAGGATAATGGAAATAGGACTATTTGAATAAAAGAATATTATTCAAAAAATCAAAATAATAATCCATCTTTCTTTTATCCTTAAGTGACATGTATTGCCATTTCTTCATTTTAAAAATGGCCCTTTCTTATTCATTCAGTGCTATGGTATTTTAAACTGTACAAAGAAAGCAAGTAAAAAATATTGTAGATTTATAAAGCATTAATGTACTTTGCCTCATTCGATGTTCTTTGGAAAATTCTTTGTTAATTTAGGATATTCCTAATGTAGTAATAATAATTTTCTTTTCAATTTTATGGCAGTATATTTTATGCATTTCAAGTTTCATTTGTATTTAAGAATTATATTTAGGAATTATAATGGAAAGGTCATTTAATTTGCTGATGTTTATAAAATTGAAGTAATATCCCAAGGAGAAAGTTACATAATTAAAAATACCTAGCAAATCTAAAAAAAAATAATTTGGATCCATTTTTTCATGAGTGCTCATCATATATGATATATGGACATACGTACATTCAAACATATGACACAAAACACAAGTGTGCACACATTACATAATACAACACATAACATAATAGTAAAGGCCTTACAACTTTTTACAGGTGAAATCTCCATTGCAATGTTTAAAAACTCTATAGTCAAAAAAATAGAACTGATCAGCAAAACATTAACCTAGGTCTGTATGAGCTCAAAAAACAAAATAGAACTTCATGATATGGGAAACGGCAATAATAAAATAGATATTGAAAAAAGCATCCTGGTTCTGTCGCAGATGTAAAGGTAGCCAAGCTGGAGTTCTGGATATCAGCTGTTATGGATTTGAGCCAAATCACTTCTTTTTGGTCTGTAGAAATCGCTTTAGTTAATCTTTCTGGAATCAAATCGGCTGCTGTTCTCCCTGTGGAAACACACAAATAGACCCCCGACTCCAGACAATTTCTGGGTCAGGGCCTTTCCATTGTCCTGTTAGAATATCCTTCCAAAGTACCTTGGGCTTATGTACATTTTTTGGACACATAGGTGACATTATCATCTATTGGCTTTGCCAGCCCTTTGCTTCAGAGCGGCAACCAGGCCTTCTCTGGAAAGCTAGCATTTCCTGGGACTGGGGAAACTTGCTTGTGTTTATTTTTAAATTTGATCTACTTTCCATACCTAAAGCAGGTAAGAATGGACGGAGGCAGGCTGCCTTTGCTGACTCAGGGAGAACACAAGGAGAGGTCAGTGACCTGATGGCACCTGGTGATTCTGAAAGCTGGTGAAGTGCAGCAAGGTGAAGCCCAGCAGCAGCCTGTGGGACATGACCAGGGAGATCAGAGCACTGTTCCAGTGAAAATGAGCTGAGAGAGACCTTTAGAAAAGCTCCTTTATTTTGATGGAATCTGATACAGTAATTGGATTTTTTTTGCAAAAAATTTGTTGTGAATAAAGCATCTTCATGACAATCTTCCAAACTCAGAAATTTGCAGCCAAAAAATATTTACCAGTCTGTAGGTTAAGAAATGGAGTTTGGGAAGGAGGTGGGGGTTGAGGGAAGAGAGAGAGAGAGAGAGAGAGAGAGAGAGAGAGAGAGAGAGAGAAACAGCTCACTGATTGTTTGCAGTGCTGTCTGCCGTCCATATACCATTTTCTATCACAGATTTTTGATCAATAAAAACTACTTTAAGCATTGCTCTCAC
Source organism: Callospermophilus lateralis (assembly GCF_048772815.1). Lineage (NCBI taxonomy): Eukaryota > Metazoa > Chordata > Mammalia > Rodentia > Sciuridae > Callospermophilus > Callospermophilus lateralis. The sequence goes on along the minus strand of NW_027514713.1, from coordinate 3,729,622 downwards.
CTCTGCTGAGGTGAGTATGTATTTGTCTTGAGTGTACAAATAATCTCATTTTTAGCTACTCCAGCACCAAGAGGTAGAAGCTAGGACTGCACAGAAAAATCTCATGGTCACCCAGTGTGATGTCCTGTTCTAATATTGGGTACCAAGACTACTTTTCCCGGACTTGGAAAATGTGGTCTGTGTGGCCCACTAGCTGGTCTTCCCCAAGAGGAAAATATAAAGTTCTTGTTTCCCAGGTGCCCCTTTGTTTGTACTTACATTTTTCTCCTGATTGACAAAATAGAGGAGATTGTTAACAAACCTTTTTCATAGATGACTAAAAATTACTTGTTACAATTTTGACAGTGGAAAGTAAAAACACTTTAAAAAAATTTATTCTGCACAAGGGAAACTTTTTTTTAACCACTGTCATGCTGCATTATGTCTTTGAGCTATTTTCTGTTTTAATTGGAAGGCCTTGGAGGATGCACATGCCAGAAGCTAGGGGGGTCTTCCAGACACTAGCGGGGGCAAGTAACTCATTATGCCAAGCAGGTCCCGGCCCTGATTCTGTTGCAGAAGGAAGGAGGTTCTCTGGTGTTCTGTGTCCATGGGTGATGCCGTAGCTACCAATTATGCTAATTCTTGCTTCCTTGCAAATAGACCTGTGTTTATTTTGTGCCTCACTAGCTGCCCAAAAAGGCACTTTAGAAATAATTCCCATATTTAAAGGCAGAGTGTGTTCTGGTGTCTCATTGTGAGCTGCCCCAGCAGGAAGCCCATCAGGGTTGTGGAGAGAGTGCTGGCTTTGGAAAGGTGGGCTGGGGGGCTCTCCTGTCAACTCTCCACTCCTGTCTCTGCCCCCTCACTTGTGCCTGATCTCACATCATCTGGAGGCTCTCCCAGCTCAAGCCCTTCTGGAGGAACCTAACTTGCTTTCCCCCCCATTCCTCATGGATTGTGGGAATGTCTCCTATATGGTGGTTAGGGCCAGTGATGATTTCACTGCTTCCTGATAGAAGTTGGAGAAAACATCCTTCAAACTGAAAATTCTAAAATCTCCATTGGCTCACCATCTCCATGGCTTTGAAAAGCCTTCTTGCTTAGCCATCAGGCTGGAAAGCAGACAAGGTTTCAGAGGCAGATAACTGTGTTCCTGATCTTACTTTAGGGTTGTGCTTTCTATGTTAGAGTCCAGATTGGGTTTTATTTAATTTAGTAGAAAAATAGAGGGGATTTAGAATGGACGTTAATTTAAATAAAAAGGGAGTGTTAGTAAATCAAAAAGCGTTGAATTTCTACTGACTTTGTCCCTTCTAACTATTGTCCCTGCTCAGCCGTCTTTTATAGTTCAGTGAATTTAGGTCTAAGAAGCTCTTGGGCACTCTCCCCTATGTCCACGCAAACACACTCACCACTCAGGTACCCCATTGCCTGCCTTCAAAGGCTCCATCTCCATTTCCTCAAGAAAAAATGTAGTACAGAAAGAGCCTGTGTGCTTGAGATTTCCTTGAAAGAGACCATGGTACCCCTGAAGCCCTTTGAAGGTCATACATGCAGACCACCTGAGGCATGACTCAGCACCAAGCACCAGCCCTTTCAGAGCCCTCCCACCTTGAACCATGAAAACACCCTCCATGGGTGATAAGTTCCAGTAGGTAGTTCAGGAGGTAGTACTGGCTACCTCCTCATCATAATCTCTGGGTGGAGCCTTGTGCTGACCTCTGGGACAAATCAACTAGATCCTTCCCTAAAGGAGCTAAGAGAATGAGAAAATCACCAACAAATCATGGTCAGAACTCACCCTTCTTTGGGGTGGGGTGGGATGAGCAAAGCTGGGAAGGCTTTCTACATTATGTGGAGCAGAGGAGATTGGTAACTGTTAACATTAAGCAGAAGTTATGAGTGGGGATAGTGTGTGAATGAGTTTCAAGGAAAGCTCAATACTTCTGTGGAGAATAAAATATCACAAGCATCCAGATGTTTCTTCTACCACTACCACCCATTAACTGGGTACATTAGTCCATTTTTCATAACTATAACATTATGCCTGAAGCCAACTACATATGAAGAAAAAAAGTTTTGGGGACTCACTTTAAATATGATCAATTGATCTTTGATAAGGAAGCAAAAGCAATGCAATGGGGAGAAGAGATTCATCTTTTCACCAAATGGTGTGGGCACATCTAGACTTCCACATACAAATAAAAAATAGAAAAGAATCTAAACACACACCTTGCACTCTTCAAGCACATTAAATCAAGACAATGTAGACCTAAATGTGAACTTGAAACTCCTAGAAGATAACATAGGAGAAAATTCTAGATGGCTTTTGGATGTGGTGATAATGTTTTGGATTTAACACCCAAGAATGACCAATAAAATACACAACTGGTGAGCTGGATTTCATTAAAATTAACCTGCTCTTTGGAAAACATTGCCAATAAAATATGAATACAGGCCATGGACTGGGTGGAAGTATTTGCAAAAGATATAGTTCATAGAGACTTGTTATCAAAATATGAAAAGAACTCTTAAAATCAACAATAAGAAAAGAAACAGCCTGGTTTAAAAATGAAGAGTGTAGCAGATAGCCAATGAGCATGTGAATGGATATTCCATGTCCCATGGCAACAGGGAATCTCAAGGCACAGCACCATCAAGAAGCACTGCACACCAATTGGACCAGCCTAGATTCATAGCACCTGTAAGAGCAGAAGCTGGTGAGAAGGTGGAGTGGTGGGAGTGCTCAGCCACTCCTGGTGGGAGAGCCAAATGTGCAATCACTCTGGAAGACAGTTTGATGGCTTTTTATGCAAATGACTATGCTCTAACCACAAAAGCCAGCTGTTTTGCTCATTGGTATTTATGCACATTGGTTGAACACTTGTGTTTTCACAAAACCTACACACAGTTGTTTGCAGAAACATCATCCATAGTTACCAAGGTTTGGAAGCAACCAAATGTCCTCCAGTAGATGATAAATAAGTGGTGTTGTATCCAGAAAATAGAATGTTATTCAATATAAAAGAGATATGAGTTAATGGGTCACCAAGTCATGAACAGACATGTGGAAAACTTCAATGCATATTACTAAGTGAACGTTATCAATCAGAAATGGAACCACAGTGTAACCACAGCAATGTAGCAAGACCCTGTCTCCAAACAAAAATACAAAGGAACTGGGGATATAGCTCAGTGGTAGAGTACCCCAGGTTCAGTCCCCAGAACCACACAAAAAGAAATAATACATTTAAAAAACCCAACACAGGATCACTGCCAGTATTGGGGATGAATATGGCCCACATCTTGACAGTACAGATGTCAAAATACTTGTGCATCATGCTAGAGCTGCACTTCACCTCGACTCCAGGTCTGTGCTCAGAGATCTTTTCCTACCACCCTATTTAAAATAACAGGATCCTCCATAGTATCCTTATTCTGCTTTATTTATTTATAGCACTTATTACAACAAAAACCTCCACCCCACTTTCCCTGGATTATGTGTTTATCGATATTTCCCTTCCCTAATATAGGTTCCCCCAGAGCATGAACCATGTCCTTGTGCCTGGTAGCTGTTCAAAATCTGTTTAGTGAGTGAGCACACAGGTGTATAGATTTAGTCATGCTGCTGCTGCTGCTGCTGCTGGTGGTGGTGGTAATGATGGTGATGATGGTGGTGGTGGTGGTGATTATGAGGAAGACGAATGTGACATGACAATGACATGATGGTGATGATGATGGTGATGACTATTTACAAGAGGTGTATCTAAGGTAGATCACATCGCTGTCTCTGTTCAAAGTTCAGTCATATGGCTGGTGCTTTGCCTCCTAAACATCTACTGGGGATGTGACTTAGACTTTCCCTGAGGTGTTGATATTGCATTTTGAGTTGGAGCCAGCAAACTTACAGAACACAGGCCTCATCATCAACAGGCACAACTGGTCACGTGGGGAAGTCCCCACCTGGCAGTGAAAAGATCATTCACCTGCCCTCCTTGTCAGAGCAATGAGGTGCTGTATTATAAAGTGAGGTGTTGTTTCAAATGCATGGAGACAGGTGTCCTGGCTAAAGCAAGATAAGATGTAGTTCTCATTCTTGCAGAGTTAGAATTGATGCTTTAGTCTTACTGGGTCTCTCTTCCATGTCACTTATGCAGTCTTCTTCCAGGTCACAGCCTCACCACCTTCAAGCAGCTACATGCCTGTTTGCTCAGCCAAGAAACACAGTTCAGAGAAGCAACAGATTTTGGGTGGGATTTTGAGGGACAGGGATAGATGTGGCTCACCTTGATTCTACTCTCATCTCATTAGCTAATACTCAGACACATAGCCACCTCCAACTGTCACAGAGGCTGAGTAATGTCACCAAGCTCTGTGTCCAGGGAAAAGGGGGTACATGTTCAGGAGCCACAATCCAAGGAATCCCTTCAACAGGGATGTGCTCCTTGAATGGAGCATCTCAGATCTTGCTCAGAGGGCATATTTTCTTCTCTTTAATCTTCATATTTAACTCCCCATAGAACTCAAAAGCAAGGGCCCATTTTTCATCCCCATTTTGTAAACATCAGACTGAGGCTTAGAGGCATTAAGATATTCCCCAGATCACCAAAATACAAATTGGCAAAATGAGACCAAAAATTAAAGTTTCATCCCAAAGTCTAGGTAGCTCTTTAGCACTGTATCATATAACTATATAGATTATATAGGTGCATAGCTATATGACTCATAAGACCCATGGCTTGCCTTCATCCCACAGATTTGTGAGGAAGTTCTAACTGAGCATGCTTCTAACTTTGAGCACAGTTCACATACCTTGGGATATATTTTTTCTGTGCTGTGCTGCTACAAATCTCAACTGAAGGCAGAGCCTAGCTGTGAACTTCAGAGTGGACATTCAGGTATGGCTGCAATCTCCCTTATAACCAATCAATAATTTACAAAAGATTGTCTGTAACTAAAGTATTTCATTAGTAATTTCTTGGAAAGGCTCATCTAATAACAATTCTAGTCTGGAACACATATTGAGAAAGACAAATCTAATCTAAACTGAATTTTGAAAGCTCACTATCCTCCTTTATTTAACTCACTCAGCCCACACCAAAAACTTTCTCTCCCCTAAAGAAGATGTTACCATGGAAAGACCACCTGGCCTTCTGTGTCCACAAAAGCCCTTCATGGTCAACCTACCTTTCAGTCCCTTCTTAGTTTTTATAATTTTCTGTATTCAGTGAGAAACATAGCATGAATATTCGATAGGAAAGACAAATAATGAAGCCAAAAAAGAAAGATGGGGACCCTTGAGGGTGGAAAGAGAAAGAACAGCAGGAAAGAGAACAAGCTGCCCTCAACCAGGAGGAGAGATAGCATTTCTCACCTTAATGTAGGCAGAGCTGGTTATATAACAAAAAACATGTCTCCTTTCTAAGACTGCCCCAGCCTAAGCATCACAAGCCTCAAAATAAACCTCTCCCATTCCTGCATCCTCCCCAAGGGCAGGTTTGGCCTCAGAAGCTCTGAGCATCAGGCACAGCCATGGAGGTAGATGCTGCTATGGTTTCCATCAATCCAGATGCACTCCTGCAAGCCACCAGGACAATCAGATCCACTTCTGATGCCCATCCCAGAACTCTCAGGAAGGATCCAGTGGTAATGGGTGGGGCACATCTACCTCTATATTGCCAGGGAACTGCAGAGGCTGAGATCCCAGTGGATATCATTCCATGTGTGAACTAGATTTAACAGTTTCAACAGATTGTTTCTAAAATCTCCTTCAGTTCTAATATATGACTTAACTTACTCTATAAATGAACAGACTTAGTATCTCATTTTGCATGAAATATCAGACTTCTGCATCCAGCTCAATTCAAAGCCCATCCCCTGTTGGAAGAGTCTTCCTCTGACTATATCTCATCATCATCACTAACCCAGGGAGTTCCACTTTCTCTGTAGCTGAGGCTAATGCCACTCAAGGTGCAGAAACCATTCTGAGTTGGGAAACTTACAGTCCTCCTGTAGCACAGTACCACGTCACTGAGCACACAACTTCTGTCCTAGAATGCTTCTCCCAATACACTGTCTTGGCTGCACTGGTTAGAAAAGGTTTGGAGACAGGCTTGGGGATGGGCAGTCTATATTTTTTTGGATACCTTATAACAGAGATAAATACAAAAGCCTCAACTTTTTTTTTAATTTAGGTAAGCATGATGTTCCCTTGGATCTTATAGAGGCACCATCTGAAGTCTATGGCCTCCAGGATCATTGAAGGGGACAGGGGACATCAGGAGGAGGCAAGCAGCTCTTAGCCACCCCAATCTAGAAGTGACACACATCTCTTGCATTGATTGTTCACTGGTCAGGACTAATCATATGACCTTTAACAACTGCAAAGAAAACCACAAAATTTAGAAAGTGACATGAGACATTTGAAGAGTACCCATTCCCTGTGCTGTGTACCCCCTCAATATTTTTGGTCTTATCAAATGCATTCAAGCAGCCCCTGGGAACAGGAATAAGGTCTGGGGAAGGCCTTTTTAAATTTTTCTACTCAAGATTAAAAGCAAGAAGGCCCAGGTTAGAGAAAGGCTTCAGAGGTCATGATACTTTAGCATTGTAGCATCTGAAACTCTTCTCAATAAGCCTGTAGCAGCTGTTCTACTGAAGACCAAGCTCTAGGGCCTCCAAACACATTTAGAGAAAAGTTGATGGAGTCATGGGCCACCCTGAGCTTACTTTGTCCTGTCTTATCCAACAATTAGTATCTCACTCATGCCCTTGGGCTCTCCTCAACCCTATGGGTTCTTCTGCCATTCTGTGGGAGAGGGAAGGTGAACTCTGCTCTGCACAGATCAGTGGTGTAGTTTATGAGGGAGTGCAATCTTTTCCAGACCCAAACCATTACCTCCTGGAGGAGCTGGGCTGCTCAGTCCAGACCCTGGGCGTCTCCAGGGAGCCTTGCTTCTCCTGTGATGGGCACTCCAGCCACAGAGTGAGGGCTGTACACTGAAAGTCCTGGGAAGAAGGGCATTGGGGTTTCCCACACTTGGTGTGAGAGGGGCTTACATGAGAAGCACCCGGCAAGAATAAAGCCGACTGCCCCACCTCCTACCTCCTCCCAGCTCCAGACAGCTCTCAGAAGTCTTCATATCAAGTTTTCTATTGCACAGAAACTAGTTATAGTATGATTTGTAATCACCCATGTACACATCATGCACACACCCATAACAGCTGAGCAGAAGATCCACCATGTCTTCTATGCTCAGTGTGTTGGTTCTACACATGCCAAAGCAAAGGCATTGGCACATACAAGACAGGTGTGATTGGAACAGCTGACAAAGATGCACAGTAGCTCTGTTAGGTGTGGACAGTGCACTTCTCACATCACAAAAAGCTGCCCCAGGTGCCTGCTTTCCATGGTCTCATTCCACTCTCCAAAAGAACATCACTGCACATGCAATGCCAATCTCAGGATGCAACAGTGCCCAGGAGCCAGATCTGAATGTCACTGAATGGTGTATAGTCCCCTCCCTCCATCCTGAGTTGGTCAGGCCAGGAATGCTCATCCCTCACAGAAGCCAGGAGACCATGATCATATCTCCCTGCAGGGCAGTTGGGAGCTACTCAGGAGATAGACTGAACAGAAGGGTCAGAAGCATTTCTGCCAAGATAGCTTGGTTGTGGGCTAAGCTCTGTCTGTATGATTGTGTCGACACATGGGGTCTTCGGGGCTCCATGGTGAGGGCTCTCCCCTGCCCTGGCCCACAAGTTGCTTGTAAAAACTGTGGAGTAAATGTGAACATGTGTGTGCACCAGGCTCCTGTAAGAAGATAGGAAAGGTTATGTGGCCTTTAACCATATGAGCTCCAGTCCGGGTTCAGGAGTTGGGATGGGAATTGAGTGCCCTGGTGCTGGTGGTGCTCCTCATGGCTTGCAGGCATCTCCCCATATTTTCCACACAGAACCCAATGTGACTCTATGCACCTATGGCCACACAGGGGCTTCCCTGAAAAAATCAAGTGCCCCTATGCATGGTTCACCATGTCTCCATGGTGATTCCCTGCCAGAGACTACACACAAGTTAAGGGGTATTAAGGCAGTGACTCCTGAAATCAGGATAGCCAGCTTCCTGCCTGTCTTCTTGTCTCAGTTATCTTTGTAACAGTGGGTATTTGCTTAAGGTTCAATTAATTTTAGAATAATTTGAATATTACTTGTACTGGCAATATTTGGAGTTCATAGATCTGCCTGTGATGAGGACAGCACTGAAACCTGGGCTTGCTCATAGTAAAGGCTCCAAACAACTAGTCTCTGCTATTGTGAAGTTTCTTAACCCACCTCTGTATTGGGTGCTAAGCAGATATCAAACACAATCGCATCTGAGGTCTTACCCTATGTGGGGGCCCACGAGATGTCACATTGGTCCTTAGTGTAATGAGTACAGGGTTAGTGGCAGATCTGCCAGACAGCAATAATTAAAACATACCAAAAGCATAAGACAAACAAGTTGTGTAATTGAGATCATTTGAAAATATCAGATTTTCTAAAAATATGCATTTAATGACAGAGAAATGCTTAAAGTATGCTGAGGTTCAGAAGTTAATGAGTTCTTCTTTAAAAAAGCAGTGAAACTCTTTTGAAAAAAAACATAAATTGTCTGGGCACAGTGGCATATATCTGTAATCCCAGTGGCTCGGGAAGCTGGGGCAGGAGGATAATGAGTTCAAAGGCAGCCTCAGCAAAAGTGAGGTCCTAAGCAACACAGCAAGACCCTGTGTCTAATAAAATAGAAAATAGGGCTGGGGATGTAGCTCAGTGGTCGAGTGCCCCTGAGTTCAATCCCTGGTACAAAAAACAAACAAACAAACAAAACCCCCCAAAACAACAACAACAAAAAAAAAACATGAATATTATCTACAAATGTGTGTGTTTGTGTGTGTATGTATGTGTATGTGTACTTCTTTTGTGCCTAAAACAGTCATATATAAATAACCTATAAACCATGGTAGTGTCTTTATTGGGAATCAAGATAAATTTTCTTTTCTTTTAAAATTATTCGTAAGTTTCAATTTTTTCTATGATAAACATATGTGCTTTAATAACTATGAGGTCTTCAATAGTAAATCAATGGCAAGTCACCTGACCTGGACATACTTGGCAATGCAGAAATACACTGGACCTTTAAGCCAACAATCCACACAGCTGCCACCACTTGGAGCTCTCTGGGGACAGCTGTCATGCATTGAAATGGTAAGATAGAAAATATGTGATCTGGATACAATAGGACATATTCCATTATTGCTAAGTTGCCACAGAAGAAATTGTCATGTTCTCAACTATTTATTGTTACATTTTATTTTAAAGCAGAATATCAGGCCTGATTTATCAGGATCTTATTTATTACTGGCTAGTAAGACACCAAATGACAACAGAGGGGGGAGTTTTGTATTCACCCTTGCACGTGGGCAATGCCTCTGTTTCACTGATGGTATGATTCATTTCTTTCCTCATCAACTGCAGCTCTAATATTTGTCTCTGTAATGCACAGATGTCAGATGTTTTCCCTGTTTAGTATTTCAAGCTCCATGGTGATAGTCCCCAAACAAATGCAACCGTTCTCCAACATGAAGGCCTAAATCTCAGCCCCAACCCAGGCTCCATGGTGGCCATTTCTCCTGACCTTTCCAGCTGCTGGTTTTATTAACTAACCCTCAGGAAGCTATTTTCAGTGTCCTCTACTGAACACTTGTTGACATGACTGTGTATCAGTGGAAGCTGAATGGGAACAGGGTCCTGAAACTCTGAGAATCAATCCTGGTGATGCTCTTCCCATGGCACTTAGTCCCTCCACAGTTATCAAGTTCACCTTCCAAGATGTAGCAGGTGTTAGATAAAATGCTTTCCAATGCTTGTGTCTCCCCAAAATGCATGCATTGACACCTAACCCCAGTAAGGTGGCCTTGGAGGTTGGGCTCTTTATGGAGATAATTAGGTTTAGATGAGGTTAGGAGAGTGGGGCCTTTATAAAAGGCTTAGTTCCCACACAAGAAGAGACAGCAGGGAGCTGGCTTTCTCTCTCCCCCAATGTGAGGACAGCAGAAAGGTGGCCATCTGAAACCCAGGAAGAGGGCCCTCACTGGGAATCAAGCAGCCATCACCTTGATCCTGGAACTCCAGTGTCCAGAACTGTGAGAAATAAATGTCTGCTGTTTGACCTACTTGGTCTATGGTGTCTTCTCACTGAAGCCTGAGCTGGATAAGTTGCCCACCAGCTCAAAGGTTAGCATGGCCCATGACCTGCTTGGTACTTGTAAAAGGTGAGCAGAAGGAACACAATGCTTGTGGCAAAAAGTATCCAGAATCAGTGGTTGCTCTGCAGATCTGTCTCCACCCAGCAGCACTGTTCAGCTATATTCCCATTGACAGTTCATTCTCAGACTGGGACCTGGAGTGAAGGCAGGCAGAAAAAGCCCCCAGTCCATTATATTATATAATTCAAATAATTTACATATATTTCCTTTGCAAATATCAAATATGACATGATGAGCAATGGAAATCTTAAACCTTCAAGATTTCTTAAGACAGATGCAGTGAGTTTGGGATGTTAATACTTCCAATTCCCCAGTGAACGCATGCAGGCACATAACTCAGGGATGGCCCTGGGCTTTGAAGTGCCCTGGCCATCAGTACCAGACCAGTTAATTTCCACAGCTGCCCTGTGTGGCAGGATTTTTCAGTACCCTCATTTTTCAGAACAAGAAATGAAGACTCAGAGAAATTAAGTCAGCACACAACATCACAAAGATGATCCATGGCAGACCTGGAAATCCTAGCCAGATCTTGTAGAAATCTGTGACCTAACATCTTTATCCTCTCCTGCTCCTACCAGAGAGCAAAAGCCACTCAAGGTAATTAGATTTAGATGAGGTCAGGAGAGTGGGACCTTTATTACAGGCTTAGTTATAAGCCTGAACATTCTTGGCAGTGGCCAACTATCTTAGTCCATTCAGATTGTTAGAACAAAATAACAGTTCTGTAGGACATGAAGTCTGACATGGAGGACCTGGAAGACTGGAGTTTAGTGGGGACCCACTTTCTGATTCCTAGGTGTCTTTCTGCTGTATCCTCACATGCTGGAAGGGGCAAGAAAAATCTCCAGGGTGTCATTTATGAAGGCACTAACCTCAACCACTCGGACATCACCCTTATGTCACAAAGGCCACATCTCTTGAAGCCATCACACTGGGGGGGGGCAAGATTTCAACATATGACATACATTCGGACCACAGCCTCACACCAGACCTCGATTTTACCATCCATGGAAGGTGAAAGGATACATGATGCTAAGCCTGGATCACCCCATGTATAATGATTACCCTGGCAACCATGTGGAACCCCTCCTCCAGACTTTAGCCCTGGGGTTTCTGGAACCAATTGTGGACCTGCTGCTGGAAGCAGAGGGATTAAAGGACAGTGGCCAGGGGCTGATGATGACATGGCTACTTTCTTTGTGGCACCGACTTAGGGTGTCTCCCTTCCAGGGCTACCAGAGTGAGGCAGCATTGCACTGACCCTTCTGGGCTCCATGTAGCAATGTGATAGAAAAAATAGACTGCAGAGCTGAAGATGGACCCTGGTGCTCTCATTCCCACCTATGAAAATCAGGCAGGTAACTAAACCTGTGTCCTTGTCTGTAAATGGGGTGCCCACAGTATCTACCCAAAATGCTTAAGAGCAAAAAACTAAACATGGGTGATCCAAAGCATCTGGCACCAGGTGAGGACTCATTACCAGACCAGCTTTTCCTTGTGTTCACAGGCCCATTATGAACCTCAGATGTTTCTCTGGACAAATGGCCAATTTCCTCTTTGTCTTTCCAGTTACACACTCAAAATGCGGTAGCTGCCATCATGTTAATTTTTAACCAGCATTAATGAACAGGTACATGGAGATGCTGGTCCACTCAGCAAAGTCCACGTGAAAGGATGGAACTGATGATAATTAGTTGGCATCTTGTCCTCTCTCCCTCTTTCCCACTCAACACAGCCACACAACACTCCCTGCCCTCCAGTCCTGTTCCTTGGCTCTATGCACTTCGTGCTGCCTGTATTTCTGTCCCACCAGAGTCTCCAAGAATCTCTGCCTCCCACTCACCCTCAATGGTCTCCCCACCCTTAAATTATTTTTTCTTGATCCTCATACTTGTCTCTGAATCTAACCCACTGGGATGTCGTCAATGTGAGCTTGGTTGGGAATGGGGTTTAGAAAGCATCAGCCACGTAGTGAAATTAAAGAGTGGCCCTCCAGCATGGGACAAACCCCAGGCATTGTTTGGACACTGGGCTGCAGTGAAGGAGCTGGTTAGTTTTGCTGTCATTTGTGGCTATTTCCATGCATGATTCACACAGCAGGTGGGACTCTCAGACTACAGATTTAGAAGTGTGCCCAGCACCCAGCTATATTCATTTGCCACAAAATTCTTTTGCCTCCTCACTAAAATGTGAAATCCCTCTTCTTATTGGGCTAACAGAATTTTTTTGAAGTGGTGAAATATATCCCTCACAGAGAGAAGAGGGAACACAGGCTCCCTCACCCGAAATTCAACACCAAGTGAAAATCAGAACATTTCTGCCCAGATGAGGACCCGTGGATCACATCTCCTCATCTGTCTCCCAGCAGCAGCCATGATCATTAATTATTTTTAAAACAATTCTTTGCTTTTCAGGACCATGGGTGGGGTGGAGAAGTGAGGGGAGAGAAGTACTGCAGGAGAATAAAATGGAGCAAGGTCGATCACCATCATGCATTGCTGTGTATGTCACAATAAACCCACTAGTATGTATAACCATATTGCACTCATCAACACTTGGAATTCCTTTCCTTTTCTTCAGTTGCTTATCCCTATGACATACGTACACACAGATGTATATATGCATACACAGTTTGGTCTTATGTGGATCAATTTCTGGTTTTGAAATTAAGAACAAAAGACTCACCTAAGCTAAGCAGTACAAGCTCAATTGCTTTCTTTTTGCAACTGTGCTGTGCCACTTAATACATCTACCCACTCTCCTGTCAAAGCCACTATGACCTTTTATACAGTGAACTTGTTATCAGCTTCCCGATACACGGTCCTTGCTCCACACCAGCAAGTGTTTCTCCAGATTATACCAGGGGTAGAAGACCAAGGAGTTAAGTAGTGGTTCATGCATGAATATTTTCCTCCATTAAGTTATTCCAAGCTGTTTTCTTATGAGGCTGTACCATAAGGACATCCTAGTAGATGAGACATCCTTTCATTTCTTTACATTGCAAAATTTTAAACTCTGAAAAAATGTTTACAGGACCTCACAGTGATGAGGAACTGGAGAAGGGCTCCATCTCTTTGTGTGGCTGTTTCACAACTCACACAATTGTGGAGAATGTCTTTGGCCTATGTAAGGAGAGCCCTCTGGAGCTGGTGATTTTTCATTCAGAGTTCTGTCCAAATACAACCATCCAAGGTGTTTTCTCAGTACTGTTTTTAATACAACACTTCTTGATTTATTGTGTGTTGGAGAGCACTGACCCTCATCTAAAATTGATCTAGGATTTCTTGTTTTCTCATTTGTCATCTGTCTCACCCTGCAGGTCCATGCTGTCATGACACAGTAAGGTCACCATCAGCCACAGGAGTTACTAAGCATTTGAAATGGATCTAGTTCAAACTGAGAGGGGAGCATGTGTAAAGACATACACTGGATCTCTGAGATTTAGTAAAAAAGAGAAAAATAATAATTTAAATATATTATTAGTCATTTTTTAAAAATATTTTAAGTTGTTGATAGACCTTATTTATTTGTTATTTATTTTTTTGTGTGTGGTGCTGAGAATCAAACTCAGTGCCTCACATATATACCAGGCAAGTGTACTATTGCTGAGCCACTGCCCCAGCCCTTATTAGTCAATTTTATGGTAACACACATAGAAATGAAAATGGTTTAGATAAATGGCCCAAATAAAATACTTTACTAAAACTAGTTTCTGTTCTGCTTTTAATGTGTAACAAACTACACATGTGGCTACTGAGCTCAGTGCTGGGGATACTGAGAGCTCCACTAGGCCTCTACAGCCTCTCCCCCTTACTAATCTTACCCTCAGCCCCTACAGCACATTCTGTACTTGAAAGACACTTGCTAAGAACATCAGCCACCAAACACTTAAATGTAAAACAGCTTTCTACAACTAGAATTGGACAAAGCTTTACCCTGGGTGTCTCTATTCAAGTGAAAAATTAAACCATATGTGGTTGGATTTGAGATGGATTTGTAATGCAGGGGAGGGGACTCTTCCAGCTCACTGTCTGCTATCCCTGGAAAAGATAAATACAAACTAAAAATAAGAGGCTTAGTGCTCCATGTCAAAAATAAGGAAAGAGATTTACCTCCCTTAACTCTCAAAGCATTTATGCTAGAAAACTTGGAGATTTATAGTACTTCCTCCTGTCTCTAAAATGCACATACACCTTCTGAAGACTCAATGGGCTCCTCGTCATCTTTATGACTTGGGAATGTCTTCCTTAAGGTCCTGGGAGCCACCTCTTTGGAAAGTAGACTTGGAAGGACAATGCTAAGCCTCTCCATTTCTGTAGGACAGACAGCTTAGCTCCCTCAAGTGCGTCTCTTTAAAATGCAAAGACATCCTCTGTGACAAAGATATCAATCAGTAAGCTGCTTCTGTAGATAAAGCCAAGCCTGCAACAGAGATGTCACGTGTCCCCCAACACCTGGTGAACTCAGGATGAACTATGGACAACAGATGGCAGGCATCCTAGTGACCTCTCACTTGGGGACCAGGTATCTAGTGCACATTTGCAGAGCACTTAGTCTCTCCCGCTATCCAGGGATCTGTCTTTGCTGTGCCCTCACGTGTTGCCTGCATGGCACATCCCCAGTGGCTGAGCACATATTAAATAATACAAATGCTTTCTACAGCCTTTGTTGTGAGGTTATTGGCTTAAGAAAACTTGGTTTTTAATTCTATTTTAATGCTCCTCTCAAAACTGGAAACACTCTGTGTGGCTTACTTGTTAAATGTCACCATAAGGGAACAAGAATGAGGGAGGAGGATAAGTCAAGAATAACTTTGAAAAAAAACAAATTCTTAAAAAAATTTATCCTGTTATCTGCAATTCCCTCTCCAAGTTTGCAGCCCAACTAGGATGCTTAGCTCAGCAGCAGTGACTGCTATCAGGAAAGATGGTAACAATTCACTCTCAAAGGGAAATCTCAAGGAAGGTTCAAATACCTTAATGACCCTTTCTGGACTCTACCAAAGGACTCCTTGTCCCGCCACCCCACAGTCTGCCCTGCTTACCAGGTGGCCTGTCGACCGGCCCCTAGCCCATTACTGCTCCTGTGTAGGGGGCCCACCAGGCCCCACCCCACCCTTGGTGCCCTCCCATTGCGAGCACAGCCTCTGACATGAGCTAAGGAGGTCTCAACTGGACGGTGCCCTTATTGTCCTGGCCACAGACACCATGCCCAGGCAGCACCAGACCCTCAGGAGACCCAGCACAACTCCAGAGAGACAGGGGCAGGATATCTGCACTCCCAGGCTTGAGCCCCTAGGATGGGGCAGGTGGACACTGAAGGGCACACACAAACGCACGTGGGTCGCCAATGCTGGGAACTGTGTGGACCCATGTGGACCCACGGGCAGCGTTGTGCGCTAAACTGGGCCAAGCATGAGTGGTGTGACCACCAGGAACCTGGAAGCCCACTGTGATCATCAGGCATTCCTAGTGAGGAATAGGCCAATGACCGCTGCGCTCTGCACTCTCAGGGGCTGCTAGGTGCACACAGGCTCAGGTGCACTGGACCTTGGACACTATGCATCTCTGCCTGAGGGCTCTAAGGTCGAGGCCACCTTCTGGGTTGCTGCAGGGGCCTGGCTCCCACTCAGCCAAAAACCCAGCTGCAGAGCCTGAGAGTTCCCAAGTAGAGGCTGGGTGAGCGCATCAATGGCTAGAGGAGGTAAACACAAGTTGACCCCCCATGCAGTGAGAATACTGAGGCAGCCTGGCTTTCCACCAGCTAAATTCACAGGGCTCCCAATGTGAGGATGATCACGAGGTCCTCCTCTCCATTGGCTCTGAGATTCTCCAAGTGCAAAACAGGAAAACATCTGATTCACAAACCGGAGATCACACTGTGGAACCACGCAGCACTGTCCAAGTGTTTCAACGAAAATGCCGAGTTCTAAACTCTTCCTCCTACTCTCAGGCCTGACTGACTCCTGTGCACTTACTCGTCAGGCCTCAAGCTCCCCAGCTCCAGCAGCACATCCCCTAGTGCATTCTCCATCGTGCACTGGAAAATACTGGATGAGGATAAGATCGTCCAGTATTTTCCAGCGCATGATGGAGATCCAAGAATATGGAATTTTTATTTTTAAATCTTGTTTCTGTGCTCCTCATGTGACAGGCAGGCTTGAGTGCAAGGCAGACCCCTACACAACTCACTTCATGCTGAGTGTGGACAGACCCAGCATGGTATAGCCAGGAGCCTCACAAGCAAATAGAGGGTGCTTTGAGCAACCAGAACCAGGAATTCACTTTGAGAGAAGGAGACATATGAAGGTACAGAATATGACTAGGTGACTTGGAGAGAAGGAGGCTTGAGGAACACAGAGGTCAGAACATAGCAATTTCACCTCTGCTCTCCTTCATCCCTCTGCCAGTCGGTGAGGTGATAAGTGAGCCTTAAACACGATGATCATGGTGTCAGGCAAAGTGCAAATTGTGATAAATTGTCTTCTACAATAAATGGACTCATCTAACTTCAACTTTGATTCATTAAAAACTAATAATTGAAGGCTTTTATGCCTAGTTAATTTTCAGTTCACTAGAACATGCTGTTCTCCAAGCATTTCAGTTGATTAAATTTATCTGAAATGTTTACATAATTGTCTCCTCCATTTTTTTTAATGAAAAAATAAAGCTGGGGTCCTTCAAACTCAAACGCGGTGAAGCAGAATCAACAATTCACTAAAAGACTAAATACACTCCAGGGTTCACTTACCAATATCTTCCCACCCCCAAAATAGAGCAGCACAATTACCACAGCACCTGTCCCTCAATGTTTCTACCTGTGGAAACCCCTGATGAGCATGAGTCATGATTGGGGCCAGTGAAACTCTACACCAATCCATGTTGGTTCAGTCACTTGAACCCCAGCCAGACACTTGACAGGGTGGTTTATCCCCAGCCTGGCTGCCTGCCAGTCATCTAGAGATTGTGTCATGCACAGAAGGGATGGGCAAGTCATAAGTTTTAGGAATGTGTACTTATTTTTCAAATATTCCTCAAGGAAGGGGGTAATAGAAGATTTGCTGGGTTGATAGTTATTATGCTTCCCTTACACTCAGAAATTGAAATAATTTGATGTGTATGGAAATACCCATTTTTGGTGACTTTAAGACAAGATGACAAGCATTTATTATTTTCCTACGATATCTATTCACTGCTACAGTCCAGCTGGGCAAAATAACCAGGAGGTGACAAGCAACTTGAAGGTTGAAGCGGGAACTGCTTTATTGCAGGGAAACTCAGTGGGAACTGAGCGGGCACTCAAGGTAGCAAGAGCCCCTTTATTGCAGGACAGCAGAGGTGTATATACCTAACTGATTACACACAGCTTGACTCAATTAGCATCATCTAGATACAGCAATCAGCCAATAGGGAATCTCCATCATCTTAATGGCTCTGTGCCATTGCTTCACAAACTACTTCTCCTGGCAAACTGCCAGGCGCCATCTTGACTTGGTTGTGGCCCTCAACAATTCACAATATCTCCTGAACAAAAGATGTTAAATCTAATAATAAAATTAAACAAATATTAGGGCTGGTGGCTGATCTCAGTGAGAGAATATGGCATTAAGGTCCAATCTTCAGGACCACAAAAAAATTAACATCATTATTTTCTACTTATTCCTCAAAACCCCAAGAGACTTAGACTCTAATACAAAATGTTGACTGAGAATCTACTCTGTGCTAAGAAGAGCTGAGTTCAGTTGCAAGGAAACATGTGCAGCAACAAGCAGTGTCACCTAGTGCTAGGACCTGAGGGGATGGAAGCATCAGAGGACCAAGGGAATCCCATGTCAGAGCTCTTAATGTGGAGGAGTAGAAGAATCCAACAGCAGAAAAAGGAGAGAGTGCAATGGTGATTTGTATCTCCAAAGACCTCATCCGTCCATTCACCAAGTCAGCAGCAGCTTCTGGGCTCCACTCAACATAAACAGAGTCTGCCATTCATCCTTGGGTGGAAGTGAGAAGCCTGGGGAACTAGGCTTGTAATATAGATATAGATATAGATAGATTATATAGATATAGATATAGATATAAATAGTGAGGACACTTTCATTCTGGCACCAGCTGAGAAGTCCTTGCTTGTAGGTGGATTCTGGACCCTGCAGTATTTGAAGTGACTCAACCAAGGCTCTGCCTGTACACTGCAGGTATTTAGACAGATGCCCCTCCCAAAGATTGGGTTTTACATCTCTCTCCAGAATATAGAACCTGAGAAGCTTCTGCCGAGTTTGCAAGGAGTAAGTTTCTGTCATTGGTTGAAGAAGGGGATCAGGAGAGAAGTAAAGAAAATAGCTCCTCCACACCTGAGCTTGTGGACTGTGTCTGAGAGCTGACTAAGTATGGTTCCCAAACTCAGGATTAGGACCTCAGTTAAGAATTCTGGTAGCAGTTTCCTTTGAGTGAGAGTGGTCATAGGGAAGATTGCCTAGCCAAATGTGGATAGCTACCCTGAGCAAATCCCTTTTGTGAGTCTCAGTGTAAAACTGGATGGGAAAAGTAGAGCTGACTTCCTGGTCATTTTGTGTGAAATATGTGTGATAATATATGTAAATGCCTAGAGTCACAGAGAATATGCAGGAAGAGCAGTGAGTGCAGTTATCACTGTCACTACCAATGTGTCGTCATCTCTCCATGGCATTTAGAAAGACTGATGATCAAGTGTGTTGGTTTCCTATTGCTACTGTCAAAATAGCTACTGACTTGCTGGCTTAAAACAAAATAAACTTACTATTTTATAGTTCTAGAGGACTGAGTCTGAAATAGGGCTTGCTGGGAATTACAGACTGAATGTGTGTTTCCTCCCCCAAATGTGTAGGTAAAAATCTTGACCCTATTGTAATGGTTCCAGGTGGCAGGGACCTTGGGATGTGATTGGTCATGAAGGAGGCAAATACTATACAATCGAAGCTTGCCCACCCCCCTTTCTGCCATATGGGGACCAGGGGAACTGAAAGTCACCTCACAGACCCACAGCATGACCTCCCTCCTGCCCCACGATGAGAAGCCAGATCCTTTTATTAACATGTCCCCTCTCTGTGGCCCTGGGGCTAGAAGCCTGAACCTAGTCATTGGTGAGGCTATATTTCTTCCAGAGTCTGTGGGACAAGAGTGTTTCTTGGCCTGGCAGCTCCTAAGGCATGGCTGCCTTCCTTGGTTCCTGGCCATTCCTCTTACTCCCACCTTAAAACCAGGATCTCAGCAGCTACCAACTCTCCCTCCCCTTTGTCAAACATTGCTCTGCCTCTGATGCTCTCATTTGTAGGGATCTTGTGATGACCCTGGGCCATGCAGCTAATGCAGGGTGACCCTGTCTCAATAGTCTTGCTTAGCCACATCAGCAAAGCCTGTTCCATGATGTGAGGCAGCATTCACTGGGTTCCAGAGCCAGAATGTGGACACATAAGGACACCTTCATCTGTCTACCACAGAACAGCAGACATAAAATTAAACAAGACGAGGAAAGAACTGCAAACACTGTTCATTGTGGCTCCTTCACCCTGACTCTTCAGTCAGCCCACATCCTGGTGACTCTCCAAGATGTGTACCATGAGAGGCTCCAATCTGTCACTACTTGGGGCTTTGTGCAAAGACACCATGAGAAGACACTTATTGTCTGTCACACCAGTCCAGCTCTCTCTTTTAAATAAATAAATATCCATCTGGCACCTGAGGGTGCATTGCACAAAGTTGGTAACAATGCTCTCCCTGTTGGGTTGGTGGAATGAAACAGCAGGTGAGGAGTAACAAAGATCAGCCTCTGGGGGTGGAGGGAATTGCTGGTCAACTGCATGGCCCACAGGACCCCTTGGTAATGTCCTGCACTTCCTATGCTGGGGTAGACTGGTTATTGGCAGAAAATAAGAACATTGGGGCAGAGGGTTTTCTAAAATTCTAAACAGACCAATAGAGAGTAAGAAAATTGGCTTAGTAATAAAAAAATTTCTCAACAAATACAATCTTAGGACCAAAGGGCTCCACTGGTGACTACAGATATGTTCATAAGAATTAACATGGTACTTCTCAAATGCTTTCAAAGAATCAAAGAGGCAACACTTACAGATTTTTTTTTTTTAAATGAGGCCACACCTCGGTTGAAAACACATTTGACCTATCAGGTAATGTGATAAGCCACATTAACAATGAGGGTGAACCTCACACAATCACCTCAAAAAAGGCAGGAAATATATTTGACAAAAATGAACACATTTCATGAAAATAAAACAAAACTTTTAGCAAAATATATATTGCTGGGCGAAGTGGCACATGTCTTTAATCCCAGTGGCTCAGGAGGCTGAGGCAAGAGGATTTCAAGTTCAAAGACAGTCTCAATAAAAGTGAGACCCTGTCTCTAAATAAAACACAAAATAGGGCTGGGGAGATGGCTCAGTGGTTGAATGGCCCTGAGGTCAATGTCTGGTACCTCCCCACAAAATAATATGTATAGAAGGAATTTACCTGAACATAATGAGACTTTCAGAGGAAAATTCCAAGCAAACACACTTATTTGTGGAGAACAAAGTTTTTCCCTAAATTCCAGAACAAGGCAAGAATACCTGTTCTCAATACTCACCCTTACCAGCCAAGGAGATTGTAAAAGAAAAAAAAAAAAGACATCCAAATTGGATAGAAAGAACTAAAGCAGTCTCTCTTGACAAATGACATGTTCTTCTGTATAGAAGAACCTCAATGTGCCATTCAAAAAATTTGTTATGACTAATAAATTTAGTAAAGTTGGATAGTAGAATTTATTATCATTATCAATGCCAAACAAGACTTTAAATCAATTAAAATCTTTCATTAAGGATAAAGTTACTTTTACATTTGCTTCAATTACAGTAAAAATATTTCTTTGTATAAAGGGACAGTCTTTGGAATTTAAAATATCCCCAACTTCAAGATTACATATTTAAAACTCTGTTTGTTGCTCATATAATAGTGGATTACTCAAATTAAATGTTATTCTATCTCAAATAAGATAAAATGAAAATAATTCACTCATAAGATTCAGAAACCATCTTTATTTAAAAAATTCTATCCTAAGAATTATAATTTCATTAAGCTTCAATTGTAGCAAAAGTCTAATCACTTAAGTAAAAGCACTTATGTAAACTAAAAATGAGAGCTACATTATTTTTGAAGGCAGATAAAAAGTATTGTCAGGTTTCTTGTTGTGCTTCTTGATGTTCAGTAACAGACTCTTTTGAAGGTGGAATCAACCCTGAAGGGAACTTACTTCTACTTTCAGAATGCAGGGGAGGGAGGAAATCCAGCTCTTTGGGGGAGATAATGAGGAAAACACCATGGTCCCATTGAGAATGGAAGGGGGTGGTGGGCCCGGTGGAAAATATTCTCAAGATGCTCCATACATGTTTCCTGGAGGAGGTGGAAGAAAAAAAGTTCTTCTCTTGAACTGACTTCTTTGATCCACTGGAAACAATGGACCTCTGATTGGAGGAAAAGGTAAGAAAGCAAATCCAGAGCCAGTTGCTTGGTTTTCAGCACGGAGAAATGAATCAGTTACATTGGAATCACCAAGATCAACTTTTGTATCCTTTCTACTGGTTTTAATTTCTGAAGATGAGGCCCATCCAATTTATCCAAAGGCAGCATAGTGGAACTTCTGAGTTCTGATGATCTGCACGGTCTATGACCATAATTAGAATAATGTCCATCTTGCCTTTGTAGAGGAAGATGTAGATCAGAATATGGTTGGCCTGGTGGAAGGATCATTATCCTATGGCCCTGTTCTCATGGAGGTGCCAGGGGCCCAGCACCAGAAGGTGTTGTCTGCTTTCACATAACCTATCACAGCTTGATTCTCTTCTTGCACCACTGGTCGGATTGTCTAGAGGACTCTCTGGGCCCCTTGAGCCTCTTTCTCCTCCCACTGGCACCAAAGGTGAGAGTATGAGTGCAACTTTATTTTCCAAATGAGAAGTTCTTATTTATTTCACATGAAAGTAGAACCAATTGTGAAGAACCATTTGGGGAATTCTGTCTGCCAAAGGCTGTGTTTGAAATGTCAAGCACAAAAGAATCTTTTTCTACAAGTTTAAATTTGAAATCCATTTCAATTTATTTTTGTCTATTGTAAGCATTTTCTTTCCTTAAATCATTGAGGTATGTTTCAGCACTCAGAGCACCAACTCATTATCATTTGCTTTTTTCTCATAGTAAAAAAAGTGCCCCTGATAAGGACAAATTGTTCTTTCCAATTCTTCAAGATCTTTGGCTTGCTTTCTATAGGTTTACAGTGATTTAGTTATATGGCTGATCTTTTCTTTCACTTTGAAACATTTCCCCTCTTACACTACCTGGTAATTTTCCCCTTATTAATTTTTTTTTGGAGTTTCATTACATTTTCTTGATATACTTGCATCATGACTTTAAGTGTATGCTAAAGATTCTGATTCTCACTTTCAAACTGTATTTTCTTCTTGCAAAGATGCTTGTTCTGTCTTAAGATCTTTAATATATTTTATAAGGTCTTCCTTTGTTTTATCTACTTCAGATAATAAAGTAAGACTTTTATTTCTTTCTATTTCTAAGCTTTTAAAAGAGGCCTTTAATTTAGCATCATAAACCAGTTCTTTCAAAGCTCCTTTTGGCTGATCTTCTAAGTGAGCACAAACGTCTGATTCACTTTCCATTTCCAATTCCAAGTTACCACCATCTGTTAGGACTTCTCCAAGCACAGGAGCCCAATCTTTTATCTGCAGCAAGTGTTCAGTTAGAGACATAATGTGATTTTATTTATCTCTTAGAACTTGTTCTGCATGTACTTTAGAGAGTTCAAATGTCATTTTCTGCTTATTATGGCCATTCACTTTTTCTTTTCATACTTCAACTTCTTGTAAAAGCTATTTCTGACTTATCTGAAGTTGGGAATTTTCATTCAAAGCCTCTTTTATTGTTACCATAACTCCTTCTCTATTTATTTGACATATTCTCAAGGTTGTTTTACTTTCAAGTATTTGTTATTTGAGGAATTTTGATTCATCTACTAAGGACTTAATTCTTTTTTTTTTTTTTTTGTATATCCCCCTATCAATTCATTCTGCTGAGAATGTTTAGTTTTCTCTTCTTGTAGCTCTTTTTCTAGAAAGAGTATTTTATCCTCATGTTTAGATACAGACCTATCCAGGTTTTCATATATTGCCTCCAAATTTTCTGCTTCTATTCTATACTCTTTCTCCAAAATAGCATCCTTTAAAGATGACTCTAAGCCTTCATACTCTTTTTAACATGGCTAACCTTTTCAAGTAGTTCACACTTTTCTTCAATTCATCCAGAAACTCTATGCTTTTTTTTTCTTCTAGTGTAACACCTGCTTCTCACAGATTGACAACTTCTCCCCAAAAATAAGAGAAGAACAAAAAATCCAATAGCTGTGCTGAAAGCCATAGCCAAGTAGGAATGATGCATGGCATTTTTGGTTGAAAGGTGACCCCAGCAAGCCATTGAGATGATAATGATTATGTTAAGATTCACATTGAATTGGAGATTAGAACCCTGCTGTCTGCCTATTCCTGTTACTTTGGAGCTCTACAGAGTTCCCATTGGTTGGGGAAGTGTGGTAGAAGGGAATTCCGGAGGAGGGAGTTCCTGTTGGTGAAGTGTGTCCTGGAGAAGGCTGCATGCGTGACATTCACGGGAGTTTTGGAAATAAAGTTTGTTCCTGCTTGAGTGGCTCATGATTTTGTGCCCAGCCAGACTGCGGCAAGCTGTACATATCACCAACTCCCACGAACAGCCATAAGGACTAGAATGTGTTTCCATGTCTTCAGACAATGCTGACCACAATCCTGCTTACTTCTTCCTCAAGTATGACTAAGGGGCAGCTGTTGCTCCTCCATCATAATAAGGCTACTTTAGCTATTTCCTCCACAACCAAACCATGTCCAGCCATGCCCAAATAGGCTGTGAACACTCAGGCCTTGTTCAGGAAGAAGTCTGCACCAGGCAGTGAAGCAAACCATTGTGAACCAGCAGGTAGGGGTGCCTGCAGACATGGGCATATGGAGCCCCAATCATGGGCTCCCAGGGGCCTAGAACACTCATGCTGACTATCAGAGAAGTCTTGGCCCCTTCTCTACGCTGTGAGTCCTGAACCAGTGCAGGTTCAAGCCTGTTCCAATCAAGCCATAGAGAAGTCCTCTCCAGGTCACCCACTCATTGGTTTGGTTTAGGTGAGGCCAAGGCAGGACTTATTATGTGCCATTCTATAGAGTCATAATATTAAGTTATTATACATTAATAATCAGCAAGTTGGTCATTATAAATATATAGCAAAGAAAAAGATAAGTGAGATTCTTTCTCAAACAAAACAAAATTAAATTTTTCATGGGATTCTCACACAGAGACAGGGGACACCAGTGGGACACCTATTCAATAGGAAGCAGTGTTTATTTGTGTCCATCCAGCCTCAGTGGACTCATATCCAAAGGCTGAATGTTTAGTGTAGGGAGTGATCCCTTATATATTCTGGTTAGTTTCCTTTTATATACTAGCCTTTTTCTTCATATAAGGTAATACACATTCCTGTTTGGCATTCTATTTCTATACTACAAAGTAGCAAGAATGTTCAAAGCTGATTTCTGGAGGGCTCACAATGATACAGATGGCATCATGTTCTCTTTCATTTGTTCTGAGAAATCTCTAGCACAAAATGTAGCCCAGTGGTAAAGCACCCCTGGCTTCTATCCCCAGTACCAAACCAAGCAAATATCAGATGCACATCATTTAGGGCAGATAATTTAGCATTATAATGAACTATAGTGAGCAAAGTTTACCCTGGGTCTCTTAGAAGAGGAGCTATGTATCTTTGGCTGGTTTAAGCTGGTTCTTCCAGGTCTTTTCTAAAGAACTATTTCTAAAACAAAGAAACAATTTCAAGTGCTGTTAGTGGTGAGCTGCTCTCTTCCTGCAATTACAGGTGTTCCTAAGTTCCTGCCTAGCAGATCACCACTTTGCAGACTTTTAGTGGTGGGGAGAAAAGTCAGAATGGGGACAGAGCTTCAATTCTTGGGGGATCCCTTTCCTCTTACTATTCTAATCAACTTCATGGCGGCACCTCCAGTATCTGAGATGCAGAGAGTTTAAATGGCATCCAAAACTAGATATTTTGTTAGGTGCAGGGTAGGATCTCCCTCCCTGAGGTAGTAGTTACTCTTTGAGGGAGACTGAAATCTATCTGAGTGCCAGCAACTCACTTTTCTCACTTACTCTAACCACTGGTATCAGAATCAGCTTTCTCTCTCATAGCTCATTGCCCAAGGCCCAGGTGACCCAGGAGACCTTAAAGGCTAGTTCTGTGGGAGTGGGTGGAACCACTCTGCATTCTGCAAAGGGACACCTTTGTTCTGAGAGGCTGCAGTGATAGGAATCACCTGCATGTTTTCTTCTAGATCATCTTGATAGTGGTGTTGTGATGGATGCACTCAGGTCTCCTTTAAAGCACCTGTTATTTGTGGCTAGAGGCAATCCCAGAAGTCTGTAGTCCTGGACTAGAGAGGAGAAACTATATTTGGGCACATTTTAGAGAAATTGCTGGTTATGGATACAAACAGAGTCGGGAAGCTTGAAAATGCCTCTGAAGATCTTCCTGGGACACTAGGTGAGAGATTCCAAGAGGAGAGACAGGATTCCTGACCCACCAGCTTATGAGCCATCACTGCTCAAATGCCATAGATTCAAAGCCACATCTTGATGCAGTGGCAACTGCTAAGTAGTTAGTGACTGAAGCACAGAAGGCCAGAGCAGTTCAGGTCTTGGTGGGAAGGTTTCATGTCCCAAGCATGTTGGCCACTCACTGGTGTGAATCAAGAGATGGTTGCCAAGTCCCAAGCTTGCTGGCCACTCACTGGTGTGAATCAAGTGGTGGTTGCCAAGTTCTCCAGGCCCTCTATAGAATACATGGATGGATCCAAATGAAAATGACTCAGTTTTAATGTCTGTCATGTGTGTGGGATGCAAAGCCACATTATTACAATGCTAAGGAAGTAAAATATGCTCAATCTATATACTTCCCTTGAAACCAGAACCCTTAGCTGGTGCTGTGATCCAAATGAATGTGCCCTCAGGAAACTGAACAGTGCCTGAACCCACAAATACAACCATCTGAAAGTTTTCTGTTATTTCAAGAGCAGAGATTCCATAGGCCTTGCTGAGCCCTCAGACCAACTCTGAGCACTTAATTGGGACTCAACAGATACAATATTGAGTCAGAAATGTTTAAATAGGTAGAAATATGGGTGGTAATTATCTCTTTGCAAGCCAGAAGAAACTAACTAAGGTTAATCTGAGCAAGATGTGATTAGATAGATATCAAACCAGGAGTGGGAAGCTCTGTTTTTGCCCAGGATTGGCACTCCAGGCAGCCAGCAAGACAGGAATGGGCCTCACTCAGAAGCACTGCCATGACACATAGGGATGAGAACAAGGATCTTGTGCATGAAGCACAACATAAGCTCGTTCCAGTGATTTGTTCCTCCATTAAAAAGGGAAAAGTTAACTGGCCCAGTGTGGCTTTTACCATCAACAGAATGGACCATGTCTAGTGTGGAAGAGTATTTCTAATTTAGGTAAAGAAGTAGAGTGCTATTAGGAAAGAGTAACTGTGCTAGGAACACCAGGGAGATAGACAACAAAAAAAAGGCTATATATATAATGCAAGAGATGTGTCCTCTTGGACCACAGTGCTTTCCGTTGAGAATAAATATATATATTCTCTGTGGTCCAAGAAGACAGTGGTATCTACATGCTGCACTTTAGCCACTCAGCATCCTACAGAAGCTATTTGTTCAATATCAGTGGTAATTCGGGTCATAGGAACAAATTGCTGTATCTTCATATAAGTTAACTTGCCATCACCATGGATCTACTGTATGTTGGTCTTCCTCATGTGTTTGAGCACAAAGCTCCCAGATGTAGGTGGTTGCAACAGAAGCTGAGATGAAGTCCCAACCACTAATGGCCTCATCACCAAAATGGAATCCAGCTACAGAAAAATGTACACGATACAGAAAAGCTGAAGGGAAGTGGTGATGTGGAATGAGCATGCAAACTTACATCCACAAAGTGAGAAGGGACTCAGTTTTAGTTTTATAAGCAGCACAGAGCAAGAGATGTCAGTCACCTCTAATGTAGGGTCTTCTCACACATCATGTGCACCCAGACACCTGATATAATCAACAACCAAAGCAGGAGGTCAATCAGTAAATCTGTCAAGGGACACCAAGGCCCCCTCTGCCACCATTCCATGCCTTTCACCCCATTAGTGCATTTACAGTGAAAGCTACAGGTTGTCTTTTGCCTTCCCAGTCATGGGGCTTGGTTGACAGATCAGTTTGACAAGGGCACATTCAAGATGGAGTCATAAAATACTTTTACCCTCAATGCTTACCCTGGGGCCTGACTCTTCTTGAAAATCTTAAAGTCATTTTATTGTTCTTTCTTTCAGATTTAGAATTCTAAACTAATGACTGGTCAAAATTATGAATATGATATGTATTATAAATTCATTAAATTCAAATTAAAGATGCTATCTATCTATCTATCTATCTATCTATCTATATATATATATATGTGTGTGTGTGTGTGTGTGTGTGTGTGTGTGTGTGTGTGTGTGTGTGTCTGTGTGCAGTTTATTTGCTTTTTTGAGAAGCAAGCTGTAGCAAAACTAACACTGGGGATTAGGACACATCATGTTCTCTAAGTCACACTATAATAGTAAGTTCCCAGTGTTTGGATCAAAGTCCTTGACCACACAAGTGCCTCCTCACAACAGGGAGTGTGACAGGTTGGCCTCTGAGGGCAACTCCAATTGGTCCTTGAAGACATGTTGGGGAAGAAATTCTGGTCACCAAGCAAAACAGATGGGCAGAGCAGGAAGAAGTTTTTATGGCCCAGGGAGGTGTTAGGGTTTCTGGGAGCCACCAGGAAGTATCAGCATGGGGTGGCTGGGGAAGCAAATATTGTCTGAAAGGTCTGGAATCCTGAGGTGTTAGATAATGCCTCAGCAGGGCCCTAATTCCCCTGGAAGCTTCAGAGAAGGGTCTGCCCTTGCTCCTCTTCAGTGCCTGATAGTTCTTTGGATGGGGCAGTGGGGTTCAGGATCCACATGGCATCATTCCAATATGCTTTTCTGAATCTGTGTTCAATTTTCTCTTCTGATACAGTCCCCAAGTCATGTTGGATTAGGTGCCCAGCCTGCTCCAGGATTATTTAATCTTAATCAGCTC
Source organism: Callospermophilus lateralis (assembly GCF_048772815.1). NCBI lineage: Eukaryota > Metazoa > Chordata > Mammalia > Rodentia > Sciuridae > Callospermophilus > Callospermophilus lateralis. Next base: position 3,701,053 of record NW_027514713.1, on the reverse strand, counting down.
TACCTGCAATGACTCTTATTTCCCATGCAGGTCACAGTCTGAAGAACCAGAGGTGGAAACTCAGGAGCAGGAGAGGTCACCATCTAAGCCAGGCATTGCCTTAGGTGGGATATCAACTTTACTTTTTTTCTTTGTTCAAAAACAGAATATTAGAGAAACCCATCCTTGGGACTATTCTAAACTTTTTACTTTTTATAACTCTCTCAAACATTAATCTCTTTATGAATACCTAATGCTTTCTTCCAGAGACTTGAATGAACAAAAATTGATTATCTATTCCCACACAAGATAAAATATATTTATTATTCCTTGTGAAAACTGCCAAGGTAACCAGTTAGGAAACCATAATCACACAGCGAGCTGACAGTGATGTGAGTGTTGGAATCCGGATTTTCCAACCAACACTTTGATGAAGTATAGGAGGTAGTAGATTAGTAAAGGCAGGCAAAATTCCCTGGGAAGCCAAGCTCTTCCTCTCATTGGCAAAATATCTGACTTGAAGATGTTGAAGGAGAGCCCCAGACCTGGAGAAGATCTCAAGGTCAAACAATGTCAGGGGCCATCATCCCCATCCCACAGCACCTCCCACATAGGCTGGGGCAGTATGCCACCCCTCTTGTATTGGAGACAGTGAGGCCCAGGGAACTGGCACTGCCTGTTCAAGGTCTAGGCGACCAGGATTACGGGGCCATGTGTACTTGTTCTTAGCTGAGTCTGCCTCAACCTGCCATGGAAAGACAAGTTTATTCCCAAATAAGTGCCATACCAGGACCCTCATATATGTGCTTATCATTTGACTTAGGTGCTTGCCATATTATCTTTGTTTCATTTATTTGTTTGTTTGTTTGTAGGTTTTAAATGTAAAACAGCGGAATACATTACAATTCTTATTACCCATACAGAGCACAATTTTTTTATATATCTTTGTATATAAAGTATGTTCACACCAATTCATGCTTTTATACATGAACTTTTTTGTATTACAATTCTTATTACACATATATGCCACAATTTTTCATATCTCTGTTTGTATGTAAAGTATCTTGACACCCAATTCAAATCTTCATACATGTACTCTGGATAATGATGTACACCATATTACACCATTCTTGTTAATCTCCTGCCTCCTTTCCCTTCCACCCCTTCTGCTATCTAGAATTCATCTAATCCTTTGTTTTAATTAAAGAGAAAAATGCAAGCCCTCCTCTAGGAGGTGAAGGCCTATGCAAATGCACACACTTCCTGCCACAAAGATGGCACCATCTTCCTCAGTTTCTTGAAGGCAAGAGTTTTAGAGTTGCTGAGAGTTGGGAAAAAGAAAAAAAAATAAGGCATGAGCAAGTAGAAGATTTCTGGACTATGGTGCACTGTTTCCCCAGACTCCAGGCCAAAGCATAGAACATAATGAATAATGAAACCAAGACTCATGTATATAGATCTCCATCCTTGCTCTGTTGGCTATGGGTGGTGAAAATGTGGATGTTGGAGAAGGAAAGTGGATAATAATAGCAATGACTCTCTGTCATGTATTTATTAGAATGTTTTTTTTTTAAATTCAGATTGACAGATGTTTCCATTACAACTCCATATTTCAGGAGCTGGTTAGAGGTGAAGCAGGTCGCAGCCAATGGTCCTGGGGCCTCTGAGAGATGTTAATCGATAGCCTCCTAAGCTCAGCCTCCACAAAATAAAATTTATAGTCCAATAACGAATGTCTAGCTACAGGGCAGAAAATGGCTAAAATATAGAATATCCAGGACACCACTAATTATTGGGAAACCATTGTTTGGTTTGTCTTTGACCCTTGGCCTTCAAGAAAAGAAAGAAAAATTTCTCAGCAAACTGTTTTCAGCAATTTCTAGAAACTATGTCAATTTGTACAGAGACAGACTCAAGTCTCATGTAGGTAAGAATTCAGGCATCTTTCCCCTATTTTCGTGTGTACATTTTCATTCTCAAATAGATGATGCATACAACTTTGTAAAGCAACAGATTTAGGGAACTAGAATTTTGTTCTATTGCATTTGCTCTTGAATAATGTACAGAATGTGTAGATCTTAGGTGTATTTCCCACAATATGAGTCAATTTTCACCTCAAGCCCATAGCTCTGCCTGGAAAATGAGCTTAAAACATTTATTCCAAAGTGAAAATTTTGTGACATCATGATTTGTTGTAGATTTCCCATGGAATTCATGTTTCTTACAACATAACCCCTCTCCACATCCTAGCTTTGGGCTATAGAAAAGAAGTGGCTTATCTGTTGCTGGGGAGTCCCACTGATTCTGCTGGTGCCACAAAGCTCATATTCACCAAAGAAGAACCATCTGTGCTGACAGTGACCCCAAAGCCAAGTTATGCTTAATACATGCTAGGATTGTTCCAAATCTTTTGCAGACATAGCTTACTAAATTCTCAAAGCAATCCTTCCTTCCATGTATTATTGTTATTATATTTCATGAATCTACTGAAATTTGTAGAGCTATTAAGGATCTGAGTACAGATTTGAGCCCAGGCAGTCAAGCCCCAGATCTGTTCATAGTTACTTTTCTATGTCTATCATATGAGCTTTGACTCATCTGGTCCATCTTGTTTCCTTCTGCCCTTGGAACTAGAGACAGAACTTGAAAGGGCAGGTAACTCAGCAGAACCAAGTTGATTTTGTTAAAAAGATTGCCCAGCTGCAGGTCCAACGAGCATTGCTCTTTCCTCTGAAATTGCTCCTTATGAGCAAGATGTGGGCCTGGAATTTCCCAAGGCTGTGTTTTTCAACTCATGGAGAAAAGTTGCCTTCCATAGATGCCAGCACAGACAAAGATAAGTTATGCAAAAGAGAGAAAGAAAAAGACCTGGTGGTCTAGGGACCAGACCAGCCTGAACTTCCCACAGAGGGATAACAAACTCCTTTTGTAAGCATGAACTGTTTTGATATGGTAATGTGGTACTTGCCACTTTAAGGGACTTGACAAAGGAAAATGCAGAGTAAATGCAGGCAAGAGAAAGTACAAGTGCTCACATTTAAACATATACAAAATGACATCGACAGAAGCTCACATTATAGCCATGTAACTGAGACCCTAAAAGACCTGACATCTGTGCTGACAGTGACCCCAAAGCCTGTTCAGACAGATATTTCCATACTGAAGCTATAAATCAGAGAAAGAGTAGATGAGAAAACCTGTTGAGCAGACCAGCTTACCATTCTGTGCCATGGACCACTGCCAGAGAACTTCTGTGCTAGCTAAGGTTCGCTTCTACAATATCCAAAATCAACTCCCATAACCTAGTACATAGATGAAAACAACCTCAGAGCACAGAGACCATGGGCTATCCTTCTAAAATACACAGGCTATAGACACAATTAGGAAGTTCAATTACTATCACATTTAGTCTTTGTTTACCTGGTCTTACAATGAATGCTTAATCTTGGGCAGTTCAAGACAGGCCCCAAGACCAAAAGTTTAAAAACCACTTCAATTGTTAGAATTGTTAAAATTCAAAACCAAAACCAAAACAAACAAACAAACAAAAAACCCACTCATGATGTTATCCCTTAAATACTTTGTATGAATATCTATTTGCACAAAAATAGAATTATTGTATAATATGAATTTATTTTTATTTTTTATTGGTTGTTCAAAACATTAGAGAGCTCTTGATATATCATATTTCATACATTTGATTCAAGTGGGTTATGAACTCCCATTTTTACCCCAATTACAGACTGCAGAGTCACATCGGTTACACATCCACATTTTTACATAATGCCATAATAGTGACTGTTGTATTCTGCTGCCTTTCCTATCCTCTACTATCCCCCCTCCCCTCCCCTCCCATCTTCTCTCTCTACCCCATCTACTGTAATTCATTTCTCTCCTTGTTTATTTTCCCATTCCCCTCACAACCTCTTATATGTAATGTTGTATAACAATAAGGGTCTCTTTCCATTTCCATGCAATTTCCCTTTTCTCTCCCTTTCCCTTCCACCTCATGTCTCTGTTTAATGTTAATGTTTTCCTCCTCCTGCTCTTCCTCCCTGCTCTGTTCTTAGTTGCTCTCCTTATATCAAAGAAGATATTTGGCATTTGTTTTTTAGGGATTGGCTAGCTTCACTTAGCATATTCTGCTCTAATGCCATCCATTTCCCTGCAAATTCCATGATTTTGTCATTTTTTAGTTCTGTGTAATACTCCATTGTATATAAATGCCACATTTTTTTATCCATTCATCTATTGAAGGGCGTCTAGGTTGGTTCCACAGTCTAGCTATTGTGAATTGTGCTGCTATGATCATTGATGTGGCAGTATCCCTATAGTACGCTCTTTTAAGGTCCTCAGGCAATAGTCCGAGAAGGGTGATAGCTGGGTCAAATGGTGGTTCCATTCCCAGCTTTCCCAGGAACCTCCATACTGCTTTCCAAATTGACCGCACCAATTTGCAGTCCCACCAGCAATGTACAAGTGTACCCTTTTCCCCACATCCTCACCAGCACTTATTGTTGTTTGACATCAGAATGGCTGCCAATCTTACTGGAGTGAGATGGTATCTTAGGGTGGTTTTGATTTACATTTCTCTGACTGCTAGAGATGGTGAGCATTTTTTCATGTACTTGTTAATTGATTGTATGACCTCCTCTGAGAAGTGTCTTTTCAGGTCCTTGGCCCATTTGTTGATTGGGTTATTTGTTATCTTATTGTTTATTTTTTTGAGTTCTTTGTATATTCTGGATATTAGGGCTCTATCTGAAGTGTGAGGGGTAAAAATTTGTTCCCAGGATGTAGGCTCCCTATTTACCTTTCTTATTGTTTCTCTTGCTGAGAAAAAACTTTTTAGTTTAAGTAAGTCCCATTTGTTGATTCTTGTTATTAACTCTTGTGCTATGGGTATCCTATTAAGGAATTTGGAGCCCGACCTGACAATATATAGATCAGAGCCAACTTTTTCTTTATCAGGCGCAGAGTCTCTGATTTGATATCAAGCTCTTTGATCCATTTTGAGTTAACTTTTGTGCATGGTGAGAAAAAGGGGTTTAGCTTCATTTTGTTGCATATGGATTTCCAGTTTTCCCAGAACCATTTGTTGAAGATGCTATCCTTCCTCCATTGCATGTTTTTAGCCCCTTTATCAAATATAAGAAAGTTGTAACACTGTGGATTAGTCTCTGTGTCCTCTATTCTGTACCATTGATCCACACGCCTGTTTTGGTAGCAGTACCATGCTGTTTTTGTTACTATTGCTCTGTAGTACAGTTTGAAATCTGGTATCACTATACCTCCAGATTCACACTTCCTGCTTAGAATTGCTTTTGCTATTCTGGGTCTTTTGTTTTTCCATATGAATTTCATGATTGCTTTATCTATTTCTACAAGAAATGCCATTGAGATTTTGATTGGCATCGCATTAAACCTGTAGAGAACTTTTGGTAATATCGCCATTTTGATGATGTTAGTTCTGCCTATCCATGAACATGGTATATTTTTCCATCTTCTAAGATCTTCTTCTATCTCTCTCTTTAGGGTTCTGTAGTTTTCATTGTATAAATCTTTCACCTCTTTTGTTAGGTTGATTCCCAAGGTTTTTTTTTTTTTTTTTTTGAGGATATTGTGAATGGAGTTGTTTTCCTTATTTCCATTTCAGAAGATTTGTCGCTGATATACAGGAATGCCTTTGATTTATGCGTGTTGATTTTATATCCTGCCACTTTGCTGAATTCATTTATTAGTTCTAGTATTTTCTTTGTAGACCCTTTTGGATCTTCTAGGTATAGAATCATGTCATCTGCAAATAGTGATAATTTAAGTTCTTCTTTTTCTATTTTTATCCCTTTAATTTCTTTTGTCTGTCTAATTGCTCTGGCTAGTATTTCAAAAACTAAGTTGAATAGAAGTGGTGAGAGAGGGCATCCTGTCTTGTTCCAGATTTTAGAGGGAATGCCTTCAGTTTTTCTCCATTTAGAAGGATGCTAGCCTGAGGCTTTGCATATATAGCTTTTACAATGTTGAGGTAAGTTCCTGTTTTCCCTAGTTTTTCTAGTGTTTTGAACATAAAGGGATGCTGTACCTTGTTGAATGCCTTTTCTGCATCTATCAAGATGATCATATGGTTCTTATCTTTAAGTCTATTGATGTGGTGAATAACATTTATTGATTTCGGTATATTGAACCATTCTTGCATCCTAGGGATGAATCCTACTTGATCATGGTGAACAATTTTTTTGTTGTGTTTTTGTATCCGGATCAGGGTGATGTTGGCCTCATAGAATGAATTTGAAAGAGCTCCTTCTTTTTCTATTTCTTGAAATAGCTTGAAAAGTATTGGTATTAATTCTTCTTTGAAGGTTTTGTAAAACTCCGCTGTATACCCATCCAGTCCAGGACTTTTCTTGGTTGGTAGTCTTTTGATGGCTTCTTATATTTCTTTCTGTGTTATTGGTCTGTTTAAATTGTGTGTGTCTTCCTGACTCAATCTGGGCAGATCATAAGACTTAAGAAATTTATCGATATCTTCACTCTCTTCTATTTTATTTAAAGTATTTCTAATTATCTTCTGTATTTCTGTGGTGTCTGTTGTGATATTGCCTTTTTCATCCCGTATGTTAGTAATTTGAATTCTCTCTCTTCTTCTCTTCATTAGCTATGTGGCTAAAGGTCTGTTGATCTTATTTATTTTTTCGAAGAACCAACTTTTATTTTTATTAATGTTTTCAATGTTTTTTTTGGTTTCAATTTCATTGATTTCTGCTCTGATTTTAATTATTTCTTGTCTTCTACTACATTTGCTGTTGTTTTGCTCTTCCTTTTCTAGGGTTTTGAGATGAAGTGTGAGTTCGTTTATTTGTTGGTTTTTTCTTTTTTTGAGGAATGAACTCCAGGAAATGAATTTCCCTCTTAAAACTGCTTTCATTGTGTCCCATAGTTTCTGGTATGTTGTGTCTGTATTGTCGTTTATCTCTAAGAATTTTTTTATTTCCTCCTTTTTGTCCTCTGTAACCCTTTGATCACTCAGTAACATATTGTTCATTTTCCAGGTGATGCAGGATTTTTCCTTCCCTTTTTATCATTGATTTCCAGTTTCATTCCATTATGATCAGAAAAGGTGCATGGTGTTATCTCCACACCTTAATATTTACTGAGAGTTGCCCTATGGCATAGTATATGGTCTATCTTTGAGTAGGATCCATGTGCTGCTGAGAAGAACATGTATCCACTTGATGATGGTTGATATATTCTATATATGTCAGTTAAGTCTAGGTTATTGATTGTGTTATTGAGTTCTATAGTTTCTTTATTCAGCTTTTGTCTGGAGGATCTGTCTAATGGTGAGAGAGGTGTGTTGAAGTCACCCATAATTATTGTGTTGTGGTCTATTTGACTCTTGAACTTGAGGAGAGTTTGTTTTATGAACGTTGCCGCACCACTGTTTGATGCATACAAATTGATAATTGTTATGTCTTGTTGGTGGATGGTCCCTTTTAACAGTATATAGTGTCCTTCTTTATCCCTTTTGATTAACTTAGGTTTGAAGTTGGTTTTATTCAATATGAGTATGGTGACTCCTGCTTGCTTCTGAGGGCCATGTGAGTGGTATGATTTTTCCCAACCTTTCACCTTCAACCTGTGTATGTCTTTTACTATCATATGAGTCTCCTGAAGGCAGCATATTGTTGGATCTATTTTTTTAATCCAGGTTACTAGCCTATGTCTCTTGATTGGTGAATTTAAGCCATTAACATTTAAGGTTACTATTGAAATATGGTTTGTTCTTCCAGTCATGTTTATTTATTTATTTTAGTTTGGCTCATTTTTCCTTTTTGGTTATATTTTTTTTTCTTCCCTTTACTGAGTTACCTCCCACTGTTAGTTTTGTGTGCTGTCTTTCAATTCCTCTTCTAGTAGTATTTTGCTCAAAATGCCATGCAGTGCTGGTTTTCTGACTGCAAATTCTTTTTACCTTTGTTTATCATGAAATATTTTAATTTCATTGTCAAATCTGAAGCTTAATTTTGCTGGATACAGTATTCTTGGTTGGAATCCATTATTTTTCAGTGTTTGAAATACTTGTTCTAGGATCTTCTCGCTTTCAAAGTCTGTGATGAAAAATCAGCCATTAACCTAATTGGTTTACCCCTGAATGTAATCTGCCTCCTTTCTCTTGTCACTTTTAATATTCTCTCCTTGTTCTGTATGTTGGATATCTTCATAATTATGTGTCTTGGAGTTGGTCTATTATGGTTTTGAATGTTTGGGGTCCTGTATGGTTCCAGGATTTGGCAATCCATTCCATCTTTCATATCTCGGAAGTTTTCTAGGATTATTTCATTTAATAGGTTGTCCATTCCTTTGGTTTGAACCTCTATAGCTTCTTCTATCCCAATGACTCTCAAGTTTGTTTTTTTATGACATCCCATATCTCTTGGATGGATTGCTCATGATTTCTTAGCATCCTTTCTGTTTTGACTATATTCTTTTCAAGTTGATAAACTTTGTCTTCATTATCTGATGTTCTGAATTCTACTTGATCTAGTCTATTTGTAATATTCTTGTTTTAGTTCTTAATTTGGTTTTTGGTTTCCTGCATTTCTAGGATTACTGTTTGATTTTTTTAAAAAATCTATATCTCCTAGTAGAGCTCGTTCTTTACCATTCAAATCTGTTTGTTTAATTCGTTTTCAAAATATACTTTCATTGCTTGGACTTGCTGTCTCATGTCTTCTCTAATATTCCATTCCATCTGAGTTAGGTATGCCTTGAGTTCTTTCTCTGTCCATTTTTCTGATGCCTCTACGTCCTCCTGTAGATTTAAGTTGTCCTGCATTGTTTGTACTCCTTTTTTTCTTTGTTTTTTCATGATGTTCACGATACTTTCCAGCTCTGTTTGACTGTTGTGTTTCTGCTTTCTCCTAGAAATTTCTTTTGGTTTTGTATATCTCTGTTGTCTATCCTTTGAGGTGGGAGAATATGTCTAGAAATGTTGGGCTTTATTGTACTTTAAAGCTGATTCATTCAATTCATATAAGGCTTCTAGGTTCTGTATGCATATAGTGATTTGTTGTCTGTTCTTAGGACTTTAGGTTAGGTGCTATGATGGTATGAGGGTTAGTATGCCTTGGCTACTTTAGAAGATTGCTGTACTGAAGGGGAATACTAACCGTCAATTGGATCAGGATGTTGGTAGTAGCTAGGTATTTAGAAGCCCTATAGACAGCCTCAAAACATTCACCTATTTGCATTTAGACAATTACATGTAATGGAAGACATAATGCTTGAGATGAAAGTTGGGGGGTAGGGGAAGGAAGGTGCTCTTAAAAAGAAAGAAGGAGAGAGAGATAGATAGATTAGAGGAGAACAGAAATAACAATAAAACTTGAAACAGGAAAGAAAGAAAGAAGGAAAAGGGGAGAAAATAACAAAAAGAGAAAAAAAGAAAAAAAAATTGAAGTCTTAGAGATCCATTTTCGTCTCTTCCAGTATGTGCAGCTGTGCCCTCTGAGCCGAGCTTCTTCTCTCTATGTGCCGATAGCAATCCCTGTAAGGTGGCTCCTGGGGGTCTCTCAATTCTGTTAGTCCAGAGCCGTTTCACTTCTCCGGCCCCTCCCCCCTTCCTCCTGCCAGCCAGCCAGCCAGGTCCTGTTCACCGGAGGCGGTTCCCCGAACATTTGGTTACACTTGCAGCCCCACCGTGTGTCCAATTTCTCGAATGACTGAGCACTCACTCTGTCATTCATCTAAGCCCCAGTGCTGTTGTGTGGTGATCTGGGAACCAACAGTTTAATTTTTCCGGACCCCTTTGGTGGACATGCCCCCGGAAACTGGCAGCTAAGACCTTAGGTGTCGCCACTGGTGGTAAGGGGAGTTGGGGATCGGGAATCCCCTCTGCTTCCCTACAGACACACCCCCGAATATATTCCCAAGGTTTCCTGGCTGCTTGTATCTGGTGGGGGTGGGAGTCACACACCTGCTAAAGTGAATTCTGCTGGGAAGAAATTCCGTTAGTTGACCTCCAGTGATGTCACCTCTCTGCTCTGGCAGACCCCAGGCTCCTTGCTGGAGTGTCCAAAGGGAGGGTGGGACTAGTCTATCTATGGTTGGTTTCAGTTCCCAGTTCGCTATTTCATGAAGTCCTGGCTAGCGACCTCTTCCTAGAATCCCTGCACCGCTGAGCCTCGCCTCAGTGGCAGTTTTTCTTGTTCTTGACAAAGATGGTGTTCTTACTGTAAATCAACTTCCTTTTGTGATCCAGGTGTGTTGTTCATCATCCTATCCTGTTGCTCAGCGGTCACAGCTACTTGGGTGCAAAGTAATTGGTGTACAAGAGAACCATTTTTGGATTCATTGATTCCTTTGTGTCCTCATTTATACAGTAAATATCTTCTGAGCACTTATTGTTTGCAAAGAATGGTAGAGAATACAAGGGCTAGGCAGATAAGAATCCTGCCTACAGGAAGCTTTTCATAAACTAGGGAGAGAAAATATGCACCCAAAATCACCATTAAAATAGGACAGAGCAGAGATCTGCCAATGGAAGAGGAACAAAAAGGACTGGGGGAATTCAACAGGTGGAGAGCTGGCATCTGGCTTGGGAATCAGATAAGATTCTTCAGACAAGGTATATTCCTGGTGGACCTTCACCACGGGTTGGATGGGCTGCAGAGGGTCCCTGAGTAGAAACCATTACTGTCAGCTCCAAGGGATAGGACACAAGTGAGAAAAGGGCTCTTTTGTGAAGGGGACAACAGGGAATAAGCTTTGAAAGGGAAAGGTGGAAGGCTTTGAATGCCAGGTGGAAGCTAAATTAAAACAAAATGGTAACTTTTTAATCCTATGTAGACCAGATTATCCCTATACCACTTTTATCCATAAGCATTTTAATATTTGATTCTTCTAGACAGTACAGCTATCTAAAAACAGAAAGACTAAATTGGATTTAAAACAGATCTAAGATCTCAGTAGCACCAATATTCCCTTTTCTGCTGCAAACAGGAAATACCTAATGCCATTCAGGAATGAATTAAATATATGAACTAATTTTCTCATTGATTCCATTTGGAGAAATACTTTGGAAGCAAGTTCACAAGCAGGTTTCTGAGCCTATTGGTGGAGAAGAAGGTTAGCATTATGTTTCAGGCCCTGCCTGCTAATTTACTGATATAAAACATTTCATGCCGAGCAGCAGGCCTTTAGGCCTGTGAATTGAAGAAAGATGATAGTGAACAACCATGCATGCTGAGTTTTCTCCATTGGTTATGCTTTAACAGTCCAAATGATCCATCAGCTTTCAGATTTCAGTTCTGAATCTGGAGCTTTGTGTTTATTCTTCAAAATAATGGTCTTCTGAGTTATTGTTCATTTCTTATCAATAGGCTGGGCCTCACCTTACTCAGTCACCACCATTTTCTACTTTTGCACAGCACAGGGTGGTTTGGAGGTGGGCCACTCATAGCAAGTGCCCCTCTGCCCCTTCATCTATCAATTCTGGAATAATAAAATAATCTATTTCTCTAACTAACCAAAGTTCTATGAAGGCAATTCTATCATCCAAACAGCATCTGATATTCTTCTGAGACTTCAGAAATGAGTAATGAAACCCATTGCCCACAGCTCAATTTGGGACAAAAATCACATAAACTTTGGGCTAAAGCTGAGATATTTTTCCAGTAGCCTAAGTCACTGCTGATTAGTTATATCCCCATGGCAGTGGAGGAAGCAAAATTGTTCAAACCACAGATTCCATCTTTCAAGTAAATAGTTTATAGTCAAAACTACTCCAGGTATACTGTGGCTTCACACATAGTATCCTGTTTAATCTTCACAACATGTCACATTATCAATATTTTCATTGCAGGTGGAAAAACTGAGACTCAGTGATCTAAGTAATTGTTCAAGGCCTCATGGCTAATAAGCAGCTGAACCAGAGTTTGACCCCAGGTCTTGTCACTTTCAAAGTCAGATGGCAGCTGAACCAGCCCCCGAGCACCCGGGTATTCTCTCCTTCCTTTGTGTTCACGCGGAGGGAGAAGGGGGAGGTCGCTCTGTCTGATTCCCGCCGCCTTTGCCTGGTCTGCTGGAAGTGCGGCTGGGAAGGCGGGAGCCCAGGGGAGGGTGCGGGGAGCTGGCGGGGCGGCTCGGGGCTGCCCGGGCGCCCTGGTCCCAACAGCGCACGGGGAAGCGTGGACGGCAGTGAGACTCGGCTAGAGCCAGGATCAACCACCCCGGCCACCCCTCGGCCTCCCTAGGATCCCAGCTAGCCCCGGACACCTGGAGAAAAACGTGGAAAGGCACGGAGAGGGACGGAAACCACAAATAAATAGCGGCGGCGGCAGCAGCGCATCATCTGGTGGAGCAGGAACTGCAGGCAGAGTCCGGAGGCTGGTGCTTTCTGTGCGTCCCCAGGACTTTGCCATGGGCTGGGGGCCCAGGAGGCTGCGAGCAGCCGGGCAAGGGCAGCAGCAGTGGTGCTCTCACCAGGGCTGAGCGAGCAGAGATGCGCGGGGCGTGGGAAGATGGCAGCGTCCAGCAACTCTAGCCTGTCCGGCTCCTTAGTATCCTCTGGTGAGTTTCAACTCGTCGGGCGCGGTTGCGGCGCGGGGTCTTGCACCCTGCACCCCAGGGTGGAGAAAGCCTACCTGTGGCCATCTTGCCCTCTCACTGGGAGTCGTCGGGGCGGGCGCCCATAGCACCTCGGCGGCTGATATCTGACAGTGAAGAGGTGGGAGAGCAGTGGCTCCCTTAGTGTATGGGCGCTGGAGTATAGGGGCTTGGGGCACAGCGGGCAAGTGGCAAAAGGAGCAGGGCAGGCTCTCACTTTCTGGCGCAGCTGGAGCGGGGGCTGGCGGGTCGGGGAAGGGTTAGGGTGAAACTGGGCACCCAGACCTGTTTGCGGTGCTGCACCCGCTACCTTGGATACCCAAATCTGAAGCAGAGGGGAGCAGACCCTCGCTCCTCGCAGACTTGGTTTTCTTTCTTTGTTTCAGAAATTAGCTCCATGAAGACACTCGCTTGGTGCATGGGTTTGAGATAGTAGCAATAAAGAGATTGTGCCTTTCTGGTCCTGATTCAAGTGAGCGAGGGGAAGGGAGGTCCAGCCCTGCCTCTGACTCTTGGCACATTTACGTGTGTGTGTAAAAATTTCCTGTGTTACTTCTTAGACATTTTCTCAATATTTTGTAATTTCACTTTCAAGGTGTATCCCAACCCCCTTTTAAGTATGGCTGGGCAAAGGGAGGGCTTCTTTCAGCTTTTCTATGGTTGATCAGCAGGTCTAATTGAAGAGAAAAAAATTGCTAATGAATCCGAAGGAGTAGGAATCAATAGAAGCAGCCCCACTGGTTTCTGAGTATGACAGGTTTCTAATCAGAGTGGTGCATTATGCAGAATTCCTCTACCTCTCTGGTCATTGAAAACTTTAATAACAAACCTTAAAGGAATAGCTGATAAGATATTTAGCATGGTATACAATATTTAAGGGTCAAGATCTGAAAGTCCTATGGGAAATGCTCAATTGTCCCGACCGGCAGGACACATCAGGGAGGGCGGCGAACCTAGGCCGGGAAGAATGAAGGGACAAGAGACACGAGAGATGACAGCAAGACAGGAATTCTGCTCAAGCTGCAAACTTTCATTGTTCACACAGAGGTATTTATATGCTGGGGATGGGGAAACTCTCTTATTGGCAGTTGCTGGATGTCTGCACAAGGTGAGATAACCGCAGGATGTTTCAGGAAGACAGATGGCTGCAGGATGTCTCCCAGGCAGGATGTCTCCCAGCTGGCTGTTTCTTGTAAGTGTCAGGCTATTCTTTGAAGGAGAACTTCATTCTAGCCCTGACACTAAATATAGTAATATTGTATTATGTCATATTTTATTCCTTTATATTACCCCAAAATTAAACTCTCAGGAAAAAATATCCTTTTTAAAGGTCTTGAGCAGCAGGCCAGGCATAAAGGGAACCACATCCCTAGATGTGTAACTAATTAAATCATAAATGAAAGGTGAGTTTAACTAAGGTGCAATTGTGAGGTGGCACAAGGTGGTCTCTAGAAAGCCATCTGCTATCTTTCTTGGCAAGTTCAGTTCCAGGGAAATGGCACTTTTTTTTTTATCTATCACTGCCAACTAATATAAAACAGTATTGTTAGGTATATCATATAGTTCAAGTTTCTGGTAGTAGCAGCCAATGGGGCAGAACAGTCATATCTTATTAAGAGCAGCAACAAGTTGACCGCCTGTTGGTTTAATTCTGAGAACTCAGCAAATGCTATAACTTATTTTTAGTACCCTCAAACCACTGCTGCTGCACTTCAATTCATTTTGGTTGACTAACATTGAATTTAAAATACAGTGATGTTGGCTTCCTATTAGCATATGGTTCTCCCTCTCAGAAAGCTGCCCACTCAAAAGTGAGCTGGTAGGGGAGAGATGGCAAAGGGAAAGAAGAATGGAGGAAGGACAAGGAAGATAGTACTATCATGCAATTTACTGGTGGCATAAATTGCAGAAATGCTGTGGCATCAGAATTTTCAGATCTTTAAATAGCTTAAGAAACCTGATTGAAAATCCTATCCCAGCCCTTGGAAGAATATGTTGGTTTAAGGCAATACACTATAAGCTTTGGATGATGGGAATTGCTTTGAAGATAGGGTAGGGATGCTTCTGATGGTTCTTTTTGCTGCTTTATGTATCACTGTTTTTAATACTAGCAGAAACTAAGAAATTGCATGAAAGCTGAAATTCAGAAAAGTGGACATGGATTGTTATTTGGTGTGAATCAACCTATCCTGTATATTGGCTCATTCACCAATCCATGAGGCACTTTGTCTTGAGAAATACAGAATTATAGTTCCTCTTAAGAACATTTACTATTGTGTGGATCATGAATAATTCAGAGTATGCAAGCAATTCACACCTGTGAGAGGTGTTGGGCAGGAAAGAATAGAGCCTGCTTGTCTCAGCAGCTGTGTGCTCTCGGGCAAAGGCCAGAATCTGAAAAATAAGACAACTTCATCAACCTATTAATCAGCATATTCCAGGGCCTGCTTTGTGCCTGGTAGTCCTGTATAATCCTCAGCGTCAAAGAGGTTAAGTGAGGAAGATAATTCTAGGATTCCTTTTATCTCTGATGTTCTGTAATCAGTGTCTTTGAATTTTGGCTCCACCATTGACCAGCTGGGTATCTTGGTGGTATCTTGTTTGAGCCTCAGTTTTCTCTTCCATAAATGAGGCTAATACTATTAATAGGGCTATTTAACAGGAGATTCAGATAAGTGGGGATTCAGATAAGGAGTGTAGAGTATTTAGTAGGGGGGTTGGTACTTATTAAGTTTTTGGTGCAAAAAAAATCTTGTCTTTTGAGAGATGAAAAGAGGGTGCTCATTGTCTTAGACTTTGGGTGCAGAAATGAGTCCAACACATATGAAATCTGCTTCTTCCATTGTAAGCTAAATTTGATCTTGAGTTTTGGGCTCCATTAAACAAGCATTTATTGAGCCTCTTCAAGGTTTCAGTCATAATTTTTTGAGTGTTTGGTCTGGAAAGATGAATAAGATTCTTCCCCTTACCATGGGCAACAGAGATGGACAAGCAAAGAACAACATATGTTCCAGTTCAATCAAGTCAATTTTGTGGAGCAGAGTACAGGGGAAGGAACTGATTGCCTCAGTTTGGAGCAGCCATTGAGGGTGACATATGAATCCGGCCTTGAAGGATGAGTAGGTTTTTTCATACCAATAGAGGGAAAGGCATTTCTGAAGAGGGAAGAGCTTAGGCAAAAGCCTGGATATGGGGAAGTTCATGGCCTTATTCAGGTTCCTTAGGGCTTTGATCCTTTTCCTTTGGAGGGGGGTACTCTTGCCTGGCAGTCATGATGATTGGTCCATAGGCAACAGCATGCATAGGCTTTCTTTCTGTTTAGGTAGCAGTAGGTTCCATGGAACAGGAAGCCCCAGGACATAGTTGGACCATGGAGCACTAGAAAAGGAACAGTTGATTCTGTAGTATCCATCACAGGCCGAGGGGATCTCAACATGGCTAAGCTTTTCTTAGAGAAAAGGCTGCAGGAGCTTTAGATTTGGTTGTGCTTGTACAAAGAGTACAACTCTAATAATTTACTCAGTATTAAGCTCAAAGTCATCTGATTTTGCTAAGGATAGTGTCTCGCTTGCTGTTGTTTAACTACATCATCCAAGTGTGTCGTTTATTCCGAATTACCAACTGAGAGATAACAAATGAAATAATCGGGTTAAAATTAATTTAAAAATATATTTTCTGAGAACTCTTCAGAAATTTTCTTCTGGAATATTCAATTAGATATAAGAGAAATTGCTGTGCCTTTGTTTTAATGATAACTGTTGGTAATTCAATTGCACAATCACCTAGATTGGCAGGAAGGTTTGATTGCTTTCATTATTGCAAAAAAAAAAAAAAAAAGAAAAAAAGAGAGGGACAGAGAGAGAGAGAGAAAATTCCTTATCCTTAAGCTTTTAATCTTGCCTGTGGTACTTGATTATATTCTGAAATAATCAATGGATGATTTGAAAAACAGTTTTCTTAATAATCATGGGTTACATTTGCTTTTATAATTGAAATAGGAACTTTGGGGGCATTAGTGATGTGATTGTCAAATGGATCATTTCACTGAGTCAAGAAAAAAATGAACCCAAGCAAAGTAGTAAGTAAATGAAATATTCCCAGTAACTGAACAAGGTAGAATATTAAATATTAAAAAGACCCCCAGGATAAGAAGTTAATATTTTGAAAACACACGTACACAATATTATAAAAATGAAGTTGATGCAGACTTTTTAAATTAAAATGCAAATGGAAAAAGGTAAAACTCAACATTGTGTGCAAAGTCATCAAAACATTAATTGGGAAAAGAACATTCCTGAATGTTTTGAGGTATTTTATTTATTTATATGGATTTATACAGCAGTATTGGGGGCCAGGTAAATAATGCTATTTTCTGGATCATACTGGCATTGACCCTAGACATGATAGGTTGTGACCAGTGACAAGTCTTCCATATTCCTAATGCAGAAGGCAAAACTAAACTATAGTAATTCTGAAAAGACTTGTGTATGTGTAATTAGAAACTCAGTGGGTCCAATACTATAAAACCATATCGCTTAAATAAACACACTGAGAAGTTCTCGTTTGGGGCTTTGGATTCTCCAGAAGTTTTCTTCTGGAATATTCAACTATGTGTGAAAGAAATTGCTTTACCTTTGTTTTAATGATAACTGTTGGAAACTAAATTTCACAATTACATAGATTGGCAGGAAGACTTGATTACCTTTTCTTCATTTTAAATCATGTGCACAAAAATTCTGTTTTAAAGCATTGTAAATAACATTGCAAAGTTAAAATTAACCCTGAGAGAGAAATCACTCACTCAGATGAGGATCATGGGTCCTTATTTTGCTGGTGGCCTTTCCATGCTCATTTTCGTGCCTTCACTGTCAATTTGTAGTAACTCAGAAGAATCCAGGAATACAGAATCTGAGAAGTAAAAATACTTGTTTTGAGTGTATTTGTTATGTTTTGACTCTTTCTTTTAATTTTTTTTTAGTTGCAGATGGACCCATAACTTCATTTAGTTATTTTTATGTGATGCAGAGGATGGAACCAGTGCTTCACACATGCTAGACAAGCTCTCTGCCACTGAGACCTCGCCCCAGCCCCTATGGTTTGAATCTTAAATGCCCTCCAAAGGCTACCTGATAAAGGCTTGATCCCTAGGGTGGTTCTATAGGCAGATGACAGAAACTTTGGGAGATGGGGCCTGGAGAAGGAAGTTGAGTCATTGGGGGGTGTGGCTTTGAAGGACCTTGACCCCTCTCTCTGTCTTTGCTCCCCCCAACAAGAGGTAAATGGACCTTTTCTGTCACATGTGGCCCACCATAATGTTCTGCATTACTGTAGGTGCAAAAGCAATGAGGCCAAGTGACTGTGGACTAGAACTTCTGAAATTGGGAGCCAAATTAATTCTTTCCTCCTTTAAGTTGATTTGTTTCAGGGGTTTTGTCGCAGTGGTGGAGAGCTAACACAATGTTGCATATTTGCAGTGTTTGACAAGGGGCCCCCTGATGTATGTGTTTTGCTGAAATGTGGACCCCCCCACTAATCCTATGAAATGTATTGGATGAATCTGTCATTTGTTCCACTTTTGAGGGATGCCAACACCAGGTATTTTCCAAGGTCAATCTGTGTATGGTTCATCTGGACATTGTGTTCTGTGGCCTGCTACCTGGGGCCTGGCCTGAGTGAGAGCCCTGCTGAGGGCCGTCTGCTGCTCTGTAGGGTCTTCTGTTTGTGCCCAATAGTGAAAATAAGTGGACATTTGGTTTGGAAAAACCTGTACACAAGCAGTATCACATTGGTATGTTTTAGAATAGAGTTTTCTACCAGAAGATCCAGATTCTTGCCAAGACAGATACAGAGAAAGAAAATTGGACGTAATGCCAGATAGGCTTATGATTAATAGCACCCACCTATCACCTCTTGGTCATTTATCTTTTATGAGTGCATTTGCATCACATGACTTCTGAAATGTCATTTAATTTTCAAAACAAATGAGTTTCTCTTCACTTTCTTTCTCTATTTCTTTCCTTTCCTCTTGTCTTCCCTTTCTTCCTTCCAGATATCTTTCCTTTTCATTTTCCTTTCTTCTCTTCCCTCTTTCCTTTCCCTTTTCCTTTCTCTTTTCCTTTGCTTCTTCCTCTCCCTCTTTCTTTTCCTCCTTTCTTTTTCCCTACCCCCAAGCTGTTATTTGTCTGTTTTCTGTTTAGGGATATTTTCATAAATTTTGCATTTGGTTTACTTTGTTGTGAACATTTCCAAACCCTGGAGCACCCTGCTGTCTCTCTTTCCATTTGGCATGTGGGAAAGGAAGTACTCATGGATTCAAGTGAGAGGGTTAAGATGGGCACCTGTGACATAAAACACTGACGTGTCTCAAAGTTACTAACAAATGCAAAATTTTATTTAAAGCCTCCATAGGTAGAGTAAGCCAGCTTGTATTAAATATGTGCTGACCCTAGAGGTTGTCAGATCTGCTAGGGACTTCTGTGACTGTCCACTGAGGTCTGAGGCACAAGTTCTGGGATAGGAGCATTTTCACGAGGTGAGATAATTTCCTGCTGTGCACCTCGGGTAAGCCAGCCACCAGCTGCTTGTGCAAATAACCTGATTTCTTCCTCATTTATAATTAATCATATACCTTTGTGGGAGTTTATCTTTGAACACAGTATGGCAGAATTACAGCATCACGTTATTTCTGATGTTTGGCCTGCTAACATCATACACTCTCACCCCTTTTTCAGTGTAAAATTAACAGCATAAAGTATTGTTTTAAATCAACCAATGTTTAAATTGCCTTCACTCTTTATACAAGCTAGACTGATAGGTCTAGAATGAGGAGGATGATGTTTAATAGATTTTAACACTGTGTAAGTAAGATCAGGATCCCAGGTACTCAGGACCCTCTAGTGCCTCTCAGCTAGTTGCTGGTGGAACTAGAGCCAGAGCTGTCATCTGGGTCCCAGGCTCCCATAACATCAGTTCTCCAACCTCCTTCCTGGCTTACCCCAGAGAGTAGCATCATCCTTAGAGAATTTGTTGTGTATTTCTTTCCATGTCTGGATTCATGAAGGCTGTTCTGTTTAATTATTTAATACTTTCTAGAAAGAAGTCATAAAGTGCCTTGTGTTTTAAATGGGTCTTAGATCTTAAAGCTGTTGTGCCTATGGAGGCCCAGAGATTTAAGTGAGCCAGGCCTGCCCCAACTATAGAGCTCTGTGTCTACAACTAGAGCCACTAGCCACAGGAGGCTACTTACATTTAAATTTAAAAAAAGAAAAAGAAAATCATTTCTTTGTTTGCATTAGGCACACTGTGAGTGCTCAAC
This sequence comes from Callospermophilus lateralis, assembly GCF_048772815.1. Lineage (NCBI taxonomy): Eukaryota > Metazoa > Chordata > Mammalia > Rodentia > Sciuridae > Callospermophilus > Callospermophilus lateralis. Next base: position 3,681,156 of record NW_027514713.1, on the reverse strand, counting down.
AGCACACATGGCCGATGGCTATCATATTGGACTATGCAGATATAGAAAATTTTTATCACTGGGAAGAAAATTCTGTGGAACAGCACTGGTGTAGTTTTAAGACAGAGACCTAAGCAAAATGAACAAGCTAAGGATTGATCAAAGGCTCTCTTATTTCAGTGTTTGTTCCTTTTGCTCTCTAGCTTATATTTCATTAATTTCACAAACTGACTTTAAGAAAATATCATTTGTTTTATAACTTTGAGGGAAACTCTGGAATGACAGCTGGAGAATGATGCTTGTAACAATAATTAAATGTCTGTAAAACTCCTCTAGTCTTGAGGCTTGATTCAAGTTTAAAAAAAAAAAGGTGTGCTGTTTCCCTAATGGTAACTCAATTTCTTCTTGAAATAAACCCAGTGAGTTGTAATTTCACCCTCCAAAAGGAAAAACGTGTCCATGTCCAGAAAAAGTTTGGATCTTACAATTGTATCTCTTCCAACACATCATAAAGAAAATAGGAAAATTGTGAATGTGTGGACTGAGGTTGCTATGGCACATACAAGCATGTTATTTAAAAGAGATTTTCTACCAACCTGGCCATCAGAGAACAGTTTGGCTAAAAGTATTTTGCTTTGACAAAAGGCCCACATACAGGGCAAAGTGAATGCATTGTTGTTGTTGTTTTTTTTAGAAAATAAAGTTGGCTTTTGGAATTTTAAGCTCATTTAATTGGGAGAAAATGTATGCAAATAAGATGCAGGAACATGACAGTTCCTGAGAAAAGGAAGTAGTTCTCCTCCTTGAACTTCTTCTACCATCTTCAAGTACAACAAAGTGTAAAGGTGTAAAGGTGGAAGATATCTTTAAAGTGTCAAACAACTGTCAAGAAAGAGGTGGATGTTGAGGCCACTGGAGTCAGGAAGACTGGCATGTTTGGCTTATTCTTTATTGGCATGAACTCAGATCACAGATGTAGGGCAGTATGAATCACAGAGGTCCAATTCCTATATTTCATCACACCCATCTTTGCCTTCCATGCCCCTATAGTACTGACTGAATTTCAAGGAAGGGAAACCTAGCACTTTCTTATTTCACATAAAATGCCACACTTGCAAAGTAAAATGCCTTTTGTTTAATGGTTTTGCTTCCAAGGAATAAATCTGAGAGACTATATTAGGACAGTAAACAAATAGGAAGCAAGGACATGGCTTTGGGAATAAGTTTTCTGCAGCCTTGACCTACAAGGGCCTGATTCTCAAGACCTAAATTTCCCTGTCCAATATGGCAGCCACATTCAGCTATTGGTCCTTGAAATGTGACTAGTCTAAATTGAGATGTGCTGAAGTGTAAAATACAGGGTTCAAAGATAGTAAAAACAAACACAAAAATACAAAATATCTTTCTAATAACTTATATGTTGAAATATTTAGACTAAATGAAATGAATTTTAAAAGTAAGTTTACTTTATTTAAAATTAAAAAAAAATGTAGTTGTAAATGGATAGAATGCCTTTATTTAATTTGTTTATTTTATATGGTGCTATGGATTGAACCCAGTGCCTCACATGTGCCAGGCAAGGACTTTGCCCCTGAGCTACAGCTCAGCCCGTATTTTAAAATTTTGGTACTAGGAATTGAACCTAGTGCCATTGTACCAGTGAACAACATTTTCAGCCTTTTTAATTTTTTATTTTATTTTTATTTTGAGAGAGGGTCTTCCTGTGTTGTTGGGATTGGCCTTGATCTTGTAATCCTCCTACCTCAGCCTCTTGAGTCACTGGGATTACAAGTGTGCACCACTGCACCAGACTAATTTTATTTTATTTTTATATGTTTAATGTAGCTACTAGAATATTTGCAATTACGAGTGGCTCACATTATCTTTGTACTGGACAGCAGTGGTCTGGATGAGTCCAGTGAGGATGCTGTAGCCTTCATTACAGAATCCACCAGACCCAACCTGTTGACTCACTGCCCAGTGGCCCCATGGTTGCAGCCTTGCATACTTTGCAAGCCAGAAACTCACCCTCTGTCCAAAGGCACTTGAGCCTTATTTCTAAGATCCTGAATCTTACACTGATTTTGAAATAAAGTGCCATATAGAGGGACAGTTTGGACACTTGTCAGATTTCTGTTTAGATAAATTTTGCTTTTTGTTGTTTTGTTTTTGATTGTCATAACTCCAGACTTTAGATTTATGTACACTACTCCTTCCAGAGAAATCCTGCAATGCTCTGAAATTGGAAAGGAATTGAGGGAATAAGGGACACATTTTTCTCTCTTATTGTGTAGAAAACTCTTGTTTGCTAGCCTTTGCACAAGGTGTTCTACAGTAAATCTCTATGTGTCTACACACGTATGGTTATGTATGTATGGGTGTGTTTCGGTGTATCTATATAAACACAAAGAGTGGAAGTGGATTAGATTTCAAACAAAAGTTATTTCTAACTGAATTTGTATCATATCTACACATTAATATCAAGGGAAATTAAAGTCAAGCCTAGCATTATTTTTAGTATTGAAAGAATCCACTTGGGATTATGCTAATGATGTGTAGATATTAATACACATAATTTGGCTGCCTAATATTGATTTAAGTTTCTCATTTAAATTCACTTTATTATAGGAAAATTAGCCATTTTATTTTACAGTGCTGGTCCCCACAGACAGTGAAAACATTAAATCATGTTTATTAGGTAAATAATACTATCTCCTGGGTTGCATATGCAAAGAGTGCACAATTCTGTCTCCCTCAGTGTGTGCCCTTTGAGTTAGTTTCTGGTTGTTTCCAGCCAGGTGTCTTCTCCACTATCTCCCTCATAAGCAATATCTGGGGTTGAAGGTACTCAGTGACCAGGGCACAAACATTTTTTCCCCCTCTGGAATTATGCCCTAGGACTGAACTTTGGCCACATGGGAGCCCTATGCTGGTTTTCACCAAGTCAAACTAACCCATGTGTCTTTTTTTTCTAAATATGAATTCTTCCTCAGAAGGAAAAGCAATTGGTAGGGGCTTTGTAAATGCTGCTGAAATAATTAATTCATATTAAGAATGACCACAGCAAATCCTAGGTCAATACACATGTAAGACACGATTTCAAGTTAGAATGTCATTTGTCCCAAGAACAAAATAATAATACCTATTTGGTTCTGTATTCTAACCCCAGTGATAGCAGTAGGGGTATTTTGCAATAATTCATAGCAGCCTTTCAGGGAAGAGATGCCCTACTGAATGTTACTTTCTTAACTAGCTGTGTGTAAAGCTGCCATTCAGAAGTTCCTGGAGACATGGTCACATCCATCTGGAGTTTCATCTGTGTGCCTTCTATAGTAACGAGTTCCATCCATTCTCTCCCCATTGAATGGATTGGTATTTTTTTTCTATAGCTTTAAATTTAGCTCTCTGAAACTTGTTTCTAATATCCATTTGTGGGCTTTGTAAATAAACATGGTTTCATCTGGACCATGAACTTCAAGGGTAGCATTGAGTGACAAGAATTTGGAAGTCAGAGATCTGTACCAGCTATCCCTGTTAACCTGGACCTCTCTGAGTTTCCACTTGTTCATAAGAATCAAATGTGTAAATGTGAGTGAAAGAAACTTGAACATTGAAATATGAAACAAAATATAAAAATCTCAGGTTTCAAGTGTTTCACATTCTAAGAAGATGCTTTGTAGATTCCTTTCCTAGGGGATGATAATCATTCAGAGATCATGATCTTCTCAGATATCTGAAAAAATTTCCCTCAATACAGCACCTTGCTTGCCTATTTATTTATGATTTATTTTTGGTGCTGGTGCAAAGAATAAAACCCAGTGCCTCACACATGCTAGGCAAGCACTCCACCACTGAGCCACAACCCCAGCCCCCTCCACCCTGCTCTTTAATAGCCTTTTAAAATCTTGAAGTGCAATTTCACTAGTTGAGAATTTTTCTATTCTGTAAGAATGTGGTATGTGTCTCACAATACCAGTGATATTTTAGATTAGCTTGGGACGCTGCTATTTATACTTTTCCTTCAAGAGGAGTGGCTCTTTTTTAAATTAAAATTTATGTAAATCAATACACATTCTCCTCCATTAATGATGAGATTACTCTCAATAAACTTATTGTAAATTTTAAATATCCTGAGTTGAAAATGCATCAAATACACCTGACCAACCACACATCATAACTTAGCAACATGGCCTCACCAAATTGCCAGACTGGCCTGAAACTTGTGCTCCTTCTGCCTCAGCTTCCCAAGTCACTGAGATTGCATGGTAAAGTGACTGACTGAGAGCTGTGGTTCACTGTCTCAGCTCAGCATCAAGACATCACGGCAGAGTACCTATTGCCCACTTTTAGCCCAGTATAAGACTGGAACTCAACATCTGAAGTGTGGTTTCTTCTGAATGCATTATTTTTGCACCATCATAAAGTAAAAAATCATTAAATCAGGGAACTGTCTGAATGTGCAAAAGAATATCCATCATGGACATGCAAGTCATAAAGCATAACAAAAAATCACAAGCAAGCCACCACCCAAGTTAGGAAAATTACCTGTCCTTGAATTTTCCTCTGTACTCTTCTCCCTTCCTTTCCTCATCTTTTTTTTTTTATTTCCTCCCTCCAAAGGTAACCACTTCCTTCAACTTTCTTATTCTCTTGCTTTTCCTTTTTCTTTTTTTTTTAAGAGAGAGAGAATTTTAATATTTATTTTTCAGTTTTTGGCAGACCCAACATCTTTGTTTGTATGTGGTGCTGAGGATTGAACCTGGGTCACACGCATGCCAGGTGAGCACGCTATCCTTTGAGCCACATCCCCAGCCCTCTTGCTTTTCTTTTAAGAATAATTTTGTCACATAGCACTAAAATACACACTCCACAAAAGCAGCTATGTTTGCTTTATTCGGTGCTGAGTCCTCAGTGCTTTGCAACAGGGTCTGACATGCAATCAGCACTCAGTAACTAGATGCTGGGCAAATGAGTATATCTGTATGCCAAGTGCTGTGTCATAGTAGTGCCACTGTAGCCCCTCCTTTTCCTTTTTTCTGCAGATCAGCTCTGCGAAGACTCCCTCATGGGTTTATTTTAGCTACATACCTTCAATGGTTTTCAGAATTTTTTTTAACAAAGGAAATTTATATATTTTTTCACTTAGTGGCAATAGACTCCCAACAAAATCACATAATCTTTGCTGTATCAGGACTTCCTAATTTGATTTGCAGCTCACAAGCTCATTTCAGAAGTGAACAGTGGACCCTTAGGAAACTTATGTAGCCAAAGTAGAGTTCCACACAGAAGGCTGCAGAGAAATATTTTACAACTGATGTAATTTACATGCTACAACAGGGATGAACCTGGAAAACATTATGCTAAATGAAAGAACCCAGTCATAAAAGACTGAGTATTGTTTGCTGTTGCTCATATGAAACCTGTAGGATAGGCAAATCATGAAAACAGAAAATAGATTAGGTCCCCCCCCCCCACCTGGGGTTAGGAGGATTGAAGAGAAATAGGGAGTGACTGCCAATGGACACGGGTTTCTTTTTGAGTTAATTAAATTGATCTGTTTGTGGTAATGGTTGCACTATTTATATATATATATATATATAAAATATTAAAATTCATCAAATTGTTCACATTTAAACATATGAATTGTGGAGTATATGAATTGTATCCCTTTGAAACTTACTTTACAAAGTGCCTGGCTGGGGCTGTAGCTCAGTGGTAGAGCGCTTGTGTTGCACACATGAAGCACTGGATTTGATCCTCAGCACAACTAAAAAATAAATAAACAAAATTAAGATATTGTGTCCATCCACAATAAAAAATATTTTAAAAGAAATGCCAAAAATGGATATAGTAAGAATAAGGCAAAATGATTATAAGACCAGTGAATGGGGGAAAAAAAATCCTTGAGTCGAGTTGGTCCTGGACTGGGTGTCTATAATCAGACAAAAGACATTTCTGTCCTATTCACTGAGAATATCACCAACGTCATCAACACTTCATCTCTGTGGCACCCAGACTGCTTTGCTAGGCTGAAATACTACCCAGGTGTGTCTGTCTCAACTGTTTTGGTCGTGTTTACTTTTGTCTTAAGCAAGTAGTGGAAAAATGTACTTCATTGGATCAAATCTAAATATTTCTTCCCATTTTATTTCCACGTTTATCTTTTTCCTACTGCCAGCTGCCAATCTCCTCTGATGGTCACATAGGGGCACAAAGGGACTTGCTCTCTATGGCTGGTTCCCAAGGTCAGTTCAGCCTTAACTGCACAAATGTCTCCCTTCCTGCAACCCCCAAGATCTGTGGCATTCTCTTTCTGATTTAAGAATGAGTAAGGACAGCAGGTCTCCTCTGCTGATGCCAGACAAAGCAATTAGTACATTTCTCATGACTAGTTAATTGAATTTTTATCCAGCTTTCCAAACCCTGCGTACAACTCTTATGCCCTCATAGTAGAAGAAGAGTCATCCAGAAATCAAATATTTCCACTATGTCCCTGGTGCTCCTGACTATTAATACAGAGATGCATCTGTTGCTGCCTCCTGATGCCCCCACCAGACGGGTGCCCGGGCATACATTTCCAAGGATATCATCTACTGGCTCTTTTGTTGTTTCTAATCAAAGAGCTGATACACTTTGATCACCCAGATCACAGTACTATGAATACTTTGTTAGAAAGACAAAATACTACACAGGTGAACCTGTCTCAGATGTTCTTATAGTGTTTACTTTTCTACCTAACAAGTAGAGAAAAATGCACTTGATCAGATCTAAAATATGAATTAGTACAAATATAAAAATTTGTACACCAACATAGAGTATACTCTAATGACTCCAACTAATAAGCTTATTTTAAACACCTGCTGATTCCAAATGCCAGGTTGCTAGATGTTTCCTCTTCCCCCATGTTTAGTGACTCTTAGTGCAAGATTGTCTTTCTGTTGGTTGGACAGAGATTGGCTCTGGCATGGTGCTAATGGAAGTAAAGACTAGTGTCTTTTGGGGAACAGAGTCCCTTGAAGGCCTCTTTCTTGGACAGGCTTAAATCTTTTGTGGCCTCTCTGTGGCTTATTTTCCTTTATGCTCTTCACCACCTGTCCTCCTTCTTTGTCCTCACAGGACAACTGAGATAGCCTCCCCCACCAAATACAAATAAATGTTCATTCAAAGGTGTGTGAAGACAAAGCAGGTACTGACATTTCTTCCTTAGTTCTTTCCTTAATGTCTCATTCAAAGTATTTTCCTGGCATCCAGAGGAGGAAATAAAGTACATGTTACAGTGGATTTGTTGTTCTTTGTCCTCCCTTGGGTGAAATATGACTGTCCCTGGTCTCCAATCACACACATGGGACAGGTATTATGCCCTGTGCTGGCCTCTGCCTTAATCTTCCTAAGACTTTCTTTATTTCTTTTTGGTACCAGAGATTGAACTCAGGACACTTGACCACACCCTCAGCCCTATTTTGTATTTTATTTAGAGACAGGGTCTCACCGAGTTGCTTAGTGTCTTGCCATTGCTGAGGCTGGCTTTGAACTACTGATCCTCCTATCTCAGAGCCCCAAGCTGCCGGGATTACAGGAATGCACCACGGAAACCTGCTCCTCCTCTTAATTTAATGTCACAGGCTAAGCTATCTGTAACAAAAGAATCAGTGTTCCTGGAATCTGTCATCCATTCAAACTTTTTCCTCTGGCTAACAGCAACAAGTGTAACTACCTCCCCACTTCCTGACGAGGCTGCAATTATTCTATGGGTTAGGTTTCAGCTGCAAACACAGAAAACCCTAATTGGAAGTGCCCAGGTAGCATGGTTCTGAGAGCTGGCATCTTGCTCTCTCTGCTTCTCTGCATTTCTCCCAGCTCTGCTGTCTTGGTGGGTAAGCTTTGTCCTCAGCCTCTCCCTCTCCTTATGGTGTCAGGATGGCAACAACAATCCCTGGCATCAAAACTAGAAACAGAAAACGGATACTCTTTTCCTCCTCTCTGAGGAAAATGAGAAAACTCTCAGAAACATCTTCTCTCCAGCAAACCTGCCCTTGCCTCATTGGCTATAGTTTTGTCACATACTTATATATGAACCAATCACTGGCAAAAAAATAGGATTCCCATAATGCACTTCATGCAGCCATGATCTCTTCCTGGAATGGGGATGCGTCAGCCTCTGGTGAGGAGTGGGAACTGGACAGAAAAGGGTTCTGTTAAGGAGGAGGGAAAAGAGGAACAGAAATGTCTTCCACAGGTAGGTCATGAATGTCCTCAGACCTTAGAATCTCTTAAGGCCATGTTATGGTTTCGATGTGAGGTGTCCTGAGACAGTGTGAGAGGGTTCAGAGGGGAAATAATCAGATTGTAGAGCCTTAACCCAATCAGTGAATTAATTCCGTGATGGGATTAACTGAGCCAGGTGGGGTGTTGCTGGAGTAAGAGCGGCATTAGTGACGTGGCTTTGGGGTATATATTTGTATCTGGCAAGTGGAGACACTTTTTCTGCTTTCTGATCATTATGTGAGCCACTTCCCTCCGCCATACTCTTCCACCATGATGTTCTGCCTCACTCTGAGCCCCAAGGAATGGAGCCTGTTGTCCATGCACTAAGATTTCTGAAACTGGGAGCCCCCAAATAAATTTTTCCTCCCCTAAAATTGTTCTGGTCAGGTCTTTTAGTCACAGCAGTGAAAAAGTTGACTAAAACAGGACACCACAAAAAACAGTTTTAAGACACATCTCTTCTCCCAATCAAAGGACTTGGTATAACTTAGCCAAGGACCAAATGATTATTGCAGCCATTTTCTTTGTAATAATATCACTCCCTGAAAATGAGAGCTATTTCCCTACCAAATTAAGGTGAATGACAGCTTTTACTGATGTGTTGCTTTCACTTGTTAGTGCTTGATGGTTTGAAGTGCTTTGTGTATGGTTATGGAAAATATAGGTCCATTAATTTAAAAAATGGAAAGACTTTTTAGCCCTAATGAAAAGTGAGACAGTGTGTTTTAAAGGTTCTGATTCTTGACAGAGGAACATCCACGGGCCTGATACAAGCTGGAACTGTATTGTTAGAAAGTCAGGGGAAAATAATAGATGATTCAACCCCTTCTGGTTGCTATGGCAAGGAATTTTTAAGGCTTTTATTTAGGAGAAGTAGCAGCTCTTTGTTTTAAAACAGAGATCCCTGCAAACTGTCAAGGCTCCAGTAGAATAGATGATTGGCACCTAAATAGAGAAAATCTTAAATTATTTGCAAAGAAAAGAGAACAGGCCCCAAACAGCTTTTGGACAGCAGGTTTGTGTTTCTCATTTTTAGGGCAGGCTAAGGGATGTAAAGATTCCTGGGCTAAAAGTCACATAACCCAAGTCTACAATAGTTCTATTTCAGCATTTACTTTCTCTGAGCCCTGGGGCAAGTGACATTATCATTTTGTAAATTTGATGCTCATCTGTAGAATTATTAGGTTGGACTAGATCATCTGCAAGGGTTTTTGAAATTTTTCTGATTCTGCCTATTTCCTTTTGCTAATATGAGAAGATACTGTGGTAGTTCCCCCAAGGGAGCATAGCTGTCCCCTTCTGCATACACACATATTTCAAATAGTGGCTACCCTGGGCATCATTTGCTCCTGGCACCCAGTCTGTAAGATGTAAAGGACTGTTGGGTGCATGCTTTGTATTTGCTCTTCAGCCCACACTCTAAATAAGCCCAGGGATATTCCAGGCATGCCCTAGGACAGTGTCATATAAACCTCTTGGAATATGACTCATACTAAGTAATACATTTCATACCACAATCCAAGGCACATTCACTCACACAAATGCACAATTCATTCAATGTATATTTAATGAGTATTAACCATTTTCTAGAGGTGATAGATACTACTGCTGTGAATAAAATAGACAAAATTTCTGTGCCTCATGGAGTTTTTAAACAGAGAGATAGTAAATAAAGAAACTATAATAAGAAACTATAGTATGTATATGCATCTTCATATATAATTGTATTGTATGTAATTCATTTTGGTATATTAGAAGGTGATAAGTTCTATGAAGGAAAATATGAGAAAGTGAGATAGGAAATACCACAGGTAGCGGGGTCTGAATTTTAAGTTGTGTAGTTAGGGAAGGCTTTACTGAGAAAGTGACATTTGAGAGGGAAGGAACCCTTTTGCCCATATCTGTGAAACAGAATTACAGACAGAGGGAGCAAAAAATGAGAATATACCTGGAATGTCCCAGGAACAGGAACAAGGCCAATGGGGCCAGAGTGAGGGAGGTACATGGGACTGAACAGGAAGGAGGCTGGCAAATCATGGTGGGCCTTGTTGGCCCTCATAAGGACTGGGCTTCTACACTGAGATTGGCATCCCTAGATGGTGCTAGAAGAGAATGCCATGATCTGAGAGACCCACTCTGGATATTATAATTGAGAGTAAACCAAATACATATTCTGTGTGCATGTGCATGTGTGTGCATGAACACATAGAAACACAAGTTCTACAAACAGCACTTACCCTGTCATACCTGATGTCTTTTCTATTGTATTTATACTTATTCATTTAAAAATCAGGATAAGGGGGGTGATTCAAAGTGAGGTATGGAGGGAGAGCAAGGATGGAAAATTACCTCTAGATAGGGAATAGGAGTGGGAGGGAAAAGGGAGGGAGAATGGGAATAGCAAAGATAGTGGAAGGAGACGATCATCATTATACAAGATTTATGTATGAAGATGTGAATTTGGGTCAACATACCTTATATACAAAGAGAAATTTGATAAATTGTGGTATAAAGGTGTATTAGGAATTGTTATGCAAAAAATTATGAATGTAATGCACTCCTCTATTGTGATGTATGTAAGAAAAAAAATCAGGATCCACAAGTTAGTTTCAGGATCCACTATAGGGCAGTGGCTAGCATTTTGTAAAACAGATTATAAACTGGCCTGGGACCCCAGAGATATGGAAGATTCAGTTTCTTTGTGCCAAACACAGTTGTGGGAGATATAGCATTTGATGTAGATCTTGTAGTCATATGTTAAAATGATTTTCAAGAAGTTATTTTTTTGTTGTTTTTGACTTGCTGCAATGACAGCCCTATAATATTGCATGATCATTTATAATTTTTTTCTTCTTCCACATATTCAGTACTTTATTCATTCCCAATTCATACTTTAAATAACTTTTTTTATGAAAAAATTTTGTGTGAAAAATTTCAGATGTGTTCCATCATTACTCAACTTCTTATCACTCAGCTTCAACAGTGATCAAATCATGGCCAGGTGTCACCCCCATACCTGGGATTATTTTGACACAAATCCCAGGCCTGGCATTATTTCATCTGTAAATATTTCAGTTGGTTTCTCTAAAATATAGGGAATCCTTTTTTAATTTAGAAGATATGCAGCATTACTCTGATGTTGACACACACACAGTCAGTCTGATTGGCAGTGTCTTTTTCCACTAGTCTGCAAAGGGAAACTCAGGAGACCTTCTTGGAGAGGACCTGTGGTTGTGCATTCTTTCCTCTTTTTCTGTAGATGGTGTTTCTGGATATTTCCAATATGTTTTCTGGATATTTCTGCAGACTTATTTGATGAAGCAGGTGCCTTCCCATCCTTCAAAACGAGTCAGTTCAATCCTGATTCTTTTTTAATATTTTCACTGATACTGAAATACGGCTTGCTTTTCTGTGGATCTAGACTAATCAAACAGTAAATACCTTGTATAAGGTCATGGATCTTATTCAATTTTGTATTATCCCAGTGACTTAGGATGGATCCTGGCACACAGCAGCCCTCACATTTTTGTTAATATTTTACTTGTGTTTCTCTATAGATGTTGGAGTAACTTCTCTTCTAGCCCTAAGCCTGTCACTCCTTTTTTGGATCTGAAATGTTCTCCAGGGTCTCATGTGTTGAAGGCTTTGTCTTCAATGCAGCAGTGTTCAGAGGTGGGGCTTTTGGGAAGTGATTGGGTCATGAAGGCTCTGACCTCATCAATAGATTAGTTCATTGATGGTTTCATCATTTGACTGGACCATTGGGAGGTGGTGAAAACTCTAGGAAGTGGGACCTATTGAAGGGAGTGTTCTTAGGGACTACATCTTTCTCCAGCCCCTTCTCCTCTGCTCTCTCTGCTTCATGGCAGCACAAGCTGAGCAGCTTTGCTAGACTCCACCTTCCCTGCCATGACATTCTACCTCACCACAAGCCCAGAGTTGGGTCCAAGCAACTACTGACTGGAATCTGTGGAACTGTGAGCCAAAATAAATCTTTCTGTCTCCAAGTTGTTTTTCTCAGGTATTTTGTCACAGTGATGAAAATCTGACAAACACAGGTCATATGTCGCAACTGTGTTGAAACCCTGACTTTTCTAGAAAGTCTCATCTGTACCGGGATGGAGAGCCTTTCTGAATCAACATCCACTCTATGGGAGGGACCTTCAAGTTAAGCTCAGTTCTTACAGAATTCTTTATCTCTTCTATTTCACAAACCCATGATCCTTATCAATACTGGAGTTCTCATCTTCTAGTGGCATCTGCCCTCATTTCTATTAACAAATTTTTGACTGCATACTTATTTGATAAGGGTTACATTTTTGAAAATGTTTTCTTTTCTGAATTTATTGTTTTTCAGTTTTAGATGGACACAATACCTTTATTTTATTTGTTTATTTTTATGTGGCACTGAGGATTGAACCCAGTGACTTACATGTAGCAGACAAACACTCTACCACTGAGCCATGACCCCAGCCCCCTGAACATGTTTAAAAGTTATAATTTCAGATGATGATAAATAAATATTTTTACATTTGAATACATGGTATATACTAATCTGCTCTTGGCTATCTCTTATTTACTTATTACCCAAATATCTTATCTATGAAAATTGTCAGAGAGGTGCAATACCCTGGGTCTTATTCTTCTCATCTTTGCTTTCTCCCTCCTTTCCCTCTTTTCTCTGGTTGCTGGGAGCCCTGGTCCTAGCCTCTAGAAACATAAGGAGATATGAAGCAGCCCTGTTGTAACTTTATTCTGAGTTTGTCTCAGTGGACTGTTGCTCCATGAATGCAGAGACTCTGAGGTCACTCGCTGCTGGCAGAAGGACTACCACACACTTCTTAAAATTTTTTTGGATGGATGACTAAATGAATGGAGACACAGCCCTCACTGTAAAGGAGTTCACAGCCCGAAGTTGGGGAGTGAGTGTGAACTTTGTGAGGCATTGTAGAATTGTGCAGTCATTGTTAGTCATAAATCCTTGTTGTTCACACTCCTTGCTTCTTTTGCTACCACTTCTGTGTTATTTACACCAGCAGAGGTTCTACATGGGGACACTTATAAACAGTGGCTCAGGTCTCCACCCCTAGATTGAGAACAGGAAGAGTGGGAGGCTGTCACCCATTCACTTTTCCTGGCACAGTAGTTCTATCTCCATGAAGCACTCCCAGTTTTCCATTTTTTTCTGGTACTATAAATGAAACAGTCTTGGGAGACCTTCTGGATGTCCTGATTAAGGGTCTTGCTTAGCCTGGAGCCAGGCCTCTAGTCACATAATTTTGTACCAGGAGGAAAACATTTTCAAACCAGCACGCAAGTCTGAGTCTGTTTTATGAGGTCTTTTTTTGTAGTTGAGTTACAGTTTTATGTTTATGGTGTTCCAGTAGACATTTACTTCTGGTTAACAACAGGAATTAAAATATTTGTTGCTATGTCATTCAAGGGCAAGGATTTTTTTTCTGGTGGAAAGTTATAACCTTAGCGTGTGTGTGTTGTGTGTGTGTTTATATGTGGTCGCATGCACGCATGTGCATGCACGCATGTATCATAGGCCAATTCAGCTCCCCAGAGAAAGAAAAATTGGAAAGAACCATAACCTATGGGACAAAGTTTTAGCTACTGTCTTTTGGTTTTGAATTTTTTATTCCTCTTCCTCAAGTGATTGATTCTGAATATGAAAGAGTTCTTTTAAAGGGTGGAAATGATGTCATTTAACATTTCAATAGTTATAATTAATTAATTAATCTTATTATGTAAACCAATTTTTAAAAATCTCCAGGTAGAATTTGCAAGAAGCCTAAGTAATTCTCTAGGTGGTGGGATGATTGACAATCCAGAGTCAAAATGTCAGAGAAGCAGCTATTTTTAGGAGGCTGGAACTTCTGTCTTTTTCTAAATATACATTCTGGCTGCTTAAAGAGTCTTTATGGATTTCTCTCAAAATTGAAAATGTGAGAAAAGGAGGAAATTACAATTAATAGCCTTAAAATTCCAATTAATCTCTCAAATAGTGATTAATTTCCAGAGACATGGAGACTCCGCAGTATATCTTAGGAAAAGGAAAAGACAATTAGGATTGGGAAAGTTGATAGAGGACACTTGGGTAGGTGGAAATCCCACCAGGATTGAAGACTTCACTAGGACTGAGACAATTGACAAGGCTGGCATCCTGCCAAAAAATGGCATCTACTTCATTCTCTTCTTAATGGAGCAAATGTTCCCATTTTGAAATCCACTGACAATGTCTCCTATCTCTTGTCTCTTTGTGGAAATTTTCAAAGGATTTGTTGTCAAAATACTTTGCCTTCTTTGTTGCCCTTTAACTTATCATTTGGTGAGGAAGTAGCCACTACTCTCTCCTGTGCTTACAGCATGTGTGGGCCTTCTCCCTCTCTCCCTTAACAGTCAGCATCTCAGTGAGCTAGTTCAAGTCTGTGTTGGCACAAGATAGAGGATGCTTTACATATCTGAGACCTCAAGGGCTGATTGATGTATCATTTTTTTCTATAGAGACAAATAATTCAATTGCATTTTTTTTGTGTACAAATTGGTTAAATTGGGATGAAGTGAAATTTAGCATGTTCTTATAGAGCTGGCTATACTTATGAAAATAATACTTATATTACTTTGCAAATGCTAAGTTTGCATTATTGGATGGAATGAGTCTTAAGTAGATTGGAGCTTATTTGTATACCTGAAGTTTTAATTACATGGTAATGAAGATGTGGTTCATCTTTTATATGAGCATGACTTTTGATCTGCTCCTTCTTTTGAACAGTAGTTATTAGGAGGGAAAACTTCCAGAGAATGAGGAGTAAACATTACAGTCCCTTGAACGTCTAAGTATATGCAGCATTTTACAGAAGTAACGTAAGTGAACTAACCATTCATGGTCAGTTGTAAAACTTAACTTTCAGAGGATCTGTCCTGCTACACTGACCTAGAAACTAAATAAGCAGTTTAGAAAATCTGGTTTGTGTGTGTAATTAGTTTTATATTATCTCAGGCTGCAAAGAGAAAACCACAGTAGTGATCTGACCTATTGCTCTACCATCGCCTTTTCTCCAACACAGTAATTATGTAAGACTCAGCATATTTTTAACCATGTGCATATGGAACTTTTTTTTTTCCATGTAGATTGTCCTGTCTATCAGGAAACTACTGAGGGCTATTTCTCATCCTTTCAATATGAATGAAAAAGAAACCTTACATTGTGACCAGTGTTAACACTGATGGACTGGGAGGATCATTGTGGAAATGGAAACAGTTACCCCTTTTGTTATCTGAAACCGCATTGAAAGTTGTGAGGTATCAGTGCCTTTTAATTAAAATAGAAAATCAATCTTCAAAATGAAAGAATTCTAACAATGCTTTTCCTTTGAATATAAATATTTAGTTGGGATATAGGGTACAGGATGTCTTTAAAGCTCTAAAATCCTTTGAGTTTACTGTTTTTAATTCTAGCTCTTCCTTTAGAAGCTTGGAGCAAATAGGCGATTTCCTTTAGAGTGCATGCATGCTTGTAAGGTTATGTGAGTGAAAGATACTTATTTGGTAATTTGCCATCTCAGCATTATCCCTTGGGATTCAGGGCAGCAGTCTAATCAGAGTGCCCTGGATGGTTATCATCATGATAAGCCAGTCTCCTAATCAAAGACATTGCTTTTGTTTAAAACATAAAATTGGTAGAGTTCAGATATTAATAAAACTAGATTTAGCCATAGTTTTGATGAAAAGGTCAGGCGAACATCAGAGGAAAAGACCACCAAGAGACTGTCTCATGCAACAGCAAAGGGTTTATTGGGGGTCCAGCATGCTGGGACTCAGAGCTCACTTCAGAGGAGCAAAGAACAAAGAGCCCTGGGAACAACTTGAGCAGAGCTTATATACATTCTTTGGAGGGGGCAGGGACTTTACATACATCATAGCATCCTTTAGCAAATCATCACATACCATGGGAAAATCAAATAACAACTCTAAAACATGATTAGCACATTCACTGGCAGGAACAAGTGAATTGGTCAGTACAAAAGGGATATTCGTTTGAACTGATTGGTTTGAGCCAAGAGGGGTGTACGTGCTGAACTACATGTGTTTCCCAACATGACATCGACCACCATAAACTGGGAGGATCATCTGGCATCCCAGGTATTTCCCTGTGTCATGCTGATTGGTGGCTGCTGGGGGTTGCTATGGATCTCCACCTAGCCTGACTGAGTCAGGGACACCTGGGCCAGCAGATCTCTCCTGTTATTTGTAGATAAACAACTTAGTAGGGTGGGAATGTGCTTAGGAGTGCTCTGTGGGTTTTTCCAAGGACAAAGGTCATATCCCTTCCTTGGTCAGGCTTTGCTCTGAGGTAGAGGCTGGTTTTTCATTAACTCTCTTCATCTTACATTAACAAAAAATACTTCAAAGGAAACAATTTATTGGAATTAATTATAAAATTCTACAGGGCCTTGAGTGATTTTAATCTTATTTGGGATTGTGATATCCCCCCCACTCATCTCCCCAACCCTCAGCCTACCCCCCCCACCCCCACTGACAGCATAGCTGCTCCTTCTGCTCTCAGCTGCTTAGCTGGCTCCCTTCCTTTTAAGTTTGTACTGTAGCCATAATTACCAGACTGTGCAGGCCATGCTTAGCGAAGACTGACACGTGGAGTGGCGTCATTCAGCATCTATGTTGAAAGGGTGTGTCCTACTGAGATACACTTCTTAAAGCTATGTTTTAATACAGACAGAAAATTAGGCTGTTTTCATGGTGGGCAGGCTCCACAGGGCTGACCCAGTGTTTCTTAATCCTGAAGCATTAGAGATGGTTTTCAAAAACACAGTGACTCATGCCACATTCCAGATCTAAAAAATTAGGATATCTTGGAAGTAAGACTAGTGTTCCTCATGTGCAGCCAAGGTAGTGTAGTGATACATTCAGTGTTTCCCAATCCTGTTTAGGATGTTTAGGGACATTGTTTAGGAAGGGGTAAAATTGCTAATTTAAAGAAGTCTGAACTAAATCAAGGATGTATTTTGTAATCTTTAAGGTAAAAATTGAGATAATAAAAGCTCTAACTAAAATGCTAGCAAGGACAAATAATAATAATAATAATAGCCAGTGAAAAAGAAGAAATACAGACAAGAGTGGGATGAATATAAAACAAATTGCAAGATGGTAGACTTAAAAGAATTTATGTCAATAATTAAATATAAGCAGTTTCAGCATTCCAATTAAAATACAAAGATTTACAGATTGGCTAAAATTAGCCAATTGTAATAGGTTTAAAATTGAAAGTAGTTTACAAAGTTTAAAATTTAAGATACTTTGTGTCATGACTAGAAGGGTTGAAAGTAAAATGTTAGAGGTATAGATCATGCAAAAATTAACTAAAAAATCTTATATCACTATGTTAATTTAAAAAGTTATACTTTAAAACAAGACTTGTTACAAAAGATACAGAGGGGCATCTCTCATAATAAAATGAAGTTATATCAATCCTAAATTGTAGGTCCTTTCCATGTCTTCAAACTATATAAAGCAAACAATGGCAAAATTCAAAGGAGAAACAGACAAATCCAAAAATCATTGTCAGAAATTTTAAGAAAATAAAAATCAATAAAGCAATGAAAAATATGATCAACCAACATAATACTATAACAAACAACTGCATTCTTTTTAAATATACATGAGTTCTTTTAAATGCTCATAGAACAAAATCAAACACATGTTGGTCATAAAGTATGCTGCAGTAAACACCAAGGAACTGGAATCATTATATATGTTCTGAAAAATATAAAGTATAATTAGGACTCAATAGTACAAAGATACTTTTAGAAATACTAGGGTGCTGCAAGGAATCAAACATGTGCTCAGAGGTAGCCGGCAAGGCCAACTTTACTTCTACAGGAGGAAGTTCTGGGAGCAAGCATACTCGGGTGGGCAGTTCCCCTGTTGTTATCCCTAATGCACCATTGCCCCTTGTTTTGATAGGAGGAGCTTGGGGTTACAATCTACACAAGTGGCTAATTTTAAGATTGGGGAGGGCAAAGGGAAGGGCTTCAGTTAAAATGACTACAATTGGATACAGATTGGAAAGCTCAAAATGGCTAATGTTTGGATCTTACATCCCAATTAACATTAAATACTATATTCTGAAAATGGCTTTCTATTTCTCATAATATCTAGAATATCTCCAAATATTTGGCAATTAAACAAAACACTTTTGAATAACTTACTCATGAAGAAATAACAATGTAAATAAGAGGCTATATTGAAATTAATGATAAAGATCATAAAAATTTAACATATAAAAACATGTGAGATGAAACTATAGTACTACATAGAAAGTGTGATAGTTTGGATCTTGAATATCCCACAGTGTCTCTTGTGTAAGTCACTGTTCTGAGTGCTTTATAGTATTATCTCTTTCCCCTTAAATCCTTTTAAATCAGTAGTGTTGGGTTGGGGTTATAGCTTAGTGTAGAGCACCTGCCTGCACATGTGAGGCACTAGGTTCAATCCTCAGCACCACATAAAAATATATATAAATAAAAATATATTGTGTCCCTCTACAATTAAAAACACTTTTAAATAAAATAAATAAATAGGTTGTGTTATCCCTATGTGTTAAACACATTGGGGAAGGCTTGGTCCTCAATGCAGCAGTTTTCAGATGTGGGACTTTAGGGAAGAGAGTGGATCATGAGGGATCAAACCTTATTGGTGTATTAGTTCATTGATACCTGAATGGACATCTGGGAGGTGCTGGAAACTGTATACACTGGGGCATGTTGCAGGTAGTAGGTGATTGGAAAGGTATTGTTCCCATCCTCCTCTTCTCTTTCTGCTTCCTGGCCAACATTAGATGAGTAGCTCTGCTCCATCACACCCTCTCCAACATGACACTCTACCTCACCACAACAGACTTATAGCAATGGAGCCAGCTGACCATAGACTGAAACCCCTAAAACCATGGGCCAAAATAACCTTTTCCTCCTTTAAATTGTTTATGTTAGATATTCTGGTCACAGTAACAAAAAACTAACACAGAAGGAAATGTATACTTTTCATATATATATATATATATATATATATATATATATATATATATACACACACACATATATATAAATGTTTCAAAGAATGATTTAAACACTCAATTCAAAAAATTAGGAAATAACAAATTAAACATATAGGGGAAAAAAGAAAATAATCAAAATACCAGAAGAAACTAAAGAAATAGGAAATGATATGCAATATTTAAAATTTGGCAAAAATCAGTGTGGAGCTTGGACAAATTAATATAACTGATAAATCCCTAACAGGCCAATCAAGGAAAAAAGAAGAGAAAACACAAGTTAGGAACTTAACATGGGGGCGGGGTGGAAGGAGTCATCACTACAGATCATAGAGGTAGTAAAAGGATAGTAGGAGAATATTATGATCAACTTTATATTAGTAAATTTGACTACTTAGAGAGATTTGACAATTTTATTCTTTTTTTTAACCATTTCTTTGTATTTTTATTGTTTTTTTTTTTAATTTCTGCCCAAATACCACAGTGAACTGAGAAACCACAATTACAATTCACAGACTGTGGCATGAAAAACATCATACACTCCACCATCAGGAGTCACATCAAACCCTTTCCTCTTTATTCATTCAAAAGAGAGTCCAATGCACAAGTGTCAAATATGAGCACTGTCATTTTTTTTTCTTTTCTTAGAAGGGGAAAAACATTTATTCTGGCAGCACTTTTACAATTCCAGGAAGTGGCTCTGATACCATAAGTTGCAGGAATAGAAACCATAACAAATTTGGAGAGCATTTCTTTGAGAGGCAAGGGACTCCGTGGTTGGAAAAAAATTCTTCTTGTGCTTAGTGAATTGCCGCCTGTCAGCCTCGGCGGGCCGCTGAAATCTTCCTGGGTGTTGAAAGAGAAAACGGAATTTCCTACATAGACATTGTGGAAAACTCCTGTAGAGCAGAGTGTTTTCTGTATCTCCAACCCTCCCCCCACAGGCTGAAGCAAGTTTTCACGCTTTGCTTTTTCTGGAGCTTCTTGTGGTGACCCTCTTATCATGTGGATCTTTTGGCCAAAACACACGTGGCAGCAAGGTTTCCTCTTACACTGCTTCTCTAGGGTTCAGATGACAGCACAAAACATGACTGGTCAAAAAAGAGCAGATATTAAGAACATGGGCATTTATGTTCATGAAAATAGCAAACACTTTGAGAGTATGTCACCCGAAGGGGCATTATTTCCATTTATATGCCCCTAAGGGGAGTTGGCCCAAAGTCATACGCTTGGGAGTCTCTTTCAAAGGACTGGTCAAGTCGGATGATTGGACAGTGTAAGTACTGTCACATGCCAATTAAAAAAACTTTTTGCCCAACATTTCAATGGTCCATAAAGCAAGTAAATGTTACCATTCAATTTACACACACACACACACACACACACACACACACAAACACAGGAGAACTGTGACAAAAGGATTAACCAGATTAGTCTTGTGACTGTGTTCTAAAAGGAAAATGAAATCTCCAACTTGAAGTGTCATATATTCAAGTATTTCAAAAAATGTAAAGACAATCTTATCCCACTCTTGATTTTTAAGATGATAAGGAAATCCTAACCGGGACTTCTGGAGTCAGTGAAGTTAACTCCTGGGGCACAAAATATTTTATAAAAATTGATTTGTGAGGTCGTGAAGTGCAGCCCTCTTGTTCATTCTTTCTTTTGAACATATGGAGACCACTTTGGCATTCCAACAGTCTGTGCTTTCTAAACAAAGTGAAAGAGTAACACCAGCTGACTCGCTCTTCTGTCTGACACTGGTGAGAAACAGTTTTGCACATTTTCTATCAACATGCGCAGAAGGCAGATGTAAAGAGAGTCCTTTACATTCTTCAAAGAATGTGTTACTACTGCAGCATATGCTGTTTGACCCCAATTAGGAGGAGACTAGAGAGCAATTTGTAGGGTTTGCTTTTTAAGTTTTACCTCCTGGAGATTTCAAAACAAGTGTTTTACTAGTTCTTGGAAGTAGATTGTCCTACAAGAGGCTCTGTATGAAGAGCCAGTGTGGGATTATGCTCCCCAGCTAGGAATCTCACTACCTGAAGGTCCCACAGACCAGATGTGGAGGGCTCACAAAGTGCTCTGCTAAATTCTGGACCTGTTCTAGAAAGGAGAGGTAATAATTAGCAGAGCCCCTTGCATGATTCAAAACAGACTCCTGATGACCTTAAGCTACACTAACTGAGGTTTTCCATGAACTCTGTTCCAGAAGAGCGCCCCATCTCTGACTCAACACTAATGATATGTGGGTAAGGAACAGGAATGCTTCTGCCACCATGCCCAGTGACTTACAGGCAGGGACCTTGGATAAAGATGGGAAGGGACACTGCCTGAAATGCATGTTGAAGGATCCTGTGGATGACTGTCAATCTACGAAGCAACACTAGATCCGTGGGCTAACAGATACACAGACATCTTTTTTCTTTTCTTTTTTAAATCTGAGAAGGCGATTAAAGAATAAAGAAAAGAACAAAAAAATATACTAAAATAAGAAATCAGCCCCATCTTGGCACAGTTCTCATGCAAAATATTGCACCCAGTGTTAACTAACGCTAGAAGCTTCAAACTGTATAAATTTAAATATATTTGCATATTATAAAAATAAAGACAAACATATACATATTTTACACTAGTTACGGAACAGCAATGAATGTCAGTTGATTCCTCTTTCACATTGAACAGAACTGAAACCCAAGTGCTCTAAATACTGCCACTGTACTGTAACTATGGCTTATATGTGCACGGAAAACAAAATCCCTGAGAAGCCATTCGACTTTTTTTTTTTTTTTTTCTTTTCTTCAAGTAGCGCTCTCCTTGGAGGATCACAGTTCTGAGGTTCCGGTTGTGAAACTTTAGCTCCATGCTCTCTCTGTCCTTTCTCCGCCCCCTCAATACCTCTGCGGTGGTCCTCTGGAAGCACCCTGAGCTCGTCTTCACTCCAGTGCCCAGCATGTGCTTGGAGGTGCAGAGGGTTCCCAGGTGAGTTGTGATGTTCTATTTTCTCCATGGAAATCCCACAGTCCACAAGTCACTGGTTTCTGTGCTTTTCACCAACGTTCTTCTTGAAACAGGGGCTGATCACAGTCGCATAGGTGGGTAAACCAAGGCAACATTCACTCGCTCGCTGCCGTTCTTGGGGCAAATGATTTCTGCCACTCCTTCTGGTCTGGGCTGGCTCAGCAAGTCCCCTGGGAAAGCATGTGGATTGGGCGACCCTATCTTAAGGCACTTAGAACAGAGGATGTGCACGGTGTAGTGCAGTCCAGGCCATTCCTGAAGTAGGACATTCAGTTCCTCTACCAAGGGGGTGATGGCTTGCCACGAGGTCCATATATTTGGTAATGATGCATGGCTGGCAATGGACAGGGTATCTGGCTGCAGGACCCCCTTGGCAGGTCTGTAACTCACCACCACAGGAACTTTTCCTCTATATGCAAAGATCTGAAATTGACCATCTGACCTGTGCACCACATGGCTGTTGATCTGGACACTGTAGCGTGCAAACAACCCAGGTGGAAAGGTAAAGGGAAAACTATATTCAATCTGCAGCTGCTCAGCCACAAAAGACTGCCCCGCTAAGTTGGTCCCATTAATCCATGCCTCTGCATGGGGCACCTCGTTCTGCACATAGCATGGGAACTTGTACCAAGCTGTGGACCCATTCAAAGGCTTGCCCTTGGGTTTATTGAGGCAGTAACAGAGTCCCATCTTCTCCAGCAGCTCCAGCAGCAGTTGCAAGTCCTGCTGAGCCTGGATATGAGGCTTAAGCAGCAACCGAATGACATGGGCTGGCAGGAGCCCATGCAGCAGAAAGCCCTCCACATAGTCATGGAGCTGGGTGGCCCGGAGCAGGTCCTGGCTCTGGGTGGGCAGCGACATCACTGGGGAGCTTTCCCCCTCCCCCTCACTCTCTCCACTGGTCCCTAGTAGCAGTTATGCAGCAGCAAGGAAGCATCCCTCTGGAAAAAGACATTGAGGATGTCAATGAGGCGGGTGAAGTTGTGGAAGACACGCTCCTTGAGGGCCAGGCTATACTCAAAGTAGAGCAGCTTGCCACTCTCATGCAAATAGGAAAGAGCACTCTGCAGTCGGTCCTAGGTCAGCCCTGCCTGCAGGCCCAGGCGTGCAGAGTCCCACCAGCTTAGCCAAAGTTGTTGTGCCTGTGGTGGTTGGAAATGTAGTTCCTCCAGCACCTGCCAGGATCAAGGCAGGACTCTATGTAAGTTGGGGAAGATTTCTCGGTGCTCAGCTACAGAAAGAAGCTTGTCCTGAAGGCGCTGCAATTGGCGGGGGTCCCTGCAGCTAACAGGCAATACTGGACACAGGATCTGCAGCCGGTGGTTGAGCAGGTATTGGAAATGGGCCTTGAGTCGCCGAAAATTCTTGTCAGAAACACCATAGTAGGCTGCATGGGGGCTGGCAGAGAGCAGCTCGAAGTCCCGGGCCAAGGCCTCATCCACCACCTGGGCTAGACGGCTCAGGCCCTCTGCATCGTGCTTCTCCTGCAGGGCGATCTGGCAGTGAATATCCAGACACTTCTCCTCCAGTTCCCGCTCCTCACATAGGTCTTCATGCGTGCCCACAATGCACACCACAGCATGAGGTACCTGGGCCCCCACCCGATGCAAGAAGGAGCCCACAGTACTGGGAAAGCGGCGTGGTTCATAGGTAGCCAAGTTGACTACCAGCACATACAGGGCTCCTGGGGAGAGGAAGAAGGGCTGGATCACCTCATAGCTTTCATCACCAGCTAAATCATACACGATGAACCTCAGACCCCTGGAGGCATCAGCTGTCCAGCTGGTCACCTCAATACCCTTGCTACTGGCAGGAGGGGAAGGTGGGTAGTTCTTCTGTTTGTCCCCTCCTGCATGGCTTCCCTCCACTATCTCCTCGGTGAGGCAGTGTCGGAGCAAGGTCTTTCCTGCAGCCTTATGCCCCATCAGGAGCAGCTTGAGACGGGGCTGCATGGCTGGCTGGGAATGAGCCAGCTCCTTCTGGTAGGCCGTGATGTAGGGGATCCCCTTCATGCAGACCTCATAAGGGGGCTGTAACAGTGGGTTGTCCTTGATCTTCCACAACCCCACACGGGAGAGCTGGCCAAAGTTGTCAGGCAGCACCGCCATCTGGTTCCCTTGCAGCACCAGCTCCTCCAGGCCAGTCAGTTCCACAATGGAGTTGGGCAGGGCAGGTATCGGATGCGGTTATTATCCAGCCACAGAGTGAGAAGCCTTCCCAGCCCTGAGATAAGGGATGGCACTGAGGTGAGCTGATTGCGACTAAGGTAAAGCTCCTCCACACCAGCCAGGGGCAGCAGAGCTGCAGGGAACTCCTCAAAGTGGTTGGAAGAGAGATTGAGCATTTTGAGTCTTTGCAGCTGGCTGAACTGGGTGGGCAGATCCTGCAGCCCGTTGTTGTCTAGCATGGGGCTCTCCAAACTGGTCAGCTTGCAGAAGCCGATGGGCAGAGTGCCAAGCTCGGCCCCACTCAGCTAGAGGATCTTGAGGGCACGCAGGGCACTGATATCATCAGGTAGGCCTTTCAGCCGGTTGCTGGACACGTCCAGTTCCTCCAGGGCCGCCAGTTGCAGCAGCTGCCGGGGAAAGGCAGTGAGCTGGTTGTGGTCCACATCGAGGGTGCGCAGGGGGTAGAGGCAAGAGAGTGAGTCTGGCAGGTGTGCCAGTCGGTTGAAGCTAACATCCAGTTCCTCCAGGTGGGCAAGGACGCCCAGCTGGGAGGGCAGAGCAGGCAGCTGGTTATGGCTGAGGTTTAGCTTGCGCAGCTCCCTTAGGGCACTCACCACCTCCGCGCCCAGGGCTCTCAGCCCATTGTGGCTCACGTCCAGTTCCGTGAGATGGTGGCCCAGCTCGGCCACCGCAGAAGGCAGCCGGGCAAAGCGGTTCCTGCGCAGGACCAGGACGCGTAGGCTGCCAAGCGCCGACCCCAGCCCTTCAGGCACCTCTTCCAGGCCATTGTTCCCTAGGTTCAGCACCTCAATGTCCCCGATGTTGGCTGGCAGCACTAGCTGGGGAGCGTCGGGGGACTCGAGCGGATCCGCTCCGGCTCCGGCCCCGGGGCAGCCCTCAGCCGCGCTAAGGGTTAGCTGTCGCAGGTTGCTTCTCAGCTTCCTGGCGCGAAGGGCGGCGTCCCGCCACAACCTCACCGTCTTCAGGTTGCCACTGTCCTTCCCAGCCATGGCGGGGCCCAGGACCGACACCCTCACGGAGCCCGCAACTGCATGCAGTGCTGCACCCGGGCCGGCGCCGTCTCCCGGGCCCTCTCGCTCCCACTCCTCCCTTGCCTCCGCCCCTCGGCGGCCAGCGGCTATGGGTCCTAGCGCAGCTAGCGGCTCGGCGCCCGTAGCTGAGGGGCGGCGGCCACCAGAGCAGCTCTGGGGAGCGCCGAGCACGCGGCGCGGGGGGAGGCGGAGGCCGGCGCGGAGTGCAGCTCGCATTCTCCGTCCTCCAGGGCCATGGGCGCGCCGGGCAGCAGGGCCGCCGCCCGCCACGCCGCGGAGGATGCCTGCTTCTCCTCCAGCTCCGCCCGCCTTGCGGCGCCCGGGTGCCCAACTCCGGACCCGCTACCCTTGCAGCCGCGGCCCCGCGGCCGGCAGCGTCGTTGCCTCCACGATCTCCGGGAGGAGGGCGGCGCTCCGCTCCGCGGCGGGCATGCTGCGGGCGCAGGGCCGGGGAGCAGCCGCGAGGAGGGGGAGGCGGCGCCTCCTTGTCTCCTCTTCCCTGGTCTCAGGCAGGAGCGCCAGCGCTGCGTCCCTGGCGCTGGGAGGGCGCGATCGGGAAGCGGCAGCGCCGCCTGGCGGAGCGGCCCCCACGTCCAATTTTATTCTTAAATACAGTGAACCAAAATCAAAATGGACATGAGAAGAAATTAAAAATCAAAATAATGTGATACCTACTATTTAAAATGTGTACCATGGGTTAATGTCTCCAGAAATTAATTCCAGACTCATAAAAAATTATTGCAAACGTTTAAGGAAGAAATTATGCCAATCTTACACAAACACTCCCAGAGAAGAGTAAAAAAAAAATGGAATGATTTTTAACTCATTTTATGAGATCAATCTCATCACAGCTCCACATAATCTAACATATAAGGAAAAGTACCACTCACTATCTTTTATGAAAACTAAAACAATTTTTTAGCAAATCAATTTCAATGACATTGAAAGATAATACAACATGATCAAATAGGATTTATTCTAGGACTCCATGGTTGATTAAACATTTAAAAACAATTAAAGCCTCATTAAAAGAATAAGGCAGGAAATTATTTCAGTAGATGGAGTAATTTGATTCAGTTGAACATTTGTTATTATAAAATCAACAAACTGCCAGTAGAGGGTTTTTTTTTTTTTCAATTTGATGGTAGGTAACTTCATACCTGATAATATAATAAATGCTCTATGAGGTTGGGAACAAGACAAGGATGTTTTCTACCATTGCTATATTTAACAATGCACTGGCAATTCTCTCCAATGCAATAAGGCATGTAAAAAGTTGTCATGAAGATTAAAAATGAAAAAGTTAAATTATTTTCTGCAGATTGCATAATTGTTTGTGTAGAAAAATCTAAACAAAGCTATAAAACAACTATTAAAAATAATAAATGAATTTAATAAGGTTACTGAATACAAGTTCAATATCAAAAGTCAAATGTATCTATATTAACAACAAATAATTGGAAAATAAAATTTGAAACTATCATTTATAATAATGTTAAAAAATCATGTAACTAGCAATACATCTAATGAGAGATGTGCAAATTTTTTGTAATACAAGCTAAAAAAGGTATTAAGCAAAATCAAAGATTTTTTTAAAAATGGAGTGATGTTACCATTACATGTTAGATGATTATAAAGATTACCCACTTTGATTTATAGAGTCAATGCATTTTCAATCTAAAATCAGTCAGCTGCTTTTTGTGAAAATTTTCCAACTTGTCCAAAATCTAAATGGAAATGTGAAGCACCATTAATAACCAACAAATGTTAAAGAAAAAAAGGAAAAAGATAATTTATAGTGTTAGATATTGATACTTACAATAAAGCCATAACAAATAAAATAGTATGGTCTTGGCTCAAGGACACCTAAATAGAGTGAAGGAATAACAACCTACAATAATTGTTACAGATATACATGACAAAGTAGTTGTTTTCAGACTATATAAAGAATCCTATAAACCTATTGAAAAAAATATAGTAAATCCAATTAAAAATTGAACAAATCAACATATAATAAGATGTTTGATATCATTCCTCTTTAGGGAAACACAAATAGTAACAATGGTATGACACTACTTACCCACAAAATTTTAAAAAAAAGACTGACAATATTGAGCTGTAATTACAGACGTTTTGTGATCTAGAGTATCACTATCTATTCTGTAGAATTCTATATGATCAGCTCTTCTTCTAAATTTTGAGAGTAGTAGCCCAAATCATCCCCTATGGGTTTTCTCTTGACTTTTGCAATCAGTCTTTTTATTCCATTCAGGAGGATGCCAATGTACTCAGAACTTCCAGTACAATACTGTTTCTCACTACCACCATCCCCAACTTAATCACAGTTCTGACTTTATAACTATAGATTTTTCCTGCTTTTGAATTTTACGTGCATGGAATCATACAGTATTAACTGTATGGAGATTCATACAGTTTGGAGACTCATCCATATATTGTCTCTATCCATGGCTCATTCTTTTTAATTGTTGTAGAATATTCCAATTCCTATGTATTTAACTCTATCTACTTATTTATTCTGCTATTAATAGACTCTTGGGTTGTTTCCACTTTGGGATTATTACCAAAAATATGCTATTATGATTGTTCTTATAGGGAATTACTAGGCCATGTGGTAGGTATATATTCAGCTTCCAAATTATGTTCAAGATGTCTTCTAAAGTGGCTTAATTAGTTCACCCTTCCATTTATCAATGTATGAAGATTTGACGTGTGACATATCTATTCCATACCTATGCACCTTTTCTTATTGACTTAAAACTCTGAAAATTCTTTTGACTTTGCTCTCTGAAACCCTTTCAGAAGTAAAATCCAATTCTTTTATATTTTAAGAACAGGATGCTTTTCTTTAAAAAAAATTGTTAGTATATTATAATTATACCTAGTAGTGGGGTTCATTGTTGTGACATATTCACACGAGATAATTTGTTCCATTTCATTCCTCAGTATTTCCTTCCCCTCCTCCCTCCCTCTAATCCCCCTTTCTCTACTGGTCTCCCTTCTAATTATTTTTTTAATTGGTGCATTATAATTACACGTGTAGGGAGTTTTCCTTGTGATATATTCATACATCCACATAGCATAATTTGATCAGTTTCATTTCCAAGTACTTCCCCTTTCCCTCTCCCCCTCACTCCTTCTTAATCCCCTTCCTTTACTGAGGAACAGGAAGATTTTCATCAAAGGAAAGGTAATTACATTTGACCAAGCTGTAGAAAACACCATAGGTGGAGCAGAAGCTAACAAACATGGTGGGAGAGATGGTCTCAACTCCACAGTTGGACCATCCTAAGGTCATTTACCAAAAGAGAAACCATTGGGTGAAATTAATGTCCTTAATTGAGAAGCTCTTACTTCTTAACCATGAATATATTATTTCCCCATAAATTTCCAAACTATGAAAAATTATGAAACAATTTATGATTAAATGATGTTACATGTGAACATAGTAAGTATAACCATAAGGGACTGACTTTTAGGACATATTCCAGTGCTACTAAATTTTAAGTAAATTACATACATACTTAGTAATATAACTAAGTTATGATAAAAAGAAACCTAAGCCTGGAGATATAGCTCAGTGGTAAAGTACATGCTCAACACCTGGTAAGGCCCAGTGTTCAATCCCTGGTCCCCTACCCTACGCCCCCCCCCCCCCGGCCAAAAAAAAATTGCTTTCTGTGTTTGTTGAATGCACAAACAGGCTTATTTTTAAAATCCTATATTATTTAAGAAGAGATTACAGGAGAAAAAGTCAAACGCTACAGGATCAGGCACCATTTCTGTTACTAACTGCATGGCCCTATTCAGTGTTTTTGTGTCAGTCTTCAGAATCTACAAAAATGATGGAACATTACACCTTCAGTTTACTGAAAAGGTTATTGTGAGGAACAATTGAAGTGACCCATAATAACTAATCCATTTGGGAATTTTAAACTTAACAAAGCACTTTCTACATATTTTCATTTTTTAAATTTACAATAATCTTGTATTTGGTAAAGTGCAATTCAAAAGTAAGGTATATTTTCTTTTATATGATAAATTACTGGATAGTCTTATTGGTTATATGCCCTTTGCCATAAGTGAAGTCTGGTGCAGGCTATTGGCAAGTGTATTTTGCCCATTTCTCCTTGGCCTTAGTAGAAAGCAGTGGAGGGAATGAGTCATAATAAGTAAAACAAATATCATCTCCTGGAGATAGGAAATAAGGATAAAGGCAGATTTCCATTCAGGAGAATTTATTTGGGGTTTGGAAGTAATTTAAAATGGCTCTTCCCTCTGTTGGCAATTTGTAGCCTGCCTGAGTTGACACCTCCATTTTCAATCACAGTGAGATTGCTTTTAGTTGCAGGAATTACTGAAGTCCTAGCCCTGCAACTCTGAAACCAAGCTCTTTTCAAACTCTTTATAAATCTACAGCAGACAAAATAAGAATGCAATCTTCTTTCCTGATTGACATCGCATGCTTCACAAATTATTTAAATTAATCCATAATTTGTCTAAATTAAGAAGGGGGAGGATATAGCCTGATAAGAATGTTGCCCTATTAAATCTGGATATGGTGAATTAGTCTGGAAAGATTTGTTTGCTGTCAAATAGGTCAACTATATTGTAAAGTGGTTGCTGGGTTCATTTTTACATGTGGGCTAGTCTAAGAAAAAAAAAATCATATGTGAAGTGATTAAAATCTCAAATCAGTCTACCAAAGCCAAGTATGAGAAGCTGTGTATGTATGTGTGTGTGTGTGTGTGTGTGTGTGTGTGTGTGTGTGTTTGTGTGTGTGCACACACGTGCACAGCATGCTTTCTGACTGTCCATGTGTAGGGGGAAGTGTGCATGTATGTTTGGAGCAAAATGTTGATTTTCTTTGTGAGACTGAGTCTGGTATTGGAGCTAGTATTCAGCATCTCTTGTTTTCTTATCCTGGTTTTTGCCTTTTGGAAAAATCTAATCCAGGAGTAGAACAAAGTCTTAATCCTTACTACATCTCCAAGGCACAGAGGAGGGGAGCAGATTACCTGCTGTGAGCTCCTTGAGACCCACTTTTAGAAATCACCACTAATTGTATTGGCAAAGGTGACTTACCTCATGAGGGGAAGTTCTAATTTTTGAGCGGATGTTAGAGTCACTGAGCTTTCCTGGAGTTAAGACATTATTCTGAGACATGTCCTACAAGCTGTGGGATTAGGCCTTTATTAAAAAAAAAAAAAAAAAAACTTCTGAAATGGTGTTTGCAATGTGTCATTCCACTTGAAAAAATAAATAGGATGGAATTAAATGAACACAGAAAGATTACTTATCTTATAATTAAGAACATTGTATGAGAATGAATTTTGAATTTATAGCAGTTTCTGGGCTGGCTAGAGAGACATATTAAATACTTTCCTTTTTAAAAAACATCTTTTGAGACATAAATTCTCCGTGAGAAAAAAACATTGAACGATGTTTTTTTCTCAGTTGATTGCCTGCAGCATTCCAAGTGCTTTGAAAAACGAAGGGAAATTTCACATTTTAAAATGATCTTTCAAAAATCTATAATTGTAAGTAAGAAAAAATGAACCAAAGTCCTAAAGTATTTAGACTTTTTGGAAACTTCATGATGTAAGTAAGCTAGGTAAGGCTGGGGATAGATCCATCGAGGATGGAATGAAACATAAACATGAGTCATTAATATATATATATTTTAATGGACCACTGGAAAGCAGAACTTTTAATGTGATTTAAAAAAAAAAAAAGAAAGAGAGCGGTTGGGTTGTGGTAGAGCACTCGCCCAGCATGTATGAGGCCTTGGGTTCTATCCTCAGCACCACATATAAATAGATAAAATAAAATAAAATAAAGGTATTGTGTTCAACTACAACTATAAAATGAAAAAGAGAAAGAAAATTTCCTGACATGAAGGGAGTTACTGTCTTAGTACCTCCTTAGAAACTTCACAGAACTTTATCTCATCTTTATTTGCAGTGCACAATAACCACTAGCATTAGTCAGGGTCTGTGAGTTTCAAGATCTTGGCTAAAATGTCATATGTTCTTCAATACAGCAATGTGCAGAGTTGAAAAATCACCTATTTTCTACATGGAAAAGAAAAATTCATTTATATGGATCAGAATTGAGTTCATACTGATTTGCCCAATCAATGGCTTTTCAAGTTTTCTCTGGAATTGTCCTGATGATCTAAATTTTTCTCAATGTAGGCTCCAAATAATTAACAGAAAGCAGGTATAATTTTAAGATATTTGGATAACGAGAGTAGATTTTGATAAACTGTTTTTTTTCTTCATTTTCCTTTAAAGTAAGTTTTCTTTACCTTTCCTATCTACAAAATGGAGAATGAAAAAGGCTGCTCAAAGCAGTGAGATACGTCAGGTACACTTGTGTTCCACACACACACACACACAGCTCCTGTCACTGTTGTACATATAAAAGGAGTGACAGAGGTGTCTGGACCTCAGGTCATTAGAGCTATGGTGAGATATGACAGAATATGGTTAGAACATTCCAGGGCGGCACACATCAATGTTGAATTACCATCACTGAAGACTGTAACTGTGTTGGCAGTTAGTGGGTCTTGTTTCCCCCGTGGCTCCCACTTAAACAGCAGTGCAGCCCCCTGACAGCAGGTAGCTTTCAGAGGAAATGTCTCTGTGCCTTGCTAGGCACTGTAGCCCATATCAAATTATCCACTTTCCCATTTTCATATTTTTCTGACTTGGACTCATTTTTCCGGCTCAGTGATCTCCTTTCTGCCATTAGCCAGCTGCACTCTATTAAGTTGCTTTTTATTTCGCAGCAATGGATGCCCTGAATTCTCAGATCTCTGTCTGCTCTTCAGCCTTGTTTCCTCCTTCTTGAGGGAAAGCTCCCAGTTTTCTCATGGGGGCCTACTTTTTCCTACCTAAGTCCATCTAGATCTGCAGCTTCCAGGGGTGGCTTTCATTCAGAGACCCTGGGATTGGGCCAGAAAGGGCATATGACCCCATGGGAACCATAGGCCATTTGCTTGTAGTCATGCATCTGGGACCAGAAATAGATCCACTCCTGTGGAAGCACAGTTCGGATGGAGAATAGCATTCTGGTTCTTGTCATCTGAACCTGAATCCAGTAGTGGCTGAACTCCTGCTCATGGCCTTTTGGATCCCCTATTTTTTTTCTTCCTGTTAAACTATCTGGGGCTTCTAACTTCTGTTACTCACATCAGAAATAACAAAAAGCTATATGGGTATAGTATCTGCAGTCCACGTTCAGGAGAACATCAGTCTGTCCTTATTTTATCCCAAGTGATTCCACAAATAAATCAAGGTTTCAAAACCTTCATATATATAGATACCAAGATGTATCAAGCTGGTTGTTGTCCATAAAGGCTTTGAGTTGTATGAAAGTCTTCAGCCCTATATATTTTCTAAGTTCTAAACATGATGTCAAAATACTTAAAATAAGGGTGTCTACAAGTCATTTCTTTTAATGCACAAAGAAGATACCTTAATTTTAAAAATACATGCACAGAAAGATGGCTCTCTGTATGTTTAGTTTTGCACCTGAAGATTCAACCAACCATGGATTGAAAAAATATTCAGAAAAAAAATCACATCTGTAGTGAACATGTTCAGACCTTTTTCCCTTGTCATTTACATTTCATTTATGTTATTTTAATATCAGTAATCTAGTGGTGATTTAAAGCCTACAGGAAGATGTGTGTCAACTATATTCAAATATAATGTTGTTTATGTAAAATCCTTGAGCATCCACAAACCTGGGTATTTGCAGGATGTTCCATAAACAATCTCTTAAGGACACTGAATATACATGCACATATATGCATATTTGTACATGAATATGTTTATGGGTTATAGAATACATATTTGTGTGTGTGTTAAATCTTTGGAATGACTAGGCCAACAAGTGCACTTCACCTATTAGATTAAAAAACAAAAACAAAAACAAACAAACAAAAACCATGCAGCCTTCACACCAGGCAGTATCAAGATATAAATGCACAGCAGAGAATTTGATGTGATCAAAGTCCAAGTTGATTTGGCTACAGGCACGGTAATAAAGGGGGGTTGTTTGTCTGCTCTGACCTCAAGGTTTCAAGGAGGTCAATTTGCCCACCTCAAGGCAAGGTGCCAGAGAAATGGGCCTCTGGCATTACACCCCCATCTCCTTCCTGAACTCTCCTTTCACGCCCACTCTTCCTACTCTCTTCCAGTTTGGCCTGATTTCCCAGCATAGTGGCATGCACTCCTTTCTGGCCCATGAACTCAAGGATGGAATCAATTTCTGGCTTTAATCCTTAATGCTTCCTAGAATATGGTCTGCCTGGCTCTGGGTACCTCACCTTGTCTGACCCTCTACTGCCTGCCCTTGACCTCCTACCTGGGCTGTTTCAGTATTCCTTGCAAGAGTAGGGTGGGGAGAGGAAGAAGGTTAAGATGGAAGAGGAACAGCTAGAAAAAGGACAGAGGTAGCATCTTCCCACATGTCTTTACCTTATCTAAAAATACTTTCTGCCAGCAGACAAGATGAAGAAATGGAGCATATGGCATATGCTTCCTAGTGCACCAGATTGTAATATCATACACTTGGATTACAAAGTCTGGCTATTGCAGCCATAAACATATGTAAACATTTTTATGTTTTGCTAAAAAGGAGAAAAAAAATCACAAATGATGTATCATCCTAATGAGCTGATTATGAAGATCAATTAATTATATTCTCATGATCTAGACAGGAAGAGTGTCCTTTACTCTGGTGACATTCTACTCAGTGGCAATAGGAAATAATATGGTGGCATTTTTTGTTTGATTTGATTGTCACCATTTGCTAAAGGTATGTTTTATAGATTAGAATTCTGGAACTGGTAGGAACTTTTAGAAATATCCCCTACCAGCCAAATCCAGCCTGCCACCTATTGTTGTAAATCAAGTTTCACTGGAACTCAGCCAAGCCCCTTCACGTAAGTATTGTTTATGACAGCTCTCTCATTACATCAGCAGAGCTGAGTACTTCTGACAGTGACCATATGGCTTCAAACCTAAAATAGTTATCATCTGACCCTTTACAGAAAAATTTGCCAACATTGCTTTAGAATACTAAAATCACTTGTTCATTTTCTTGATTGTTTGTATTTTATGGCTTCAGAAAAGTGTTTGTCAGTTTATAAAAGATTTTTAGGGTTGAATATTGTATTGTCTCACTGTATCCCAACTTTCACCAATCAAAATTTCTTTGTAGGAATAACTTACTGATATCTTTTATAATAAAGTGCAAACCCAATTCCTCTTCTTTTGGTTTTAGTTTTGTTGTTCCAGCAGCTCAATTAATGCTTTTCATATATTTAAAGACTGTCAAATAGCCCAATTTTTGTCCCCTTTCCCCCACAAGATAATATCCTTGTTAATATTCCCAAATCTTGACATGGTTTTTGTGGCTTATCTAGAAAGCATTGTGTTTGCATTCCCTGAAATAACATTTCTTTGTACTTAGAACTGGACCTTGTACTCTGATAATATTTACCTATTGCAAAGTGCATTCAGGTATATCAACAGTTTGCATCCCAAAATACCTTGTGAGATCAGTAGGTGTTTTTATTATGCCCACTTTGCAAATGAGATCAAGGGTTTTTATTAGGTCCAATTGGCTGATGAAGCACAGAAAACTTATCTGGTCTATGATCACATAGCCAGGAACTGATAAGCCATTTTACAGCTAACCCCACTACCTAATGTGTTGTGATGAGTCTGGCAGAAGGACATGTAACAGTTTCAGTAAGCTATAGTGCATGTGTCTGGCCCTACATCCTGCTTCCTTTGGGGAAAAGTATTCTGCCTTTCATTGTACACCTGCCAGCTTAACTTCAGTTCAAAATTGGTTGCACAGGGGGCCAGTGGGACCTTGGTCCTTGGGGCATTATTAACAATTGTCATTGGGATTTGCAGCCACAGCAAGCAAGTTATGTGTTTGCAGAATTGGAAGAAAGTGTGGTTAAGTTAGCAAAAATGTATCAGCAGCAGGAGAAAAGGTGTGTGCTTGTGGGAAGGAGAGTGTCCAATGGCATCATCTTTATATTCAAAGAACAATTTTATCTTCCTGTCTTTTCTGGGAAACTCATTGCCAACCCACCTTATGTTCTGGATTGTGCTGTTTACATTCCTCTCTTTATCTATGGAACTTAGTAGACTAATTTCTCTAATTACTCCCAAATTACTCAGATTTTGGAGTCTGTCTTTGAAGAATATTCTTTCCTGTCTCATTTCCTTATCACCTTTCAGTGTTCATGTGAAATTCTTCTCTCAGAGGCATTAGTGAAAATCTTAAGCCACAGAAACAAAATGTTATCTCCTTAATAATAATATATTATTCTCAGCAAAAAATTGAAGTAGCACAGGGGTACTGCTATGGAAATACTTAAAAAGATGTTACAACCATTTGGGGGAATGGACGGTTTCTAGCTTATTTATTTGAGCTTTTTAAATGTTTCCTTTGGGACCAAATTATAGCTCTGATACTATCATTAGCAGTTCAGATTAGTGGGCATAGCATATAAAGAGGCTGCTTCTTGAACATTTTGCATTTTTAGTTAAAAAGAACGTTTTCTTTTTTGGTTGTAGCTATTTACCTTTATCATTATGTATGATCGTGATTCTTGCATGAACAGATCATCTTGTTAGTTGAGTGTCTCCAGGTTGCTGCAGTTTAAGTATTAGAGAACTCCTCAATCGTTGGAAGCGTAAACCACCTTTCCTTACAAAAATGGCAGCAACTTTTCCCCCTAGTGTCTTTGTTTCTGAATCGTATAATTCCTGAGTGCTTGAGGGTTAGAGAGGGCACTTTGGCTACTGAGACCCCAGGCTGCAGTTGACTGAGGCCATCATCTTGGGAATTGTAAACAGACTTGTAAACCTAAGGCATTTTATGAGGATATCATAGGAGACAATAGATTCAGGACCTTGCTGTCATTTGCATCGTCAGAATTTGAGTGAAATGGGACTTTAAAATAGGAATTCCTCTTTTCTTACTCTTTCTTCCTAGCTTCCTGTCTATTCTACTTTTAAAATTTTTCCCCCTGTATTTCCCTGATCTTTTCTTTAGTTTGGTGGCCAGCTCTTCCTCTCACCTTGTCAGATTTCTTTTCATTCTTTTCTGTCTATAGCCAGGAAACCTTACTAAATCGCTGTCTTCCAGAGTCACAGCTTCTTTCTTCCTTTGAGGAACAATCTTCATTCCTTCTCTTTTCACTCTGTCTCTTTTTTATAGAGCTGTAATCAATGGATACAATTTTCATGTCTAGGAAACAGTCTTCCTTGTATTTCATAGACTTAATTTCATCCTGGTAGCTTCAAACCTGAAAATGAGATAAGTGATCTGATATTTATTTCCATCACAGAACAAAGGTATGTCTTGCTCATG
The DNA here is from genome assembly GCF_048772815.1 of Callospermophilus lateralis. Taxonomy (NCBI): domain Eukaryota; kingdom Metazoa; phylum Chordata; class Mammalia; order Rodentia; family Sciuridae; genus Callospermophilus; species Callospermophilus lateralis. The sequence continues at coordinate 3,644,167 of NW_027514713.1, read as the reverse complement.
GTGATGGGGTTGTTGGAGGCCATTCCTCTCCCTTTGAGCTGATTGTGTATCCCCTGGGTGTGCACTCACATATTTTAGAGTTGTTGAATGTTCATTGGATGCAGGATGACATTAAATTTTGCATGCTTCTTTCTAAACTGTTACTTATACTCCCCATGAAAACTTCAGCTATTTTTACAACAGACATTATTTTAAAGGAGCAGTGGTGACAATGACTATTCATTGATTATTTTCATTGAATTGTTCTCATATGTCTATAATATGGCCCAGTCTTTGAACATTCCTTGTTATGTCTTGTTTGTCTTGATTTCAATTGCCCTTTATAATAGCTTGAAGGTTTGCATTATTTTTACAAAATTGGTGGAATTTTTGTTTACTCAATTAAGTACCCTTTTCTTTACTTTTTCCCAGGGTTATAGTAAAGAAAAAACTAACACGGTTTCAGAGCTCATTCTCCAGAGTGTTTCAACCCCACTAAAGTAGTTTTATTAGGTAGGTAACTCAGGGAGTTTGTGGAAGGGAGGGGAGAGAAAGTGAAGGGACTAAACCGGAAATCCAGGGACACCTACAGTTAAAGAACAGAGTGAAAGAAGACCCAGCAGAGCAGACAGCCTTCCTGTGTGGATCAGCTGTGGATGGGTGGGTTCAACTGTGTCGGACCTATTAACACCTGTGACTAATGGAAAATGTACTGTGAGATGAGCTATGGTATGTTTTAAGTAGCCCCAAAACCTTGCCCTTACTCCCATCACTAAGGACATTAGACTTCACTCATCGGTTCCTTCGTTAATTAATTCTACAAAGATTCACTAAGTACAAGACACTGTGCCCAGTTGTGGGTGCAAGGCATACTTCTGTTCTTTTTGCTTGCAACTTAGCAGAGAAGAGAGACATTAACTCAACTTCTTCCTTTAAAAAAAAGGGCCAGGTGTGGTACAAATGCCTGTACTCCCAGTGTGTGGGGAGGCTGAGGCAGGAGGGTTGCTAGTTCAAAGCCAGCCTCAGCAACTTAGTAAGGCCTTAAGCAGCTTAGTGAGACCCTGTCTCAAAATAAAATTAAAAAGGACTGGGCGTGTGGCTCAGTGGTTAAGTGCTTCTGGGTTCAATCTCTGATACTCAAAAAGAAATAAAAAATAAAAAAAATTATAAGAGTCACAGCAATAAACCAGACATTTATAGGGCTTCTAGTCTCTAGATGCCATTATATACATTAATTGGCTACTTAACACTGACAACCTTATTTGCTTTCAAAAACTACACACACGCACACACACATACACACACACACACACACACACACACACACACACACACGCATAAACTCAGGAGCACTCTACCAGCCACATACCCAGCCCTTTTTGTGTTTTATTTAGAGAAAGAATCTCACTGAGTTGGTTAGCACCTTGCTTTTTGCTGAGGCTGGCTTTGAACTCATGATCCTCCTGCCTCAGCCTCTTGAGACAATGGGATTACAGGTTTGCACCACCATGCCTGGCCCAAAACTGTACAACATCTTTTTTTTTTCTCTCTCCCTGTATGTACAACATCTTGATGAGCATTGTACCCAAAATATAAGACAAGATAAACAGTGACAAGTCTCCCTTCTACTCTGTCCCTGGTCTCCCTGTTTCTCTTCCAAGAGATATCATTTTTTTGTGTACCTTCACTTTCTTCGCACACACAAGTTATTACCATATGTGTACATTCCTTTTTTCTCTCTTGGCCTTTCTTTTTGACAAAATGCTAACAAAGCATTGATGATTCTTTATCTTACCTTTTTGCATAACAATATATCTTTTGAAGGATATAGCACAATTTTTACTTAAGCAACCCCTATATTTATGGACATTAGGTTGTTTCAATATTCTGCTGTTAAAAGCAATGCTGCACCATTTCACACATGTGTAAGTATATCTGTAGGATGAGTGTATCAAAGGGAATGAATATGTGTTAATAAATTTGACAATTATTGACAAATTTCTCCCCATAGTCATTTTACCAACTTGCACTTGTAATAGCAAGTTTTCTCATAGCCATGAGGATCATATGAAATAATGCATGTAAGCCACATTTGTGAATGGAGAAGGGGTCTGCATATCTAAAGGATCTTCATCCTCTTGTGTCAGCTGTTTTCATGCTGCACACTGATGGTTACCTGTCAGGGTGATCCCTGGGAGTACTGTCTTGCTCTTTGCCTCTGCGTGGGTTGTTCAGCTGGGAGAGACACCTCCATGTCCTAATCTTCTCTAAAGTTCACGTGCCCTGGGGGCTTGTGCTGCTTCTTGGGCATGGGCTCCTGGGACACATGTCATGTTGTGCCTGAGTGCATTGATCATCAGAGGGTGTCTGCTGACAGTTGGGTGAGCAGAGCTCAGCCTCCATAAACAGCATAGAGATGATAGTGTTGGCTTGGCAGTGGCATGACAGAACAGGTCAGGATGGGAGCAATGACCTCACCTGGATTTCAACAAGCACTGGAGATGTAACTGATAAAGCATGTCGACTCATTTGTCCATACAAGCTGTCTGTGATGAACTGTGTGCATTGCTGCTCGTTCTGTTTGTGTCGCAAACTCCATTTCACCTTGGAGTTTGGTGAATGCTAATTAAGCGGCTCCAGGGTCGTCTCTTACTGAGACAGTTCCTCAATTTTGTTCAACAGATTGCCACGGAGACATCTCAGTTTAAGTGAGAAATTTCTACTGAGTACCCACTATGATCAGACGGCGGTGTCTGTTCCCATTGACTCCAGATTGGGACTGCCTTGCCCTTCGTCTTTGCTCAGCTCTCATTCTATTTTTCATTAGATCACAAAAACTAGGTCACAAACCAGGGATGATTCACTTTGCACGAGAGAAAAGTTCTGAAAATGAATTGTTATGTAAAATGAATAATGTTTTAATTGTACTAGAAGATTTTCCTATCAAGAGGAAATTCTGATGCTAACTTGTTTTTGATTTATCTCTTTGGTAAAGGAGAATTTTTACTTAAAGGAAAAATAAGTCAAAATTTAATAACTTTAGGAATCCAAAACAATATCAAACACAGATTTGGAAAAAAAAATTTTTTTTGAGAACCTATGAGTGGTGCATGCTAACAGGAAGAACCGATGTCAGGAAGACCACCAAAGGATGTTTGCTGGCCTGAAGGAAAGGGTGGTCTTACTTGCTGACGTGGCTGATTGTGGCAAATCCTGCAGTGTAAAAGATGAGAATCTGGAGAGAAGCTACAGAGAAAGAAGAAAAGGGAAGATGGCAGGTGGTGGACACCCAAAGTGGCAGAGGAGATCAAAGCCAAATAGTGGAAGTGACAGCAAACAGAACTGGCCAGTGGTCTCTGAAAACAGAAGCCACCTATTCAAGAAGCTGTGTGATCTGACATTTGCTGCTCCTGCCTCAGAGTGCATTGGCTATAGATGGCCCGAGCTCCACTGTTTTCTGTCTTTCCTCATGGTGCTGGGTGTTTTTGCCTAAGGAGACCTTACAAGTTCCTCCTGAAGAGCTCCTCTCCTGCCGCTCACTGTTCTAAGTGCTTTGTGTATCAACTAATTTAACTACGCAGCAACCTCTTGGGGAATCATTATCTCCACTTCATAAACCAAGTAACTGAGTTTCAGAGAGGCTGAGCAGCTCAACCCAGGTGGACAGCTTTGAGTGAAAAAGCAAGATGTGGTTGGCAGAATTTTCAGATAGCCCCCAAGATTCCTGTTCCTCAAGTACACAACTTGTGGAATCCCTCCCCTTCAGTGTTGACAGGACTTGTAAAGATAACAGGAATTCACTCTCCTGATGAGGTTACATTATACAGCCAGGAGAAAGAGATTGTGAAGATAATAAGTAATGTTCCTAATCAACTGATTTTAGAGTCAAAAGGAAACTATCCTTTTGGGTGGGCCTGAGCTAATCAGGTGAGTGCTTTAAAAGAGGGTCTGGGTTTTCCCTGAGGAAAGAGAACTGAAATGAGAGATTCTTCTGCTGACCCTGAAGAAACATGCAGCCATTTTGTGAGCAGTCTAAGGAGGGAAACATGTAGCAAGTACCTGAGAGTGGTCCCTGGCCATCAGCTAGGAAGGAAGTGAGGACTTTGGTCATCAGCCTTGGAGAAATTAAATCTGGAACAACCATGGGAGTTTGAAGAGGCGCCTGCGCTTGATCAAGGAGCACAGCCTGTGAGACCCAGAGCAGGGTGCTCGGCCATGCCATGTCTGGACTTCTGACCACAGACTGGGGGCTAGGAAGTGAGTGCTCTTTCAAGCCACTGAATTTGTGTGAACTTGTTACACAAAAATAGGAAATGAATATACACGGGTCCGAGGCTCAGGTTTCTGGCTGAAGAGCTCACATGCTGCATCCTCACCCCAATCTTCCTCCTAGAAATCATCTCAAAAGTCACTAATTCCTGGAACATCAAGGTTGAATGAGGACCATCCAGTCTAGTGGCTTAATATGACTTTTCCTATACAGCAGAAACCTGTTTTGGGTCCCTCTGTTGGTTGGAGACCTGCTCTGTTTGGAGTTGGATGTGAGAGGTGGAAGCTTATGCCCCTGTGGTGCCCCATTCCCTCCTCAAGGCACCCCTGAGGAACACAGTTTGAGAACCACTGATCTGATCAAGCAACCCATCCCACCTTTTCATTTTCCTCTCCACCATCCTAAGCATGGTTTGGATGCCTCTCTCCACTTGCTATATGTAAGCCATCTTTTGGAAAGTTTTCTTTCTTCCTTTTTAGTACTGTGCATTAAACCCAGAAGCACGCTACCTCTGAGCTACATCTTCATTCCTTTTTATTTTTTATTTGAGATGGGGTGTTGCTGAGGCTGGCTTCCAACTTTGAAATCCTCTTACCTCAGCCTCCAGAGTTGCTGGGATAATGGTGTGCACCGCTGTGTCTGGAAAGTCTTTCTTTTGCATTAAAACCTGTTCCCCTCTAAGTCCTGTTATTTGTGTGGGTCTAGTCATAGGTAATACACAGAATAAATGGAACCCTTCTCCTGTAGGACAGATTATCACATCAGGTCTCATGTTTCATGTATGCTTTCTATTTTCCAGACCAAACCCCTCCATGCCCTTACAGGAGTTTCCAGTCCTTACTTTCCTATTGAACTTCAGCAAGCCTGTGTTTCTCTGAGAGTAGGGTTAGGAACTAAGCACAGACTCTTGGTGTGGTCTGCGTCTCATAAAACACAACAAGCCTCGTAGAAGCCACAGTCTAAATATTCTGTTTCCATCAATGCAATGTTAGACCACATTTGCTTTTGGGCAACCACAGAGAAGTGCTGACTCATACCACACATAGCGCCAAACCAAAGGCCTTTCTATATATGTGGCTGCTAAGGTATGTCTCCACAGTCCTGTAGTTGGGTGTGTTTATTTTAACCTGAGTGCAGGCTTAACAGTTCATCACCCTCACATCTCATCAGGGATCTGTGGCATATCTTGTATGATCCTGTTTATGTCATGCAGCAACATTGCACTGTTTTCCCAGCATTGCCTCAACTCTGAATTTGATAAGTATGCCATAAATATCTTCATTGGAGTTATTGACAGAATGTTGGAACTAGACAGGGCTGAGGTCAGAGCCCTCTGGCACCACACTGATGATCTGCTCCTAGTGTTTGAGTCTCTGAAACAGTTACAGGCAATGAATTGTATCATCTGATGGCAGTCATCCAGCTCCTAAAGGACCCGCAGAAGCGTCATGAACTCTTTCCTGGCACCCAGGTACAAGGTGTTGAGTCCGCTTGCCCGACCTCCCAAGCCATTCAGTCCTCCTGAATGCTGGCAAGTGCTGGGCAGCATCTTTCCCACGATGGGTACCACACACAGCCCTCTATAGTTTGCTTCCCTTGGCAGGGGGGTGGGGTGGGGGGGACAGCATTTTCTCCTACAATTTCATTCTTTTTCGTCTTTTTCTTTTCTTTTTTTTTTTTCTTACTCCATGGGATAACATCAAGACTATTTAGGAGATAATTTTTTTTAAATTTATTTGTTCTTTCTAGATATACATGACAGAGACAAGGAATGACATGGAATAGTGTAACTTGTTCCAATTAGGATTCCATTATTGTGGTTGTCTATGATGTGGAGTTACATTGGTCTTATATTCATATATAAGGATAGGAAAGATAAGTCTGATTCATTCATTCTACTGTCTTTTCTTTATCCGTTCATATGTTGTAGGGCATCTAGGTTGGTTCCATCTAGCGTGGCTATTGTGAATTGAGCTGCTATAAATATTGTAATGGCTGCATTATTGTACTATTCTGATTTTAAGTTCCTTGGGAATAAACTGAGGAGTGGGATAACTGGGTCAAGCAGTCATTCCATTCCAAGTTTTCTAAGGAATCTTATTTAGGCTATAATACTGAGTGTCAGCATACTTAAAAGATTAAGGAAGGGCTCTTTTGATTTCAGAGGAGAGCCTAAACTTGGAGTCATAAGAAGTAGGGCAGTACACTAGAAAACTCAGGGCAAGTTGTAGGAGGTGGCTGGGGTACATTAAAGGTGAGGTCCACATGGGACAGGGTGGTGAGGAAAATGCAGGATAAGCTGAGTATGTTTCCCAAGGTTTTCATAGGGCTAAAATCAAGCAGACATCTGCAGACCACTCCTCTTTTCACCTGTGCACTTTCTCTCTCACCCTGCCTTATGTTAAAGCACCTGGGTAGGGGGACATTGTTCTTGATAGCACTGGGGACAGTCTCTGCTCCATGTGGATTCTAGGGATGGATGAGCTCCTCCATTCACCCCAAAGTGAAGATTCTGCAAATCCACAGTACATGGAGGGATCAGAAGCCCACATGGGGGCTGGGGTTGTGGCTCAGCGGTAAAGTGCTTGCCTAGTACATGTGAGGCACAGTGTTCGATCCTCAGCACCATATAAAAATTAATTAATTATTAATTAATGGTATCGTGTCCAACTACAACTAACTCCCCCCCCACAAAACCCACATGAGTGGCAGGGCAGAGGTACCCCATAAATGTCAACACATCACTGCTTTCCTGTCTTGGTTCAATTTTTCTTATACTTTTCTCTTTATTCATATTCATTATACAAAAATGAAAGTTGCCACGAAAATTCCTGGATACTTATATTAAGAATATAAGACCAAGAATATAAGACCAAGAATATAAGACCAAGTACTTGTATGAGATCACTGCGAAAGAAGTGTTTTAATTGTTGCGGTGAGCTTTGACAGCGTAGAGCCCACCTGCTGTTCACTCCCTAGCGTTCATTAACCTCCTTGTAGCTACCTCAGTTTCTCTGGGAACAGGGCTCCTAATCTCCTTGGCTTCAAGTCCATTTGTTCTAGGGGAGTTCCCTTGTCCTGTTGGGGGAGTGGGGTGTCCTCTGGTTTAGCTTTGTCCAATCAGAATACAAGGTTCTGCCATGTTTGTTTCAACCCAAAGAGAAACAGACTTTGTCGTGGCTTCTGGAAGAGAGAGCCTTGGTTCCTTTGGCTGCACTTGGCGCTCCCGGGTTTCCAGGCTCAGCCTTTTCAGTGGCCTTGCTTCCAGGAAGGGAAAGTCTGAGAGAGAATGGCAGCAGCACAGAGGCAGGGGGAGGAGAGGGGAGCAAAACTGGACTCTGAACACAGGAGGAATAATGATGAAACTTGGCTTCGGGGGTCACTCTGGACGGTGAGTCTCTGGGCATCCGTTTTCTCACCTGTAAAAAAGGAATCATGTTATAGCTCTTCCTGGAGTTGTGTGAGGACCAGGGGAGTCCTGGGAAACGCCGAGAACAGTGCTCAGCACTGGTGTGTACCCTGCAAGTGTCAGTCTTCATCTGAGCTCTCTCAAGCTACAGCTAAGCTGAGACTCACTCCTGGATTTTTTCAGGCCTAAAAAAAAATAAATTCATTTTTGTCTTCACCAATTTGGTTTGTATTTTGTGTCATTTAACCTTCAGAGTCCTATTTAATAGTTTTAGTGAAACAAATTCTTACTCAGTTTTTTTGTCTTCTTTAACAATAGTAAGATAAAAATAATCCAAGATCAGATGTTCCTTTTCTGATTATTGCCTAATGGTGAAACATTATCTTGGAACAGGCTAATTTCCTCTCCTTCCTTTCTTTTTGGTTGCATTATTTGAAATGTATTCCCAGCATTTATATATATATATATATATATATATATATATATATATATATATATATATATATTTTTTTTTTTTTTTTTTCCCAGCATTTCTTTAAAAAAATTGCATGTCATGAAGACCTCTGGAATTGCAATTAGATGTTCATAACAAGAAGTATTCAATATGTGCAGTGTTCTAAAATGATAATGTCAGATGTTTAAAATAAAATATAAAATAATTAAAATAAATATATTAACAAACAATATTTTAAAAAAAAACATACAGGGAAAGAGGAAGCCCAGAGTTGGCTGGAGCTTTGGGTGGGGCTAAGGAGCAGATCAGAAAACATGGCCACCTGTGCTGGGTTCAACCAGTGCTTGGCTGTGTGGTCAGAGAGGTCAGTTCTTCATGCTATTCTGGTTAGAAGAATAAAGATAATAGCTGAGATTTCCTCTTTATTGAATTGAAAGTGAATGAAAGCCTTCTTAATCACCTTAAGTAATATATTTAATTTTCTCTGTGGCTGAAATGATAGAAATTAGAAACATGTGACTCTTAATGAGATTGATCTGCATTTTTTGATCACTTTAGAATTCGCAGTGTCTGTTTTAAGGTCACCCCTGCTATTCTTGTTCTTTAACTAAGGGTTTTTGTTAGTCTTTTCCCCTCTGTTTTCTTCTGTCTTAAAAGCCCACCTGGCCTTCTGTGTGAGTCCTTGGTGTCCTTAACAGTCATCCAGGAACTTGGCCATTTGCACTGAGACCAGTAGCAGAGGCTCTAGTCAGCTTTAATTAGCATACAGCATGCAGAGAGGAACAATAAGAAATAAAACTAGTAAACTAGAGAAAATGGAGACAAAGCTGCATGAGTAGAATCAGCTCTGGGAGCTGGGAAGAGGGAAGCCACAATGGTGCCATTGTCCCTTTTTCTTAGCATATATAGCCAGGCCAAGTGTGAAGTGGGCACTCGTGGGCCTGTGGAGCAAGCGAGGGATGAATACACAGGAGTAAGCATTTGTCCATGTGTGGACACACTTTGTTTTGCCAACTCCACCAGCCTGGGGTGGCGGGGGAAGAAAATCACAAAAGAAAACCCAGGCTACCTGTGTACCAACACAAAATGCATTTTTCACTGCCCAGGTGAAAATAGCAGAAGCATTGAGTGAGAAACAATGTGACATTTACAAAAGCTAATAAGTCGCCCACGGACCTGAACCAGGGCATTTGTTTTTGCAAATTTTGCTGCTTATTTGCAAGTAAGTATTCATTTCTTGCCTCGCTATTTGGTTTTTAGGTTGGACTTAATTAAAAAAGCTGTAGCATCTTTGAGTCCAATTTCCTGTTTTCACATAGCATCTGTCCCTGACAGCTTCTGTGAGGCTCTGCCACATGTTGAGGCCAGGGCGAGAGAAGGAAATGACAGGGGAGAGGTGAGGTGGACATACGCCTCTTGTTGGAGGCAGCACTCTCCAATTCTGCATGACCCAGTCACATGCTTAGGGGGCTTCTTGGTTTAAACAAGGCAACAGATGTCTCCGAGAGGGGCTGCTGGCAGCGTCACAAAGGCCAGCAGGACTGCGGGTTAGGCATGAGTGAGCTAACGGGAGAGAGAGTCGCACATGCTTTTGCCCTCTGCTCAGAAGTGGAAAATAGGCCAAAATTAAATAAGGGCAAATTCTAGAACTGAACAGAGGGTGAAGGCAGAGAGAAAATACTTACTTGGAACAAGCATTACCCTGAGGGTGGTGGTGCAGGGAACTTGACTGTGTTCAAAGACAAACATGGCCCTGTGCTTTCTCTTTTCAAATAGATGGCACAAAAGATAAAAGCCATCCAGGGGTTGACTTTGCCTATAGATACAACACCATTTTGCTTTGCAAAACATAGATACTTCTTTACACATTTACCTGGAGGTTTGGTTCTGAATGTGATCAAGAAAGAGAACTGAGGCTTTCCCCCTCTGGATGTGTCATTCTGTTACTGGGACAAGACTATCAGTAAATCCCAGCCAACCCATACCTCATTTTAGAACAAGTAATTGAGTTTGTGATAAGCAAGTGCTTATAGATAGAGCATGTCCTTAATCTACTTTCCATTTGATGTTTTCAGTGTTGCTTTTAAAGCAGCTTGTTTGAAGTTCAAATATTAGACTTTAGTTCTTTGGGGACTTCGTTCTTAAGTTAAAGGAATCTTTGTAATTACTTCATCCCTTTATTGGGCTTTGTTCCTGAAATTACTGAGACTCTGTATAATAGAGTCTGTATTATATGTTCTCTATTATAGCACAAGGTACATTGAACTAAATCTTCTGTGTTCGTGTTCACTTTCTAGGACTTTACACGGTATGTCCCTATCCCACAACCCCCCCTCCCACCCAGATGTTCTGGACACATCTGATCTCTGGACAGCCCCTGTTGCTTTTATGCACAGGAAACCAACCTCCTAACACATGCTGCCAGAAGCTTCTACTCAGAACCCTGTTCCTTGTAGTCCTTGGGGTACCAAATGTCTAATGGTGCCCTTTTCCTTCCACTTGACATCTAAAGAAAACAGTGAGCCTGATTGCTAAGCAGATTATCACAGATCCATGAAAGAAGGCCATCTCTGGGCCACATTAGGCTTAAACTCAAACATAGCCACATGTCTAGAAAACCAGCAAAGTCAGAAAAAATAGGGTGCACATGGCTCCGCAGTTTGAGATTTGTAAGCCATCAGTAAGTTTTACTGATACTTTCCCAATTATAAAGTAATAAGATGATATTCGTAGGCAAATTCAAACAAAGTATAGATGAGGAAAATGGACCAACTGCCTGCAAGTTCTACAGTTAGAAGTAACCACATAAATCTTTTAATGTTTATGCTTTTAATTTCCTACATATATCCACATGTAAATATTTTTCTTACTATAAAGATGTGGCCACACTCTTCATATAAATTTTATTTCAAAATCTATTATGAACATCTTTCCACATCTTTGACTATTGGACATCAGTTTATTGGCCATGCCTAGTTCAATTGCATGGATGGATTTTTTTAAACTAGCCAGCTCTTGTTAGGCATTAAATTGATTCCAGTTTCTCTTTATTCTAATAAACTGTGCTGTTATGAACATTCTTATAGCCAGAGCTTTATGCATTCTTAATTATTTCTTTAGTATTAAATCCTAGAAGTTTAATTCTTAGTTTAAAAACTGCCATGGTTCTTGTAGGATTTACCTCACATGCTCTTTAGTAAGACACAGAATATTTAGGTGGCCAACGTTTGCAGCTTCTCACAATCTGAACTGAGGAAACAACAAGGAAGGGATTTCTGTCTTCTATTCTCTGGGAAATTTTGTGTGCATTTTCCCAGCTATGAATTTGAAAAGTACTGAGCCTCTCATATATTTTGTTTGTTAAAAGCCCTATATTTTAGCTATATTTAAAGTAGGCTTCATGAATCACCAGGGATTGATGTTTTTTTATAATTGTGTATGTTTGTATGCATTGCTGGGAATTGAACCTAGGGCCTTGCACATGCTAGGCTAGCACTGTAACACTGAGCTACCTCCCCAGCTCTTTGTATCTTCTTATTTTGAGGCAGGAGATCGTTGAGTTATTGAGGTTGGTCTCAAACTTGCAAACCTCCTGCCTCAGCCTCCCAAGTTCCAGAGATTAGTGGTGTGAATCCCATGCCCAGCTATGATGACAATTTTACCATGACAGTTATATTTGTACATCCCCTCATTGTAAGAATGTCTATAATTTTAGTCACAGGTGGCAGGGGAGGGAGAAGAACAGGGAAGTCCCTTAGTTCTTCTGAATAGAGATGCTTGTTTTTGATACACTGAGCACAATAAAATACAGACTAATAGTATTTTACCAGAGAATAGAAAATACTTAAGAGAAGCCGGAGTGCTTTGAGACAAACTTCAATCCATTTACCAAAAGAGCTCATAATGGAATTCTCATTTCAAGGGAGGCCAAACATTAATAAATATTGAGAAAGGAAAGTTAAAAGGACATCAAGTTAATATTTTACTATCCCTTCTTTAATCTTGGAAAGCTTAAAATATTTTCCACACTAATTTCATGCTGTATTGATTTCTCCCTGCCTATTGGCTTATTGGAGCAGACACAAACGCCTCTCTTAACTACAGCTTCCATTTCCATAACACTTTACAACACCAACAGGTATTTATATATTCACTGGCATCACTTATGGATATCACCACTGTTCTGGAATAATCATTGCTAGTTAAAAACTGGATCAGGTCATTAAAAGCACTTCCATGTTATTGAGTTGGGTCTCAGTCATGTAATAACATCTCTGAGTTGGGTTGTATTGGTTTTGGAGGGAAAAAAAACATCCTGTTCTTCATTGACTCTGCCACATTCAGCTATGTTCAAAATACATTCTGAAGCTGACTGTGTTTCCATTTCTGTTGCTACCATACACATCTTGAAAAAATGAAAAGTCTCTATCAACAACTGCAGTAACCTCTTAACTAACTGGTCTGTTTCCATGCTGTCCTCCCCTCAGTACATTCTGAAGCCAGAAGCCAGAGAGAGCTCCCCAAATGTAAGTCAGGCCATGTCCCACTGCCTCCTCCCTCAGAGGCAGCCCCTGCATGATGGCTCTTGCTTTCCTCACCAGTGCCCTGCCTGCTTGCGCTGATCCATGGAGAAGACAGAGCTGTCACAAGAGGGTCTCCATTAATTGCCAGCACTCATCTGAATCTCCCAAACTCAGTGCCTGGATGGTCTGCCTTCCTGCCTTTTCTGAAGATCATTGTCCCTGCTGCTGCATCAGTAACCCATTTCCTTCTGCACTAAATCTTCCCTCCTACCTAGCGCCCTGGTACCTTTGGATAGCTGCCCCTTTCCTCTTGTGCGACATTGATTTTTTCCTTCTGCTGGATCCATTCCCAGCAGCATAAAATCAGGCTGTGATTTCTGTCATTTGAAGAAATAAGAAAGAACAGAACAAAATAAAAATAGTTTTTTTTTTATCATTTTCTCTTTCCCAGCATCCATTCCATTTCTCTGCTCTTGCTACAGCAAAACCCTGTCCATTCTCCCATTCTTGTTTGAATTCACTGTGGCCAGCCTTGCCCGCATGGCTCTACCTGCACCCTTTTCCTCAGGGGGGTTCATGACCTCCTGCTGGGAGCCATCAGCCAAGTAGGTATGACAATTTCCTTGCCAGCATACCCCCATGTTTCTTTAGTGGAAGGACTCATGGAAATAGGACATTTTGCAGGACATTGCATGTAAGGTGACCTTGCTCAAGGACCAGGGTGGATCCGTGTTTAGGGTGTTCCCCCTTTAGAATAGGGCGGTTTAGCATAATAGGAGATTAGGGTGTTCCCCCTTTAGAATAGGGCGTATCCTGCTGCTGAGTTCCTCTTGAGTTCTTAGGGTCAGACAGTATATTTTGGGAGAGAGAAGCCCAGGAGTAGTGGATTTGGGCAGAGAGTGTTTGCCCAGAACGTGTTTGTAGCCGGCCGGTGTGAGTTCGGGAATAAAGAATTGCTGTTTGAATCTACAAGCTGTGTGGTGACTCGTGATTTGTGCCCAGCCAGAGACTGCGGCAACCTCCAAGGTGTGAACCTTCAAGGATCCGTTCTCAGTTCTCATCTTAATTGGCCTCTCAGAGCATTAGCTAGTATTGATCAACTCTTCCACCTTGAAACGTTTCTTCTTGCTGCCAAAAAACACCCTTTCCTCATCCACTGCGCTCCTGCCTCAGGCTCTCTGTTATGTCTCTGTTCTCACGTCTTGCTCCTCTCTCTCCATCTCTCAGCTCCAGACACCCTGGCCTCCTTCCTGTTTCTGCCCTGCCAATTACATTTCAGCTTTCTGCCCCATGGCTGTCTTCCTAGGTGTCTGCATGGCTCTCACCCCGCCCTTCCTTCAGGCATTGGCTCCAGTGTCACAGGTGCCATCTACATCTTTCCTTGTATTTTTTCTCCACAGCATCTCTGGTCCCCTGCCTCACTGTCTGTTTTGCTTATTTATTTCATTTATTGCTGGTCTCTGCTGCTAAGCGATAAGTTCCACGCAGGTGGAGATTTTCATCTGTGTGTTCCCTGTTGCACCCCCAGTGCCTAGAACAGAGCCTGGTGCATGATAGGAGCTCAAGATGTATTTGTTAAGTGAACAAATGATGAACTTTCTTGCTACTGTTAGTAATGAACTTGGAGAAAAATTTCAGTGAATTCCTTTGAGTCTTTCACTTTATAGGAAGTTGAAAGATTTTTTAGTTTTCTTATAATTATGTTACTTGAAAAATCAAGTTATAAGTTTGGGGACAAAACCAACAAATATTTTGGAAGATGGAATACCTTTCTTTTTTCTGCCAGTCTTTCTATATACACAACTGTTCATTGGGAGTCTGTCCTTGGGTATGGTTGCTGTAGGAAGGTGCCATTTCTTTGCCAAACTGAATGACAAGGACAGAATCAAAAAGAAGAAGCCAGAGCTGAGCATGGTGGCACATGCCTATAATCCTAGCAACTCAGCTGAGGCAGAAGGATCATGAGTTCAAAGCCAGCCTCAGCAAAAGTGAGGTGCTAAGCAACTCAATGAGACCCTGTCTCTAAATAAAATACAAAATAGGGTTGGGGATGTGGCTCAGTGGTCAAGTGCCCCTGATTTCAATCCCTGGTACCTCTTCCCCACAAAAAAGAAGCAGCTAAGATCTTGTCTTAATGTGGCATTTTTGGTTCCCAAACATCATACGAGCAGACCTGAGTGGCTACTGTAAATGTACCAATTCCCTCCTGTCCTTCCTTCATGCCTCCCAGCCACTCAGGGACCTCATAGCTCCCCACTTCCTTTCCACACATATCAGCACATGGGGACATGTGCCTCACACTCCCCTCCTTGCCTTCTCTCAAGTATTTTTCCTTCAAAAACACCTTTTATCCTAATCCTGCCTGTTAAAGTCCCTTCAAAGCAAATTACCTCTGCTGCCTTTTCAGTGCTTTGCCAGTTGGCCTGGACTCCCCGATGCCCTGTGCTCTAGAGAACAGCAAGCCACAGGGCACCTTCATGTGGCTGCGTCCCTGCACACCTACACATAGTGTGTGCATACCCATCACTAGCTCATTGAGAACAAGGATTGTATCTTACTGTTCTGGTGTTTTCAGCACCAAGAAAATACTTTGGACACTGAAGGTACCTAAGGTAGTTAGAATTGTACACAAGTCGACATAAAGCATTTTTTAAAAAATAGGTAAAAGATCATTCTTACAGATGCCCCTCTTGCTGGGTAATATCCTTCCCATTCTGCTTTGTGAGTATTTGTAGCTGCTGCACTTGGTTTAGATATTTTGCATCAAAGCCCTGTGCACCATCACGCCTCCTCCTTCACCCAGGCAGCAACAGTGAGCTCCTTTGTCTAGTGCTTCCTGCTCACCCAGGGTCCCTGGCATGTGTCTGCTCATCTTATGCAGCAGTGGCCAAGATATTACCCAGGGCTGATGGTGTCATCCTGTTGTTCTTTGGCAAAGAAGGAAACAGGTTAGACAACACACACCATTCTATAGTGCAGAACTGGATATCAACTTCTGCCTTTCTGAAATTCTAGTCTTGGTTCTCAGTATAACCTGGCAACTATACCATTGCCAGTTCTTAAGCAGAAGCTGTAGAAGAGTAAATCCCAGGAGTCAAGAAAGAGCTAAAACTACAAACCAGGGCTGGGAGTGCAGCTCCATGGCTGAGCCTGTGCTTAAATTATGCACCAAAACAAACAAAGAAACCAAAAACTGTGAGTCAATCCATGCATGGTTATTGAGGCTTTTCCTACCACTGTTCTCACCTAGCAACACAGACTACTGGGGTGATATTTTACTGTTGAGACAAATATCAACTCACCCATAGTATTTGTTAGCTAGATAAAGAAAATGCTTTCAGAGGCATTTTTAAGTGAGCACCGATAAGCAAGTTATTGACTAATGCAGACGGCCCTCAGTGGCATTACTGCCATTGCCAGCAGAGGGGATTAGGCAAAATGGCAAAGGGCCTCCAACCAGAAGGGTCTTGTGGGAAGCCGCACTGATGTCTGAGATGATGGGCATTGGGTCCCAGAAGAAGGAGGGCTGGCATGATCTTGGCAGCTGAGCTGTGCATGAGCACCTCGGGCTAGAAATATCCATGTTGAAGAAATACATGCTGCAGTTGGGAAGCCCATAACCAGGCTTCCTCCAGAAAGGGAAGATCTGCTCATGGTTAATCATCTTTTTAAAAAGTCTAGCTTATCTCAAATGCATTCGATTAATTGTATACTAAAACCCTCTCTTTGTAAGGATGCCAGATGATGCTGGGAAAAAAATGACTGCATTTTTTGAGTGCTATGGAGCAAACCAACAGAGAGATGTGCACAGTGCAGAGGGAAGGAAAGGTGCCCATGAGAGAGCATTGCCCTAGCAGACTTTTCTAACTTCCACCTGTGGGTATTTTCATGCCACAAGGCTGTTCCCTGCCGCCCCCATACTTTAAAAATAAATAAGGGCTGCTTTCTAATGCTTCACACACACATGATTGAAAAACCAAGGGACAGAAGAGATAAATTGTTCTATATGTATTTAGCAGTCCCAAAAGACATAACCAAAGTCGGATACTGAATGAACTTATTAACCTATGAATTGCCTTGAAGTGTACAGTGTCACAGTATGAGTTCCCACAGGTAAACTTTGGAAAACTTTGCCACTAGCCTGAGTCCATGCACAGCTACCCCCATGACAGAATCTCTGCTAGAAGGGAGATGAACTTGGGAGCTGGCAGATCCAGAGGATGCCTGATGAATGACTCCTCTGTATCAAGAGAGGGAAACTCTCTTAAAGAGCAGCAACAGTACGGATCCATGGTGATTTCTGTTTAAGGGAACTCACTCCCTGTTTGCTGTTATCTGAAATCTGTTTATCAAGTGTGTTCATGATGATCCACACGAATTGAGGCATTCTTGGCCCCATAGATAGTGTCGTCTGGGGACCACAACCAAGGTGTACAGTTGGGCTGAGCTGCATTTTTGTGACTGATTTATGTTCTTCTAGCATTTTCAGAAATTTTTGCTGACCTGATGCAGCAACACTGACTTTGCTTCCTGCCAGCTCTTTGCTTCATTGTTCTCACTTGTCAAATGAGAATGGGGATTCCACTTTTCCTAGGGGTCTTCAGATAATAGATTATAGACCTAGAAAGCATAACGTGTATGTAATATATTGTTATTGTTGACCATAACTCAAAACTCTGACTTCTTATAAAGGTAATGCAATTATGAACCAAAGTTACTGATATTACTTGGTATCCTATAATCATTCTTATATTTTCGTTGAGTTGCTATGAAAGCTTCTGGGAATCTATGGGAACTGAGATAGAAATGCAAGTAACTGACACATGGGGTAGAAAGTGGCAAGTGTTTTAAGAGGTAAGTGGGTAACTCTCTATGGGAATCCAAACAAAAGCATGCTTTTTCCAAGGAGAAGAACCATAAAGGACTTGATAAATTAGGAAGGCTGGGAATGGGTAAAATTGGAAGGGATGGGGATTCCCAACAGGGAAAACAGTGTAGACTGAACCCATTGGGTAGATTTCTTCAAAATCTAAGGCAATGAGTACCAGTAAACTGGGAAGAAAGATTGGAGTCACAGTATGGGAGGTCTTATATATCCAGCTGAGGAGTATGAACTTTATAACAAGAGGCAAGGTTAAGCATGAGAGTGTAGGATAAGAGAGACTGGAGGAAATAGACCAAATGAAAATTGTTAGTGTTAAAATCAGTGAGGGCATTTCAGAGAAAGTAGACAGGGGGGGTGGGGGTGAGGCAAGAAAGATCCTGAAATGAGACAGGAGTTTGCCTTCAAAAAAATGAGAAACAAAGATGACCTGTGGTAGGAGATGGGGAGATGACCAGGGCACGAGGCTTTGACCCAAATGGATGATCCTAGGAAAATATTGTCCTTTCATAGTATTTCCCAATTTTGAATGATGTTATTTTCTACTTTTCATTATGCTCAAAAGAGCTAAAGATGCAGCCTAGACTGTGAGCCTCAGGAATGACATGATAGTTTACATTGGCAAATCAACGTGGGGCTTCAGTTCTCAAACTTGAAGAGTTGTCCTTGTTTCCAAACACATTTCAAAGCATGGATCTCTGAATTGGTGAAGTAAATGATTAGCAGGTGACTATTTGAATAACAAGGAATATTTTTTCCAAAAGCTGTTCTTCAGGTGGTCCTTAGCCAGTGAGCATACTGGCCCTGGCTCCCTTAATCTGTGATTTATTTATAGGTGTTTGATAAAACACAGGAACTAACTTATCTCCTGTAGCATGGTATTCCTTAGAGCTACATGTTGCTTTGGGCAATGTTTTTTAAAAAGGCTTATTATATGTGTATGGAGTTACCATAGCATAACATGTCTAAGAAATCCAATGAGCACATATTCATTTTCTTTTAGTCAACTTTGAGAACTAAAGCTATATTTTTTATTAAACACATTAATGAAAAGCTTAAAACTTGATAATCATTTTGATCACTGCCACTTGTATAGTCTCATAATAAATCAGAGTCCAGAAAGTATTTTATTATTTTTTTTCTTCCAAAGTTTGTGATGAGGAAAGTTTTTTTTAATGTTAACTCAGAAAAACCCAACAATGGCTCCCTCTATGAATCATTAAATGAGGTAAATTATTTTGTTTCCATAACAGTTCCAAATTTTCCCTACAGAATGTTTTTAAAAATTACTCTCTGCTGCCTAAAAGAATGGAAAGCAGAGGCTTGAACAGATGTTTGTACACACATGTTCACAACAACATTCACATTACCCAAAAAGGAGGAACAACCCATCGTCTGCAGATAAATAAAAAAAAAAAGTAAGATATCTAGATGTCTAGTTTTTGTTGTTGTTGTTGTTGTTGTTTTGTTTTTTAATTCATTTGGGATCTAAGTGCAGTGCTAAAAAGAAGGCTTGCCCCTGAGAGAGGGTCCCAGACACTCCCAGCCTTCCTGGGGCCTCCTGAACCTCCTATGATCCAAACATACCTGAGATGCCTTGTCTCCTTTCCCACAAGGACCATCCAGACCCACAAGGGCTGCAGATCTGGACTTCGAGAACGGATGCTGAAGTCCTTGTGCACATGCTTGTTAGCCAGGCAACCTTGGCAAGTCCCTTGAACTTGCCATGCCTCATTCCATCTCATCTCATCTTTATGTGAATTAAACTACTTGCCCCACTTGACCTTAGAGAATTACACTAGGCGAGAACACTGTTTTTTAACACATTGTACAGAGGGGATTATCATCACCATGGTTTTATGTCTAGGGAACAAATTGATAAAAATTCCCCCTTAGACATAATTTTCCATTATGTTTAGTGAAGCCATCTTGCTCCCCAGTGAGACTGGAGCTGACCACTTTAAAGAGTAGGAGGTGAAGCACCGCTGTATCTATCTGCCTGTGGTACAGGAAGTTTGTGAGTCCTATTTCCTATTGGGGAACTTGGGCAAAGCCAGGGAGGCCCAGAAGAAGCCAATCACAGGCTGGGGACCCCAAGTATAGGGACACCTGGCTTTTTCCAAATCAGCCACAGTGGGTGTGCTTTTCTAAGACTGGTCTGAAGAACTGCAGTTAGCAGAGATATTTTTTATTGTGGTAAAATATACCCAATGTAAAACTTATTATTTGAACCTTTTCTGAGAGTAAGGTTCAGTGTACATTTATTTGTATTGTTGCCCAACAATCAACACTCCATATAACCAGAACTTTCTCATCTTCCTGTAGTGAACCTCCACATCCATTAAGCCCTAAATCCCCATTCCTCCCTTTCCTGGCAACCACCATCCTACTTGCTAATTCTGTGACTCTGCCTAGGCTCTGGACTTTGGGTGAGTGAAGCCGTACAGTAATCGTCTCCTTGTTTCTGGCTTACTGCAGCCAGACATTTTCAAGATTCTTCTATGCTGTGGCACCAGTCAGAATTCCATTTCCCTAACAGCTGAATGATATTCCATGCCACATGCATACAGTGGCATACTATGCAGCTCATAGTGCCTAAATCCTTGCCTCACCATATTCCAGGTCTGTCTAGGTCCCAGGGGCCCCATTCAGTGCTACTCAACAGGGGTACAGACTCTCTGCCCTTTGTTACCATGTGTGTATGCCAGCATCTGTCTTCTGGTCCCTAGTCACTCATTTCCCTGAGGATAGCCATGTTAGCCCATAGTCTCCACAGCAAAACAGATTAAAGTCTGACTCTATGAGTAACTGCCGGGAAACACTTGATGAATGTAGACCAGTTCTTTCCAGAAAAAAACATGGCAGCCTCCTAAGGCTTATCCCCATTTCTTTGCTACCACTGGGGCTCATGGAATTCCTTTCACCTATTCTTGTGATGTGCTAGAGCATCACAGCCTACTTGGGGCAGTATCAGTCCTTTGTCCAGACACTCCATATAGCATCTGCACTCTGGCACCTTCCTGGCCTCTTTACCTCCCCTACATTGCTCAGTTCTACCTGTGAGTTCCATTATACATTTCTCCCAGGGCTCTGACTGGAGGTAGGTGAGGCTTAGGGCCCTTGGTACCTCCCTGCCACTGTGCACTGGTCAGACATCTTCCCCAGCCTGTGGGTCCCTCTTCAGAGTCTTTGCTTGCTTAATACCCATTATCCACCTTCAGCCTTGCTCCTGCTCTAGGATTTTGAAACACAATGAATTAATTTTTCCATCTTCTCTATTGTGCTGTGTCATCCCCTTTCTCTAAAATAACAAATGCTGTAAGTCTTAGCTGATGGACGAGGTCAGGGTCACTCGGTACAGGGATAAAATACCAAACAATACTTCTAATATTCTTCCAACTCTAATGGTTCAGCTCCATGGTTTAGCAGAATTTCAGGAAGAAAGTAGAGGACATAAATTAGAGAAGAACCAAGCCAACTGAAGTAGCAAAAAAAAAAAAAAAAAACTGAGCCCTGATCCTTGGTATCTGCAGGAGATTTATATGATGGGAGGCATAGTTGAGAATTATGAAACCAAAAATAACTGAGGGAACAGATAAAAAGCCATATTCAGAGAGGCTTAGCCAAACTTAGAATGTAGAGAGACGATACCCGCTGACAACAGCGAGAGACAATGTAAAGTGTGACCAAGTGAGTATTAACTGTCCTAATTAACCTGCTCTGGAAATTTAGCATTTTATATTTTAGGGTAAAGTGGAATATTCCTTTATAACAGTGTGTTGAAATGAACTATTCTGTTCTCTGGATGTAGCTCAGTGGAAGAGTGCTTGTCCAGCCTGTGCAAGGCCCTGCATATGATCCCCTATACCATAAAAAAATTAAATTAAATAAGTACAATGGAAAAATTTCAACCAGTTTTGACTGCATACCCAAAACATTCAGTGTGTCATTTGAACATTATATGTGGGAGCATCAAGCAGGAGTGCAAAGACATGCATGCAACCTGGTTTTGTGACTCATAACCTGCTCCATGAGCTGTGCTCTAAATCTCCTTCTCCCATTCAGCGAGCTCTGAGGTGTGCCTACCTTTTTTCCTCAAGCCTGAGGAGACGGGCTTCAATCAGAATCTTAGAGGGTTTGAACAAGTGTCCTCTACATTTGATGGTACACAGTGAACTGGGACCTGACTCGCTCTGGAAAATGCAAGCTGCAGGTTGCTCTGAGATTGCTGTTTGAAGACTGACTGGGTGACTAGAATGTGTCAGTTTGAGGATTTGACTGTTTTTCATGAATCACATGTGGGTCAGACCCCAGGGACAGCTGGCATGGAGCCAATTTAGATGCTGTCCTGGAGGGCCACTTGAAGGGATAGATTTCCAGTGGCTGAGAGAAAAACTCTAAGCAACCAGCACAGGCCTGCACCGAGGAGACCACAGGCAGGCGACCCGTGACTGTGAGGTTAGGAGCTCTCTGAGGAACCTGGGGGCACCCAGGGAGGAAGGGTGTGGTCAGATGTCTACTGTGGGAGAAGGTCTTGGACCTTCCCATGCAGTACTCATCCCAGAAGGCCTCTCCTGCCCTCGCTCCTCCCTGCCCATCCAGAAGAGCTGGAGGCTGCAGTTGGCCCATGATGCAGGAAGGCCAAAAGGGCCAGGGGTGGGGTGGGGGGCTTCTTCCAGGAAACTAACCTGAAGCAGGACTGCACCTGGGAAATGGGAGGAGCTGTAACTCCGCCCAACAATCAACACTCCAATCAATTTTCAAATGTTATTTGTGCACTCCAGTGGACATATTACTTTTTCCGCTTTGTGTTCTGAGTTGAGTTACTGACAAGCTTATTATCAGCTAAATGCAATCTGAGATCTTGGGTCCTCCTTCCTCTTCCTCTCTCTCCTTCTTTCTGCTCTTCTTCCTCCTTTTCTCTTTCTACTCCTCTTCTCTTTCTCTCTCCATAGGCGCACACCTTCAGCTGCTTCTTCCTTTCTTCTCCTTCTCCCCATCCTAAGCATTTTAGACTCATCTTTTCTGCATGTTAGATTTCTGTCTAAGATGCTCACTTTTAGGTGGGCAAAATACAGAGTTAGTGTCAGACAGGCATTTCGTCCTGTTCCCAGTATTGTGATTTACTTTCTGTCTTGTCCTAATTTAAATGCCCTTTTGGATTTGCTATGGGAGCTGATGTGGGAGTCTTCATTGATTTAGTCAATAGCTCACAGTGTAAGCTGATAAATCTTTAGTCCTTAAACTGGTTGTATCTTAAGCAGCTGATGGGAAGACATCATTCTTCTTTATCAGTTTCCTGGGAGGATGTTTCAAGTCAAAAACTGTAATCATTTCCTGGGAAGTTAATTCTTAGTAGTTCCTGAAAAGGAAAGTGCAGTCATCATGAAAAAGAATGTTCTGATTAAGTAACTTCTTTAATAAATAATAAAGAGGAACATGAAGCAACAAATGTGGGAGAGATAGTAATGAGAAGACAAAATCCCTCTATGATGTGCTGACTGGACAGATGACTATACACCTTGAGGGGGAGGGATGTGGCAGGAAATGGGGATCCTTGTTGCTTAAAGGAAGGAGATGGAGAGATGCTGAATGAACTGTTCCATCTTGATCCATGGCAAATTCACACTCCAAGAACAAGTTTCCAGGGAATCTTGTGTCCAAAGTGATTTTTCAAGTGCTTGTTTATTATTTAAATGTTGTGGCTGGTCACTTAATCCAGTATAATCAACCTTTGAGAATTGCTACATGCTTCTCTTGTCTCAGTACTTTTGTTAATCCCTGAGGGATGACATGCAAATGTACACAGGCCAGCTCAACTAAAGTTGCTTTGGGGGATTTGTGTTCTGCAAACTTGCCAATTGCTGTCACCTAACACAGCTGTGAGCATTTTCCTCCAGTGGTATGGAGTAGATGTAATAATTAATCCTCTACATTTTAGAGGTAATGACAGGTAATGTCTAAGAATCCTTAGTCTTAAGGATATAATTTTCTTGTGATGATATTTTCAAAGGGACATCCCCAAACTCCCATTTTGGGGATAGCATCCCATCAATGTTCACTATGTTCACTACCTCCTCTTTAGTTAAATTCTTTTCCTGGACCTAAGAAACAAAGATTTGAGAAGCCCAGTTTTCTGTAAATCTAATGCCTCCCAATCCAGGATCCCTTCCCATAATTTTGGGGATCTACAATCTCTTTTCTACATTTTGAAAAGTCTAATAAAAAATCTAATGGAAATCATTATCTGTAATGAAGTATATAATGAACTTAATTTGTTTTGGAGATAAATGTTTCTTCAGTTTGGAAGAAAAAATTCCAGATATCCACTTTAAGAGGAATGAATGAAAGGGGTCTGTGAGTTACAGGGTTGGTAGCTTGGAGGAACATTACCATGTTCCTCTCTGCAACACTTTCATTTTTGCTCAGTGAGACCAATTTTGAACTTGTGACCTCAGAACTTCAGATAATAAATGACTGTTGTTTTAAGCTACTAAGTTCCAGCTAATGCATTCCAGCCTCCATAGGAAACCAATGCTCATTGTATCCTTCTGGATTTGGCCTTTAAATAAAATAGCTCCTAGTATTTACTGGGTTTCCTGGCACACAGATAACTTTGTTGGGAAAGTCTGGAGGAAATAGGAATCCACACTCCTCACCATGTTCTACTATTATCTGTGTTCTCTACCCTTCCTATCACTTCATGCCCCTTCTTCATGCCCTGAGCTCCAGCTCCCAGCTCCTCTTCCATTCCTCAAACTTTCTACCTTGGGCCCTTGGCTTGAAGGTCCTTGTGTCAGATCTTCAGCCACCAACAGTGTCCCCTGCACCAGGCCTTGCCCTAACCTTTCCTCCTATGTTGGCCAGGATGGTCTGAGTGCTCTCACAGACCCCAGACCTCAGAGGCTTAAAAAAAAATAAAACGTATTTGTCTCCCAGCTCATAGTCCAGTGGTGTGTATGGTATATTAAGGATAGAGATGGTGACTCTCTGATGCCCCACATGGCCACAAAGGCATTCCATTGTCATGACCTCTCTGTCCCTTGAGACCATCTCAGAATCTTTAGCAGAATCATCTGTTCCTTGGTGAGACACAAGGAGTTTGCGGAGAATTATTTAGTCCAGGCCTGGGAGTAGGAAGCGACACCTGTGCCCATTTTCCATGTGACACACTTCAATGCAGAGGATTGAGCACATAGTTTTACTTTGTGCCCAGGAAGAAAATCAGCAACCAAGTAGGCAATGGCAGTGCTCTACGTGCTTACCAGAGATGCCTTCCAGAGCCACCCCATACACATCTGCCTGGTTAGTTTCTGTGATAGCACCTCATTTATTTCCTCCATAGCACTTTACAATATTTATTTGTCTCTTTGTTAATTGTGTCTGCTGCCTCACTACCAACATCAGAGCTGCCTGGGGGTAGGGTCTCGTCTCTCTTGCTCATGGCCCATGCTCAGATCTGGCAATACTGTGAGCTGCCCAGAGTACCTTAACCATCCCCAATAATTAATGTGTGATGAATGGATATTGGAATGATCAAAAAATGAAGCGAAAGCAGAGTCATTATCTAAAAGGTTTCCACTATTATAGCAAAGACAGAACAAATAGGTCATGATATTTTACAATATTACATTTTAAGAAATAATGAAAAGCTTTTGAGTATAAACCAATGGAATTTGGGCTAGAGATCAAAAATGTTTGGGTTGGCACTGCACTTTTGATTTTGAATTTGAGTGTGGTTCTCCAGGTGAGCAGGCTGGGAAGAGCTGTGCTCTGTTCTTACTTGGGGTGATTAATTCTCCTCTTGTATTTGAGTACAGAGCCTTCACAACCCTTCCAATTTGTCCAGCACCTTTTCCACTCACAGAAGCCAAACCGTCTTGCTCCTCTCCTCCCACTGCCTATCACTGTTTGTTCATGGTGGCCAGGTGACAAAAATATGCTGTCTCAGATGACAGTGTGTGTATTTTGCTTCTCCTTTTTTTTTCCACTCATCGTCCTTCTGGCTTAGTATGCACAAGTGGTATGTGGCAGTCCAAGAAGGGAAATGCCAACTCAAGCAATGAGATCTGTGAGTTATAATGGAATCCCAGCTGTGGCATCTTGGGGTTTTGTCAATTTGTATTTGCATCTGTCAGTTCATTGAGATCAAGATCTCAGTGGCTGATGGGAGAAGATTCTGGCCTAGTCATAAGCAAGGCCTCCCTTTTAGTCCTGGGTAGGTCTCTAAGGAGGGTACTTGGCTCTGTTGCTATGGCCTCAGTCCTTGGAGGTGGAGATGGAGACCTACTGAAATCTAGCCCAGTTCTGGCTCCTGCATGGATCCAGTTGACTGGAGCTTGGCAGAATGCAGGAAGGCGAGGGTTTCAAGTACCGATTTCCTGGCACCACTGGCCAGGCAGGATTACAGGACATCAAATAGATCTCTACCTCTTTATTTCTCTCTGATGGGGTAGGCACATGACATCTCCTAGGTTGGGGGACCAAGGAGCTGTGCTTGGGGTCATTCTTGTGAAGAATACAATAAACTAGGTTGTATATCACCTCCCTTTACTTCCCACATTTTGACGATATGCAGATGAAACACATTAAAACGAATACTAAAATCAAGGATGTGTGCAAAGATTTATCAACAGGAAGGTTCAGTAATAGAAAAAATGAGAACAACCTAAATGTTCACATAAGGGAGTAGATAAAAATAAATTATGATGCATCCATCGAGTGAAATACTTGAAGCCATTAAAATTGATCATGTAGAAGAACATTAAATGACATGTAATTGTGTTCACATTTAATTTTTAAAATTCAGGCTATAAAACAGTAGATACCATATGATCCCATTTTTGCAATTAAAAATGTATAATAAATATACTTACATAAAAATGGAAATGATAAAGATCAAAATGGGGGTGGGTATTGTGATAAATGTGATAATGAGTGATATTTTCCTTTATTCTTGTTGACCACTGGTAGTTTTCAAATTTTTCATAATGGGCACAAATTTCTTTTGAAAAGGGATATAAAACTCTAAAATGTTATTTTGCAAATTAGATGACTATCTTAATTGGCTCAGGTTGCTATAACAATACCACAGATTGTGTGGCTTATAAACAACAGAAATTTACTTCTCATAGCTCTGGAAGATAGAAAGTCCAAGATTGAGGTGCTTGCAGATTTGGTGTCTGGTGAAAGCCCATTTCCTGGTTCATCAGGCACCTTCTCACCTTGACCTTACATGGCAGAAGGGGAAGGGAGGGGAGCTCTCTAGGACCACAGGACCACTTTTTTTTTTGCATCCTCAATAATTAATTCAAAAACGTATTTGATAACACTGTATTTTAAAATATGGCTTCTTATATAAATTATGCAAGTGTACAAATGTAAGCATTTTTTGAGGCACTAACATATTTTGCAAAAGTAATCTTATGTCCATAGTTTTAGTTTTATTTTATTTTGAGGCAGAGTCTCACCATGTTGCCCAGGATGGCCTAGAATTTGGGATTCTCCTGCCTCAGCCTCCTGAATACCTAGGGTTATACACTGAATACCTAGCGGCCACCATGCCCAGCTTACACATACATAGGCTTACAGTAAAATGCTAAGGGTCATAATGAAAGCCACCTCTTGTCTGCCCTCCCCAGGGGTCTTGCTCTCCAGGAGGCACTCTGCTTCAGGGAGTTGGCTTTTCTTTTTCCAGTAAATTAAGTCATGAAAGGACATGTTGAAGAGTGTATGCTGGACATCCCTCTGGCCACAGGAGAAATGGATACATGTAAACTGCCAGTCTCACAAGCTTTAGGGTGTCTTTCATCTGGGTTTTGCTGCTCATTTCTATAAAATTTGTCTCTGAAACTCAGAGCTTGTTCCTCCCTGCCTCAACAGCCACACACCTGAGGGTGGGGAGGAGGTGGGGTTGGGGATGGAGTGGTGGTCTGTGGCCTCTTTCTAAGGGCACTAATCCCACTCAGGTGAGTTCCATCCTCGTGATCTAATTACCTCTCAAAGTTTCCATCTACTAACATTGTCAACATTGGAGGCTGGAATTTCAATCCCCAATTTTGAAGTTTGAAAGAACACAGACATTCTGTCCATAACATTGACTAAACCTCAAAATAGTTACTTGTTGGGAAAAAAAAATAAGTGTCTATTTAAAGAAGACTTACAGTACAAAACAAGCCATGGACACACAGTAAGAAGTCCAACAACCTGCCTGGTCTCATCATGGATCCTTTCTCCTGCTTCCCCCTCCCACCCCACTTCAAGGAGCCCCTGAACCCCTTGGCTTCACATGCCTTTCCTGCCACCATCGCTGCCTCGCCTTTGCCATCTTTGATGGAATCTCCTACCTCTCAATCTTTGTTCACACCGACTGTGCTCTTCTGTCCTCCAGTGGCTACTGGGTGGATGGGATGCTGTGGTTTGAAGATGATTTGTTCTGTCAGCCTGGTGGTATTGTGAAGGATCTCTGCTTTCCTCTGTGGAATGGGCTTGCAGCCTGGACAGTTTGGCCTCGGCTCCCTACTCCACCTGCCTCTTGCCTCCTATAGGGCTCTGCCATGACACAGCAGGGGGCCCTCCTCAGATGTGGCCGCCCAATCTTGAGTTTCCCTGCCTCAAGAATCACGAACTGTATAAACCTCTTTATATATTATCCAGTCTGCTAAAGCAACAGAAAATGAACTAAATCAGGGACTCATTTTAAAAGAATAAGATTCTTGAACTTGGAGGCTTTCCTGACAGTCTCACTTCCCTACCATGAAATGACCCTCCTTTGGGTCTCACTTTGTTCTAAATACTCACACAGAACCTTTAAATCTCTCCTGCACTTATTGGCGTTTACTTTGTATCAGGCACTTTACACCCCCCCCCCCAGATATTAACCCATACAACCTTTGCAATATCCCTGTGTGCTGTATCCCCACTTTGAGAACACTGAGGCACAGAGAGAATTAGAAACTTGTCAGAGCATCACAGGTAGAGTCTGACACAGTTGACTTTAAACCTAGGTGGTATGGCTTCAATATCTCTGCACTTTGTGTGTTTTGTATTCATTAAACTACTCCCATGTTTCTGTCCCCCACTACATTGTAGAGAAAGGATCACATCTTAAATAGACCTGTGGTTTTTTTTAGTGCCATACCCAGAGGCTGGCATATAGAGATTTCATGATAAGCATTGATTGAATGACAATTTAAGCAAGTTTTTATTGAGCACCTAGGCATTGTTTCAGCCCCTGAACCACATAAATAACAAGAAACATCAAGATGCCTTCCTACACTGGGGGAAGCTGCCCAACTTGGATTCTAGTGAAAATGTCAAGGGCACGTTGGGTAGATGATGTGGGTATTATTTAGTTGACATTTGTGCTTCTTTGGTATTCATGCTTCATATTCTCTTATTTTAAATTTAGGGTATAATTGGAGGCAACTGCCACCTTGAAATTAATGAATCCTTCATTTCATATCATAACTCTACAGCTGATCAAATATAAGTGAACCATCAGTGGTCACTTGATGTTTCTTGATGCTTCAAATTGGTTTTTTTTTAATGTAATGCATATCTGAAAATATAATCTTTCTCTCCTGTCTTTGTATTCTTCATTCTTACCTTTTTCACTTTATTACAAATGCTTTGTAATAAGGACAGTGTCCTACATACAGAAAGATGTAACGTGGCCTACACACCCTTTTTAATGGAGATGTGGAAAGAACCAGATTATCAATTCCAGACCCCAGGATGGAGTAGAATTTGCCATGTCTCCCCAAGCTCCTCCACCTACAAAATGGGCAAAATAAAACCTGCTTCCTCCTCTTCACCTAGTGGGAGTATTGTGAAGATAAAAAGCAATAATTGGTGTGAAAATGCCCTGAGTTGCCTAGAAAGCTCTCTGTGATCCCAGCATCTCATTAGAAAGGCTTTATTGGGATTTCAGTACAGTTTGGTGGCTCATAGAAGAAGCTCTTCCAGTTGGCTTGATGAAGTCCTAGGTCTTTATTTCCAGAAGAGGATTAGTTGCTGCAAATATGGGCAAATTGACACTACCCAAGACAGGGACAGCCTAGAGGGTGAGGACAGAGGTTGCATCATTTGTGAAGTACTGTCTGGCCTTCCTTGACAGGCTCCTGTGATGGATCCCTGCCTCCTGCAGCAGCCATTGAAGATGCTAGGGTGCACCATTTCTGTTGGGCCTGGACTGCCTGGAACACATCCCTAACTGGCCGTTCATCCCAGGCCTGCCCAGATATTATTAACTCAGTTCCTTCAACCATGTCTGACCTGATGAGGTTTAGAATCCTCTCATTCTTTCCAGACCTATCCCAGTCCTTCCTTAATCTTAGAACAGGGTACCTAGAACTTTGCCTAAATAGTCCATCCAAAGCAGACCACCACGTTATTCTGCAGACATAGCTGAAGATGAGAGTTTCTTGGGGGCTTTGTCCTACTTCAAGTACTATTGAGGTTACACCAATTATAATTTCTACAGCTATATCATAAGTATCTCACTAGGTTGTGTCTCCTCAACATTAGCAATGCTTTAAAAAAAAACATTTTCAGCAAAAAATTATACTTACCTCTCTTAAATTAGAATTTTATCAAATTTCATGTTAGGGTGTCAGATCTTTTTAAATACGCATTTTGCCATCCAATGTATTATTGACTTCATCCAGGTGGTAGTCCAAGCTTCTGAATTTTTATTCTACAAAAGGGATAGAGCATACTTCCTGCAAATATGCTAATTTTAATTTGGTCTGTTGTACCTGGACAGTTTAGGTACGAATACTCTCTGCTTTTGGTTAAATATTGCCTGGGGTAAGGCCAAGAAATGTTTCCCTAAAACTAATTCATGTCTATTGTAAATGTCAATCATCAAGTTGTTCACCTACTTGATTGGACTGATTTCTGTCCTGTGTGTTTTAATGGCATCCTCAGTTCTTTGCTAACTCCATCTCATCTGCTTCATTTTCTCTGATCTCCCGATTTTGTGGCTTTATCCTATTAAGAAGTTACTGGCCCTAGTATGATATGGTTTGTTCCTAGGGAGACTGACTTGGCTCCTTGGCACCACCAGGCTCAATTCCCTTTACAACCCTCTCTCCCACCCCACTAATACTTTCTGGTATTAATTTCTAGTCCAACTACTTATATCTTGGAGAAATCTTGTTTCTTTCTTTTCTTTTTATAAATTAAATGGAGACTTTGTTTCATTCCTTGTTTCTGGCCTCCATCTCATGGATGGGGAAGCTGGAAGGCCTCGCTGGCAGGTTGACCATCTCATTTGCACATTTCCTGTAAGCCTGAGGTGCCGCTCATCCAGGTGTCAGATATGAGTTCATTTAGAGCGTTAGAAGTTTTGGTCCTCTCCAGTTTACCACACAGTGGCTTCTGTTTTCTCCTTTGCAATTCAAAAACTGTTCTCCTTGGTAGGGAAGCCAATGGCAATTGGAAAGAAACTGTGACATCCATCAACATCACATATGGATGCCAGCCAATGGACTCAGGCCTTCTTTCATGTTTTTCTGGTTCTGAGCCTCCCCAAATTCTTTTCAATGCTTCTCCCACTCTGTGAATGACCTTTATTAAATGCCAGCATATCAGAGGAGGGGTGTACTTTGGAGCATAAAACTAACCAATGAAGTGCCAACATCTTTATTAGATGTACCCTCTAATTCATTTTCAGAGAAGGAGATGGATTTTGAGGAAGACACCCTGAATTGCCCACTAGACTGGCCTGAAGTATTTTAGCTTCTGGTTCCACTGAGTGGAGAAGAGTCATACTCCACCCTAGAGTCTTGTTTGCAGGAATGAAGAGCAGAAGAAATGAAGCAGAAAGAAATTTGGGTTAGGAATCAGGAAGGTGGGTCGTATTCCTAGCATCTGCTTCTAAAACACCTCCAAGCTTCTGTATCCTTCTCTGTAAAATGAGAACACCAAATCATTTTTAAATCATCTGTAAAGTTCTTTCCAGTACATAATTCTGAGGTCTTTTATCCTGATCATATCCCAACTATAGAAACACAGTTGGCTCAGTGTCTTATACCAAAGTCGCACAGCCTGGGCTACACAGAAGCCTTCGGCAAAGCAGGGTAGGAATCAGGAGGAGGGACATCTGATTTCCCCTCCCTGTTCAACCAGAACAACCACAACTTTACCTTTTGGTCTTTCACATAAGTTTTCATTTGAAGACAGATTTTGGTTATCCTTGCTTTGTTTCGTGTTTGCCTGTTATGGACTGTTTCTTGGAACTTGTTCATGTAGTATGATTCCTAGATGACTCTGAGGCCCCCATGTAGCTCAAGATTTAGATAGTAAGTTCCTTGAGAGTTCTCCATTACCCTCAATATGCCCTATAGATCTCCATATACCCTAATGTATAATAAATAGGTGTTCAATAATGTTTCTTGGGCAAACAGAATAATAATATTGATAAATATCAGAGAGTTCTTAATTCTATGTCAGTCATCCAATGTTCTAGTCACTGACCTCAATTAACCCTTAAATTCAGCCTATAGGGCAAATAGTATTTTATCCCATAGCACAGGTATAACAATGGAAATATTAAGACTTGGGTGGGAAAACTGATAGAAACCAGAACAAAGTCTTTTAATCACCTTGTTGCATGGCCTCATTTCCATCTATGGGACATGAGGACCAAAATCAGGGATGAGGAAGCTGGAAATCCAGGCCCACAGGAAGAGGAGTATCATCTGAAGATAATCCCCGGAGAGAGAGGAATGATTCCAAGGTGTAGGAGAAAAGGTCTTGATGTGAAATGGATGGTGGATTCCATACAGTTTCCCAGACCAGGAGCATCAGTATCACCAGGAACCTTATTAGAAATGCAGAATCTCAGGCATCACCCCAGAATTCCTGAATGGGAAGGACTGCAGTCATTTTTCAAAAGTTTGTATTTTAATAAGCCCTGGACACCAAAGGATTCTGCTATAGGCCAGTATTCCAGAATGGCTGCTGTAGAACAACTCCAGTGACTGATTTTGCTCCCTGAAGAGTAGTGACGTTTCTGGCTTTCTCACTGTTGTAACAAAAATTCTGAATCTACAACAGTATTGACCTTTTTGGTATTGTGAAGGTAAAGCTGGACAAGAAGTTTGCTTGGTCTGAAAGATTCTAGGTATCAGATTCCTTTTTACCAACTTCTGTTCAGTCTGTGACCTGAGGCCCATCACTTAACTCCTGATTCTTTGCCTGTTCAATGTTGTTAAGGACACTGTGCTCCCTTATTTGGACAGCCAGAGAAATATGTAATTAGTGGTTGAGAAGCATCTAGTGCCCAGAGCACCATATAAATACTGCAGGATAATAACCAGTTATGGCCTTAAATGCTGCCTACAACTTGACACATTTAAGTTTTCTTCCTTGAATTTGTAAAGTTTGAAGTTAATCTCACATTTAGGTATTTGCCCTGATTTTTTTATTCATTCCATAGCCCGTTTTGTTGTTGTTGTTGTTTGGTTGGTATTTGCTTTTTCTTTGTGCTTCTTTTAAAAATCCAGAGAAAGTAGTTGAAGAAAATCAGAATCTTCAGAGAGAATAACAATCAAAACATAAAGTTTGATTGTTACACATGGATTCTGCACATGTTTTGAACAGAAAAGTGAGAGATGCCCCATGGGTTCAGAGGTCATTGACACCTAAGATACTACTGGGCCTTTGAGGTTCCAGGCTGTGATTTTTCAAAGAGAGCTCATCATATAACAATCTTATTTCTTCGTGTGCCTTATGCTGGAGGTCAAATGCTTACCATAGCTTAAAATAACAAGTTGAGACATGTTTTCATAATTGGAAATAAAAAGGAAGTACCACCATCTGCTAATAAAAAGAAAAGTTTTGCAACGTAGCTAACAGCTCCTGTCATTTCTGAAGAAACACCTTTAAATCCTTCAGAATTTGGAGCTATGGGAGCTGAAATCACCAGGATGCCATGAACTGATGACAGATTACCTGGAAAAATCATGTTTATACTTAGAAGGCCCACGTGGAATCTTTTTGGTAGTTGGTCCAACTTTCTGTGTGGTGCTATTCGTTGCAGACTGAAAAGTGCTCCCTTTTCAAGTCCAAATGAGTCAAGATGAATTGGAAAGACAGCAGCTTCTCCCTCTACCCATCTCTCTACAGGGCACTGGCTGGACCCAAAGATGGCTTCTGTCTCCACAGAGCTCAATGGCGATTTGCTAAGCACTACAATAAATGAAATAGCAATGAGTCTGACAAATTGCAAGTGTTGGCAGTCAACAGAAAGGAAGAGTTTAACTCCTCATCTTCCACCCTAGCATTAAGCCTTCAGATAAGGAAAGAAAAATGGTCAGCCATCAGGACAGTGTGCCCTTCATAATGGAACATAGTTCAGCCAGAGATATTTCCTCATTTTTTGGCTCACCTATCTTCCCTGAGCTTGTCTTTTCTTATCGGGTGTAAATTATTTGTTTGTAATTTTTCTGAAATTGCTCTAAGAAGATCAATTGAAAACCTGCGAGGAGAGAGAATATAATTTCACTACCGTCGGTTTTCTGAAAGTCTGCTGTTCTTGAATTGTGTGCTTCCTGCCAGGATGGTGATAATGAATGCTTCTTATGTCCTTAGTTCACAGAAAATCATCAAGAAATAAGTGTGTTCAGTCATTGTTTGGACCACCACAAAGTGTTTTAATATTACCCTCTTTAGTTGGCAAACTTGTACAATAAAGAAACTGGGTTTGATTCAATTAGATAATTTAAAGTTTCCTCTTGTAACTTTTAAATCATGAACTGCTGCTTTTCAGAGAAAAACTATTTTTTCCCCCTAAGGACTCTGAAGGCAGTTTTCTGTCTTTTCTCTCTCTTTTGAATTCCCAGAGCTCTTACCATCCAGACCATTCATTTCTCACTGTTCTGTATCCACTTTCATATGCCATAATTCTCTTTTTATGCCCTAACCTGACCAGACTATAAACTCCTTAAAGGTAAGAGTCATTGACCATAGTTCTTTATTTCTTAAGGTGCCTAAATCAGCAGGTGGTCAGGTCAAAAATTTATGAAGTACTTAATCATGTTTAATGAACTAATTCATTTCTAATTAGAAGTTTGCCCTCATTCTGTTTTAAAATCATAAAGTCATCTAAGATGTATTATGTTTGATAGTCTCTTTTCTAAAATGACCCTGATTTAGTTCACCATGGTGTCCTATACTAAAGTGCTTCTTGCTGGCTCTGGGTGTATAGCATGGTCTGGGTATTATACCTTTTCGATTTTGCTTGAATCAGTGTTGCTGGGTTGAATAAGTTTGTCTCAGTACACAGGTCAGATTGGACCATTTCTTTGTGAGTTGGGATTAATTCAGAATTGTTACCACTCTTAAGAAACTTTCATAATTGGAGCATGTTAAGAAAGAATACTTCTCTTAGATGGGTATTATTTACTTACTTATTGCAATTGATAAGGAAGTAACAAAGGTGGTCTTTCTGAAACTTGTTTTCAGAACTTAACTTTGGCTACCAGTTGACCTTCAAGAGACAAGCCCATGCTCCTGGATGTTGTGTGTGTGTTTTCCAAAAACAAAGGAGTTATTTAGTATCTAGACAATATCATTTAAATTCTTAGAAATCTCATAATTGCAGATTTGTGGCATGTATATTATATGAAGAAAAGAAAAATAACCCATGAAACTTTGAGGACTTGTTCATGCTCAGAATACATCACAGGGGAGTAAAGATGAGAGTGTTGGTGGGGTGTTATTGATTTTATTTTTTTAAAAAAAACAAGTGCACAACTCCTTATATACATTGAGTCAAAGTAGAAGTTTATTACAGATGTGAAATTATGCCGTGTGTACCAAGGACAAATGTTTATTCATATTCTAAATTTAACCACCCGCACACTTAAAGGTGGCACTTGGAAGTCAGTCTGCCATTTTGGTTCCTGTGCCTGGAATTCTCCCTGCTGCCACGTGGGGCAGAGGCAGCGCTATGGAAAATGTAGAAGGACAGCCATGCTCCCTCCCCTCCTGTCAGGTAACACATTTGACTCTAGTTTATAAAAGGTGAGTCAGAATTTCTGTAAAAATAGATGACCAGAGTCACCATTAGGTCTTGTTTTAGCCTGTTCTATGATCTAGAGGGATCTAGAGGGTGCCAGAAGTCATCAGTTGGGGTCCTGCAGGGGACAGAAAGCACACTCAGATGGGATGTTAGAAAGAAGTTGACGAGGTGTAGCCAGGTCAAGAGAACCACAAAACTCCAACGCATCCAGGAATTTCCAACAGGGCCCCTGAGCTTAAAGGGGCAACAGGAAGAGGTTGTTTTGTTGGAGCCTGGGGACAGCTAGAGACACATGAGAGGGGCTAAGACAATGGGAGTGGTGAGGGTCACATCTGCAGCCTAGATTTAAGCAGGAGAGCAGGAGGGAGCAAAGGAGTAGACACCTGGCATCTCTCCTCCTGCCTTCCTGTTTCCTCCCATGCCTCCCATTGTCTGAACCCACTGGAAGCCAGAGGCAAGGGGTCTGCACTGTGTAGTTAGTAGAAGTCGACCCCTGACCCCAAGGAGATTCCCAGGATGAAACAGAGAAACCCCTGTCAGAGAGACAGGTCTTCCCTTGACAGACAGTGATTTTTTTCCTGTTGAATTGCCTGGGAGATAGAGAAGTAAAGGGAGTAGTTAAAGAAGGGAAGTGAAAGGTCACCCCAAGGAATCAGAATTTAGGTGAAGGTTTGACTTACTTGATTTGAAAAAGACTAACAATATGATTTATATCCATGAGAACAAGAAAATAAACTGTCAGCCTTGTGGATCAGTGGTTAAGAACATTCGCAGTAGAGCGAGAAGTTTCAGCTTCCATCCGAGCTTGGCCCCTTACCAGCTGGGCTATCTTGGTTAATTTTCTCTCTGAAGCTCTGTTGCTTGTTTTTAAAGTAGGGATTGTTATATTGTGCCTACTCCCAAAGGTTTCATGGAAAGCTGAAATGGGAGGATCATGGCAAAGTGCTTGGTCTGGGACATAGTCAGCACTCAGTAAATATAGCTGCCAGATGCTAATACAAACTGCAGAGAGGCTGTCTCAGAAGGTGTCCTCTCTGTGTAGGAAGTCAATGTGGGTGAGTATAAGGGCATGAGGTATTTATGATTATTGAAAAGCAGCATCAACTGCAATATCCTGAAGAGTACTCTTTTAGTCTGTTTTCTATTGCTCTAATAGAATGCCAGAGACGTGGTGGGTTATAAAGTTTGGTTTTATTTTGGTTTATAGTTCCAGAGGTAGGAAAGTCCAAGAGCATGGTGTGGTATCTGCTTGGCTTCTGGTGGGGGGGGCTTATGCTGCTTCACCTCATGGCATAAATCAGAAGGGCAAGCTTGTTTGTGCAGAAGAGGTAAAACAGAGGGGGCAGCTGCACACTATAACAACTGGTAACTAATCCCATTAGATAAGAGCCAGAACTCACTTGAAAAAGGCATTGATCTGTTCATTGGCTCCACCATGGCCCAAACACTTTTCACAAGTTCCCATCTTCCAATAATCATGCTGAGGACCAGGCCTCAGCATGAGTTCCAGTGGAGACAAACGGTGTTAAAATCATGACCAGCGCCCAGCCTCCTGAGTAAGAGTCTGGCTTATCTCCCTGATGTTGGTGCCTGTGGGCTGGGGAGTGGGGTCAGCAGCTAACTAAAGGAGGCTGTGCTCCTAGATTCCTATCAGAACAGGGCTGAGAAGACCGTGCCCCAGGCCTTGATCTTTTCTGCCTCCCCAGCTTCAGACTAAGGTTGCTTTTGAAAGATTTCTCAGCGCCCTGCTCAGAATCTTTCTTTGAGAAGATGACACAGCATGAGGGAGTCATATGCTAAGAGCACACCAGGAAAAAAAAATGAGGTGTCTTGAGAAAAAAAAAAAGGATCCAAGGAAAAAACTACAGATGAGTTGAGTCCTTTAAGTGAGTCCATTCTAATTGTTTAATTTTAAGAAATGAAAATGGGAAGCAGATTGGATGAACATAGTAACAATAGCAGACTTGAAAATTAGGGTCAGAATGCTGTCCTAAATCTGTGACACGTGGCACAGGTGTGGATTGAACGTGTTCCTACCATTGGCACTTTCCTGGCTTATTTGTGCTGTAGCCCTCAACTCCTTTCCAGATGATGACCTGCTGGACCCCCAGCCCCCCACAAGCCAGCAACTGCCCAGGCAGTGTCTTCTGTAGTGGAGATGCCAGCCGCAGATGTCAGCGATGGGATGTGTGTGTTAGCTAGTGAGAAGGGCCAGACAGCAGCACAGAATACACTATCCTGTGGAGCCTGGCAGTCTGTGACATTTTCAGGATTACCTGGTTTTTAACAATCTGTGGACTTGACCATCCTGTTGTAAGAAAGTATTTAAAATACACCTACAATGCCAAATAATAAATAAATTCAATCTCATGGTTATAATTTCACCACACAAGTCAAGACTGGAAGCTTTGGGCAAATAGAGTTGTGGCAATTTGATGCACAATTATGGCTGGTGTGGATGCCCTTAAAGAGAACCCAACTTAGGTTTTTAGGTTTTGTTTTGTTTTTGTTTTGTGTGTGTGGTGCTGGGGATTGAACCCAGGGTCTTATGCATGTGAGGCAAGCATTCTACCAGCTGAGCTATATCCAGCCCCCAACTTAGTCTTCACCTCAACTTCGTAGTCACTCAGTTGGTTGATCAAACAAACATGTATTGAACACCTCATGTATACTTAGCATTAGGCTTTGAGAGGCACTAAAGAGAAGAAATCTACAGGGGAGGTCTGAGGGCTGAGGTTTGGGGGGACACACAAATGGTTCCACTAGTGTGGCTTCCAGTGGGATTTCCACCTCTCTTTCATTCCTCCAAGTGCCAGAGGACACTGCCTGGGAGTCATCATGGTAGGAGTTCTGCCTTGAGCTGCAGAGTTAACCTGCCACGGGCCTTCAAGAGAAGGTGAGACAACAGCTCCCCCCTGAAGAATCCCCTGTGCTGTCTCCCTGCTTGTGACAGATTGGAAGCAGCCCCTCTGTCCCAAGGTAGTTTGACCCTCCTGCAGTTATTTGCCTTTGCACTATAGACCAGAAACAGTGACCTTTGTTAAGATGCAGACTCTAGTGGACATGGTTATTTTGCTTTTGTAAGAAAGCAGTTTCTTCAAAAATACTTAGTGTGGCGCATGCCTGTAATCCCAGCAGCTTGGGAGACTGAGCCAAGAGGATTAGGAGTTCAAAGTCAGCCTCAGCAACCTCGTGAGGCCCTAAGCAACTCAGTGAGAGCTTGTCTCTAAATAAAATATGAAAAAGATCTGGGGATATGACTTGGTGGTTAAGTGCCAATGGGTTCAATCCCAAGTACCAAAAAAAAAAAAAAAAAAAAATTAAAACTAACGCTTAAAGTAGACCAAAAAGTCTCCTTCCTTCTCACCATGCTCAGAAGTGAAAATGTCATCCCAGCCCTTTCTCCTCCACCCTCCCTGCCTCCCCAGAGCACCCAGCCTAGAAACTACTCATTCTTCACTGCCCAGATCCATGGTTATCTCCTCTCTGACGTTTTTCCCATCATGTCCCACTCACTGGTGCCAGGAGCCTGGCTCCTGCCTTTGCATTTACACAGACCCACCCCAGTAGCCGCAGTCTCTGGCTGGGCACAAATCACGAGTCTCCACACAGCTTGTAGATTCAAACAGCAATTCTTTATTCCCGAACTCACACCGGCAGTCTACAAACACGTTCTGGGGGAATCCACGTTCTCTGCCCAAATCCACTTCTGCCCAAATCCACTACTCTGCCCAAATCCACTCCACATGGGCTTCTGTCTCCCAAAATATACTGTCTGACCCTAAGAACTCAAGAGGAACTCAGCAGCAGGATATGCCCTATTCTAAAGGGGGAACACCCTAATCTCCTATTATGCTAAACTGCCCTATTCTAAAGGGGGAACACCCTAATCTCCTATTATGCTAAACCGCCCTATTCTAAAGGGGGAACACCCTAAACACGGATCCTGCCCTGGTCCTTGAGCAAGGTCACCTTTCAGAAGTCCTTCCACAGACAGCATGGAAGTAAGCTGGCAAGGAGATTGTCATACCTACTTGGCTGATGGCTCCCAGCACCCAGTGACCCCCTTCACCTCTGTTCCTCTGGAAGCAGGAATTGCTGGAGGGAAAAGACTCTGCCATCTATGTGTCCCTAGGGCCTAATCTGGGATCAGGAACAGAGTGACAGGTAAATGTTTGTTAAGTGGACAAATTAGGAAATGAGCAAGTGATCTTTTAGAAAGGCATAGGTGTATAAATACATGGCTCCTTACGACAGTGGCACCGAATATAGACAAACAGAGGTTACCAGCACAAACAGCTTCAGACAGGAGCTGTTAGAGAAAGATTTGTTTTCATATTTGGTTTCAGCTTCTGGTAGTGGAAGCAGGAACTTTCACATGCTTCAATTAAGAAGACAAATGTCCTCCTGGGCAAACAGGGAAAGGATGTGACTCTGCCACCAGTACATGGCATGGCAGTTAAAGCCTTATGAAGACGTGCAATGCCAAGATAACAGCAGGGAACGGGTAGGGGCCTATTCTTGCTCTGTTATGCAATGTAAATACTTTCTTTTGCAGAAATCATTGAGACCACTTATTGTTTCTCTTAGCCCTTTAATTATAGACTCTCTGATGCTGTCACCTACCCTGCTGCAGGACGACAGACAGGCTTTCCTTCCTGCATACATTGCTCAAGCACTTGGCCTTGAGGTGACAGTGCTTGCTAATGTGAGCCTAATGTGAGTTCTGCATTAGCATCTTGCAGGGCCTCCTGGAGCTCTGCTCCAACTGCAGGGTCCTTGTTTCTCCCTCCTGATGTCACAGACATGCTTCTGGAACTGTTTTCTTGTTTTGCTTTGCTTTGTAGTGTGCTTAGTGAGGTGTCTGAAGTGTTGCTTGTGCATATGTTTGTGATCTTTAGAAATACTTTTTTGCAAGAAGCTATTTTTAAAGCAAGTGATAAAGAAACCCCAGAACACTGAAGCCTTGGAGCAAAGCAAAATCTGAGTCTCAGGAGGTTGCTCATCACTGAGCCAACTTGTCTGCTTGCCAGCTGACTGGGCCCCATCTATTGTTATGTCTTACTCAAGTAGGTCAGGATTGGGCTGCTTATAAATGAAGACAGACAATAAATTTGTAAAGAGACCCAGTAACAGCTTTAACATTAAGAAGTAAATGTAATTCTCACAATAAAATATGATAGGCCAGCCTTCCCAAGATGACCACTCGGTGACAAAGGACTGGTCATAACTTCTTCTTCTTTTATATTTATTTATTTATTTATTTATCTATCTATGTATCTATCTATCTATTTATTTATTTATTTTTACAGTTTATAAATAGTTCTCTTAATGACTGCAGATATGTAAGGCTGTTTGGTAGTATTCATAAATATCACAGTTATGGTGTTTTTTTATTGATTTGTAGTCTTTAATAATTATAAGGAGTGTAAAAGTCTGTCAAACCAGTAAGACTGCATTTATGCATATAATTTTTTTCAGGATTATTGGTAACCTGGGCCTATTTTGCCTAAATAACTTTGCCTCCTTGTCTTACAAGGCCCAAATCCCTCACATTCACCTCAATGACTATACCCAAAGTTGTATATTGTAGGGATGAAGGATTCTTTTTCACCCCAAGTATTGGGTAGGCAAAAGGTGGCTTTCAGTTCAGGATGTGTTACATGGGCCTTGTTGAGATGTAAGCCCACTGGTCTCATGAATCTGTCATGTTTAGGTGTTTTCTTGTAAAGCCTTCTCCAACAAAGCAGACTTGAGCAATCCTCCTCTTCCAGGCCTTCTTTATTCTCTTTCCTGTTTGAATCACTTTTAAGACTTCTGTTTCTTCCTGAGCACCAACTTTGGGAAGGGGGGCTTCTCCTCCTTCCCCCCTTCTCTTTTCTTTTTTTGTTTAATCATGTTGAAAAGTACTTTCGCTTGGGTCTGTCCCTCTTTGTCCAGGAGATAGGCTGGTACTGCTCCCTGGGGAGTCTTTTCAGCCATTCTTTTGTTTGGTATTTCTCTTTTCATGCATCTTTGTCATTTGTACTTTCTCTGCATGGTAGAGTTTGGCCTTCAGACCAATCTTATTTATTTATTTTTCCCTTCTTTAAAATGTTCTCCACTTTCCTTCTTCCTCTTTTTCTCATGGTAATCCAAATGATATCCATATTTATGGTGTAATTCAGTATATTCATTTTGTGGCATGGTGACAGCCACAGAGCTGCGAGCATAGCCTCCAGGGCCAGAAGCAGCTCTCAATTTCCAGGTACCAAAGACCCAGGAGCTGGCTCCTTGCAGCACAGAACAGGAAAGAGCTTTAAAACTGCAGGGTGAGGAGCACTCATGTGCATCCTTTCTGAGCCTCTCTTTAAACCAGCTGGCCATGATTTATTCTTTTTAAAAAAATATTTATTTCTTTTAATTGTACACAATGTCTTCATTTATTTTTATTTATTTATTTTTATGTGGTGCTGAGGATCGAACCCAGAGCCTTGCAGGATCCAGGCAAGCTCTCTACTGCTGAGCCACAACCCCAGCCCCTGTCCATGATTTATTCTGACGGGATAAAAAATGAGTTGACCAGATTTGGGAAGATATTGTGCTCTTTGGTCCTCAGGTTCCATATCTGGGAAATGGGATAATACTACCCCCAACACAGTGCTGTTTGGGAATTCAGTGTGATAGTGTCCAAGGATATAGCAGGGACCAGTATGAGAGACAAGATTTTAGAACAGAAAAATGATGGTTTTTCAGAGCTGGGCATGGGTAGATTTGATGACTCAGCTCTACTATTATTAACTATGAGACCTCACTCTTTATTTACTCACCTGTACAGTGGGACCAACAATACCTGTTCTACAAGTTTGTTACTAATATTAAATAAGACACTGTGCCCAATGATACAATGTAACAAAAGACTGACCATGAAAGTTAAAATATCTAGTTCTATATGGTATCTGCCTGAAATGATCTTTCAGAAAGGAGCCACTTAAATGCTATTTTATGCAAAGTCTTTCCTACTATTGGGTTACTTGATTACTTTGTTTTGAACCCTCAACTATATTCTGTAAAAGAAACACTAGACCTGAAATGACCTTCACCAGTGATCATTTTGTCCCCCTGTACAGGTCAATTAACAGAATCACTTTTTTGAAAAGGAAGCTCAGAAATCTAACCCAGATAGACTCACAATTGCAAGTGTTTAAAGGAATTGTAAACAACCTTTTTAAAAGCTTCCTCCCTTCCATTTCAAAAGATATGAAAGCATCTATAGTGCACACCAAGTCCCCCACCTCTCCTGACACTCAGAGCCACCCAGATCTCCACAGACAGTATTTCATGGTGGCCTTTTAAAAGTCCACCATGGAATACGATGAAGGCACTGAAAAGAATGAGGTGGTTGCATGGAAAGTTCTCCAATATTCTTAATTTTAACAATGAGGGCTAGCCCAGAGTTTGCAATACACAGTGACGCTTTAGAAGAAATGGCTGATGGCTGAGACTGTGCCTGTCTGTGGAGATGTGGGTGGCTGAGTGTCAAGAGAGATGGGGAACTTGGTTTTCACTATTGATGCTTTTATATCAATTGAAATGGAAGGAAGGAAGGAAACTTTTAAAACAATTGTTTACAATTGCTTCTCTTAACATGATATTCTTCAACTCCATCCATTTACCTAAAAATGCCATAATGTCATTCTTCTTTAAGACTGCGTAATGTTCCCATGTGTGTGTACCTCATTTTCTTTATGCATTCATCTGTTGAAGGGCATCTAGGTTGGTTCCTTAGTTTAGG
Organism: Callospermophilus lateralis; assembly: GCF_048772815.1. Taxonomy (NCBI): domain Eukaryota; kingdom Metazoa; phylum Chordata; class Mammalia; order Rodentia; family Sciuridae; genus Callospermophilus; species Callospermophilus lateralis. The sequence continues at coordinate 3,600,845 of NW_027514713.1, read as the reverse complement.
TATTGTGAATTGAGCTTCTATAAACAAACACTGATGTAGCTGCATCGCTGTAGTATGCTTAATTTTAAGTCCTTTGGGTATAAACCTAGAGTGGAACTGCAAAGGGGTCTGGACATATAGCAGTCCTATTCTGAGCAGTCAGAAATCAAACATAGTAGTCAGGTATATAGTAAGATGGTACTTTTATTATGAAAGGCAGATGGGAAGACTATTAGCCCAGTGGGCTTGCTAAACACTGAACCCCAGAATTAAGCAGGCTTACCTGTGCCCAGGTGCTGCAGGGATAGACCACCAGAAAGAAAGCCTTCACCAGTACGACAGAGCTCCAAGGGCTGGCCAAAGCCAAGACAAATCATTTCCACCTTTCCAGTGACACAGAATAGGCCAGGCAGAGAGAGTCCCCAAGTTCCCTCCCTGAGCAGCAATACTTTCTAACACAATTTTCTTCCCCCCCCCCATTTTTAATAATTTTATTGAAGTATAATTGATTGGCCATAAAGCTCACATATCATACACAATTTGATAAATGTTAACATATGTATATGACCATGAAACCATAACCACAATCCAGAGAATGAACATATTCATCACTCCCAAAAGTATTCTGTGACCTTTGCAATATCCTCCTCTCCCAGCCCAACTTTTATGCATGCCCTCAAGCAATCACTGATTTGGTTTTGATCACTATTGATTAGTTTGCATTTTCTGGAAGTTTATATAAATGAAATCACAGAGTATTCTTTTTTGTCTGGATTTTTGCAGCATTATTATTATTTCAAGATTAAGCCACATTGGTCTATTTCAATATTCTTTTCATTGCTGAGTAATATTCTAGTGAATCTGTGTATCCCAATTTCTATTTACCAATATTTTTTTTTATTAACAAAATCACAATTTTATTGAAAGAGAATTGAATAACACTATTTTCGAGCAAAAGCATGTGCTCATCTGGACTAATTCTCCCCATATGGAGATGAGGAAACTGAGGCCAGTCTGGCTCGAGGTTGAGGGAGGAGCCAGCAGTCACCCAGGACACTGAGAGTAGAGCAGGGACAAGAAACCCATCGCTGCTTCTCAAACTTTTTTTGGTGTGTTGACCAGAGTCAGTGATCCGATCTTGCCTGGGCCCTCAGTAGAATTCTTTCCTTCATGTTTGGACACAGAGCCTGTGACCCTCAGAGGGGCAAACTCCACCACCACTGGCTGCTTTCAGCCTGTCAGAGGAGTAATGAACTGGAGAGCATTGACCACCGTAAGTGAGCAGCTGCCCACATGCCCATTCTTGATATGAACTGCTACAGTTATAGCAACCACACCAGTCGTCATGTCCAGTGCCAGTTGTAAGGAATGGCTGTGTGAAATCTCAGCATTTATTCGTTGCCAGACCAGTAGCAAGTTGACAAGCCAGGCCTAGGCATGGGCGGAGTATGTATTGATAATGAGTTCTGGGGAAGAGTCACATGCAATACTGGTCCTACATAGAGGGCCCTTTCAGATCAACAGGGAGGGATGCAGGGAAGGACAGGAGGCAGGAAAGTAGGGAGAGAAAGGGGGAGGGAAGAAGCAAGAATGGGAGGAAAAGGGAATTTTAGTTGTCAGAGTTTACTTTTCTAAAAGATGGCAGAAAATTGAATAATGTCACCATTATTCTGACTTCTCTAGTACTATTTTTTTTTTACAACGCTTAAACCATGTTTTATCTTTGAAGCAAACCAGAAATAAGAAAGACCTGAAATTTTTACTTTGGCTTCTGCGTCACTGATTCCTCTATGGGTCTTTGAGGAGAAAAATCATTAGGCTCTGAAGCAAAACAGATCTGGATTTGAATTTCACTTATTCACTGGGCATGTGACCTTGGGAAAGATAACTTAATGTCTTTGAGTTTTATTTTCCTCCTCTCTAGGAGATAAAAACACTTGTTAGCCTCAGGACTTCTTAGGTGCCTCCTTAGCACCTTGAACTTTCTCTATAACACTTTTCAAACTAGTTACTTGCTTAATGTTAGTTTGACTTTGTTGCTGGACTAAGGCAGCTTGAAAGGGGGACTGTTCTGCCTTAGTCACGACTCTGAATTTGGAATGCTATGCCCAGCATAGAAGTACTTGCTGGAAGGATGATGGGTGGATGGGTGTGTGAGTGGGTGATGGGTAGGTGGATGGCTGGATGGGTGGATAGATGGGTGAATGAGTAGAAAAATGCTTCAGGAAAATGATAACTATACAATATAATATGTCTAAAGGGACTACCCCAGGATCTGGAACATTCCAGGCACTTAAAAATTCTTTACTGCTTTTGGCGAAGGACCTCACCTTTTTTTATATCTCTGTATTCCAGGATTCTCTGACTCTCAGTATAATAATGGGCAAAAAATTATTTTAGCTGGTCAGTAGCAACATGGGTGGGGACATGGTATGTGGGTTGCTTTCATGAGAATTTAGTCTATGATTGCCACAGCTATTCTATATCTGAAGAGACACCAATGCCCACAGTGAACTCAAGCTATTCAGAGGATATTGTTATAATAGGAGGAAAAGGTGGTTCTTCTCTCTCTCTCTCTCTCTTTTAACCAGAAATTGTACCCAGGGGTACTTAAACACTGAGCCACATCCCCAGCCCTTTTTAATATTTTTATTTAGAAATAGAATCTCACAAAGTTGCTGGGGGCCTTGCTAAGTTGCTGAGGCTGGCTTTGAACTTGGGATCCTCCTGTCTCAGACTCCTGAATTGCTGGGATGACAAGTGTGCCCCACCATGCCTGCCTCAAGAGTGGCTCTTCTGTATGGCAGAGGAGAAGATGGCTGGAGGTACAACCAAATTGTCCCCTTCTCTTGGAGCTAACCTCCTCAGGAAGCATAATTATCAAGATGTAACTATGTAAAACAATCTCTTTCCTTTCCATTGCAACGGTACTTCAGGCTACTTGTGCTCTGCCACGTGCCACTTTGACCTTATGTTATAATGGCATGTGTGTGGCCAGGGGCCTGACACTCAGCAGGCAGCCAGCTCATGCTTGTGAAATGAACGAATGAATTGATGTCTTATTCATCTCCTGATTCCTCATGGTTCCATTCTGATCTCACATTCATATCTGCACCAGTGTCTAGTGCAGTATTTCTTGCCAAGTAGACCATAAGTGTTAGGTAAATATTTGTTGGATGAATAAATGAGTGCCCAAAAGTGCTTCTGGAGGAAAGCCAGGAGGACCTTCCTGTGATGAAAAGAATTTGTAAAGAGGCCGGAAAATGCTGGAAAGGAACAGGGAGAGGAGAGGCAACTCTCCAGCCTGAATGGAAGTAGTGGTTGTGAGGTTGTCTCTAAAGAAAGAGCAGCAGAAGAAATGTGCCTGGACACGGAGAAATGACCCACCAGGAAAGCAGCCCATCTGCTGGGAGAAGTCTGCATTTTCTAGAAACTTGGAACCATAGGTAGGGAGAGGACACTAGGGGTGCAGGGTCTGGCAAACGTTTTGGCAAAGGCAGTGAGGATGATACCCAAATTGGAGCTCCTCTGTCTATCATCCCCCTCACCCCTTTGTTCCCCTTTATTGCCATCATTTGTCTACATGTAACTGCCAGACCTCCCACTCACAAGTTCCATCTTCTCTATTTCCATTCACCCTTCATCTCACTTGACTATGGTTTCTATCCACACTAATACTGCAAGATCACCAAACCCCCTGGTTGCACAGTGACAGGTCCTGTCCTGCTTATCTCCCTTTAACGGATTCTGAGTTGTTGACCACTTCCCTCTTATGACTCATACTTTGCCCCCATGTTTCCCCATCCCGTGGTTTCCCTCTTATCTTGCTGGTCTCTGCTCATTTCCCTGCTCTCCACGTGCCTCAAATTTTGATGCTCCTGCAGGATTCTGCCAAAGGCCTTCCTGTGCCACTCTGAGTATCCACCCTCTGTTAGAACCTGTGTTTTTGTATCTGCAGCTGCTACCTGTATGTGGGTTTCCCTTCCTAGAACCCCAGCCCAGGTGTCTCTTCTGGACTGCAGACCTCTTAGATATGCCCAATTGGCTGTCCCAGAGTCATCTCTTTCCAACAATGGAAATCAACAGCCATTGCCATCTGCCCAACCTGTTTCTCCTCTCTGCTCATTTCACCTTCTGAAGCCAGAAACCACTCATCTTCCTCTGTCTATGCCCCAAATCATTCCCCACCCGCTTCTTAATGTGGATTTGATTCATCACCAAGCCCTGCAGATTTTCTCTTCTTGGTATCTTTCAAATACCATTTTCTCCTCTCCACTGACACTATCAGAGCTCAGATCATGGTGTCACCCACCTAGGTTACTGAGCAGTCAATTGGTTTCACTGTCTTTACTTGCCTCTCTTCCATTGTCTCTTCCTCCAATCCAGTTTCACACTGCAATAGGAGTGACTTTATCACATTTAAACTAGATTCTGTATTCTCCTTGCTTACCTTTTCCCTTGACTCTGGAGCAAAGGTAAGCTCTTAACATAGTTTTAAGCCTTTAATTATCTGACCCCCAATGTACTTGTCTAATTTATCCTTAGGTGCTCCGGAATGTCTAACCCACCCCTACAATCCTCCACTAATAGCTGTAGCCAGCAGGCTGAACCCCTTCAGCTCTCAGAGTTACATTCTTCAGGCTCATCTTGATTTCTGCATCATGTGCCTTTAGCCAGTTTATCCACAGAGGCCCTCCTTACCATTGGCTGCTGCATTCAGTGTCTGGGTGACAGGGTACTTTCTTGACTGGGCCCAAAATGCTATGGTACCGGAAGTCTCTCATTATCCTCTTTATCTTTGGAAACCTTAGGTTTTGCTGTTAGATCCTGCTCTTGTGGGACTGCTTTGGAAGGAGTCCTGGACAAGGCTGCTCAAGGTCAGAAGTAACTGGCCAAGACATGGAGAAGAGCCCAGCTGCCCCAGGCCAAAGGCCAAAAAGTCCCACCATCCACACTCTTTTTACCCATTCTCTCCTTCTGTGGCAGCTCCCTCCTTTGGTATCCCTCAATAGAATGTATGTTTTGAGTTTCTATCATGTATCCAATGCTTTATTGTGCACCTACTATGCCATAGAATACAGCAGTAAGAGCCATTCCTGGTTTTTCATTTGTGCCCAGCTGAAGGGGACAATTGAGGGCTACATTCAGCCCTGGTCTTCCCTCACAGGGCCATGTGCTGTGGCTTGGGGTTGTGTCTCCAGAGGGAGCCTCTTCTTCACAGGCATTGTGCAATTGCAAAACCATCTGTCTAAGAAGGACACCTTGTTCTAAACTCACCAAAGGTAATAAGCTCAAGATGACCCAGAGAGCCAAGAGAAAGTAAAATGAGATGCTTGGTTTCACAGTGTGGTCTGTCCAGTATGGGGAGGTAACATGAACAAAGAAATGGATGAGCACAGAGAGTGATAGGGCTCTTCAAAAAATTGAAGAGTCTCTGAGAAAGAGGAAACTGGTCTCTGGGGAGATCTATTTGAAGAGCCAGGACATGTAAGCTGACATTTGGTTGATAAAGGAGCTACCCATGTGTCAGCCGGAGGGAAGAGACTTCACAAGACCTCTAAGTCTGAAATGATCTTAATGCAAAGGATCAAAGGAAGGCCAAAGTGGTTGAGGCAGACAAATGGGGTGACCAGGGAAAGATAGCCAGGTGCCAGATCGAGCAGGGTTTCCTAAGCCCCCACACCTACACTGCCTGCCTGTTTATCATGGCAAAACCTAAGGCCTGGATCCATGTTTATTCAGTAAATACCTCTTGAATGGGAGAATCTCACCAAGCCTCAGTGTACAGAATACTGACCCAGGATAGAAGGTCTGTGTGGCCCCAATGCCCTCTAGTGACCACAAACTCCAGCCCAAGGCTCTTGGTGGCTTCATCATCTTCAGATAATATCTGCATAGCCTTGTCCCTTGAACTCAGCCTATGGGGCTAGCAAATTCCACCAAATTTCTGAAATTTGTCTTATTAATTATTCTCTGCAAGTTGGACTCAATTACAAACATCTCTGATACTGGATCCGGAGTCACGTGCACCTCAGGCCTTTATCCCTTACCCAAGAAACATTTCCAATGAGAATGATACACAGATGTCTAATTTTCCAGGGAACGTGGAAAACTGATACAGGGGATAAGTAAGAACAAGGAAGCTCTCCAACTGCCTCATATCTCAATGTTCTACAGTGGTGATGATAATCTCTAGATAATCTTGCAACTTGGGTCAGGCACCAAGTGACTGCAGTGACCTGGCAAGACCATAGCCACGGGCTGCATACTTTGAAGGCTTCTGATGGTTGGGGACAAAGTGTGCTGCAGACATATTGCAGCGTGTGCACAGACACAACACCCCACTACTGCTGTTGTTATTTGCTTTCATTTGGATCCTAACCCATTCTGGGCCCATTATGCTAATCACCCAACAAATTCTGAGCTGTCATCTCATTGTGAGGCTGTGCCATGCCTGACTGAAACACCTGTTTTCACTTAACTTCCTTGGAACAAGCCCACTGAAACCCATTTGCAAATGTGTGCATCAGTAAATCAAAAGCGATGGCAGGGACTTGGCTTTTCTGGGAAAGTAGATGACAAAGGACAGACCTAGTCCTTCCATCATCTATTTCCCAAAGGATGCCCCCACCCCCAACACATTATGTGCAGCTTTAGCAGAAATATTCTAAGGAATATGTCATCTCCAAGTTGGAAGATCCTTCTCTGTAGCCATGCACCCTCCTCTGCTCCTCTGGTTTCCTAAAGCCCCTGCGTACATTTTTCCACTACCCTAGTCATCCTCCACTGAGCCAGGTGAAGGCAGCTGGCAGTCCTTGATGTTTACAGATATTTCCACTCCAGTTGTCACCTACCCAAGTGAAGCACATGGGTTCTTTGATTTTTCTTCATTAATCAGTCCCCAAATTCCTTTACACTTGCTCCTCAGGGGATTCCATTAAATCAATATATTTCTGAAGTTCAAATTGCCTGGAAGAGGATTGCCTTCCAGCTACAGCCCCCAAACACACGATTCCTGTATTCTTCCCTCACTTCCAAGTCATATGTTTCTACAAGTTCATTCCCAGGAGTGTGTAGGGCCTCCATTTGTGACCCTGCAAATGCACACTTAATCTCATCTCTAAACCTTCTCACCTAGTCTTAGAGGCTTCACGAGTTAAGATGTACATCAATAGCAGGCAGTGTTGGCAAGTCTGTGGGGACCCAGGTATTCTTACACACACTGACACAATTTTTTTTAAATATTTAACAAAAGCTTTTAAATACACAGTCATTTTGCTTATTTGAATTCAACTTCCTTGAAACTAGACTACACATAACAACATTGTAGCATTGCTTAAAGTAGCAAAAAGTTGAAGAGTCTAAATGTCTATCAGCTGGAAGTTATTACATAAATAAATAGATTAAGTTTTGGTAAACTCATACTCATGGAAGACCAAGCTGCAGTTAAACAAATGAGCAAATACAAACATAGTTCTGTGTGTGCTGACGTAGACAGATGCCTAATAAATATCATTAAATTAAACCGGATGCAGTGGCAGCACATACCTGTATCCCTGTGGCTCAGGAGGCTGAGGCAGGAGGATCACGAGTTCAAAAGCCAGCTTCAGAAAAAGCGAGGTGCTAAGCAATTTAGTGAGACCCTGTCTCTAAATAAAATACAAAATAGGGATGGGGATGTGGCTCAGTGGCTGAGTGTCCCTGAGTTCAATCCCTGGTAGCCCCTCTCCCCACTTCCTGCTGTTGATATATATGTTGAACCATCAAATTCACAAAGCAAATTGCAGAACCATATATGGGTATGAGACCATTTTTGTAAATTTTTATTCTAGGTACATCACAGAGCAGAATCTGCAAGAATTCACTTAACTCTCTTAATGGTATTTTTTTCAGAGGCAGGAAACTTCCTCCAATATATTTTTAAATTATTGAACTTTTCCTGTTTTCAATGATAAGTGTATATTACTCATGGTTAGTTAAAACCAGAGTGGTGTTATCTCTTTTGGCCATGCTCTTGATCATGTAAGATGCTTTTTCATGGCTTATGCTCTTCATTGCCCCCTTGTCCCCTCAGGCTGCCTCACACACACAGAGCTTTCTATGGATGAATCCCCAAATGCCTTGTGGTCCCCCCAAGACCAGAACAGCAACACCAGCTTTCCAAGGATTAGTTAGTTTAGCACAGAAAGTTTTCTCAAGGTGGCTTTCAACTTTTAACTTGCACCTTCGGTCCCTTTAACCTGCTTTATTTTTATTTAACATATTCATATTCTTTAGAGATTATTTCATCTGAGTAGTCAATTACCTGTTTTTGTAAACTTTGGATCATTTTCTAAGCATCTCTCTCTATTTTTTTCTCCCAAGTTTCCCATTCTCCTTAGGATTGCTCCTTAGTGCTTATTTCTCAGTAATTTGTAGAGAGCCAAGGGTGTTGAGCATGGACTTTTGGTATAGAAGCATTTGTCTCTTTCCTTTAGTCTTCATCTTTCAGACTTCTTACACTAATACACACATGCTGTGTATGTTAGTATAAGATTTTTGGGGTCTCTTTACACCTACTTTATTTTCAAGGTGTGATTTACTTAGAGGATGAGTTTTTTTAAAAAGCTAACACCTAGCACTTTTGCAAATTTATTTCTTATTCTTTTTTATTTTTATATGAGCAGTATGTTCAGAAAATTATAAGAGGCAGAAAGCAATAGAAGAAAAATAAAATTCAGCCATATTTTTACTTTGGGATATAACAACTTTTAATAATTGAGCTTATAGCCTTCTGAGTAATTTCTATGTTTGTAAATATTTCCATTTTCTTAAAAATGGAATCATGTTTAGTAAGCTGATTTGTAACCTGATTGGTTTAGCTCTTGACAATGTGGCATAAATATTTTCCTGTGGTTAAAGAGAGACTATAATAATAGCAAGCATTGAGTTTATTGGATTTCAGGCACCAGACTGAGCATTTTATTTTTATCTCACAATTTATCTTATGTATATCCTTCAGTTACTTTTTCATTGTACTCTTTGTATGCAATGAATTCTCTCTCTCTCTCTCTCTCTCTCTCTCTCTCTCTCTCTCTCTCTCTTCCTCCCTCCCTCCCTCCCTCCCTGTAAGTGTCTTCTCCTTTAACTTTCTCCTGCACATGACTATTATGAAGTGTATTCGTTACTTTCTCTTTACAGACTAAGCATTTTATGCCTATCAACCCATCCAGTCCTCACAATGCTCTATGTTGGATGGTATTATTACTCTCATTTTTTAGATTAAAAAACTGAGACAAGAAAGATTAGATAACTTGCCTGTGGTCACACAGCTAGTAAGTGGCAGAGCTGGATTTTGAACCTTGGCAGTCTCACTCTTGACCACAGGACTATGGTCCAAACCATCATTTCCATGGCAACATCTGCAATAACTATTTGATCTCGACTTGCTGCACATTTAGGTTTACTACTATACATAGAGCAGCTAGTTCATTATTTATCTGTGTGTATGTGTTCAGTTACTACTTAAGGCTAGATTCCCATGAATAAAATGTCTGAGTCGAAGGTCAACATATATTTTTTAAAGGTTAGATCCACATTAATTAATGTTTTAAAGCAATATGTATATTCTAAACCTCTCTTGTCCTTAAGATCCTTAGGCTTTTCTTAAAATGTATTACTGTCTTCTAAGTTCAATGATAGATCTTTATTTATTTATTTTGGGATTTGGGACTTCTTTTTCTACTTCCTCTACTTTTGTTTTTTGCCCATCTTTCCAAAATGTTTAGCAAAATCATATATTTTCAAAAACCACCTCATTTATGTCCTGGGTGCTCACAGCAGCTCGTGTCTCCTGGACTTTATTACATGGAAGGACATAGACAGATCAAATCGTGTCCCACCCTTGACCTAATGGCAATTTTTCATAGCACTGATTTTCTTTCTTTTCTCTATTTCATTTTTCTTTCAGGCTTCACAAGAACCGAAGTAATAAATCTGTTATATGATAATTTTGTTTTTATGATTTCAATATATGTAAATGAGGGGGGCTGCCTGGCAGGGATGACTGAATTGTCCACAGCCTGGAAGACAAAGCTCCCACCTCTGCCTTTAACTTGCACATGACCTTGAAGAAGCCCCTCAATCTTTCTGTGTTTCCTTTTCCTCATTTGTCAAATGATGAAGGTCAACTAAATGGCCTTGAAAACCCATTCCTGTTTTTTTTTTTTTTTAAAAAGAGTGTCAGGCTATTCAAGAGTGAGGCAGATCACTGAAGAGTGTTGTATGAAGTCAGAGCAAATAGTGTGTGTCTGGGGAACGCTGCTAGAAGGAGCTAAAGATTTGTTTCAATATATTAAAAAATATTTTGTGCTCTCTCACTTGACCAAGCCTCCTATCAGTGTGCTATAGTGGTTTGTGAAACGTGTCTCTAAGGCCAAGGTAATTATAGTTGTTCCACTGGAGCATGACAAATGGCCTCTCAATTTGAATTCTTTTATGGCAAAGAAAAACCTTCCATGACAACAGCACTGGAACTTAATTACAGGCTCCAGATCCGGGAGCAAGAATGGAGACAGTCATTGGCTTCGTGGAGGGAGCAAAAACAAGATCAGGATAAGGGATGGCCCAGGAGTGGTGCACGTTTGTGGGGCTTCCTTCAGAACTTGCTGTGTGCTAGGCAGACTATGCAGTCTCCCTGAATTCCCACAATGCCCCAGGAGGGAGGTTAGGACTTGAACCCCGACAGTTCATTCTTTTATAGAACACATTTTAGTTTTAGTTTTTAAGACTTGTTTTATGCCTGCTACTCTTCTAAGGGCTGGAATGCAAAAGTGAATGAGACAAAATTCCTGCTTTAATGGAGTTTGACAAATAGTGGAGTGAAACCAGTCCCAACAAATCAACAAATCAATAAATAATTTCAGATGGTAATAAACATTATGAAGAAAAATAATTCGTGTGTTAGGAGAGGGACTGGAAGGGAGGGGGAAGGCCACTCTGTGAGGTTGGCAGGGAAAGCCCCTGGGAGGTGATATTTGAGCTGAGCCCTATGTGGCAGAGCAAGTGAGCCATGCCAAGATCTATTGCAGGTCTTTTTACAACTTGGAAGAGCTTGACTTGCTCTAGGAACTGAGAGGATTGGATGAGAAGTAGAAAGGGGAATGTCTGCATGCAGCAGTCATGGGTAGCTGCAGATGGCGCTGTGCCTTAGGCCACAGGAGGGCGCTCAATTTTACTGTAGCACAGAGGGACAATATGGAGTGGGGTGGATTTTGTGCAAGGGAGGGTTCTAATTTCCAGTTTCTGTAGGTGCTGTCTTCACCTCCATGTTGTGTTACCAATAGGGAGCAGCTGGAAAGGGGAGGGTGATTTATGGAACATTCAGGGCAGCCTCTATCAAATTTAGGTTGGGGCCCAAACATTTCCATTGAAACCCAATCCTAGGTTTTTCTCAGAACAATAAGACTGAAATGGAAAGTGAGAGGTCATTTATTTAAACTTCTGGCTTTAGGTAAGAAAACCTCAGCAGATCCAAGCTGAGCAGCTAGACTATATTCAAAGATCTGCATAAAGAGGACTGACTACCTCCTCTGTCTTAGGGATGCCTCCCAATATGTAGAGAGTGGTGCTTAGTTCATGAACAGTCCTGACCACTTTGAAGTCTGTGGGTTGTACTTGCCTCATAGAATAAATGTCCTCTGAAATGACAAGAAAATATAGTTTGAGGTAGATGGGTAAACATTTCTGTGCAATGTGTCAATGTGGTGTGTGTTTATCATCTTTGAAAAAAAAATGTTTTCAAAGATGTCATCCACACTTTAACACACAGGGTCTGGCTTTTCTGGTAAGGTATCATGGGATAGATGATTCTAGAACTTTATTATAAGTTAATCAAATTGATTTCTTTTATTTAAATAGTTTTTTTTAAAAAAAAAGAACACTCATGTTAGCCCATTAAAATTGGTTTGTTACATATGGCATGAAATTAATTGATCATTTAAATTACAAGCTCACTATTATAAGATAATTAGACAAAAGTATTAAGAGTGAGCACCCATATTTATTCAGCAATCTGACTGAACAGCATAAGCCATTTTCAGTGTGCTGTATTTGTGTGTGTGGCTACTCAGCTGATTATTCATATGTGGGTTCCTGACCCTACAGGGGTAGCAACAGACTCATTTATATGAATTGACCTTTGCAGGCATTGATTGAGTGCTGTGATATGATGGGCCCAGAGAGCAAGATATTCATTGTAAAATAATTTAAGCTACACAAGTGTAACTAAGTGGGATTTGGGAGAAATTACCACTTTTGTGTTAGTTTTCTTTCTCAAATAGGAAAAAACTCTCAAGCCATTTGCTTGCCTGAGATTAAGCAGCACAGGAGCCAAGGATGGGGACCCTGTAGGGACAGGCTGTGGGTTTCCTGGGAGTGGAGGATAACACAAGTTGAATTAGAGAACTCTTCATGTGCCCCGCAGATCTACGCCTTGTGATTTGAGGGAAAGAATTCTCTACCCTGGCTATCAGGCTGGAGTATATTTTACAAGTCTTCATAGCTGTGAGCCAAGAGGACTCTATAATCACCGCATCAGAATAATAAGCTCAGTTGTCAGCGCAGGGTTCTTGAGTTGACTGAACAAGCAGATTTTTCTCCCATTGTCTGTTTTCTGGAGTGATGAATACCAATTTCATCCTCTCCGTTTTGCTGTAACTCTCTTGCTCTGACACTTCTGATTGCTGAGAGGTTTCTGAAAATTTTCTAAGTCACACATTGGAGTTAATTCAAGGAGATAATGCAATTCCAATTGGATCATCAGTGTTCTGCTGTCAGACCCAGGATTTTTAGGAGCTCAGTGAGTTGGGTTGTTCAACTTTCCACATTTAATATTCCACACTTGCCACTTTGCATGTTGTCCTCAAATCTTAATAAATGGGCTAAAGGTCTGATTGGAAACTGTGAGGTAAATTATAGGTTTATTATGCCAAGTTGAGTAAATAGTGTTTGAAAGGATTACTAGAGGGTACAACCAAGTTAATTGCTTTAAAAATCTTTTTTGATTTACTGGGCTCTATGAAAATTGTTAGGCAATTGATGCTGTCACAGTAAGAGATCTGAAGAAAGTGCTGTTGGGTCCGCAAGGTTGCCATGCACGTTCCCTTCCTCATGCCTGGAACTGTCCCCTAAATTAGTGGAAAATCCCCTGGGACTGGATGGCAAGTACTGATGACAGCTACCCCTCCAGAGAAGATACTTGTTGACAGTTTGATGTGCAGACCTGCAGAGTGATTTCTTTCTTTTTTTTCCCTAGATGCTGAAGAATACCAGCCTTCAATATGGAAATCATACTGTGAGTACCTTAAATGCAAGCCTCCTCAGAAGTCTTTAGCCAGCCTGCCTTCTCAAATGCTGGTGGTGTAGAACACACTCAGTCCCACGCCACAGCACCAAAACCCAAAAGCCTTCTTTTTCCACCAAGGAAAGAATTAACTCAGCACACAACCTCCAAGAATGGAATTGTAGAATGTATATATATATATATACATATATACACTATGGGTAGAATGTATATATATATATATACACACACACTATGGGTTGCAGAGTCTCTACAACCTCCAAGACCCACTTCAGGAATGATTTCGGAAGGGAGGTGGTCTGACTTTCAATATGAGGCTTTATTTTTATTTTTTGCACATTTGGTCATCAAGGGTAAAATGTGTTGACTTCTGTAAATTATGATCTTTTCCATAATTTAGCCTATAGTATCATATGCAGTTATCCACTAAAAAATTAACAGCAAACAATAATGTTTGGTCACTAAGGATGACTTCTTTGGAACAGAGGTCATATCTGAGCATTAGTGGCCCAGTCAGCTTCGCTCATGAAGAAAACAATGGTCATCACTTCAAAATCATGTTCTCTTTTCTTGGTATCAACTTCCTGACTCAGTAATTCTCCAGAGAGAGAAGGAGGAGTGTGGTGGGTTGGAAACCGACCGTACTGGGGCCAGAGGAGGCAGGTTCTTATTCGGCTCTACTAGGTACCAGTAAAAATAATATAAAGTATTATAATATAAATATTAAAATAATATGCTATAAAAATAATTATTAATATGGTTACTGATGTTGCTGTTATTGCTAATGTCCATTGAGAACCTGCCTGTTGCTAACCACTGCACTAAGCAACTGAACCTTAGATTCTTATTACAGCCCTAATTGATGGGTACTATTATTATCTCCATCTCATAAATAAGAAAAACCACAGCTCAGAGAGGCTAAGTAACTGTGCAGAAGTTTCACAAAAAATGGTGAACTGTTATCCAGAGTGGGACCCAGAAACAAGCCTGACTCACAACCAGAAAGTCTCCAAGACTTTTTCCTATGTATTTAAAATAATATATACATTTTTAAATATATGTATATATGCATATGTACATATACATATATGCACATTTATCATCCATATAAATATAGACAGATATAGATGTGTGTTGCATAATGACACTTCAGTTAACAGTGGACTGTACACAGTATAGTATATATTCTACAACCCAGGTGTGTAGTGGCCATACCAAGTGGGTTTAAAGGGATGTTCTCTGTGATGTCTGCACATCATTGAATTCACTTGGCAATGCATAGCTCCTGTCTATCCCCCTCATTAAGTGATGTGTGACTGTATGTATATTATAAATACATATGCACAAGCACACACCTGTAGATTACTTGTTACAAAAGCAACACAAAGCTGCAAAGAAGATAAAACATTAGAGAAATAAGAATAAAATTTTCCTGTAACCCACAAACCAGCCCCCAACTCATATTCCAATGCCCCTTCTCCCTTCCCCATGGATGGCCTCTGTCAGTTTTCTAAGGCATTCCCTTCCCATTGTTAAAAAAAAAAAAAAAAAAGCCTAGCACCAAGGCATCTGTGACTGGGACTTTGTTTGGCCCAAGTGGTGAATGCTGCTTTGTGTTCTTGAGCTTGCTTGTTTCAGCTTCTCAAATATCTTGTTTTTGTCTTCCCACGTCAGCACATACAGAGGCACCTCGATCTTTCTTTATTGCACGAGTCTGTTCTTCCATCTGTGAAATAAAGGGGCTGTGCTGGGTCTCTAAGGGTTCTTGCAACCTGCGCTCTGCATTCCCATCTTTGATTTTAAATGACACTGCTAATGACTTAGTAATTGGATGTTTTTGTTTGTTTCCTAATGGAGTGTGAAGTGCTCTGACAGTAAATCAACAAAATACCTGTGGAGAGAGGTGCTGGGTGTTCCATGACTTGCCCAGCCTTGCACACAACCTTGCATACATTAACCACCCAATAAATATTTGTTGAGTAAATGCCACCATGGAGAGCTTTACTGAAGCGAAAAGATGGCATAGGCTCAAATTTATTTCATCTTTTTCTAAGTGAACTTGGGCCACCTAATTTATCTCTTAAAAACACTTTTATGTCCGAAGAAAGCTAGAAAGAACATTGCTAATTACATGTCCACAATATCAATTTTACCCTTGGGTATTGGGTTTAAATTTGATTTTTGGATCTAACTTACATTTTAAAAATTTGTTCTAGAATCATAAAACTTTATTAGGAAAAAGGAATGGCTTAGGACATTTAACACAAACATAATGGTATATAAAAAGTTCCTCTTTACTCGACCCAGCTAACGGTCACTTAGGCTCTATTTCAGAACCCCTAGTGATCTGCATCTCCAAAAATAAGGAGAGTGTCATTCACAGCACCAAAAATATACCAATCAATGCCCTGCAGGACAGCACTGAGAAAGAACTCTCTTTTGATTGTCCTGAATGCATGAATTCTTTGAGTTGGGATATTAGAGCACTTACAAAGGTATTTCATACTATTATTATCAGGTTCATAGTACGCCATCTCATTCCCAAGACCATCTCCCATTCATTTGTTTGATTTTGCAGCAAACACTTTCTGAAGGCCAGAGAATAAATATTAGGAATCAACAATGAGTGAGGTACTTCTAAAAATCTAAATATACTAAAACAATAGCATTTTTTCTGAAAGTCCAAAAAAGCTATCAGAACATTAAATTTGTTCCGTTTGAAATAACCTATTGGTAAATCCATTCTGAACCTCAGGAATCGCCTTTGCATTTCTCTTTAAAATGCTCAGAAATCATCCTTGAGAGATTAATTTTTATGCTAATGCAAACTCATTAGTATAAACTAATGCTATATCTTTGCTCTCATTGATTATTACTGACTATAACTTTCATTTATTTGTTATTATATATTTATCATGCAGCATTAAACCCAATTATGATAGCATACTAAGAAAAAAATTGGTGTAATTCTAATGATTGAGTTTAAAAAGCTGTTTTTTAAATTGTAATGCCATTTGCAATGTTCTTGGCTCTAAGTCACACAATACCCCACTCAATCACATTGATTGACTTAAGCAAAAAATCCAGAGATACTGGCTTCAGACATAACTTGATCCAGCAACTAAAATAACATTACCACAGTCTTTTATGTTATCTCTTCTTCCTTCGTTGGTTCCACTTTCCTATGTTTAGTACATTCTTAGCATGTTCTTCCCTCCTGATCCCCAGATAGCTACCAATAACCCTATTGCTTCCTCTTTCAAGAGCAGCTGGTAGCGAGACATTCTGCTTTATTATCACTTCAAGCAATATCTCAGAATTAAGTTTCAGCCTTGATAGACCTAGATTACCTATTCCGGAGTCCATCACTGTGAATGGGGGAGTTGGGGGTGTGCTAACTTTCCTTGATTGATCAGGATCCTCCCCTGGAACTCTGGGAAGAACCAATCCTATATAACACGATTGGAAAACTTGGAGTAATATTGGAAAGGGGAAGATAGACATGGATGCTGGCCAAGTAACCACAGATGACACACTTTGAAGCTCAAAAGAGTAAGGGACTGGGCCGGGATTGTGGCTCAGTGGAAGAGCGCTTGCCAAGCATGTGTGAGGCACTGGGGTTTGAGCCACAGAACCACATAAAAAAATAACAAGTAAAATAAACTTATGAAAAAAGAATAAGGAGCTGCAGAAATCAGTTCTCCCAAATTATATATTATGTTCATTAATTTATTCATTCATTCAACCAGTGCTTATTAAGTCTCTGCCTTAAGTCAGACACTGGGGCCACAAGGGTACATAAGATGAACTCAAGGAGCTATGATGTCATGTGGCTGCCCTAAGTTCCTGCCCTCTCTGTTGTCCTTTGCTTGGAAGCTAACACTATCATTTATTGAGCTATTTCCACAGAGTAATTTTACCCCAAAGAATCATGTCTTCAGCTAATCCTCAACTCTCAAGACCAAATCCCAGAACATTGAGAAAGTCACTGAGAAAAAGTTGGTTTGATGCCCTAAAAATAAATAAACAAAACACTACTTTTTAAGTTTGCTTAAAAATAACAATGAAACCACCTTCAAAATTTAAGCCATAACTATATGAACTACACTATCCAAGCAGACAGGCTCAAAAGCCAGCCATCTTGGGTATACTCAGAAAGATTTTTATTTGAAGATGCCAAATGCCAACTGGGCAGCAGGTGCTATGCCTGACTGACACTGTCCCATGAGACTGTCCCAGGTAGTAGGCCAAGCAGTTGCAGCTTGTGCCTGCATTCCTAAATAGAAGTTTGGAAGCTCTCAACCCTGATGTGCACGCCCTGTATCAAGATCACCTGGGGGAAGATTGCATTCATTATTTCTTGGTCCTGTCGCTGATGGTCGCATGGGAACAGTTGGGTGAGCTGCAATTCAGGAGACCCCACAGGTTTTTCTTATGCACACGTATGCCTGGTATTTCTGGGTTCAGTGCACTGCAAGCCTGATTCTTGGTTTTGTCACAATGTCACTGAACAAGAGAAGTAAATCCCATTGAGATGACATTTTTTTAATTTGAATATGCTGAGGACAGAGTTGAAACAAGAGGATGTGGAAAACACCGATAATTCCCTGCTCATACCCAGGAGTATTTTCCCTGAAAGTCTTCTAGGAAGCCATGGGCAATGAGCAGGATCTGGTTCAGGGTCATGATCATGAGACTGGATTCAGTTCTGTGATACATATTCCCCCTTTGGAAAGAAGTGGACTACGGGCTCTCTTAGGCACTGATGGGTCTGGCTAGATGTTGGCACTGCCCAGGCCATGAGCTTTTACAGGACTTCCACAGGAGTAAGTTGTGGGAGGCCAACCTTATGGGTGACTGAGTTACACTCCCCAGCTGGGTGCTGAGGTGCTCAGTCACAGAAATGGGTGCATCTTGCTACAGCCCCATGGGTGAAGCTATGCTCACCTGTTCCTTTGTGATATTACCCCTTGCCCTGTTTAGGATAGAATCTTCCATGGAAGTGCCTTGTGTGTGTCCCCTCCTCTTACTGTGCCCTTGGGTGTGGCCTACCCAGGTGTCAGTCAACCTGCTGACAGTGGACATCATGAAGATAGACTCAGACCCTGAAACCTGACCCCTTGCCTCATTTGAATAGCTTCTCCTCAATAAAAGGGGTCAGCGTGTGCTCTCTCTCTCTTTCTTTGGACCCTTAAGGTCAGAGGAGCCGTCACAGCAACCCCAAAGATAAAGGTATTTGTGTCTCTTGTGTGGTTATTTCGTGCAGCCCAGTTAGCCCAGTTTAACTAGAGTGACCCCTGAGCCTTTTAGTCATGAGAACAGAAACCCAGCAGTAAGTTGATTCTGTCCCAGGGGAAAAGAGGGGTTAAATTTCCTTACTGAAGAAAAAAATAAAATATTGGGTTTCTAAATCTAAATTAGCTGACTTGGAAATCTTGGGCTCTCCTCCACCTCCACATTTCCCAGTGACCACCACCCCTGCCAAACAGCTTTCTCCAATGCTAAGAATTCTCTCCTGAGTGGTAGAGGGCCCAGGGCTAGGGAGTGCCTGGAACATATTTGGAACATTGCTGTAGAAGCAAATTCCATCATATCACCTCTCTGCTCATAGAACCACCTAGAAAGTGACATTCATTTTTGCATTTTGCTGTGAAATGTGTTTGTTGCACAAAGAAAATTCAAGAAGTGACATTTTGGGCTATGTGACATGTTTCAGTTATATTAAACATGCCTTGGAGAATGTTTTTTCACAGATGTTTGTTCTGGTATAGCTAATCCTGAAAAAAATGGGAAGGCTCTTTTGTGAAGCTAAGATAGAAAATTGGGCTCTTTTTTTTGGTATTTGGTTTTCATTGCAGTTGGTTACCCTCTCATTATCTGTATAGACAGACACATAACCCAGATGGAAAATAGGATTCTGTACCTATTTGCCAACTTTTGTTGCTTGAAACAGCATAGAGCAGATCTTACAGGTTCTCAGACCTTCTGATTAAGAAATAAGCAATAAACTAATAATGTCTGCTACTGAGGGATCCTGGCTTTAGGGGGTTGCTTAGGGGTCTTCCCCTTTCCTCTTCCAACTCACCCTTGTCTAGTTCTGTTCTGGACTGAGCAATTGGTGAACTATTGCATTTCTCTTTGCTAAGGAGTTCCTAGAGGACACCTGTTCTGAGTATAGTGAGGCTCTCTGAGGGTAGGGTCTTTGTTCTGTCCACTGCAGTTTCCCCAGTGCCTAAAAGAGTGCTGGGACTTAGGCTGTTGACATGGGAGAGGCACTGTCCAGTGATGGTCCAATGCATCCCTCATTTCTGTTATTGGCATCTCAGTCTCCCCTCCCTCGGGGTCCTTCCCTCCATTCAGTTTGTGGTCAAGTCCTTCTACCCTCCTGGGCAATCAACCCCTCTTATTCCCACCAGTGTTACCTGAACTCACGCTTTCACAATCTCCCTTGTGTACACGAGAAGTACTGCTCTCTCTCTATCCCTATCACTGGTTTTCCCCCTGATTAGTTCCTCCTTCAGTGAGGCAAAGGGCACTTGTGACCTGCCCCTGGACATGCATTCGAATCTCCTGAGGAGATTGAAAAAGAACAGAAATCAAGATCCTTGCCAGACTCACAGAGTGTGCATCTCCAGGGATGGAGTCTGGGAACCTGTATTTCATGATGGCTTCATGGAGATCCTAATGCAAGCAGCCCTAGGTTGGCCTGTCCGGCTGTAGGGAACTACCAGCTGAGGCTGAGAAATATAGACTTTGAGTTCTGGAAAACCAGGATTTGTATCTCCATTTTGACTTAATCCTATTATTTGTGTGATCTTGAGTGTCTTCAAAGCGGGCAGCACCTCCACCACTGTATCAGTGAGGGAGAATAGTTATGTGGTAACTTTTTGGGATGACTCAAAAGAAGTTTCACATAAGGTGTCTGACACATAGTAGGTGCCCAGAAAAATGGCAGTTCCTAATCTTGCAAATGGCTCTATCTTTACTGTTTTCCTAGAATAGATTAGTGATATCACTTTCCTGCTAAAAACATGTCAATGCATAGTGACCCTAGGGCAGCTCCACAGGGCCTTCTGCACACTGCACACCAGGCACAACGGCCATACTGGCCTCTGAATGACCAACTGGCACATCGTTTTCCTTCTCTGCTGATGCTCTTCTCCTGACCCATAGCCCTCTTTCTCTTTTACCTGCAAAGCCCCACTAATGCCTCCAGGGAAGCCCCATCCCTCTTCCCTGGGGAAGCCAGCCCCCGAGCAAACAGAACGGCTTGGCTTCCTCCTTTACTCCTCATTAAAGCTCAGGTCCCACCTTGATTTTGCTTCTCTAAGCACATCCCCCTCCTTGGGTCAGGCTCCTCGAAGGCACAGGCTATAATCCATGGGCTATTAGAGTCCATTTCTTCACCAAATATTCATTAAGCAACTACTCTGTGCGCAGCACTTTCATAGACACTGAGGATACTCAGTGGACAGAACAAGAGTCCCCGCACTCAGAGGGCTTCATTATACTCAGGGGAGGTAGTGTATCAACTAGACAAGTAAAATATTTATATTTTATCTGTTAATGGTGCTAATGGTGATGAGCTCTGAGAAACACCAAGAAGCATAAGGGAGCAGAATGATGGGTGGAATTTTCTATAGACAAGTCACAGAAGCCCTGCAAGCTGAGATTTAAGTAGAGACCTGAATGAAAGCAGTGAATGAGCCTTGTGGGTATCTTGAGAAAGAGCAACTCAGTCCAAGGGACAGCAAGAGCAAAGGCCCAGAGGCTCAGGCACAATAAACCAAGGCCCGGGATCAAAAGGTTACATCTAGCCCAATGCCCTGGGAAAAATATTTAACTTCTCTGTTCTTATTTCGTTGTCTGAGAAATGAAAATGGTAATGATAGGAAGTTGGTTTTCTGTGGGAGAGAGAAAAAGAGAGAACTCAATAAATATTGCTCCTGTCACATGGCTGGTACTTAGTATGCTGTCTCTTCTCTTCTCCTACCTCTCCATTCATCCTCAGAGTCTCCACAAAATGCTGACTGTGGTGTCTGGCATATAGAAGATGCTCACATATTTGCTGTTATGAATTGCAATGGAGTGTTGCACTAAAACTGCTTCTCTCTTAAAACTGGTATGCATCTTGGCCTCCTCCTTAACAATGGTGTTCACTGTCAGGCACATGCCTATGTCCCAGCAGGCCAGGAGTCTAAGGCTAGAGGATCCCAAATTCAAAGCCAGCCTCCGCAACTTAGACCCTGTTTCAAAATTTTTAAAAAATTCAATAGGGCTGGAGATGTGGCTCAGTGGTTCAGTGCCCCTGGTTTCAATCTCGGTTACCAAAAGTAAAGGAGAGAAGGGTGGGTGAGTCTTGCTGAATGTGGATTCTGCAGTCCACCCAGAGCCCAAACTCTGGGATTCTGGGAGATGGCCCCTGGGCTCCCATTAGACTGATTAACAGCAGCAGCCTGCACAGGAGCAGCTGGGTAGTGCTGACCCTGAGTCAGGAGAGATAAGGGGCACCAGGCAGCCACTTCTCTCTGTTGTTGGTCACCTTGTCCTCTGTCAGCTTCCTCCTCCACCAGCAGGCTTCTCTGACCCTGCCTCCAGCAGCCTCTCCACCTTGTTTTGAATAAGAAATACATACATGTGGCTCAAAAGTCAAACAGTAGAACAAGATGAACATCGAGGAATCTTCCTTCCACTTCTGCCTTTTTTTCTTTTTATCCCCTGATGATAATTGCTTTTTATTACTTCCTTGTTCCTTCCAGAGCTTGTTTATGCAGATATAAGCAAACATGAATACAAATCTATTATTTTACTCCCTTTCTTAAAATGTATATATAATGCATGTAGGTCGGGGTGTGTGTGTGTGTGTGTGTGTGTGTGTGTGTGTGTGCATGTCTGTAGGTATAGGTATACAATCGTCCCTTGGTGTCCATGCAGGATGGGTTCCTGGTCACCCTGCAGGTATCCAAATCCTCAGGTGCTCCAGTCCCTCACAACAAGTGGCATCCATATTTGCATATAACGAACAAAATCCTCTTTTACATTTGAAATCATTTCTTGATTACTTATAATACTTCATACGATGTCAATTCTAAGTAAACAATTGTGACACTGTTTTGTTTAGGAAATAATGGCAAGAAAAAAATCATACATACTCAGCACAGATGTATTTTTTCCCCAAAATATTTTCAATCGGTGGTTAGTTGAATCCTCATATGTGGAACACATGGATTCAGAGAACCAACTGTACACCTTTACCTTGACATTTTTACCTACATAGAAATCCTGAATATCATCCAGGTCAGTGTATCAAGAGTCTCCTCAATCCTTACTACCCTGGCACGGCATCCAGTGGGAGATACATCATCGCTCACTTTAGTATACTATTCTGAGGGGCCTTGGTGATCACAGCCTTGAACAGGTGGTATCATGCCAGCTCTGTATATACTGCCCTAATCCATAAGACTATTTCTAATTTCTGAAACTCCCTCCAAAGCTGGCAGGATTCTTAAAAATGGAGCATATGGTTTTCTTTTTAACTTTATTCAAAGCACTTCAAAAATACTAAACCAAGCACAAATAAACATGATCCCTTTGCTCATTTTAGGACTTACGACATGGAAGGAGAAACAGATTTTTTTTTTTAGAAATCACACCAACAAGTACAGAATGGTGATGAGATAAGTTACATAGAGAAAAATACAGGAAATTATAAGAGCACAAAACAGGGAGATGATTTGGATCTGGGGTGAGGGGTGTCAAGAGGGACTCCTCCACAAAGATGATATTTGAACTCAAGTTTTGATGATGAGGGACAGATAACTAAAGGTAGAAAGGGAGGAAAAGAGAATACTGTAGACAAAAAGTGTAGCACGTACAAAGGATCTGAGGTTGGTGCATGTGCATTTAGGAATGGAGAGGACACTAAATGTGGCTGAGCAGAGAGCATGATACATGGTGAGATTGTAGAAGTGGTCAGAGGCAAGACCATTTATGTGGGAGACTTTGGTCATGTCCAAGAGCAATGGGAGGTCATAAAGCTTTTGAGCAGGGAGGGCCATGATTTGATGGACATTGTCCAATAGTTATTCTGGCCATCAGGGAGAGAGCAGGCTGGAGGGAGTTAGAGTTTAGATCCTGGAGTAGGGTGTAGGAGATATTGATGGACACAAGTGAACAGAGCTGAGACACTTTGACAAAGCATATTGACCATTTGTCATTGGTGAAAAACAGGCCACATAAAGTGCCATGGATGGTTTTGAGGATGCTGGTGGAGAAATTACATGGATGGTGGTGCCTTTGCTAGTGCCAGGATTTTGGAAGAGGCCTAGATCTCAAGGGAAATATCCTGAGTGAAATGTTTGATGAGTTGAACTTGAGATCACTTTTGCTTTCTTTTTAAAAATTGTTATGTCTATTCATGCATTATATTTATACATAAAGTGTAGTTCAATGTGATATATTCAAACATGCACATAACATGTTTCACGCCATTTCAATCCCCAGTACCTCCCCGTCCCCTCCCTCTCCCTGATGCCCTTCCTCTATTATACTGGTTCCCCTTCTATTTATTTTTTAATTGGTGCATTATAATCATATTTAAAAGTGGGATTCATTGTGTTATATTCTTTTTTATCTTTTGAATAAATACTTTTTGAGATCCTTTTAAGAAATGCAAGAGGAATCTCTAAGAGAGTCTCCATATTCAGCTTGGCACTTAGAGGAAGGTTCTGAGCAAACAGGGGAGCCTTTTGCAGGTAGGTGAAAAGTGAAATGCAGATGTAGAGGAGATTCCTTGGGCAGAGGAAAGAGAATAAGACCTGAAGAGGGTCTGAGATAGACTTTGGGGATCTCCCTTGATAATGGGTTAGCAGAAGAGGAATCAGCCACAGATATAAGAGAGGAAAAAACAGAAGAGGAAAATCCTCCAGGATATGCTGTAGAAGCCAACAGAAAATCACAACGGAGCTGAATAATTAGTGCCCACAGGTTGATGATCTCATGTGCAAAACAGTGCATCATTCCTGCACCCAGTCCCACTTCCCATTGAGTGGTCTACTTGGACCTGTGGGCTTTTTTTTTTTTTTTTTGAGACTGGGAAGAGCATGGCATCAGTGTCTGGCCAGTCTTTGTGCTGCATTTTATTTTTTTAATTAGTTACACATGACAGTACAATGATCTTGACATATCATACATTTGAAACAGATAGGGGAGATAGGTGTTTAGAGGCCACCTTTTTATTTGTCTGTCATTTTTGGTGACCTTCTCAAAAGGCTATGTTGAACTCTGCTTTTCTTTCAAATGTGGGTACACTTGTCCTTCTACGTCATGTGCACCATCATTAGTTTGGACAATCTACACTTAGAAATGGACACATTACAACATCCATAAGAGCGTTAGATTGTTTCTCTTCTGTGCTAAGGCTGGGTTATCTGCACTTAATTAGGTAATAAACAAAACAACCCCATGTTGAGCTGAAGGCATCAGGGAGCCATAATACAAATATAGTCTAGCATTTTTAAAAATTATTTTAAGACATTGATGGACCTTTATTTTGTTCATTTTTTTATATGCAGTGTGAGAATTGAACCCTGTGTCTTACACATGCTAGGCAAGTGCTCTACCACTGAGCCACAACCCCAGCTCCCAGTCTAGAATTTTATACCTATTTTCATATGATTGTCTGCCCTTCAATTAAAAAAAAATTAGGACTAAGAATAAATCAGACATTTGTGCTTATCCCAGTTTTTACAAAGGCTTTCCATGATCTAGTTTCTAACTTTTCAAGGATTCATTCTATAAAACTAATTCTTGCCTCTTTCAGTTTCTGAAGATAAGATCATCATGGAGGTTTTCAACCTCAGATTTCATGGAAGTAGAATCAAAGGTACCAGCTTTGATAGGGTAGCTTTTCTTTCTAGGAGAAGTGATCAGGGTTGAGGACGTAACACAGGGGTAGAGCACTTGTCTAGCATCTGCAAGGCCCTGAGCTCCAGCCCCAGCACCATAGAAATAGAAAGAGACAAGGAAGAATAGAAAACGAACTGATCAACAGGAAAACCATTCATTGTAGTCTGAAAAAATCACAAATAATAGATAAGTTGTATTATATATAATTACTGGCTTTTCTCTGTGCCCAAGCCTGAAAGTTTGTCACTGAAGCAGGTTAGAAGAGAGTTACTACTATTTAAGGTTTGAAAGGGCCCAGGGAAGAGGGGTGCTGGTAGAAGGGAGGTGGTCAGATGCCTGGGAATCCTTGGTGGTAGGCAGACACAAAGGTAGGGACAGGAGGATGACTTGGTGCCTCTTATTCACTCGGAACCAGTCGTCTTTGCACATAACATTTCAGAAAATGGCACTCGTAATGCTGGTTCTTTCCCTGCAGTTTCAAGAGGCATTGGCATTTACATTCAGGAATCCTATTACATGATCTTCCTACTCAAGTACTCGCAAGTAAAATTTCATCTCTAAAATAGTCAAAAGAATTTTAGCTGTATCTAGCCTTCCAAGAAAGCCATAAAGTGAACAATTCCAGTAACAATTATGAAATTAAATTGGCCTTATAAGAATAAAAAAATCAATTTTGCAAGTTTACATTCACATTCACAGTGACTCATTTCCATATAAATGACCTGATTTTATCCAGTCTAAAAAATGTGTCTGTAACCGTTTTTTTTTTTTTTTTTTGTTTTGTTTTTTATTTACAGTTCTGGAGAAGAACTAGGTAGAAATATCTGAAGTCATGTTGGTATGTTTTGTTGATTTTTAATCACAATTATCTTTCTTTTCCCTTTTTTTTGGCAGTGTATCAGTTACAGCAAGAGGTGCCTCATCCCAAGAGGATCATTGGTTCTCGGGAGGTCAGTGCATGGCTATTTCCAATACACCTTGTTAAATATGATGAATTGTCAGCACTGAGTTAGTACTGGAGGGATTTCAGGTTTCCTGGGAGTTGATTTCTATTAATGTTTGTTAACATGTCACCAAACATAACATCTTCATCTATATTTCGAAATCAGGAATTATTTTAAAAGTACTTACAAACTCATTTAAATCAGAAGCTGCACATTTTTAACCATGGAAGAGGTAAATCAAGCATCCTTTGTAATTCCCTCAGAATGTATATTCTGTTTTTTTATTATTATTATTACTGTAGTTCGGATTTCTTAGCACTTTTTAAATGTTGAAATGTTTCCAGCAAAGCACATACAAAGAATAAGAAATATTTAAGTTCTCTGGGCACCCATATTTAGCAAGTTTTATTATTTGTCATATTTAGTTGACATTTTTAAAATGATAAAGCCTTACATGAAAAGGGGGCATATTTTTAATCTTGGCGATTGCTTAAAAAATATATGGACTCTATTTAAAAACAAGAGAATTAAAATAAATTTAAGAAAAACTTTAAAAAAAGATGTTAATATACTATTTCTAAGTGTTCATAATCAAAAAGGTAACAGTGTTAAGAAAATGTTCTGGACTCATCAACAGCCTAACTGGCTCACAGAAGTTTCCAAAGTTCTCCTTCACTAGTTAATTTCCAAATCACCTGAAGTACCAGCACTGAGGACCTGAAAGGCAGGACTGAGGCTCTATTTTCTATTTTATCCTGACCAGTTTCTTTAATAGCCAAACTAATATCCTTCAAACCAAAAGCCCACGGGCCCTTGTTCAGTTTTATTATTCCTTTGATTAAGTATAAAGTTGCAGAGAGCCTTTAAAGTACCCTGTATGCCCTGTCAGGGGGGAAGATTCCAGTTCAACACTCCTGAGACTCATCTTTGAACTTCAGTACTCTCCAGGTCTGGTTTTGAACCTGTTTCAAAGATCTGCATATATCCCTATCAATATCTGAAGAGCAGACATCACTCTTTAATATATTTTTCTACACAAAATTTTACTTCTTGTAGAAGGGCAATGAAATTCATCAAGTAAACTTGATTTTAGTGCAGAGTGGACTAGAGTTTCTCATCCCAGGAATTGCATTAGAGAGGATAAAATATTGGTGGCTATGAAAAAAATCCAGGATGAGTTCCAATGTACTTGGTAGTCTGACCTTGCCCTGTCACTAACTGTACAGTCTACTGTCCTTTGAATATTTGATAATAGTCAAATACAAGGAAAATAAGATAAATATCAATCTTCATTTGAAATGTGCTAAGTAAGTGTGTTTTCAATGAGACTCATTGTGAATGAGTGCCTAAGCTCTCCTCCAGTACTGCTCTTAGTGTTTCTCCATCAGGAAAATTACAACCACATGCCGGGATATAGAGAGTTTAGGTATCTGAGGGAAAGAATATTTGTAAAATTCAGAAACAACTGAGAACTCTGTCTAGGGGCATGAACAAAATTCCCTGGGGAAGGCTGGGCACCAATGCTTGAGACCCTGGGCTTGTCAACAGTCACCCATTGGTTCATATAATATGTTCTGGAAATGGATACAGAGATCCGGTTCATTTCAGCTTTGGTCTAGGTATTGGAAATACAGCCAAGAACTTGGCTATCAGCATTTTTAGTGTCATAATAAAAGAGAATAGAATTACGATGTAACTCAACACATTTTTAAAGTCTTGCCTCGTATGGGTGCATGAGTGTGTGAGAGAGGACTTTGTGGCCATGTCACTCAGCCTTTGAGTCAGGTGGAACATCATCAGAGGAGACGGGCATATTCAGATTATCTTCAGAGCAACTCTTCCTAGCCTCCAAGTTTTACAAGTTTTCAGTGACAGTTTTACCTCCAAATACATCTCGAGTGTGCCTGCTCTCCTCCAGGTCCAGGAAGCCATATTCATGTCTTCCCTGAGTTGGTGCAGGTTGGCAACCTCCTGTGTGGTCTTCCAACTTTGACTCTTGGCACCCTGACTTCAGCCAACACCCGCACACACTCTCTCTCTCACACATACACACACACACACACACACACACACACACACACACACTCACACATTCATCAACAGGAGCCCAAGTCATTACTGTTACACATAAATAACACCCCTCAGCTGTTCTTCATGACTCTTAGCAGAAAATCAAACTTCCCGGCTGTGCCTCTGAGTCACACTGTGCCTTTTGCAGCAGTCACCTCGCTGAAGCGCTTCAGACATGCAGTGGCCCACAGGAGTTTCCCAAGCCCTCCTTCACCAATGAGTTTCCTGATCACCTAAGCACAGCCACCACATCTCTACTGAATGGCCGACACCATATGCTGTCATTAAAGGATATGGTACATGTGTGGCCTGTCTTTCCTTCTCATGTGTCTTTTAAACAAATCTTTCCACCTTTCTCAATTCAACTCCTTCATCAGGGTAACCTGATTGATGCTTGGTCCATTGGTAGCTGGTCTCTAGAAACTCCATGTCCCATCTCTGACACAAACCCTCTTGTAAAATGGGTACTCATCAGCTTGACTTCTTTGGAGGCAGCATGGGGCCCAGCCAGCCAGCCAGGTGTCAACCAAGGAAGGGTAAAGTGAGCTAGAGGAACAGGTGCAGCTGGGATGAGCCCCAGCCGAAGCAGCCACATGCACTTTATCCTCCAGCGGAATGTGAACTTCAGGTAATTCCTGTCCCAACCGCTGGGCCTCCCAGGGGTTGGCCTCCAGGGAGCAGAGGCACTGATTCCTGTTGGATGCTGGGAAGCTGTTGCTCCTGCAGGCGACGGAGTTGAGTCAAAGTTTCTGCCTGTACACAGCTGGCTGCTCAGGGACATGCCTAATGAAGACAGAAAGCCTCCCCATTAGAGCATGTGGCCAGAGAGAATGAAGCTTTATTAACGCATTTACATAAAGACGTGAAGGCTATTTTGTTTTAACAATGAATATGGCTTTTTGATGTGTATTTTTCTAGTTCATCCGCCCTCTTAGCTATAGCTAGTTAAGAGTCCACGACCTTTTATACACTGCTCCCTGCCCTCCTCCAGAGTCACCAGCCCATCTCCCACTGCACCTCTTCCCTGGTCCTGGCTGGGCTGCTGCAGTATCCCCCCTTCTCTGTTGTCTCTGTGGTGACCTCCCTGGTCTGTGAGTCTCTCTCAGGGAAGGATCCTCCAGTTCACAAGATAAATGAGTGCCCAGTGAAGCCCGCAGTTGAAGAGTAGGTAACAGTGTCATTCCAGGGTAAAGCTGCAGGCTAACCGCCTTGATAACTGATTGTTAGCATAGGTACCACCTCCCCGGGGACTCCAGTGGGGAGCAAGGTGAGATGAGTGTAGAGGCGGATTGCACAGGCAAATCCCAGCAGCCTGCAGGCCCAAGAGGGCAGGGAGCTCAACTACAGCGTCAACTTGGACTTGTCTTGACTTCTCGCTGCACCACTTTCTAGCTATTTGACTCAGAGCCAACCACTGACTCTCCCATCTAGATGAAAGCTGAAGCCAAAAGTAAACATCTGGTTTTCTGGATTGCTGTAAATATTTCAAGTGTCTACTGTGGATCTTGACCCATAATAGGTACTGAGTTAATGTATAAGATTCAGGGCAGATTCTGAAACCCCTGGAGAGCAGGCTCTGAGATAGTCCCTGGGGACAGTGGGATCCATGACTGTATTCCCTGAAAGGAAGGACAAAATGGCAGTAAATTCACAACAGCTAAGCTATGGATCCAACCAATGCATTCAGCAGATGAATGGACTAAGAAATGTGGTACATCTAGGCAATGGAATATCACTCACCAGAAAGAATGAAATTGTGCTATGTAATATAAGCCAGTCCCCCCAAAAACAAAGGCTGAATATTCTCTCTGATAGCAGACGCTAGCACACAATAAGGGGGGCAGGGAGGGAAAAATGGTAGTTCATTACATTAGACAAAGGGGAATGAAGGGAAGGGGGGGATGGGAATGACAGTGGAATGAATCGGACATGACTTTCCTATGCTTATATATAAACACATGACCAGCGTAACTCCACATCATGCACATCCACAGAATGGGAAGTGTGCTCCATGTATGAATGATATGTCGAAATGCATTCTACTGTCATGTACATCTAAAAAGAACACAAACAAAGGCAATGGAGAGAACTAAGCAAGATGCCTGGGATAGGAATTAAGTCACCAAGCAGAAAGATCCTGAGGCTGAGGAACAGGAGGTACAGGCAGCTGGACAGTGGGCCTGGCACCAGGTCAGCCACTGGAATAGCAGTTCACTGCTTCCATGAGGTTCTTCATTGTGCATCCACAATGATGAATATTAATTGAGCTGCTGCAGATTCTGGCACTTTGCAAGCACTTCCTGGGTGCTCTTTGCCAACAGATTCAAAAACATCTTCCAGGAGGCAAAATTCTCACTTGCCCTTTTGGTCAATTATCAATCAGTCACTTCATAAGCATTTATTAATTACCAAATGTGTGCCTGGGTAGTCTGCCAGGAACGGTACTCCAAAATTTTCTTGGCAAACAGTAGTCTGCCAAGAAAACCAACTCCCAAATTTGTTTCTCTAGCTAAGATCTCCCCGTGGGCTGCAGCCACCTCTGTGCATCTGTGTGCTTGACCTCTGCAGGTAGATGCCTCACAGGCCATCATGGGCCTAGCGTTCAAAAGAAACCTGGCCACTCCATTCAGCGGCACCCAACCTCAGAAGCCTGGACTCCCCTCAGCCCTTTCTCTAAGTGACAGTTTTACATCCACATTTATCTCACATGTACCCACCTGCCTCAAGCTCCATGTCATCAGTTCTTGCCTGAATTGATTGGCACTTTCCCTGCAGCCAACATTATTCACACACAAACACACACACACACACACAGACACACACACACCATTTATCAGGTGCCAAAATCATCTTTGTTACATGTACATCACACCCTTCAGTAGCTCCTCATTAATCTTAGAAGAAAGCAAAACTTCTTGCTATGCCTACAAGCCACATTGTACCTTCTGCCTTCTGCCATAGTCAGCAGTTTGTCTCATTCTTCATAGATTGCAGTGCCTTTTAGCCCTATTAGTCTCTATTCCTGTTTATCACCCAAACCACAATGTTGCAACCACAGGGCCTTTGCACTGCCTCTTGCCTAGAATTCTTGTCTCAGTTTCTTTGCACTTTCAGGTTTCCAATCAAATGTCACCCAATAATAAAGACACTTCCTGAACCCCATGAAAATAACTAGATGTCCAATTCATTCTACTGCCTTTCTATTCCCATTTCCCCTCCCTTCCCTTCATTCCCCTTTGTCTAATGTAATGAACTTCTGTTCTTCCCTCCTTGTTCCCCTTATTGTGTGCTAGTTAATTCCCTAACTCTTAGATATTCTCTGTCATATCACCCTATTTATTTTGCTTAGAGAACAATAATCCTTTCTTGTCCACAAGGGACATGTTTGAAGACATCCTGTGGGTGCCCAAAATGGTGAATAGAATTATGTTAGTTTTTTTCTAAATATACATACCTGTGATAAAGTTTAGTTTGTGAATTAGGCATAGTAAGATGTTAACAATGGTAATCCATAGTAAAAATAGAACAATATTATGAACATACTCTAATGCAAGTTATTCAGAACTGAAGGATTGTTTATTTCTGGAATTTTTCATTTAATATTCTCAAGCCATAGTTGACTGTGGGTGGCAAAAACTGCAGAAAGAGTCACCACAGATAAGGGGACCACTTAATAAGCCCCCAATATATTTTCTTAACATATGTATTTAATGGTTCTGTGTGTAGTTCTCTCCAGAAGAATACATGCTCTTGAGTCTTCCACTGTCGTAATCATAGGTATATCTCTGGATGGAGCACAGCCAAACAATAGTGGGTGATCAGTAAATATAGAGCAAACTCAAAAGAAAAAAAAAGATAGAGATCGCTAACGTAAGGAATTTAGAATCCTCAAACTGTTACTAATAGCAGATCAGGTTTACTTAATCCTGTTATTAGGGTAATGAGTTAGACTTTTGGCAGTTGTGAAGGTACTTACTTAAACACAGACTAATATTTTTTTTTTCCTGGAATAGTCCACGTTTCTTTTTGGCCTTCCCAAAAGGCCAAAATGTTTAAAATTTACTTGCATGAATAACTTAAAGTTAAATTCCACTAGAATTACCTAAAGGATACACCAAATAAGCAGAAATTCTTTTGTGACTCTACATGATTTGGTGTCATTTGTCTTTTTCAAAATCGCTGTAGTGAATAGGGTATTATAAAAAGCAATTCCCTCCCAAAAAAGAAAATAAAATTACATACTATTATTTCAAATTGTTCCCTGTCTCATGCGACTTCATTCCCTTCTCCCTTGCCGTAGAATAAACCCATTGGGAACTCTGTTTTTTGTTTTGTTTTGTTTTGTTTTTATGGAGAAGTGGATGGTGGAACTAAAGTTTTCAGCATTTGTAATCAGAATCCTCTTTTTTCCTGATTGCCAGAGGTTAGACAGAGTCAGATGACAATGACAATCTTCAATTGCAATTGCACCTCTCTACCATGTTTTATCTTCCAGTGAATTGTATTCAATTTTTTTAAACACCACTTTGAATATCCCTTTCTTCTTTTTTGTGCATTTTTTCACCCTGGTTTTGGTACTCCTGAATATCTACCCATTCCATCTTTTTCACTTTTATTTGTAAAACTCTTCTTTGAAGGCTGCAGCAGCATTCCACTTCTTCATTATGCTCTTGGAAGATCTTATTAATCACACCTAGCCTTCAGTTTTGGGGCTGTAGGCGTTGATCTTGTCTCAGGCATGTCTGGGAGATGTGAAAAAGCTGAATGATTTTCCAAATCATTCTCAATGTTTTAAATCAGGTTTCAAGGAAACTTATGGGAATTTTCTACTGTTCCACTGTTCTCCCCTTTCTTTTTCTTTCATCGAAAATTGATGTTTTAAAATAAAGTGCATTTGGTGGAACATGAAAACTCTACTGATTCAAGACGTCCAGGCAAGAGATATCTTAAATTCTTGAGATTGATTCTAGGAGCCACAAGCAAAATCAATCTCATTACCCTTTAATTGGCTTTATAGTAGTAATCAGAAGGCTGTTTCTTTCCTGGCAAGAAATATATCTATTCTTTTCATCCTAGGCCCTCTCCACTGGTCTCTTTCCCCCCTTAAATATTGACACTACCAAGAATAAAGGGCTTTGCTGTCATTTTTTTTCTCCCAGGCTTTCATCTCGATCACTAATGCACTCAGCTTTTTTCCTTGATGTGGTTTTGTCCCGAAGGAGTCTTGCTTTGGTTTCAGACTCACTAAGGTATAGGTGAGAAAGTCTTATAGTAAAATTAATGTTAGAAAAAAAATTGACAAAATAATTGAAAAAAAAAAAAGTTTTTTCCCTAAAGATAAAACCAAATGTTAGGTGCTTTTATCTATAAAATATACTTCCTTCTTATTGACAAGTACTTTGGTCTACCAAAATTCATAGCTGACCCCCCTCCCACTTCAAAAAATAATAATTCTCTCTTTTTGAAGTACTTTGAACTTCTAAGGTAATACCAAGTGTGCATCTGGAATTCATTTAGACATTTTGAAGGTGAACTCATAGGCAGTAGGCAGGGCTCTGGGGGCCCAGCTGCTACCAGGTTCAGAAGCACGGAGACAAGAGACATAGGAGCAGGTCTGGAAAGACCCATCAAGGAACAGCCAGAGCATAAGTTCAGATGAAAGTGGAATTAGAAAAATGAAGGGAAGATGAAATGGTATTTGATAATAGAAAAAGTTTCCTGAGAAGATTCTTTCATCTCACAGGAGATTTTTATGTCTTAAGGTCTAACTTAAATATGTGAATTCCATTATTTATAATTACTAGAGATGGAATTCTCTAAATTCCATGGCTTTAGAGAAACAAAGAATAATTGCTGGCATCGCGTATTGCAACACATGCTCTGTCATTCTTCCCTAACAACTGTAACCTCATCAATGGGGACAGGGTGGGGTGATCCAAATTGGGACAGAATAGCCACAAGGATGTCAGAGCCTTGGGAAGGCCAGCCATGTGCTGATTTTATGGTTTGGATGTCCCCTGCAAAACTCATGTTGAAATTTCATTGCCACCATACCATCATTGGGAAGTGGAACTTTGAAGAGGTGATGATTGGGTCTTGGGGCACTGCTTTTATGAGTGGGTTAATGTGTCATAAAGGGTATAGGCTGGTTATCTGGTAAAAAGAATGAGTTGGGCCCAGTTTTCTCTTGTGGTCTTACACATGCTATTTGCCCTTCTGCCACATTATGTCGCAGCATGAAGGCCCTCACCAAAGGCCAGCACCATGTTCTCGAACTTCCCAGCCTCCAAACCATAAGCCAAGTAAGTTTTGATTACTGATAAACAGTCTTTAGTGTTGTGTTATAGCAGCAGAAAATGGAGAAAGACCCCATCCAAACAGAAAGCAGACATGACCTCTCTACAGCAGTTGCTCCTATAACAACCCCATAGTTTGTGTGGCCTAAGGCTCAGAGGTCAGGTGAGATTCTGGTATGGCCAGGGATTGGAGAAGAGGGGCAGGTGCATAGCATTGGTTGAACAGGTGGGATTATAAAGATGTGCTTCAGGATTTTGTTCACCTGGTTAAACTGTAACTGAAAATAGTGCAGATAAAAGCAGGTTGCACTTTGCCCCAGATGAGTCATGTCTCCTAAGAGAACATGGCCTATGTGGCCTAGCTGACCAAGTACTGAGAGCTTGAAAACCGGTTTCTAACCTCAGCTTTATTTTCTATCAGAAAAATGTGGACAGTGCATTCTCAGAGAGTCCAGACCTAAATTTGACTACGCTAAAAGAGTATTATTGCTTGTCTGTCTGACTATTTGCTTATTGTCAGTCTTTTCCTAGTAAAAAAGAGCTAATGTGTTTGCAGTACTTACTGTGCTCCACGTTAACTGATTTACATGTCAGCCCCTGCAGCAATCCCACGGGGACTGTTCTCCCTCTCACTGCACACAGGAGGAAAGAAATGAGCAGTCTGAGAGAGGTAAAGGCCAGATTTCAATCTAGATGGTCCACATCCAGGACACAGGCTTCTAACCTAGTGCTTCTCAAAGTGTGGTCCCAGGATCAGCTGCCAGGCTATCACCTGACCCACCCTGACCAGCTGAATCAGAAATGCTGGCCCCCAGGCCCTGCAACCTGTGCTTTAACAAGCTCTGCGGGGATCCTGCTGCTCATTCAAGTGCAGGGAGCATTGTTCCAGCAACTGTTCTCGCTTCTCTCTGCTATTTCATATGCTTCCCTTTGTCCTGAGCTAAGGATAGAAGAATCAAGATGATTTTTCCCTCCTAATACTGGTGGACCAGCAATGTGTGAGACTTTTCATGAATTTCAAAGTAGACTCCAGGTCATCCCATAGCCTTCTTTGTTTCTTCTAGATACACTTCCTCCTAGATGTTATTTTCTGCCCTTTAAAAACATTTTTCCTCTTTTCTGTATCTCACTTTCCCACACTCTCCTATGCTGCAAACCAAATATGAATCCTTGTTTGGGTCTGGTCACGGCTTAATTTAGCCTGATCTACTCCCTTTGCCCCCATCCACCTGTTTTCGGCTATTGTACCATCAATGTTATGTCTGTATTCCCTTCTAACAAAACTATGCAGACTTAGCTCTATTAAGATGATTCATACTCACGATCATTCATATTCAGTGTGTACTATAATGAATTCAGCTTTTTGGATGTTTTAAATAGTTAACTTATCCAATGACTATGCATGAATCATCCTTGCTAGATTTCCTCCTGCTTTGAGTGGATCATTGTATTTATAAAGATAATGATCTCATTATCATTATGTCAGGAATACTTTGAATCACATTTCTTTTCTCCAAAGCACTAGGCCCTTTTTCTCAGCCAATCATCTGTGTGCTTAATGAGCATCTCTCAGTCCAGGTGACAAATTTGCTAATAAAAGCCAGTCCAGAGCTGGTGCTCTTTCTGCCCTGACTCCTGGCCTCAGTCTACCACTCCCCTGTCACCTCCAGGTGAACACTGACTGAGCCATTGGTAACCAATCACCTAATCACCATCAGCTGTGTCCTTTGATAGATCACCCACACTTGCCATCAGCTCTAAGTACAGCATCTCTCTCTGTCTTGTTGGACAGAATAGCAAGCTTTGCTTTAGCGATGGTATCTCTTTCTTCCTTCTTATTTACATGGCCAGTGTCATCTCCCTATCTCCTACGGAAGGAAATTAAATAGCCTTGGCACAGTCCAACAAAGGCATGTTGGTTGCCAGCCAGCACCTTGTGTCCTTCTAGGTAATTACACATCGATTGTGTGATGAATTGTTCCTATATTTCCCTGGGTACTTCTACAACATCTGTAATTACACTTCTCGGGGTGTCTCTTGGCTCTGTGGTAGTCCTCTGTTGTATGGCTTCTCAAAGATCACGCTTAATGCTGTCTCGTCAACATCTTTCAATTCAAGGATGCAGATCTGACTCTGTTGTGTTTCACTTTTCTCATTGTTTAAAAATAGAATTCAACCATTTTCTGCCCGAGTGAATTGTGGGGTTTTGGGTTTTTTTTTTTTTTTGGTTGGCATTGCTATAAGAGAGCTTAAAAATAATATTTTTTTCCATATAGTACAGGAAATGAAGAGGCATGCACACAAATATGTTTTGACCCACCAGTGAATTAAAAGACCTTGGAGGTATTGGCAAACTCTGTGTTGTGAGATAACTGTATGATGTCCTAATACTGATTTTTGAGAATGGATTCTCAAAATGGATTCTTAGTTTGTCTAGAGGAGACATGGGCAAACTTCAGCCTGTTGACTTTGTAATGAAGTTTCACAGGGTCCCAGCAACCCTTATTTCTTTTCTGTATTGTTTATGGCCATCTTCATGCTACCATGGCATACTTGAGCTCTTGAAAGAGAGACTTTGTGGCCCTTAAAGCCTAACCTATTTATTACCTAGTCCTCTTGAGAAACAGTATGCTGATCACTAATCTTGCACCAAAAAAGTAACATTAAAGAATGAGTTACTACACATAGAGTGCTAAGAAGGTGGCCAGCATTTATATATTGGTCTTTAATTTCCACCATCTTCCAAAGGCTATATAATGTTACTGAAAAAAGAAAATGTCAGCTCTATAATTAAGGGAGAATATTATTCCAAGCTTTTTTTGTTGTTGTTGTACTAGGAAATGAACCCAGGGATGCTTAACCACTGAGCCACATCCCCAGCCCTATTTTGTATTTTATTTAGGGACAGGTTCTCTTGAGTTGCTGAGGACCTCCCTTAGTTGCTGAGGCTTCCTTTAAACTCATGATCCTCCTATCTCAGCCTCCCAAGCCCCTGAGATTACAGGTATGTTCATCACACCCAGCTTATTCCAAGCCTTTTAAAGAAGTAGCTTGGCCTTCATATTTAGCACAAATAAATTGGTGGAAGAGGCCAAGATGGTCACAAGAAGCATGTGTTCTTTCATGTGCTCTCTCATGGTCACCTTTTGTAGCAGAAATGGCAGCCTGCTACAAAAGGTGGCATAACCCCATAAGCAGGGAGTGTGGGGGGGTGTGGAATTGTTATTTGGGTCACCACGCCTGAACCGGTAATCTGCACTCAATTTCTTTAATTTCAAAAATTAAGCAGGTGTTACCTTCATATTAGAAGTCTACATGTGATTGAATTCTAAATAATGATTGGCATGTTGAAGTATTTAGAGGGAAACATGCTATGTTGTGAACTTCATTACATTTCAAAAAGTTTAGACTGATGGGTGCTAAAGGGAAAAAAAATACATACGCCATAAAACAATATAGGTTTTAGGTGATGTATATATGAGTGCTTGCTGAAAAGATCTTTTCATTTCTTCATATGTCCTATCAAATGTCTGAAATTTTTCATACTAAAATATTAAGAAGAAAAAACAAAAAATTCTTCATGCAAGAAGAGCAAGGGCCACGTGTACTCTGACCCAAGAACAGAAATATTCTCTTGCATGCACAGCCCTGACCATCAGGGGAGCTTCTGGGTTTCAGAGCTGCCAAAAATACCATATACCCTGCTCAGGAACCAGTAATGTGGAATAGAAATTAATCAGGAAACAGAAGTTTGGAAGCAAGGACAAATATGACTAAAAGGTTTTCATTCTCTTATTATTATCATAG